>NC_072896.1:119473878-120723878 GCF_027943255.1 Anastrepha obliqua | reverse complement strand
CGGGCGAACAAAAAAATACGTGTCTCATTATTTTGACCAAAGAGCAACATATTTGAGTTACATCGAAATCGAAGAACATGACCCGAATAGCCCGGTTGAATTGAAATGGAAAGTATCTATATAAGAATTTTTTTTTAATTACTCATAACTTAGTCAAAAATGAACCGATTTTAATAAAAATGAACGATTCTCTTGCCAAAGCTTTTGCTCTGTAGAAATGAAATTCTTTTGTCACAAGTCAACTCAGCTCTGCTTACGTCAGAAAAAAAAAACAATAAGCCTTCCGCCATTCAACGCTGCGTTGAATTATACCAGCAATTGAGTATAATTTCAAAACCGAGGTTGATACCAATTCCAGCCTTTCCTCCAAACATTGATCCTGATGAGTTCCTGTTAACAGATCTGGCTAACTTACCAAAGGAATCTACTTCTTCGGAGGTATATCTTCAGCACTTCAACCAAACATTAGCTCAATTGGAGAGTGATTGGGAGACTATTTATACAGACGGATCCAAAACGGACACGAATACTACGTTTGCAGTAACAAATCATCTTGGTGTCTCCATTGCTGTCGGTTCATTGCCAATATACTGCTCGGTATTCACAGCCGAAGCAGCTGCATTACTTGTAGCAGTTAAATACGCTTCCCAGAAAAGGAGAAAATTTATAATTTGCAGCGATAGCAAATCTACTTTGGATGCTATTAAGAACCAGAGAAACGAAACACCACTAGTTACAACCATTCGAAACATATTACTTCTCAATAAAAACACTATAAGAATCATGTGGGTTCCTGGCCATTCTAGGATACCAGGAAATGTGTATGCTGATAACAGGGCTAAAGAAGCCGGACATGAACCATTACATTTTAGTGATGATATTACTAACAAAGACATTCGAAAGCTGGTACAAGAGCATTTGCATAAATTTTACGCAAGTAATTGGAATACCTTTCAGCACCCTTATAAGAAATACAATCCCACCGGAGCGAAACCTTTATATCCCTCTAATATAGCCTGTCAAACTTTAAAAAAATTCACGCGACTCAGGATTGGCCATTCAATATCTACTCACGCTCATTTGCTAAATGGTTCGCCCAAACCACTCTGTCCTCACTGCAACTCCATCGATTACTCAACCATACATACTCTTGACTACTGCCAAAAATGGGAGGAATGTAGAAATGCGATGTTTCCTAACTGCAAGCCCACTGATTTATTAAAAAACACAGATATTAATAGTATTTCCTTAATTTGTAAATTCATTTCACAAACTAGATTAAGTATATAGATCATTAAGCTCTGAACAATCCATATAATCCACAAAAGCTATTCCTAACACTCACCCCAAAAACTATAACTTTACCTCACCCAAAAAAAACAAATTAGTATATTAGTATGTATGTTTAGTATATAGATACTTAAGTTTATATTATCATAAGCCGAAGGCCCTGGCAGTCAGCGCTTACTACTTACGTGTGACAGTTATTTATAATTGTAACTCTTGTAAAAATAAATAAATAAATAATTTTTCCTAAACGATTTTTTTATTTTTTTTTTAATATTTTTCCAAAAAAAAAATTGTATTTTTGAGTATTTTTCCCAAACCTTGTTTTTTTTAATTTTTATTTTTTAGTATTTTTCCAAAAAAAAAGCTAATTTTTTAAGTTTATTTTATCATACAAAAATTTCTATACATTTTAAAAAGCACCATAGATATTTGACTTTAAAAAACTATATCAACACTTTCAAAATTAAGTAAGTTTCAAAATTTTGAATTTTCCAGCTATGAAAATTTCAGCACAGCGAGTCTAATCTTAGGCATTATGACGAATAAATAATGTTTCTCAAAAATTTTGAAAAAAATGTTAATAGTTTTCTAAAAAAAAATTGTTTTTCAATATTTAAAAAAAAAAAATTGTTTTTAATATTTAACTATTAATTTTTTCAACAGAATATTTTTTTAATATACTTTAACCTAAATAAAATTATATAAATTCTAAAAACTAACAAAATTATTTTATCTTAAAAAACTATGTAAAAAATTTCAACAATGAATAAATCTCAACATTTTTTCCAGCTATGAAAATTTCGGGGAAAACTGAGTCGAATCTTATAACAAAAAAATACCTAAGATGCCAAAAATTCTGGAAAATAATTATATTTTTCCAAAATAATTTTTATTCTCAAAAATATTTTTTTTTCAATAATAATTTTTTTTTCAAATATAATATTTTTTGCAAAAATAATTTTTTTTCAAATGTATTTTATCTTAAAATATTTATATATTATACTTATAAATGGTAAAAAGTACCGAAGATATTTGACTTTAAAATATATACTTAAATTTTCAACATTGAATAAGCAAAAAAATGTTGAAAGTATTTTTAAAATTTTTTAAGTTCACTTCAATTCTACAAATAAACCAATTTTCAGTAAAATTTAAGACCTTGTCCTTGGATCACTTGATATTTTCACTGTTCATATCATTTTTCATTTTTAAAAATTCCACACTGTTTATAAAAAAAGTATTGTAAGAAACCCTATAAATATTTACTTATTTCATATATTTACAGGTATGTTCATGAGATGAGCCAGCTACGCTTATTTGCACATAATTGTTACAAAACCTTTACCGCATCATAAATTGCTTCACCTTCCATTCCAATGATCCTTGACCCAATTTTTTCGGCCAACCCGTTTGCATGTGACTGTCCTTCGTTGCAGAGCTGATTGACTTCTACGAGTTTTAATAAAACTCACTCCCACCTAATTTGCTTATTTATTAAAGGTATATGAATTATAAAATAATTACATGCACACACACAAGAGGAAATGCTGAAAATAACCGAAGTGCATTCTGTCATTATCACTTATTTCTGCTGTATTTCTATAAATAAATAATATAATAAAAGGATGAATGCAACGACATCGAAAGCGACTTTATTCTGCTACTTGCGAGTACTCACCCGTATAATACAAAATTAAGAAAAATGGCGCTTAAATACCCTACAGTGGTGAGACGAAATTTATATCGCGTGTTTTTTAAGAGCTTGAGGACTTTTAAGGATAAGACAAAATAGAAATATTTCTGGAATGCATTTTTTTTATAATCTGGTAGATAATTTCATGGTATTTATTTTTTTAAAATGATATTGGACAGCTTTAGTGCTACTTGGCCAGTGCCAAAGTGGTACTTCAACCATTTCATTTCACGATATCCGGCATATATCCGCAGCGGTTTAGAGTGGCATGTTTCATTCAATCAGTCCAACTTTTGACTACTTTTTCCCATAAATCTGGCCGTATGGCGTCAATGGTGGCTTGGATATTGGTATAAATCGATTGTTCAGCGCGCTGTATGACAAGTTGCGTTGTCTTGTTGGAACCAAATGTCGTCGATGTTTAGGTGATAAATTTTGGGAAATAAAAATTCAGTCAGGAAGGCCCGATGGTGCTCGCCATTCACCGTAACGACGGCTTCTACCGCATTTCGATTGAAATAAAGACCGATGATGAACTTCGAGAATACATTTTTTTTTTTTCAAAGTAAATTTTTACAATTTGGAAGCGTTGTTCTGGCGTTAAACGATTTGAGTTGTCTTGCCAAAGCTTACTTACTTACGTTGTTGGCCGCCACCAAAATGTTGCGCCAATCGCCTCTGCATTGCGCGCGTTGACGCAAGTTAGAAACACCAAGGGTGGTTAGGTCGTCGTGGACATGATCTTTACAGCGTAAGATGAGAACGTCCTTTATTGCGAGTTCCATCAGTGCATTTCAAAAAGAGCACCTTCTTTGCTGGAACTATATTGTCCATTCGCTCAACGTGACCTAGTTAGCGCAGCCGCTGAATTTTATTGCATCTCACTACGACGATGTCGGCTTAGAGCTCGTGGTTCCATCGATATGCATCGATCAAGCAAATCGGGCCATAGATCTTGCGAAGAATTTTTCTCTCGAAAGCTCTTAATAACCATCCATCGCTGTTCGTCAATGGCCAGGACTTGCCAGTAAAACAGAGAGGATGATGATAATAGAAATGATAATTTGCTTTTGTTTTCGTGCATCGAAAAGGGCTAGGACTCTGCTTTTCAATTGCTTACCCAGCCTAAAATAGCACTTGTTCTTCGCTGGATCTCTTGGCTGACGTTGTTGTTGGTATTAATGTCAGATTCTAATAAGACAAAGTCTTTGACTACGCCGAGCTCGTAATTGCCATTGCAATCTGCTGTCCAATACGCGTAGGCTTTGTAGACACAATATGCCATTCTCAGCTGTCAAACCATAGTTATCGACATCGCCGGCTCTCATGCAGTTAAAAAAACAAAACCCATCACAAGCTCAAAATTATTCTTCCAATTTTGTTTTGGAGTATTTTTTTTAATAAGTACTGTTCAGAGAAATCTTTACGCTGCTATCTTTCGTAGTATCCTCTGTTTTTGGCACCTAAGGACGACCTTACATCGATATTGGAAGGAATTTTGACATCAAATTGAGCACTGGAGTAATACAGAGTGCATTCAAAGAGGTTTGACGGATATTTTCTCCACCGATGGGACCAAGACTAAAATAGGTTCTGGAGCTGGATGGTACTTAAACGATAGTAATAAGTATCACTATTCTATGGGAGGAATGGCAACTGCTTTCCAAAAGGGAGTTTTTACTATTCTCAAAGTAGTATAATGGATAATTGAGAGGAGATGAAACGGGAAGCAGATTGAAGTGACAGTCAAGCTGCACGAAAGGGTCTGGAGAACGCAAAGCAAACCTCAAAGATTGTTCACGAATATAAGAAGAAGCTTAATTCTGTTGCAAGACAGAATAAGCTTCTACTTATATGGGTTCCAGGACACAGCGGTGTTCAAGGGAATGAAATTGCTGAGGTATTAGGCAACTGCGGATCAGCGATTGCCCTACAGGGACCAGAGCCAATAATAGGAATCAATGCTTCAGGAATCATGAAGTGGATTAGCGATTACGTATGCAGTAAGCATAAACAGCGATGGTCCGATCTAGAACGCTGCAGAATTGCAAAGTGTTTTGTGACAAGCCCGAACAGAAAGCTGTCGTACTTTCTGGTAAAACTTGGAGAAAATACGTTCGGTTGATGGTCGACATAATCTATGAGGTCAGCATATGACCACCATTGGAATCATGGAGGACCCGATTTGCCTGTCTTGCTTAGAGAAGGCAGATAGAACTGAGCACTTTCTCTGTGAGTGTGTCCTGCCTTTGCTAGAGCAAGGCTGCGAGTTTTAGGTGCCGATGTCATGCATAGGAATAAAATTCGTGCTCTCAAACTGGAAAATATTTTCAGAATTACCAAAGAATCTGAAAAATTATCATAGGTCTAGCTACCTCTATGCCTCTATTCTATCCTATGTTCTTCCTTCTGTTACTTCTCTCCGTTCCTTCTTGACTATCTACCCTTTCGCTTTACAGAGTTGTAAATACAATGGGCGTTTTAGCCTGAGTGTTTTAGGAGTTACCAAATCTCTCGGTGCTGCTTGAATTTCCAAATAAAAAAATACAAAAAAAAAATTCAAGAAAAAAAAAATGATTTTGAGTGAGGGAAATTTTTATTTTGCTGCTTGTATGCAGCAGCTGTCTACTTCACAAGCGTCAAAAATGCCTGATGTACGACGCCATTATAGTATCTTCCGATAGGATGACTAATTTTGCGCCAACTTGTGTGACAGAGTTGAGTGTTGAAAGCTGCAAAAATACGCTAAGTTAAACTTAATTAGAAAAGTTAGCACGTGCAATCATGCGCACTTAGTGCAAATTTATTATATTCCAATAAAAGTCTCCACCATCAAATTTATAATCTGTTCAAAATGTGTATCGTCTTTTTCCAGGTTATTAATGATTTTTACTACATTTTTTTCATTTTTTTTATTAAAAACACAGCGAGTGGAGCACACGGAAAAAGTTCACAATCTCAGCCAGCAATTACAAGCGATTACACATAAATTTGTACCGCAAATTAACGTTCACATACTGCGCCATGCTGTGCTAACAGTGTAAGTGCATTTGTATGTATGTAAGTGTGTGTATAAGTGCTTTGAGGATCCTTTCATATGGTCGCTCCTCCAGCCAACCAAACATTTGAACAACTTTCAATAACCTCACAGATTACAACCCATGGAAGTACTATAACCACACTCACATACACACACACGCCAACATGTATATGTGTTTATGTGTACATTAACTATGCACAATGAATACGACGCTCATGCCCAGCAACCCGCCATCAAGCCTTGTCACTCATCCTTGTCTCTTAATGCCATACACTTACTCAGTATCAGGCTCATGTCATCCGGCGCGTCCAAGCATTGATACGCTGTAACACTCATGCATGCTCCCACACACATACACACACAAGCAAATCCCACTTGCCCGTATGAGTTCACAAGCTCACTTACATATGGATGGGTGTACAATGATTCACAGTCAATCGAGTTCACTTGTGTCACTGCCACTGTCACTGGTGTATTTGTCATTGTTATTGTTGTTGTAGTTGTTGTTGCGTCAACCACAATTTCAAATTGTTGCCCATGAATCAGCGTACAAAATATATGAAATGCAAAAAAGTTTTTCTATAAAAATTGTTTGGGCGTATCATTTCATGCTTGTTGGCAGATAATGAAATTGTTGAAAAGTTTTGTACATTAAAAAAAAATGCGCATAAAACCATCATTCAGCCGAACAATAAACAAAAGAGAAGTAAAATGTGTCAGTAAGAATAAAGCAGCTGTTATAAATGCGTGGGTGTATTTGTGTGCATGAATGCCTTGTGTTGTTGCGCGCGCAGTGGTGCGTTACCGATTTCATAACAACAACTGGAAATCCTTCGGAGTTATGAGCGCTCCCGAAGTTACTTAACTGATATTTTACGCCTTTTTTTTTTTTTGTTAACAAAATAAATGGCAAGAAAGATGAGCAACTTAGTGAAGGGAGATGAGTTGCTGTATTTTTGTTTTTGCTTTTTAACGCGTACGTTGGGATTGCACACTATCCATCAAGTGGTCTCCATGGAACCGCTTGCATGATTCGTTAGCAGCCAGGGGTTGTGGCATAGAACGCGCCGCACACCATAACTGCGTAACCCCATTTCCATAATTCCCCATCCACATTTGCGATTTGTGAGGTTGAGGCGCGCTCTGCGTATGCTATTCCGCGACAGTCTTCTTGTAAAGATATGGAGGGGTGGGTATGTTTTTGGGTACGTATTGTATGCATAAACAAGCAACCTCTTTGAGTACCGAGTGACAGCCGCTGTACCCAAACTAGTTTTTAAATTGTAAAACTGGGAACATCGACGGGGAAAAAGGAAAATTAGCATTTCACATAAGAGATCACACATTGAAAATCGGATAAGGAAGGCCAGTAAAGGCCTTCTCCTACAAATCTATGTCCGGCACAAAAATGGGGCCTCAAGCCACAGGTCGAGCTTTGGATGTACAACGTAGTGACTCTTCCAATTTTAACGTATGGATGCTGGTTAGGTGGGAAGCTTTTGGGAAGGGCTATAATATCACTTAACTGGTGAGGGTACAAAAGATTGCTTGTATTTGCATCACCGGTGCATGTTGAATTTGCCCCAGTGCTGCCCTGAATGTCGTTTGGCACTTACTTCCCTTCGATTTGTACTTTATTACCATCGCTATTTAAAGTGCAATCAGATTAAAGGAGGTT
Source organism: Anastrepha obliqua (assembly GCF_027943255.1). NCBI lineage: Eukaryota > Metazoa > Arthropoda > Insecta > Diptera > Tephritidae > Anastrepha > Anastrepha obliqua. Next base: position 120,716,177 of record NC_072896.1, on the reverse strand, counting down.
GACCTCTGGAGGCAATCTCTCAAGAGATATGGTAGCATTTTTAGACAATCTCGAACTTCGGACAATCTCTCTATTCGCAAACTCGAGTGCTTTTTCCCAAGTAGGAAGAATTAGAAGAGTGTTCGATGCAGGGTATTGTCGGGTAATCTTCGGAGAAGACACATTTCAAATGCTTCCAGTCTGTTTATGACTGAAAATTTTATGGTCCATATTTCCATGCCGTACAGCAGAACTGACCATACATAGCATAGCCATGACATTTCAGAATTTTGCCATATTTAAGAAATGCGGATCTAGCCATTTCAATGCGACATCTTATTTTTGTTAAGACATCCCAGTTTTCGTGGAGCGGGCACTCAAGGTATCTAAATTTACTTACTCCTTCTACAGGAGTATTGCTGGTTATTAAAAAAGTATTATTCTGAGTATTTCTTTGGCTAAAAACCAGGTATTTAGTTTTGCTGATGTTGATTTTTAGTGCATTGCCACCTTGTCGACAAGTTGTTGAAGACCTTTTAAAAAATTAAAAAAAATAAAAAATCGAAAATAAAAACTAAAAACTAAAAAGGACTACGTCAAATAGCTTTACCTTTTCATCGATAATTACAGTTGATAACTTGAATCTGTGTCTGCTTAATTTTAGGTTTCCGATCTCTGGCCTATAGAATCATCTGAAGTTCTTCAGTTGCGGTAATGCGACATGTAAGGCTGGGTCTCGTTCAAAAAAAAATTTTTTTGCTGGTCTATTGATAGAGCTCTGGTAGATTTTTTTAAATTTTTTTATAATTCTTTTCTTTAATTAAGGGGTCCTGGTGGTCTAGAGCTCGAAAATTTTGAGTATTTTCAGGATTTTTTTTACAATAAAAAAAATGAAAAACGATATTTAAATTTTTAGGCTTTTTATTTAACTTCTTTGCCATAGAAAATGAAAAAAAAAGTTGTTTTTTAAACTTTAATAATTTAAAAAATGGCGCTGAAGTTGATTCTCCCGAATAATTGGACCTGGACGGTGTTGTCCATTTTGGCTTTTCTATTCATCTGAAACAAAAGAACCAAACAAATTATTAATCAGTATGACTATAGCTATGTTCCGTACTAGAATAAAAAAAGAAAAAAAAAATTGTTTGACAAAATGACGCGGATTTCAATTTGACACTCTAAATATCGGGGTTTTTTCAGTTTCTTAATAAAAAAATGCGAAATAATTGAAATAATAATATGATTCCAGTACGGGCGATAGCCATTGATGTTGTGAACAACATATTAACATTTCAGACGATTCGGTTGAATAGTGTGTTTTGATGTGAAACATCTATAGGCTCACTTGCAAACCGAATCGTTGGCGGGGCGATTTAGTGAGTATGAGAAGTGCTAAGCCAATTTCAAAGGAACAACTCACAAATGATGTGGGTTAAAGTGTGTTAGTATGTGTGCCATGTTAGAGAGACAAATGTAGAGTTGCTAAAGAGTTGAAATTGAATAAAAAGTTTAAGCCTATGGAGGAAGGCATATTTTAAAGACACATTTTGATTATCATATAAAGTGACACAAAATTATTCATGCTATCGGATTATTTATATTTTTTACAAATAGTGCAGTACGTCAATCATAATTGAAATTTGTGAAGTGTAGAGCTGCTGTATACAAACAGACAAGCAATGGCGGGCGTAAAGGTCAAAAGTCATCACTCAATATAATTTCTTTATTTATTATTTTTTTAATTTTATTTAATAATTTTCAAATACAAATCTGGATGATTAATTTTGCGCCACCTGAAAACTCAAAAATTCCATCACTCAAGATCATTTTTTTTTTTAATATTTTTTTAATTTTATTTAATAATTTTCAAATACCAAACTGGATAATTAATTTTGCGCCACCAGAAACGTCAAAAAATTTCATCACTCAAAGTCATTTTTTTATTTAATTTTTTTAAATTTTATTTAATAATTTTCAAATACAAATCTGGATGATTAATTTTGCGCCACCTGAAAATTCAAAAAATTTCATCACTCAAAGTCATTTTTTTATTTAATTTTTTTTTAATTTTATTATTTAATAATTTTCAAATACAAAACTGGATGATTAATTTTGCGCCACCTGAAAATTCAAAAAAATTCAGCACTCAAAGCACACTTCAAAAAGAATTTCAATTGCAAATCAACAACAATCAAAGAGAATCTACTACCAAATATGGAACAACAATAGATGCTGTATTTGTGAGATATCTTGATAATATTTCATCCAACACTTTTGTAACGTACTTTAGTTATAATCGACCAATCGTCACAGTAATACCGGCAGAGGAAACATCGAATATAACTATTACTGAAGTCACAGACGAAAATATTTAAATTGCGACTTGATATTAATATCGAATTTCGATATCACATGTAAATAAATGTTTATTAAATTAAGTTACAATTTTCTGTAAGTCATTTTTTCATTAGGCTATATTTAATTCCTGTAATAATATTATCTTTTATGCATATTACTTGTACACACACGATGTTTCACATCTGCCAGGCGTCCCATGACGGCTCACATTTTTTTTTTTGACAACACCAGGTCGAAAAAAGTCATTTCGAAATAAATGAGTTTAAAGTTTTAAGAGTGGATATTTTCCATTGATGCAGCCACGTGACGAATCAGACCTGCTAAAATGACTGGAGATTCGAAAATACTGGGAAAATACTTCCAAAAATTTTACAGTATATTCTTAAAAGCCTTTATTTTCGAAATATCAAAAACCAAAACGGGACCCTTTAAGTAGACACATACACTAGTACTCTGATTTTTAAGTCCCTACATCTTCTTACAATATTCGCAATATTTTTCATGCAGAATTTCTTTTTATATTAAAGTCTTCTGAACTACAGTTCTGCTTAATATGGAAGAAAATTCTCGAAATGGTATCAAAAAAAAATTGTACAAAATCAAGGGACTTTTGAGCGACATCAAACTTACGCTTTGTTACACCAAAAATTTAATGGGTTAAAAACCGCATACTCAGGAGTTTTCTAAAAAAAATTATTAAAAAATTGAAATTTTTTTTAATATTTGTGAACTTTGTATAAAGTTTGGAACTTTTATGTATAAAGTTTTTGTTATACCATGAACCATTGGGTTGGTGCGTGACAACCATTCGGAATTCGGAAAAACGTAAGTTCGAATCTCCGTGAAACACCAAAATGAAGAATAAGTTTTTTCTGATATTGGTCGCCCCTCGGTAGGCAATGGAAAATCTTCGAGTGTATTTGTGCAGGAAAAATCTTCTCATAAAAAAAAAACCATTCGGCTTAAAACTGTAGGTCCCTACATTTATAGGAGGTGGAGTTAGGCCAAATATCCAAAAAAGGGTGTAAGAGCCAATTAGATATTAGTATATAAAGGGTGTTAAGTTTCAAGGGCCGGTTTTAATTTCGAGTAAATACAACTTTCTCAAAAAATTATTGCCATTTCTTCTTACTATGATATATTGTTGGTATGGCTCAATTACGTGTGGAACAAAATATCGGCCAAATGGTCGCCGCGGCCTCGACGGCACACCTCCAACCCATGGTCCAAATTTTCGATGACGCTGAGGCATCATTGAGGTTCTATGCCGTTAATGTGCCGAATTATCTCATCCATCTCAAATAACCCCAAAGAAAGAAGTCTAACGGTGTCAAATCACATGATCTTAACGGCCAATCGATACCACCGCGACGTGAGATTATTCGGCCATCAAATTTTTCGCGCAAAAGAGCCATTTTTTCGTTAGCTGTGTGACAAGTGGCACCGTCCTGTTGAAACCACATATCGTCCACATCCATATCTTCCAATTCGGCTCATAAAATGGTCGTTATTATCTCTCATTTTGGAAAAAATACGGCCCAATGAGGCCGCCGGCCCATAAACCGCACCAAACAGTCACTCTTTGTGGGTGCATTGGTTTTTCGGCAATCACTCTTGGATTATCATTCGCCCAAATGCGGCAATTCTGCAAATTGACGAATCCACTGAGGTGAAAATGTGCCTCATCACTGAAGATGATTTTCTTCACGAGGTGCGCGATATGCATTTTGATTTGAACGCCCGTTTTCATAAAAAGCCTGAATAACTTTAACGCGTTGCTCGATTATGTATCTTTCTATGGTTCAAATAGAGTTAGTCTGAAATTGAAAAATGTCAAATGAGATGCAGAAAAAAACTTGACGTTTAGGTATGGTTCACATCGGCCCTTGAATTTAACCACCCTTTATATATATATGAACCATTTTTTTCTAAAAAATTATTAAAATAACTTAGCATGGAAAATATTGTAAAAAGATGAAGTGAATTAATTACATGAGCACAGGTGTACATACCTATACGTGGCCCAGATATTCTCGTTTCATAGTATCAGTTCGTTTTAGTATAAATTTATCTTTCCAATAAGCAGACTTATGGAGCAAAACTCAATAGCCGGAGAGATAGGAAAAAGAAAATGGGGCTGTATTGGCCATGTCCTGCGCAGAGCAAACAGAGACCTAAAAAAAGCTGCCATGAACTGGAACCCTTATGAAGCCGTTAACGAGAGAGACCAGCAAATACTTGGAGACGACTTATAGAACTGGAAATCCACACCATGCACCTGAGCTTGAGTGAAGTGAGAGCTTTGACGTATAACCGACCCGAATAAAGAAATCTTGTGGTGGGCCTTTATTCCAAATTGGAACCGTAGGATATATGTATAATGCTGAAATGACAGTACTTCCATAACCATTATATGGAACTTTTTTAAAGGCACAATAAAGATAAAGTGATAAATTCCGCATGAATAAAGGGAATGATGGCCTCAAAGTAAAATAAAATAAATGTTTTAATGTCTTGCACTGAAAAAATGTGCCAGTTCCTTCTGTGACTTTCCACCCACTTCCTGTGTTTGTATTCTGTTCCCGAATAAATTTCGTAAAATAAATGCGTTTTCATCCGCTTCACTTCCGTTTAAAATGAACAATATGGCAAATTTCTTATTTTTCTCTTTTCTTGTTTTGTGGGCGACGAAAAAAATTTTCACAAATACATTCATAAAACAATTTTTAATTTATCATTCAACTGCTACAAAAAATGGATGGCTAAAAAAACATTCGTGCATTGAAAATTGAATTCTTGAAAATCCACCTCATTTCATGTTCGTTTGCAAGTTCTATTCTATGAAATTAGCGGTCAGCTAAACTAATTTGCCTACAAAATGCTTACCAATCGCGAGCAAAGCCGAAAAAATAAATAAAAACTCGCAATGCATACAGACATGGAATTAGCTACGATAAATTCGTTATTTATGAACGATTGAATTATCCAACCGGAAATAGAATAACATCAATTTGTTTTTTGTATAATTTCTATACGCTGCTGATGAACTTACTTCACAAAATTGTATGCCTTGAATTGTTTTTTTCATTAAAATATGATGTATATTTTGCGTACTACGCTGCGTATAAGTAATTTTCAACTGGTTACGCTTCCGTGGCAAATTTAGTTGGAAGTTTCTTTTAAATAATTTTTTCCTTTTTTTGACAACTCCGTTTATTTCAATTTTTTTACTGAGATTTCAACTAATGGCAAAATTAAAATATTTTATTTGCTTTTTCTTACTCTACCACAACTTTATGCAATATTTTCACAGCACTCAACTTATGCTAAATAAATATTGCAGAAGTATACATACATATATGTATGTATGCATGTACACAGCAGCCAATTTGCATATGCATGTTGGAAATGATAGCAGCAACAATGAGCCAACCAAAAACTCTAAAATTTTGCTATGCTGATGCAGCTCATGTGCCAGTGTCGTAATCACTACTGCTTCTGCCGCTTTTCATAGTACAGTTGCATCTGGCCGAGAAAGTACTGGTTATACTCGCAAGTTAGAGTAATTCTTAAAAACGCTCGTTCGAATTCTCAATAGCTTCTAAAAGTGGCCAAGATGAATGAATTTAGAAGTTAGTTGTTTTTCACGCCTCACCTTTATAGCAGAGTTCAACGCTTTCCCTATACTTTTAGCAGCATTGCAAACTTATTGACCATTTTTTTTTCAAAATTTCGTGAACCTAATGGATGTGGTGATTTCAGTCGTAGAACCATTTCCATATAAACCCAAATTCTGCAGCACCGAATCCGACGTGCCTGCTGCCGTAGCAGGTGGATTTTCCACATTTCTGTGTGTATGACTTGGTGACTGTAGTCTTCGCGGGGCTTAAATTCATTATTTTATTAGGATTATTTATTATTTATTAAGATTAAATCCTTCTTTATACCTGCAGCTCGAAAAACGTGAAGTGCATTCATAAGTTACAAGCCTAAGGGAGATCTAGTGAGCTCACGGGTAAGATGAAAACATACTCAATAGCATGAGACCGCTTCTAAACTGCAGAACAGGAGGAGCCAAATACCTAAGTAAGGATGTGCGTGCCAAATAAAGGGTGATCAGATTAGAGTTTTTGACAGATCACGCGTGACTATCGTCAAAATAAATAGATAATTTTTTCAGTATTCAGCTGAAGAGCAACCCGAAGCCAGTCAAGAACAGCCATTATATCTATTGAAAGCAACCGTTGATGCGGCCTATGGCCTGGAATAATCATCAGCCCATATTTCTTCAAGAACTATGCACGCGCCCGTGATCGCCACAACATTTGGTTCCACCAAGACCATTTACCATTTACTCCGTCTCCGGTCTCGAACCAGCGGATTGGCCACCAAGATTGTGTCATATCTCACATTTTTTTATGTTTTTTGGCGTTGAGATTGGGTTAAAAATACCTTCGCACATTATATGAACCGTCGCTACTACGTGTGTGGTGATTCCACAAAAAATATTCCTCCTCTCCGCTTGGATTTTTCTCTCCACTCCGAGACTGCTTCTGCATTACTTCGAGGTAGAGGGCCTAGGCGGCGGTCTAAGAAGGACACTTACTTACTCACCCCGCTTCCAGGGTCTCCTGTTTTGAGAAATCTATGCTCAATGCTCTTCAGCATAAGTTTCCATTTCACGCTTCTTTTTTCGGATAATATCCTCCACGAAATTTGCGACGGCATTCCTTTTTTCTTCGTCTATCATCATTTTCTCGATAATTTCTTCAGGTGTCAATGCACCAATAGCTCGTTGCAGACCTGTTCTCTCTACGCTCCACCTCTCGCATTTAAAGAGGGTGTGCTCCGCATCATCATACTCAGTATCTCCATATATGCAGTTTGGTAGGCTCACTTTTCCCATTCGCCACAAATACTTGCGAAAGGACCCATGTCCGGACAAAAACTGTGTGAGGTAATATTTAATCACACTGTGTTTTCTTTCTACCCACTTTTCTAGATCGGGCATTAGTCTCGCTGTCCATCTACCGAACCGTTCAGAGTTCCATCTTGCCTGCCAAAGTGTGAGCGTTTGAACTTTAATATCGGAGAAGCGTGGTACTGGGATTCCTGTGTTTTTGCCTCCCATCTGCGTTTGCACCCTTGTGCGCTGCTTCAGATACTATTCTGTATGACGAAGCCGCTCTGAGAGCGTAGGTGCGTTGCACAGATTGCAGAGTTTTCTGCCGGCATTGCACCCTTTGCGAATTTGCCCATATTTCGCATCCGGGGTCGTCGTGCCCATTAAAAGTTTTCGCTTGTTCTGCGTTGGCCTTCCAAGGTTTGCCAATGTGCTTACTTAACATGCCGGTTACTTTGGCAACTCTTGTGGCAGCATGATTTATGTGCGCCCAATAAGTTAGCCTTGTATCTAATTGCACTCCTATGCATTTGACCACTCTCTTTGTCGATAAAGTGGCATCGAGTACTTGTATATCTACTTCTTATAGAATATGTCCGTTGGTTAGAAGGATTAGCTCTGTTTTCTCTGTGGCCAGCTTTAATACATGATGCTCTAGCCACGTGCGAACTCGGATCATCACCTTATTTAACTTCCTTTTGGCTTCGTCAGTGTTTCGAGCGAATATTACAGCTGAAATGTCATCTGCGTATCCCACTAAATGCACATCCTCAGACATCTTTACGCGAAGCATTTAATCTTAGCTTATATTCCAAAATTCCGGTCCGAGTATTGATCCTTGAGCCGCACCTGCTGTTATTTGTTTAGTCTCGTATCCTTCGCGGGTTTCGTATAAGAGCACGCGATTGCTTAGATACACGAATGCGATTGCTACGAGCAATCTTCAATAGATTAATCGGGATCTTGAATTTTACCTTTAAGGCTTCAATTACGTCGTCCCAACTTAAACTGTTCAAAGCATTTCTAATATCCAGTAATACTAAGCGTTTGGAATATCGATTACCTGCCTCAGGCTGTTCTACGCTAGCTTTTACTTCTTAGAAGTCCTCTGCAAAAGTAAATGCCACGAATGGTTCTACACAAAAATAATTAAGATTGCCCAATCAATTTAAATGCTCGTTGTTCTATCCCAATTTTAAATCGGATACCTCTAAATTGATCATCCACATCTGTTGACTTGGCAAAGGTCAAAGATGACATAAAAAGGCACCGTCTAGGAACTATTCACTACTGACATCTATGGTAGACGTCACTTTTAAAAGACCATTAATGAAATCATTTAACGCGAAATATTTTTTTAAATGCCTGTTTTTCTATTAATTTTTCTTACTTGAAGAATTCAGGATTGACTGTACCCTTATTACAGCCGCCGCTATTGTTAATATTTGTCTCAAGTGTCAAAGTTTGGTGTTAAAATACATTAAAGTTTTTCTGCAACTATTTTTTTTTTCTTTTTGTGTTTGAAACTGCTGCGGGTAAAATAACAAACCCAGCAAATATGAGTAATGGAAGAATATGTAAGTATATATTTATGCACTATGCAAAAACATTTGGTCATAAGTAAATGCACAAAGCATAATTTTTTTATGCATTAACCGGAATGCAAATATTATGCGCATATAATTTTCAAGCGAATGCGTTCATTATTATCTGAAATATCATGGAATGTAACCAACTCTTAGCCGTAAATTTAATTAGTTAGTTGGTTCCCGCTGGGAGAAAAACCACATTTAGGTTAAAAATCAAGTTGCATGATGCCGCAGCTTAGGTTTGCATATGCCTTTTGCTGAGGTATCCAGTGCTACGTGACGGGTTAATGCTACTTGGTGACCTGAGGCAAGAGATCAGTTTGTTGCCCTTTGAAATTTTCACAAAAAAAATTAATTAGACTTGTTTCGGATATTTTATTCAAATATTATAAGCGAATGCAAAATTTTATAGCTAAATTGAATGAGTTGAGCAACGCTCAAATTTCCATGGCCAGTAAAAAATTGTATCGTTGATGAAACTTAATTGATTTCTGAATGTGGAATCGCAAAACTGCTTACTTACTTTAAGAAAATGTCAGTGGATCGGCCACACGCTGAGAAAGAGCGACGACTACATTTGCTAAACAAGCCCTGTATTGGAGTCGCATTCAAATGCGGAAATTAATCTCTCGGCCTTGCATGGGACGAATTGAGGTTCCTAGTACGTTCCGTGTTCATTGGCGAAGTGGTGTACTTGACGCCATAAGCTTTAGATAGTAGTCACTGAACTTCGACCATGTTTTATGGGGCACAAGTTTGGAGTGTCGACGAATACGATTAAGTTGAAAGACTTCTACGTTTCTTTATTTGGGGGTTAGGGGTAGTCAGAGGCACGAAAAAATGATGATTTTGAATAATTGTTTTTGTTTTTTTTGCTAATAAATTGGTTTATTTTACAAAAATAAAAACATAGCATTAATACATCATGTTTCGACTTGACTTTAGCAAAATTAAAAAAAAAAAAATAATTATTGTAAAAGTTATCGCCGTTTGTGTGGAGCTCGTTTCTACAGAAATCCTTTGCGGTGATCCTCACAAGTTCTTGGAGATTCATTTAAAGCAAACGGACAAGAGGAATAAGTTTTATTAATAGATAATTTTGAGCCTGAACGAAGTGTTTTTTTTTTCAAAATTAATATGGCGGCCTCAGGAAATATTTTTCAGATTTTCGTGGAAAAACCGAAGTTGTTAGAAAAAATTTAAATTTTTGAAAAAAAAAATCCTTCCATTAGTCACGAGTTTTTTATGTGTTTCAAAACTGTATACATTTTATAAAAATCTAAGTAACAGCGATCACCAGTTCAAAAAACATATTTTTGAGAAAAACTCATTTAAAATTTTGCTAATGCTACGTAAATGTGGAGCCTCTTAGTGCTTTTACTTCTGCATCCTTGTCTGCGTTCATACTTTCGTTTTTAGACAATCTTAATAATAAAAAACTTTCAACTTTTCTGGACTCACAAGATTTGTATGCTAACTTAGCCCTTAGATATATTAAATATTTTTAGCGATGATTTTTCTAATTTTTTGTGCAAATGGAAGTCTTCTTAACCTAAATGCGAGACCTTTTAAGATTGTACTTTCTAACGCCTGTACAGTTTGTAACTTGGGGGCGTCTCTGAAAACATCGAACACGTCATAGGTATCTGTCCAATTTATTGAAAATTTTGATGCATGATATTTTGCGAAAATGAAAAAAGGAGTATGCAGATATTTTATTTATTTTGGTTTATTTCATTTCTTAACATAAAATACAAAAAAGTAACCACTCAATTTATTGTAATGCAAAACACAAAGAAAAAACATACAGAGGATTCATGCCACATCTTAAATGATGCAATTAAAAAAGACCAAATATTTATTTATAAGTTTTAAAATTTTAAGGTATTTAGTACACTGCTGGGTATCCTTTATTATCAACGACGGCTTGAAGTTTACGTTGCATGGAGTCAACCAGTTTCGTTTGTGTATTCTGGATTAATTTGGCTCCACTCTTGAAGTAACGCCTTTACCATTGGATTTGTTATGAATGTCGTATTTTCTTATATTTGTCTTCAAAGTTTCGATGACATTCAAATCCGGTTATTGTGCAGGGTATTTAAATATTAGTTTGGGGAAAATAAATCCATTATTTTTGATAAAAACAAAAGTCATCTTCAATTTGTAATTTTCTTACTGAAGATTTATTATTTGTTATTGTTTTTTCGATGAAGAGTTTTATAGTAGCTTGTAAATTTTGAGGTTTGAGCTCCGTATTGACTTTGATCCATAAAAAAGGTCAGTCATCTGGTCCAAATGAGTTTATTTTTACATCGTCTGCAAAAAATACGGTCCTCCAAAATTCTGGAGTTCCATTTAGATGGTCACGTGCAAACTGCAATCTCTTTCTTCTATTCCTTGCACTTACGAAAGGTTTTCACCGGGCTATTCTAGCATTTAAATTTGCTTTCCTCAAGTCAAAAATTTACTTCGGCAAGTCTTACCTAAATCTTTTCTCGGTATTTCAGTTAACTTTTGCGTTCTTGTTGCTGGACTTTTCTTCACTTGGCACACTAACCACTGCCACTCTTTCTTCGCGCGTAGTGCTCCTATTGCCCGCGCTTTAAGAGAATTCAATGAAATTTCGAGTTCTATTCCGCTTGAATTTTCGTTTTCAAAAAATTAATTTTATAAATTTCTAAACTCTTTTTTTAATTTATTTAAGAGTTATCTGTAGTAATTTAACCTCATATGAGCTCTAAGTCTGTAAAAACAGTAATTATAGTTTAGACTTGAAATAAACGAAAAGGTTCGAATATCGGTGAAAAACCAAAAATTAGGAAAAAGTTTTTTCTAATAGCGGTCGCCCCTCGGCAGGCAATGGTAAATCTCTGAGTGTATTTCTGCCATGAAAAAGCTCCTCATAAAAATATCTGCCGTTCGGAGTCAACTTGAAACTGTAGGCCTCTCCATTTGAGGAACAACATCAAGACGCACACCACAAATAAAAGGAAGAGCTCGGCCAAACACCCAAAAATGGTGTACGCGCCAATTATATATGTATATACATATATATAAACGATAAGTTTTATTTGTAGCCTATCGTCTCTTAATTACAAAACTATTTCCATGCGTAAAGCGTTGAATAATGTACTGAACTTTTGACGAAGTTAAATGTACCATTTCAGCTATTTTACGATGCGACATTCCGTTTTTGAAATGCTCCAAAACTAACTCACGCTTTTCTATTGAAGAACGCGGCCAATGGTTAGAAAAACAGGCGCACATAAAATTGAATATTGAATAAGAATAACAACCTCATGGGCCCGAAAAAACGATGATTTTCAATCATTTTTTTTGCTAGTAAATTGCTTTATTTTACAAAAATAAAAACATAGTATTAACACATCATGTTTCGACTTGACTTTAGCAAAAATTAAAAACAAAAAATTAATAATTGTAAAAATTGCCGCTGTTTTTGTGGAGCTCCATTCTCCAGAAGTCCCTTGCGGTGATCCTCATAAGTTCTTAAAGATTCATCTAAAATCAATCAGACAAGAGAAATTAGTTTTATTAATAGATAATCTTGTGCCTAATCGAAGCTTTCTTTGTTTTCAAAATTAACAATATCAGGAAATATTTGTCAGATTTTCGTGAAAAAAGCCGACAATTAATTGTTTAAAAAAAATAGAAATTAAAAAAAACAAAACAAAATCCTTCGATCAGGCACGAGCTTTTTATGTGTTTTTCGAAAGCAGTATAAAGCACCACCAGCAATAATGCTTTTTCCAAACTCTTCCACCGACTAATGAACACCAAAGAGTTAGACGACTGCAACTCGCTCTTTACTGACGGTACCCCATCCGACAACAACACCGCCTTCGCAGTTGTAAATAACTATGGGGATCTTCTATGTGGTGGGAACAACAATGCATCTACCAACAAAGGTAAATCCGCCATTTACTGCGATAGTTTCTCCGCCATCGAAAGGGTTAGGAATATCTATAACAACAGCCAACTTCTCAGGCAAATCCGTGACGTCTTAATAAAATACTCGAAGAAAATGAAAATAGTCTGGATCGCCAGCCCCAAAGACATACAGGGGAACGAACATGCCGATTCAGCCGCCAAAAATATGTATTATTCACCTACAATAAATCTTCCCCTATTAACTGCAAAAGACATCCTTAAAGTTATCCAAAACCACTTATGCAACCTAAAACTCAACTCTTGGGCACATTTCAACCACCCCCATTATTTAAATAATTCAGAATGCAAGAAATTCATATACCCATCCAACATTTCCAAAGAACTCATGAGTCTTTTTTTCCGCCTACGACGCCGCTAACCCACAAACGCATCTCCAGATTTGGATTCACCACACCTGCCTCACTACTGAAAGCCATTAACAACCAAAACATAACTATATACTTCTTTAGCTTTGTGAAAGAAAGTGTTATCGTTAGCCCGCTTATCTGACACTTTCATACGTGCAGCATCCAGCTGCTGCTAGGTAGCCCTTTGTTAATTGCTGAATAATTCGAATTTCCACACAATATCTTTAAGAAATTATACTTTAAGAAAATGCAAAAAAAAAATCTGATCGTTTGAAAATTCTGACTACCACTAACCCCTTATCGCAAACTCACTCTACAACCCCCGGCATAGTAAAAATAAAATTTCGTTTGCTCTAACTTGCGGCAGTACTTTTAAATGCATCATTTAGGCTGTGGCGTGAATTCTCTGTATGTTGTTTTTTTTTTTTGCATTACAATGAAGTGAGTAGGCATTTTTGTGCATTTTGATGTTGAGAAATTAAATAAAGTTATATAAAAAAGATGTCTGCTTACTCTGTTTCTCCATTTTCGCAAAATATTAGAAAATCTAGAACACTTTACAAAAGTATCTGCATCAAATAATTTCTGAGTGACTGTCTTTTGAAACGCGCATAATAGGGAGCAAAATATTTTCAGCAGCACTTTTACCAAATATATACTTACGCTATCATTTAGAAAACTTTACCAGCAACAACACGAGCACTTACGATTTTCAAATCCAATCACTCATTCAATTTGCGTGTGCACGCGTGTAGAAAGGCTTTTAAAGTGACTTATACGCCATTATGTGCGTTCTACTGTACAAGGATTCACATTTTGTGCACCTTCCAAAAACCACTCAGTCTTGCTTTGCTTATCGAATTCGAAATCAAAAATGATTTTATCAGATTCTTTGGAATCGTATTTGTACTGCATAGCGCATTCTATAATGCATATGTATGCGTGAGTGACTTCCTCAAATGCGCACACAATTCGCTGTTGAATTATTTCAAACCTTATTGTGGGCACTCGCAGAAGCCGTAGACGTTGCGACTGGGTATTTTCTTTGTTTAATGTATTTTTAAGGTACTTGGAATTTCCATTTAATGGAATTGGTAACAGTGATTTGAAAAGTATTTTGACTTCAAAGGTTCAAAGAGTCGTCGAATTTGTATTGGATTTATGCAAATATGCACTTTTAGTGCGATTTGAGTTGAAACTTTTTATTTTGTGTAATTTTTAAAACGAAACAATGGCTGTATGCGGTTGAATTGGATTGAGAGGTTACGCAAATGGGAATGTGAGGGGTATGGACGAAATCTGCGTTATTTAGACTACGAGGGTTGCCTTCTATATTTTGCGCTCATTAATGAAAACGCAGTAAAAAAATTGTGAAAAAGGCTTGATTGTGTTTCAAAACATTCTTCTTGGAAGTCAGTACATGTCTGTATTCGCTTGAACCAATTTTCTAAGGGCTTTTGCGACTCAGTATTTTGTCAACAGAAACGGTCCTCGTAACTGAGCGAAGAAAAAAGTTGTTAATAAAATTACGGATAGGTGGCCATCAAATTCTGTCGCTCGCAAGAGGCAATAAAGTATCTAGGCGTAATGATTGATGCACGGCCATGCTTTAAGCAACACTTAGCAACTGTTGCGGCAGTCAGCGGTGCTCTTACAAGAATTCTTCCAAACATAGGCGGACCGCAAGGCGCCAGAAGGCACCTTCTGGCAAGGGTGGAGGATTCAGTCATCTTGTACTTTGCTCCTATATGGGTAGGAGCTAAGCCATCGAATGTTAGACCCGTAGCTCAAGTGCACCGACGAAATGCACTAAGAGTCGCGTGCACATGCAGAACCGTATCAGATGACGTGGTTTGGGTCACCGCTGGAAAGCTCCTAATAGATATACTTGTGCAGGAAAGTGGACAACTTTATAAAAGACAAGGAGTAAAGTTGACAACTGGAGCGAAAGCTGCAGAACGACTGCATTCGTCTTATTAGAAAAGTAGTAAAGCAGATGGGACTTGTCTGTTAACGGACATTGGACTTATAGACTTATCCCCAAAATTAGCCAATGAGTGATTTAAACCAAATATTGAGCGGTCGCGGATGTTTCTTCAAGTACCTCCATTTTTTTCACATGGAGGACACTCCGTTCTGTCCAAGCTGCAACAATGCAACAGAAAGCGCAGAGCACGTGTTCTTCTTCTGCGATCCTTTCAACGAAGAACCCCGAACGAATTAGTTTTGGATGAAAAGCTGAGCCCAGACAGCTTAATCAATAACATGTGTGCATCAAATGACTGTTGGAACGCAGTTAAAAGTTTTGCAAAGAGGATAATACTGCACCTACAGCGTGCGGAGTGGCAGCGCAAAGGCAGAGAAAAAAAATCAGCCCTCGATAGGAGATGGACTGTCTACGAACTGACGACAAATCATGGACGCTCGAGTCATGAGCTCACGACGGCATAAGACGGTATAATATTATCGCAACATCTTCCGATGTTTCTGTTTTGCTGCAGGTGCTAAAGAAACCTCGATAGCGTATAACATCCATACGCCCATGTGAGAGGAACCTGGGAGCATGCCACACATACCACTGGTATGACGGCACAGAAACATTAGAAGACGACCTTACAGCATGAAACTAGATACAAATATGGGTGAATAGTATTAGTCCATTTAATGGACATTGTTCTGGGACTTCCTGAAGTTATGCAAAGTAGTTCCGGGAAGGCAGACTTCCCGGAAAAGAAGGAGGGATAGTTTTAGTGGCTACACCATTAACGACGCTTACTGTAAGTACGAAGGCATTTTGAACCCTACCTCACCCACCAAACAAAAAAAAAACAAAAAAAAGCTTCCTTAGCTTCCACGCTTTTTATTTTTGATGTTCGGGAACAAAACGAAAAAATCATTAGATGCCAAATCAGAGCTGAAAGGTGGAACACCCATTAATTTCATTAAAAACTCTCTTGTGTGAGCCGATACTTGAGAGTTCGCATTGCCTTGGGGAGAGATGATTCGTCTTCGTCGGTTAGTGCTCCTTTATTCTCGAAAAATTTCTAGCCAGCAAATGATTGTAGACCACTCAAAACTGTTTTAAGTTTCTCTAGGCGATCACGGCTAACCTCTACGCCAGGCCAACATAAGAGCCACAAAATGGTTCCACGAAGATAAAAGAGGGGTCCGTGTTGCACAGTGGCATCACAACAGACCTGCAGGGTTTAAGTAAATTGGTCGTACAGACCGACTAACACCATAACCTAACCTAAGTACTTCTAGACGAGTGCTTGACTTGTTTGCAGTAGCACAGAAAACAAACTATGTGACATATCACGCTGAAATTTGCCATGTAAGCTTATAACAGTCCTACCAAAAAAAAAATTATTTTTGCCATATGTCATCCGCGGATCGTTTTATTGATAACGTCTCGTTCATATTTGAGCAGAAGTTATGTGTTTATAATGTTATAAATATGTGTATATACAATATATATTTGAAATAAAATGTGTTTGTCTAAAGTGCCAAATCAGCACCAAGTCCAAAACTTATGCAAATAATTCAATTTTGACGTTGCAAGTGTCTCATTATAGTGTAAACACAAAAGAAAAGAATGAAGGGAATTTTGTAGGGAAAATTTTTTGTAAGCGTAGGGAAAGGTAGGAAATTTTTTTGGGCTGTGTAGGGATTTTTCAAAAAATCATTTACCATCACTGGAAGTTCCACACAGTGAGTCAAGGGGGAAACGTGAATGCGGTACACTACCTGCGAGGCTACGTATCTGCCGTTGGTGTTGATGTACAAAATATTAATTGCTCGCACCGCTTATCACTGGCTCTCCCATCATCAACCCTGATAATCTTTATTGATATTTTATCTACAGATAAGAAAATGCCAAACTTTCGAGTACATTGCGCAAATCACGATTTTTTGTTTCAAGCTTTCAAGGTTTTTTCACTGCTGTTATCTGTAAATGAAACTTATTGTTGCTGTTGTAAACCACGCAGACGAAATGGCGCACTGGTACTTTACTAAAATACAAAATAAGAAATACATACAACTCCTTATGTGGGTACAACCAACTGTAAGCGCACTCAGTGCAAATTACTTGTAATACCAAAACGTACCCGTACACTTAAGGAACTCGAGAACAAAAATAGCTGCAATTACATTGTAGTGCGGTTGATGAAAGTCGGCGACGGCCAAATTGAATGCCACATAAAAAAGATTCAAAGCATTTAACAAAAGTATGAACTCACGTCATTGAGACGCTCCGATTGCTCTTGTCTAATTGTTTAAGATTGTTACAGTTGTAATTGAATTGATAGCGAGCGACCAGCAAGGAGCAAAAGCAAAAACAAAAACAAAAAAATAGCACATACAATAAACTTACTTACACTACAGCGTATGCTTGAATGTGTGCGCGTGTGCGTGTTTGTAAGCGCTCGTTGAGGCAAAACTCAACACAAAGCCACAAAGGGCAAAAGTGGCTAATGGGAATTTTGTTCTGGTTCATTCATCCGGCAAAGCAATGTGACTTTGTAGTAAATTACAAGGGCGTGAGCGAAAGAGCAGCGCAGGAATTAAGAATTGTGCGTAGAAGAGAAACTAGCGATAATGATGTCCATGTTGAAGCGTACAAAACTTTTAAGTGCATTACAGCAAATCAGCAAGGATACGAGTGGCGTTGAAATGAAAAAGGGGCAAAGGGGATGCGCAAGGCTAAGCGGGCTAGCCGAGTAGAGTGATTTTCACCAATCGACAATAACCGCTTAGTCAAGGATATGTGAGTATGCGCGCTAATTTGTGATTAAAAAAGAAGAAAACACAAAAGCACACAGGCAGAGAGCCTTGGAAAGCGCCTTGGAGTAAGAAAAAAGTGGGTGGCAACGGCTGTGAGTACGCCAAGACTTGTGATCAAATTAAATTGGTATGTTTGTATGCCCATAGATATTTGCTATAGATGTACGAGTATTTATGTAAGTAACTGTTGTTTTATACGTATTTGTTAGCTACTTGATCCTTTAATGCCGCAACTAATTGCCAATCGCATTCGACACTTAACATGACTTCTTCGCCTTTGGTGGTCAGTTGAGCTTTTTATGTGCGCGCCTGTGTGTGTGAAAACGTGTGTGCGTTTAAGCCGTTTGCTAAAAGCGCCTAGGAGTGGAGGCAGAATGCAGTGCCTGGAAGGAGTAGAAGTTAAATTGCGGCTAAAAATCGTCGACTTTACGTAGTTACTCTCTGCTCTGCAAGCAGTGTAGCAGCGTTGAAATTTCTTACCAGCTGTGCCTCATAGCGCTGGTGCAACGGCTTTACCACCCAGCTATTGCGCTGACAGCTTTTGTGTAAATTTTTTTTATATTTTTTATTTTTTCTTCATTCTCTGAAATTCAATTAAAAATCCCCATAACTTTTGTGTACTCACATACCACATCCACACATACAGATATGTATGAATGTATATGTGTGTATGTGCTGGCATGCGCGCATGGATTTAATCAGTATCAAGGATAACGATTGTGCTAAACTACATTTAATACCCAGTAAAGTGCAAATATATGAATGCTTTTAACTGCATAAGTACACACATACGTACGCATGTATGTATGTTGCATGCAAGTGTGAGTGAGTTTGAATTGAATATCTGTAAGTGCTTCATCGACTGCGATTGGGCGATAAGACAGCAACTCAGCTATGCTGGAGGTCATTTTGCAACTATGTAGCGATGGCGCTGGAGCAAAGGCAAAGGGCAACAGCAGCAGATGAAGTGAAGTTGCAACATTTTCGTCAAGAGGGATGGTGTAAGTGTAAGATGGATGCAGTAATTTGGCTGGAAGTACTTTACGGATTAAATTAAATTGAAAATAAAAATTGATTTCGAAAAGAATCTGTTGCCAACTTATCGGCGTTAAGTGTTGTAGAGGCCAACACACAAACATACATACACATGTATGTGTGCTATGTCGGTCAGTGCAATAATACATACGTTTAAAATATTTATAAAAATGGAAAAGTCATAGTCGTGGTATATAAACTTAATAAAAAAAATTAAAAAATATTTTTTTTATTTTATTTATTAAAAGAGTAACAATTATAAATAACTATTCCACTTAAAGAGCTAAAGCACTGGCTACTATGGCCTTCGGCTATTAGTATAATAAAGATGACAGCGTGTCTTATAGCCTTAATTTACATCTAGATACATAGTCACTAATCTTATTTAAATTGTATACCGTTGTCTGTTTGAGGAGTTCCGATGGTTTGATGCTTGAGAAAAAGGATGTTCTGATATTTTGTAGGGAAGGACAAGTATCTATCAGATGAAGTGTAGTAAATTCGTTGGAGCCACAAAAAGGGCATGTAGGCTTCGGTGAGCCGCTGAGCAGGTGGGCATGTGTCATGAGTGTGTGACCGATTCTCAGTCGAGTAAAAATTTTTGCTTGGTGACATAGTGCAGATGGAGGGTAGATATTTTTTTCCCCAAAGGGGTTAAAATTTTTATAAGGATGCTGAAAAGTGTTCCATTTAGTTGCTGCGTTATCTGCGGCAAGTTCTTTCGCTAGTATCTTTATGTCATTGCAAGTGATGTAGTCAAATGTGTGTAGAGGTTCCTTATTCGCCTCTTTCGCTCTCTTGTCAGCTTTTTCGTTACCATTTATTCCAGAGTGCCCAGGAATCCACATAATTTTGATTGCACCTGTGTGTATTGAAATTATATTGCGGATTTTTGTTATCATCGGGGTGTCATTTGTGGGGTTTAAGATAGCTTCGATTGAGGATTTGCTATCGGTGCAAATTAAGTGCTTGCTACATTTCTGGGAGGCAAAGATTACTGCTTCAAGTATCGCAGCTGCTTCAGCTGTAAATATTGAAGTGCATCTTGGCAAAATTCCGGCATAGATGGTAACACCTTTTGCGTTTGTCACTGCAAATGATGTGCAGGTGTCGGTTTTTGATCCGTCGGTAAAAATGATCTCCCAATCTTTCTTTAATGGGGAAATGGTTTCGAGAAAAATCTGGTTGTATTCGTTTGTATTAGTCGAATCTTTTAAATGTTTGGATAGATTGTTCAATATCATCGAGTTGGGAACGACCCACGGTGGATGTATTGCAGGTTCCACAAGTACTGGCTGAGCAATGATATCCAGTTTTTCGGCTTCTTTTAGAATGATGGAGATTGTTGATTCCCGGCTCTTTCTGTTTAATTTTTGAGTACTCGAGTTGATGTGTTTTAACAAAAGTCTGTTTCTACATTGAATTATCTTCAAAATACTTGTCCTTGTATTGTTGGCCACTCTTTCCGAGATGGTGGGAAGTCCAGCTTCCGCTAAGGTAACGTTTATGGGGGAGGTGGGGAAGGCTCTGATGCTTCTCCTGACTGCAGCATGGTAAGGTGCTTCTAGGCGCTTTAGATGAGTTTTAGCGCAGTGTCCGTATATAACCAGACCGAAGTCAATTTTAGATAAGATTAGAGACCTCTTCTTCTTCTTAATTGGCGCGATAACCGCTTACGCGATTTTGGCCGAGTTTAACAAAGCGCGCCAGTCGTTTCTTTCTCGTGCTAACCGGCGCCAATTGGACACACCAAGTGAAGCCAAGTCCTTCTCCACCTGATCTTTCCAACGCAGAGGAGGCCTTCCTCTTCCTCTACTACCACCAGCTGGTACCGCATCGAATACTTTCAAAGCCGGAGCGTTTGTATCCATTCGGACGACATGACCCAGCCAACGTAGCCGCTGGATCTTTATTCGCTGCGCTATGTCTATGTCGTCGTAAAGCTCATACAGCTCATCGTTCCATCGTCTGCGATATTCGCCGTTGCCAACGTGCAAAGGTCCAAAAATCTTACGCAGAATCTTTCTCTCGAACACTCCAAGCGTCGCTTCATCGGATGTTGTCATCGTCCAAGCTTCTGCGCCATACGTCAGGACGGGCATGATGAGAGTCTTGTAGAGTGTTAGTTTTGTTCGTCGAGAGAGGACTTTACTGCTCAGTTGCCTACTTAGTCCGAAGTAGCACTTGTTGGCAAGAGAGATTCTACGTTGGATTTCAAGGCTGACATTGTTATCGGTGTTAATGCTGGTTCCTAAATAGACGAAGTCCTTTACAACCTCAAAATTATAACTGTCAACAGTGACGTGGGTGCCGATACGCGAGTGCGCCGACTGTTTGTTTGAAGACAGGAGGTACTTCGTTTTGTCCTCGTTCACCACCAGACCCATTCGCTTTGCCTCTTTATCCAGTTTGGAGAAGGCAGAACTAACAGCGCGGTTGTTAAGGCCAATGATGTCAATATCATCGGCATACGCCAACAATTGTACGCTCTTATAAAAAATTGTGCCTGAGCGATTAAGTTCTGCGGCTCGTACGATGCTCTCCAACATCAGGTTAAAGAAGTCACACGACAGCGAGTCACCCTGTCTGAAACCTCGTTTGGTATCAAACGGCTCGGAGAGGTCCTTCCCAATTCTGACGGCGCTGCTGGTGTTGAGCAACGTCATCTTACATAGCCGTATTAGTTTTGCGGGGATACCAAATTCAGACATCGCGGCATACAGGTAACTCCTTTCCGTACTGTCGAATGCAGCTTTGAAGTCGACGAAAAGGTGGTGTGTGTCGATTCTCCTTTCATGGGTCTTTTCCAAGATTTGGCGTATTGAGAATATTTGGTCGATGGTAGACTTTCCAGGTCTGAAGCCACACTGATAAGGTCCAATCAGTTGGTTGACGGTGGGCTTCAGCCTTTCACACAATACGCTCGCTAGAACCTTATAGGCGATATTTAGAAGACTTATCCCGCGGTAATTGGCACAAATTGCAGGATCGCCCTTCTTATGGATTGGGCAGAGCACACTTAAATTCCAATCGGCAGGCATGCTTTCATCCGACCATATTTTGCATAGGAGCTGATGCATGCACCTTACCAGCTCCTCGCCGCCATGTTTGAATAGCTCAGCCGGCAGTCCGTCGGCGCCCGCGGCTTTGTTGTTCTTTAGCCGTGATATTGCTATTCTCACCTCGTCATGGTCGGGTAACGGAACGACAATTCCGTCGTCAACGATTGGGGTATCGGGATCTTCACTTTCTCGGTGACATGCGCAGTTGTCACTGTTTAATAGGTTCGAGAAGTGTTCCCTCCATAATCTAAGATTGCTCTGTACGTCAGTCACCAGTTCGCCGTCTTTGTTCTTACAGGAAAACGCCCCGGTCTTGAAACCTTCTGTAAGCCGCCGAACTTTCTGGTAGAATTTTCGGGCGTTGTTCCTGTTGGCCAGCATCTCAAGCTCTTCGCACTCACGTATTTCGGCCTCTCGTTTCTTCTTTCGGATAATACGTCTCTCTTCCTTTTTCAGCTCTCTGTAGCGATCCCACATGGCTCGCGTTGCGCCCGATCGCAGCGTGGCTCTATAAGCGGCATCTTTTCTTTCTGCGGCAGCATGACATTCCTCGTCGTACCAATTGTTTTTTCGGGCTCGCCGGAATCCGATTTCTTCTTCGGCGGCGGTACGTAGGGAACGAGAAATGTTGCTCCATTGCTCGCGCATGCCGATTTGTTGGGCAGTGCTTTCGGAGAGCAGGAGTGAGAGTCGAGTGGCGAATCTTCTGGCTGTCTGTTGTGATTGCAGCTTTTCGATGTCGAACATTCTTTGCGTAGGTAGATGTACGTTTTTTGCTGCACAGAGGCGGGTGCGCAGCTTGGCTGCAACAAGGTAATGATCCGAGTCGATGTTGGGTCCTCGGATCGTGCGTACATCTAATACACTAGAAGCGTGTCTTCCATCTATCACAACATGATCGATCTGGTTTCGCGTTTTTCGATCAGGAGACAGCCAGGTAGCTTGGTGTATCTTTTTATGCTGGAATCTGGTGCTGCAGACTACCATGTTTCGGGCCCCGGCGAAGTCGACCAGCCTCTGTCCGTTACCGGATGTTTCGTTGTGCAGGCTGAATTTTCCGACTGTGGGACCGAAAATTCCCTCCTTGCCCACCCTGGCGTTGAAGTCGCCAAGCACGACTTTTATGTCGTGGCGGGGGCAGCGCTCATAGGAACGTTCCAGGCGCTCATAGAAGGAATCTTTGGTCGCATCGTCCTTCTCTTCCGTCGGGGCGTGGGCGCAAATTAGCGATATGTTGAAAAAACGTGCTTTGATGCGGATTGTTGCGAGACGCTCGTCCACCGGAGTGAACGACAGTACTTGGCGACGAAGTCTCTCTCCCACAACAAATCCGACACCGAATTTGCGCTCCTTTACATGGCAGCTGTAGTAGACGTCGCAAGGTCCTATGGTTTTCTTACCTTGCCCCGTCCATCGCATCTCTTGGATGGCAGTGATGTCAGCCTTTACTCTCACGAGGACATCAACCAGCCGGGCAGAGGCACCTTCCCCATTAAGGGACCGGACATTCCAGGTGCATGCCCTCAAATCATAATCCTTAGTTCGTTTGCAGGGGTCGTCATCAGTATAGGGAGGTCTCATCCGAGGCTTTTTTACACTTTTCATTGGGGGCGATTTTTAAGTGGCGGGTCCCAAGCCCAACGCACAACCAGCTATGCTGGAATGTTTCGCCTTCTCACGTTAGCTCACTCCCGAACGGATGTTCGGAAGCTACCCAGAGGATACGTGGGCTAATCCCGGCCGTTGTGAGCTGCTTGAACCATATGCAGAAGAATCGTCCTGGCCATTCCCAAGTGAATGGCGATCAGTAACTTTCCCCACTTGCGTGGACTTCTACACATGGAACCATCCTCCAAGATTAGAGACCTAGTGATACTTAATAATGTACTTGTATGTATCAAACAGTGCTTTGAGGATAAGTATTTAACTATGTTTAGTCTAGATAATAGGCTTAACCTAACGTATTCACAATGTTGCTTATAAGTTAGTCGCTTATCAAAGATAATGCCTAATATTTTAAGTGTGTTGGTGTGGGGGATTATGGTATTGGAGAAGGATATAGGTGGGAATATGCATTTATGCTTGCGACATATATGGAATGTAGAACTTTTATTCATAGAAATACTGGCTCCCGAAGCTTGTGCCCAAACTTCGAGGTCCACAAGGATACTGCTAAATGTACTTTTAACTTCTGCTAAATTTTTGGTATTTGAAAAAATTACCACATCATCTGCGTAAATGAAATGTTCGACATGCAGATGTTTGGATATTATAGAGTTAACTTCATTAAAAGCTATGATGAACAAAATGACAGATAGAGGTGATCCTTGAGGAATGCCATTAAAGAGGGGAAGGATTTGGGATTTATGGTTGTTAGCACGAACATAAAATTTGCGATTGCATAGGTACGATTTGATAGTATTATACATTTTTTCTCCAATCTTCCAACGATTTAGCTCTTCCAATACATTGTGAGAGCCTATTCGATCGTATGCCTTTTCAAAATCTAAGCTAGGCACAGATACATGGTTTCTATCGGCAAGTGCTGAGTTAGCGAAATGTTCAAGTATTAGAAGTGGATCTATTACACTAAGTCCTTTTTGAAACGCAAACTGGTGTGGGCTAAGTAGGTTATTTTTTTGGGCAAACCAGATGATTCGCCGGGAAATCATTTTCTCTAGAACTTTTGACATGCAAGGGAGAAGGGATATAGGTCTATAACTAGATATGAGGAAGTTGGGTTTATTAGGTTTGGGGATGGGGATAATTGCGGCAGTTTTCCACGCTTGAGGGAATGATCCTTGACTATATATTGAGTTGTATAGGTTAACGAGTCGGGATTTTAAGAAGGAAGGAATATTTTTTAGTATCGCGTAGTTAATTCTATCACCACCGGGAGTCTTACCCTTCAGAGAAGAAAGCGTTAAATCGTATTCTTCTATTGTGAATGGTGAATCTATTGCTGAATTTTGGCTTAGGCTTAACTTGAAAACTTTGTGGTAAAGAAACGGAAGTTATTATGTGGAAATGATCACTATTGTGTAAGTCATCTAATGTTTTAGTTGTTAATCTTGGTGCTATGGATGCGGAGGCGAGGGAAATGTCAGGGTGGGAGAAAGTCTTGTGGGTGGAAAAGTGGGTCGGGGAACAATCGTTAAGGATGATGAGGTTTTTTGCGAGAACAACGTCTTCAATAATTTTTCCTCTGTTGTTGGTGGAGGATGATCCCCAGAGGGGACTCCATCCATTAAAATCACCCAATAGGATCAAAGGCGTGGAAAAAGAGTTTAGAATGAGGATTAGGTCTTTGCTGCTAAAAACTTGGTGAGGTGGGATATAACATGAAATCACAGTAATTTTGAAGCCTACATCTACTTCAATTGCTAGAGATTGAATATCAGATACTATAGGGATGAATTTGTGAAAAAGGGATTTTTTTACCAATAGGGCAACACCTTGTTTGCAAGTGTTGTTGTTTGGACTATTGTAATAGTAACTAGCATATTTTAGTGGTGAGTACGCAGATTTATTATGTGGAATATGCGTTTCTTGTAGGCAAATAATTTCAGGAGAAAACTCGTTTATTAGTATATTAAGATCAGGAAAATTATTAATGAGACCGTTGATATTCCATTGTAATATCTTCATGTTTTGAAGGAGAAAACTCGTTTATTAAAAAATATATATACATATATATCAAAGAAAAAATTGGGGCCAGAGTAATTAAAGGGTTTTTTTTAGAGGTTAGGTTTTCAAGGTGAAATAAAACGTATATAATTTAATGTTATGGCCAAGAATTTAGCTTTATTATAAAGATTAGGGTTTGCCATTATGTTTTAAAAATGATTTCGGGCAAGTGGCCGCCGCGGCTGGCTCGAATAAATTCCAGCCGAGAGGCCCAATTTTCGACCACTTTTTGCAGCAATTGGGGCCGTATGTCAGCAATAACGCGCCGAATATTCTCTTCCAAGTCGCGGCTTATCTGCGTAGACAAGCGACTTCACATAGCCCCACAAGAAATAGTCCAGCGGTGTTATATCGCACGATCTTGGAGGCCATGCCACAGGTCCACGGCGCGAGATAATGCGCTCACCAAAAGTTTCCTTCAATAAATCGATTGTTGCGTTGGCTGTATGGCATGTAGCGCCATCTTATTGGAACCAAAGGTCGTCCACATCAACATCGTTCAATTCAGACACGAAAAAGTCATTAACCATGGCTCTATAGCGCTCTCCATTGACTGTAACATTATGGCCGGCTTCATTTTTAAAGAAATATGGACCATAGAGCACACCAAACAGTGACTTTTTGAGGATGTAACGGCGTCTCAGCAATGGCTTGTGGATTATGTTCACTCCAAATGCGACAATTTTGCTTATTGACATACCCATTCAACCAAAAGTGAGCTTCATCGCTGAACAAAATTTTCTTCGATGCGTCGCGCGAACCGAACCATTATTTTCGTAATAAATTTGCACGATTTGCAAACGTTGTTCAGGTGTAAGTCTATTCATTATAAAATGGCAAACCAAACTGAGCATAAATCAAGTGACAGCTGCCAAAAAGACCATCTACGAAAAAAGTAGTGCCAACTTGAAAACCTAACCTCTAAAAAAACACCCTTTATAAATAATTTGTGCATATATTTTTTATTTCATTTTATTACTATTTAAGTGTATAAATTTCAATCCTTAGAGACTAACTTTGATTAAACTATAATATTTATAATATGGAATTCAAAAGATTTAAAAAAGCAACTGTTGGAGACGAAAAATAAAGAGTAACATCTTTAATAATGGAATGTGATTCACGTAAATTCAGAGTAATGGAAGTATTACTGGCATACTTAGTTTTTAAGTTTTCCCCATGAAAAGGGTAACGCTTCCTAAGAGATCACTGGGAAACATTAAATCGAATCCATTCCAGCAAATAGGGACCATCAATTATTTCTCCTTCATCTTCATCTCAATTGGCGCGATAACCGTTTACGCGATTTTGGCCGAGTTTAACAAAGCGCGCCAGTCGTTTCTTCCGCGTGCTAACCGGCACCAGTTGGAAACACCAAGTGAAGCCAAGTCCTTCTCCTTCCACCAGATCTTTCCAACGTAGAGGAGGCCTTCCTCTTCCTCTGCTACCATCAGCCGGTGCCGCATCGAATACTTTTAGAGCCGGAGCGTTTGTATCCATTCGGACGAAATGACCCAGCCAACGTAGCCGCTGGATCTTTATTCGCTGTACTATATCTATGTCATCGTAAAGCTCATACAGCTCATTGTTCCATCGTCTACGATACTCGCCGTCGTCAACGTCCAAAGATCCAAAAATCGCCAGCAGAATCTTTTTCGCAAACACTCCAAAGGACGTCTCATCGGATATTGTCATTGTCCAAGCTTCTGCGTCATACGTTAGGACGGGAATGATGGGAGCCTTATGGAGTGTTAGTTTTGTTCGTCGAGGACTTTACTACTCAAGATTTCAAGGCGGTGTGGTACTGGAGTCGAGACATTTCGAAAAGTTTTCACAAACTTATGTATTTTCTATGTTAATAAATAACTGGTGCGCATAATGAACTTTTACCAAATCGAACCATAGATTTGTTGTAGGATCGAAGCAGCGAGGGAATCCGTTTTCAATTATAGAAAAGTTATTTCTACTAGAAACTTGAATATAAAACGACGGCTTCGGTATCTTAAATGCCCATTTGCTGTGCTGTTGTTTTTGCACCGTCCCATGAGATGTCGGCATCTGCTAGTTCGCGCAACATAGACCTTCTCCAAGTGTTTTTTGGTCGACCGCGACCTCTGCTCACTTGCGTGTTCTAGTCCAATGCCATTATCGTGATGTTATCTGGTGGTTTTCTCAAAGTGAGATCTATCCATCACCACTTTCTGCATTTGATTTGCCTAAGGAAGGGTTCCTTATTAATCTTTAATCTCCTCAGTACGTCGTTACTGATGGTGTTTGGCCAGAATATTCTGCAGATAATGCGGAGGCATAGTAAATATGAGTTTTCGGAACTGATTGTGCAAGGAAAAGTCGAAGGCAAACGAGGAATTGGAAGAAAGCAAATGTCTTGGCTACGCAGCATCAGAGAGTGGACAGAATTCAAGACTATTGGACAGTTAATTGAAACAATACGAAGCAGGCATTATTACCATAATAAAACAAAGTAAAATAATTTTTTTATCATACCTATTTATAAATCATAAATTTGTGGAACAACATCAAAACGTACACCACAAATAGGAGAAGGAACTCGGCCAATCACCTAACAGAAGTGTACGCGGCAATTATTTATTTTTTCCTTCTTTTTATTTATATAAAAATTAATGATTAAACGAAATTAATTTATTACTGTGATCTCTTAGATTCTATATTAAGAGATTGCAAATAAAGCAGAAGAACCATAAACTCTATTTTTATAAATATTTCGTCTACAGCGCCACCTATCAGATTAAGTTGCAGCCTAGTTGCAGACGAGTAACTAAAAAACAATCATTAAAATCTATTCAATTTTTTTTTATTTATACAGATTTGGCCAAAATCTGAATACGGTGGTTGTTCTATAATATTTGTCGAGTTTTTGGTCAAAAAAGTGTTCACAATATGAGCCTTGTGAGACGGTGCGTTATCATGGTGCAAGATCCATGAGTTTTCTTTCTACAAATTGGGCCGTTTCCAAGGCACATTCTCTCTCAAACGTCGCATAACTTCCAAATAATAATTTTTATTTACCGTTGAAACATTCGGAATGAACTCCGAGTGAATAACACCGCAATAATCAAAGAAAACAAGTAGCATGACTTTCACCTACTGACTTTTGATCGACTTTGACGTGGTTTTTTGGGTTTCGGCTCATGTGGATAGCCCCATTCAGCCACCTACAGGGTTTGATTGAAAATTAATGAGCCTTATTTTTTTAAGCAGTTTTATTAAACCTTTTGGCTTATACAACTAATATTCTTCAAAATATGACCCTTGAGCGTCAATATACCGCTGGTAGCGGTCCTTCCTCTGCAGGAAACATTTTTTAAACTCTTCCGCCAGAATCGCGTTCAATTCGGCTGTCACAGTTTTTGGTTCGCCTCGATGGTGTCGAAACGCCTCCCCTTCAGCTTTCTTTTCAGGCGCGGGAACAAGAGGAAGTCCGGAGGGGACAGGTCTGGGCTGTAGGGAGGGTGGAGAAGCACTGGAACCCCCATCTTGGCCAATGCAGAGGAAGGAGGTGTGCGCCGGCGTATTGTCGTGATGAAGGGTCCAATTGTTGACGAAGTCGGGCCGAACCCGGGCGACGCGGTTTTTCAGCCGAAGGAGCACTTCTTTGTAAAATGTCGCGTTTACAGTGCTTCCTGGAGGTACAAACTGTTTAGCTTTACGCAAAATTTGATCGAATAACGTTGCTCCAACGATCGCTGCATTTTCGCCACTGCAAAATCCTAACACACTTTTAAAACAGCTTTCACGGGCGGAGCGATGTTGACTGCACCGCTGTTGCCAGTGAACTGGGACCGGTTTCTAGTGGAAGGGGAAGGGGAAGAAATTCAACTCTCTTGGAACGAGTCGAGCTGCCATGTGTCTCACGCCCAATTGAGCAACGCTAAGGTCACGACCTACCTCCCTCAAACTAGACTTTGTTGACGTTTTCATCCGTTGAAGACGTTGATGGGAGACCAGATCGGGGCAAATCCTCCACAACTTCGCGGCCCTCTGCAAAAGCCTTATACCACTCGTAGATTCGTGTTTTTGATAAAGCACACTCGTCATAGGCTTTCTGCAACATTTTCAACGATTCGGCATACGAAATCTCGTTCAAACACACAAAATTTAAGACAAATTCTTTGTTCGATATTTTTATCCATAGTGAAAATCGCAGAGCCCTTCTGCGGTTGACTGATATAAATAAATGCCAAAAAAAGAGCTTATTGGCTGATCACGCACAAACTCTGCGACACTATAGAGAACAGTTTTACCAACCCTCCAGCAAAAAAAAAAAGTGGGCATACTTTTATGTGTA
The DNA here is from genome assembly GCF_027943255.1 of Anastrepha obliqua. Taxonomy (NCBI): domain Eukaryota; kingdom Metazoa; phylum Arthropoda; class Insecta; order Diptera; family Tephritidae; genus Anastrepha; species Anastrepha obliqua. The sequence goes on along the minus strand of NC_072896.1, from coordinate 120,686,136 downwards.
AAGCGCGCTTTTTAAGTGAACAATTCTCGATATTTTTTTGACAGAACGTGTTATGAAAAATTTTGAAGTTATATTTCTCAGTTTTATCCTACTATTAACATACAGTTTCAATATGAAATAGAGACATACTCGACAATTTAGCTATTTTCCGCCTTGATATCGATAAAGACATGATTTCCAAGGGTGAATCCGACCCCACATTCATTAAACGCATCATTCATGTATGCAAGGCGTCGGTTTATGAGTACTCCCACCCCTATAGAACTGAGGTCTTCCAACTCATTAAAAAATTGTCTACCCAGAATAGTAAACCTGCGTCTGGATAGACCAGGGCAGTGGCACAGTAGGTGCGAGATTGTCTCTTCCTCGTACTCATCTAGACAACTTCTAGAGAAGTCATGTGTTTGCACACCCATCCTTTGGGCGTGTCTACCTATTAGGCTGTGCCCCGTTATGACTGAGATCAATGTGCTAAGACTGTGTTTATTTTGGCTTAGCAGAGATTCTGTGCATTTAGCATTTAGAGTCAGCCATAGTTGACGGGCGACTTTGCAGGTGGCTTCCTTTCGCCATCTTTCGTTTGCTTTCTTTGCAATTTCTACAAGGATGTGTAGTTTACATGTTGGTAAGGGTATCCCTATGCCATTATCTATGTACTCATCAGACAATTTAGTGCCGAGTCTCGCTAGTTCATCGGCTCTACAGTTACCCACAATGTCGCGATGGCCAGGAACCCATGTTACCTTTAGGTGAAATCACTCACCCATCTCGTTAAGAGATGTGCGGCATTTCATGGCTACCTTGGAGGTTGTCGACTGTTTTGTGAGGGATTTTATCGCCGCTTGGCTATCAGTGAAAATGTAGATATCATTTCCAGATATCGCATCACACTGTATCAGTGTCGCGGCTTTTATTATTGCCATCAGTTCAGCCCAAAAGACACTACAGTAGTCGGGGAGCCGAAAACTGAAGGATGTTCAGAATATACACCTCCGCCCACCCTGCCCTCGAACTGTGAGCCATCTGTGTATATATGGATGGACTCGCCCTGTCTCACGTCGTCCCGTTCCCACTCTTCCCTTGAGGGTAGGAGGGTCGTAAACGATGTAATGGCAAGTATAGGCGGGAGTGCATAGTCCACCAGTCCGGGAAGCCCCAAAGTCCGAAAGGAAGTAATGGAAAAATCGAGCAGAGCTCTGGGGATATACCGAAAATAGAGTTCCAGAAATGTTTCGAAAGCTGGATCAAACGATTCCATAAGTTCGATAGTGTGAACAGCAATGGTCGCAATAAGTTTCTTGTGGTACACCAGGCCATGCATTGACTGTGATTTTAGACGCAATACGTCCAATTTTCACGAGTAATTTCCTACCTCTTAAGAAACTATCAGAAAACTTCAAATGGTTTCCTCTAACCCTATGCTATCCCAACTTATACAAAAGTTTTGAGTGGTCCATCTTGCCGAACGCCTTCAAAAAGTCTGTATACATTGCGTCTACTTGGGGACAGTTTTAAACGCACTAACCATTTGATTTGTAGCTGAAACGATATTAGAGTAGGTCCATCTGCCAGGGAAAAATCCATGCGAGTAATGCGACATAAAATGCTGTATTTTTAATTTTTTGTTTAGTCAGGAAGTGTAAATCAAAATGTCAATCATCATCAAAGGTGCAATCATACCAATGGTAAATGGGGCATGCTCCCACTAACACTATAACATTCCTCCTTTGATTTCCACCCTGGACCTGCGTTAGAATTTCTTCAAGGTGGAGCCGCGTTTATGTCTATTCACACAACATGTTACGGCCGTCCCGGTTCCACTCCTGTGGGCGGAGACTTCACGCCATCGATAGTGGTTGTGGAGGGAATGAAACATTGGAGAATGTGCAACAGTTCGATACTCACAAATTATTGTCCTGTCTTCGGTTTGGTACTGTAGTGAGTGTTTGACTCAAGCGTCTGTATCTGTCGTCGGTTTGTCTAAAACAGTTCATCTCCACTGCTAAACTGCTAGCAAAGGTGCTTACAAAACTAAACGAAATGTAGTGGCTCGCCTTGCTACCTATCAAATAATTAACCTATCTTTCTGCTTCTACTGCTGCTGCCGCTGTGGTTGCTGCAGTTGCTGTCGTTTCTGGGCTTTCCTCTCCCAGTCAATGTGGTTGAGCCTCTTCATTACTGTAGCCGCGAACGTCTTTGCAGCGTCCCATTTAGTGATGGTCGAGCACATATCCTGGACAAATCTTGTGTGGGATGGCGGGTGTTCGAATGCCTTCTCCAGCACTGCTCGTTCTTCACTGAAACGTCTGCAGTGAATGGCCACATGTTCTGTGCTCTCGAGTGTATTCGAGCAACTCGGGCAAAAAGGGTTGTCGGCCAGTTAGAAACGGTGTACATATTCAAGGAAGCAGCCGTGTCCGGTAACTATCTGAGTTACAGGGTTTGATGGAAAAGTAATGAGCCTTCCCGCGTGGAGAATTTGCCAAGCGATCAACCGAATCGGCTGGTGGGGGAGTGATGACCTGTAGGGTTGCCCATATTCGACGGACCCATCTGGTAAACCTCTATCTTTTGACAGAGACGTCAGATCGCTTAATGACATACCGCGTTGGAAGCGTCAGTCCAAGCAGATTTTTACCCTGGACAGTACATGCCACGCGAGCGCTCCCAAATCGTTGAAATTTACATTCAACAAAAGAAGTCAAAAGAAGAAGAAAATCATCATGTCCGCTGAGGCTCATTTCTTATTGAATGGGACGGGAAACAATCAAAATTGCCGTATTTACGCCACTGAAAATCCTCACGAAATTCAAGAGGTACCTCTTTACGACGAAAAAGTCACTGTTTGGTGCGGCGTTAGTGCGAAAACGATTATTGGGCCGTTTTTCTTCGAAAAGATAGATGGTCGGGCTATTACCGTCAATCAGGAGCGTTATCGCGATATGATAACCACTTTTGTGATGCAATTTATTCGTCGAAAGCGTATGAGGCAGTTCTGGTCTCAACAAGACGGTGCTCCACCACACACAGCTCACACCACAATCGATATTTTGAAGAAATTGTTTCCTCGTCGTTTGATGTCGAAAAATGACGATTTTGACTGGCCACCGCGTTCGCCCGATTTAACGCCACCTGACTTCTTTTTGTGAGGATATTTAAAATCAAAGGTTTATATTAATAAGCCAAAGACCATAGAAGAGCTCAAGAACAAAATCCGTGAGGAAATAGCCGCTATTCCAGCCGAAATGTTAGCTAAACCTATGGAAAATCCTGCAAAACGGGCACAATACGCCATACAGGCTCAAGGCGGCTATTTGAGAGATATTATATTCAAAAAGTGATGTCAACAAATCTACTTGAACCAAATAAAATGATTATTATCGTCAACATAAAAAGAAATGTGTTTTTCTTTGATTTAAAAAACAACACATGGGTCCGACGAATATGGGCAACCAGTAGTACTCAGCATCGCCATGCTTCCTCTTCATCCACCCTTCAAGATTTGGTATGAGTTTGTAAGTCCACTGGCCTTTCGTTGACTCATCCCATCTACTTTGCCATTCGGCCATCGATCGCATCCTTTCTACCGTCCGTTTATAAAAGACTGTATTAAATTACCGTATAAATGGATTAGACCTCTTGGGAGTGCGAAAAATCAAGGCATAATATTTTTTTTGGAAATTCGAACCAAATTTTCACTTTCTCATCGAAGACCTCTTGTGAAATTAAAAGTTCCATCTTAACATTTTATCGTCTTTACTGATTTAGAAGATAATTTTGGAAGAGTTCTTTGTTTGTTCAGCCTATAAGTGCTATATATCCACAGCTCTCTCGTTTTGAAAGACGGATTCAAGTTAATGCACAGGAAGTATTTCATGTCTGCTTTTTCTTTTGCTTATGCTTTTTACTGTTTCTTATGCTTTATGCCTTCTTAATTTGTAGAGCCAATGCAGCTTCGGCTAATGAGCTTAAGGATTTGTAGTTAGTTACCTTTCTCTCTCAAATACACACATACATATAAAGCTGCGAATTAACTAAGATTGAAACGTTGGAGCAAACAATGTACACACAATGCAAAGCAACAACAATGGCAGTTATGTTTTTAATTTAGCCGTACTTGAAGGAGCCCAGCCCGATACGCAAAGGGAGCAATGCACAAAAAGGTGCTATTTAAGTGTTTTTCCACTAATGAAGGGCTTCATAGTGAAAATTAAAAAAGTGAAACAAAAAGAAATTTGCTAGTTAGCCAACTGATCATTTTTTCAAACCACAAATATTTAAAATCGCGCAACTAGCAGCGCTGTAGCAGTTCTGCACTGGCTTAGCCGGCAGAAAATCAATTGCAACATGGAAGTGTTCGTACCTCCTAAACGCCAACTCACGCCAACCCGATCAAGTAGTTGCCATGGCTTATGAACAATTAGTGCGTTTTTATGCTGAATTTTATATTAAAAATGCGAAAATACGCTAATTAGCAAAAACCGTAATGAAATTCGCTCTCTCTTGGATTTCAACGGAAGAGTCCTTTTGCGTTGGACAAAGCCAAATTGCTGTGGGGCGAAGGAGCTGAGGGCAATGCGGTGAGCGCGGCATAAGTTGGTTACTTTGCGTTTATTATTTTGCATATAAAAATGGGCATGTGTATGTGTTTGAATGTGTATGTGTGTGGGTGTGTACGTTTGATAAGCGGAAATGACGAGTTGGCGAGGGGTAAGCAAACATGCGTGAATTTTTATTATTTACTTGGCAGCAGCACTGCCACCATCAGCGTTCGCATAATAATTACGAAAAAGAACAAGCAGAGAATAGCAAAACAAATGTTAAATTGTACAAGCGAAAAAATTCAAAATATGGCAACGCACTAACGAGTCTTTATTAATTACGCAAATACAACACGTCTGACCGACCGACCGACCGCTCACTTCGCCGCCACCGACACCGCCCCGTTAACTGCTTTGATTAACGACTAGGCGACGAAAAAAGAATTGCTGGGCGGACGTACGGTGCGGAAATGAAGAAAGGTGGCTGGTTTGGGCTCTTGTTCGTCACTTGATGGGCAGGGGAGCGCAATGTGCACTGAATGAAAGTTGCTTTTTACACGCTGCAATTAGCAGACGAAAATGTAAATTTTATTATTACGGTTATTTGCATAAAAGGGCAAAAAGAATTGTGCTCACAAACAAGCATAGCGGCGAAATGGAAAAAGAATTATATGTTTTTAAATAAAATAATATCAAATAAGTGAAAATCGCTGTGAACATTCGTATGTATGTGTGTATGTATGTAAGTGTATATCGCATTTTCCCCACTTAACCAAATCACTTAAGAGCGCTTCATTATTGTGGGTTTCTTAAGTTGGTGGTCGGAGTTTTGATTGCGAGTGACGAGTTCAAAGAGTTCAAAGCAGACTTTCAGACTTTCTTGGCAAAGTTTGGCGACGACGACGACGACTAAGATGCAGGGGCGGATCCAGAGGTCATTTTTGGGAGGGAAAATTTTTTTTCAGAAACAAAGTTATAACAATATAATGTAGTTTTTTTATTAATGTTTATTTTGTTACATGGTATATGATTTTGGCTCTTCTTGCAGATATGAGTAGCGTTCTGAAGATGAGTCTTCAAAATTGTATCACATGAATTAATCAACAACCTTAGTTTTGCCCGAAAATTCCGCTCATTCTTCATTGATGGTTCATCTGGATTCATTAGGCCATCATCTCTGTGACCACGGAACGAAACGTTTTGCCTGCCCAAAAAAATTGTTGATACTGCGAGGCGATAAAGTATCTCTCGATTTGTTTGAGGAGATGACTAATATCATACTGAGGATTATGATAATTTTTCAGGAAGTCTTTTCCTGCGGACATCGCATTTTTATGAGAAAACAGTTGCGAGTGAACTTGTAAAGCGCTGTTCTTTCCCTTGGATCCGCCCCTGTAAGATGTATGTATGAGGTAAATTCCAAAGTATATATATATATATGTATATTTATATATATATTTATATTTTTATATATATATTTATATTTTTATATATATATTTACATATACATATATATTCCCATAGCTCCTAGATGAAACATAGGGCCTCAATTTTTATACCTGCTTGTGCCACTGTTTATATTAAAGCAGTTTTTACTTTAAAAAATCATTTGATTTCCTCTCATCCCCAAAACGTCGTGCATAAAGTTCTGCACCGATCCAATATCTCCGATGTCCCCACGATGATTTTCGTGTACAATTTTTTTTACTTGTTCGACGTTTTCGTCAGTCAAAGTGGTGATAGGCGAGCACATTGAAGCCCATAGACACTTTGTACCACTCGAATAACTGCTCTTTCGACATGGCCAAGCCCTCTAACTCTCGGTTGGAGCAAAGGTCGTCTGACGATTCGTTTGTACTCGTATATTGCGTTTGAGGTAAGTAGGCTGCTAACCTTCTTAGGTTAGGTTAGGTTAGCAAGGTTGCTTGTCTAACAAAAGAAATTTCGTTGTCCTAAGTCGTATTGTAATACCTGCATCTGATTTCGATCCCCTAACTAAGTTGCTTAAATCACTTAGATCTTTTGAAGAAGGTAACTGGTCTCTCCAGTGAGACATTTGCAAATTTCCCGGACCTTCAAATAAATAATCGCCAAGATATTTGGCACAGCTTCTTTGAAGTGCACGACATTCACAGAGGAGGTGTTGTACCGACTCAATTTCTTCTTCACCTCCACAACTCCTGCAGAAGTCAATGTGACGTACTCGCATTCTACTGGCTAGGGTACCAATAACACCTGTGTGGACGCTAGTAGTTGATCTGTTGAATCCAAGCCGACATTTTGTCCTTTTAAGATTCAGTTTGGAAGGGGATACTTTGGATACCCTGCTGTTAATAGTCAGAGACCAACTGCTATTGGTTTCCGCGATTACACTCAAGTCAATCGTAGTTTATGGTTTGTTGAGAGTAATGTTTATGTCCTCTACCACTTGCTAAAGGTCAAGCTCAGAGCCTCTCCTTGCACACTCATCCGCCCTTTCATTCTCCTCCACTCCAGAGTAGCCGTGAACCCAATAAAGTGCGGTTTTGTGTTGTTGGGTAAGCGAGAGCGAACTCCTGCATTCTTTAGCACGTCTTGAATTGTTGCGCGTTGAGGTCAGTGCCTTGATCGCTACTTGACTATCAACAAAAACGGTTAGGTTTGCTGGAGGTAAGTCCATCAGTCGTATAGGTCTTGCTGCTTGGTCTATAGCGTAGATCTCAGCAGGTTTGACGCCACACCGGTTTGGAAGTCTAAAAGAGCAACTTAGGGATAATTGTTCCGACTGCACTCCCGATCCAGTGTCGTTGTCTATCTTTGAGCCGTCTCCTTTGAGCCTTCCTACCTAAGCTTAACACTCTCAAAACTTCAAAAGGGCTCTATAAATATAGTTGAGATTTGACATAGCGAATTTCGAGAAATACAGGACCTGTTTACAAAGCTATTATAGACAATCAGATAGATACTCCTAACTATAGATTGCGATTGACCTTTTTTAAAATTCTCTTTCCAAACACCTTTCAAGAAGGTATTTCCCAAAGCTATCTTTTTGATGTGATTTCCAGGGTATAGATGATTTCCAAGACCGTATTCTAAGACTCACAAAAGAGAATTCCATCGACCTTTTGGTTGGCTGCTAAAGCCTAGTGGGAGAGTAAACAGTTTTTCTAAATGCATGCATCCACACTAGAATTATATTTTTATATGCGGGCGCTGTAAGAGTATAAAAATATAATTTTACAAACACCATTAAAACAAAAAACTAAGTACTACCATAACATCCATTTATTTAGATAATAAAAGTATCAAAATAAAAAACATTTTATTACAAATAAAGACAACTTTTTTGCATAAAAAATTTTAATTTTAATTCAGTATATTTGCCAAAGTTTTAACCAGCATTTCAGTCCAGCACCATTTAACACTTATCTCTAATGAAACAACTCACAAGTCTTATGCATCGTCGAATTTTTAGCAGCTTACATTTACTTTTGGAGCAACATTAACCTGCCGTTTTGCACCCGGGTCTGGCCAGACGGGCTTTTTTTACTTTGGACGTGATTTTGACACATAAAAAAAGTCTTGCGGTATTTCCGCAAGCTTGTCTTTGCAAGCGCGTAGTTCTAGTTGTATTCGTCGCATCGGTTCACGCTAGAGCTTTTTGGAAAGCTCTTTTCACGTGCTAACACGTGTTTGATTAATTGTTGTTTGCTTTTAGTCGTTCGTGAGTTATAGCGTCGCAAACATGGAGCAAAATAAAGAGAAAATACGGCATATTTTACAGTACTACTACGATAAAGGCTAAAATGCATCTCATGCTGCCAATAAAATTTGTGCAGTTTATGGACCCGATACAGTTTCCATTTCCACCGCAGAACGATGGTTTCAATCTTTTCGTTCTGGTGCAGAGGTGATCGAAGATGCGCCACGGTCCGGAAGGCCTGTGGTCGAAAATTGCGATAAAATCGCTGAATTGATCGAAAGAGACCGGCATAGTAGCAGCCGTAGCATCGGCTAAGAGCTGGGCGTGAGTCATCAAACCGTTATAAACCATTTGAAGAAGCTTGGATTCAAAAAGAAGCTCGATGTATGGGTGCCACACGACTTGACGCAAAAAAACATTTTTGCCCGTATGAATGCATGCGAATCGCTTCTGAATCGCAACAAAATCGACCCGTTTTTGAGGCGGATGGTGACTGGCGATGAAAAGTGGGTCACTTACGACAACGTGAAGCGCAAACGGTCGTGGTCGAAAAGCGGTGAAGGCCAGGAAGGTTCTTCTGTGTGTTTGGTGGGATTGGCAGGGAATCATCCACTATGAGCTGCTCCCTTATGGCCAAACGCTCAATTCGGACCTGTACTGCCAACAACTGGACCGCTTGAATGCAGCACTCATGCAGAAGAGGCCATCTTTGATCAACAGAGGCCGAATTGTCTTCCATCAGGACAACGCCAGGCCACACTCATCTTTGGTGACGCGCCAGAAGCTCCGGGAGCTCGGATGGGAGGTTCTTTTGCATCCACCGTATAGTCCGTATCTCGCACCAAGTGATTACCACCTATTTCTGTCCATGGCGAACGAGCTTGGTAGTCGGAAGTTGTCCACAAGAGAGTCCTGTGAAAATTGGCTCTCCGAGTTTTTTGACAATAGGGAAGTGAGCTTCTATAAGAGGGGCATTATGAAGTTGGCATCTCGTTGGGAACTCGTCATTGAACAAAACAGCGCATATTTGACTTAAATCGCATTATTATAACCAATTTTATGAACAATTGAAAATTCAATAAAAATACCGCAAGACTTTTTTGACAACCTTATATTTCTGTTATAGGCAACGACTTGAGCTTTCAAGTAGCTTCCTAATATTTTTCGTTCTATTGATTTATGGACATAACCTTTTAAAAAGGATCCTCGAACAGGACGAAAAAATGCCATACCCGGATGTCCAACCGCAGTTTTAAAAAAAAATGTTCAATGGAGAGCTAAACACTGCAAATCGAAACCCTTTCTACAATTTCCCTTGCATCAGCGGTTTTAAGTGCGTCTCGAATGTCTCATTCACAGTTGCCTGATTCAATGGACTCTTACGCGCCTCTTCCATTAGACGCTCGTACACTCGTCCATCATAGCAACCAAGCGTGGACCCCAACACGCGATCGTCGAAATCGAAACCATCCACTACAGCGACGGCATTGGGGCGCAAATCAGCCAGCAAACGTTCATAACGAGTCTTCATTTCATCTACTTGGCGCGCATTAAGCGGAAATGCCAACAAAATATCACCTAAACTCGTCAAACAAAATTCCAAAATGAACAACTCTGCCAATTGCATCAGCACCTCTGCCAAAATTGGTTTCATCTCTTTACAAAACTTCTGTGCTTCCTCGAGTGCAATCCGTGCTAAGAATGCACGTCCATGTAGCGTTGCCGCATGCGTCAAGCGTATACCCGCTTTATTGGCCGCCGCTTGCTCGGACTTCTCTACTTTCCGTTGTTGTCGTTGGTGCTCGAAAGCAAGTCGGATATTCTCCGTAGCGGCTAACTCCAGCAGGCGCACCAAAGTTTTCATCTCGATAACTGTACTCCACTTAGGACGCGCCGCATTGCGCAGATAGGTGACGCTGGATGGCAACACTTTCCGCTTCAATCCATCCACATATTGTTTGATGAGGAAACGCGCAGTTTGCAGCAGTAGCACTGTGTTTTCACCCTCATATGTGCAAGCAGCGGTGACGGCCCCATAAATTTGTGGAAAGTTCGATGAGCTCAAGTAGCCGTGTCCACCGCAAGATTTGCGCAGAATCTCCACACCCTCCTCGGCTTCAGATGAACAGACTGCCTTCAAACTGCACGACAACGCATGTAGCTCAGGCAAATTACGGCGCTCTCCAGCATCCAGTTCCTTAATTACGCTCTGGTATTTGATCCAAATAACATCGGCCGCAATGCGAAAAAATATACCCTTTGCGATTTGCGGAAACAATTTCGCCTGCTGTGTTGTATAATCCAATATTTGCGGCTCCGGTTGATCAGGGGCAATGGGGCTCTGACGTCGCACCGCTGAATATCTGTAGTGGGGAAAAATTATAAATATGTGAAATATTAGTGTGGAAACTTGAGGATGAGTTGTGACTGGTGTAGGCACCGGCAATTTTTTTTATTTTATTTTTTGTTTTTTTGGTTACGATACGGGCCATAAGGAGTAGCTATTTTATAACTGAACTAGAATTTTTCATCGAATCTTAATGAAACTGTTGCAAAGCCTTTCAACATTTCAGAAATTCGAAAAATCGCAAAAGGCGGTATTTATTTTGTTGCAGAGGATAAGGCGATGGCGACGGAGTTCCCGAGTATATCTCGGGTGCTAGTAAATTGCATGAAGATCATTATCATCTCACTAGGGAGTGGGGGGCATTTCAGTTTTAGTGAAGAAGTAACTGGTTACTAACTGTTGAAATACGAGATGTGATGTGGATAGTTAATTGCCATATGACGCGAAAGTAAGTGTGTTGTCCCTAATTCCATCATTGCTCACAAATTCCGGGCCGAGAATATTTCCGTATCCATTTGATATGGGTGCCAGGGCATAATGGCAAGCGAATTGTAAGGCAGGCAAATTAGCGACAGAGTGCACTACCACTCGCCTCCCTCTTAGTATGGAGATTGTGGGTATACCCCTCTCAATCCACAAACTGCGTGGTACGTAGCATTACCACTTCAACCAATAAGAGGTGGGTTGATAGTCTGACATGTACCGCTACAAAAAGAATTTGGCCAAAATAGCATATCAGGCACTCAAAGGCGCTACTTCATCGATTAAGAAAAAACGCCTCTATGTTAGTTGCTGTCTGCTAGGTCGACATGCTCAAAGATAGAATGTACCTCATTTCGACTATTGCAGAAGCTGCAAGAATGAGGAGGATGAAGAGTCTGCCTCACATCTTCTTTGTCACTATATGGCGTGGCATGTCAGTAGATTTAGATACTTTGACACATCGTTTGATACTGATAAGCTCGGTATTATAAGTGTCAGCCAGATCAATGGATTTCCACTTAAAACAAAATATTTACCAAGAAGTCGTAAGTCAACTGCTACTCTGGTTTCACTGGATCGGCAACGGTCTAAGTGAGTTGGTTTAAAGATGAGCCAAAGTAAGGAGAAACTATTTTTAATTTTATGATTTCATAAGCGTTGTGGTCAGCAGTGATTCTCCAACGACATGGAATACAAAAAGTTAGTTAGACGGTATTCGGCTTGGTATTAATCTCTTTTCCATGCTTCCTTAAGTTACCAAACTGATGTTACCTGTGATGTCTGACCAACTGTCGCAGATCCTTGTGCCGTTAAGCTGAAAGGACTGTAGGCAGCTGTTTGGACTGGTGACGCGCCACTTTCAATGGGCGGAGCACATGCCGGAAAATGCAGGCATATCTCTTCCCAGCATTTGAAGAGGCGGATGAGACGGCGGACCACTTTCTGTGCGTTTGCCCGGCCTTCGCTCGAATCAGGCTTGAGGTCTTTGGCACTGATGTGTTAAACAGCGACCACATTAGCTCTTTAACACCACAAGGTGGACTCAGACTTCTTCGGAGTTCGGATAGATTTAAAGAAAATTAAAAAAGGGAACCCGATTACAGTACAATAGGCTTAATATTGTCTGAGTGCCGTACTTGCTAGTTGTCCCGTTAAAAAAATATACCAGAAAAAATATGTAAAATAGTTAATATGACAAAAACGGGGTTTTGCTCTAAGAAATTTGATGGTGAAAGACGTTTAGAACGGCGTTAAACTTGAAACCGACGATATGCAAAAAACTTAGTCTGTCTCTTCTTGAATCTAAATACTTTCGAGTTTTAAACCGCAATATTTATTTCAAAAATGTTAATGATTTTACTGTAATACGAGGAAACAGCATATAGGAACTCCGATAAGTGGCCGGCTTGTATTATACAATTACCCGTTTTAACGAGAATTTTCATGAAATTTCGCCATAGTTTCGCCCAGATTTAAACGACAACACCCGCCGTATCAACTTTCATCTATGTATTTCTTAAGTTATTGTCATGCACCCTTTCTTTAAAGGAATCCTAAAGTATAATCCAGATCTCTCCATCCGCAAGCAGGGTTTTGAGTGTTGTACTAGGGCTATCTTTCCCAAGCATGCTGGACTGGAAGGAGGGGAGAGTCTGCATGGACATAGGTACTTCTGTTTTCGCCGACGGATCCAAGATGGAATTTGGAGTTGGAGCGGGGGTTTTCTCAGTCTCCTTTAAACTACCGGAAACTAGTAGAGTTTTTCAAGCTGAGCTCTTCGCTGTTGGGAGGGAGGCATAAATATATTTTCCGATAGTCAAGCTGTGATCAAGGACCGGTCGTCTCCATATTGCAGCTCTCTTCAGGTCAACTTCTGTAAGGAGTACAGGATTATAGAGCGAAATGAAATTGCCGATTGGCTTGCCAGGAAAGGATCTACAGAACCTGTGAGCTGTGGGGATCCGGCAGAGAAAGAGACTGTTGACCATTTTCTGTTCGCAAATGTCCGGGTCTAGCGGTTAGGCGCTTGAGGTTCATTAGTGTGCCTTTGGGGTATAGCCTGAGGCAGTTCTTCAGCCTAGATTCCGTTTCTCTCCTCCACTACATCAACAGCACTGGATGGCTGTAGATGGTTTTTCTTCCTTTAAGTTTTGATATTTTTCGAAGGTATGGTCTGGATTATGGTATCAAAACGCCACTCTAGTCCTCCTTGTAGTGTACCCGTGGTACTCTTGCTATCTGATCTTCCTATCTATCTATACCTATTGGCGCAAATCATATGAACTTTGTAATGCAATCACATCGCCACAGCAAAAATAAAACTTTTAAGCACGACTCTGTCATACCTTCACCACTTCTAGCAAAGCCACAAAACCACCTCTGTTCTATTTAATTTTAAGTTTGTTGTCCTCTGAAATGAAAGAGCAGATGAGTGTGCAAGGAAAAGCTCTGAGCTTGACCTTCACAGAGTGGTAGAGGACATAAGCATTCCTCTAAACGAACTGTACACTGCGATTCACATGAGCGTAATCACGGACACTGATAGAAGGTGGGCTTCCACTTCTAACTGCAGCGTCTCCGAAGTGCCCTGGTTCAAACTGAATCTTAAAATGACGAAATGTATGCATGGATTCAACGGAGCAACTACCAGCGTCCGCACAGGTGTTATTGGTACCCTAGCCAGTAGAATGGGTGTACCTCACAATGACTTCTGCAGGAGTTGTGGAGATGAAGAAGAAATTGAGTAGCAATACATCCTCTGTGAATAGCCTGCACTTCAAATATCTTGGCGATTATTTCTTTGAAGACTCGAGGAATTTGCAAAATGTCTCACTGGAGGGATTAGTTACCTTCTTAAAGAGATCTAAGTGGTTTAAGCAACTAAGTTAGGGGATGGAAATCGAATGCAGGTATCACAATGGGCCTTACGGCCACTGAGTGTCTTGTCTTAGAAAACCGACACAAGAAAAAAATGGCACTAAACTCACAATACAGTCCTAAGGTGGGCAACCATATAACTTTATGGTTTATATTCTCCAATAACTCTTACATATAAATAAATAAATATATTCTCCAATAAGCTTCGAGTACACGAAATCTTAGTTCTGCTCACCTGGTAGCAATGGTGGCCGCCTGCAGTAAACCGAATGAAACATCACGCACGATCATTACACGCACAAACACCATAGTACCATATGTAAGCAATGGTTCAGGGCCCTTCACGAAACGCCCATTAGCGCGAACTTGTGCATTTTTCATCAACATTTGCGTACGCGGTATTCGGACATCCTTGAGACCCAGAAATCCATTGTTCACCCCGTTCACACCCATCTTCGGTCCGATTTCGCCCACATCTACACCCGGCTCCGGTAAATGCGTCTCAGCATTGCGTATGCGCACCAAAAACGGATGTAAACCATAATGTTTCCCTTTTATATACAACTGCGCCATGATGATCACCATACTGGCGGCTTGTCCCAAACCACCAGGCCACCATTTATAGGCAGTAAGTGTTGGTGTGTTCAAGACAAACTCTTCACGCTGCACATCGTAATCGGCGCGCGTCTCTAAACCGCGTATAAAAGTGCCATGCCCCAGCTCCGTCTGCGCATATGTGCCAATAATACCATCCATACGCCAAGCGCGATCCAACCACTCACGTTGCTGCTCCTCTGTACTCTGTCCCAACAATGCCGGCAAAAACATGGCGAAATGCAAGCGCAACGGAAAGCTTTGCTGGAATAGCGCTGTGCCTAGTGGACCGGACAGCAGCATGCGAAAATCATGCAACGACGCTATGGCGCTCTGTTGCTGCGCTTTGTCATTGGAGCGAGCTTTTGTCGCATGCCAAGCGCGTAGTTTGGTCAGGAATTTGCAAGCTTTAGCGATTGTGTACTCGTAAAGTTCTTTGTGTGACAGCAACGACGTGTGCTGGGGATCCACAAATTCGGTATCTTCTAAAAAGAGCTTCTCCAAAGCTCTGCGCTCACGCAGTGCATCACGACCGCCTGCCCACCACTCTGCAAAGTCTTCACACGAAATTGTTGCCGATTGCCGTTCGCGCTGTAAATCCACATTCGCCATTGTTTGTTCACTTTATTTCGCTAATCAGTGGATGATGCGAGTATTTGCAGATTTAATAAATGCACGTAAACAATACAAAAATTAGAAATTCGCACTATTGTTTTGTAGTGAATTTATGCGGTAATTAAATTATGTTTATTAAAGCGAAATTTGCAGTAAGCGAAGTGTTTGCTCTACCAACCACACCCATTGTCTGCGTACAACTGGCTAAGAAACTGGATTCGCGTATGGTATGAATTGTTTTTGTGCCCGTGAGAGAAATGTACACTCGCTTATCAGTAAACTTTTGTTCAGATAGTGTGTTAGTATAATAATATTTATAATCCTACCCTGCAAGACAGCTGACAATCATATACATAAGTACTCATATTATCATCATCACTAATTACAAAAATGCTCAATACAATACTCATTTTTGTTTTAGCCATGGAAACAACTGATGGTTTCCCCTTGTCGGCGTGATACTTTTCGCTTATACTATTGGTAACAGAAAGATAGAATACGCTAGTTTACACCAAAAATGGTCCTCGACCAAAAGGCGTTTTTTAAACTAATTTGAGGTCGCTGAAACCAAAAATGAATTTTTTGTTTTTTTTTTCAAAGAACGGTTTCCGAGATATTCCCAAAAAACCTGTTTTTTGGGCAATAGTGCAGTTATTACCTGCAATATCAAAACCACCATTTATTTGAAGTGCATAAATTTCGAAAGGCACACATATAACCTACATGGCAATATATAATTCGGGTCAATGGAAGTCGTAGTTTTCGCAAAACAGCAGTTGAAAGTTAAAAAAAGACATTTTTGACGTTTTTTACTAAATTATCAAAGTTTATTAACTTTTTTCTGGAACAAACAATTTTTTTATATCGACATAAGATAAGTTTTCTGAAAGACAATTTTGTCACCTACATTTTAAGCCTAAGTTTGTCTGAATCGACGAAAAATTGTAGAAAGTGAAAATTCATAAACTAGTGATATCACACCGACAAGAGGGAAGGAACATCAAATCAAATATAATATTTGATTTCCACATTAAAAACTGTTGTATATGCCATTCTGATAATGCGCATTTTTAGAGATTTGGAAATGTGTTGGAATTTTTGCCGAAAGTGCTCAGCATTGTCTTGTATGGTAGTTACATATTTACAGGGTCCGGCACTCGAAGTGTAACCAATTAAAAAGGCCATCAATTTAGTTTGGAAAATTACTTTTATTCAATTCAAAGCAAAAAATGTGTGAAAATAATACAAAATTAAGACTCAATTTACTTTTGCTCGATATGACCAACTTTTGCCTTGACTGTGGCCTTGAGACGGTCCAGAAACGAATTTTAAGCTCCCCGAATGTGTCTTGCAGGCATTTTGGCTCACGCGCGGACTATGGCTTTTTTCAGTACTTCGAGACTGGTGAATCTTTTAGTGTGGATTTTGCTCTCCGAAATGGCCCAAAGAGAATAATCAATCGGACTCGCATCTGGTGAACTTGAGAGCCATTGTGTTTTATGTTATGTTACGTTATGTTTTTTAGCCATTTTTGGTTTACTAGAACTTTGTGAGACGGTGCCGAGTCCTGTTGAAACGTCCTTGGTCTCCCACCGGAATTTTTTGTCTGCCTACGGCTCCAAAACAACCTTCAGAATACTTTCCCGATAATATTTCGTCTCCAGGCTCGATGAAAACGATTGAAGAGTGCCCATCTGCGGTTACAGCGACCCAAACCATTACCTGTGGCGAGTGCTGCCTCCTGGTGCCCAATCGACGACTCAAATTATCGTATGAGCGGTCGGTCAAATAAGCAATATAGTTTTGGAAGTATACGAATTGCTCAATTTGAAAAATTTTCCCGTCAGAAAACACAATGATTGGAAATTGACCGCTTTCAGCCAAGCGAAACAACTCTTTCGCTCTTTCAAGTCTGACTTGTTGCTGCTTTGGTGTGAGATCATGCGCCTTTTGGATCTTGTAAGGCTTGACATTGAAATCATATTTCAGTATGTGGCGGGTGCTACGGTTAGATATTTTCAGTTCCTTCGCCATTTGATTGGCACTTCGTCGGGGATTTCGCTCGAGTCGTTTCTTCCCTTTTTGAACCATTTCACGTGAAGTTGCACTCTTTTGATGACCACCTCCATGACGTTTCGCGTCAGCAGTATCATTGTATCGAGTAATGGTGCGATAAACAAAAACCTTAGTTACTTTAAGGTGCTTGAGCTCACAAACAATCGCTGGTTATTTTTTTCAGCCAAATATAATGCAATCACACTGTTACGCTTGAAATCCATTACTGATTTTTTTTTCGCGTTTACTCTCGCCAAAATACCTCCGCACGCTTGTAAACAATACTCTGGACTGTCATTTAGCCAACTAACAGGCAACTGATGCCTATGCATCTTCCGCCGATTGTGGAAGTTCTGTGTTGTTGGAGATCAACTCTTGCCAACAGGTATTGCTTTGGGCTCAATAGGCAATTGAGAAGAACCAAACTGACACTCTACAAATCTCTCATCACTCCCGTACTGCTGCATGGCGAAGAGGCATGGACGATGTCAACAGCAGATGAGAAAGTTTTGGGAGCTTTCAAGAGAAAAGTTCTCCGTAAGATCTTTGGTCCGTAACATGGGTGGAACAGCGAGCTGTATGAGCGGACGCTCCAGCAAAGCGAATCTACGGCATGGTACCCCAAAAAGGAATATGAGGAAGGGGACACATCTACGTTGGAAGGACTAAGTGTTGCAGCGCCTATTAGCGCTCGATATTTCTAACTTGTACCAGCGAGCGCAGGACAGAAACAGCTGATGCGCTATTTTAAATTCGGCCAAAACCGACATACGGTTGTAGCGTCACATTCTATAAATAAGTGAGTAAGATCATCATCATCATCATAGCATCACAATTCTGGGTGAACCATTGCTTCCGTTACAATTCGCCTCCACGTCGGTCGGTCTTCAGATTTTCGTTTGATATCAGATATGCCGATAGCTCCAAAGTCGCCGGCCTCTTCTTCTGTCGCCTTGTGGATATGTTTCGAAGATCGTTTTTAGAGTTCTATCGTTGCTCATTCATAAAATGTGAGTGACCGTACCATCGAATCCTTTGCTAAATGTGTCTAACTCGTCGATGTACCGAATGCGGTAAGCACAGGCTTCAAGTCGGGCATGCCCATATATTTTTTCTTAGAATCTTGAGAATCTTTGTAAGTGATGACGAATTTATTTTCCCAAGTTGAGTTACATACCCCAGTCACAGAAGCCACATTCTCAGCCGTACAACAACGGTGGTTATGAGTCTTGTCCACTAGCCCGCCAGTCCTAGGAACGTTTGCAATAACTTGCGTATAGCAGTTTAGTGCCTGCCCCATTTGGGCTACATTAAGAAAAAAAGTCTATTTTGAATAGGAGCTCTTTTATATTTTAGAAATACTATTCGAGTTAACTTAACCAACTGATTTAGATTTAAATTTCACCGAAATTTCTACCACACAACACTTGCCATAATTATACCTACATATATTCCAATATTCTCCAAAATTTTTCTGAGGTAAAACGATTCATTTCCCGGAGGCATGAAGTAATTCAAAAATAAAATTATATGCTGGGCCACGCTGTATTTTTTTTTTTTTTTGTATTTCAAAGGTAACAAGAAATTTTTAAACTTTACATTTATTCCCCATTTATGTGCTCAAAAATTACATCCTACAAATGTACGGAAAAGCAAACTAGTAAAACGCTTAAAGGCCATAGCGAATACAATAACAATGCAATGCAAACAGCAGCAGAGAGAAATTCAACAAAAATTAAAATGCTAACAAATGACAATCAAAAACTACAAAAAGTGGGTACCAACGTTGTAAGAATTCTCTAAAAAAAACATTAAAAAACAACAACTAAATGTATTGCAGCAAAAAACTCAATTAACCAGTATTTCCAATTGAACGAATCGCAAAAAGTGAAAGCAAAGCGTGAAAATGAAAAATGAAAAAAACAAATAATTGGAACGAGCAGACAAGTTAACAAATGCGTATGGGTGCATACATACATACATACATATTTATATGTGCATAAAAGCATAAATGTTAAAGATTTGTAACTGGAAGATTTAGTTTTGATATCACATAAATGCATGAAATTTAAGCAAAGAAACAAATGAAAGAAGCTTCAGATTGAAAAATTTCAATTCGTATCAAAAACATTTTTTATCATAAATGGCGTCTACTTACTGCCACTCATAATAAGGCCAATGATAGCATACGGAGCGGTGGCTTGGGCATTAAGAGCCACTCTCTCGACAATGCGGGCAGCGCTAAACTCCAGCGCTTAGCATGCGTGTGCATCACGGGAGCGATGCGGTCCTGCCCCACCCCTGCGATGGAGGTGATGCTCGAGCTGGCACCGCTTCAGCAATCAGCCAAACGCTCCCTGTTAAATATTACTGGTAAGGCTTCGGTAAAGGAAAAATGATATCCTCTTAGAATATGGAATTGCTGAGTCTGCAACTCGCACTTATCCAGCTAACCAGAGATGATATAGCTAAGGTCATCAAATTCGAGAAGAAGTTCTGAATTGAGCTGAAGTGCACCTGCATTTGAAAGTAAACTCCAGGAGTGTACGCTACACTGGTGCATAGATGGCTCGAAGACGCCAGAAGGGATATATAAATATTGGATAGAATTGTCGCGTACACCCTTTTTGGGTGTTTGGCCGAGCTCCTCCTCCTATTTGTGGTGTACGTCTTTATGTTGTTCCACAAATGGAGGGCCCTACAGTTTCAAGCCGACTCCGAACGGCAGATTTTTTTTTATTTTGGTCTTTTTTTTTCATTTTGGTCTATCACCGAGATTCGAACCTGAATTCCGAATGGTAGTCTCGGTCCAACCTATGCGGCTACGACGGACACCAGGTGGCATAGGCGTGGGAATATATTGCTTGAAAACCAGAGATTGCGGAGATGTATGCCATTCTTGTCTATGTGCCATTCTGAGCGACAGTCAGATGGCACTCAAGACTTTGTCATCCTGTGAGATTATGTCCTCTTTGGTTCTGGAGTGTATCGAAAAACTGACTATTAGCGTATCCGACTAATTTGCGTTTCAGGACACAGTGGTAAAACTGGGAACGAAGCAGCGGACACATTGGCAAGAGATGCTGCGGCCTTGTCATTAATAGGAACAAAGCCCTTCCTTGCTTCGGAACAATACACCATCAAGAAGAAGCTAAGCAGTTAGCTGGCTAAGGGAGGTTAGCTGGCACTGAATTACGAGACTACGCCAGGCGAAATCCGTACTGGAGCTTACAACCAAAAGAGGTTTAAAAATCTCATAACTCTTTCCAAGGATAAACCGAGAAGTCCGTACGTACTTGAGAGCTCGTCTAGAGACATTGTACGACACATCATTAATATACTAATACTATTGTTTATTGTAGTACTTAATAATATTAATTGATAATAAATAAACAAATATAAAAAAAAAAAAAAAAAAAACCGAGAAGTCCGTGAAGGACATTCTCATAAGTCATTACATACTGCGGAATTGTTTTGCTTGTCGCTAACGGATATAATTTCGCCAGTGTTCAACGAATTTCTTCTCCTCCTGCTGAAAAATTCGTTAATGTGGCCTGTTCGTCTTTTCCATCTCCACCTCAATAATCCTTCTCCAAGTGTCAGACGGCCTTTCTCTGCGGTGGTTGCCCTGCGAGATACATTTAATTGCATGACGTCACCAGAATCATTATTAGGTCAGCGTTGTGTGTGGCCAAGCCATTTCTGTTGCCGTAAAAGGAATAGGAGTATGTAGAAAGTCTGCTAAGATCTTTGAATGACCTTTCAAATCCCCACTTTTGAGATCTGAAATATTTTTTAATCTTAAAGTACTCAAACAAGCTTCTTTTCCACTTAAAACGGGAAACGGTGGTATGCATTTATGGTGTTTAGTCTTATCCGGGTGGGTGTATAAGTTATTGCGCCGAAGGTTGTGGCCTCGGTCCCAAATTCTTTGCTATAATCATTTTCCGTAAACTAAAGAAATCCATTATTTTTGCTTAAAATGTTTGCGCAAATGGCTTAAAACTGGTTTATTGTGGATCTTTAGCTCCTTGGCAGCATCGCGGCTACTCACATCCCGGTCAACTTCGAATATTTCTGTGATGTTATCGCCATTTTCGACATTATTGACTTTTCCTTTAAGGGGGGAAGCTGGTCTAGAGCGCAAAAAATGGGCATATTTTATGAATTTATTTTGACTCAACAAAGGAATCAATCGAAAATCTGTGAAATAGGTTTAATAATATAGCTTTCATGGTACAAATACAAAATTTTTCGTCTGAATTAATTTCAAAATGGCCGCTGTCCAGCAGTTCTCCTAAGGCGCCTTTTTTTCTAGTGGGTCCATTGCCGAAGACGTAAACTCCTTAATTTTTGTCCTGGATCAAAAAGTAAAATTTTTTTAGTTTCTATATAACAACAGAAAGAGACGTACGTAGGATTTTTTCGATATTTTGTTTTTTCGCGAAATGGTGCACGTTTGAACAAAAAGTTACAATTTTCACTATAAAGAACGACATAAAATTGTTGATTAAAAAAAAAACTATGTAATATAAATAAAAAATCCTACGTACGTCTCCGGAGAAAGGTATTTCGAATGTATTGTAAAAATTTCGTAAGAATCGGTAAAGATTTGTTCGAGTTATGTCTTCGGCCAGTTTAAAAAAAGTGATTTCGAGAAAAACGCGTTTAGAGTTGTAAATAGCGTTCGGGGCATACCTGCGAGGCACTGCCGTCGAATGAAAAATTTGGGCATTTAGACATTTTTGCTGGCATCCCTCATTTGGTATATTATTTCTAAGACCCTAAAGCACCTTTTAAGACAAAAAAATTTTTTCGATTTTTTCAAAATTCTAGACCAGCTTCCCCCCTTGACATCAAAAATGCCTGAACGGAATCGATGAAACCAAAATTGCACGTAATTCGCTGTTACAGAATCAGCACCACAAAACACCATTCACAATCTCAGCGGCGTGGTTTGCATGTTCCCCTTATCAAAGAAAAACTGTGGAATGAACCGAGTTTCCTCTTTGTTGAACGCATTTTTAACAGCCTGTACCTCACAACTGAATGGAACAAACAAAAACACTAAAATAATTTGTTTAGTGTGACATATTACATTGACACCAGCATAAACTTTTAGCTTCAGGAACCGAATTGCTCACTTTCAGTGCGTATCGTCCCCACCCACGTCATCCTCCGGCGTCCTCTTTTCCCTTGTGGATTTCATTCGTATGCCATTTTGGCTTTGTTTCTGTTGTCTTTGCGCAGCGTGTGGCCCATGCAGCGTTTCAGATCTTTTTATTATTTGATTTTTTTTTTTAAACAAATTCTAAATGCTTGCTGGGTTCATTCCAGATTTATGCAAATCAGACATTTTTTGCAAGCTCATAAACGGCGATGGGCCAAATTTGAATGCATTCGAGTGCAAAATGAGCAACAACAGAACAAAACAAACGAAAAACTATGAAAAAATGGATAAAAAATATGTATGTATGTATGTACGTGCAATTCAAAATAAAATAAATTTTAAAACTTTAATTCAATCAGCAACTATTACATATTTATATAAACAGATTGCGGCAGAGCAATAAAAAACAAATTGATCAACTGCAATTTGGACTGAACAACAATCATTAGTTTTTTAGTTTAATGAAAGCAATCAACTCCGGAAAAAATTTGTAAACCTATTATTTGAAGCGAATAGCTTTTTTTATTTTTTAAATTTTTTGCTGAAGAATAATAATATTTTTTTAAATTGACTTTTTTGTCCAAAACTGATGAAGGTTTTTTTTTGCTCAATCATCATCTTTTGGCTCTACAGCTCTTTGTGAGCTTTGGCCTGCTGCACGTGGGACCTCCATACGTCTCGAACGCTTGCGACTTTTTTCCAGTTCG
This sequence comes from Anastrepha obliqua, assembly GCF_027943255.1. Lineage (NCBI taxonomy): Eukaryota > Metazoa > Arthropoda > Insecta > Diptera > Tephritidae > Anastrepha > Anastrepha obliqua. Next base: position 120,663,065 of record NC_072896.1, on the reverse strand, counting down.
TTATCCTAAGTTTCTTGATGTCGTCCTCTAGTTCGTCGGTCCATCTTGTTCTCGGCCTTCCTCTTGCTCTAGTGTTGAACGCTCTGACTTCTACGATTTTCTTCTGCGCCCTCGTATCGTCCATTCTTGTAATGTGACCAAGCCATCTTAACCGCTGCGCTTTGAAGAAACCTATAACATTTTCGCCCTTTATCAGTTGATCTAGCTCGTAGTTCCATCTTATCCGCCACTCGCCGTGATCTTTGATTGCTCCGAAAATTCTTCTGAGTACTTTTCGTTCATTTTTGCTCAATGGTTTTAATAATTTTCTTTCTTATGATTCCTTACTCGAACCTTAGGAGCCTAGAGCAAATTACGTTTTGGAATGAATTTTTGTTAAGGGAGGCCTCTTATCTGTGGGCTTCAAAAAATCGATTTTTTTTCTTACTGCAATCGATAAAAATATTATAGGAGAATATGCCCTTAAAATTTTATAGCGGAATTCAAAGTGATTTCGGAGTTACAGACCTGTGTACCGTCCCTCGTGTGAGTATACTGTCTACCTTCTGAAAACTTTGAAACACGTTTTCTCAAAACCATGTTTTTGAAAATGGCGTGTAAGATTAAAAAAAAAAAACGACGAAAGTTATCGTTTCAAACCAATAATCTATATAAAGATAATTATCCAAGAGTAGTCTATTATATGCGGGAAAGCCTTCTGAATAAGACAATATTTCTCTTTTGTGTTTCAGGTGAAAACTATGACCGCAATCTTACACGCCGTTTTACTAGCGCGCAACGAGAAGCTGTGCGAGATCCCTCATATGTCGGTCATTTTGTTTTTTTATTTCTGTTAAAAAATTGTTTATTACTCTTCAATCATGCCTTCAAATAAATGCAAGATTATTCCTGTGTGTCGCTTTTTTGCCTCGAAAAAAAGGAGAAAAAACACCTTTTTTTGAAGCCACTGATAAGAGGCCCCCCTTAAGTTTTTCATAAGAGGTACAGGGTGGCTGATGAAAGCCGCTAGCAAAAAAAAATTGAATAACTTGTTTTCTTTTTAAGTTATCTGTTCCATTTTTATTTTAATTTGCAGATTGATCTTTAAAATTTATTAAAATGGATAACTGGGACACGCAAACAAGAATTTGGATAGTCCGCCGCTATCACGCACTGGAGTCCGTAGTTTTGGTACAGAGAGAGTACAGGCGGATGTTTGGCGGCGATCCCCCGAGCAGATGGACCATAATGAGACTGGTGAATAATTTTGCTGAGCAAGGAACAGTCGCAAGAAGGCCTTATCATCGAAACCCACCAGTTCGGACGGAGGAAACGATCGCTGCTGTAGCTGCAGCTATACAAAGCAATCCAAGGGTTTCAACAAGAAGCTTCTCTGCTCAACTTGGTGTCAGCCGACAGTCTTTGCAAACAATAATGCACAAAGATTTAGACTTATTTCCCTACAAAATTCAAATGGTTAACAAACTGAATGCAGCAGACTTGCCGATTCGCTTGGAATTTTGCCAGAAGATCCTGCAATTGATGGAAGAATACCAAAACATGTTAAACTGCCTTTTCATGTCTGATGAGGCCCATTTCGATTTAAACGGCACAGGTACTCCACGAGACGGAATTGCATCCTCTTCGCGTGACAGTGTGGTGTGCGGTTTCTTCACGCTGTATTGTCGGGCCTTATTTTTTTTGAAGAAGATGTGGGGCATTTAAATTCAATTATTTTTAAAACTAGTTAAGCTACATTTAATAAAATTTAATGACCTTCAACTTGAAAAAAAAAATAAATGGATTCCATGCACTAAAAAAAAAGTTATTTGAGTTTCTTAATGTAGCAAAATTCATCAGCCACCCTGTATAAGTATCTCACTTGACTTAAGGTTAGTGCCTAGTGATTAGCCTATAAGACATTGAGCATTGAATAAATATAAGTCAAAAACTGGCCATTACTCATTAAAAACCAAAAAGTTATCGTTTTTATTTAACAACAGAGTAAGAGCCAAAAAATTATAAATATTGTTGAAAAAACTTGAGAAAATTAGTGAATGAATTGGTTAAATAAAAAAATTCCACTTATAGAAAACCAGTTTTTAGAGGAAACCAGTTTGGTAGGCTATTCTGAAATTTCAGTCGAAGAAAAAAGGGGAAAGAAAATGCAAATACTCCTACTCTGACAATCAGACAGCAATCGGCTCATGAAACAACACCACTTTGTATTGTGGTTTCCACGACAGTCGGTTCTACGTTACCGAAACGACCCGGATTTATATGCTGTCAAGGACTCTCACTCCAGCAGCATTCCCCGTATGCAATTATGGGGAATGTTTATGCTGCTACAACAACAACAACATAAATTTTTTTTTTTGCGGATCAGGGTTTAAAATGCCTATTGCTTCATCGAAGGCTGTCATAGCAGCAATGGTATGTCCGGAGACTAAAAAACGTCCCCTCGTTTTACCCTGCAACTGCTTTCGCATTACTTTAGAGCGGCACTCCATCTTCTTCATTACAGTCTGTGTCAGAAGAAAACAACCGGTTTTTTTCTTGTAACTTCAAGATGTATTTCGTTCTGCTTTGCTGCATAATAGTCACACTCAAGGGCTACGACGCCAGTGCTAACTGAGGTTAGTGTCGTTCGAAACTTTCCCGTAAACGCAACCAAACAAAAATAAGTGAGAAGTACGCGAAGCGTTTCGAGGCGGTATTTTTTTGCACGCATTCGAAAAGGCCGAAATTATCTTTCGCCACGGCTGCAAAAGTCATTACAAAACCAAAAAAGTTTGTTGTGATGTGAAATCCGCGGTATAAGGTGTACAAAAATGTTGATGACTTTTCCGACCGCGGCTTGAAGCAAGTGACGACAAAAAAGCAGGATAACGTGATCGTCCAACTTTTTAAGCGGGGCCCTTCTTTGTGACTACGCCAAGCACGATCAGTTCTTGCTAAGAAGGGAATAAATGTGAGTATCAACACCATCGAACGACGCCTGAAGGAGGCGAACTCATCATCAAAACTACTGCTCTTAGAAAAACACATTGAAAAACAACAAAACAAGAAAATGGAGTCACAGTAATGGACTAGCCTTCTCAGTCCTCAGACGCCAACCTCATTGAAAATGTGTGGGGAATTCTGAAAACGCATCTTGCCGGAAGGCCAATCCATGATTTAAAGCAACTCGTGCGTCAAGTTCGCAAAATCTGGTACTCTTTGTCGACGAGCTACGCAGAAAAACTGGTTCAAAACATTCCGAGAAGATGTCAGGATATACTCCAACGATGGAGACTATACGGCTTATTGAGTAATTGTTACATAACCTAAAAGATAGCAAAAAAGTCGTTCACTTAACAAAAGAGTTTCTCTTAACAAAGAACTCATAAGTTAAATTGTACATAACCATAAGGGTTGGTGTCGAAATTCTGTAAAACAAAATTCTGCTTTTTTAAAATTCTGCTTTCTAAAATTCTGCTTTCAAAATTCTGTATTACAAAATTCTGTATTAAAATGTAATGTTAACAATGTTAAAGAGGTAATGTAATTATTTAATTTATTATTATTACTATTTTTTATTATTATTCGAGATATTAAATAAAAAATAATAATAATAATAATTTTTTCTTCAGTTTCGATAGAGTCCACAGTATTTTTGCGTAGAACTCCTTTTCGCGTGGGCGGCCTTCGGCCGCGCTTCAAAAAAATAAACCTTATCAGTCCAACTCTGGCTACGCAATCCACAGTATTTTTGCGTAGAACTCTTCTAAAAAACGAACCGCTGTGAAGGATTATTAAGAAAAGAAATGAATTAAGTCACACCAAATGTAATTGGCTAAACTAAAATATTGTTATCGCTTAAACATACCTATATGTATATTTATGGAATAAATGTTTATTTTGTTACTTCTTGTATGCCGAAAATAACAAAACTTGAATAAAGCAGAATTTTTCGCATTAAACATGCAGAATTTTGAAAAAGCAGAATTTTAGAAAGCAGAATTTTAAAAAGCAGAATTTTAAAAAAGCAGAATTTGTTTGCAATTTACAGAATTTTGTCAACCAGAATTTTGTAATACAGAATAATAACACGCTCCCTAACCATAATACATTTATTAAAAAAAAAACCCAAATTTTAAAAACAATTTGTCACGCATACAAAGTTCTTTAGGTAATTCAATAAAAATTTCGTATTTTATTGTCTTTAAATGGGCATTTTAGTACTTTTTATATGCAAAGCTAGGCAACGCTGCAGTAGCGAGAGAGAGAATTGACCGCTGGAAGGAGAAGAATACCTACAATAACCGCAATCGCGGGCAATGCGACCAGATGTTAAAAAAGTAAAGCTAAATAAAACTGAGTGAATTATTGAACTAATTAAAAAAATGCACATTTTACAAAATTATAAACATTGCATTTTAATTAGAACAGGCCAGAAAAATGTCACGAAGAAAGAACTAAATAAACAAAAATAAATGCTAAACCAAGTTACAAAAATGGTAATCTGGCCATACTGGTGCTAATGGGACGTCACTCATTGTCAAATTTGCTGAGAGCAAAGTAACGGCACCACGATAGGCGCCATCTCATTATTCTTCGCACTATGCATACTGTGAAAATAATTAGTTATCTCTTTCTTGCTTTTGCTCTTTCGCATTCGCCAGCTGTCTTTTACTTACATATACATACATACATATATGCGTAAAGATATGGGTGCTTAAATTTATAAGTAATTTATTATAAAATATGAATTCAAAAACTACAGTTTTTTTGTAATTTCGTTCGCTGTTTTTGTTTTGTTTTTTTCTTGTTACTTTCCTCATATCGCCACCATTATTATTATCAATGTTATACATTTAATTTTTACTAGGCCACTATTGTGCTTGGTTGTATGGTTTTCTATTTAAAAAATCGTAATCAACGCAAAAACGCCATACAAGAGAGCACACGGATACGCGATCAGCACTTGTTGATGGTCCATTGAATAGGCCGTCACGAAGAGCTTCGATGCAGACATTGCGCACCAGAGTATCGCAACGCCAGCGACAATTAGTCCTAATGTACCCCTGAAAAAGACATAAAAAAATAAAATATATAAATAAAGAATAGAAAATTATAGCAATTTAAAAAAAGTTAAGTAGCACCACATACAGTCTGTCTAATGGAAGGTTAGGTAGTGCTAATCTATAAAAAAAAGCTTGCTTAGACTTCTAGGATTCATTGTGTTGTCAGTGCTATGCATTTGGAGTTGAAGACATTATTTTTTGTAATTCTGAATGCACGTCTTCGTGAGTTTTACCAAGCCGTTCGGCCCTTTGTCAAAAATATAAAGGGGTTTCCAATAAGAAGTGTTATTTTGATATTCAAAGAAAAATGCTATTTTGTAATATAAATGATCGGATGTTTATTTTACCGTTAATAGTGGAAAATAACATCAAGCAAATGACCAACACGACCACGCTTACAGGGCAATATCCTTTTCATGAAATTTTCCATAACCGAATTGCAAAATGGCTACCCAAGGTCATCGATAACCTCACGAATTCCATTTTTGAGGTCTTGAATCGACCCTGAGCTGTTGGCATATACCTTCTCTTTCACGTGGCCCAAAAAAAAAGTCACAAGGTGTTAAATCACAAGATCCCGGTGGCCAATTGTGATCACCTTATCGAGATATAACACGGTCCGGAAACTTTTTCCGTAAAAAATCAATGGTTTCGTTGTTTGTGTGGCACGTAGCGCCGTCTAGATCAATACCTTCCAATTCCCGTAAAAAATCGTTAATCATCTCTCGATAGCGCAATCTATTCCAAAATAACAATGGTTATTGGAAAACCCTTTCCTTCAAGGATGAAAAATATGGTATGTTGATCCTAGACACATTTGCCGAGTCAGGACAGTGACAAAGTAGGTGTTCTAAAATACCCCTAGCATTCGCTTGGTTGCATTTGCTACACGCATCGTTCTGGACTAACCCCCTTTCGGCTGCGAGATGTGTAACGGCGGTACTCAACCCTATATTTTGTAGTCTTTTCTAGAGAGTGATAAAATAAAGTTTTCAGTTTTCGTATTCCAAGTCCTTGGCACAATTTTGGCAGTTTTGTACGAGCCAGAGTGTTCCCATGTCGATTGCGTTTCCAGAGCTATTAGGAGCGTGACTGGCAAAGTTCAAACTTAGAGTTTCAATATAAAAAAATGTAAATGCTGCTAAATGGGTGTAACCATTTCACAATAAGCGTCGTTCAATTTGTTGGTTTTATGAGAAATTTAGAAAGCGAACGTGGTTTTTACAAAATGAGTTCCGCTATGAAAATCGATTTGAAGCAGTGTTCCTATGTACACACCCTAATGGTTAATAAATGTCACGTGCATCTGTTTTGCTGCATTTGACGAAGTCGAAGACGTTCATCAAAAAAAAGGGTTCAACGGTATTTTTTTCTCCTGATTACTACTTTGAGCAGCGTAAGACCTCTACTAGGCTTTTCCAACGTACGCGATTAGATGTTGTCGTCTTAGCATTGTCCCAGCTTGCTTTTATGAAAGATGGATCCTTTTCAGGTGTTTTTTGGCCGACCATGGCTTCTGCTTCTCTGAGGATCTAATCTAGAGCCATTCTTGGGATGCGGTGGGCCGGTTTTCTAAGAGCCGTTTTCTGACGTAAGATGGTTTCCTCGTTCGTTTGTCTCCAGAGTCCTTCGTTTGGCCAGAATATTATCCTCAAACATTTGTAGGTCAATCATTGAAGTTTCTTTGATGATTGGGACGTGCGCTCAATATTTTTAGTTTAATGTCTCTGGAAATTTTCGAGTTTGCCCAAAATTTCTATAAGCGCCCAAATTAAGCCCTTGCCTTGCTCCTATGTTGTTGACATCTTCCACTGCTCTGTCGTCCGCTGCTATTGTTCATAAGAGGTAGCAGAAGCTATCAACTGAAGAGGTGGCCCGCGAACTATTTGAGTGGTCGGCATTCGTCATTCATCTTTCGAGATCAAAACTCAAAACAGAGGAAGATAAAGCAAGGTGTTCCGCAGGGTGGTGTCCTTTCACCCTGCTTTTCAACTTTTACACATCGAAGCGCCCCCAACCACCAGATAATTGCGTCAGGCAATTACAGCGATGGTTTGTGTTCCAAAGTGAATGATTATCTCGCCAGACTTTCTCGCTTTTTCACAGCGAGAAATCTTCAACTTTCCCCCACTAAATCCACGGCGACCTTCCCTATCATCTAGACGAAGGAGGTCAGTCAAATTACAGTTGAAGATCGATGACACGCCAATACCGACAGTAAACAACCATAAAATTGTTGGGGTCCCCTTTGATATTTTGCTCTTCTTTTCAGCGCACATAACCGCAGTTGCCACTTTGGTTCAAAAGCGCAACTAAAAACCCTATTGGAAAAAGTACTTCCAATCTGATCACCCTCTAAAAGTCCATACAATGCAGTTTGTTATAACATTCCGGTGTATACCATTCTGGTGCGCCAACTTATGCTAATTTTTTCTAGGCCGCAAGTCACGCATGCTGCGTTCAATATTGGTTTTTAAAGCTGCAATAATTGTTGGCGTCTCTGGCATAGACCAAAAATTTTAAAAGCATGGCTCCACAAACGAAAATTCTCACATTTTTAGCGTTAATCTAACGCGAATCAGTGCCTTTGAGTGCCGCGCCTGACCATCATCAATAAGTTTACTGAATTTTCAACGCTCTAAATTGGTCAGTTTTTAAATAATCTATGCTTTTTTAACTCAACTTTAACTCAAAAAAACTCAAACCAATCCCCAGCACTAGCTTTGAAAATTTTATAAACGCGTGTGAGTAATTAAAGCGTTTCACTCTAAATTAACGCGAATGGAAAGAGAACCAACTAAAATTGAAAAGGAAAAGGCAAAAAGCGACTCTACAGAAAATTGCTACTTGAAAAAAAAGTTGGAAAAAATTCAGCGGACTTTTTCATTCGAATGAACCAACAAAATTATGAGCATTCAGAGTGTAATGCAGTGGATATAGCCAAAAGCAGTCATAGACGCCATAGACACCACTGCAACTAACCGAATGAGCTGAGACTAGAGCACTTGTGGACCATAGAAATACACTCGTGTTTTAGTTATGGCCATAAAAAAACTAACCAACCCCAGGGCCAAAGCAAATGTGTTGGCGTGAACCTTTGCTGTTGGTTTGGCTATCCGAGTATTCGAGTTAGTGTCGGTGTTGGTGCTGGCGATTGCCTTTGCGTTGAAAAGTTCCTGGAGTAAATAAAATTACAAAACCGTAAAAATTGCAAAAACGAAAAAAAAACAAAAAAGCACACAAAAAATGGTGCGAAAAAATCGCAGAATTACAAGTGTGCCCGGGTAATAGACAGAGCAGAACCTCTTGCGTGGGAGGAGAACGTATGGCTAAATTACGCAGCACATAGTGCGCACGCCAGATCTCTTGGATATGCTGTATTTTATTGACTTTACACCAGAGGCACATTCTAGCTGGCAACAACAAAACAAACTCGCTAGCTGGCCATCAAATCGAAAAGTTCGTTCGAGTAAGCCAATAGAAAACGAAAAAAAAAAAATGGCATGTCGTACCTTTCAAATAGAAAAAATAGTCACTGTAGCCAATATGGATGGACAGACAGAATTGCGCGGAATTGGAACGCTTGTGTTGTATCAATTAAACGCGTCTGTTGAAATTTAGAAGCACCGAGACAATCTGGCGCCCAATGGTATATCGTGAACAGCCAGCACCATTAGAAAAAATTGATTGGAGAAATTGCCAACGGAAAATTGCAAGGGCGCACATTTGTAAATGAAGAGCCAATAAGCTGGTATTTTAATTTTAGACATCTGTTTTTTTTTGTTTGTTTTCTGCTATTTTAACGCTTTTCTGATATTTCAGATTTTAAATATATTGGTATGTTCGGAAAGTATCAGGTCAGTCCATAAGTTCGTGCGTATTTTACCCATAATTTTACTTTTGTACGATTTTTGCCTACAAAAAATTATTCGCAGAATATAACGGAACTATTTATTTTTTCTTTGATATATTGTGCATTCAACAAGTGATTTTAATCGCGGATAGAAGCAGGGGAATAGAAAAATAAAATGAAATCTTCGAACGCGTATAAGAGGCATATTTTGTATTTTTTTTATAAAAGTGGTAAAAATGCAACAACTGCTCCTGCAGAAATAAACACTGTTCACGGAGAGCATACCGTGAGTGTAAGGACTGCACAAAAGTGGTTTTCGAAATTCCGAAGTGGTAACTGCGACGTGGAGGATGCCCCGCGCGCTGGCCTTCCTGAAGCCTCTAACTCCGACGCCTTGCTCGAACTCGTGGAAGCTGAGCCAAATTCGACAGTCGATATGATAGATCAGAGGTTAAATTCATAGCATGGAACAGTTCACAGGCACCTGGTTCAGTTGGGAAAGGTTTCAAAGCTGGGAAAATGGGTTCTGCATAGACTTTCCATCGCCAACCTTCAGCAGAGAGTAAATGTGTGTTCTCAGCTGCTGCAACGGCTTGAAAATTAAAGTTTTTTGAACCGTATCGTTACTGTTGATGAAAAATGGGTCCTTTACAATAATCCTCTTCGCAAACGCCAATGGTTAGATAAAGATGAAACACCAGAACCTACCCCTAGAGATGCCCTTCACCCCAAGAAGATTCTCCTGTCTATTTGGTGGGATATGACCGGTATTGTTTATTATGAGCTTCTGGAACCAAACCAGACGATAACTGCTGATTATTATTCCCATCAGCTATCAAACCTGAATGAGGCACTTAACAAAAATCCGACCGTCTTTAGTGAATAGACGCAAAGTTTGGTTTCACTACGACAACGCAAGGCCTCATACCGCAAGGCAAACAAGCTGATCGAGCTCGGACCTGATATATCTTTTATATTTACTTCATGAATAATTGCGGTTCCTTTTTTCTGACACAGACTGTATGTGGATATAAACTTTTCATACCAAAAGCAGGAGTAAATAGTTACATTTGACGATATGGCCGTGCTCTGCCCGCCGTTCCTGTGTTAATGATATCGGAGAGATATCTGCTGAAAGCCAAGACTTTTTCCAGACATGTCAGAAACCATCTCCTCCAATAGATTGACTAGTTCCAGAAATACATGCGATAGCTGTTACACCCGAGGGAAAATATCGAATGGAATTTATCGCGAGACTCAAGGGTGGTAGATTGTAAGGTAGGGCCTTCCGAAGCAAAACTGTGAGAGTAACTTTCGCTGCCACATCAAAGAGGACTCGGTAGCAGAATTGCCGGATCCTACTGACAATTAAGTGCACGGCTTGGAAACCAAATGTGCCTTCCTACATGGCGGCAAAGAACTGGCATATAGCGAAATGTCACGCTACATCGAATACAACGCTACATGTTTGTGAAAATTCAGTGAATGGCTTTTAAAAAAAAAAAACTAACAAAGACAAAGCGCCGCGTGTTAAATTGTGAAAGCACAAATGAACATAAAGCATCCAAATGGAGCTTTTAGATGTTTTATGAATGACGCGGCAAGAAAATGCGTGTATATATAATTTCTTGTATTTGATAGTTTATATTGCTTTCGCCTACTCTTCCTCGGAGCCTGACGTCACGGCGAATTCAGAAGGCGCAATATCTTATTCTATCACTTTTGTCATTTCACACGCATCCTTCAGAGCTCTTCCAATCAGTTGTTGTTTAGACAGCAATCAAGTAGCATGAGCAGTGGCTGTGTTAATTTTGTCACCAAAACAACACCAATTCTGTCGTAAATAAACCGCTGTCACATCCCATTTACGTCAGCACAACAGCTGATTTTTGCAAAGTCGTTGAGAGTCAATTAACACTCTGATGTTGGCCACACCTTCTGAATTGCCTCTTCCACATAAGGCAAGTTTTATTCAATTTTTAGTTGAATGCAACAGTTGAAGGGTGTCAACGACGTCTCAATAAATTGTTTTCAACAAAGTTGGTCGCCAGCCAAGTTTGAGCCATTAAACTTTTTCTTCGAGCAGCCCTGAGTTTGTTTACAATTTGTACTGTCTGTGCGCTCATTTTGAAAGTGAAATTCGTGAAAGTGGATTCGCTTGCGGCTGTATTTATATATCACCATGCGACAGTGAAAGTTATCTAGGAAAAATATAATATATGCATGAGACTCTAGATTTTATACAATAATGTTGCATGCTCAGTTTCTCATTTTCACCTTAATTTAAGGCATGCAAGATATCTTTTCATCATAGAATGCCGTTCTCGAAGACCATATATCACCCACCCGTTCCCTCAACAGTCAGTTCTATGTTGCCGGAACGACCCGCATTTACGCCCGGCCATGGGACTGTTACTCCAGTAGCGGGCACATGTTTGGGGAATGTTTATGCTCCTACAACAACAACAGCAACCAACTATCACCCTCTTTTCGGCTTTTCTTACAACGATGATTTTGAAAATTAGCGCTTTGCAGCAAAGCTCAAGTCACAAGGCAGCCGGTTCTTCGTTACCGGAATGACTCGCGTTTTTCCCGACCAAGGGCTGCCGCCCCAGTAAACTAGCCCTGTCTAGTGTATCGTATCAACATCCAATGGCATTTCTTTTCGGATTTATTTTCAGTCAAGAACTCTCACTTCAGCTGCATTAAAGAAATCTCTGGAAACGTTTTACGTTTATACAACAACAACATCAGCGGATCTATGCGTGATGGTACAACTATGGGCAGTCATCTCCTCTTAACCCAGAATATTTCACAATTCAGTCTCTGCGAAAATGAATTAAAGCTGCGCTCTAAATTGAAAATATTTGCTGTGATTTTAGTGATGGTGTAAAATATAAAATTTCTCCACCCACTATAGTGTGTACATATATATGGAAGCGACTGTATGCATACAATCAAAAGCTTTTATGTATACGCATATTCGCAAATATTCTTATGACATAAAATTTTTCAATTAACGGCGGAAGTTGATGAAGAAGTATTGCATTTTCTGTTTGCGCCGTTCCGAACAAATTGTATGCCATATTTGTATTATTTGTTCTTGTTCTTGTTTTAGTTTATTTTTATTTTTGCATTGTTTTGCCGACCATCAGCAATCAGCATTGGTAAACAAATGGAACTGTGTATGAATACGAAAAAAGGGCTGCAACAATAACAATTACAATACAATGGAGAAAAGTGCGCTGATGAAAGCGATGAAAATTATAAAAAACTATTGCATTGTATTGCAACACAGCGGCGAACTGAAGCACGGACTATTGCAACTCCTATAAATGCTTGTATGTACGTATGTATGTATAGCTTTTACATACATACCTGTATGTAGCACTATATGAATATATGCGTGTGTGTGTATGTATACTCACTGTATGGTGATTAAAACGTTAATACCGGACAACACCACCATGGGTAGCAAACAATAGCCGAGTACCGAGACCACAGCACCGAAGGTTACTTGCGCTTGTGTTGCCATCAGCGACAGCAGACAATAGAAGGCGATGCAGCCCATCACGCCGATGCCATAAATGTACGAGAATGTTACTTTGCCACTCTGAAAATGGCGGTATCAGCCAAGCCAACATAACCGGCGCGCACACCGTTATCGTTACACCCCCCCCATGCATTCACCGCAATGATAGACAGCGTCAGGCAATACGAAACAGGAGATTGGTTTTGTTGGTTGTCGTCGGACGATGATGAGTAGGCAAACAGTCAGAGCAGAGGTGGCAAAGAATAGTTCGTTATTCGGCGGTTCGTTTGGTTAGTTGGTTTTTGCAGGTGTGGTAGATAGCATCATAATTATTGTTGTTGTGGTCCATTCGTTCATTCATTTATGCGTTGTTGTGGTTGTAGAGCGTCGAGAGCATCATGTTGCCACCGGAAAAAAAGAGCATTGAAAAGTTTTTCAATTAAAAATTTCATGCAAATATTTAAATGTTTGCACTTGTAATATTATTGCGTTTGCTTTATTTTTGTTCAATGTTTGTAGTTATTATTCCAGCGGCAGTGGCTCACGTGCGCAGTAGCAAGTAAGAGATTATTGTAATTATAGCGCTTGCAAACAAGCCATGCCCATACATACATAGATACATATGGTACAGAGGAGTGCATACCAGTAGAAGGAATCCACCTAGAGCCAAACAAAAGACCAATGGACCGGCCATGTCAGTGTCCTGGAGAATGGATTGATCCGTGGCGCGCATAGGATTTAGCACAGCCAGTGTCTGGAAAGAGAAGGCAAAGTATTTGTGAGTAATTGGCGAATGAAGGGAAAATATCAAATTGAGTAAAATATAGGCAAGAGCATAATAGGCCGCTTATGCTAAATGATAAACTTTCGTTTTAAGGCACGTTTTAGCGGCCAAAAATAGGTACCTTTTCTGAAAGTCTTCAATTTTTTATTACCTGATCAGATTTCTTGCGTTTGAGGTTTGTCTCATTATTAGAGCTGATACTATGTATTTCATTTTTCAATTCAATTAATTTCACTTTTCATTTTCAATTTTTTTATTTCTATTTTTAGTTTTTTTATATGTTTTTATTTTTTCTATATTTTTTTATATTTTCAAATTTTTTTAAATATTTTTATATATTTTTTATATTTTTTATATTTTTATATTTTTTTATACATTTTTTTATTTTGTATTTTTTAAATTTTTTTATTTTTTTTTATATTTTTTACTTTTTTTATTTTTTAGATTTTTTTTTATTTATTACAATATATTATTATATTTTTATATTTTTTTATTCTTTTATATTTTTTATATTTTTTTATATTTTTGTACAATATATTTTTATATTTTTGTACAATATATTTTTATATTTTTTTATATTTTTAAAATTTGTATACATATTTAAGATTTTATATTTATATTTATATTTTTATTTATATTTGTATATTTTTTTTAATATTTTTTTATATTTTTTATATATTTTTATTTTTTTTTTTTTGTTTTTTTTTATATTTTTTATATTTTTTTATTTTTTTTATTGCACTATGTATTTATTGAATTTGACTATTTAAGGCACTGCATGCATTCAAAAACTGTCCTAAGTTGAGAAGCGAAGGGCAAAACCTTCGCACTGTAGCCAAAATTTTACCGCATATGAGCCCATATATGGTACACCTAAGTCTCTTTTTACACGATAGATATGTTCCCAAAAAATTCGTGTAACAAGAGAATTAAGTGAAAACAATATTAAAAAAATTCTTTTTAAAGTTCACTTAAGAATTTATTTCATGCTTACACATTTTAATTCATTATTATAAGAAATAAATTATTAAATGGCGAGAACAAAATCTAGGAGTCTCAGAGACTTTTCCTGAGATTAATTTAAATGCTTCGTACTTACGTCGAGAAATCTCACTCTATTTGCTCTATGAGATTCAAGAAAAATTAATAAAAATTAAATTCGTATAAAAAGAAAATTATTTGCATTGCAGTTTTGATTCAATTTAATTTCCAATTTAAAAAATTAATCCATGATATATATATTTAGAAATAATAAAACACACAAAACTTGCCTATGACATTTTAAGACATTTCGAAATAACCTCACTTTTGTGCAAGTTCAAGTGATTCATTCTTAAAAAACGAGTACAACGTAAGTACTTTTTGAAGAAACATTTTTTTTTTTCATATGTTCATCTTTCTCGTCGGATAATAATTTTTCCGCTTTCCAACTCTTTTTTATAATTTACAACTACAATAGATTCTATGCATGGTTCTGTAAAATATATATATTAAACTTTTTCATTATTTTTTTATATTTTTTTATAAATTTTCGTTTAATTTTTTCATAATTTTTGAAATATATTTTATATTTATACAAACAACAATTTTTTTCAACACTTTATTAATTCGTGCAGCGCGCTGAGACTTAGAAATATAGGAATCTGGACAACAAAGGTCGTACGGTCACAGCAAGATCTTCCTACAGGGACCCTCGCTGCTCAAAAACAGATCAGACTACACAGTCGCCGACCTTAACTTCAAGAAAGACTTTACGGTACGTTTTCCACCGAGAGCCGAATGGGGCAAAGGGAAGGTGATTGGAAGATACGATATCGAAATCTATACCGATGGTTCTAAGATGAACTGTGGTGTGGGAGCTGACTTCCATTCGGGGCCACTCAACCTATCTCAGTCAATTTGACTTCCTGACTATGCCAGCGCGTTCCAGGCAGAACAATTAGCGATCAGAGAAGCATTTAAATCACTAAACCTCTACAAGGCAGTTGGTGCAAGAGTAGCTATCTTCTCAGACAGTCAAGCAGCTGTTAAGGCCTCAGACTCCAACTCCATTTCATCTAAACTAGTCTTACAGTGTAGAGAGAAACTATAATTGCTTAGTCATTGGCTTGAAATTACTCTGACATGGGTTCCCGGTCATGGGAACATACGGGGTAATGAGATAGCGGATGAGCTAGCAAGAAAAGGTTCGGCACTAGACATAGCAGAGGCGGTGGCAGTCGCTCACTCCACTCAACACAATAAAAGCATCCATTGCTTCACAATATCATACTTTAGCCGAAAGAAGATGGAAGCTACTAACTACATGTATTACAACAAAAAACACATGGCCATCATACAAAATCCAAAGGACGAATGACCTGCTAGGATGTTCTCGGCCAAACATCTCACGCATCACTGCAACCCTTGCAGGGCATTGGAAGGTAAGGGATCATGCAGCCAGACTCAACCTCCCCTTCAATCCCATCTGCAGAAGCTGTCAAGCGGAAGGGGTGAAGAAAGTCTTTTCCACTACTTATGCGAATGTCCAGGGCTAGCTAGGGCACGATTTCGCTCTTTCGGTAAGCCTTTCTTTCAGTAAAATAGTGAGATCTCAGACATCGAGATAAAGAATTTGCTGCTATACTTAGACCTCACTAAACGGATCTGGCTTAGAAGCAAACAAAAAACAAAAAAAGGACATCATCACGCGAGGACAGTGGTAGTAAAACGATGCTGGTCACTTATTAGGATTAGGATTAAAATTAGGATTATTTCAGTGGAAATACTCAACCACTTCAATAACAACAACAATTCGTGCAAAGGGTTAAGAAAACTACAGGGCCATATAACATAGCGTTTGCTTTTTGAACCACCTATTTTTTTGAGAATGGTAACACAAATGACATGTCAAATCTGTTCTTAATTTATTTAAAGGTTTGACATTTACGAAATGGGACGCTATACGCTTGGACAAAATTGGGAAATATTGAAAACCTATTTCCAAAGTGGTGAGTCTTCTTCTTCTTCCGCGGTTACAGTAAATGGCGAGCGTTACCGTGACATGCTCAACGAGTTTTTGTTTCCAAAAATTGAAGAGGGTGACATGGACGACATTTGGTTTCAACAGGACGGTGCAACTTGTCACACTGCCAAAGTTACACTCGAACTTTTGGCTACCGTTTTTGAATTCCGATATCAATTGGCCGCCTCGGAGCTGTGATTTAAGCCCGTTGGACTATTTTTTATGGGGAGCCGTTAAGAACAAATGCTATGCAAACCATCCGGAGACAATTGATGCTTTAAAACACGAAATCGAAGTTGCCATTCATGAAATTGGAGCCCAAACAATCGAAAATGTGCTTAAAAATTGGGATGATCGAATGGCCTACTGTAAAGGCAGTCGTAGCAGTCATTTGAACGATATTATTTTTCATTCATAAATGGCAATGTTCAATCTTCAAAATAAAAAAAAAGTTTGAAAAAATATTGATTAGTTTTTTTTATAGCCAATTCAAAAACCAAATTTTACATGGCCCACCCTATAGTAGCGCGCGTGGTCGACAATTCGACCATTAGCGGTTCCATTGTATAGTAATTAGTTGTTTTTGATCATTTTCTGTTTTATCTTTATTATTTTTGTTATCAAGATATTCACCTTCATTTTTATCTATAAATTATTCATCTTTGTCTTTATCTCTATGTATTTTTATTTCGTTCTTTGCCCTTGTCCTTTATCATTTCCTTAGTAATAACCTTCCATTAGTAATAACCTTAAAAAGACAGCTGTTAAAATTTCATGATATTCAATTCATTATTTCGTGAGTTATTTTGCTAAGAGTGAAGCCACTATTGTTATTTTCAAGACAATGGATCAAAAAGTGGGTCAAAGTTCTTGTTTTAATTTTACACTGCTTCTTGATGGGAAAATTACCGTTTAAGTAAGGCAATATGTTGAAAAATGTCAACAGACACAACAATAAAACGATGGTTTCCTGACCTCAAACCTGGTCGTAGAAACACCGATGATGCACAACGCGTAACACCAAAAAAATCCACAAAGTCGTGAGTTAGGTGACATTTTAAAGATATAAAAAAAAACGCATTGGCGTTGCATTGCATGGACATTTCACTATGAGAAAGCTCTGTTCAAAGTGGGTGCCGCGTTTGCTCACTGTTGATCAAAAACAAGAACGCGTTGATGATGACAAAACTACATGAATTGAAGTTCGAATTGCTCTCACATTCACCGTACTCGCCAGATTTGACTCCCAGCGACTACTGGTTGTTCGCAGACCTAAAAAATGCTCGCCGATAAGAAATTTCGCTTGAATGAGAGATTATCGTAGGAACGGACGCATATTTTCAGGCCCTCATTGAGATAAATCGTTCTGCAAAAAAGGTACTTATTGAAATATTAAAACGGCGCACACTGGGGATTTTTGTACAGAGATGCAGAAAAAAGTATACATCCCAAAAAATATTAACATTTTTACTACTAACGAAGTTGTATATATTTGTGTATGAAAAGAACATGTTTAAAAACTATTTTTTAAAGAAATTTAAAAAAAAATTGTTTTTTAAAATTCATAAATTTTTTTTTTTTTATTAATATAAGCCAGCAAATATTTACGCGCAGGATACATGTAAGTTCATAATTCTGAATTACCCTCAAAATGTCAAAACGAAATTAAAAGTGTTTCGTTATCATTATGCACACACTAGAAAGCGTTTAGTTATTATCATTGCCAAAAAAAATAATCAGTGGCGCCTGGAATTGATTAAAACTGAAAGAGACGCTATTAAGAAACACTAGTTTCTAACCGTAGGTAAATGTATTATAGCTCAACTTGCAGATCCAAGAATATGAAGGAATATGATTTTTTTTTTTCGTAAAATTAATTATAAATAGATAATCAAATGCTTCACAGCCTTTGTTCTTCCGGCTAAAATATATAAAAATATCGTACCCTAAATGAAAAATAAAAAATTGGAAGTCGGCTCAAGCAAAAGGAAAAAAACCACCTTGGGCTTTGAAGTTTTTTCTTAGTCAGTTCAATACTATAAAAAAATTATACTTTTGACATATCTATAAAAAAAAACTGTAAGTCGGAGTTTAGTAATTCTTTTTGATTTTATTGTTGGTTCTATTCTGGAATTTAGAAATACCATTAAACATTGCGTAGGTGGTATGTTGCAAATTTGACTTTTTTCCGCTAAATCCCCAGTGTGCGGCGCTGGAATGATTTCGTTTTTCTTGATGGAAATTACGTTGATGAATAAAGCTAATTTTGAATAAAAAAACGTGTTTTCTTTGTTAAGCCCGAGACTTTTCAGCCCACGTATTATATGCAGCGCCGCCGTAGCCGAATCGGTTGGTGCGTGACCACCATTTGGAATTCATAGGTACAAATCACGGCCGCACAAAATCGCTGCTGAATCTTAGGAGACAGGATATGAGAAATACGATAGGGATACTAACAGGGCATTGTCTAATTGGAAGACATGCAAGACTGGTGGTACCACATAGTTACTTTTGCGGCAGCTTTCAAGATATTGAAAAAGAGGAAGCCGTGAAACACCTCCTGTCTGTGTGCATGCATTGCTCTATACAGAAAAAGGCTTTCCATGCTCGGATTCGCCTTTATTAACAGCATTGAAGAGGTCTCACAAATTGCTGATTGATTGCTAAAATTAACAAAATTTATTAAATCCACAGGTTGATTCAGAGAAGATTCAGGAGTATAAAGGACGAGCTCCAGTGGTATTACAATAGAATTATTTAGGCCTGAGTGTGTCGGATGACAGCCACTCAACCTAACTTAAGTACGAATCCGAATTATTGGAATTATTTATCTAAGTATTTTTTGAAAAGACCTCACTGGTTCTTACTTATTCACAAACTAGTAGCAGATTCGAATGTTTGAATATTGTCTACAGATGCTGCAGTGTCATAAAAAAAATAAGTTTTGTGGAAAATTTAGATTTCCGAACTAAAGAATTGTGAGCGTCCATGGTAACTTAAGGAGACACATATATACCTTGTGTTGGACTAAAAAATTAAAAAAATTTTTATGACATATTCTAAAAGTACATCATCTTAAAAATATAAATTCAAAAAATCATAAAGATTGGAGCTCTAGAACAAAAGTTACAAATCGTGGAAGCGCGCAAATTATCCATAAATGAAGTGCACGCAAAACTTTAGACGCGATTATCTCGAAGTCGTGTTTTTTGAAAATTACCGTCGCGGTGATCATTATTTATCGAAAACTATTTGGCCGATTTGCATAAACTTTTTTTTTAATTATTCGAAGTTACAACCTCGTGAATCTGAACGGTTCGCTTTTTATAAATATTTGCATAGTTCGCTGGAATTACAATAATTTTTTTTTTTTAATTTTTCAACCCCTCAAAAATCGTTTTTTTGGGTAAATAGATTCATTCAGATTAACTAAAACCATTCAGAGTAACTAAAAAACATTTTTCTACAATAATTATTTAATTTTTTTGATTTCAGTTGAGCTCCTCATGCGCTACCGTGATCACTGCAAGCCTCTTTTAAAAAACGGCGTTTCGGGGGAGGGGCGATATCAACAATAAATAATAACATTTTTCAAAATAAAAAAACCAAAATGTATTCTTCGAGAGTTACCCTTCAGTATGATATATGACTCACTTGAATAAAAGTTCTAAAACATATTTTAAAAAAATTATGAAATCGTCCATTTTTTCGGGCTCACAAGGTATTAAGCACGTGGGCGCTAATAGGGGTATCAGATATGGGTCTGTTTTTCGTGGTATCGCCCAATATATATCGAACTACCGGCATTATGAACAAATTCCAATAGAAGGTCATGGTAATGGTAATGGTTGTACTCGTTAGGCTAAGATTAACCTTTATGTACTGCGACCAAATTTATCTATTGTGCGCTCCCAAGTGTTCAATTTTAATTATTTAGTATTGCAAGGAATCGAACCAGCTTCATTTGTAAGTCTTCATCCTCTAGTACGATCGCAGGATTCTGTGTTTCCCGTGACCTAATGCTTCACAGTTGGTGATTAAGTGTTCCATGGACTCCTCTTCATCACAACAGTACTTGCATAAACTAGTGCTAGATAGTCTAGTTGCATTCAAATGTATATTGCAGGCAAAGTGGCCTATAAGTGCTTCACAGAGTATTCTTAGGCCCTATTTATCAAGAGTTAGAGTAGAGGGTTCGGCCGCCGTAGGAATTGAAACCAAACCAAAATAAATAAAAACATTTTTCTCATATCGGCCGCCCCTCGGCAGGCAATGCCAAACTTCCGAGTGTATTTCTGCCATAAAAAAGCTCCTCATAAAAATATCTGCCATTCGGAGCCGGCTTGAAACTGTAGGTCCCTCCATTTGTGGAACAACATCAAGACGCACACCACAAATAGGAGGAGGAGCTCGGCCAAACACCCAAAAAGGGTGTACGCGTCAATTATATATATTATATAATATATATAGAGTAGATTTTGCTCTCTTGGTATTAAAGCTCACGAACTTTTTGGAGTTATTAATGCCGTTTGAGCCGTTCCAGTATTCCTTCGTTTTTATTTAGGTTCATTTTTTGGTTCCCTGTTTTAGGTTGTTTTTGTTGAAGCCAATAAATGGTCCTTCCACCCCTTTTTTGTCAAAAAAGGCTTCTCGATTCCTTCGTGTCCCTCATGTCTTGGTACCCAAATCAGGGAAACCTGATTAAGAATCGCAACTTTCTGAGTGCAACGTTGCACTCTATAAGGACTTTTGAATTGAACGTATTTTAATTTTTTTACTTTTTAGAACCCTCTTTCGGATACGATTGTCACTGTTTCCATTATGGCGAAAAACTCCGCATGGAAAATTGTAGTATCTGTACTCAGCGTTAAAGATCTGTGTGCTCTAGGCCCCACTATTCCTGCGCCTGCCCCCGAGCGTTGTGGGTCCATCTGTATACCATTTTAGTGAGTCATCATGTAGCCATGTTGAGTTAGTGTTCCACTCTTCCCGAGACGGAAAGATAACCATGTATTTCTTAGTAAAATTGAGTACGGGTTCCGTGTGGTCATTCGCCTGGGTCATGCATGCTGCTTGTTCAACCCTCTTTAGGATATTTAATTGACCAGTAAGACCAGTTAAACCAGGAGTTAAATTTTTGTTTCATATGAAAGGAGAGTGCTTGCATAACAGTTTTCTCTTGTATTGCTAAGTGTGGGGATAGTAGATTTAAAAAGGCTTTCATCGCAGGCCTCATCCAAGGACATATCGCGTAAAGTATGATACTACATATCTTGCCGTTAGGATTTTAATTCCATCAAGATCACGATCATGTCCATGAATTGAAATCAGACACACTGGAGCAGCATAGAAACTCTGTAGAAGAATTGTCAATGTTCTACACACTTACTGATTTTTTGTATGTCACAAAGGGAAAATTTTGTAATTTGATTTAATGTGAACTTACTTTCAATAAGATTTCATTTCACTTCGATTGGAAACAAAAAAAAATGTATCATCGAATTCACAACCACTAATTCCCAAACTTTCGATACTTAAAAATACTGGCACCACGGGACTAGCATCCCTAGCATTTGCGAGCTTTTGCACCTCACACCGTAAAATATAGAAACTCTAGCAGAGCACAACGGACCATTAAAATATTCCATCCATTTACTGCCACTATGGATGTTAAAAATTATGTTTATTTGCGTGAAAGAGAAAAAAAATTTCATGCAGCGTAGCGTTTTAAAATTTTAATATTTTTTCGTTTCTAATTTGCATATAACAACGGACTTTATGAAATGTTTTCCGACACTGTGTATTGTCGGTGTATTCGTGCTAAATGTATATGTATATGTATGTGTGTATGTATATTATATGTATGAATGAATGTGTAATAAAATAAAGTGCAAACAATTAGTCTCATGAATATTTGAATAAATCATAAGCAAAACATTTAAAACTTCAAAATTAAAATTTTGGCAGTGAAGTTAATTTGGTTCAAGTGATTTGGCGTGCTCCAAAGTTTTTGGCCCCCGAATTGCATGAAGCTCATAAAACTTATTCGAATACAGTAAGAGATGCCATCTCATTCGCAGTAAAATAATTGAAATTAGCAGAGCTGTAAAACTCAATGGCAAGTGTCGTATGAAACAAATGTATTAAATTTTATAAATCAAGGAAAAATTAGAGGCGCAGTAACTTAATATTGGCCAATTAGCCAATAATGACGCACGATCCCACTACCATTGCGACGGTAGCTCGGGCGAGAATAATGACGAATATCGGATGAAAAATGCATCAGGCAAGACAGGTTCTGGCTGAAGTGGTGAGATATATTCTGCGCTATGGCACGACAATCTGCGGCATGTGCACGAAGCATTACGAGAACGATGAAGCTCAACCAAACCCAAAGTGATCAGTGAGCATTCAGAAAAATACACTCACAAGGCAACTTAAAGAAGCTCTTGTTAATGAACGAAGCACACAATTTAATCGCTATCTCAGTAGTCTAAACGCTACAGCAGATTCTGAGTATTCGCTTTGGAAGGCTGCTAGAAAAAAAATATACCTGCCCTTCGAATGGAAAATAATGAATGGGCTAAAAGCGACTCCGAAAGAGCAGCGACATTTGCCCGGCACTTAAAAAGAGTATTTACCCCACACTCAATGGCCTCTTCAGCCGGTAACCTAGAAGATGTAAATTCTATACTAACACAAACCTATCAAATGGACCCACCCATACGTAAATTCTCTAAATTTGAAGTGAAATCTGCCATTAAAAATCTGAACACTAATAAATCTCCCGGCTACGATCTTATTACAGCCAAAGTACTCAAAGAGCTCCCAGAAATAGGAGTTACTCTGTTAACGTATTTATTTAATGCAATTATACTAACTGGAAGTTTTCTTGCCCAATGGAAAGTGGCTCAAATTAAAATGGTCCTCAAACCTGGCAAAAAACCAGATTCAGTTGAATCGTATCGTCCAATAAGCCTTCTACCAATCACTTCCAAACTTATGGAATGTCTTATTCTAAAAAGACTGTTTCCGATCATCGAAGAACGAAAAATAATACCCAATCATCAGTTCGGTTTTCGAAAAGAACACAGCACTATACCACAAGTTCATCGAATTGTTGAATACATTCACAATGCATTCGAACAAAAAAATACTGCACAGCAGCGTTCCTCGACATTGCCCAAGCTTTTGACAGGGTATGGCACGACGATTTGCTCTACAAAATGAAAACCACCCTCCCTATAAACTTCTACATACTTATAAAGTCTTATCTTAATCGAAATTTCTTCGTCAAGGAAGGAAATCTTCTCTCCGAGCTCTGCGAAAATTCAGCGGGCGTTCCTCAAGGAAGCGTAATGGGACCAATATTGTACCCACTCTACACATATGACTTACCCGAAACTGAAGGAGTAACTATAAGCACATTTGCTGATGATACTGCTTTACTAGCAAGTGACACTTTCCCGCAAGCAGCTTCTTCTAAACTACAAAAGGGACTCGACAAAATCAACCTATGGTTAATAAAATGGAGAATAAAGTCGAATGAAACAAAATTAGTACAAGTCACATTCACTCTTAAGCGAGACACTTGCCCACACCTCAAACTCAATGATATGGAAATCCCACAAAGCAATGAAACTAAATATCTAGGAATGCATCTGGACAGTTCCGATATGGCATCAGGACAGTAACGTACGTTGAACCTAGTGATCAAAACGTCTCTCGACGTAATACTTGACGGTAGTGCCGGCGATCGATAAACTGACGATGGAAGGTTTAGTTTGGATTAAAGTCCCACACTGACGGGGTTCGGCTTTTGATACTTTCTCTCATAAAAAAAACAATACGAAATTTATTTTAGAAAAGTTGGAAAAGGCTTGTAATTTAGCTGCTGCCTGCCTAAAATTATGACGAGCTGCTATATGTAGTTTATAGATGAAATTAAGAAACGCCTTCTTTCGAAGATTTTAAAATAAAAAAATAAATAATTGGTGCATACACTTATGTTAGGTGTTTGGCTGAGCTCCTCTTCCTATTTGTGGTGTGTGTCTTGATGTTGATCCACAAACGGATTGACCTACAGTTTTAAGCCGACTCTGAACGACAAATGGTTTTTTATGAGTAGATTCTTTCATAGCAGACCGCTATTAGAAAATACTGTTTCTATCATTTTGCTGTATCACGCACGGAGATTCGAACATACGCACACCCGACCGCCTCCGCCTTCGGAAGACTTTACTTGACTTCAAATGGGAATGCTCCTAATTCCGCGATGATATCACTGACTATTGAACATAACCCATCTACCAAAAGGAAACTTGGATATCAGAACATTGTTCTACGAAAGGCTTAAAATAAAATAGGATTTAAGATAGGATGGACATGAAATATCTGGCTGGTTGTGCCTAATCGAAAAAATTATTATAACTCGGGTAAATCTGTGTCAAGTTCTTCTACGACGGTCGGGTCTACGAATTCGCAACTATTCTTCTTTAACTTAGCCTATTTCGGGTCGACTCTTCTTGCGCGAAACCTTCAGGTCACGCGGTCTTCAGTCGTCTCTTCGCTGACGTTGCGGCATCGCACGTCGTTTTCAGTGGTATTTTTTCAGGTTTTTGCAACCTTGATCTACAACACTTGCCTCACTACGTAATCCTTTTCTCATTACATGAGCGTACCAGCGTAGGTGGTGTTCCTGGAGCTTAGTGCTGATTGGAGCAACCTTATTGCCACCAGGAGTTAAGATGTTTTCAATTTAGCCAACGCCGCTGGCCCACCTCAGTATCTACATTTCTGCCGCGTGCAGTTTCAGCTCTAGTTTACGTGGTACAGCCCAGCACTGGAATGCATATGTCACTGCCTGCCTGATCATGCTTTTGTAGATTTTGCTTTTTATTTTTTTGGGAATTTTCTCGAGCTGCTCTCCAGCTTTACCATCCACATTGAATTCGGTGAGCAATTTCTCGTTCCAAGGTGCCATCTTCGTTGTTTTTATTTGCGAGCCCAGGTATTTAAAGGTATCAACTATTTTGCGGGGGAGGGCAGTATTTATTGTAAGAGCTGGACTCTCACAACTTGCTGTGGCAAAATAAGACTCGATTGTTTCGGTCTTTGTTCGGCTTACTCGTAGCTCATTCGATTCAAGGATGGTAACCCACCGGTTCAGATTTTCTTGGAGCATGACATTGGCGCGTGCGAGAAGGGCTACATCGTCAGCACACAGCAGTGGCTAAGGGAGGTTGCCTTGGATTTCACGTGTAAAGAAGTCCATCATTAGTGGAATTCAAGCCATATTTGGCTGAACTGGGGCGTTTCATATAAAAAAATTTTAATATTTCCGCGAACCAAAAATTAAACCGAGCTGATGTGGAGTGAGGAGAGAATAAGTAAGAGCACTTTCTTTTTCATATTTTAGCCTTTCAATGCATTAAAATTACAATGTCGCTTATATATATTTTTTTTTCAAAAAATAATTTATTTTACCATCAATATGGATATTTTAAATTTTCCACAAGGCTTAAAATTAATACGAATACAATGAAAATTCGATTTTCCATAGTTTGAATTTTTCCACTTCCATGCTTCCGATGGTGCTCGCACGCATCGCTGCATGCGTCCATCTATCTATGTTATGCCCTCCTCCTCACGCCCTTACCATTTCGCCAAACGACAAAATAGTACAATGCTTCCCACACTTTTCAGTCAAACACCAAAAATAAAAGTAGCAAAATTTTTTAACAATAAAATGGGTACAATGCACAACAGCACGAGAATTTTAGCAAAACAACGCTAAGTTCGGTGTTAAAAAAGCATTACGCACAACACAACCGCAGCTAGGAAGCGCTAGCCATGTTGCAACAACAGTAACAGCAATGCTCGTGCTATGCATTATCGGGTGTTTTTTTAGCTGTTTTTAGTAAGCTTTGGCAAGTCATCATGAATCGTTTAACGCCAGAACAAGGATTTGAAAGTGTGGAAATATAGTATTCTATGAAAAAAATAAATTACAGATCAAATGAACAACGAAATCGAACTCAACCCCAAAAAGTTACGAGTACATTATCAATTTTTTGAGACTATCCTGACCCCTCAAGGTCAAATGAACAACTAAATCGAGCTCAAACTCAAAAAGGTACATTTTCATTGAGACTTTTCTGGTGAATTTTCTTTTTTGACCTTGAACTGATCCCTGAAGGTCAAATGAACAACGAAATGGAACTCAACCCCTAAAACGTATATTTTAATTTTTTTAGACTTTTCTGGTGAATATTCTATGCTTGACCTTGAACTGACTCGTCAAGGACAAATAAACAACGAAATCGAGCTCAACCCCAAAAACGTATATTTTAAATTTTTGAGACTTTTCTGGTGAATATTCTATGCTTGACCTTAAACTGACCCCTCAAGGTCAAATGAGCAACGAAATCGAGCCCAACCCCAAAAACGTATGTATATTTTAAATTTTTTGAAATATCAATCACTACAGCCAGAAAATAATGGATTTCTTTTTCCCCCAAACTAATATTATCATTTCAAGTTCTCAAGCTCTTAAAAAACACCCGATACATGCATATATAGTTACAATGGATACGCCTCTGTTTTGTTATGAGGTTGTAGCGAACTTTACACTCCAATTTGTGCTATTTGTGCTATTGCCATTGCTGCTATGTTGTGGTGTGGCAAAACGAAAAAACAGAAAAAATTATTTGTAAAATTTTTTAGACAAACTTTGAAAAATGGAAATTGATGATAAATGGTACTGCTGACGGCCAAAATGTCAGCACAGGGTATGGAGTAGCGCCAGAACGCCAGAACACCAGTTTCGCCAGTGTAGAGTTTAGGGCTGTGCGCTCACACATACAATTGGAATTATTAGTTGTGACAGTGGGTGCGCTGACCGGGTGGCTATGTGCGAGCATCAGCTGTCAACGACGTGTTTTGGAAGTGATGAATGCAACAACCTATTTCTTTTTCTTTTTTTTTTTTGGAATAGCTGGCAGAAGGCCGCTGAATACCAATATATGTATGTATGTGCATAGTGAAGCGACATTAGTTACTGTTGCAGGAGGAAAGAAAAATATTATATACAAATTATGGCAAACAAAAGGGCAGTACTTCGCGCAGAAGCTACAAATGCAACCAACTACTGTTTGTTAAAGCCACACACGATTTTTTATTTGCCATACCCTTATTTTAGCTATCAATTAGTGAGTTTTTCAACTTGGCAAGGCAAATACAATGAACGAAATAATTTTTAAATTTTGCTTCAATTGACATACAACACAAACGTTGGAAAATATGATAGCAACAAGGCAAGGCACATTCATTAAAGGTGGTGGCACTAGACCAACAACAAGGTTTTGGACGTCTGATTGTCAAAGTAGAAAACAAAGAATGAATTCGCCTTGTTTCACTCTGGGCTGACAGCCAAATGGACAAGGCGAAAGGAAACAGAAAAAAAAAATCGACTGATTTACCGATAGCACCTTTAATAGGCCTCGGTAGTCTAGCGTAAGTGCACTAACCTGCCATCCCAAAGGTTTTGGATTCGAATCCCACGTAAAGCACGGTTCTCGCACTTTTCCAAATTTACCTACTTTCCCAGTTTTTAAAACAAAAAAAAGAATCCTTTACCACAAAAACTTCCTCGCAATTTTCCAAATTTACCTACTTTCGGAGCATTCCATGGTTCGTACGGGACAGATCGTACGAATTTGACTTATAGTGTAAAAATGAAAATGTTCGTACGGGACGCGTACGAAATTCGGCTCCTAAATTTTGATTTTAACGTTCTCTAAAGGGAAAATTTGATGCTGTTGTTATCTTGGGCATGGATTTTACATGTAACTTCGCGCCCATTTGCTAATATTTCGTGAAATTTGGATATTCCGGGTATAGGCTTGGACGATTCCCAGGGACGAACATCCCGAATTTTGTCAGCTATTTCGGATGCAGAAATATAAAAAATGGATGTTGAAGGAACTAATGTGGCAGCAACTTTTGCGAAATCATTCGCGTTTTGGATTACAATATTGCTTCCTTGGCTTTTTGATTAACAAGTCCTTTTATATTGCCACCGACTCCGTCGACAACTCCCTTACCATGGGAAGTGGCAAAATACTTCCATTCAAATTGTTTGCTATATCTTTCAGAGATATACCAACAACGAGACCATATAAAGATTTTTGAATTCAGAAGAAGGACCATGACTCCATATAACTTCTTTAATTCTTTCGCCATGAGCTGCTGCAAAAATTTTATCATACAAATATGTCACGAAGGCGAATATACTGTCTTTATCTTTTTGCTTTGTATCAGAGCATATCACAAAAGTTTTACATTGTGCCATGAAAAATGAAGCAGCGGTAAAAAGAGTAACACTTTCCCTATTTCATAAAGCTGACTGCACCTCGTTTTGATATGCGCAAGAATAAGATATAGCAAAATCAATTTGAAGTATTCTTGCATGTTTATTATTTTTATCGCTTTGGAATGCTTGTGCTTGTACTCTTTTTATATTTATGAAATTATACATGACATATGGTAAGTCGGATATAAGGTTTTCGTGTAACTCTCCAAAACTGATTTCTTCTGTCTTCAGCTTTACTCGTTGATCGTCTCCTTTTTTCCATTGCTTATAAATTATATTTTTTCCTGGGTCATAAGGTATTACTATTTTACTTCCATTTTTACATGCATCGCACACATTTCTCCAACAGCTTAAATCAAGGGCCGTATCACAGAGAATGTTGCTCCAGTAGGAGCTATTGTAGCTTATTTTCAAACACTTCAATTTTAGAATAAAATTTTCGTGAATCATACATTTGCACTGTTCTGATGGCGTGTCTTTTAATAACAAAACATTTTTCGGCCGTAGTGCACAAAATCTAGAAAACTCTATTTTTATGTTCGGAAACCCCTCCTTAAATATATAAAAAGCTTCTTTTAAAAATAAGGTGATGTAGTGCTTTTGTAATGTAAGTTTTTTACCGTTAGTCCAACAGACCATTGTGTCGTTCATGCCCGGGCATGTATAAACAATGTCTGGACGAAAGTAAAAATCGTTCACCATTTTGGTGGTTTCGTCATCGTTAATTGGTTCATTTATAGATTTATTCCTAACGTTATCAATACTAAGTCCAAGTTTTTTTGCCACACCCGCTACAACAGCCTTTTTTTTTAGTGGGTGAACTGGGTAGACTTCGCATACATTTCGGTACAGCCTTAGCATACGTTTGCTTACATTTGTATGGAAAACATTCAGATTCGCAATCACCAACAATATTTAAACGCCTCCCTGTCTTGGGTTTGGATCAACTTTTTGGCTCTTTGGACTCTCTTTTTCGTACTTCTTCCTCTTCTGTATTTCTTCCTGGGTCATGGCTTCAGTTTTTCTTTCCCTCCACTGTTTCACTCTTTCTTTTTCGTTGTTTTTGAAATCTGGACCTTTTTTTCGTTTCTCGTCTCTCCATTTTTTATAACGTGACACGCTATGGTTGTTACTATTTTCACTAATTTTCTCCATTTTTTAGTTAAAAGAAAAACTTATAGCCGTGTTCGTACGGGACAAAATTTAATGACTGAATATTGAACTTATTTGCGATGCAAACTGAAATTAATGCTTTACAAGTAAAAAAAGCACCAGTAGTTTGCTTTAAATGTAAAGTAATCGAAACAAATAAGTTACTTGGATGAGCACAAAAATAACTGTACAGTGTTAAGTGCGTTCGTATGGGACATCATCGAACCATTTTTTTAAAAGAGCATATCTGCGTTGTTCATAAATAAACTTTTTTTTTAATATTACGTTTCAAAACGTAAAAGTTTGTTCTTTTTACACCAATTATCAGTTTCACGCTATATGTCACACATAATGAGAACTAAGCGCTTAAACTTGACCAAATTTCGATAGAAGAAAATAAAATTTTTATGAGTTGTTTTTGTTGTAAAAAAAGATACTTCAAACTGAGGTCAAGTAAAAGGTCGATGTTTATAATGAAGATTGATATATTTTAAATACATTAACACTAATATAATCATGCAATTTGTTCGGCGGTCGAAATTTACCATTTTCCATGGAATGCTCCTTTCCCTGTTTCTAAAAAACAAAAATAAACATGCATTACCACAAAAACTTATATATCCTTTCCATTCTTACTCCCGCAAAATATTTGCATTGTGGCAGCTAAAACAAGCAAAAAACAAAGAAAAACTCACAGTTACACATTGCATCAGTGGCGGCAGCAAGAGGAAGCGGGCAATCGCGATAATATAATAGCGCAGACACACGATCTTCCTGGCAGAAAAATGGGAGACACAGATGGCGCTCCAAGCAGTAATAGGAGGCGTTGTTCCTAAGCTACGACAGGTGGGCACTGCCACTACTTAGGACTGGTAGGGGCAGGCTAATCACCTACCCAGCCAGAAATTAAAAACAGATTAACGAAACCAATGCAAGACTGAGTCTTGTCGAGGCCCTGTGCTCCCAAGAGGAGTAAACAAGGAAAAAAACCTTTAATAGATTAGTTTTGAAACAAACATTTTCAAATAATTTTTAAAAATTTTTTGAGTTGTAAAAAATATCTTCGGATATTAAAAATATTCTACAACATAATGCAATTTAATCGCGTTTCAGAAACGTCCAATGGAAAAAATAATATAAACAAAAAGTTTTCACACAAATGCTTACATATGCAGAATTAATTTAGTATTTATGACTTCTTCACATCTTCGATACATTGAATTTACTAAATTTTCACATTTAGTATAAGGAGAAATAGAGTGCCAATACTTTTGAATTTTGTTCCACATTTCTTCCCTATTTGTGAAAGGCCCGATTATCTTCTTCACTTCAGCCCAAAGATGCTGAATTGGGTTTACGCATGGAGTAAATAATAAAATAGAGTCGCAATTCAATTTTTAGCAAACCAGCATATTTTGAGCCGTCGTTC
Organism: Anastrepha obliqua; assembly: GCF_027943255.1. Lineage (NCBI taxonomy): Eukaryota > Metazoa > Arthropoda > Insecta > Diptera > Tephritidae > Anastrepha > Anastrepha obliqua. The sequence goes on along the minus strand of NC_072896.1, from coordinate 120,631,893 downwards.
GGGTGAAAATAAGGGGAAGGGAAAACATCGTGGCGAGTTCTAATTGGCGAGAACGATGTCTTTGCTCGTATACACAAAAAGAATGCGACACCAAGCAAGTGCGTTGTCGATTTGTCTTTGCCTAAGCACTGAGCAAGCGTACGGTAGACATACATACATACAAGGTGAAGTCTAAAATAAACAAGACGGGAGCTTTGTTCGAATAACTGCGAGTTTATTTATTTAAAATAGTCCCCTCTGGCATCGATACACTATTATGTGTGAGCTAAAAGCTTTTCGAAAGAGTGTTTCAGGTCATTGACCGGAATGTTCTTCAGCATGTCGGCACAAGCCTTTTGGATGGTCTCTACGAACTCAAAAGGTTTTCCTTTCATGACCAAATGCAATTTTCCGAATGGACAAAAGTCACAGGGAGCCATATCAGGCGAATACGAGAAGTGATTGATTGTTACAATGCGATTTATACTGAAAAAATCAGTCACAAGAGTGGAAAATCACTCGATTTCCTCGACTCAAACGAATGCCAAGCACAAAGAAATATACAGATCTGGCTGAAACTTGCTGTGTGTTTTTCCAAGAGATGCTGCTAACTAAATTTAACCTTGCTACGCGCCAGTAGTGCCACATTTCTGACTTTGCACGGACTTTTCAAACGACCCTCGTACATATGTGTATGTATAGTAGCAAAAAACGAATAAAGGAATTGATTGCTAGCAGGTTTATCTGACTTTTGCCACCTTAACTATGAATTGAAATGAAATTATGAGGCAAATAATTGCAAAAAAATTGACTACATGCTTGCAAACGTATTTAATTGAATGTTTTTTCAAATATATGTAAGTTTAAAATAAATACAAAAAAGCTAAATTATCATACACTGCTTAACACACAACTAAAGAATGCACCAAATTGGTAGTTCGGCTGGTAAAGGCATCGTTCGCACGGCAGTCGGTTCTACGTTACCAGAGCGGCCTGCATTCATATCCGGCCAAGGACTATCACTCCAGCAGCATTCCCCGTACATTTATGGAGAATATTTATCCTGCTATAACAACAACGATAACCTTATCTACGTAATTTTAGTAGCATTTTTTCCGCGACTCATTAACTTTTTTTCGCTTTTTAATTAACTCGCTAGTAATAAATTTTCTATTATAAATGTGCAAAGTGATGAAATTTATAGTTACAAGAAATGTAAATTATGGTATTTGAGTAAAAATAATATATATATTTGCATGCAGGTATATAACGACTTTCAATGAATCAGTACATTTAGTAAAAAAATAATAATTCAACTAATATTCAAGCAAGCCGGGTTTACTTAAACCAATTTCAAAAAATTACAATAAAGCCGCAATAATTTATTTCTGTCCAGGAAGGTTTGTCAAGTCATTATGAATCGATTAACGCCAAAACACAAGCGAAGTGTTGAAGAAGACACCGAAATGTCGATTCGTCATCGTTCTCAACTTGTTGGCCTTTGTTCTTCGACTAAGTGGAAAATTTTACATAAGGATCTTGGCTTACATGGCTATAAAATACAGTTCGTACGAGAATTGAAGCCAAATGCCATCGTTTGCATCACATTTTTGCTGATTGGGCTCATTTATATTTATTAATCAGATTTATTGAGCGAATGTACCATGTAACCCGCAGACGCCGTGGACATATGCTGCATATCAGATTCAAAAAATATATGCCATATATTATAATTATGCCATAATTTGGATTCTTTACTTTTTTTCCTACAAGTGATTTCTTAATCCTTATATCAAATTTTATTTTCATTTCATAGAGAAACTTATAGAGCCAATTTTTTTTATTACATTTAGCTAGCGAGCAGACTAAGATCACATGCATAATTAACTGAGATCAAGAGCTTTATATGCACTGAAGGACTAGAGCAGCTATAGCTCCCCAAACCATTACGATACTACCGCCGTGATTCACAGTAGGTATAAATCGGAATATTCAGAGAGAGCGTAGGTTCGAATCTCGGTGAAACACCAAAATTAAGAAAAACATTTTTCTAACAGTGTCAGCAGGCAATGGCAAACCTCCGAGTGTATTTCTGCCATGAAAAAGCTCCTCATAAAAAACATCTGCCGATCGGAGTCGGCTTGAAACTGTAGGTCCCTCCATTTGTGGAACAACAGCAAGACGCACACCACAAATAGGAGGAGGAGCTCGGCCAGACACCCAAAAAGGGTGTACGCGCCAATTATATATGTATATATATATATTTTGATAAAATTAATTTAAAATTAATTGTGTAATTTAATTTATTAAATAAAAATAAATAAAATAAAAAATTATTAAAATTAAAAAATAAATAAATAAATAGTCAAACCTTATCAATATGTGGTGTACACTTTCCATTGACGCTGACAATATGTACGTAGTTTTGTCAAAGGTGAATTTTTATCTTTTTGAATTCCATTCTTATAAGGAGAGATTTTCTTTTAGAGCAATAATGGCAAAGTGGTCTGTGTCGGCCTCTAAAAAAGTGAGGTGGCAATTTTTGATCTTTTGACCTGATTTTGATGATGAAATAATTGATTTTGGAGACGATGATAGTGTCCTAAACTTATCAATATATGGTGGACACTTTCTTTTGACGTTGACTGTATATGCAGAAAAAGTACGCGAAGTAAATACTGGCGTAAATTTCACACCATCACTTTTTTTAGATCTGCATAAATTCGGTGCGCGCCAACTACTGAGGACTTAATGCATACATTCGAAGAGTATAAATAGAAATAAACAATCTACAACTCATCAAATATTTTGTAGAGTGACTCACACCAAACTGTGTCTTACGAAGGTCAAGCTATCGTCAAGCGTCGGCAGTCAATATAAAAGCTTTTTTTGATTTATATTTTAGCTTACAAAACTTATGTAGCAGAGCAGATTTTGTTCTCTTAGTTTCCCAAAAATTCTCAATTCAAGTGATTGAAGTAATTAAATTGCAAGATATCTTACCTTTAGAAAAATATGATGTGGATTGATTCCCAGCTCTAAAAAAAGCCTAACTTTTAGTAAAAGATATTTTTAGAATCCCAATGTATTTGTATACCTTCCAATAAAGGAGGCTCATCATCGAACTCGCTTCCGGAAGCACCTGGTTTGAAACCCGAATCCTGATCATACGTCTGACTTACATATGCATTGGGATCATAGAAACCACCCAGTCCTTGATTGCTTGATCCATATGCAGCATCGTAATTCGGTGGAACAGAGCTCTGTGTATTGTCAAAGGTTTGAAAATTCCTACAAGTAAGTACTGAGTTATTCATTTACTAGCAACAAATGATGTAAATTGTACATACAGCTCTTGACCGAACTCGGGCACCTCGAAATTATACGACTGCTCACCTCCGCTTGCATAGAAATCGTTTGGACCACTTGTTCGACCGGCATACGACATTTTGCACAGCTGCTTAGAAAAAATTAAATATTTTTAGAAGACAAAAATATGTAAATATAACACAAAAAATCTGCAAAAGCAGATGCCAGTGTCTGGCACTTTCAGCTCAAGTATTAAATTCGCGTTTGCTACAGTTGGTCTAAAGCTGCAATTACACGAAGTACTTACCTATATTAAGCTCTGTTGTGTAGAATATTAAATATTTGCTGATTTAATTGAAAATATCCCACATTTATTATAGAAATTAATATTTATCCACTAAGCATCACAAAAAACGCCGCAGTTGTCATTCCGGACACGTCAATAAAAATGCAAACACAGGGTGCTATTGAACAGCTGATCCAGAAATGTTTCACAGTATGCTGTTCAGACAAAAAACTGAATATAAATATTTTTTTAGTGGAATACGAGTATCTATTAAACAGAAGTCAAGAAAAATTTTTCCAAAATTCTTGTACTCAAATATATTTGAAAATCGCGAGAGGGTGAAAATCAATACAAGTGGCTGTAAATATTCGCACCAGGAGGCGTACTCCAACTGGTTTTTATTTATTTTTTGTTTTCAGTGCAGAACAGTGACCTATCGGATGGTATATTATTGTGGATCCTATAGAAGTAGACCAAATTGAATAGTGGAATAGTTTGACTGACTATATGTATAGTAAATTGTAAATGCAATATATCTACCAATCAAAGAAAACTTGACCTGCGGCTGCTACGTTCCTCTAGCAGAAGTGCTGTGCATTATTAATAAAGGGTTTTTCAATAAGGGCGGGTAGTGTTGAAATGAAATAAAATGGCGTTTGCTGTGTGGCACGTAGCGCCGTCCTACTGGAACCACATGTCGTCTAGGTCCATATGGTTCAATATGGGCCATAAGAAATTGGAAGAGCCACCACGTCTACCGAAAAATGGGCGCAATGCGCGCAACGTTTGTGTTAATGAACACTCATTTTAATAATAAAGTTTTATCATTTGAACGTGCTGTTCAATCGTGTAACTTGCCATGATGATTTGACATAAGCAACTGAATAATAAACAAAAGATTGTACAGATGTCACCAAAACAAAATGGCTGCTACAGGGCGCCAAAATCGACCCGCACCAATTGAAAAACCCTTTATAAATTTTGAAATAGTTTTGTTCGATTACAACTTTAAATTTTCGGTATTGGTATTTTTAGAATAATTAGGGGCAGGTTAATCACCTACCCCGTTAGAAATCAAATAGATTAACGAAACCGTCGCAAGACTGAACCTTGTCAAGGCCCTATGCTCCCGAGTGGAGTGAATAAGAGGAAAAAACATTTCTAGGATAAAAGGTTTAGCTGAGTCGAAAATTTTGACATCATGATGAACCCATTTAACAATAGATATATTCATGTAAAAATTACCCAGTAACTTGCCAGCAACTTAATAACAAAATTTCGCTCTCAAAGAGAAAAATATCAAAAAAAGTACATGAACGCAAAACCAGTAACCATTTGGAAGTTTTACGAACAGCAGGGGGTTGAGTCTGGCTGCATGATCCCTTACCTTCCAATGCCCTGCAAGGGTTGCAGTGATGCGTGAGATGTTTGGCCGAGAGCATCCTAACAGTAGTAGCATCCATCTTCTTTCGGCTAAAGCATGATAGCGTGAAGCAATGTATGCTTTTATTGTGTTGAGTGGTGTGGCGACTGGCAGCGCCTCTGCTATTTCTAGTGTCGAACCTTTTCTTGCTAGCTCATCCGCTATCTCATTACCCCTTATGTTCCCATGACCGGGAACCCATGTCAGAGTAATTTCAAGCCAATGACTAAGCAATTATAGTTCCTCTTTATAATGTAAGACTAGTTTGGATGAAATGGAGTTGGAGTCTGAGGCCTTAATAGCTGCTTGACTGTCTGGGAAGATAGCTACTCTTGCACCAACTGCCTTGTAGAGTTGTAGAAGACAGCTCCTACACCACAGTTCATCTTAGAATCGTCAGTGTAGATTTCAATACCATATCTTCCAATCACCTACCCTTTCGGCCCCATTCGGCTCTCGGTGGAAAAGGTACCGTAAAGTCTTTCTTGAAGTTAAGGTCGGGGACTGTGTAGTCTAATTTGTTTTTTGGAGGAGCGAGGGTCCCTGCAGGAGGATCCCTGTGAATTAGAATAAGAGTACATTAATATTTAATTCGAACTGTTTATTTGTATTTGTATTTATACTACAATAAGACAAAGCAACACAAGCAACAGAAGGAGCTCCACCCCTTTTTTTGGACTATTATTGAAATGGCGCGATAAAGTTCCAGTTTATTTTAATTTTATTTTAACATCAAACTGTACTTGTCTCCTTGTGCTCGGCTCCTTCTTAAAATTAATTAAAATTATACCTAATATTTTTTTTTTTTGCACTATTATTTAAATGGCGCCATAAAATTCCAGTTTATTTTAATTTTATTTTAACATTTAACTGTACTGGTACTTGTCTCCCTGTACTTGGCACCTTCTTAAAATTATTAATCTTCAAAACGCCAAAATATAATAAAACGATGAACGAATACCCATTTAATATATAAATTGTTATTGTCTATGTAGCACAAACAACAACTATTCTCCCATAATTTGTTGATGAATGCCGCTAGAGTGACAATCAACTTGCGGTCCAACTAAATGTGCTCATCTCTCATCCGCTCTCTTTACTTAAATTAATTGCTCCAAAAATGACTAGATATTTTTTTTTATTTAATAACATGAATAATACATATAGATATTTTTTAATAATCTCTATGTAACTTGATTTATTTTACAATAAATAAATAACTTAAAATAGTGAACTGCAAAGGATATTATATTGTTTGCACTTTAAAATATTAAATGACGATTTATGCGTCCAGTAGGTCTAAATATTTACATATAACAAACGATACAATAATTTTTTTTTTTCGAAATTATTTTGATTGATTAACAAGATGAAAATAATGAATGTAGAAACATTATGTAAATTGTATTTTGGAAATATAACAATTAGTCTGCATTTATTTGGTTTATTTATTTAACTTTTCTTTACGCAAATATATATTTTTCATATGCATACATACAAGTATATCTATAGTTGAAGTTTCTTTGGTTCGTTTGCTTATACATTTGATATTCATTACCCACTAGTTATTGTTCGTCTTTCATAGGTGATTATGCTCCGCTCTCACCATGCGTTCCGTTATGCTGTTTAAGTTATATTAACATTTGCTTATAGGACATTAAGAGGTAAATTAATGGTGAATACTATTTTTTGTATATTTTGTTTTAAACTGATCCTAAGTTTACTCTCATAAATATTACGATAATACGTAAATGACTAGCTGAAATGACTAGCTTGAAATATATCAGTTATATGATAAATGGATAAATTAAATAATTCGATGGTTTGCTTAAACAGAAATTCATTACTTTTATATAATATTACTTGGCATTGGATGTAGGTAATTGTGTATTTAAACTTGCCATCCGCTGCTCTAGCCTTAGTCTTCGAGATTCCTAAAAGCTTGCTGTAAATCTTCGTGAAGTTGTTCATAATCTGCTTTGATTTTCGCCTCGCCATCTTTAACTGGATCCTGCAAAAATTATTGAAAATGTATATAAAAATATGCATAGATGCAAGATGGTTAAATAATACATTTAATATTGTTAGGCTTGATTTTTATGATTCTAAATCACCATTTTTTACCTTGAATTTCATCGACGAAAGCTGGTATAGAATATTGCCCATCGCATCACGTATAACATTCCATGTGATCTTGTTATCTGATTGGGCAGTGGACTCCACCGCATGGCGAGCGAGTTCGTAGAAGGCCAACATATTTCTTAGCATACCCACTGTTTTGTAAAATGGGCACACACGATCATATGGCGAGTAGGAGTTTTGCTGTAGAAAGTCATCTTTGACAAGTTTGGCTACTTCCAATGTAATTTTATCCGTTTCCGCTAATGATGCTTTGCCAACCAACTGCACAATTTCCGACAAGTCCTCTTCCTCTTGCAGAATTTCTTTAACTTTTGTGCGAAGTGGTACAAATTCGGGGAAATTCTTATCGTAGTATTCATCTAGGGCGCGCATATACTTCGAATATGAAATTAACCAATTAATTGAAGGAAAGTGTTTGCGTTGTGCTAGTTTCTTGTCCAAGCCCCAGAACACTTGTACAATGCCCAAAGTGGCAGAAGTGACGGGATCGGAGAAATCGCCACCAGGTGGTGATACAGCACCGACAATGGATACCGAACCTTCGCGTTCGGGATTACCTAAGCATTTGACGCGTCCTGCACGCTCGTAAAAGGAAGCTAGACGTGCACCCAAGTAGGCTGGATAACCAGAATCGGCGGGCATTTCAGCCAAACGGCCGGAAATTTCACGAAGCGCTTCAGCCCAACGCGAGGTGGAATCAGCCATCATGGCAACATTGTAGCCCATATCACGGAAATATTCGGAGAGTGTAATGCCCGTATAAATGGAGGCTTCACGCGCCGCCACAGGCATGTTGGAAGTGTTGGCGACCAGAGCGGTACGCTTCATGATGGACTCAATAACACCATCAATCTCACAAGTCAGTTCGGGGAAATCACGCAGCACTTCAGACATCTCGTTGCCACGTTCACCGCAACCAACGTAAATAATGACATCGGAATTGGAGTATTTAGAAAGTGCCTATAAGTAAAGGGATGAGTAGTTTTTACATTTTTTAAGCGCGATGAAATCGTACCTGTGAGATTACAGTTTTGCCACAACCAAAAGCACCTGGTATAGCTGTGGTGCCACCTTGTACGCAAGGGAATAGTGAATCTAATACACGTTGGCCAGTGAACAATGGATGATTTGCGGGCAGCTTCTCAGTGCACGGACGTGGTTGACGCACAGGCCACACCTGTAACATTGTGTGTTTGGTGATTTCACCATCGAATTCCGTTTCCAAAATCACATCCTCCACAGTGTAATTGCCAGCTGGCGCCATATAACGCACTGTTCCCTTGCAGCGTGGGCCAACGATTAAACGATGTTTTACCAGTGTATTCTCGTGAACAAGACCGTACAGATCACCACCGGTTATATGCGAACCGACACGCACGTTTGTTGGATTGAATTCCCAAGCTTGGGTGCGCGATAGCGCAGGAATATTCACACCCTTCGGTATGTAGATGGAGCCACTGCTTTCGCCAATATCCTTGAGTGGACGTTGGATACCATCGAAAATGCTGCCCAAAATGCCAGGACCCAATTCTACAGACAAGGGTTTGCCGGTGCGCAAAACTGGATCGCCCACAGTTACGCCGGAAGTTTCTTCATACACTTGAATGGTGGCCATATCGCCCTCTAAGCGAATAATTTCGCCAACCAATTCATAGTAACCCACACGCACCAACTCGTACATAGCCGATCCGGACATGCGTTCCGCAGTAACAACTAAAGGAAGTAAGAAAGTATTAAATCACATGTATCCATTTCTCCTGAATTTAATCAAATTATTTCTCCTGAATTTAATCAAATTAAATATTGATTTTTTTTTAAGGTCTAGCAACTAACGACGTATAGAGAAATAATTTTAATCAATTTTTAATTTTGATTAGCATTTCCTACGCTAATACTTCTATTTCTATTGGCCACTACTCACCGGGACCGGAAACGGCGTAAACGCGGCCGTATTGCGACTCGCGCTCCTCATCTTGATAGCACTTTAGGGTTGACATTTTTTATATTTTCTGCAAAATAATAATTAAACACATTTTAATACAAAACCTTTTCACTTTACACTAAATTCATATGTATGTATGTGCATATGTATACGCTGGTTGGGTAATATTGAAATATCGATTTTTCGCCATATTCAAGTACATTATTTTCGTGTTGTTGTTGTTGTTGTTGTAGCAAATAAGGCACAATATTCTAATAAAAAGCATTTTTGGTATTAATTAATGTTTAAAAATCATTAATTCAAACAAGCGTACATATGAAAAGTGCTTGTTTAGCTCTACATTCCCATTTTTTTATAATTGTGCCATTATTATTAGGCCAAAGCATTTTCACTATCTCCTGGCCTCTCACATGTACACAAACAACAGCGTTCACAGCGAAAGTGCGAGTATGTGCAGTGTGCGCCAATGCGTTCTCATGCTCTCTCTGCAATGCTGGCTGCTCACTCTTTGTGCGCTCTTAAATTTAGCAAGAAGCAGAGGAAAATTCGATTTTTCACCATTTGGCACTTGCAATTTTTCATCAATTTTAGTTGTTGGAAATTACAAAATCATAATTTCACATTTCACCAGCATAAAATACTTTATTTCATATAAATTAATAACAAAATTGTAGCGCAAGTATTAAATTTGATGTTTTTGATATTTTTTAATTACAAAACTCATGGGAAATATGTAAAATTTAGGTGCAAAAATCACTTACTTTCGTACGATGTGCACGCAAAGTTTTTCTGCTGGCTAAAATACACGATGGACTGGACTGAACTGAATATGAATGGCAGCTACATTTTCGAGTTTAGTGAAAATTTGGCTAAAAGAAAAGATGAAAAATCGATGTTAAGGTGCGGAAGTGTGTCAAAAAGATGCAACGATTTAGAAAACAAAAAACTTTTGTGGCTGAGCTATTTTATATAATTTATATTTGGTTTATTCGTTTAATTATACGTAATTAAGAAATATATTTTACAAAAACAGCAAAAATTTTATTTTATTTAAGGTTTTATAACTTTTAATTTATTTAAAATTTTATAACTTTTAATTTATTTAAACATTTTATAACTTTATTTTATTTAAAATTTTATAACTTTTAATTTATTTAAAATTTTATAACTTTCGAATGACTTAAAATTTTATAACTTTTAATTTATTTAAAATTTTATAACTTTCGAATGACTTAAAATTTTATAACTTTTAATTTATTTAAAATTTTATAACTTTTAATTTTTTTTTTAATTTGAAAACTTTTAATTTATATAAAATTTTATAACTTTTAATTTATTTAAAATATTATAACTTTTAATTGTTTTTAAATTTTATAGCCTTTAATTTATTTATATTAAAATTTTATAAACTTAAATTAAATTAACGCCATGTCATTATTTTTTATTTATTGAGTTGAATTTTTTGAACAAAATTCTTTACTGGCTATAAAACAAAGATGCTAAAGGGCATGATATGACATGACAGAGGCGGCCCCACATTTTTTTATTTATTTATTCATTTAGTAAATCTAGAAATACAAGAAAAATTCATTGAGTGATAACTTGAACTTATATTCAATCGATATACAAGGTGAAGTCCAAAATAGTCAAGATAGGCGTCATATAACATAAATGTATTTGATGGCGCCATCTTTTCAATGAGTTAGTGCGTTGGAATTTACATCCCTGGCTGACTTCCAGTGAAAGCTTGGTGACATTCGGTTCAGTGGAAGCAAAGTTATTGCGCCTAAGTGTCAGTATATCTGTGTCATCTTTACAAAATTGTGTTTCAAACAAAGAGCTAATGTTTACCGAAACATTTGAATTGATGAAAAAAATTTATGGCGATGATTGTCTATGACGTGCCAAAGTTCATGAGTGGTTTACACGTTTCAGAGATGGTTGTGAGGATATACCATAAATGACAATGCACATACGGGCAGTCCAAAATCAGTAATCACGGAAAACTATATCGAAGTGGTTCGTAAATTTATTAAAAACGAACAGAAATTTTCGCACAAGTTAACTGAGGACCAAAAAGTGCTCAAAATTCAACACTCGAAAGACCTCATTAAAAAGGCGAGAAAAGACGAGAACTTCCTTAACAACATTGTAACTGGTGATGAAACGTGGTGTTTTCAACATGAACCTGAAACTAAGCGTCAAAGTGCCGAATGGAAGGCCCCAGCCACCACCCAAAAAATCCCGTTTGGAGAAGTCAAAAATCAAGTCGATGCTCATTTCGATCTTGGCATTTTGAAGCGTTTGCTGCATCGCATTTGTCGGCCTGACTACCGCGAAGGAGGAAGCTGACGCTTATTGCATGATAATGCACCATCTCATCGATCCACTCTTGTGACTGATTTTTTGACTAGAAATCACATTTTAACCATTAATCACTCACCGCACTCGCCTCATATGGCTCACTGTGACTTCTATCTATTCGGAAAATTGCATTTGGCCATGAAAGGAAAACGTTTTGCGTTCGTAAAGGCCATCCAAAAGGCTTGTACCGACATGCTGAAGAACATTCCGGTCAATGACATGAAACACTTTTTCGAAACTTTTTCAAAACAAACAGTGAATCGAGGCCAGATGGGACTATTTCAAATAAATAAAACTCGCAAATATCAGAACAAAGCCCCTGTCGTTTCTAGTTTAGCTCAGTCTTGTTTATTTTGGATTTCACTTTGTAAAAATCAAAAGCCAAAGAACTTGAAGCATAGTTAAACTCATTCAACGTTCTAATTAAAGATTATGCCGCGAAAGCAATATAAAGAGTTCTAACCCACTCTAGGAAGAATAAATCATTGCTCGAAAGACTTTTTTCGAGGTATGTGAAAATGAATTCGCTCTAAGAGTAAAGTCAAGTCAACTGTCTCATTTATAATAACGAAAACAAAGCAAAGTTCAAGCATACTTCTTCTACTGGGTAACGATTTTAAATTTAGTAATCCACACTTTGAGTTATATGCAAGAAGCAGATCAGTGAAGTTCAAAGGTCTGTGTGCAAAATGATAAAAGTTCAAGTCTACTATTGATGTGGCAGCGAAGCAACATGTGAATACTGTGTGGATTTTTCTTCGTATATCCCCAACACAATCTCAGTTTTTTCGTAAACAAACCGGGTTACGCCAGCCAATCAGGTGATTCTTTCAAATTCGCTGAGAGCTAGTTAACGGTTTGATATTGGGCTCACCTTCTGACCATGCACAAGGACATTGTAAACGGCTGACGGAATCGAAAGAGAGAGAGACATATTATATGTATGTAGGTGCACCAAAATCATGAGAGGAAATGATTAACTCATGTCTGTCTTTCCGTCAGTGTGTAAAAGATAACTCAGGGGAAATTTGAATTGAATTGAAATAAAAATTAGCAAAATCCCGTACGAGGCACGACCTCATTTCACATGACGATAGCTCTTAAAAACTAAAAAACACGATACTTCAATAAAATTTAAAATAAATATTTAAAATTATTGAAATTGGCGAAAACCCACACCCATTTCCCACAAACAGATATTTTGATAGTCGACCGTGCAATGAATAACTCAAGTAAAAATTTAGATCCCTCAACGAAACTCAATTACCTTCCGTAATATGCATCTACTTCTAAAACGACTATCTCAAATTCTATAAACTCATTCGATTTGATATGATTTGAAAATTTATGAATTTAAATAGCAATCATTCCCTTACCAAATATGGGACACATTTTGATATTCGTCCATTCATTCATCTGAACATACAAATAGCCGAATAATAATTTATTTGTTTTAAAATTATATTAAATTATTTCTTAAATAAAAACTCTTTCCTGAATAAATCGTGTAATTTTCTCATAAGAACATCCATCCATAATTCACAAAAAAACAATGTAGGTCCCTTTTTGCTGCTTTAGAGATTTTCATTTTAATTATAAGTAAATGTAACTAATTTAAACTATAAACACCTTATTTTATAATTTTTTCCTCCTAAATAGTTTGCGAGCTTAAAAAATGGAGAAAAAAGTGTTTAAAGGTTAAAACACGAGAGTGATTCCACAGGCACCTGGCCTATTGTACCATTTCTAAAGAATTCGAATATCGAAAAAGGTTTATGGAATATTTACAATACACAAATAAAGGCGATATACTCTAGCTTGGATCGTACGAGTGAACATTCTTTATCCGTGAAATGGTTAAATTAATGATATTATAGAAAAACTATATTTTTAAAACGAAAATCTTGTCAAAAGTATTTCAGCTGCATTTTGAACAAATTTAATAGGTAGACAAATCGAAAAAAAAGAGGTTGTCTGTAAAGTCGGTTTACTGACGATAGTTTAACGTGATAACGTCATAAGAAAATACTGATTGAATGGTTGCATTTTTCAAAAGAAAATTTTAATTTTATTTGTTTCACAGATATTTTGTATGGATATAGAGAATGAGTTAACATTAACATAACATAATATACTTTAACATAACATAACATAACATAACATAACATAACATAACATAACATAACATAACATAACATAACATAACATAACATAACATGCTGTTCAAGCAAGGTAACGACGCATGAGCAAGATAACGACGCATTTTTTGGTGCGTGCAGCCGGCTACATAGAATTATAAGACGTTATCACGTCAAAAAATAATAATAACATTAAAACAACAGGTATTATTAACAAACTTGGTTTTATTTTAAATTCTTCAAGTAAATCAAATTAATAATAATCAATAAGAAGGCATATGCAAATACAAAAACGTGAATTTATATATGTACATATGCGCATATACATACACATATACGCTCACTTAAGTAGATGTTAAGATGTCGAACGTTGCCGTTCGTTTGCTTTGTTTGCTTTGTCGTTCGTTCCGCGCTTTCGCTTGCAGTTCACTCATTCAAGGTAACGGCAATGAGCAAGGTAACGACACATGAGCAAGGTAACACTAATGAGCAAGGTAACGGCAATGAGCCAGGTAACACTAATGAGCAAGGTAACGACACATTTTTTCGTGCGTGCAGCCTGTTAAACCGAATTATAAGACGTTATCACGTCAAAAACTAAATTCGTCCCAAAACCTTATGCAATGGCTAAATATTTCTTATTGTAATTTTTAATTCATGTATTATTATTATTACTGATCGATTTGACTTTATTTGCTGCCAAGTGACCGAGTTGTCATATATCGTGAATTCGTGATACAGGCTTCGTATCCATTTTCGTGTATAGCTTATATTATATTATTATATTAATAATATATTAATATATTAAGCATACTGATTATTTTGAAATTTCAAGGAACTAAAATTTTACCAAAACTGTTTGGAAGTGTCTAAGGCTGTAGCGTTCAAGTCCCGGCGCAAAAACTGAAGATAAACAGCGGCATAGCCACCGATTGAAGATGTAAATATGTGCCTAACTAGTTTTTGAGTTAATGTCTAACTTAGGTTAGGCTAATATGGTTGGCCAAGGAATGAGCACACTTGGACGAAGAAAAAACGGGTTCGTCCTTTGTGGTACCATTATGAAGGAGGTGAGGTGACAGAGGAAGACCGATGGGATGCGGGGAGAGGGCGGGAAGAGGTGGTGCTTGGATGGTTAGGAGGGTGGGTTTAGAGTGTGTGGATTACGAACGATGACTGTGCTGCGTTTGCGTCAACCGCTTTGTGCTACTGATGAAATTTCCGATTTTTTTTTTTATGTCAACGCCAGCTATATCAGCAGGCGCAGCAAAGAAGTAAGAGCCAAGATGTCTGAAGAGCAGGAGAAGGCGAAGATGCTGAGATGATTCCACATCATCCTCCATACATCCATCGCAAAAGGGGCTTGAGGTAATTCCAAGCCTCACAGCATGCATTCCGGAGAGCTGATATTTTGTCAGCCTCAGAAGCTCGCTCTAGCGCCCCCGGTCCACATGTGTCCAGAAGAATTTCGCGACCTTACAAGTTTTTGTACTTGCCGCCCAACACTCGCTGAGTTGGTGCGATGCCCATCTTTCCAGGAGCAGACCGCAGGTAGTCAGGGGAATCCCAATTCTCTCCTTTCGCGGGGAGATCACCTCGCATGTCCCATGTCTGGCCAGCTCATCCGCCTCGCAGTTTCTCCCTGACCAGTTTCGAATGCACCGTCACTGACCCGAGGGCCCCTATTGCCGCTTGGCTGTCGGAGTAAATATTAATTTCTAATTTTTTTAATTAGTTTCTCATTGCGTCAGATTATCTAAACGAATTAAATATGAACTGATTTAAAAAAATAATGCAATGTGGCGTTACCTACTGTTTCCTTAAATGGGCAATAACTTTTGTAAATGAATTTAAAAAAAGAAAACATTTTATAAAAAAACCAAATACATTTTATAAAAATGAAAAACGAAACCTGTAAAATAGAGCTTACCTTGCCAAATATTGCTGAATAAACGAAACTCAAACGATGATTTCTCACTATTTCAATTAATCCCCACTCCTACTACTAGAATTTTTTGTCTTTCTCTTCTTTCTTTAATACCTTCAACTTCAATTTCTTTCCTACTAATTTTCATTTTAAAATTATTGTTAATAATTTTATCTACGATTTAATTATGTAAGCTATTCTTAAGGTCAATCATTGTAAAAAGTTATCTTTAATTTTTTATTCGACAATTGAAGAAAAGTCAAGGGTTGTGCTATGGCTATCTTACCAAGCAGGCTGGTTTGAAGAGAGAGAAGAGTCTGCACGGACATAGGTACCTCTGTTTTCACTAACAGATGCAAGAAGGAATCTGGAGTTGGAGCGGGGATTTTTTCTAGATGAGCCAATGTTTCAGTACCCTTTAAACTACCGAAAACATGTAGTGTTTTTCGAGCAGAGGCCTTCGCGATCCTGCAGGCATGCAAAATGCTTAGGGATCGCTGTTGGGAGGGAAACATAAATATCTTTTCCGATATTCAAGCTGCAATCAAAGCCCTGTCGACGCCATGTTGCCGCTTTTTTCCAGTCAACTCCTATAAGGAGGAAATAAAACGTCTCAAATGCGCAGCAAACATTTCTCTTATCTGGGTTTCAGGGCATAGGAACATAGAGGGATATGAAATCACCGATGAGCTTGCCAGGAAAGGGTCAGAAGAACCGATTTAAGTTGTCCTCATCTCAGACATCGGTGTCCCTTTGACCGTTGTTAAATGGAAACTGCACAATATCTTTTTTAAAAAAGCGCAAGACAGATAGAATTCTATTTTATCGTGGATTTCTCAAAAATACTTTCGCCGCAGTACGAATAAGCAGGACGCTTGAGGTTCCTTAGTGTGCCCTTCGGGGACAGCCGAAAGCAGTCCTCCAGCCTAAATCCCGTTGCTCTCCTCCATTACTTGGCTGTAAATAGGTTTTCTTCCTTTAAGTTGCAAGTGCCCAACAATTATTTCCTTTGCCACGGAAACTGTTAATTTATTATACTTTTGTTATTAATTAATTCCGGTACTTTGTTTTAGATTTCTTTCATATCATTTCATCTTTTATTTTCTTAGTGGGAATGGCGTCCGTATTACCTTTCGGGTAATACTCACTCTCAAACCCACTCAGCTACATACCACCTTCCGGGAAGTTTTGTTCAATTTCATAATAAATTGCTTATAAAATAGGGTCTCGCTTTTGTTAATCCACGCGCAGCAGCCAGTACAGAGAAGTAAGTTCTAAGCTTTTCTTTTGAGGAGGATGTCAGCTTTCCAAGTGAGTTTTGGGTCCATATGGATGCCTAGTTTTATATTTACTTAGTTTTATTGGATTGTGGGATCTTGAAAGCTCAATGACAGCTTTACTGGAGGAGAGTATTCACGTCGGGTTGTAAATGTTACTTGGACCAATTTAGTCTCATTCACTTTAATTCACCAATTTTATAGCCGTCTGTTCGCCTGCCGGGCGCACGATAACTCCAGCAAAAATTAAAATATTTCAATGAATCCTACTAGACATACCTATTACTATTTTCCAACGTGGCTTGGCTTTGAAAATGATCGAAATCGGTCAATAAACGCGCCCACCTCCCATGTAAAGTTTAGTTTCAGAAAATAAAAATACGTGCTAAGCGCAGTAAAATTACTTGAAATAAATAAGACGGAAGTAAAATTTTGAATTATGAAAGGCGCCACGGCCACTTTTGGTGAAATGCGCGTACGCGTATCTCGATAACGACTACATAAAACTCGCCTAAGCTTGGTACACGAATTGCAACCCACCTCATTTAGATTAGACATTCATCGGTGGTATTGATATCGGTTAAAGCCACGCCCACTTTTTTATATGTTCGAACTAAATTTCCGTCCAACCGTCTGATAATTCCAGTTATACTTCTAGAAGATATTTAAATATTTTTGCGAAACTGTACAAGAGGGTACCTTTATGCAAAGTCTGTTCAAAATTATTACGATAATAAAAATGATCACGACCACCATCCATATACGTATGTCAATTTTCTAAAAAAAAAAATGATTTTCATATTCTAAATAAAACGCAATTACTCAAATTCCATAAAAGTGATAAACTCAAGCAAAAATATGGTGAAAGAAAATGTTCGGGAAATGAAGCCATTACAAATTCTACACTTCTAACTACTTCAAGCAAGAACCTCTCGATCATATTTGTATTTGTGTTAACTAAAAACAATAAAAAACTCGGCATTGCGACAAATTTTTTCTGACAGTATCCACGTTAACTTGCACATAAGTACGTAATATCCGAAGGTTAAATTAATAATCCATAAAACTAAGTACCCGGTTTTATGTTGTTACGAAACTAACACGTCTGTACCGGTAACAGCTGATTTTCAATCTTCGAAAGTAAGAGGGAGCAGCAACAGAACCAAGGCGAATTTATTACAGGTGATGGCAACCACCCAGCTGAATTTTTCGCCGCATATATATATGAATTGTGTCGAAATGACATGCTTTGCTTCCATTTGTATGTTGACATTCATACATATGTTTACATTTGTGTTTACTGAGCTATTGGTGCAAATGGAACATTGATTCACGTATGCCAATTTATTGACTCGCGGTTGTCCTTAAATTTAATTCATTTGAAATTTTAGGGCAATTTATTTTGGCTGTATCATTGCTAGACCGTGATGAATCATACAACCAGTGGCATCGAACCAGTGCGACTCGCTGCTTATCGAAGAGGCATACAAAGAAAGGTGCACAAGAATTGGCAATAATTTTAGCTGGTTGTGGTTTATATACTGCTGTATTGAAGCTGCTTACAGGCTTTGGATTATCACCTCTTCCCATATGGGTACCACGCATTACCAAGGAAAGCGCCAATGAAGCATGAGCGTGGTCACAAGAAAATGAAATGGCTGGAGAGAAAAAGTAGTTTCTATGCAAACATTTTCTTTGCTATAGGATTTTTTCTATAATTTAGATTTGCCTCCTCGCAATAAAGCAACCAATATGGCCCGCCCACTGTTACAAAAACTCTTTATGATTATGAGTTAGAAAATTCTACTAGCGTACGTAAATATATAGCAAACAAACTGCTAAGTCAACGCTTTTATACCGCAATGGCTATATAATGACTACAAGGTATGAAATTTACTATAAAAACGTTTGACATAATTTATTAAAAACATGCGTACCAACAGTTGATGAATTGCCCAGAGCTATTTTTATATTTGTTCGTCAAACATAATCCCTTAATTGCGATTATAAACCAAGAAATTTCGTCTGCCAAGCAATACATTAGATCTTTTGTTGCATCGATTAAAATTGAATGCTAATTCGGATATCGTGTTTTGAGAGAAAGATTCTGCGTAGGATTTTTGGAGCTTTGTACGTCGGCAATGGCGAATATCGCAGGTGATGGAACGATGAGCTTTACGACGACATAGACATAGCGCAGCGAATAAAGATTCAGCGGTTACGTTGGCTGGGTCATGTCGTCCGAAAGGATACAAACGCTCCGGCTTTTAAAGTATTTGATGAGTAACCAGCTGCTGGTAGCAGAGGAAGAGGAAGGCCTCCTCTGCTTTGGAAAGATCAGATGGAGAAGGACTTGGCTTCACTTGATGTGCCCAATTGGCGCCGGTTAGCACGAGAAAGAAACGACTGACGCGCTTTGTTAAACTCGGCCAAAATCGCGTAAGTGGTTTTCGCGCCAATTAAGAAGAAGAAGAATTTATTTTTGAATCAATTTTTCAAAGTTCAACAACTTATGTTCTAAATACAGGCTATAAGCATCAAATGAGTTGAATTATATAAAATGAATTCACAAGCATGTTACAAATTTGTTATCCAGAATTTTTAAGTGTGCAGTTTTAGATGTAAATCCTAGCGATCGATTTTCCACAAAAAACATCAAGCAAACATTTTTATGCATTATGGTACGCGCATCTCAACAGTATTTAGTATGAAGTCATCATAGTCATTAGTAGCCAAGGTGGACTTCTGATAGCCATCAATATCCTATGAGGATATAGAATTACACATGTAAAAATAGCAAATTACAAATGTGATACAAATACAATTGAGATGAATGTTACATACATTACTTTCTGAACGCAGGGAGACTTTAATTTTGCCCTTGTTTCGAAGTTTTTTTGCGTTTTGTTTCTCCGTTTTAAACTTTTCCGTGTCCAAACTTCACTCTCTACATTCAATTTCTCCTTATGCATGCCCGTGGCAAATTCTGAAATATGTACATATTAATAATTAAAATACCGCAAACGTAGATGATTTTTTTCATATCCACAAGAACTTACAATTCACACATAAGCTACGTACTAAATCTTGAATGAACTGTGGGAAATGTGGCGACTTTTTATTTTGTGACTATTTCCCGCGTACGTTTCACAAACAAATCACCCTGAAAACAAACAGCTAATTTTGACGTGTTGCTTGGAGCAAAGGAAACAACAAATACATCTAGGGTTTTACTTATATGTGGTTGCCATCACCTGTAATAAATTCGCCTTGAATGTATGTTTACGAACCAAGCAACGAAAATGAAGTGAGGAAAATCTAAAGCTAAATACACACCAGGCAACCTTTGTAGCAACACGGCTATGTTGAAGCAACCGTTGCCTCGTGTGTAGCTGTGTTGCCAATTGATTTTCGTGTTGCTGCAACCGTTGCCTGAAATATCAAATAAATTTGATTTTTGGCGAAGAAGAAGGTTCGTGCGGAGTAAAATAAAGTGAAAAAGGAAAAAATGGCAATTGAAAATAATGAAAATTATGTTAATTTTATTAACGAATATAAAAATTTGAGAGAGCTGTGGGATATAAGTAGTGAAAAATATAAAAACAAAAATTTTAGAAAAAAGCATACGAACAATTAAAAAATGAATACAATAAAATTGGTAAAAATTTCAAGTCCGCAAAATAGTTTCCTGTTGCAAGATACCGCAAAGTTATTGCCAGTCTAATTTCTGCCGATATTGCCTCTCTCATTATGGTATCTTGTTTCGTTATTTTGGCCTTTACGAAGTCCAACAATTTTCTAAACAGGGCTTCGTCCATCCTCATGTAATTTTTATAGTCCGCTGGCTCATTTTCCTTTAGTTCTTTCAGCAGCCTCTCGTTCGAAAATTCGATTTTTTTTCAATTTTTGGACCAAATTTTCTTTCTCTTCTTTTGTTGCATCTCTTCTCCTCGTTTTCGTACAAAAGTTCGTTAATTATAATAACAGAAGTAATTTTACGTATTTCGTCGATCATTTAAAAAATTTAATTTTACGTATCTTCCGCTTGTACCTTTCGTGCACCACAGTTATACACAATACTGAGATTGAAGCAACGGTCGCAACGTGTTTCTTAAACAAAGGCAACCGTTGCTGCAACACGTTGCTTCAACGGTTGCCTCGTGTATATCTAGCTTAAGGATGGCAGAACTCAATTCGCCTTGAGCAAACCGAACGAGCGAATATTAAGAATACCATCATGCAATTCAGAGATTTCTGACGGAACGATAATGCCAGACTATTTCTTTGATACCGTAGTTATAACAGTTTCATAATACGTTAAAAAGCCATTTCCAATTTGTCGTGGTGACAGTATTAAATTATTACCACTAATCATATAGTTATACAACACAAAAGAGCAATTTAAACTAAATACCTTTATGGCGAATTAGATGCCAAAACAAAAACATATAATTGCCTTGATGGCGACAGCAGTTGGCGGGACAGAACATGCAGCTGCCATAACGAACGATCAAACTTCGCGAACCTAAGGCGAATTGAGTATCTAAGGTGATGCCTTTAAAAATCAGTTACTTCATTTTTCGTGATTTTGAGAAGTCGGACGTCAGCTCCCTTCGCAATACAAAACAAACGAACAAAAAAAAAAAACAAAAGTAGGAAAGATTACATGCTTGTGAAAATTCAGTAAATGGTTGGGTAATATTGTGATTTGTGAGATTTACAATAAACAAACCAATGAAAACGAAGTGTTTTGTGTTAAATTGTGAAAGCACAAATTAATATAAAACCTCCAAATGCAGTTTTTAATTACGGAATTTGAGTTAAGCGCGAAAAAGTAGATCACCTACTTATATGTGAATGTATTATTAGACTGGTATACCGCACTGCCTTACCAACACATGTAATTTAAGGCAGTTCTCTTCTCGCGTTGCCGACATATGTTCGTTTGTACCAGTTGCTTCATATATTCGCCACTTGCTAACTCTTGGCGAATAGAAGAGGCCTATTCAATTATTAAGCACATTATTCATATAAGCAGAGTTGCAGTTGAGGGTGTGAACGCGTAAACGTAAAGTGAATAAATAAAGCGGGCAAGCTGTGCTGTCATTAGTTTGTGACTTTTATTTATTGGTGTCAGAAGTGGGATTTTTAAATAAATTTCCGTAAAATAGGTCCCTAAAAATAGCAAAGTTGAGAGATTCTGTAACTTAAAAAGTTAGAACAGCGGGGCTTATTAGCGTCAGAGGGTGCAAGCATGACTGGAAAAGGCTATGAAGGCAAAGGGTGTCAATGTACACGAATATGTGTTCGCTGGAAGCTGAGGAATCGTCAACTAAAGTGGAAGAGAGGGTAGAGCATACAGGACCATCACCAGGGACCATAAGATATGCCTGTGATTATGGCTGCAAAAGCACAAATTTCATCGCAAATGTTACAAATATCGTCGCAAATAGTATCGCGGTCATCGCAGATTTCGCAAATATCAGCAAGGTAATCAATCAAGTCAATTGAATTATCCTGACCTGGAAAAGTTCATGGAAGCGACAAACGCAGAAGAGATACTATCTAACACTGAAATGGCGATAGAAAATGCTCTAGCTAAGGCAGTGGAATAGCCTTACAATTACTGATCGAGTTCTACATCGCGTATGGTAATGTGAAGACGGAAATCATTCCCGTAATCTGATCATAGTATTGCGAACGGAAAAATTCGTGAACCGACTGGCAACAATAGCGAGCGAATGAGATGCCAAAACAAAAACATGAATTCGCCTTGATGGTGCGCACGCCCAGAAGATGGTGCGCCCACCCCAGTGCGGAGACAAACCAGCAGCTCTTGGTCCCCCGCACAGTCTGCCCACCCCAGTGCGGGGACAAACCAGCAGCTCTTGGTCCCCCGCACAGTCTGCTCCGTGTGTCAGACCGTAGTGCCTCGGAACTTGTCAACAGTTCAATGCAATTCTTGCAGTGGCTGGTGCCATTTTCGGAGGTGCTCCGGCCTGCACACCACCTGTGAGTGGACACGTGACTACGTTGCCCCCTGCTGCAGAGCTCTGCACCCGCAACCGCCCCCAGAGGCGCGGCCATCAGACAGCATCAGGCCATTACCTATTTTGCGGAATGCACAGCAGGACCAACGCAGACAACATCACGCATCCCTCACCCCCCGAATTACGACGACCCTCCCGCGAAGCTTCAAGATTTTGCAACTGAACTGCAACGGACTAACGAGTAAGATTGACGAGATAGTCGACTTCATGAGTCGGTTCGGAATTAAGATAGCTGCGGTCCAAGAGACAAAACTGCACGCTAGCTCCCCCCTGATCACCAGGGACGGCTATAACGTGCACCGAAAGGACCGCGAGCGAGACAACGGTGGTGGCCTAGCGTTCATAGTACACCATTCAGTGCAGTATCGTCTTATTGATGAAGGCATCGACCGCAGGGACAGCACCTTAGAACGTCAAGGTATAGCTGTCCGGTCAGGCGATGTCGAGCTCGAAATTTACAATATTTACATACCCCCTGTCACCTGCTGCCCGGCAGGATATCTCCCCGATATTGGTGCGCTCATCAGGGGAGAAAACCGATTGGTAGTAGGTGACTTTAACGCGCATCACGATCTTTGGCATTCAAGCCTGCCAAATGATCGTAGGGGACAGCTACTGGCAGAGCAGATAGACGATTCGACGTTCAGCACTGTAAACGACGAAGCCCCCACTAGGGTAGTGGGCAATTGTAGCAGCTCGCCTGACATAATATAACAATTGCTAGCGCTGGACTGATAAATAGCATAACCTGGCGACCTATGCTATCGCTTGCATCAGACCACTTGCCCATTATCATCTCGATCGAGAGACCCGCCGATTTTGTTTCCGCGGATCACCGGTCATATATCAACTTCAACAAAGCTGATTGGACCAGATTCGCGGAATTTACTGAGAACATCTTCGCAGCCCTACCCACTCCGATTACAGCCGCCGCGGCTCGCTTCATACCCGCTGGACGGATCCGGGAATTACGTCCCAATTTCCCAGCCGAAGCAGCCGTTATGGCAAACGAGCGTGACGTCTACGCCAGGCCGATCCCGGGGATCCTCGTATAAAGGATCTCAATTTGGAGATCCGGCAACTGGTCACCCAACATAAGCGGACCAAATGGGTAGAGCATCTGAAGTCCTGTAACTTCACCTCTGGTGTGAGCAAGCTCTGGTCCACCGTAAGGTCCCTGTCAAACCCGACGAAGCACAATGACAAGGTGGATATCACCTTTAACGGTCGTACTTCGTCGGACCCGAAGAGATGCGCGAGCTATTTTAGCCGGCAATTTATACTGCATCCTCCGGTCGACAGATCCAAACGTTGTGCCACCAGACGGCTGCACAAACTGCCCTACAACAGTGCACCGCTTACTTTCAAAAGCGACGAGGTTCAGGGGGCCATCAAACGAATGAAACCATCAAAAGCCATTGGCCCCGACGGACTAAACATGCTGATGCTGAAAAAACTGGGTCCATTGGGAGTAGAATACCTCACAAAGGTCTTCAATCTGTCCTTGGCCACTCTCATTATTCCTGATAAGTGGAAATTAGGGAGAGTGGTCCCACTACTGAAGCCTGGGAAACCCGCCAACCAAGGGGAGTCTTATCGTCCGATAACTCTCCTTTCCCCAGTAGTGAAGACACTTGAAGCCCTTCTACTCCCACTCCTCACACAACACCTGACTCCAGCCCCACACCAGCATGGTTTCCGTAGAGTCCACGGCACTCACCGTCATAAACACCCAGGTAAACCGCGGCCTTAACCAAAACCGCCCCTGCGAGAGGACTGCCCTAGTAGCGTTGGACTTACAAAAGGCTTTCGATACAGTCAGCCACGCCACGTTACTAGATGACATTTTACAGTCGACACTCTCGCCAGGGCTGAAGAGGTGGACCGCGAACTACCTGAGTGGTCGTCACTCGTCGGTGAGATTTCGAGACCAAACCTCAACAGAGAAAAATAAAGCAAGGAGTACCGCAGGGTGGTGTCCTTTCACCCTTGCTTTTCAATTTCTATATTTCGGAACTCCCCCAGCCACCAGAGGGAGTCTCACTGGTCTCATACGCCGACGACTGCTCGATAATGGCGTCGGGCAATGACATTGATGGCCTATGCTCTAAGATAAACGACTACCTCGCCCGCCTTTCTCGCTTCTTCACTGCGAGAAACTTGAAACTTTCTCCCACTAAATCCACGGCGACCCTTTTTACAACCTGGACAAAGGAGGTCAAGCTGCCACTTCAGGTGCACGTCGACGACACACCAATACCGACGGTTAATAACCCCAGAATTCTGGGAGTCACCTTCGACAGCTTGCTCTCCTTTTCAACGCACACAACCGCTATTGCAACGAAAGTACAGAATCGCAACAAGGTCCTCAAGTCGCTTGCCGGCAGCACTTGGGGCAAAGACAAAGAAATGTTGCTGTCGACTTTCAAAGCAATAGGCCGACCGGTTCTGAACTATGCCGCGCCTGTCTGGTCGCCTGGAACCAGTGATACGCAGTGGACGAAGCTACAGACCTGCCAGAATACTGCCATAAGGACCGCGACAGGATGTCTCCTGATGTCCTCAATTCAACACCTACACGATGAGGCTAACATGCTCCCGGTTAAGGAGCACAACAAAATGCTCGGCAAGCAGTTTCTGCTAGGGTGTCACCGCAGGCCTCACCCATGCAGACACCTGCTCGAGCCTGAGCCACCTCCCAGGCACATCAGGAGACACTTCCTCAACTACGTGGACGAGATCCTGGACAAAACAGACAGACCACTCCAGGATCAGACAGTATACAGACAGACAATTAACGACATCCATCGGGAGACCCTTACCACCTTCCTAAGCTCCCGACCCCCGAATGCCGTTATCGGAGTCCAACCGCCACCTATCGCAGAAGAAGAGCTCCAGCTTCCCCGAGAGTCCCGCGTAATCCTGGCACAATTACGTTCTGGATATTGTAGCAGGTTAAACTCCTACCTATCCAGAATCGACCCCGACATACTAAACATATGTCCAGCATGTGAAGGCACCCCGCACGACACTAACCACCTTTTCACATGCCCCAACAAACCCACTCATCTAACACCCCTCTCCCTCTGGACCCAACCCGTCGAAACAGCCAGTTTCCTGGGCCTACCGTTAGATGAGCTAGACGAAGACGACCGGTAATTTACATAACACTGACAGGGCAAAGATACTTCTACAACAACAACAACAACTTGGAAGATCATAGTAATACAACGTGGGTTCGCCCCTTGAGCGAGCGGGTTACTTCCAACTAGTGACTTTGGGAACAAATATGTACTCTTTGATGTGGACTACTTCAGGGGGTGTCCAGAAGTGTACGCTCCACCAAACCAAGAAGTCAAAATCAGGCTGAGTTTTTTGTGCAAAACTGGGTGGCTTGATTTGGAGTACCTTGGAAAAGGTCGCGCACCTCGTCGTCACCTCGAGAAATAGGCTCTATAAGTAGTGATCAAACTCAGAGGAATTATAGGAAGACATTTTATTGGAGAAAAACTTAACAATATGTTGGCTGAACACCTTAAAGGTGAATTTATCTGCATAATTTTTTCTTAAAAGGCCTTCATTAAGTATTAAGTAATTAAATAATTCGCATAACTCTACATAAATCGATAGCAAAACTTTAAATGCGTTTTTCTCAAAACTATGTTTTTGCACTGGTGGTCACTGTAACTCAAAAACCGTTTAATAGATTTCAATAAAATTTATACTGTTTTTGAAAAACATAAAAAACTCGTGCCTGGTCAAAGAATTTTATTTTTCAAAAATTTCGATTTTTTTAAACAATTAATTGTCGGGTTTTTTCTGGAAAATCTGATAAATATTTTCTAATACCGCTAATTTGGAAAACAGCTTCGATCAGGCACAATATTATCTATCATATTAATAAAACTAATTTCTCTTGTACGATTGATTTTAGATGAATCTCCAAAGACTTGTGATGATCACCGCAAGGGACTTCTGGAGAAACGGACTCCACACAAAAAACGATAACTTTTACAATTATTAATTTTTTTTGATAAAGTCAAGTCGAAACATGATGTATTAGCGCTATGTTTTTATTTTTATTTTTGGCAAAACAAAATTATTGAGAATCATCATTTTCTCGGGCCTCTGACTACCCCTAACCCCTTAAATAAGAAGACCCCAAATCGCACTAATAGTAAGATCAATTATAATTAGTTTTTGTTTTTATTTTTAATAATTGTGAACTGACGACCTGGACTATGCGAGAGCAATTTATTTTTCTTAACCTAGTATAAAAAGCGATGGCAACCCTAATTAGGATTCGAAAGAGAATTGCCATCGCTGTCATCTGCGAAACATTCAGTGAGCGCCATACTTACTATTTCCCTTTTGACTTAACGGTATACCGGATGTACATGTACGACTATGACCTGAGTGTTTTCTCTTTATAAATATATATCTACCCAAGTTTTTAAAGTATTTTTGTTGATAAAACACTTAAAGTAATTAAGTGCAGTTGTTAAGTGCTGATTAATAAGTTTGTCGTTCACAGTTCGGCTTTCGTTGCTCGTGGCGCGCGGTACGCGGTCCGCTGCCCACCTGTGTGCAGCCGCCGTTGTTTTGTTAACGAGCGCACAACGCAACGACAACGACAACGACAGTTGCAATTTTCGCTATCGTTGCCGCTGCTGGCATGTTGGGTGATAGCAGCGCAATTGTCACGACATTCGCTCCTCGTTCGTTTACCGTGGCGCATCAACAATAAAATTATTCGTTCGTTCATTCGTTTCTTTCGGTTTGTTCGCTTATTATTTTACTTGCTATTGCAGTATACACTATAATTTGCTGACGTTTGGAAATTCTGATTCGAGAAGTCGTCCGTAAAATTCCAAACATAAAAGATGTGAAATATTTGTTGTTGTTTAAGCTACAGTTGTTTGCAAAAAATGTATTTATATACAAACAAACAAGAACTCCAATTGGAATCACCTTGAGGTGATGGCAGAAGAAATCAGTGACAACACATACATATGTAGATAACAGAAAAATTACAGAAAAAAAACGTTAACAACAACAACTAAAATTGAGGTGCATGCAATTGTCTTAGCTCGCTCGTTTGTCTGTTTGTCTGTTTTTGTGTTTTGACATGTGTGCATATTGGTGTGTGGAAATGGAAATTGCCACAAAATTGAATTGAGAAGGCGAAAAGGCAAAACAGCAAAGTGCAAAGTTTGCGAAAAACAATAATAAAGCAGAATTAAAACATAAATATACACACAAGAGCGCGCGCATAAAATGAAAACACCAAGTGGGTACGTCGGAACGGTTGTGGATGTCGAGGAGTCGTTGCTCATTTGATTTCAGGGGGAATATATATACGTTGGCACATATGGAGCATCTTGG
Source organism: Anastrepha obliqua (assembly GCF_027943255.1). Taxonomy (NCBI): domain Eukaryota; kingdom Metazoa; phylum Arthropoda; class Insecta; order Diptera; family Tephritidae; genus Anastrepha; species Anastrepha obliqua. The sequence goes on along the minus strand of NC_072896.1, from coordinate 120,603,671 downwards.
CAGCGGTAACATAAAGTGAAAAACGCGCTATGGCGAACAGTGCAGTGTTAAAATTTCAATTCCATTTATCAAATGAAGCAACAAAAGAAATCGCAACCAATAGCAATCAACCAATATTAGCGTTAAAAACATAAGAATATTTAAAAGTTTCAATTGCCATCAACGCAATTGTTTTGAAATAAAAAATTTATAATTGTGCGCCTACGAAACAACAGCAGGAAGCCGATAGCAACAGCAGCTATACTGGAGGCAGTCAATCATCCGTCGATTGCACGGGGTGGTGAACGGGCGTTTTGTAGCGATTCCGCTAGCAAATAGGTAGGTAGCAAGATTAAATTGGGCAACAATTTCCTCCCATCTTCTACTGCCGTGCGGCACTGAGCAGAGCACTTTTCGCTTGATTAGGCAGCCCCACAACGGTGGCAGCAACATCAATAACAAAATGAAAACCAATAAACAAAAAAGGCAGCGGTGGCAGCGGCTACAATACCAATTTGCATACATACATATGCAAGTATTCATGTGTAAATTAACCATATTCGTACCTATCGAGCGCCAGCGTCGTCACATTGGCGCTGCCCTGCTTTGCTTTTGCTACGTATGCCTAGATACCTATGCACATACATACACACATACGTTTGTATAAATGTTTTGTAGTAAATGGCGTTTTCAGTGCTGCCGTGGCTTGTGGTAATTTAATGTCGTCGACGTTGTCAACCTATCTCTTTGTCGGTTTTTTGTTTTTTTGTTTTTTGTTTTTGGTTATTTACGATGATTTCGCTTTTGCTTTTGTTTGTGTTCTTGTCATGCGCTTTTCACCGCTGCCACTAATTGAATGACGTTGCCGTCGTTGTCTGCGTTTGGCCACTATTCCCGCCGCGACGTTGGACAGTGTGGCATAGTAAAAATCGAATTGGCTCAGAGCATGAAAAGTGTAACTACAAAAATCAATATTGTGATAATAACTACAATACTATTTTACATGTGTACATATGCGTGTATTTTACTGTAGGTACATACACACAAACAGATGTATGTAGTAGTAATACAAATTATTGTTTTGAAAAATATGAAAAATGCTTTTCCAGTACCTAATTGCCTTGTTCGGCCGCCGTACCCGAATGAGATGGTGCGTGACTTCGGGTATAAAACTCCAAATGATCGAAAGAGTTTTTTCTAAAAGCGATCGATCCCAGCGAACCGTTGCAAACCTCCGAGTGTATTTCTGCCATGAAAAAGCTCCTCGTAGAAAAGCATCTGCCCTTCGGAGGCGGCATAAAACTGTAGACAATAGAAAGAGGAGCTCGGCTAACCACCCAAAAATGGATGTAAGCGCCAATTATTATTCATATTATTAATTGCTTTTATCCAGACTTTGACGCGCTTAACTTAATGCCCTGCAAACAAAGCGTCAAGACAGTGCAAGAAAAATGATTGACACAGTTGTTATTGGTTTTGTTCATAAGTGCATTAATCGATATGAATCTACGTTTAAAAATTAACAGATATGTATGTTGTAGAAGTATTCGCTTAACCTGCATTGCTCATGCTTCTTCTTATTATCTAACTCTGCAACCGTTTGCCGGCTTTGCCAACTGGGATCAAAATACTTCAACAGCTGCTTCGCTGGGAATATGCTACGGTCATATACATACATACATATATCAAGTACAGGTTTTTCTGAACTTCGCTTTTCATTGTGTTCAAGGGCGTCCTGCTTTGAGAGCCTTGGGCCAACAACCATATGACTACAAACTCTTTGAGGAAGTGCACAACTTTCATCAACTTTGAGCAGCTTTGCTTTATTGGTTACTAAAATATAGCATATCTCTCATTTATTGCGTGTTCAAGGAACCAAAATGTTGAGAAAAATGGCTCACAGTTTTACATTTTTTGAATTATGATTTTAAATTTTATAAACATAACTTAATTGTTACTAGGGTTAGCGCTACTATAAATGAACGCACAAACGGACGGAAATCAAAATCTGTTTTATGCATATAAAGGGTGATCAATTGGAGGTATCGGATTTTAAACTGAAATAAAACAATGAAAATTCAAATTGTTCGGGCATCTTTATTATTTTTGTGTAGAACCGTTTAAGACATTTATTTTTTAAAGATAATCGCTTTCAAATGCTGGTCGCAAATGAGCCGTAATTCGGCAATCCGAAATACCAATTTTGAATTACACGCTGGAAGACTACGACTGGTATCTCGTGAATAACTGTAGTAATGTTGACTTCCAATGCCTCAACCGAAGCTGATTTATCCACAAGGCATAACAGGCAGACTTTACATTCGCCCACAAATAAAAATTCAAAGGTGTAATATCACACGATCTTGGTGAGCAATCCACTGGTCCGAGACGAGCGATAAATTGTTCACCGAAACGAAGACGCAGTAAATCCAATGTTTCACAGGCTGTATGGCAAGTAGCGCCATCTTGTTGGAACCAAATGTTGTGCCGGAGATCACCTGCTTTCATTTCCGGCATCAAAAAGTTGTTTATCATGGCGCAAAAGCATTCGCCTTTCACTGTTACATTGACGCCAGCCTCGTCTTTGAAGAAATGTGGGCCGATGGACTGGAGGAATAGTCCATAAGCCACATGAAACAGTTGTTTTCAGTGGATGTAATGGTTGTTCTTGAATGGCTTTGGGTTGCTTTTCACTCCAAATGTGGCAATTTTGCTTATTGATGTAGCTATTAAGCTAAAAAGGGGACTTATCGCTGAACAACATAAGTCGGCTTGAACGCGTGATGAACACTTTTCACAGAGCGTCGATGTTCGTAACACAATTATACGATTTGTAAACGCTGTTGAGGAGTAAGTCTTTCCATTATGAAATGGCAATGAATACTAAAAAAAGTATTGAGTTTGACAGTGGTCTCGCGTGATCTGTCAAAAAACCCTATTGAGGAAAAAGTGCCTCCAATCTGATCACCCTTTACATATGTATGCATGTAAATACGAGACTCACATTGCTGCCTGTATCCACCGATCATACATAAATAAATATATAAAAACTTCGTTAGTTTCTAAAGCATTTTAACCAAATTTAATTTTTCTAGGAAGAGTCAATTGAATATGCACATACATACATACATATGTATATATTACATTCGTATGGGGGCGTTGCTACGCCTGTTACATAAAACATTTAAATACACATACATACGTCTATCTTTTAATTATCGTCCCCTATGCTGATTTCGAGCAATAGTTCTGCACAAGTTTATGAACTACTCCGATTCTAAAGTTTGAAAAAATTAATGTGGCATTGAATATTTGGTACAACTAATGCGTGCGGGTACACAAATTAATAGTTTGCTTTGATGTTATGGTAGCGAAGTTGTCAAAACAATAAAAAGAGCAAAAGTAGATATTTTTGAAATAAATATGCATACATACATACAGATATGTATATGAAATTTTGGTTGATAAGGAAGTAGAAGTCGCATGTAACGCTGCTATCTATGCGAAAGCGTACATAAGTATGCATGTTTATGTGTACATACATATGTACATGTAACGGGGTTTCCAATAAGAGGTGTTACTTTGATATTCAAAGAAAAATGCTATTTTTTAATACAAATGATCGGATGTTTATTTCATTTTAAAGAGGAAGGTATGCCGTTAATAGTGGAAAATAACATCAAGGAAATGACCACCACGACCACGCTTACAGGACAATATTCTTTTCATGAAATTTTCCATAACCGAATTGCTGCCCTATGCCCTCGATAGCCTCGCGAGTTTCATCTTTGAGGTTTTGAATCGGCTCGCGGTTGTTGGCGTAGACCTTCACTTTCACGTGGCCCCAAAGAAAATAGTCACAAGGTGTTAAATCACAAGATCTCGGTGGACAATTGTGATCACCTCTTCGAGAGATAACACGGTCCGGAAACTTTTTCCGTAAAAGATCAATGGTTTCGTTGCTTGTGTCGCACGTAGCGCCGTCTTGTTGAAAATAAACGATGCCCAGATCAATACCATCCAATTCCGGCCATAAAAAATCGTTAATCATCTCTGCTGTTTAACACCTAACACCTGTTATTGGAAAACCCTTTACTTATGTATATGTCGGAAAACAGGCATTGAAGGAAACATATTTGAATGCATACTTTCAGAGTACTTGTTGGCTTCACAAGACTCCAATCATAGTGGGCAAAAACAAAACAAAAAAGTTTACACATCCTACTGAAGCTGCATTAGTGGGACCACATCACACCACCCACAAACTAAATCTAAAGAGCTTTCAAAGATCGTTCCCACGGCAGTCGGTTCTACGGATCTCTATTCGTCCAAGGACAGTCACTCCAGCAGCAGTCACCGTACATGTATGAGGAATATTTATGCTGCAACAACAACAATCTTTCAAAGAAGTAGTGGAAACATATTATTTATAATTAGTGTTGCAAACTGAATTACCGAATCGCATTTAATTTGCTGTAATCTTAAATACTAAAGGGTGATTAAGTTTCAACGGCCGGTGCTGATTCTGAATAAAATACATTTTTTTTAGAAAATTATCTTTATTATGATAATATTGGTATGTCTAAATTACGTATGGAACAAAATATTGGCCAAATGACCGCCGCGGTCTCGGCGGCACACCTGCATCCGATGGTCCAAAATTGAACGCCCGTTTTCATAATAAGCCTGAACAACTTTAACGCGTTGCTCGATTGTGTATCTTTACATGGTTCAAATTGAGTTAGTCTGAAATTGAAAAATGTCGAATGCAATGCAGAAAAAAACTTGATATTTAGGTGTGGTTCACATTCAACATCGGCCTTTGAAATTTAACCACCCTTTATAAAAGAAAAAAAAAATTTAAATGACCGGTCTGCATTTTTCTACAATCAGTGAACGCTCAATATATGTATGTATTATAATAAAGAACATTTCAAATAAGAAAAGTGACAGAGATATGATCCCTTTTCCGAAACTGAGGAAGGAACTTAATTTAATAAGTTAGTGAATTGACTTTGTGAATATTCAACATTCTCTGAGAAAGGATGTGTAACCTCAAGAGATCCAAGCCCGCTATTTTTTCAAGCTAGTGCCACTTTTTAGCACAAACAGAAAAATTTCTTCCTCCCCAGTAGAAATAATTAAATGTAAATGCTTCCCTGCAAAATTGTGGGGAAAATGCTGCAAAACTTTTAAATACAAAAAAAAGTTGTGTAAATTGATTATTGATGATTTGTCATAAATACTCAAAATAATTGCGTATTTTTGAAAAATGCCAACGTTGCGCTTTCCAAATTCATATTAAAACTTAAAATTGCTAAACAAAAATAAAGGAGCTAAAGCTTCTTTTGTTGGATAGGTCATGCCAAATGGGGTTTTATGAATAAATGAGAATTTGAGTGTATTAGAAAAAGTTAGTTTTCACGGTATACTGATTTAATTTTGTCACCTACTAAATAAGCTATGAATGAACGAACAAATCAAAGCCTCTGCTGACTGTTGTTGGAGATTTTTCCGATTGATGGCATTGAAAATAAAATTAATTAAAAATTATTACTAATGATACCCGTAGTGAAAAGATTTTAGAAGTGCAACTAAGCTCAGACCGTTAATCGGTTCTCAGCGGATCTGAAAAAATCAACTGGTTTCTTGACGTTAAGGAGAAAATTGTGATTGTGTTGGTGATATACAGTGCCTTATTTTACCTTTCAAGGTTGAGCTTGTAAACCTAAGTCGAAATTAATTTTTTTTTCTGTTCAGATACGTAATAAATAAACACATTTAGAAAATACCATTTTTTTAATATAATATAGTTTTTTATACTTTCATTAAAAGAAAAGTTATATCACTGAGAACTTTTTATTTTTCAAGTGTGCTAATACTTTTTTGACTCACTGTATGAAAAGAATCAACACAGCCTTCGCTCTGATTGGACTACAATTTTGTTGTTCACCATACCTGATGGCCAAACTTGGCAATCTATCATTCCTGGGTGATGCTGGAGGTCCCAAAAAACTCTGTTGTTAGTTTATTTCACCACGCATAAAACTAAATAGTTGGCTCCGATTTAATGCCTATTTCCCTCTAATTTATTTTTGCGTGATGAATTGAGCTCAGTTAAGTTTTGGTAGTGGGACTAACCTGATTTTCTTAATACGTACTTTGTTGCTGGTAATTGCAAAGAACATACTCGTATAAAGACAAGAAGCCGCAATCTCGGCCTGTTTTTTGAACAAAACTCGGGAAAGAAATTTTACCACACAAAAAATTAATTTTTCTGAGTTTATTCAATTTTTTTTGGCGGATACGAATCGCTTGCAGCTTGATTCTTTTTATATTTTCTGCAGCAATGGCTTTGACAAAACTAAAACAACTCAGCCAATTCTATATAAGGGCAAAATAAAGATAAATAATATTAAACACAGTTAAAGATAGCAATTCTGGCCCTTGAGCTGATTTCGTGAACTGTATTATAACCAAAATACCAATGCATGTTTTAAGAAATTCAATAATGACAAAAGAAAAATTTATATTGCCGATAATTTGTTGTTCTAAGTTTATCTGCAGTTGGTTGAAAATTACTCATAAAATTTATACAGCAATTAATCGGCACGCTATGTGATTGGCTTAGTGAAATAACTACTATCAGGTCAGTCCATAAGATCGTACGTTTTTTAAAGGTGGTTTTAAAATTTAAAAAAAAAGATGTTTAGAGTGTTTATTAATCAATAATATATTTTCCTTCACTATTTACAATGTCTCCCCAACGTTTAGGCAAATTTAATTCCCCGCTCAAAAAATTGTTTGTCCTTGGACCCAAAATACGCTTCGATATCCCTTTTTATAGCTTCTTTTGAGGAGTAGTTCTTGTTACTCATATTGGATTGAAGTCCACGGAAAAGGTGATAATGACAAGGTGCAATATCCGGAGAGTATGGTCCCATCCGAGCTCGTTCAGCTTGCCTAATGTTTGCCTTGCGGTATGAGTTCTTGCGTTGTCGTAGTGAAACAAAACTTTGCGTCTATTCACTAAAGACGGTCGATTTTTGTTAAGTGCCTCATTCAGGTTTGATAGCTGATGGTAATAATAAGAAGCAGTTATCGTCTGTTTTGGTTCCAGAAGTTCATAATAAACAATACCGGCCATATCCCACCAAATAGACAGGAGAATCTTCTTGGGGTGAAGGCCATCTCTAAGGGTCGGTTCTGGTGTTTCACTTTTGTCTAACCATTCACGTTTACGAACAGGATTATTGTAAAGGACCGATTTTTCATCACCAGTAACAATACGGTTCAAAAAACTTTCTTTTTTAAGCCGTTGCAGCAGCTGAGAACACACATTCACTCTCTGCTGAAGGTTGGCGAGGGAACGTCTATGCGGAACCCATTTTCCTAGCTTTGAAACCTTTCCCAACTGAACCAGGTGCCTGTGAACTGTTCCATGCGATGAATTTAACCTCTGAGCTATCATATCGACTGTCGAATTTGGCTCAGCTTCCACGAGTTCGAGAAAGGCGTCGGAGTTAGAGACTTCAGGACGAACAGCGTGCGGGGCATCCTCCACGTCGCAGTTACCACTTCGGAATTTCGAAAACCACTGCGCAGTCCATACACTCACGGTATCCTCTCCGTGAACAGTGTTTATTTCTGTAGCAGCAGATGTTGCATTTTTACTACTAAAAAAAGTACAAAATATGCCTCTTATATGCGTTCGAAGGTTCGATTTTATTTTTCCATTCCCCTGCTTCTATCCGCGATTAAAATCACTTGTTGAATGCACAATATATCAAAAAAAATATAAATAGTTTCGTTATATTCCGCGAATAATTTTTTGTATACAAAAATCGAACGAAAGTGAAATTATGGGTAAAATACGCACGAACTTATGGACTGACCTGATACATATAATCATAAGTATGTGCGGCTAGAGGTCGCGCCAATTGGTGTAGGTTTGATGTGAAAATTTCAAAATACTCGAAAGCTAGAAATGATAATAAGGTGCTTATCAATTTTTACGAAAAATTAACCCCAGTCAAAAGCTACTCATGTAAAAGGCTTGATTTTACTTAGCTAACATACAAATATGTATACGTACATATGTATGTATAATTTTCCACCATTTACAATATTATTTTTCTTCGACACCATTCGTATCTGAATTTTGTTCTAGCTCGTATATGCAGATAATTGATAAAAGCAAAGGAAACAAGGAAAGGAACGACGACATAGACATAGCGCAGCGAATAAAGATCCAGCGGCTACAAGTCGTCCGAATGGATACAAACGCTCCGGCTCTGAAAGTACTCGATGCGGTACCAGCTGGTGGTAGTAGAGGAAAAGGAAAGCCTCCTCTGCGTTAGAAAGATCAGATGGAGAAGGACTTGGCTTCACTTGGTGTGTCAAATTCGTGCCGGTTAGTACGAGAAAGAAACGACTGGGGCGCTTTGTTAAACTCGGCCAAAATCGCTTAAGCGGTTTTCGCGCCAATTAAGAAGAAGAAGAAGATAACTTCATGAAAGAACTCAAATGTTAAGAGTAACGAATTACATATTTAGAGTACCAACCCCACAATTTCGAAAGTTCTAGCAATATTGACAATATTATGGTACTTATATACTTGTATTGTTGTAAATGTGTGTATGTACTGATGATTGAATCTACTTTTCCTTCAATCATTAAATTGTTTTTTTTTTGTTTTGCTAAACAAAGATAAATTTGCCAAATTTGATAAAGTAACGTCTTGTCGTAGCTTCTCTGAAAAACAAGTACACGATTACAATTTTATACACACGTTTGTACTTAATATATATACATACATAGCTACATAAGTATGTATGTATGTACATAGGTATAGCAATTTGTTTTCGAAATTTCTGCTTGAATTTCTACCGTGCACGCTATGGTGTTTCGAACGACGCTGTGCTAAAATAGTGCAATGTTGGTTGGGTGTTTGATTGCTCGCTGTAAGCCACAGCGCATACCCCACCACTTAAGTATGTGTGTATGCCTTTCGATATGAACCGCATCGCATCGCATCTATGTATGTCTACTAAGGCAACGACTGCTGCGGCGACGCCGCACTGCTACGTGCTCCACATTTTCCCCTCCGCTGATTCGTGTTATAACATTTCCATGTTATTTAAACGCATCTTTTTATTATTATTATTGCTGGCATTTGTTGTTGCTGCTGTTGTTGATGTCGCTACCGCTATTATTTCTGTTACTGCTGTTGATCGTACCATTCATTGTTGTTGTTATTATTATTGTTTTTGCTGTTGCTCGTCAATTTCGTACTTTGACTGATTTTTTCGCTGTTTCAGGGTAAATATTGCGACGAGCGTGTTTAGCGTTTCTTTGTGTAGCTGTTGGTTGTCATTGTCGTGCACAAACGCTGATGTCGCCTTCATTTCACAATTTTCATTTAAATTCTCTGATTTTGAAATTGTTTCGCATGTAAATTGGGGTTCCTCTTTCGCCTTTACGTGGCCCGGTCGGTGCGGAGCGATGCGTTATGTCGCAAATGCCAATATACATACATACGCACATATGTATGTACACGCTCGTACTCTTTTAAATTTCCATACTGTCGTAGTGGTGTGTGCGATCGCTTTCTCTACCGCTACCGCGCCCGCAAGTGCTGTCGTACCACCAGCGAAATAGCACAGAGCGAACACTTAAACATTTGCTACTCACTCCCATTTGTTATTGCCTCTCCATGTGTCTATTGTTTTTATCAGCAATTTTTTTTTTGTGACATTGCGCATCGCACCGCCCTAACCCCAGACCCAAGCGCTTCACCTCAGATTACAACGCAGCCGGCTAAAAAGTCAACGAGCCATATGCTCACGCTCTATTACAATAGTATTGTTGTTGCTGCTGTGAGTGTGCAAGTTTTTCGATTTTGTTTTTGTTTCAATTACAATTTTATGAGTGTCTGGTGTTATTGTTGCTGTTTTTATTCTACTTTAATTCTGCTAACGTGCGCTATCAGCGCTGATATTTATTGTAATTGTCTTGGATTTTGTCGTGGTTTTTTTTTTGATAAACTAAGCGAATTGGTTATACAACAACGTTCATTTAATTTACATACATTTCCGCCGAGTTTATATACCTTTGCCTACAATACTACAATAACCAAGCTACAAATATACATATGTACAAGGGTGCATACATACATACATATCCACATGTATACATCTCTACAAACTTGCGCATGTTTATTAGGTGCCCTCGTGTACTGGTGTACCGCGGCCATACATAGTTTCATCTGTATTTTTCCATTATTCATTTCTCTATTTTACTATCTTTTCACTTTTATTCTATGAGTAGTTACATACATATGTACATATGCACATTGGTGTTTATTCCTCGGTCATGCGTATTTCGCTTTTGCTTTCAACGTTGTCATATTTTTCTCACTTGTCTTTTGTCTATTTTGGGTGTTTCCGTTTTGTTGTGTCCTTCTGCTTGTTTGTCCACTCCACTCACACCCACAACTTAAATCATCACCACTGCTAGCCCACTCCCATTCCCATTTCCATTACCATGGCCATGTCCATCACTCACTCACCCTGTTGCATCCTATTTCCGCTCGTCAGACGGAAATTCCATTACACTGTTGTTAGCCCACAGCGTGAGCTTGCGCACACCCACCCCACAGACACCACGGCAACCACTTGTTTTCTCAAGCAAAACAAGCTGTACCGCCGATTAACTGCACAGTGTATTGGCCCCTTGCCCTGCGGCGTTAAAACAACAGAAATGTTGTCCTACTTGCTTACTGGCTTACTCACGTAAATTACTGTGGTATACAGTTGTTCTTCGATCGTACTTTATTTTTTATGCTTTGCTCGCTCGCTTGCGTGCTAAGTACTCGTATGTATAAGTACATACATGCAATTATATTTAGTTCTCATCATTGAGTTTTGTTATTGTTGTTGATTTTTATCGAAGTAATGTTTAAAGTGTGGGTCACTACTAAAATGTTCATGCATTCCATGCAAACATAAAATCCAAAGGTACAAAGCGAAAGTTAGATAAACCTCGCCTGAGGTCTATTCTGAGACGATAATAAAAATCTTGTTATCGGCAAATAAAAGCAGGCTTTTTCGCTTTCTATTCACAATTGTGGGCATTGAAATATGTTAACACTATTTGAAAAGGCCTCAAGTGGTTACTGGGTGAGGCAGCTGACCAAAGAGGCCCAGGAAAGCTCATCTTTGACAGATGGGTGGTTCGGCATGATGGTTCCACATCATTTACAGAGATGTTGCTGCTGTGGAGCGCCTCAGCTACGACTCGGAAGATTGCTCAATAAGGATATGCGAAATTTAAGAACCAAGTAGTTCCCAGAGTCGAAAATATCTCGCTGTATTGGTTTTATCAAGGATCTTGGCAACTTCTGCAGTAAGTATTGACTTTCAACGCCGATTTCGGTAATAACGGGCGATTTTTTAGCTATTATCTTTTTAAACAGTTGGTTTAAACATCTGACGCACGTTTCGTGTTTTGTTTCACTGTCAAACATCTTCAGTTTGGTCTATAAATTAACCATGAATCGTCTTACAAACGAACAACGCTTGAAAATCATTGAATTTTATTATAAAAATGCGTGTTCTGTTAAGAAAGTTTATCGCGCGCTTCTTTCATTTTATGGTCAGTTTAATGGACCCACTAAAGCGGCTATTCGAGCTGTTGTGACTAAATTTAGAACCAAATTTACATTACTGGACATCAAACCGCCAACACGCTTACGTAGAGTGCGAACTGAAGAAAATATTGCAGCTGTATCGGCCAGTGTTAATTCTGATCATCAGTTATCGATTCGTCGCCGTTCGCTGCAATTGGGCCTATGTTACTCAACAACGTGGAAAATTTTGCGAAAGGATTTAGGTGTAAGCCTTTCAAAATACAGCTGGTGCAAGAATTGAAGCCGAACGACCTACCGCAACGCAGAATTTTTGGTGAATGGGCTCTTGGAAAGTTAGCCGAAGATCCACTTTTTTATCGAAAAATTGTGTTCAGCGACGAAGCTCATTTTTGGATCAATAGGTACGTAAATAAGCAGAATTGTCGACTTCGGAGTGAAGATCAGGCAGAAGAATTGCAAGAGCTACCAATGTATTCAGAAAAGGTCACAGTTTGGTGCGATTTATGGGCTGGAGGTATTATTGGACCGTACTCTTTAAAGATGCGGCGAATCGTAACGTAACTGTGAATGGTGAGCGCTACCGAGAAATGATATCCAACTTTTTTTTGCCCAAAATGCAAGAGCTTGACTTGCATGACATGTGGTTTCAGCAAGACGGTGCCACAGGCCACACAGCACGCATAACAATGGACTTGTTGAAAGGCGAGTTCGGTGAACATTTCATTTCACGTTCGGGACCTGTCAATTGGCCACCCAGATCGGCTATGTTAAAGCTCATGTCTATTCAGACAAAAGCCTGCTTCAATTAACGCATTGGAAGACAACATTAAAGCATTTATATGTGAGATACCGGCCGAAACATTGGAAAGAGTATGCCAAAATTGGACTAAGAGGATGGACCATTTGAAGCGCAGTCGCGGTCAACATTTGCATGAAATAATCTTCAAACATTAAATTATATGGACTGTACTATCGATTTGAATAAAAATTTCATGCATTTTTCTGAATTTTACGTGTGTTTTTTTGAAAAACTTTCCTATAGCTCTTAAAAAATCACTCCTTATAAAGTGTATGTATACATGTAAATCAGAAAGAGTCCGATTTGTATTTAAATGTTTATATTATGAAATATAATGCAAGAGCTCAATGAAATTAAATGTGTTACAAATTAAATGGTTATAAAGTCAAAAGTTTAACCAAACAATATTTTAATCAAATTTTAAGAAATACAACTGCCGCTGCTGAACTTCGGCTGGCTACTCGTTGTTAATGTTCTCGTGCTTTCTCATCTTCAACGACACAGGATTATCTTCTCGCAGTGGATTGATTGGGGTGCCAGTTTACATACATACATATATAATGAGCGCTTACTCCAATTATTGGGTGTTTGTGCGAGCTCCTCCTTCTATTTTTGGTGTGTGTCTTGATGACGTTCCACACAATGACGGGATCTACAATTTTAAGCCGACTGCGAAGGGCAGATGATTTTTTATGAGGCGCTTTATCTTTCATGGCAGAAATACGCCCAGAAGCAAGCCATTGCCTGCCGTGGGGCCACGGTTATTAGAAAAAGCCTCGAAGACACAAAATCCTGGGCTCGTACCTACTAGAGGATGAAGACTTGCAAATGCTCACTCTTAAAAAGCTTCTCCGATTCCTTGAAATACCAATTAATTAAAATTAAGCACTTAGCTGCGCCCCTAGATCAATCCGGTCGCAGTGCATAAAGGCCTGAGCCTAACCTGTGCAACCATTACCATTACAATTTGTTAGATATGCAGCAGTCTTTCACCTCTTCCACGCTTGTCACCGCTGACGTTTTAATTATCTTTTATTTTTAATCACTTAATTATTTTTAATTTATTTTAATGTATTTAATTACAAAATATTTTTTATTTAGACTATCAGGCATATTTCGTGTTCCTGGTTTGCTTCATAGGACGCTGATAACATGCGGATTGTGTTGCAGTAACAATAGACGAGCGAGGCTGCCTACTGCACCAGCTTTTTTTTATGCTATCTACAACTTTCTTAGCGGTGGTATGGAGGCACACATCTCTTCTCTACCCCTAGTCAGAGGCCCGAAAAAATGATGATTTTGAATAATTTGCTAGTCAATTGCTTTATTTTACAAAAATAAAAACAAAGCATTCACCAGGTTTCGACGTGACTTCAGCAAAATTTAAAAAATAAAAATTAATAATTGTAAAAGAAGTTCCTTGCGGTGATCATCAGAAGTCCTTGGCGATTCATCTAAAATCAATCGGATAAGAGAAATTAGTTTTATTAATAGATAATCTTGTACCCGATCGAAGCTTTTTTTAAATTAACAATATGGCGGCCTCAGGAAATATTTTTCAGATTTTCCATAAAAACCCAACAATTAATTGTTAAAAAAAAGTCGAAATTTATGAAAAAAAACCTTCGATCAGGCACGAGTTTTTATGTTTTTTAAAAGCAGTATGAATTGTATTGAAATCCACCAAGCGGATTTCAAGTTACAGAGATAATCAGTTCCAAAAACATAATTCGAGAAAAACGCTTTTAAAGTTTTGCTATCGATGTGTGTAGAATTATACGAATTATTTAATTACTTTCACTATGTCATCTATTGCCAACCCATATAATACTTCTTCAGCCGTCATAGCAGCTTCCAAAATATCGATTTGCTGTTGCCTACGTAGCATTCTACCTTGTCGAGTGTTAACGTTAGCGCGCTTATCTGCCACTTTCATATGTGCAATATCCAGCTACTTGCTCCCGAACGCTCCGGAGCGCCCGAGTGCCCTTTGTTAATTGTTGAATAACTTGAAAAGTGTTTATCGGATTCATTTAAATATTTTCACACAATATTTTTAAGATATTATACTTTAAGAAATCGAAAAACCCCCAATTTTTTGAAAATTCTGACTACCCCTAATCCCTTTATTGACGCAGAAATCGCCTAAGCGATTTTGGCCAAGTTCAGCAAAACACCCCAGTCATTGCTTTCACGTGCTAACCGACGCCAATTAGAAACGCCAAGTCAGTCAAATTCTTCTCCAATTGTTCCCTCTTAAGCATAGTGCAAAGTTCGATATACATTGTGTAAAATAAGTACCCGGAATTTATAATTTAAACTCTCCCGGGAATACCTGACACTTCAAATTTGGTTTTTTCATGTTGGTACACATGTCCTTGAATGCACAAGCCTTATTAGAACGGGATCTATTACTTAGTGTGTTTTATTCTGCAGCCAAAGTGAGTTGATCTTTTGTTTACTTGGCGAATTTAACTCAATTTTTTGCAAAAAGAGCATCGGAAGGAGGTCTCTGAAGACATGGTTTCCCGAGCTAATACGGACCCTACGTTCATGAAACGCATAATAATTGGTGATGAGACATGGGTCTACGAGTACGATATGCAAACCAGTCAGCAATCGTCTGAATGGCGCTTCGAGAACGAGCCGTATCCAAAAAAACCACGCCAAAGCCGGTCAAAAGTGAAGGTTATGCTCACGGTTTTCTTTGATTACCAAGGCGTGGTGCACTCTGAGTTCCTTCCAGAGGGCCAAACGCTTAATAAGGAATATTATTTATCCGTTTTAAGCCGTTTACGTGAAGCCATTCGCCGTAAACGGCCCGAATTGTGGAAGGACAATTCGTGGATTCTGCACGACGACAATGCGCCATCGCACCGAGCCTTGATTGTACGCGAATACAAGACCAAAAACTTAATAAATACTATCGAACAGCCACCGTATTCGCCAGATCTCGCACCCTGTGACTTTTTTCTCTTCCCAAAACTAAAATTGCCACTTCGGGGAAGGCGTTTTGAGTCGATTGAAGACATTAAAAAAAATTAGCTAAAGGAGCTGAAGGCCATCCCGGCGCCGGCCTACCAGCGAGCCATGGATGACTGGGTTGTTCGTTGGAATATTTGTATCGGCTCAAAAGGAGCCTATTTTGAAGGCGATCCAACAAATAATGATGAATAATATGAAAAAATGTGTTTTTTTTTTTAAATTCCGGGTACTTATTTTACACAATGTACATTGCCGTGAAATATGCGTGAATTTTCGTATGTATCTCACGGCAAAGGAGTAGCCAGTTAACGCTGTGAAAACAACGCTCAACATGCCAGCAATATTTTTCCATATCTAGTATTTAAATGCGACATGCGCATTTTTCTTGTCAAAATTTGCCAATTGCTCATAACTTCGACGTTTCTTCACATCTTTCAGTCAATGTTAGTAGCAACATTTCACGGCAAGCAAATGCACGTTGCTGGCAAAATCCACGGCTGTGAAGTTAGTACTAGCTTTATGGCAGCGGAGACTTTCTTCTTCCGCTGGTACCACCTTCGAGCATTGTCCCGAATACATTTAGAGCCGGTGCGCTAGCGGAGCCGCTGAATCTTATTCACTGCACTATGTCGACCTCTGCATACATCTCATACGTGTGTATGTATGTGTGTATAAGATTTAAAATGCCTGCCATATACCGCCGATCCTGGTTGCCTCCTATCTTTTACAATGAGATCTCGCAACGCGCGCCCACTTTTGAGGATTGAAAATGTGGCTTTAATATGGTTGTATGTATGTATGCGTATATGCACGCAAATTACATTTTTATCTCTTCCTACCTAACCTTACCTAAGACAGCGTAAACGAGCAAAGCAGCGGTAATAAAAACACCTAAGTATTCTTTTATTTGCGTGCAAACCACATTCATGCCATTTCATGGAATGGCCTATTACTACTAATCTACGTTTGAAGCGTGTGAGATGTGTGCTTAATACGAAACTGGTCACAAATGTTGAGCAAATTATCACGTACCAACATTTTCAAGTTCAAGTGCACAATTTCGAGAATTATAAATACCGCACCACATTCTTAGTGTAACCATTTATTCCGTCCAACGCTAAATTTTCAAAATGGGAGGCGAATGATTTTTGTGTGTATAAGTACTCATATGAACATAAAGACGTGGGGCTTGAGGCAACGAGAGTGGGGAGTTTTGATTGGTCAGTTTTCATGAAAGTGTATGGCTTTGAAGACATTGTGCGGAAAGTGCAAGCTAAGTTTGGTATTTTATTGTGATACCATTGGGTTTGCACGTAGTCAGGTAAAGTAAAGGTACTAAAGTACTAGATGCCTATTGTGATGACACAGTTTGCTTTTGGTCCCCTTCTGTAATCGTTCAGTGTCTCTGTTGAACCTCAATCAGGCCGCGCATCATTTGAGGTAATGCTCAGCTTGGCAAATTTACTATTTATTCTCTTCTCTCAGTGAGTACCTACTTTACAATCATTTCCTGAAGATCTCATTATTTTTCAGAAAGAATCTGTTGAGTCGTCCTAAAGAAGCGGACATGACTAATAGATTTCATTAGGTGAATGCAGTTGCAATTGCCCTCTTTGATACGATTCAAAGAAATAAATTGAAAGATGCAAGAGACTTGGTCACCAGCAAGGCACATTGAAGAAGGCAGAAGTGACTCTCCCAAAGCTGACTATTATGTTAAAAAAGTGTGTGATGCTTATACCATATACTGGGTTGCCTATATTCGACGGACCCATGTGCTTTTTTTTTATCAAAGAAAAACACAATTTTTTTGATGCTGGCGATAATAATCATTTTATGTGGTTCAAGTAGATTTGTTGACATCACTTTTTGAATATGATATCTCTCAAATAGCCGCATTGAGCCTGTACGGCGTATTGTGCCCGTTTTGCAGCATTTTTCATAGTTTTAGCTAACATTTCGGTTCTTGAGCTCTTCTATTGTCTTTGGCTTATTAATATAAACCTTTAAATATCCCCACAAGAAGAAGTCAGGTGGCGTTAAATCGGGCCAGTCAAAATCGGTGTAAATACGGCAATTTTGTTTGTTTACCTTCCCATTCAATAAGAAATGAGCCTCATCGGACATGATGATTTTGTTTTTCTTCTTCTTCTTTTGACTTCTTTTGTTGAATGTAAATTTCAACAATTTGGAAGCGCTAGCGTGGCGTGTACTGTTCCATGGTAAAAATCTGCTTGGACTAACGCTTCCAACGCGGTATGTCATTAAGCGATCTGACGTCTCTGTCAGAAGATACAGGGTTGCCGGATGTGTCCGTCGAATATGGGCAAACCTGTATCATTTGAAATGAAAGTTTGTAAATATGAAAATATTTAAAGTTGATAGATACCTATGAAATGAGACTTTCTGCTATTAGTCCATAGATGTCGCGAGGAGTATTTTTAAACCTTCCCACATGTCTTGTTTTTTTCGTCTGTCATCTGTCAACAATATTCAGTTCATTGTTCGTTACGTTTCATACAACAATGCATTTTTGTCGCTCTTAAAAATGTCGAATTTCGTGCCTTCAAACTATGATTTGCGGACACCGTTGAATTTCTGTTATCAATTGAAGAAAAACGCTTCTCAAGCTCATCAAATACTTATAGAAGCTTATGGTGGACATGCTCTAAGTAGAGCACAGTGCTTTAGGTGGTTTGAAAAATTCTGAAGTGGTGATTTTAGCGTGGAGAACGAGGACAGTGGCCGGCCACCGAAAAAGTTTGAGGACGCCGAATTGCAAGCATTGTTGGATGAAGATGATGGCCAACCGCAAGAATTGAGGGCAGAGCAGTTGGGAGTGACCCAAAAAACCATTTCCAAACGCTTAAAAGACATGCGCATGATTTTAAAGGTCGGAAGATGGTTGCCGCATGAACTGACTGAAAGGCAGCAAGAGAACCGAAAAACCACTTGTGAAATGCTGCTCTCCCGGTTCAAAATGAAGTCTTTTTGGCATCGAATCGTTACGGGTGATGAAAGATGGGTGTGTTTCTCTAATCCCAAGCGTAAACGATTGTATGGTCCGCCCGGCCACAAGCTAAAAACAACGGCCAAGCCAAATGTCTTCGGCCGCAAGGCAATGCTGTGCGTTTTCTGGGATCAGCGTGGTATGATTTGGTACGAGCTATTAAAACCAGGTGAAACAGTTGACGGTGCACGCGACCAACGGCAATTGGCCGATTTGAACAGCGCTATACACCGAAAACGCCCAGAATATGCCGATCAGCGTCACAAAGTAATTTTTCTTGATGATAATGCACCGCCACATCGAGCAAGAGCGACCCGGAAATTAATGGAGATGTACCATTGGGAATCGCTGGTGCATGCGGTTTACTCACCAGACTTGGCGCTTTCCGATTATCATTTGTTTACATCGATGGGCCACGCACTTTCCGAGCAGCGCTTCAATTATCACGAAGAAGCCAAAAAATGGCTCGATGATTGGTTTGCGGCCAAAGACGGACAATTTTTTTGGCGCGGCATCCACAAATTGCCTGTGAGGTGGAAAAAATGTGTCGCTAGCGATGGCTTTACTTTGAAGATTAAATTTGTAACCATTTTTTGTTAATAAACGTTTGAAATTGGTATCTACCATCTTAAAACCAGCTTAATTGTAGTTGCGTGCTTCTCAAGGAAAATCGCATACTAACTAAAGTGAAGCTTATTCGATTATGAAACCGATTTGGTAATTTTCTTGTTCTTATTCGCTCAATGCATGTAACCATAGTACACTGAACCATTTTTTATTTACTTTTTGATATGAAATCTCTCCTGTAAAGCTCCTTTTTTACAAGAATTTTGTTTACAAAAGGTAATCATGAATTAAATTTTTTTTATAGATACAAATTAAAAACCTAAATGTAAAGGGTCTTTCAAAGGACGCGCCTGAATGTTATTTTAAAATGAATCATGTCAAGACTTAGGTTCTTTCAGGTTTTGATTCAAAATATGGTTCTTAACAAGTATATGTAAATGAATGCAAACGAGGTGTGTTCAAAAAGTATCGTGAATTTTGAATTTTCGCAAGTTACGTATATTCGAATTTCGATATTTTTGTGGCGATATGTTGGTACTCAAGTCTCTCACTCATGCCGACGAGTTCGGCCATTTTGAATGTTTAGTTAATTGTTGACAGCTGCTTTGCTTGCGCGTGTTTCGGCTCGTCTTCGATTTTTACCTATTCCAAAACATGAATCAAAGAACCTGTATCAAATTTTGTGTGGAAAACGAAATTAAGTGCGCGAATGCATTCCGAATATTGTCTGTGTTATGCGGAGAAGCTACTTTGGACCAAAGCAACGTTTACCGGTGGTACAAAATGTTCTCAGATGAACGAGAAGATGTGAACGACGAGCAAGCGTGCCGGACGCCCGAGCACTCCAACAACAGACGAAAAAATTGATGAAGTGGAGAAAATGTTATTGGCCAATCGTCGAAGCACCGTTAGAGAAGTTGCTGAGGACCTAGACATATCGATTGGCTTGTGCCATTCGATTTTTTTCAATGATTTGGACATGAGACGGGTCGTCGCAAAATTCGTACCAAAACTGCTCAATTTCGACCAAAACCAGCATCGCATGAACATTGCTAATGAGATGTTGGACTCTGTCCGCGATGACCCAAATTTGGTCCAGAGGGTCATAACTGGTGACGAATCGTGGGTTTATGGTTAAGAGGTGGAAACCAAAGTGCAATCATCTTTTCAAACATTTGCCGGTATATTCTTAAAAGTCTATACTTTCGAAATATCAAAAAAAAAAGAAATCAATTTTTTGAAAATTCTAGACCACCAGGACCCCTTAAGTCAAACAGTTTTTAATAGTTAAATAGATTTTTAGAGAACTTCGAACCAAGCCAATTAGTTCTTACCTGTGTGAAAATGCATAATATGACATGTACGGTACTTTGCAAACTCCCTAAATGCATAATTTCAGCCGTATCGTGCTTACGACACCTTTATGAATACTCCAAATATCACTTATGTACATATGTACCTATGTGGCTGCTTGGCTGTCTTCGCAGCACCGTAAACCCTGAAATTAATTTGATAAAGCCTTGCTATGGCTCCATAGCTCGGGTGATACTCGCCAAAGGAGCTCAATAGTTTTTAAGGATCTCGTAGTGCGCTCTTGTTATTATTATGTATTATTATTATAAATGGCTATTTGTGCGCTGCGACCTAAAAATATCTATTGATTAATAAATCCTAAAACTGCTGTAGGCTTAATTTCTACCAGGAGGTTTGGATCTATAACCCCGCTTCCCAGGTAATATAATCTGCATCGTGCCATTGCTAGACTGTCGCATAGAACATGTTCTGTTGTTTCTTGTGTCTCTACAAGAATAATTGTCTGCCACACGCATCTTTTTCATGTGGTAATTAAGTTTACGATGACCTTTTAATAGTTCAGTGGGTAAGTTTCATGTTATTTCTGCTGAGGTTTAAGATGACCTCCTCCTTTATACGTTCTGGAACAATGAGTATTTTCGATTACCGCATGCTCGTTTGGATTTTCCAGTACTCGATTAGGTCTCGTTGTTTCCGCTCACGTAGAAAGGCACTTTTGAAGCTGTTATTTACCACACAGAAAGGTTTAGGTTCGCAATTTCATTCCCTCGGTACCTCTCATGGCCCGGTACTCAGATCAAGGTAACAAAGTTCTTTGGTGCTAGAGTATCGAGAGTTTTAAAACATTCCCAGACGAACCTTGATTGGAATGAGCACTTATCAAGCCATTTTAGAGCTGCTTTCACTGTCAGAGAGAATGTTGATATTAGCACCATGTGTGCCTTTACGAAGACATTCTCTGGCGCATAACTCTAAGGCGTAGATCTCTGTCTGAAAGTTTGAAGTCGTTTTTCCCATTGTGATTGCTTTCTTGAAATGTGGTCCGACAATTCCAGCCCGGCACTGCCATAAACAAACTTTCACTCTAAAAATACAATAAGTTAGCAATATTTCGCAACTGTTTCATTTCGTTATGCGGCGATATGATTATCATCGTCCTTGCAGACTGGACTGCTCCATGACCAAAATCCCAAAAAAAACAGCGTCTTGTTGTACACAATCAATCCATCTATGCGGTAGGAGGCTCCTTCTTTTCTGGCTGTGGGACTTTCCAAAGAGTATTTGTTGGGTGGGTAATCCGTATTAGCACGCAATATATGGCGGTATGCTAAAAAAAGGGTGTAAGCGTCAATTATATTTATATAATAATGATAATAAAATATGATAAAAAAACATAATTGGCGCGTGCACTACTCTTAGGTGTTTGGCCGAGCTCCTATTTGTGGCGTGCGTCTTGATGTTGTTCCACAAATGGAAGGACCTACAGTTTTAAGCCGACTCCGAACTGCAAATGGTTTTTTATGAATTGCTTTTTCATGGCAGAAATACACTCGCAGGTTTGGCATTAGCTGGGGAAGAGCGATCTCAATTAGAAGCAATCTATTCATTCCGGTGTTTGTGCACGAGGATTCGAAGCTACACACCCCCGAATGGTAGGCACGCAAAAACCCATTCGGCTACGGCGGCCGCGGCGGTACGATACTGACTCCAAAATGATGGAATACAAGATTGCGCCATTCAGGCCGTGCCTCAGAAATCAAAGAAACAAATAGAAGAGGAAGAATAAGCGAAAGCAAGGGAAAATAGCATTTGGAGGCTTTATTTTCATTTATGCTTCCAACATTTAAGGGGGGAAGCTGGTCTAGAGCGCAAAAAATGGGTATATTTTATGAATTTATTTTGACTCAACAAAGGAATCAATCGAAAATCTGTGAAATAGGTTTAATAATATAGCTTTCATGGTACAAATACAAAATTTTTCGTCTGAATTAATTTCAAAATGGCCGCTGTCCAGTAGTTCTCCTAAGGCGCCTTTTTTCTAGTGGGTCCATTGCCGAAGACGTAAACTCCTTAATTTTTATCCTGGATCAAAAAATAAAATTTTTTTAGTTTCTATATAACAACAGAAAGAGACGTACGTAGGATTTTTTCGATATTTTGTTTTTTCGCGAAATGGTGCACGTTTGAACAAAAAGTTACAATTTTCACTATAAAGAACGACATAAAATTGTTGATTAAAAACAAAACTATGTTATATAAATAAAAAATCCTACGTACGTCTCCGGAGAAAGGTATTTCGAATGTATTGTCAAAATTTCGTAAGAATCGGTAAAGATTTGTTCGAGTTATGTCTTCGGCCAGTTTAAAAAAAGTGATTTCGAGAAAAACGCGTTTAAAGTTGTAAATAGCGTTCGGGGCATACCTGCGAGGCACTCCCGTCGAATGAAAAATTTGGGCATTTAGACATTTTTGCTGGCATCCCTCATTTGGTATATTATTTCTAAGACCCTAAAGCACCTTTTAAGACAAAAAAAAATTTTTCGATTTTTTCAAAATTCTAGACCAGCTTCCCCCCTTAACCATTTTTATTATTATTTTTTATGTAAACATGAAAACCACGCCATCCTTGGCTTTGGACATCATACTACATCTGCCACCCCTCTCTTCTGCGGCCTGCTCCGTTTTAAGGCTCAAAGCGAACTCACAATGGAGGACTGTCACTCATGGACATTCAACCATCTTAGACTCCTACACGAATATACCCAGTGACTGTGGTTATCACCCTGCCATTCTTTGCTTCGAAAGGAATTTCTTAATGAAAATCCCTTCTAGACTGGAATGGTTTGAAGAAGATCCAACACCCAACACAACCGTTAAGATCTACCTGTATGAAAGACATAAGTAATTTTATGGAGATACCTCTCGCAACTTGTAAGCTTCTCAATAAGGACGCATTAATCAGTTCTGCTAATCAAAGATGGATTGGCGTTAATACCTGTGAAATTGCTAGGCAAACATGGCCAAGGCTAAATTAACGTCTGTTCAAGAGTATTACAAAACTGAATAGATTTCAAGTCAGGACCTTAGTAGGGGCCCTCACAGGACATTGTCTCATAGGAAATCATGCAAGGAGATTAGGCGTTTATACGCATGATTTCTGTCGTAGCTGCAGAGAGAAGGAGGAGTTGGAAACAGTTCAACACCTTTTTTGCACATGCCCAGCTCTAGCTAGAAACAGGAACCGATTTTGAAAATCCTACTTCTTAACGAATATAGATAATCTATACACTTTAGATATCAACAGCCTTTTAGGCTTTGTCAAAAGCTCAGGATGGTTATATATGGGGAGGGAAATGTAGATCAGCCCCCGCGGCTCACAACGGACCCATTTCGAGGTCTAAGTGGCATCGTTGTCTCTATGTGCAATGCGGCTGCCAAACCTAACCTAACCTAACCTGTTATGTAAAAATTAAAACACTCACTGAATGCTTCACAGCTTTGCGGTGTTTATTTTCTGTGCTGAAGTCTCTCAACACTGCCGATAATGTCGAATTCGCGAAGAGCAAAGTAGTGATACTCAGAATTGTGCCACTTTTGAGATCTCTAGATCATGCTACTAACTGGCGAGTATTATAGTATTATAGTGATAATCGAGTCGATAGTATTTTGAGAAAAGAGATCAAAAAATTTAGTGCCAAAATAACATATGATTCAAAAAGAATCCTGCACTTGGAGCACCTTGTTGGTATGTACATACCTATGTATAAGCGTATGTTCAATGCCTCTCTGTACATTTGTTGTAACACAGTTGTTTATTCTACAGTTAAACACATTTTGCAAATCATGTTTAAAGCTACAACTGATTATTAATAAGATTACCTACATAAATTACTTGACATATTGCATAATTTGACGTATGCCATAGCATTGCACGACGCACGAACATCTGTATTTAGGTATATAGTATGCACTACAGTAATTTGTATAAGCAGAGATATCACTGAGCGTTACTAAAAAAAAACTTGGCAAACTTCAAAATTTTGTTTACTCGCTAAGTGTGAGTTTATTTTGCATTCAATGCAAAAGTAGGTGAATAAAGAATCGGAGCACTCCTTTTGGGCCTAACTTAACCCGTTGATGGGTAGCATGCGCTCACTGAAATTAATATGTAAAACTAATACAACATTACGGCATCACAGTATACCGTAATAGCCTAGACAGACGACAGCGTTAATCGAGATTACCGGCGCAGTTAATTCTGATTAAACTTTTGGTGTAACAGACGGTTGTTACAAGGATTAATGAACATCTGATGTGCTTATTGGATAGTTCTGTCATCAAAATATGGATCCCAGGCTACAAATACTAGTAGTAGCTGCTCTGATACTAAGAAATATTTATTTATTAAAAAACAAAAAATCTTAAGGGGGAATCCAGTTTAGACTGATCAAAAAATCGAAATTTTTTTATTGCATAAATTGTTGGTATAACTACTCAAGAATATGTGGTAAAAATTTTAAAAGGAAATTCGCATTATTCCCGATTTTATGAGCACTTAAGTGAGCGCCGTCGGTTCGGCACCGTAGCGCGCTGTAGTTAGAACGGCGTTTTTCTCGAAACGACTTTTTTCAATTGGTGGGCACTCTAGCTTAAAAAGTTATCGACCAATCGTTATGAAATTTTTGGGGAGTGTTTTCTATTCAATTTTAATTTATATCAACCTAATTCTTGGATTATATTATCATTTAAAATATTTTTTTAAAGCAAAATAGATGAAAAAATATGGTATGAAAAAATTACATCATTGTTCAAGCGCCTCAAAGATATGCAAATTTCAATATTATTTTATCAAAATTAGGTTCATATTCTTAGGAAACATTTTGTGAATGAAACAAAAAATTGTTGTTGATTCCAGAGAAAAATTGCAACTTCAGGAATGCCCGCCAGTAACATACGCGGACGGCGATCGTCCATGGACAACACGCTCTAACGCCACTATTTCCGGCGGAAATGGCTTGAAAGAATTTTAAAGTGTAATTAAAAATATGGGTAAAATACCCTCCAAGTTTAAACAATTTCTGATTATTCCTTCCTTGTTAAAAAAAAGTCACAAAAAACACAAAAATATCGGCCTCCTAAACCGGTTTCTCTCTTAAATTGCAATTTCTTAAACTGATCCGAAATATCAAAACAATTAATATAATAACTTGTTAGTCCAAACTAGCATTGTATCCAGTCTTTCTTGTTCTTCTCTTTAAAAAAGTCATTATTTTCCATTCACAATAAATATTAACTCTTATTTTTCGTCGCCATCGAAAATTCCTCTAATGCGCTTAAATTATAAGAATAAAGCCTAGTTTTCAATGCGCATTAGTTGCATTTAATTCCTGAGATAATGTAAATTAAACAACAAACTGCAATATCTCCACTCCGCCGAACGTCATACACTCTTATACCATCACCCCACCACCACCATGTTTCACTGTTGGTAAAAAATGTTCTTTACTCAGCGTCAGATTTCTTCCACACAATTTTTCGTCCTTTGATTCCAAAAATATAAAAATTACTTTAATCCGAAAAAAAACATATTTTTCTAAAATTCTGGAGGCTTATGTTTATGCTCATTTGTGAAAGTAATGCGTTTTTGCCTATTCATTAGGGAAATAAATCACTTCGTCGTAGCAACTCTTCCAGAATAGACGGATTTTTAAGGCTTTTGGCAGTTAAAGGCCTAATATATTTTTGAAACTTATTCCCAATTTCATTTTTCACTTCTGAAGCAGCAATCTTTGCATACTTTTTTACAAGCCCTTCAATATTCCTTTTGGTCAATTTACAGAGACTCCCTGCTCTTGGTCTTGAAGTTATACTTCCGGTATTTTCATAGTTTTGAATTACTGTCCGAACTGATATCCAGGCATGGCATCTGCTGTTCTTCCTATTTGTTTCTAGTTCTGCTTTCTTTGCACAATTTTATTTTCCTCTCGCCAATGCCAGTTTCATTTCTTTTTGCTTCTATTAATATATAAAGTTAACTAATCAGTTAATAGCTTATTAATTAAAAAATAATAATTTTTTATCTGGAAGAAAAAGTCTAGATCCGTCCACAACAAAAAAAAAAAATCACAAAAATCAACGGTATTTTGTAGTCCCTTGAAATGTCACTTTGTCATACTAACATTTTCAATTGCTGAAGAATCTAGAGGAAAGAAGGATACACGTAGTGGCCTACGCAGACGATGTTGCAATATTAATAAGAGTGAAATTCCTAGATACCCTCTGCAAAATGGTGCAAAATGCTTTGAACGAAGTAAGCCGGTGGGGTGCATCGAGTGATCTTGGGATAAATTCCAACAAAACAGAACTAATCATGTTCACCAGAAAATACAGAATACCTGTTCTAAACCCCCTACGCTTGAGGGAATCACACTAGGACTAGTATTAGATAGGAAGCTGTCGTGGAAACATACGATTAACGATAAAGTAAAGAAAGCAGCCACAGCACTCTCTACATGCAAAAGAATTGTGGGGGAAAAATGGGACCTAACCCAAAAATTGTATACTGGCTATATATAGCAGTGATACGGCCTGTCATGACATACGGTGTCTTAGTCTGGTGGTCAACACTCGAGAAAAGAATAACAGTAAAATTCCTAGAAAGTATTCAAAGGGGTGCTGGTCTCTGTATAAGCGGGGCACTAAAGACTACGCTCACGGCAGCGATGAATGTCATGCTGCACTTATTACCGATTGAGGCATACTGCAAACAGCTCATGGCCCTTAGGTTAAGAGAATCTTCTAACTTAACCACTAGCAGAAGAGATCACGCAAGAATACTAGACGAATACCCCTTCCTACATCAAACGACTGACTTCTGTAGCTTAGTGGTGTTGCATTTAAACACATCTTTTACGACAACTTTCCCAACTAGGGAAGATTGGGACAATGGGGTAATGGACAATAGAAGCGGAATCAGCATCTATACTGATGGTTCCAAGCTAAATGATCAAGTAGGCGGAGGTCCTCATTCTGAAGGAATGAATGCCAATATCTCATTCCGGTTACCGGATCACTGCAGTGTATTTCAAGCTGAAATATTAGCTATCAGGGAAGGCCTGCTAGCCCTAAATAAAAGTGTCCTCACAACAAGAGATACAAACATATATTCCGATAGCCAATCGGCCCTGAAAGCTTTAAAATCGCCTAATATTACCTCGAAGACAGTAAAAGAATGTATCGACGTTCTGACAGAACTATCACAGTACTTTGTAATAAACCTGCTCTGGGTGCCGGGTCATAGAGACATAGAAGGCAACTGCAAAGCAGATGAACCGGCGAGATTGGGTACCACATTACCGATCCAACCAGACAAAGAGAACATACCTATACCTTTAGCAACTTGTAAGATGCTTATAGATAAACACACTATCAGTGCCGCCAACAGGCTATGGTCTCTGTCCCTCACCTGTGCAACTAGTAAAATTACATGGCCGGAATGGAACAAGGGCCGCACAAACTGACTGTTGAAACTAAGCAGGAAAAACATGAGACATCTTTTGGGGGTCCTAACAGGGCATTATCTGATTGGCAGGCATGCCAGCAGACTGGGAGCGCCCTATAACGACTATTGCAGAAGCTGTAGCGACATCGAAGAAGAAGAGACTATAGAACACTTGCTATGCGGGTGCTTGGCTCTGGATAGAAAGAGGTTCAATATTTTAGGAAAAAGTTCCCTGAAAAACTTGGCACAAGTAGCCAATATAAAAATAACAAGACTTGTTAGATATATCAAAGCCACAGGTTGGTTCAATGAGGACAATGTAGAGTGAGTAGAGGGGACAGCGCCGGTGGTATCACAATGGGCCTACAGCAGGCCTAGGTGTATCAACCGACAACCACTATAGCTACCTACCTACCTACACTAACACTTAGTGGGCTACAAAACTGCATATCTAGAAAAATTCTGGTTAAGATGTTTTTGATGAAATTTTTAGTTTTTATTTAATTTTTTTATTTTTTAAAAGTTTGAGACTTTGCGTTAGATGGATCTTGTGGTATTTTGAACTGCATTTAAAAAAAATGATTATAATTTCGCAAATAAGTGTAAATAAGAAGAAATCATACAAAGTAAATATGTCATGCGGCCTATAAGAAAGCGGTCAACTTGATTCAAAATGCTTGCCATAACTATAGGAAATTCCACGGCTGATAAGCAGGCTAAGCAAGGCACCCTTGAGCTGCATTTTCAGTGCAAATAAGCTATCTGCGGTCTGCTTTTGAACAGATGGATCTTAAGGCGGCTTAGCGAGTACCTGGCGAGAACAAAAGTGCCTGTCACGTCAGTATTTTGAGAAAATCGTTGCAAGTTCAAAAACAAAAAACTGCAATTTTAAATCAAATTCGGTGTACATTGTTCAAAATTCTAATCCATGGCGACGGACGCAAAATCAGTGTTCAGTTTGATGAGCTCAGCTCACTTTTAACTGAAAAGGCTGATAAAAAAAGTATTTAAGTAGCGGCAAAGTAAAAGTGTAGAATGTAAAAGTACCTGTAAATAAAGGCTTGCTCACCAAATCTCTTATGATCAGATGGTATACGATTATAAATCGGAAAGACGCGAAATGTTTACTATCAAACAGGCCATCGGCTGCGATGCGAACAACAGAGGTTTATTTTATATTTCCTTAGAAAAAAAAAAAGAAAAAATAAATGCTTACAACTAGTAAACCTTTTCATCAAAACTAAAGTTCAATACACCGTAACCCTGCCACTTCCCCGTCGATCTGAATAAGTTTCGTTTTCCTGGAAAGGCTATTTAATTCTAAAATAACTTACAAACTTACAACTTCATTGCGCGCTCATTAGGGGCGAGAACATTGAAAATTTGGTAGTAGTACTTTTTTTAAAAACTAAACAATCGAAATTTGTAAATATCGCGAAATCCGTTCTACTGTTTTAATCTGTGACTATAAAATTTAGATTCAGCGGCAAATTTTAGCTATGATTTATTCTTATCGCTGTTGTTGTAGCAGCATATACATACCTAATACATATACGGGGAATGCTGCTGAAGTGACAGCCCTTGGCTGGATATAAATACGGGTCGTTCCGGTGACGTAGGACCGACTGCCGTGGGAACGTTTATTCTTATCGTCGTTATTCTTGTTTTCGTCGGGTTGTACATATTTCTGCAGTTTATTGACTTTAGTACAGGATAGCGCAAAATAAATCACCCTATCGAAAGATTTAAAATTTTTGGTCGCACGTTGATACTTGTGAACTAGACAGCTGCCGTATACAGACAGGCAAGCAATGAAGCGCGTAAAGGTCAAAATAGAGATTTCCAACAGTCAAAAGCAGTTTTTCTTGTAGTAAAAAAGTTTTTCAAACACAAATTTTGTGCCACCTTATATTTAGTGCTGCACGATACGACTGTTTAATGTAGATATTAAAGCGGCAGATTTAATTAAATCCGACTATACGATGTGTGACTACCATTTGTGAGTGCATAAGTTCGAATCTCCACACATGAATCCGCTAAATGATAAAGAAAGTTTTTTCTAATAGCGGTCGCCCCTTGGCAGGCAATGGCTTGCTTCTGGGTGTATTTCTGCCGTGAAAAAGCTCCTCAAAAAAAAAGCATTTGCCGTTCGTAGTGGGCGTAAAACTTTAGATGCCTTCATTTGTGGAACAACAGAAGTGTACGCGTCTATTATTTATTTATTTCTATTTATATGATTTGTAACTGGCCAAAGTTTCAGCCGCATATAAGCCCTGTGTCATTAGACTTAAAAGTTTGCATCGAAAATAATTTAGATTTTTTGCATTAAAAAATTTTTTTCCAACTTAACTACTTCTATATTTTATATTCTTATTATTTTTAGTGTATTTTCACGCATTCCCGACCACTGTCCAAATACTGCGCGCTATGCGCTGTTTCTATTCTTCTTTCACTGTCGCTTTGCAGGCTTTTAGTCCTTTCGTGAGCGCGCTTTTGTGTGGACGCATTTGATACATTCCTCCGCCTGCCAATCGCAGAGAGTGAAAATTGAAAAGTGAACGTGAAAACGTACAAAAAAAACCCCAGAACAGAAAAATAAACGCAAATAAAAACTCGAATATATGAAAATGAATGAAAGCACACTGGCGTTTAGAGGAAAGGACAACACGGACGAATACGTAAATTCCAATTAAAATTCCAATTACGGTTTTTGCCGACTACTGCAACCATAACAAGAACAACTAAGGTGGCATATGCGAAGCTTACCGGAAACGTTACCATATTGAGTTTGTGTGAAAAATTGCCCAATGGGCGCTGGCAAAATGTGAGTATGCGCCTCGTTGTATATGTGTGTGTGTGCATTTGTTACGACACGAGTATAGTCGCATTGTTTTGTGTTACAAGTTGTTGATTGCCTGGCACGCTATGAACTCCATGAACATTTGAACATATGGTACGACAGACATAGCAAAAACCCTTGCCAAATGTTTATAAATTGCCTGTCACTACGACAAGTAGGTAATTTCGATATAAATTTCCTCTATTTACATAGGCGCATGCAACAATAATGAAATATTCATACAAAAATTGATGGGTTTGTAAGAAATCAGAGTGGCAGACATGCCAATTCGATTTATGTTAGCGTTTAACTTTTTCTTTTTTGTTGTGCGGCAGCTGCAGCTATGTCACTTGAGTGTCAATTGGGTGGGAGTGGTTGGCTACAGAATTTCTAGTGATTTCCTCAGCACAATTCATTACACATACAAACACACTTTGGTATTTGTGATGCGTATGCTTACATATGGTAATTTTGTGCCCAAATTATGCGCATTCTACTCAATTGTTAATCACTGTTTAATGAAGCAGACGTTAGCTGCTGCCGAATGCAAATTGTTGCGCCCTATCAAATAGTCTGCTAAGCACATTTAAGCGCCAAAACTTATTTATGTTTGCTTTTCAAAACATGTTCATATGTCAGAGATGATTATCATTTACATAAATTATCAGGGGTTTCTTGTTTATCCACAGTTTTAATAGACGTTACATGTATACCTTTGCACGTAGGTACGTTTGTGTGGTTGTTTCTATTTATATGCTTGCGCACATGCAAATTGTTAGAGAAATCGGTGTTTATGTTATATTGCCCTCTGTGGGTCAAAAAGTCATTGACTTCGAAAGCTAAAGTTTTTCTTCAATGAAATTATAAAGTCATTATGCGGTGTCGTTGTTGTTTCTTATTATAGTTCTCGTACTAACTGCATACTCGTATGTCTATGTACTGAGTCACTTTCGACTTCATTTGCTAACTAAATATTGAGCTATCATAAAGTTAACCAAAATGAGCAGAAACATATCTGTTCTTGATGATGAAAATGTTTGATATTTTTTGATTATGTGTGAGTTTTATTTTTGACTGTGCTTGATTCTTGGTACAATTGCCACAGAAATGATTAAAATTTGTTTACTCGTCCTACCAAATACAATCACTGCTTCTACTGCAATATGATCTATGTATGCATGTATGTGAAACCTGTGAAATCTCATGTATGTATAAGTGAATGTATCTGAAACAGCGAACGTCGATAAAAAACGAAAAACTCAATACAATACAAACACAATTTTTGCTGAGTCCGCGAAAAAAGTACTCGTTGTTGCAAAATTTTCTACACAAAAATGTTTCAAAGATACTTTTGCGTCAACACTTCGAAGGAATGGTGAATCAAGAGCGAAAATATATGTATGTATGGTAGTACGCGACGAATAAGATGTGTAGGCTCCATTATTAGAATGTACAGTTAAGAGCACAAAAAAACGTGCTGGAGACGCAGGCATACACCAAAAAAGCAAAAGAAAGACGCAGATCGTGATGCATGGATGAAGTAAAAGAAGATCCTGGGCGACTGAAACTGAAAAATTGGTAGGAGAAAACAGCAGACCGATCAGCATGGAGGTGTACCTACTATTCAGCGTGCCCAAAGCTCGCAAGACACCGCAAGACTGCTATCAGGGATACGATACACTAGACAGGGCTAGTTTACTGGGGCGGCAGCCCTTGGTCGGAAAAAACCTGAGTCATTCCGGTAACGTAGAACCGGCTGCCATGGGAATATACATGTACGATGATACACAAATTCCGACGGTTAACAACCCTAAAATATTGGGAGTTACCTTTGACAGCTTGCTCTCCTTTTAGCGCATACAACCGCTATTGCAACTAAAGTACGGAATCACAACAAGGTTCTCAAGTCGCTTGCCGGCAGCACTTGGGGCAAAGGCAAGAAAATGTTGCTGTCGACTTTTAAAGCAATAGGCCGACCGCGATAGGATGTCTTATGATGTCACCAATACAACACCTACACGATGAGGTCCTTTTGCTGTCTGTTAAGGAGCATAACAAATTGCTCGGTAAGCAGTTTCTAGGGTGTTACCGCAGGCCTCACTCATGCAAAGTTAATCACTCTATTGGAAGGCTTATAAGACAAATGACTACTAAAGAGACACTTGTGAACTAGGAAGCTGCAGTTCACAGTAACAGACAAGCAATGGAGCGCGAAAATGTCAAAATAAAGATTACCATCACTCAACATTTTTCTTGTTTTAATTAGTAAAAAGTCATTGCCAAACAAAGTTGGATGATTTTTTATAACAAAGAAATTCCAAGTACGTTTAAAGTTCGAGTTCCGTGCAATACTATAGATTCAAAATGGACGAGGTTTGCAAGAATAGACGGCCACAATTTACTAGGTACCAGGGAACAAGGGAATAGAGCGAAATGAGATAGTTGATGAGCCTGCTCAAGCAGGCACCCACTTGCCTAAGATTATCACGTCGAACATATATCTCTCACTCTCAGTTGTGAAGACGGAACTAGACGAGGAAGTAACTCTGGAATCACTGTCTATATGGGACGCCTCGACCTTCCACAGAATTGCCAAAATAATGCTCCGAACTTGGAACACAAAAACAACTAACTTTATTCTATCACTACCAAGGAGCGAATGTAAAATATTGGTTTGAGTACTGACGGGTACTGACTTGAGGTGTGTTTGGCCCCATATGCTGCAATGATGAGTTGCTAAACTTTGGGAGAAGATGTCTTGAAAGACACTAAATCCCAAAAGCCGCCCAAAAAAATCTTTTTTAATAACGAATGGTCTAATCACGAGATCCCGAGGACTTCCAAGGTTAACCTGGCTTAACCAAGTCATAGCCGACTTAGAAGCTGGATCTAATTCTATGAACCGCACAGATTGAAAGAGGGTTGTGGATGACGCTAAAGCTCACCTTGAGCTGTAATCGCTACTTGATGATGATGAGTGTCGGGACATTGTCTCACTCCATATCACGCAGCTAAAATGGGATTAGTAGAGGACAACGCATGTAACTAATGCGAAGAAGAAAGGTATTTGCGACTGCCAGGCTCTAAGCAGAACTCGTTACAACTGCTTAGGATCGGTATACTGTTCATCCCTGAAGGATATTGCTGACCAAAGTTTTAACTTACTTACTTACTTAGGTGGCCATAACAACCCGTTACCGAGTTATGGCCGACCTCACTAGCTCTCTGCAGGCGCCTCTGCTCCGCGCGCGCCTTCTTCAATTCTGTCCACCAAGCGAGAATAGGGTTTCCTCTACCTGGTCTTTTCACCGGAGCAATGGTCTTCCTCTGCGTCGGCTCCCTTGGACTTCGCCCTCGAACACCTTCTTTGCTAGAGGATTGCGGCCTTCACTGGTTGTTTTTTGTTTTCCTTGGCGGGTCCCAAACCCAGCGCACAACCCAGGGAGGACATTCGTTCACTGCCCGGCGGGTGCTCACCAGCTATCCAGGATGGCCAAGGAAAAGACTGGATCAAATCCAGGCTGTGTGTCGACTTGGATAAAGCAAGTGACAAGGGTAGAGCCCTGAAGTTTACCATGTTAAACCCAGTCAAGGCCATTGCCTTGTATTGCTAAACCCCATACATCCCATCCCCATTAAAATTCGCCAAGAGAAGTATGACGAAATATGTTTAACACGACTCCAACAACACTGGCAACACTACGGACCCTTGTGTTCTATGTGAGATCTATTCAGATCAGCCAGATATACCTAATCTAACCAAAGTCCCTATATAACTGCACTTCATTGAATGCAAAAATTATAGAAACAAGATTGCGCCCATCAGAGAGTGCGTGACGTCATATTGGTGCAGTTTTATGAGAGATGTAAAAACCCGAACAAGAATGCAAAAAGAAGAAGAAATAAGACAAACAACACAGAAATAAATTACACAAGTGCGTCTTCACACACACACACAGCGATAATGACGGATTCGCTGAGAGCAAAGTAGCGGTACCACGATCGGCGCCATTTAATTATTCTCTCCATCGTGCGTTGAATGCAAAAATCTCTGTTTTTCGAAAACTTTACTTATAAATAATTTTTTTCAAAACTTGCATTCTTCGATATATCGTGGTTTTGAAATTCTATAAATGTAACGAAACTATATATACAAGGTGGCACAAAATTAATTTTGGTTTTTAAGTAAATTTTTTACTAAATAAAACAAAAAATCCTTTGATTGATGGAAATATTTTTTTTTACCTTTATTCGCACCATTGCTGGATATTTCTATACTACAGCGATCTAGTTCCCAAGCGCCAAATATGATTCGCAAAAATTATAAATCTCGAACCTAGCAGACAATTTGAGATTTCCCTCCAACGCACCAAATTTCACACGAATAAAATTTAGGCCAAAAAAGTTAAATATGTACATAAAAATTTCAGTCGAAAATCTAAAATTGAGTGTGTTTCATAATGATCTGTTAACACCTACTGCAACATAAATATAAAGCTGCAGACCTTGCTGAATTAGGCAGCGTGGCAACAGTTTTTTCGCTAATTGGAACCTGATATTAACATCATCGAAAATGCCTGGTCGAGGTGCATAAAGAAGGTCGAAATTTTAGCAACAAATACGAATTGAAGCAGTTTACTAATAAAGTATCATTTGACCGTCTCACGTTGTATTAGCCCATTATAAAGGGTGGTTAAATTCCAAGGGGCGATGTTGAATGTGAACCACACCTAAACGTCAACGACACCGTTGGACACCGTCTTTCTTTGGGGTTGTTTGAAAGAAAAGGTGTACGTCGATAAGCCAGCAACAATTCAAGAGCTAAAGGATGAGATAATTCGGCACATTAACGGCATAGAACCTCAATTATGCCTCAGCGTAATCGAAAATTTGGACCATCGGATGGAGGTGTGCCGCGGCGGCCACTTGGCCGATATTTTGTTCCATGCATGATTGAGCCATACCAATATTATCATAATAAAGAGAAAGGACAATAATTTCCTAAAAAAATTGTATTTTATTCAAAATCAACGCCGGCCCTTGAAACTTAACCACCCTTTATGATGCTAGAAACAAATGGACCAAATACTAATCGTGATTATCAGCAGAATGTGATTTTTTTGATACAAAGGAAAATTTAAATGAAGTTCCAATAAATCAATTATTATGCAAAATTTATGCTGAAGCAGGCAGATTATAAAAAAACTAAAAATCAGAAGGAAATTTTATTTCGCCTAAAGTGTGTATGTGGCTAAATAGTTTTCGCCCCCTGCATGTACATAACTATGTATGTAGGTCCAATTAAAACTGTCGCATTAGAAAACTTAAACTTTACATCATTTTTCAATTGATTAAAATGACTTTTGTCAAATCAACTATCGAACATCAATCGATATTATTGATTTAATACCCTAGAGTCATGCCACAAGGTGACCTCATTCATCTAAATAAAGATATTCGTTTAATTTTTATAGAGGAACTTTTGCCTATTTTTACTTTAACCTATACTTGAAAAGTTTTTCTTCTAGCCACAGCAAGTATTTATTGCTTTGGTGGCCCAAAATGGCAAAACAATTAATTTTATCTAAGTAATTAATTGCTTTGAGCGCGAAATGAAAAAATAATTTACAGTTTGAAATAAAAATTGCCATCTCGATCGATAGTGGGAGTAATGGTATTTGTGGCAATATCCATATAGGGAGGAAAATGTATTGTATATTTGTATATTCGGTGCTACGAGTATACTACGCTTAACTGAAAAGTAATTGAATTCATTTAGTTGCATAGCCTTTGCCAGTTTGCCATATTTCGAAGGTAGTCGATGCACATTTCATCTTAATGCTCTCAAGGGTTATTTAAGACACATTTCTTTATTGGTTTTTTTAAAGCTGAAGAACTTAAAATGGTAATACAAAACAGAAATATTGTTGGTGTGAATTTTTGAAGTGAAACCTCTTAGGCGTCGATGGACGAGCGAGAATGGAGAGTAAAATTTCAAGGCCATGCAACGTATTTTCGTTCCGCGAGAGAGAAAAAAGATATAACGTAGAGGAAAAGGAGAGAGGGAGCTATATATATATATATATATATATAATTGGCGCGTGCACCCTTTTTGGGTGTTTGGCCGAGCTCCTCCTCCTATTTGTGGTGTGCGCCTTGATGTTGTTACACAAATGGAGGGACCTACAGTTTCAAGCCGACTCCGAACGGCAAATATTCTTTAAGAGGAGCTTTTTCATGGCAGAAATACACTCGGAGGTTTGCCATTGCCTGCCGAGGGGCGACCGCTATTAGAAAAATGTGTTTCTTAATTTTGGTGTTTTCACCGAGATTCGAACCGACGTTCTTTCTCTGAATTCCGAATGGTAGTCGCGCACCAACCATTCGGCTACGGCGGCCGAAACTATACCTTATATATATCTTAGATACACTTTAGGCTATTTTTCCTGAATTTTTCCTTGTGGTTACTAATTCCTAGTGAGAAATAACACTGCCTACTTTTTGGCGCTTGTTTGTTGGTGCAAACTTGTAGGAAATATATTTTTGGTGCCTACTTTTTGGCGTTATATTTCCTTGGTGCCTACTGTTTCAGGCGTTTTTTGGTCCCAATTTTTTTGTGCCTATTTTTTAGCTTTTATTTCCGTTTCTTTGGCTAGTGCTTGTGGGCACTATAAAGTGCTATCCATTCCGGCGTCGGATTTATTGGTATTGCCTTGCCGTAATTTGTGTCGTTGCTGCGGTCCGGGAATCGCTGCGTTTGTGCGGGTGATAAACGCTCGGAGCAGTGCGCGTTGTTGCCACGGTTTGTGTCCGGCGTTTACCTACACCGGTCGACGCTTCTCCGTTTTTTGTAAATTTTGTCTATTTGTATTCTCTGCGAATGTTGTGAATTTATTTAAATATATATTCTTTCTCTCTCTCTCTTTTTTTTCTCATTCTCTCTCGGGTCTCTCTCTCTCTCTCATTTTCTCTCGGGTCTCTCCCTCTTTCTTTGTCTGCTTTGAAAGTTTCACTTTCATTATTTGTACTACACTACACGCACTTTTTCTTTTTTTTTTTACTATAATCTGGTATATAATTTCATAAGATATATTTTTTGAATATCCATTCGTTCATTCAATGAGTTCAATTTTTTGTTTACCGAATTTTTAATTCCAGTGAACTAAAAGATTATAAGACGTGCGCATTCGTCGTGTTCGTCCAGAAGGCCGTATAATGGAGGTTAGCGCTTGTTGCACGATAATACATCGACTGATGCTCCAATTTTTTTAAACAAAAATTTGCATACATTATTCGGTATGATTCTCGGCCATGCAAACCGGTTTATAGGGTGAACTATTTTAATAATAGAAGAAGAATATAAATAGCTTTTTACAAAATAAAATGCTTTTAAATTTCTCAACAATTCTAAATTTTAAACGCTTTTAAACAACTTATATACTTAGGCGAAGTTACGACCACCTCATGTGTAATCTAATTAAATTTCTAAGCCACCGGTTTTGCAGATATGAATCAAATTGACGATAGGGATAACTCATACGATAAGATTACACATTCAGCGTAAATGCAAACTCATGCAAATAATATAAAAAATACACAAAGGAATTTATAAATGGCTTATATGGGGTATAAACAAACTTTTGTTTGTACGTATATGAGATACTAAAATAAAGATACCTACACTTAGCTATTACCGACGAATCACGTTTAACTGGTGGGATAGGACTTCTCGACTTTATTTTCTCCAGCATAGCGTCAATCTGCAGGCGATATCCGGACGAGCGTGAAAAGTGTCTGATAAATAATTTAAACAAACGAACCCCAGCACCAGTTGAGAAGTAGGTTGGAGTGGCTGCTAACAACAGGTGAACTAATCTGAATATCTGCAGAATGTCGCGTTTACTTTGTCCAACAATCTCCAAATAATGAGAATAGAGTTAAAGAAGAGCTATAGTTCATTCAGCGAATTGAGTGTCCGTTCCCGTTTGAGTGCCCCGTTCAAAAAATGCGCTCCTTACTTTTGGGAACGCCTTCTTCTCGAATTTGAGCAGTTTAGACACAAAGTCGCTGGAACGACTGGTTGGGATGGCTTAAGGGTTTGAGAACCTATATATCTCTTCTCATTTTAACCTCTTCAGATTCATAGTACACATATGTATGCGTACTATCTCCATTTTTCTCTAGCATTGCGCATACAGGTAGAATATAAGTTTCATAGTAAATTCTTAGGAATTTAGTTATAAGTCCCTCGGTTTGGTGTTGCGTATTGCAGGTATTGCGCATTAGCGCAACTACCACGAAAATATTCATTTAAAGTTTGCATTATTGCCTGAGTACTTCTAAATTAATCCAACTTAACTCCCCATTTTAACATTTCCGCGTAGATTTTTACCGCCTCTGCTACTTGTGACCGAATTTAGGTATGCGGCTGCATAAGTTTGTGATCATGAATTTCAAGTGTGTTAGATTACCAGGTTTGACCGTCCGTGCCAAAATTGTGAGAGTAACTTTGGGTGCCACGTCACCGGGTGCCCAGCAGCGGAATTCTCTCCGCTCATTTCACACGTATTCACACACTCGTCCAATTAGTCGTTGTTCAAATGTCAACGAAGTAACATGAAAGAGGGTGTGTTGACTGTTCTCATATATCACCAGCACAATCTTTTTTTTTTTTGTAAACAAACCGCTTTCATGACCTCGGTTACTTCAGTCAACCGGATGATTGTTTCGAAATCCCTGAGAGCTATTTAACGGTCTGATGTTGGCCAAACCTGCATCGTATTGAATATTTCGTCAGTCACTGTAGCGTATTTCAGGCTAAAACTCTCGCCACTTATTAGGCAGCTGCTTGGTTAGGGAAAAATGTAACTACGTTTAGAGACATATATTAATTCTGATAGCCAAGCGGCGGGGGTGGTGCAGCTGTCAAATAACAAATGCTGGACATCTCTCAGTGAGATAGTGCAATATTTCGCATCCACTGTAAATGGGTGCCGGGACATAGTGATGTACAAGAGAATTATATTGCAGCGAATTAGCGGGAGAGAGCACTGCTCTCAACCTATAAGTACGAACTGCGTCGTACAAGTAGCATTGTCACTTCAGTCAACACGAGATGGTGCACAGTCTGATATGTACCACTACAAAAGCAATTTAGGCAGAATGGAACGTCAGGCGCTCAAACGCGCTACTCAATCGGTCAAGGAAAAACGTCTCTATGCTAATTGTTTTGAACGCAAGCCATTTGAAAAGATTGAATGTCCTTCATTTCGATGACTGACGAAGCTGTAAGAATGAGAAGCAGGAAGACAGACATCTGCTTTGTGACTACCCTGCGTGGGATCCCAGTAGATTTGGATACTTTGGCTTATGGTTATCGAATGTTATCGATGATTTTAGGGATTTAAGTATCAGTCAAATTAATGTCTTTGTACTCAAAACAAATTGATTTAATGAGAAGTAGCAGGTAACTTAAAACCCAAATTTTAACGTTTCGACACCAGCATTGGCACAAACTAAATTAATAAGTTATAGCTAAGAAAATATTTATTTAGGGTTATTTTGCATTTATTTTCTTGTGAATAAAACGAATTCTATTGGAAGTGCGGTAATATAGTTTTTGATTAGAGAAAGGCAGCAAAATTGAAGAATATTTCAAAAGCAGCGGAAAACATTAAGATTTTTCTTTAATCATTTAGAAATAGATGACATGATGTAAGAAAAACTTACGATCCTATGTTATTACCTTCTTTTGTCAACA
This sequence comes from Anastrepha obliqua, assembly GCF_027943255.1. Classification (NCBI taxonomy): domain Eukaryota; kingdom Metazoa; phylum Arthropoda; class Insecta; order Diptera; family Tephritidae; genus Anastrepha; species Anastrepha obliqua. The sequence goes on along the minus strand of NC_072896.1, from coordinate 120,563,267 downwards.
AGCTGTCTTTGACAAGCCTCGTCGATTGGAATGGGCCCAAAAAACACATGGGTCCGTCGAATACGGGCAACCCTGTAGTGTGGCCCTGTTCAATTAATAGAAATTCTTTGCAAATTCTAAGAAATGCCACTCAATGAATTTGGAACTCAGTGATGCCTTTTTTCCAGATTCTCCGAAAATCGTACCATGAAGGATTCAGTAAAAGGGTTGAGTAGCATTGATACGGCCTATTAGAGGAATACAGTCTGTGCTAGAAGAAAAAAACCTTTATTTTTTTCTTGTAGCTTCAAGATATATTTCGTTCTGCTTTTTGCTGCGTAATAGTCCCACTCAAGGGCTACGACGCCAGTGCTAACTGAGGTTAGTGTTGTTCGAAACTTTCCCGTAAACGCAACCAAACAAAAATGAGTGAGAAGTACGCGAAGCGTTTTGAGGCGGTATTTTTTGCACGCATTCGAAAGGGCCGGACAAAATTATCTTACGCCGCGGCTGCAAAAGTAATTAAAAAATCAATAAAAAATTTTTGTGATGTGTGTACAAAAATGTTGATGACTTTTCCGACCGCAGCTTGAAGAGAGTGACGACAAAAAAGCAGGATAAAGTGATCTTCCAACTTTTTAAGCGGGACCCTTCTTTGTGACTACGCCAAGCACGATCAGTTCTTGCTAAGAAGGGAATAGATGTGAGTATCAACACCATCGAACGTCGTTTGAAGAAGGCGAACATATCCTACCGTCCCACATCATCAAAACCACTGCTCTCAGAAAAACCCATTGAGAAACAACAAAACAAGAAAATGGCGTTACAGTATTGGACTGGCCTTCCCAGTCCCTAGACGCCAACCCCATTGAAAATGTGTGAGGAACACGGGCGTTTCTCCGGAAAACTTCAATGCGTCAAAATGCTCGCAAACAACGTTCATTGGCGCAATGCAAACGCTAGGATGCAAGCAGTAATCAGTGTTGCAATCATTTCGAAACGCTGCTCGATTCAAATCAGCACTTGATAATTCTCTTCTTGTGCGTCGAAAATGATCTACTTGTGGATCTCTGTTATTCACTCGACGATTTCGCATTGCCAACCGAGCCGTTTCACGGGCTGCCTCGCTTTGCTCTTGCGATTGAGAAGCACGAAGTCGAGCCATACTAACGCGGCGCTCTTCACGGGCAATTCCTTGTGCTTCTTCAGTCGTTTCATTCATTCGCAATGTTTCGTATCCTTCTTGCATTACGGCTTTGTCGGGAAAGATTCGATCGTCTTGGTCGCGGCATTGATAATGATGATTCAAAGAGAATACAAATTACTGTGATTATATATTTCTGACAAAATTTATATTATCAAATTTTCTACTTAGCCATAGACAAAATTACGTTTAGCTGTCATTTGCGTTTTGTTATTTCATATCAGATACGTTATTGTTATACCACATTTTATAGTGACTTCACGGAAACGCGTTCGAATGGGATAAAAAGTATCCTATGTCCGTCTCCTGGTTCTAAGCTACCTCTCCACCAATTTTCAACCAAATCCGTTCAGCCGTTCTCGAATTATAAATAGTGTAACTAACATGTCTTTCTTTTATATACATACATATGTACATATATAGATTTCTTAATATGTTGCTTTCATTTCTTTGTGCACGTATCCTTTTTCTGGCAAGTGTATATAGAATGCTATCGATGTGCTACTATCGCTTTGGGCAGAGATATGTATACTGATTTGTGATAGAGATATACTGCAAGTCTGTATTATTTATTTTTTCCCGCTTGGAAAGAGATTCATGGCTGAAGTTCTAGTAGAGATTTGCATAACGTAGTCCAGCGTTCGATGCCTCTGGGTTTTGATTCGTTGCGATATACCGATAACTTCTTAGGGCTTATAAAGCTCAGCTTACTGCATCTGCGCCAAGGTTAAGCAATCACAAATACACCAACGGCCGCCTCATTGAATGTTCGTATCGTTCAAGTTCCCGCGACATAAAATTGAACAGACATCAGATAATTAAATATCATACTCGTAGTATGCCTTTGTTCATTGAAAGCGTTTTTTTGTGTACAATCGCTTCCAACTAAATACATTGAATTTCTAAGGTTACATTGTGTTTGCTGCAAATGTGACAAAAAATACAATAGGTTGCCTTGAAAATTTCGAGGGAAAATTCTAATTAAACAGGTGTTTGATGCTTTATGCTTTTATGAAAACATATATCGTCTGCTTGCATTTAAGTATGCCAGTGTTGGGAGGCTGAGAAAGAATAATTTTGTAGCTTTGTAGCTATTTTCAAGTTTCTTATTCTACTCTACGGTGAGAAGAAATCGTTACATACATACAAACGCACATATGAGCCAAGTACGCTGCCTTACATAAATTGGTAAAATAAAAAGAACATAAAAATTTCAGTGTCAATGTTAATTATTAAGAATTTTTGTTTTGATTTACATATTTACATGCAGATACCAAATTTTTTACAAAAAAAATATTTGTCCATATGTACCTAAGTAATGAGTACGTATCAAAGTCAAATTTTTGATAAAGACCCAATTTCAAATTTTTAGGCAGAACCAGTCACTTAAAATTTCCCTTGTAATGCTGCATCAAAAAGTAGATAAAAATAAGTGATTCATTTTATATTATGGGACAATTCCCTTACTTTTTGAATGACAAACTAAGTAGCAACGCCATTCAATAAACGCTTTTAATAAAAAATTATCAATAATAATTTGCTTGATACTCACATCCTAATATCTAATATAATTCAACTGTTCAATAAGTATTAGGTCAGTCCATAAGTTCGTGCGTTTTTTGAGGTGTTTTTAAAATTAATAAAAAAGATGTTTAAAGTATTTATTAATCAATAATATATTTTCCTTCATTATTTACAATGTCTCCTCAACGTTTAGGCAAATTTTTAATCCCTGCTCAAAAAATTGTTTGTCTTTGGAGCCAAAATACACTTCTTTTGGGGAGTCGTTCTTGTTACTCATTTGGGATTGAAGTCCACGGAAAAGGCGATAATCACAAGGGGCAATATCCGGAGAGTATGGTGGATGCGGCGTTAGCTCCCATCCGAGCACGTTCAGCTTGCTTAATGTTTGCCTTGCGGTATGAGGTCTTGCGTTGTCGTGGTGAAACAAAACTGTGCGTCTATTCACTAAAGACGGTCGATTTTTGTTGAGTGTCTCATTCAGACGTCGGAGTTAAAGACTTCAGGACGACCAGCGCGCGGGGCATCCTCCACGTCGCAGTTACCACTTCGGAATTTCGAAAATCACTTTTGCGCAGTCTTTACACTCACGGTATCCTCTCCGTGAACAGTGTTAATTTCTGCAGCAGCAGTTGTTGCATTTTTACCACTTTTATCGGACACAAGTGAAACTATGGGTAAAATACGCACATTTTTACCATTTTCATTTTTCATGCAGTTGGTGGTAGGTAGGTAAGTGGCAACGTCATACACAACTAATTCCAATTAAAGCTTTCTCCAATCTTCTGAACACACTTTATTTGATACCCATTCTTCTTCTTAATTAGCGCGATAACCACTTGTTATTAAATAAAGTTACGTTTTTTTTATTTTTTGTAACATCTATTCCGTACATGCATTATAAAAGGCTTAAAATCTTACATATACACCACCATATCTTAGATAAGTAAATAAAACTGTAAATAAGGTGGCAACTCCATTTAAAAATATTATTAGATTAGAGTCATATTTACGTTTCCATTGGTATACAATGTGGCGCAAAATTAATTACACTATCGGAAGGCTTATAATTTTGGCAAATGGCGTCGTAGGCCAACTAAAAGGTGATTTTTTAAGAGCTATAGAAAAGTTTTTCAAAAAAACACACGTGAAATTCAGAAAAATGCATGAATTTTTTATTTAAATCGATAGTACAGTCCATATAATTTAATGTTTGAAGATTATTTCATGCAAATGTTGACCGCGACTGCGCTTCAAATGGTCCATCCGCTTAGTCCAATTTTGGCATACTCTTTCCAATGTTTCGGCCGGTATCTCACATATAAATGCTTTAATGTTGTCTTCCAATGCGTTAATTGAGGCAGGCTTTTGTCTGAATAGACATGAGCTTTAACATAGCCGATCTGGGTGGCCAATTGACAGGTCCCGAACGTGAAATAAAATGTTCACCGAACTCACCTCTCAACAAGTCCATTGTTACGCGTGCAGTGTGGCATGTGGCACCGTCTTGCTGAAATCACATGCCATGCAAGTCAAGCTCTTGCATTTTGGGCAAAAAAAAGTTGGATATCATTTCACGGTAGCTCTCACCATTCACACTTACGTTACGATTCGTAGCATCTTTGAAGAAGTACGGTCCAATGATACCTCCAGCCCATAAATCGCACCAAACTGTGACCTTTTCTGAATACATTGGTAGCTCTTGCAATTCTTCTGGCTGATCTTCACTCCGAAATCGACAATTCTGCTTATTTACGTACCTATTGATTCAAAAATGAGCTTCGTCACTGAACACAATTTTTCGATAAAAAAGTGGATCTTCGGCCAACTTTCCAAGAGCCCATTCCCCAAAAATTCTGCGTTGCGGTATGTCGTTCGGCTTTAATTCTTCCACCAGCTGTAGTTTGAAAGGCTTCACACCTATGTAAATCTTTTCGTAAAATTTTCCACGTTGTTGAGTAACAGAGGCCCAACTTCTGCGAACGGCGACGAATCGATAATTGATGGTCATCATTAACACTGGCCGATACTGCTGCGATATTGTTGTCCAATAATGTAAATTGGGTTCTAAATTTAGTCACAGTAGCTCGAATAGCCGCTTCAGTGGGTCGATTAAACTGACCATAAAATGGAAGAAGCGCGCGATAAACTTTCTTAACAGAACACGCATTTTTATAATAAAATGCAATGTCTGCACTCCCCTCTGCTTAATGACAGGAGGGTTTGCTACAGTCGATCGGACACGACAGGTAACATCAGTTTAGTCCATCTGCAACCGATATATGTACATACATACATATATACGAGGTGTGTTAAAAAAATAAGGCGAATTTTCAAATTTCGCGAGCTGCGTACATTCGAGTTTCGATTATTATTTTTTTATGTTGGTACACTCGTCTCGAAGATATGTTCACGGCATAAATAAGGCAAGTGTTTTGGGTGCTCGGCAATTTTTTGCTATAGAAAAAAATGAATCAAAGAAGTTGCATAAAATTTTGTGTAAAAAATGGAATTAAGTGCTTTTCGCAGAAGGCGAGAAGATGTGAATAACGACGCTCACTCTGGACGCCCTGAACGGATGGTTATGACATCGAAATCAAAGCCTTAAAAAATAATCTATTTCAATTATGTTTCAATTTATAATAATAATATATAAATCCTTGTACCTAAGCATAATTTTTATTCAGCTACATCCACACATACATACATATAAAAAGAGAAACAGGCCTACCTAACATACGTAAGTACGCCGCATGTGCTGTTATTTGTATGATAGAAATATCTACTACATATAAAATTAAACAATGATAAGCAAATATGTATGTATTTAGCGCAGCTGAAGACGTTGAATCAATAGAAAAAGCACTTCTGACAATTAAGTTCCAGCTGAATTTATTTAAATGTTCTGAAAGCAGGCCAGCACATCATTTACTGATGTCAAATAGAATACGGAAATCCCAACATGAGATCTTGTGACGCAGGTGGCAATGCCAGTAAATACGAAAGCGGGGGCACTACTTACACAAAACGCAGAATTTTATTCCTATAAAGGTTATATTTATCAGCTTAAAGGAATCGCGTCAGATATAGACTCATATGTATGTATGTATGTGTCAATTGCTTGCACGCCTTTATTCGAATTCCAGAAGGGCACTAAACTAAATAAAAATGCCTCTTCTTTTGCGGAATTCTTTTATGCGATTTTGATCATGCACATAGGCTTGTTTAGGAAGCCCGCATATACTGACAAATAACGTGTATGGATGTAAAGGGGGCAACAAGATCTACCTTAACTCTTCACATCCAGATGTTAGTCAGTGTTTTGTGTTTAGAGTGAGCTTTTACAATTCGGGGATTCTCCTTGTACATGATACTCACCATCGACAAGTCACTATTACATTTTGAGTTTCGCATTGAATGGTATAACCGCAATTGTTTTGAAATTGAATTCTATTTAAGTGGTGTTTTGTTCATTTTTATAATGAGTAGCGAGTTTAAATTTTACTGATTTCAAGTTCCAGTTGGTTGGTTGGTTAGAGTGGTGATTCATCCAGAATCCAACTAGCGTCGTTTCATGATTATTAATGTCGAAGATTGATTTAGGTTGTAGGGGGGCCATAACGTCCTGCTGAATTTACACTTCGTCTGGTCTCTCCATCAATTGCATTCTTGACCGCACCTAATGGTGTGAATACCAGTACTGCAAGAACGCTATTCATAGTAGATCCCCCTCTAGCCAGTTCATCGGCTTTTTCGTTACGAGGTGAGGCTATTCCTACTTTGCTCCACCACTTTAGAGGTTGTTATAGCCGCGTCCAGTGCCTGGATTGCAGCTTGCCTATCCGAAAGAATAGCGATATTGCCCTTAAAAGAGAAATCCGTGATTAGTAGCCTACAAGCTTCCCCAATTGCCAGTACTTCCGCCTGGAAGACACTGCTGGTATTAGGGAGACGCACAGAATTTTCAATTCCAAGTCTATGAGAATATATACCAGCTCCAACACCACAATCCATTTTAGAACCATTTATATAGACTGTAGGGTCGAAAATTTTTAGTCAGAATTCCTTACTCCTCCTGAGATAGAAAGAGAGTGGCAAAATTCCTATTGATTGTAGTCAGCCCTCTCTGAGGCGTGCTTAGCTTGTCGCAATAATAGGCTGGCATGACCGTCGGTGTTTTCTTTCCAGCGACCCGCTTTAAAAAAAAAAATAAATAATTGGCGCGTACACTTCTGTTAGGTGTTTGGCCGAGCTCCTCCTCCTATTTGTGGTGTGCGTCTTGATGTTGTTCCACAAATGGAGGGACCTACAGTTTCAAGCCGACTCCGAACGGCAGATATTTTTATGAGGAGCTTTTTCATGGCAGAAATAAACTCGGGGGTTTGTATCTAGGTATGTAGGTATGTAGATCTTGACTTTAGTTGGTGTTTCTGTTTGGCGCCCGAGAGAGAAACGAATGGCGCGGTTTGTTGAACCACACCGAAATTAATGTATGTATTCCTATCGATCAATATTATATCTACCAATATTCAGGTTATAACCCTAATTTCCTTCAAAAGCTTGATCTAAAACTTTGATTTTGACGACAATCTCGATGAGGCTCAAATACAACTGCATAAAATACAAGTGTGACCTTATTTTGAGTGTATATAATTATATAAGTATATTCTCGAATTCCCTTCTAAGTAGAAAACCTATCTTTAGACAGAGTACTCATAAATATATACACATCCATATATAAGTATATACGCCCTGTATGTATATATACATAATAATGTACTTGCATGGAAAGAAATAATTTACTATGAAATGTGGGAAAAGTAATTGGATTTTCCATCGGCTTCATTAATCTACTCGGGAATCATACAAATGTTACAGTTTCACCTTTGAACAAAAGTGAATTACCGCGCGAACGCATCGGAAATGCAAATGCATAGAGGACTTCCAAATGCAAATAGCAAAGTGATAAATAATTTTCATTGAAATGGTTACTTTTCTCACATGTATGTGTGTGTGTGCATACGTGCATATGTATATACTTAGCAATAATTAAGGGGTTGAGCGGTAACGGGGTAAAATGGTACGTTAAAATGAGCCACTGATGGACTGTCAGCCCACTTGTGGGTGGTAGCGAAACCACACCAAGGTCGGAGGGGTTGGGGTGCAATCGTGACACACTTTTTAGCTTAAAGTGACAGCTAAAATTGTTCATAAGTACAGAGTAGTTTGAAGTGGAAATATATGATTTGAACAAAATGATAAATCATTAAAAACGCAATGATTTTATTTTGATATTGAGATTTATTTTTTTTAATAAATGTGTAAGTAGAGTTTTTAGAAAAATATTTTGGCTAAGGAGCAAAAATGAACACTTTTTTATTGAAATAACTTAAAAGTAAAGGAATAATCTAAATAATTTCTCTAGGGCTTGATTTAGTGCTTAGATTCGTATTACTTCCAGTTGCGGATTGGATAGATAAATAAGATAGCTTGAAAACTATATTTATGTCTGGAAAAACTCCAGCTTTTGGGTGTATTAAAAAAAATATTGGTGAAATTGGTTTGTGTCTCTTAAACGTCAATATATCAGAATTACACGATCGCCTTCGTTAAAAAATAGTTAATTTTAAGATCAAATCTCTTGGCTGTGCAGGTAAGATTTCTCTGATCTGGGTTTCAGGAAATAAGAACATAGAGGGCAATCAAATTGCTGATGAGCTTGCTAGGAAGGGCACTGAATTGGCCTCAGAGACCACCTTCCCGGTCATCGGCATCCCCCCTGACAGTTGTTAAAGGGGAACTGTACAAATTATTTCTCAGGAAAGCGCAGAAAAGGTGGAGCTCTATTTGTTCATGTGCTATTTCGAAAACCCTTTGGCTCCAGTACAATATACGAAGGACTCAGAAAGTCGTGGGGACTCCTCGTCATTAAATTTCCAAACTCTTAGCTGTGTTTACCGGTTACTGGATGATCGACACACACGCGGAAAAGCGCGTTTGGTTTACCATTTAATCCCCATTGCAGAAGCTGTAAATGTCCGGGTTTGGCAGCTAGTCGACTAAGGCCACTGGGTGCTCCTTTCTTTGACAGCCTGGGGCAGTGCGCCAACCTAAATCCCATCAATCTTCTCCATTATATCAACAGCTCTGACTGGCTGTAGATATCTGCCTGTTGGAGATCTCATAATGATATCAAAACGGCGCTTCAGTGCTACTTGAGGAGTGCCAGGCTCGCATTTCAACCATTGCACCTCCCTACCTAAGTAACTATTATAGATCTGCCAACCACTTTTCTATTTCATTTCTCGAAGGTATTTGAAACTCTTTTTCATTTACATTTTCACCTATTACCTATTTTTATGTTGATTTATAAATCGACAAAGAGTCACAGCTGATGATCTACGAGTCAAAATACACTTTTCAAAACGAATTTATTTGAACATAACGACGGCTTGCATTCAATACCGTTTATCTGCAACTTTGTCGAGATAGAGTTTTGGTGGTGTCTTAAGCTCTGACTTAGATGCCTTTCATGTTTCTAAATTAGTTATCAGCGGCCCAAAGTAGAATTTTCGTAAACTGAAAAACGGGGGACGCATTGAACTTAGATCAGCCATCGCAAAAATATGCGCAAGCACTTCAAATTTTTGTTAACCGCTGGCTGCGTAAAATCATGCGCATATTTTGGCCGAATATTATTCAAAACACAATGCTTTGGCAAGCCACAAAGCAGCCACAAACCTATTGTAAAGGAACTTAAGTGTAATGAAATTCGCAGTGCCGCCTCCGCAGAGGAAGATCGTCTAACACATGGAGAAGTATTATCGAGGTGGAAAAGACGAACAAAACTTGCAGTGAAGTTAAAATACTAGCGCAAAATCGGGGCCAGAGGAAACAATTTGTTAAGGCGCTATGTTCCATATCGGAATGAAAAGGTCAAATATATACACCACACAAATAAATTTCTTTAATTTTTATTATCAGTTTAGTGCTAACAATTTATGTTTTTAATATTTAAACTTTTAATAATAAATATTTCAAAAATACCCAGAAATAAGCAAAGCTTTCACAAGACTTAAATTAATTATAAAAAAAAGTAAAATCTATAGAACGAAAAAAGTAAAAGACCAATGTTATTATATTTAAAATAAACAAATAGAATACTTGGCGTTAGTTTATAATTTGGAGCTTAGCCATTTGCGTTGGATCCTCCTTTGATTATAACTGTTTGAAGTTGTCGAATCATCGATTTGATTAAATTTTTTATAATATTTTACTTAATTTTTGATCTTTCGACATTAATCGCACTTCTCAGGCTGTTAGAGCTGTCTTCCAGTTTTGAAAACCGATTGGGAAAGTAATGCCCATACATTTTCGATTGGATTAAGGTCAGGGCTGCAAGCAGACCATTCTACTCGTAAAATTGATATTTTTTCGCTGCCAGAAACTCTTTTGTGGCTTTGGAAGCATGAACGGCTGCGTTGTCATGCTGGAAAGTCCACTCCTCATCGAAATTGTCATCAAAAAATAATAATAATAATAAGTACTTCGTCTAGAAATTCTATGTACTCGACACTATTCATTTTTGTGGATATAAGCCATATAGGCGTTTTGCCTCTGACGCTAATGGATACCCAATTACGAAATAATTCCGAAATTATGAGTAATTTTCTCCTCCCTTTTCTTCCTTTTTTTACCAATACATTTGGGAATCATCTAAACCGTCCAGATTGAATTTCTTTCATCGGAAACAGTTACTCTTTCCCATTCATCTTCCCAAATTTGTTATTTTTCTGCAAATGTCAATCTGACCTGTTTGTGTCGTGTGGTTAACTTAAGTGTAGGTAGGTAGGGAGGTGCAATGGTTGAAGTGCGAGTCTGGCACTCCTCAAGTAGCACTGAAGCGCCGTTTTGATATCACTATGAGACCTCCAACAGGCAGATATCTACAGCCAGTCAGAGCTGTTGATATAATGGAGAAGATTGATGGGATTTAGGTTGGCGCACTGCCCCAGGGTGTGTACCTAAGTTAAGGTACTCGTTTGACATATTCTAGACAAGAATTTGCTTACAAAATTTGCTCATGGGGTAGTAACTTCAGCAGGGCTACTTGTTTTATTTATGGCGGAACGATTGATTTCCCGAGCATCTCTAGCACTAAGCTTTGGCTTTCTACCACTTCTTTTGGTACATCCGTATTTCAAATGGAAGTAATGCAAAGCCACAGTTTTGCTTCTTTTTAGTTTTGAAGCAATCTTTCAGATTGTAAGACCACTCTCTTTTCATGCAAACATTTGTCTCAGCTCAAATTCAGGCAAAACATATTTTTTGTTTCTTAACCAAAGCAACCACATAAACATAAGAATGAGATGAAGCTATCAAAAGCAGTTGTAATATAATAAATTTAACGTAATAACTTACATTGTACACTTTTGGTCTTATAATTATTTCGTTTTGCACGGAACAAGAATTTGCGCATTACGAAAATACCTGCAATTGAGATACGATTTTAAACATACAATCAACGCACCGATATTGGAACAGTTTTCTATTACTGCTTTAGTAGAGATCATCATAATCATCTTGGTCTTATAATTTTTTCGTGCGGTGTAGTAAACATTAACAAACAGCAGGTTTTTTAGCGAAAATCGGGTATCCGGCCTCCAGTTAGAATTTTCAAACAATCGTTTTATTTATTTTTTTCTTAATGTGCATATATTTAAGAATAAAAAATAAATAATTGGCGCGTACACTTCTGTTAGGTGTTTGGCCGAGCTCCTCCTCCTATTTGTGGTGTGCGTCTTGGTGTTGTTCCACAAATGGATTTAATTTAAGAATTTACACTGAAAATTTAATATCGTTCCGGTAAATATTTTCGAAGTTACACGCAAATTTGAAAAAAAAAAAATTGTATCCTATGTAAAGTGCTTTTCAAACTTTAAACGCGTTTTTCTCAAAAGGGTGTTCTCAAAGTCGGTGACCAACAGCTAAACCGATTAGTCTCAAATTTTAACACGACTTCTTTAGGGGGACCTCTTATCAGTGGCTTCAAAAAAGGTGTTTTTTCCCTTTTTTTTCGAGGCGAAAAAAGAGACACAAAGAAATAATCTTTTACATTTATTTGAAAGCATGATTGAAGAGTAATAAACAATTTTTTAACGTAAATAAAAAAACAAAATGGTGGGCATATGAGGGATCTCTCACAGCTTCTCGTTGCGCGCTAGTAAAACGGCGTGTAAGATTGCGGTCGTAGTTTTCACCTGAAACACAAAAGAAAAATATTGTCTTATTCAGAAGGCTTTCACGCATATAATAGACTACTCTAATAGTTATCTTTATATAGATTATCGGTTTGAAACGATAACTTTCGTCGTTTATTTTTAAATCTTACACGCCATTTTCAAAAACATGGTTTTGAGAAGACGTGTTTCAAAGTTTTCAGAAGGTAGACAGTATACTCACACGAGGGACGATACACAGACCTGTGAGGGTATATTCTCCTATAATATATCTATCGATTGCAGTAAAAAAATCGATTTTTTGAAGCCGACTGATAAGAGGCTCCCCTTAAATATTATATATTTTTTAGTAATTAATCGAAGATTTTTTCTCACCGATAAATATTTTATTTTTTTTACAATATAAACAATTTAAGGCCGAAATTTTGGTCAAAAATCGATTTTTTTTATTGAGGGAAACCACCATTTTGTCAAAAAAAGTTATTTTGCTTATTCCTTGATTAATTACTAGATTTAACATTACGTTAACGAAATCTGTTTGGTTTTTTAATTTCAGAGGATCCAGTTCAGAAGCGGAAAAACGTCTTTTTTGCGAGGAGCTCCCGAATATTAGCTGTAGCTCCTTTCCAAACGAATATGTTTACTAATATATATATATATATATATATATAATTGGCGCATACACCCTTTTTGGCCGAGCTCCTCCTCCTATTTGTGGTGTGCGTCTTGATGTTGGTCCACAAATGGAGGGACCTACAGTTTCAAGCCGACTCCGAACGGCAGATATTTGTATGAGGAGCTTTTTCATGGCAGAAATACACTCGGAGGCTTGCCATTGCCTGCCGAGGGGTCACCGCTATTAGAAAAAACTTTCTTTTAATTTTGCTCTTTCTTCGAGATTCGAACCGCCTTTCTCTCTCTGAATTCCGAATGGTAGTCACGCACCAACCCATTCGGCCACGGCGGCCGAATACAATTAAAAGATAACATAATGAGTGTACAATTTTTTAGATCAATAAATTTAAAAGTTTTCTCCGAAAAAATTATCGAAAATTCGGTTCTCTTCGGCCTTCTAACTGTTTATAACCCCTTAACAAATGCATTTCGATTTATTTTCAATTAAGCAAGACTACCTACATCAAGAAGCATATAAAGCAATGTTTCGAAGTTTGTATAAAATATTTAAAAATTTGTAAATTTTCATTTAAAAAATATTCATCAATACTCGTATGTGGTGCACAGTTCATGACTTATAAATGCAATTAAAATGCAATTTCAATGCTTCTTTCGAGATTTTTTTGGATTAGAATTTCGACTTTTTAGTAGTTCACGTGCAATATTTTGTATTCGAAAACCGCATTTTGAAAAATTTTTTCGGTCAATGTTAGACATTTCTATTGGCTAGCTGGTATTATTTGGTTTGTTGTGTCCCGTGTCGTTACCACAACAAAAGGGGGTGCTGGCCCGTTGTTCAAGCATTGGTAGGGCACTTAAAACAGTGGCATCGAAAAGCATTTGAGGTTGTGTGTGTGTGTGTGTAGAACCCAATTGAAACCATAACGCTGTCGAACACCTGTGTATAGGTCATTAAACATACATACATGCATTTGTATGTATGTATGTATGTAGGTCGGCGGCCGAGCTGACCAACAAAAATGACAGTTAATCGTTAATATTTAATGAACATTTTAGTAAATGACGGCAGATAATCTGTCTACATACTTATCGCAGGGACATTGGCGTGTGACTATAAATGTTCCAGTTCACTACAGCGAACTTTCATTTCGTTTGTATTTTTCCCAATATATGTACCTCTGTAGTGCATATGTTTAAGGGTTTTTCATGAAAATTTACGCACATTTGGTTATAGAAAAGCAAAGTGAAAACAAGGAAACCATAAGCGCATTATTTAGTTAAGCGATAATTTCTATATAAATATTTCGTATTATTACGGATTATTGGCTAAATATTTTTAATATTTTCACGTGAGTTTTGCCACAGATTTTCTAAGCTATAAACTGTTTGCTATGAAATTGTGTGCGTTTTTCAAACTTATTTAATTTTATTTGTATGCCATTCACTCACACAACCACATTAATTGTATTTACAGTTTCGCCATCGAAATCCGAAAGTTGGCTTTTTTATAAACGCAGAAGTGGCCACAGGACCAGGCCGACATGGACGCTACTACGGTTGAATGTATTACCGCTATGCCACTTAGTGCGGTTGCCAGCAACAGCAATAGCAACACTAATATGAGTTGTGGCAGCAGCAGCAGTAGTAGCAACAGTAGTGGTTATGCGAGCGCCACCACCACCCCCACCAATCCGGCATCAGCTGGCAGTCAGTATTCGGATACGCATTCCACCACACCTGTGGGCATGGTCGAGCCGACACCAGTGGCCACAATAGCTGCTGTAACGCCGTACTATAATGAAACTTTTCAACATCAACAACACCAACAACAGCCACAACTTCATCATCATCCGCCACATCAACAGTACCATCATCAAACACATTCATATCAATTGGCGGAACAATTGCAGGTGCCTTCAGCATCGCAATATAACAGCAACTATGACTCGTATGCGTACTTGGGAGGTGGCGATAGCTATCCGCAGTCTACTGGTGCCGAACGCAATTTGCTGGGCATGCGGCATACAACGGCAATCTACACCACCTTGGAAAAGCCAAGCAAGCTGCCCACGCAGACGGCAATGCAAACAAACAGCCAAACTGCCAACAACAACAATAGCAAAGTTTTTAATAGTAGCAGCAGCACCGAAAGCAGTCCGAATAATCAAAAACGTAATGGTGAAACAAGCACGTCCGCAAAACCACAAGCCACCGCCACACCATTCTACGCACAGCCGTTGCAAACTAGTGGCTCAGCCGCCTATGTGGATCCTTACAAAAACAAATTACCCATAAAATTGCCAAACCACATCATCGATTATATTAATTATAGTAATCAACCGATGGATGCTACCAACTCACCGACTTATGCGCAAAATTTTACGCAATATCACGTCGGTGGAGAGACGCCACAAGAGGTTGCGTATGGCACGAGTTCGGCGCAAATGAAACCATTACCTGCAGTCCCGAGTGCACGCGTGCCACAGCAACGTCTGGGCGTGCATTACGGCACCATCGGCAGCGCCACAAATACCAATAGCAGTAGCAGTAGTAGCAGTGGCTCTCCTTATATTGATAAGTACGATAAATATATTTACACTGCAGTGACCACAGCAACACCGTCTCCGTACTATACTTCCACACAACCCGCAAACCTATCAGCAGTGGCGTATAATGCAGTCACGTTCACGGCGACGCCACCCGCACCTTCAACCATCCCACCGCAGTACGCCGCTGAAATTCCCAATGACGCATACCGTAAGACATCCGCATCTTCGTCGTGGCACTGGAGCATGGATTATGCTAACGGAAATTGTCGTTCTCTACCACCGCCTGCCAATGGCATACCAACTGCTGCTATACCACCCACAAATGCCAGCTACGTAGCGGCAAACGCCACCGTCGCCGCAAATCGTGATATGTATTACACACCTGAGAAATATAGCAACAAATATGATAAGTATAATTCTTATTACAACCCTCACCAACAGTATATGGCGACGAACGCGGCTGGACGTAGCGTCTGGCCGAATTCCTCGCATGCCTCACCACACCTTGTAGCCGGACTAGCCGATCGTTTGCCACATCCATACTCGCACCATGCACCACTACCTCCAAGCGGCATTCCAACCGCAATAGCACCACCTACGCATCCTTCCCTCGCATATCATCATCCCTACCCGCCTTCCGCAGCTCCAGTTGCTGCTCGCCAAAATTGTTGCCCACAACCATATCAGCAACAGAATTGCTATTATGCGCGCACTGCACATCATCCTCACTTTCTTCCCAATGCCTACAATCCACACGCGCAAACCACTCCGTATGGCACTACGGGCACAACTGCTGGCAGCAACAACAATAATTCGACAGGAAAGTATGGCGTGCTTGACTATGGGCATGCCAGCAAGAGCAAGGTCAATACGAATGATCTCTATGCTGCAACACCCACCTACGATACCTCAAATATGAATTATCATTCCTACCCAGCGAGTGTTGCACACAATCAGCAATACTCAAACTCTGTGACACCAGCTGCCGTAGTTTCACATCAGCCGCTCAATCCAAATATTACAACAGGTCCACATAGTGACATCCATCCAACTGCTTACTACAACGATCTCAACATGCAGACAAGCTACGACACTTATGTGAGTCCAATTCAAGCGCCGGCGCTGCTTCAACAGCCGCGTGAAAGCTTAGTACAACGCGTTGACCATCTGCGAAATTTGCCACCGCCCTACACGCAGTCGAATACTGCGAAAAGTTCACTAATTGACTTTCGCAGATCATCAGCAACGATAAGTGATGATTGTTTTATGGCTGAGACGACGCTGACGAACTTAGATGAGCACATGGCTACAAATATGAATCACTTTGACAACAACTTTGGCCTGGACAGCGAGATGCACCCGAACGACGTAAGCATGTATAGCAAAGCTGGGACGGAAGAGAACATAGAAAAGACTGGCATCGCAGTAACACCCACCACCAAGACTTACTCAAGTTTACGTGATTTCCTCAGCACTTGGAATGAAGATGAGGAAGATTATGGCTGCACAGATGAGCGAAAGTTTGCTGAGAATGAGTCGCCGCAGGTGGTGGGGCAAGCTATGAACGTGGATGACAGTGTTAGCCGCGCTGAGGTGGCAAATAAAATGCCTTGCGCGCAAGAACTGCCGATCGCAGTCAAGCCATCAGCTGCTTATGGCAGCGATGCCGCGGAAACATATCGAACACTACCACAACCGTTGGTAGAAACTAATTTAGAATACAAGGAAACATTTAATACACGTCCAAAGGCACAAGTTGGCCTCACTAATGACAGCTCATTGGGCATGGAGACAACTCAGTATGCAAGCATAAACTTGCCTGATATTATAATCGATATAGAAAAGTCAAATGGTGCGGGGCCAACGTTGGCCAGCGCGACAAAGTCGAACGACTTCAATGTGAAAACAGACATTAGGGATGCTACCTACGATAGTTTCGATGTTGAAAAAGAACTTGATGAACTCGAAAGCAAAAAGATGAAGCTATCAGGAAAAACACCGGGCATGGCACCCATACGCACAGGTAGTGTTATAATGAGAACCGAAAATGAAACGCTGGAAATGACAGAACCAGAAGGAACGTTCGAAAAAGTCATCGAGAATGCAACAAATGAGTTGGAAAGTCGCAAAACAATGGAAAACTGTGCACTCGTACATATTTCACCGAGTAACCTGACAAAGGAGCGAGTGGAAGAAACGCTCATCTCCTCAGTCTACAAAAGTGAGCTTAACTTATCAGCCGTCCAAGCTAAACTAGATAGTTTATATGATAGAGGTATGGAGAGCGACAACACAACAAGTTCAAATGGCTCTACATTTGAGAAAGAATATGAAACATTTATAAATAAAATCGGAAGCGAGTTCGACTTTAAGGCAGCTTGCAGCAATGAGAGCAATAGTGCTGTATTTGATGCAAGTATCCTACCAAATACGCCGAATGAAGCAACAACGGATGCAGAAAATGCCACCAATATTACTAAAATGAGCGACGAAGAACTCTCAAATGGCACGAACAAAACATCTGCCAATCAAAGTTTGCAAAGCGATCTTGAAATAGCACAAAAAATTAAATGTTTTTCAAAATTCTATAAACGCAAACGAAAATATTCTGAGTCAGCGAAAGATGACGAGAAAAGTAAAGTACATGAGCATGCACAGATCATAGACAAATGTAAGAATTTTCCCATAAACTATACAAAACGCTGTAAAAAAAGAAAGGAAAAGAAAATTTTGCTGAAAGCCATAAAGCCGCGAAAACCAAGAACCTATACATTCTACCAAAGGACCTTACGCTCTTTACGCCGTCATCATACCACCAGACTTCAACGACTGTATACAACCACACTGATACAACAACAAATTGCCACTCGGTTGAAAACCCATTTACCATCAAACAAGGGAAACAGCGTGCAGCAATTGTCCGGTGAAGTGAAACCTGACTCAAAATTTTTCAATCCCAAAAGTCTGAAATGTATTTGTGTATGTTTCGTCAATTCCGAAATATTTCAAATTAAACTTTTAAACGGTGCAGCATTTAAGCAGGGATTTGTTGAGCACGAAATTATGAATACAACTCCGAAAAATCAAAGTGGTATTCCGCTTGAAGTGCTGGAAGAAAAAGCCGATATTAAACTTTCAAACCAAACTGAAGAGATTGAGAATGTAGGAGAATCTCGCTCATCAGTTGTGAAAGATATTTTTGATGAAAATGTGCTAGGTGCAGTTGAGGAAGAAGCCCAGATTGAACTTAACAACAAAGACAACAGGAATGAGGGAGAAATTGAGACTGCCAAGCAAGCTGAAAATGTCCAATCTGCGGAAGAACGTCAAAGGCCAAGCGCTGATTCCGATTTCATTGATGTGAAAGGAGACATTGAAGTAAACAAAGCTTGGCCAAATATGCTGGAAATGCAGTCGGCGGCTGAAACAAGTGATAGACAAACGAATTTGTTAGATGTTTCCAATAATATGTCAGCATATGTATTTGAAGATGATGGTGCGGAAACTAAAATAACTGCTAATTTTGTACCAAATATAAAACGAGATAACAACTTAAGCGATATCGAAGACAAAAGTTCTGCACAACAGTTAATCGCAGAGCGCGTACTTGATCAGGATGTTGATGATTTTGGTGAAATGACGCACACAGAAACGGAAATTTCAGCGAATTCACCAGCAGCGCGTGATCAAGATATTCGAACGGTAAATGAAGTTCATGATGGAATTAAAAATGTGATAGTCACATCAATAAACGACGACGTGCCGCTTGGCAACTCAAACTCATCTCCAAAAATAATAGAAATACTGGAGCAACAAAATAGTGGAGTTGAAAACGTTGAAAGCGAAGTAACTGAAACAACGGCATGCAGATATTCGAATAAAACTGAGGAAAATCGGGCTAGTCTTATCGAAGAAAGCTCGAATTTGTGCGCTGATGATCTAGTTGAGCAATTTTCTGTATATTCTGAAACGTTTAATAGCCCAGCGTCTAAAGAGACTATTGAGAGAATTGAAGATGTGGATGCTAAAATAGACAACCTAGCATGCGCAACCAAATTTGAGGAGACTTCTGTAAACCAAACCGAAGAAAATGTGAATAGCTTCTCAGTGGACATACGCAAAGAATTTGCTGTAAACTCAGACGCAATTACCACGACGGCGACTAAGACTACAGCTGAAACAAAGATAGAAATTGGTGATTCCAAAGTTGTTGCTCCGACATTTTCATCCAACGATAAGGAAACTGCGATACACCAAATTGAAGAAGATATGAATTCTCTGAATTCTCCCCATACACCGGCGATTAGCAGCCCGGCGGCTGAAGAGGGCAATTGGAATTCCTTAAGTCCAATCGAAACTGAAAATATTAATTGTCCAACAAAAGATCTGCGTGAATCAACTACTGCGCAAAATGAGGGGTATAGATTAATAGATCAAGATTTGGATACATATGAAAGAGGAAAAAGTGTCGATATGTTTGGAGCGAGAAAATCTGCTGAATATTTCACAGCTTCATCAAAAAATTATTTCAAAAAGTCACCGGACTTCGATGTTGATTCCACAGACAGCAACTCATCGTGTAATTCAGATGCATCCACTTCATCTTCTGATCATAGATCAGTTACGTCGTCGTCATCCTCCTCCAGCTCCTCCTCTGATGAGGATACGCAAAGTAGTACGACAACGGCACATAGCGATTTCGATGAAATGAAGGAGTTAGAAAAAGAACTCTCCCAGCATCAAACAGATGAACCGCGCAATCTACAAGCCACGGAAATAGAGAAAAAGACTGAAGCAGAGCCCCATACTCAGGAAAACTATATCAAGACCTTGAAAGAAATATTAGAAAGCGATAGTGATGTGCATGATGAGGTGGTAACAAACAAGGACGTTCAAGAAAATTTAGAAAATCATGAAGTAGCACATGCCAACGATGATGCACAAACTTCGGAGCATGAAACAGCTGAGTCCATGCGAGCGCCTGTTAAAGTTGGCAAGTCATTGCAAGAAAATTATGCAGTAGCGCCTGCCAACGATGATGCACAAATTTCGGAGCATGAAGAAGCTGAGTCCATGCGAGCGCCTGTTAAAGTTGGCAAGTCATTGCAAGCTAAGGATAGCATTCTATTGATTGGTGGTGAATCAACCGTTACAATGCCTGCGAGAATGTCTGACAGCGTTGATTTCGAAGTGGTGAATGCAACGAGCGGGGTCGTAGGATGTTATAAGTCATATGAAATCGAATGTTTGGAGCATAAATTGGAAGAAGAAGAAGAAGAGAATAAATCGCAAACCAAATATTTAATTAGTGGTGAGAGTGAAGTGCCGAGTTTAAAGAAACTAGTGTTTGACTTTTTGGAGAGAGAAAATACCATTGAAGATCATTCAATGATTAACCGAACTGAGGACGAGTTAAATAGTAAAATACCAAAGCTAAGTGACCTTTGTAAAATTGCCTTAAGTAGTTCCTTTGAAATTAGCGCCACCACCAACACAAACCAAAACGTTCCAGAAACACTGGAGCGCGAATTGAGCGTTGAAGAAGCTTTAGCGGAAATGTTTCGACAATCTGGAGTCCCTTCAGATCTCGAAGATGGCGATATGGAAGAGAAAGAAGCTCAAGATGTAGTACTAATTAATCTAGAAGAAATTTTAGTTAACGATAGTGATTTATATGTTTTGCAATGTGATATGAATGAAAATGTGCTGAGCGTTGTGGCGCATGCGCAAGCGCAGCCAACCGATACGCCTATGGCCGTGTACGAGAGTATAGATAATATTGTGGAAAGCGGCGATGAGACGGGCGAACCATTTAAAGAAGTCATGCAATTAGAAAGCCCTCAACAAGAAGTGGCAGGGACTATAGAAACGACAGATTTCCTTGGACCTTTCGTGAACATAGACGGGGGTATGGCAGAGAATACAAGCGTTGAAACGGAGATTTCTTACACTACCTACCCACAAACTCTACCGACTGAATTTATCGCAGCCGACATGATGACCGCTAACGAACAGTCCATAACCGTTGATTCACTTAGTGATACACAATTCGATTTTCCCGCCATACATCACGAAGAAATCGTCTCACACAATCATAGGCGCCTCAAGCGACAGGTATTGTACAATAGTTTGCGTGAAAAATATGTGTTGAAAAGAGTAAATTTTAGGCCCCATCATGGCAATCGTATATTAAAGAAATATATACACCGTTGGATATTGCAATGCCTGATAGCCAGGTTCAGGGAGCGCGAGTTAAGAAAGGTCCATATGTATGTGACGGAGTAGAAGGTGAACAGGCGAATAAGTAGGCATGTAACTGAACGGCTATTCAGAGCCCAAGCCTGAGTACATTAGCGATTTTCTAATGTATGGCCTAACTATTGGAACAAATGAAATGGGTCCGAACACGAAGGGGTGACGAACGAGAATGCAAATTTTAGTTCTGACTTTTGGGAGTACTGCCTTAAGGTTTCGAATACATTTTTTGTATACCCCGTACATACTATCATACATACTTACATATTTCACGCGCGCTATGTAAGCCATAAATATGCAGAGTGATAATGCGATATCTTACTTGTACACAAGACCTAGGCACGGCGCGCGCATATCAGCTTGTTTTTATGGCATAGTTTCGTAATTAAAATATTTAAATCCCACGTGCCGGCACATTTTCAATGTTTCCTTTCCTACTAGTAAAAGACACAGAGAATAAACTTATATAAACAACTTACATACAAACACACATACACACATTTGCACACCTTTTGTTTGCCATTGGAAATCTTGTATTGTACGAAGAATCTCATAAAGTAAAAGTCCTACGAAAATATTTTTAAATGTGTATATGCAATTTTTTTTATCACAGTTCATTGTTTGGTTTAACTGCTGCTGTAAAAAAATATTGTATGGTTAAGTGCAAAATATTGTATTGTTTTATTGTTTAATGTAGTGGAAAATGCTAGTATTTTTGTTTGTAAATGTAGTCTACTTTTAATTGTAAATATTTTTAATATATATATTTTTTTGGTATAATATTTTAATTGTCATAACCAAAACAAAAGATAAAAATCGATATTTTTGTTCGCTTGAGTGCATTTAAAAATGGCACAGCTCTCCGACTGTTTACTTATATTTATACATCTACTTATATTATTGGCACGTATGTATGTGTAGCTTATTTTTATTGGAAAAAAAGTTAATTGTTATGGATATTGAACTGCGTGTATTATCGTCTAGGGAATCGGATTTTTGCGTTTTAAGCAAATGGCATTGGTATAAAATTACATTTTCCATTAGTTGTTATTTCCCCATATTTTGTAACTGCATGCATACATATGTACCATACATACATACATATACAAGTACATGTGTTATATGTATTTAGTATTTAGAACCGTTTATTGTGAAAAATAATGCGTTGCTTTGTGGAAAATTGAGCTTTTGGTATTACATACAAACTTATTTAGGCATAATGCAATTTTGAAAATTAAAGGGTCTTTCAAAAATGACGCATAGGTGACAGTGGTGAAGAATTCCTAGAGGGTACTTTTTTATTGCATCTCTGACATTTGTCACTTAGAGAGAGATGCACAATTTTACGCAATGCAACAATAACACGTTGAAATTATTGAAACTTAATACTAAAATGGGCGATCTTTAAGAACAACATAACGCAAAATTCGTGATTTTTTGCTGGAAATAACCAGCCGAATGAGTCGACAATTCAGAGGTTGGTAAAAAAATTACAAGAAACTGGTTCTATTGAGGATCTCAGAAAAATCATTACATACATACATACATAATTGGCGCGTACACCCTTTTTGGGTGTTGGGCCGAGCTCCTCCTCCTATTTGTGGCCTGCGTCTTGATGTTGTTCCACAAATGGAGGGACCTACAGTTTCAAGCTGACTCCGAACGGCAGATATTTTTATGAGGAGCTTTTTCAAATACACTCGAAGGTTAGCCATTGCCTGCCAAGGGGCGACCGCTATTAGAAAAATGTTTTTCTTAATTTTGGTGTTTCACCGAGATTCGAACCTACGTTTTCTCTATGAATTCCGAATGGTAGTCACGCACCAACC
Organism: Anastrepha obliqua; assembly: GCF_027943255.1. Classification (NCBI taxonomy): domain Eukaryota; kingdom Metazoa; phylum Arthropoda; class Insecta; order Diptera; family Tephritidae; genus Anastrepha; species Anastrepha obliqua. The sequence goes on along the minus strand of NC_072896.1, from coordinate 120,540,055 downwards.
CATTCGGCTATGGCGGCCACATCTACTAAAATGTACTTTTTGGATTCCCTTTTAATTTTCCTTAAATCTACCAGATCTCCGAAGAAATCTGAGTAGATCTTGTGGTGCCAAGGTGGTCGCCTCTTAACACATCAGTGCCAAAGACCTCAAACCAGATTCGAGCGAAGCCGGGGCAGACGCACAGGAAGTGGTTCGCCGTCTCATTCTCCTCTTCACAGGTAACATCGGTTTAATCCATCTGCAGCCCCTCTCAGCCTGACAAGTTCGCTTGTGGGTTATAGTAACCCATTTGCTAACCGTGGCTTTGATGGCTGCAGAAGGGAGCGGCAGAGCGGGCTGGGGGCCAAAGAAGTTGGACTCAGAGCCCATCCTAGCTAAGGAGTCAGAGGTCTTGTTACCCACGATACACATCGTGTCCCGGGATCTATGTTAACATCAGGCTATTATGTCTACCAACATAGTTCAGCCTGGATTTACATGACTCGACTAACCCTGATGTGGTTGGGGGGCTGTCTAAGGCCATGAGCGCAACTTGGCTATCGCTGCAGACACATATAGATCTGCCTCTTCATCTTTTTTCCACAACAAAGTTCATCGCTTCTTGAACAGCATACACCTCCGCTTGAAACACAGATGCATGCATTCCAAGAGCAAATTGCAGTTTTGTCCTGCTCTGGTGAAATGGCGCCACTTATTTACTCTTCGAAGATGAAAATGAAAGAGCTGTTACTGTCAATGTTCCGACGAAAGGATTAACAGACCAGAGTCATATCAGATAATAGTAGTCTCCATATTTATACTGACGGCTAAAAGATGGATAATAACACTCGATCGGTAGTGTACTCGGAACAATTATCTCTAAACTGTTCCTTTTGACTCCCAGACCGGTGTAGCGTCTTCCAAGCTAAGATCAGCGCTATCAAACACAAAGCAAAAAATGATAAGACTAATCGACTTACCTCCGGCAAACCTTACCATTTTGGTTGATAGTCAAGCAGCGATCAAGGCACTGGCCTCAGCGCACATCAATTCAAGATATATTAAAGAATGCAGGAGATCGCTTTCGCTCATCCAACAACACAGTACCACAGTTTGTTGGGTCCTCAGCCACTCTGGAGTGGAGCGAAATGCGAGAGCGGCTGAGTGTGCAAGGAAATGCTCTGAGCTGAACCCTCAGTGAATGATAGAGGACATTAGCATTCCTACAAACGAACTTGTACACAGCGATTGACGTGGTCTTTGACAACTAACTGCAGGGTCTCTAAAGCGCACTGGCCAAAATTGAATATTAAAAGGATAAAATGTCTGCTTGGATTCAACAGATCAACCACCAGTGTCCTCACAGATGTTATAAAGGGTCACTGCACTATTAGCAACTCTAGTCAATAGAATGGGTGTACCTCACAATGACTTCTGCAGGAATACTGCAGAATAGAGTCGATATAACATCCCCCCTGTGTTTGTCCTGTACTTCAAAGAAGCCTTGCCAAATGTTTTCTTTGAAGACCTGGGAAATTTGCAGAATGTCTCACTAGAGGAACTAATTTCCTTGCTGAGAGCCGTATTTTGAATAAAAATAGTGAAACCTGAGAGAATCTAAATTTTTACATGTTTTGTATTAAAAAAAATCCATAGGCGCGTCTTTTGAAAGACCCTTTACATACAGTTATAGTTAGTGGTAGGAATTTTTTTACCTTAAAATTAAACTGACGGCTTGGACACGCCACCCATAAATAAAAATTATGGAAAAAATAAAATTTATTAAAATATTGTAGTTAAATTTTTCATTGTACAAAACTTCATTTTTTTAATATGTATGTACATACGGCTATATAAATCTTGTTAGATGCATAGGAAAAAGTCACATTCTGTCACCAGCATTGCTAAATCTTATTTACTATATAAAATATGCGCATGCAAATACAGTTTTTTTTCTTCTAAATCTGTGTGAGGTTACCTCAGTTGTTAAAGTTGTTAAACAATTATCATAAAAAAGTGTTTTTGCATCGATACGCTGACTGAGTAATTGCGTACAAATAGCCCATACCGTTTTCACATACACTCGTTTTACATATACGCGTACGTGCATACATACACACATCCAACCGCCGCAACAAAGTTTTTTATGTTACAAAAGTGTGCAGCGTTTATTGCGATCGCCTTTTTTCGCCGGTACGACAAACAAATGCTTCGCTAATCGCAAATTACGGCAAACTTAATTAATTTTCTACACATTTTTGTATTTGTTACAAATAATTAGTTACGTTGCAGCAACTTCACAAGCCTAGATTCTGGGTGTTTCACACTTCTAACGATAGCTTCTTAAAATAACTGTATTCTTGCGTGAAAAGTGGCACATAAAAAACACTGAATTTACATTTTGTAGAATACTTTTTGAAAAGGGGAAATCGCAAAAATTTGCTACTTCACAATTTCACAATGTACTGAATGAAAAGGTGTGGCCAACATCAAGCCGTTAATGGGCTGTCAGCGAAAATGAAGGATTTAGCCGATTAGTTGACGTAATAACAAGGTGAAGTCCAAAAAAAAAACCTACTGAGCTAAAATGGAAACGACAGGAGCTTTGTTCTGATAACTTCGAGTTTATTTATTCAAAATAGTCCCCTCTGGCCTCGATACACTGTTTTGCGCGATCTAAAAGCTTTTCGAAAGTGTTTCAAGTCATTGAATTGCACGGAATGTTCATCAGGATGTCGATGCAAGCCTTTTGGATGGACTCTGCGGACGCAAAACGTTTTTCTTTCATTGCCAAATGCGATTTTCCGAATAGGTAGAAGTCACAGGGAGCCATATCAGGCAAATACGGTGACGGATGATTGATGGTTAGAAGGCGATTTCTAGTCAAAAAATCAGTCACAAGAGTGAATCGATGAAATGGTTCATTATCATGCAATAAGCGACAAATTCCTCGAATGGGTTGGTGCGTGACTACCATTCGGAATTCACAGAGAGAATGTACGTTCAAATCTCGCTGAAACACCAAAATTAAAGAAAACCATTTTTCGGTCGCCCATCGGCAGGCAATGGCAAACCTCCGAGTATATTTATGCCATGAAAAAGCTCCTCATAAAAATATCTGCCGTTCGGAGTCGGCTTGAACTGAAGGTCCCTCCATTTGTGAAACAACATCAAGACGCACGCCACAAAGATGAGGAGGAGCTCGGTCCAACACCCAAAAAAGGGTGTACGCGCCAATTATATTATATATATATATATATAAATGCAATTTTTTGGGTGGTGGCTCGTCTGGGGCCTTCCATTCGGCACTTTGACGCTTAGTTTCAGGTTCATGTTAGAAACACTACGTTTCATCACCAGTTACATTGATGTAAAGGAAGTTCTCGTCTTTTCTCACCTCTTAATGAGGTCTTTCGAGTGTTGAATTTTGAGCAATTTTTGGTTCTCAGTTAACTTGTGCGGAGTGAAATGTGCACAGACCTTTCGTAAGCCCAAATGACCAGTTAAAATGCGATAAATCGATGTTTTAGAGATATTCAACTCCGATTCCATGAACTTCAACGACGATTTCGGTTAATTTTTGATAAATTTAAGAGCCACTTAGATGAAGTTTTCGGTGATTACTGATTTTGGGCGGCCCGTATGTTCATTGTCATTTGTGTCGTCACAACCATATCTGAAACGTGTAAACCACTCATGAACTCTGGCACGAAATAGACAATCATCGCCATAAACATTTTTCATCAATTCAAATGTTTCGGTAAACGTTTTACTGATTTTAAAACAAAATTTGATATTAGCTCTTTGTTCGAACCTCATTTTTGTCATTTCTCTTTATTATGATAATACTGATATGGCTCAATTACGTATGGAGCGAAATATTGGTCAAATGGCCGCCGCGCCCTCGGCGCCGCACCTCCATCCGATGGTCCAAATTTTCGATGACGCTGAGGCATAATTGAGGTTCTATGCCGTTAATGTGCCAAATTATCTCATCCTTTAGCTCTTGAATTGTTGCTGGCTTATCGACGTACACCTTTTCTTTCAAATAAGCTCAAAGAAAGAAGTCCAACGGTGTCAAATCACATGATTTTGGCGGCCAATTGACATCGCCGCGACGTGAGATTATTCGGCCATTTAATTTTTCGCGCAAAAGAGCCATTATTTCGTTAGCTGTGTTGCAAGTCGCACCGTCCTGTTGAAACCACATATCGTTCACATCCATATCTTCCAATTCGGGACATAAAAAGTTGGTTATCATCTCACGATAGCGAACACTATTCACAGTAACTGCCTGACCGGCCTCATTCGGCCTCATGGAAAAAATACGGCCCAATGATGCCGCCGGCCCATAAACCGCACCAAACAGTCACTCTTTGTGGGTGCATTGGTTTTTCGGCAATCACTCTTGGATTATCATTCGTCCAAATGCGGCAATTCTGCTTATTGACGAATACACTGAGGTGAAAATGTACCTCATCACTGAAGATGATTTTCTTCACGAAGTGCGCGATATTCATTTTGATTTGAACACCCGTTTTCATTATAAGCCTGAACAATTTTAACGCGTTGCTTGATTGTTCAAATTGAGTTAGTCTGATATTGAAAAATGTCAAATGAAATGCAGAAAAAGCTTGACGTTTAGCTGTAGTTCACATTCAATATCGGCCCTTGAAATTTAACCACCCTTTACAATGGGCTTTTTAGCCTGAGTGTTTTGGGAGCCACCCAATCTCTTGGTGCTCCTTGGCTCGACCAATTCAAATTTCATTTTCAATTCACAAGTGTCAAATATGGTTGGAGTACGACGGCATTTTCAAAAATATAAATCTTCCCATAAGGTGATTAATTTGACGCCACCTTGTATGTTCTCAATGACTAAATGCGTATATACAGGGTTGGCCATATAAAACTGACCCATTGAGTAACCCTATAACTTTTTACTGTAATTTGAAATCTAAGGTTTACGTCAACAAGCCAAAGACACTAGGCGCACTTAAGGCCAATATCCGACGGGAAATAGCCGCCATATCGGCCGAGACGCTGGCCAAAACTATGGAAAACGCCGAAAAACGGGCACATTACGCTATACGAGCTAAGGGCGACCACTTGCGCGATATCATATTCAAAAAGTGATGTAAACGAATCTCCTTGAACTAAATTAAATGTTTTTCACAATGAAACACAAAAAAATGTTTCTTTTTCCATATTTTTTTAATAATCACATGGGTCAGTTTAATATGGCCAACCCTGTACATACATACTTACAAAATGCGGCTTTTTGTACAAAATTAAAAATTCTTACATTTTATTTGCTCTCAATCACTGTATCGCGCCTTTTGAAACGCCATTAAGTTAGTATGTAATATTAAAACCAAAAAAAAAACCAAAAAACCAAAACAGCGCTGTTTCTCTGCTTTAGTGAAATTGTGAAAAGTAATGCAAAGTGAATAGAATTTAAGAAACATGGAAAATTTTTCAATATCTTTAAGGTTAACAAAATGAAAATTATTATATATACAATGCGTATATAGAAAACTAGGCCGAATTATACATACATACATACATACATACATACATATGTATACAAAAATATAAAATATTGAATGTTATGAAAGTCAACTTGGCGAGCTTTTATTGTGTGACGAAAAAAGACAAATATGTAGAAACTATTTACTACTTAGAACAAATATAGAAAAAATATATTATACGCATGCATGCATGCACCCATACATACACTCATACGTATGCGTGTGTGTGAATAAGAAATAAATAAAATAAATATTAAATGGAGCGATCATAGCGTTAAAGTTAAATATACAGGAATCAACAAGAGAAATATTATTTATGTGCAACAAAATACAATAAAATTAAAAGTTAAATGTAGAAGGAAGAAAAATTACATAAATATTTTAGTAAATATTTAGAACGCAAGTAATAATCCTGCAAGTTAGTGAAACTTTAGTGAAAAGTGCACATTAGGTGGTAGAGGGGTGTGGGAATATTAGAAAATAAAAACAAGCGAAAAAACCAGTTTCAACTTCAAAATATCAATGTGTGCGTATCTACATATACCTATTCATACATACATACATACATATATTTATGAAACATACTTTAAGGGGGAACGCCACTGTGGAGGGTAAAAAAATAGTCGATTTTTGGGAATTTTGTTTTTTGTAAGTAGGAATGATTATTCGAGCATCGGACAAGAGGCAATTTATTATATACATATGTATTAAACTATGTTGATGTAAATTTTTATTAACAAATATTGAAAATTGACAAATTTATGTAAATAAACGTAACGAGCTAATAAAAAAATGATGTCATCTGGTGGCAGCGATACAGCAATGAATAATCATTTGAAGTCAAAAACCCAAAAATATTATTAATCTACACAATAGTGGCTGACGTCGATTTTTTTTGAATTTTCATAGTGGCGTTCCCTCTTAAACGAAAAAGAAAAAAAACTACAATACATACATACATATGTATGTGAAACACGATATTTAGTACACATTTGCATATATTTATGTAAAAAACAACCTCTTCTTGCCTCACAGACAGCCCCCTCCCAAATGAAAAGACATACATATGTACATTTATATACACGTATACATACACACATTAGTATCTAGATATTTACATACTGTGCATACGCCGTGCATCTAACACTGTCTACATACATATTGCTGGAAATAGTTTTTTCTATTGCCTACAAGCATACATACATACATACTATACCAAAAACAAAAAAAGGTTAAATTACATTTAAAAACAAAAACTAATTAATTAATTCAAAGAATTTAAAATAAAATTTAAAGTAGATAAAAAAACTTTTTATTTTAGTGTTTACCGATATTTTCAAATACTTCTCGTTATATTTATTACTTACATACATATAAACATACATACATACATATTAATTTATTTTGAGAACTCTCATTGTTGGTTTTAGCCTTTTTCGTAACGCATTCCAAAGCACCAATATTTTTTAGAACTAGCAAAGTGTTAAGTATTTACAGTAAGAAGCAAAAAACAAAAAAAAAGTTATTTACATACAATACATACATACATACACGAAGATAAATTAGTGTTTACAAGTTGGAGCGAAACAACATAATTTACAATTTGATTCTTCTATTTTAAATACTTTTTAATTATACATGTAATACGCTTACTTTTAGTACAAAACTAAGAAATTTAAAATTAAAAAATAAAATTAAAAATTAAAAATTTTTAAATTCAAAATAAAATCCTACAAATACTTGCACCTGCATACCCAGGTCTGGTGGACTACTCAAATAAGATTCTATGTTTGCTTGGTGTGTAACTGCCTGGCGTTGAACGAATTTTTGTTGTAAACATTTCCAAATGCGATTTTAAGATAAACTGCATACAAAAGAAAAAGAAAGAGAAATTATAAAAGAAATTTAACAAGCAAAAAGCAAAATAACACACGAGAAATAAATGTTCGATCCATTCAAAATCAGTAGAAATTTTACCAAAAACTGTGTGCGCTGCAATGCAGACTTGTAACACAATGGACGCTAGAGGTCTACATAAGTGCGATCTTTTTTCGGATCAACCAGCACTACCTAATGAAGACTTCCCTACAAGACAGTGCTGAGCACTTTCGACAAAAATTCCAGCGCATTTACAAGTATTTTATTAGTCTCTAATACATGCGCATTATCAGCATATATATGTACATATATAGCATACACAACTTTTTTAATGGGGAAATCAAATATTTCATTTGATATTATTTTCCCCTGTTCGGCGTGAATTCTATCTCTCTTTTACCAATAGCAATTTCATGTAAGCATAGCAAAGGAAAGGATGCCGCCTATAGAGCCACGCTGCGATCGGGCGCAACGCGAGCCATGTGGAATCGCTACAGAGAGCTAAAAAAGGAAGATAGACGTATTATCGGAAAGAATAAACGAAAGGCCGAAATACGTGAGTGCGAGGAGCTTGAGATGCTGGCCAATAGGAACAACGCCCGAAAATTCTACTAGAAAGTTCGGCGGCTTACAGAAGGTTTTAAGACCGGGGCGATTTCCTGTAAGAACAAAGACGGCGAACTGGTGACTGACGTACAGAGCAATCTTAAATTATGGAGGGAACACTTCTTGAACCTGTTAAACAGTGACAGCTGCGCATGACACAGAGAATGTGAAGATCCCGATGCCCCAATCGTTGACGACGGAATTGTCGTTCCGCTACCCGATCATAACGAGGTGAGAAAAGCGATAACGCGGCTAAAGAACAACAAAGCCGCGGGCGCCGACGAACTGCCAGCTGAGCTATTCAAACATGGCGACGAGGAGCTGGTAAGGTGCATGTACCAGCTTCTATGTAAAATATGGTCTGCCGATTGGAATTTAAGTGTGCTCTGCCCAATCCATTAGAAGGGCAATCCTGCAATTTGCGCCAATTACCGCGGGAGTAGTGTTGTAAATATCGCCTATAAGGTTCTAGCAACGTCAACCAACTGATTGGACCTTATCAGTGTGGCTTTAGACTTGGAAAATCTACCATCGACCAAATATTCACAATACGCCAAATCTTGAAAAAGACCAATGAAAGGAGAATCGACACACACCATCTTTTCGTCGATTTCAAAGCTGCATTCGACAGTACGGAAAGGATTTACTTGTATGCCGCGATGTCTGAATTTGGTATCCCCACAAAACTAATACGGCTATGCAAGATGACGTTGCTCAACACCAGCAGCGCCGTCAGAATTGGGAAGGACCATTACGAGCCGTTTGATACCAAACGAGGTTTCAGACAAGGTGACTAGCTATCGTGTGACTTCTTTAACCTGATGTTGGAAAGGATCGTACGAGCCGCAGAACTTAATCGCTCAGGCACAATTTTTTATAAGAGCGTACAATTGCTGGCGTATGCCGATGATATTGACATCATCGGCCTTAACAACCGCGCTGTTAGTTCTGCCTTCTCCAAACTGGATAAAGAGGCAAATCGAATGGGTTTGGTGGTGAACGAGGACAAAACGAAGTACCTCCTGTCTTCAAACAAACAGTCGGCGCACTCGCGTATCGGCACCCACGTCACCACATAAATTTTATAATTTCTAAATAAAACATTTTAACGAAACTCCTCAGTCTGATTACTTTTTAACGAAAATGAGGAGTTATTGAGGAGTTTGTGCTGATTACTTTTTGATGACGAAAATGAGTAGTTGGCCCATCAGTACTGATTACTTGTTGAGAACAGAAATGAGAAGTTGCCTTGCCTTTAGAGCATAGTACATACATTTTTCAGTTATAAGAAATGGCTATTGGCAAAAGAGAGATAGAATATCACACCGACAAGGGGAAACTATCAGAACTTTCCCATGGCTAGAACAAAAATGTGTAGTTGGATGAGGATAGTGATGAGGATAATATGAGTGCTTATATGATAGTCAGCTGTCTTGTAGGGTAGTGGAGACTTTTTCCACACATACACACACACATACATATTTGCATTGCATTATCACAATTCCCTAAACAAATACGAATACAAATAGGAAAAATGTCGGTGTACCTAATAATTGTAATTTCATGGAAAATAAAAATAAAAACAAACAAATATTCGCTATATATGTACGTACGTGTCTAAGTAAAATTGGAATTTAAAAATAATAATAACAAACAAATATACAACTGGGTATGTTGCTCTTTTGTAAGAATCAAAAATTAAGATAAACTCTTGTCAAATTTATTGGCATATACATACATACGCATGCAAAAAATAACAGCAACAACAACAAAAATAAAAAATTAAATCGCCCAAATCCTTGGCATACTCGTATATACAATTTTAAATTTATATTTATTCAAAAATTTTGGAAGCAGCATTTTTGCATTAAAATTACTATAAATGTAGTCACTTAAAAATAATGAATACAGGACTTGCAAATATCAAAAACAAAGCAAAAAACACAAATATAAATTTTTAAAATGTTCATATACTCTAAAGATATTTTTTTCTTTTGTAAAAAATCGCGAATTACAAATATTTGTAATTGAAAATTTTGTATGTTTTACATAGCGCATATATACCAAGTATAGAGCTAAACCAAAAAAGACAACAACAACAAAAACCACAAATCGGTAATTACCAATTAACATCAAACAATGCCTTTATTATTGTATAAATATAAAATAAATTGGAGAAAGTTCAAGGGATATTGACACGTTTTTTCTTCTTTTACTTGCTGATATTGTATTTATTATATATTGTACGTGCATTAACATAAAAATGTTTGCAATAAATTAGAATTAATCAAAAGTGTATGAGTATATTGCGTAGCCAATGACAAAGATTTATTTGGGTTTGAATAAAATAATAAATGTCCTTTATTTTGAATGTGAAAATAGTTGTTTTACTCGAATGAACGGAAATGATTGAAAAAGTAACGTTGCTTGAAAATATGAGATGTTGCTATTAAATAACGAGATTGATGCTGCTATAGAAGGAGTGCGCGCATGCGCCAGAAACCAGCGACAGGGGGTGAATAGCTGGAATTCCGAAGCAAGAGCTACAGGCGCTAAGGTGCAGGCTGACTGTGCTTGCTTGGCCCCGATAACTGTAAAAAATGAACAGCACAATACTGAAATATATATATGAAATGAGACCAAATGACAGCCTTGCTTGAAGCGTTTGAAGTGCGGCGAAGTTTCCAATATCTCAATATTCTATCAGGTCAGTCCATAAGTTCGTGCGTCTTTTAAAGGTGGTTTTAAAATTAATAAAAAAGATGTTTAAAGTATTTATTAATCAATAATTTATTTTTCTTCATTATTTACAATGTCTTCCCAACGTTTAGGCAAATTTTTAGTTCCCTGCTCAAAAAATGGTTTGTCCTTGGAGCCAAAATACCCTTCGATATCGCTTTTTATAGCTTCTTTTGTGGAGTAGTTCTTGTTACTCATATGCAAGGTGCAATATCCGGAGAGTATGGTCGATGCGGCATTAGCTCCATCCGAGCTTGTTCAGCTTGCCTAATGTTTGCCTTGCGGTATGAGGTCTTGCGTTGTCGTGGTGAAACAAAACTTTGCGTCTATTCCCTAAAGACGGTCGATTTTTGTTAAGTGCCTCATTCAGGTTTGATAGCTGATGGGAACAATAATCAGCAATTATCGTTTGGTTTGGTTCCAGAAGTTCATAATAAACAATACCGGTCATATCCCTCCAAATAGACAGGAGAATGTTCTTGGGGTGAAGGCCATCTCTAGGGGTCGGTTATGGTTGTTACATCTTTATCCAACCATTGGCGTTTGCGAACAGGATTATTGTAAAGGACCGATTTTTCATCACCAGTAACGATACGGTTCAAAAAACTTGCATTTTCCAGCCGTTGCAGCAGCTGAGAACACACATTCACTCTCTGCTGAAGGTCTATGCGGAACCCATTTTCCCAGCTTTGAAACCTTACCCAACTGAACCAGGTGCCTGTGAACTGTTCCATGCGATGAATTTAACCTCTGAGCTAGCATATCGACTGTCGAATTTGGCTCAGCTTCCACGAGTTCGAGCAAGGCGTCGGAGTTAGAGACTTCAGGAAGGCCAGCGCGCGGGGCATCCTCCACGTTGCAGTTGCCACTTCGAAATTTTGAAAACCACTTTTGTGCAGTCCTTACACTCACGGTATGCTCTCCGTGAACAGTGTTTATTTCTGCAGGAGCAGTTGTTGCATTTTTACCACTTTTATAAAAAAATATATATTACAAAATATGCCTCTTATACGCGTTCGAAGATTCCAATTATTTTTTAACAACAGGTGCTTCTATCCGCGATTAAAATCACTTGTTGAATGCAAAATATATCAAAGAAAATATAAATAGTTCTGTTGTATTCCACGAATAGTTTTTTGTGTGCAAAAATCGTACAAAAGTGAAATTATGGGTAAAATACGCACGAACTTATGGACTGACCTGATAAATGCAGCTTTATTTAACTAGCGATACCAGATGGAGACCGACCTCTATGAATACCTAGAGTAGACATCATATAGGATGTCAGCGCTTTTGACGCATCTAAGCAGCGCTGGGAGATCCGCTTTTGAGACGTCCTCCAGACCTTCAAACAGTGGGGCTCCCAGGCATTTTAAACGCGTTTTTGATAATGCCGGACAAACGCACAGAAGGTGTTCTAAAGTTTCCTCAACATCCTCTGTGCATTTCCTGCATTTGTCCGTGTTATCAATCCCTAACTTGTACGCATGTGCAGCCAGTAGATTATGACCCGTCAGCATACCTTTGATAGTTCTGCAGTCCTTTCGCGAGAGCGTAAGTATGAATTGAGTCGGTTTTTTGCCGTTAGTTCTACACATAACTTTTGCTCTTTTGCATGTGGTCAGATTAGTCCACCTAGCGTCCACTCGCTTTTTCGTGTTTTTTGTATTTAGCGGTGTTAGTATGTCGTTCTCTGGTTCAAATGGTAGTCTAACAGCACTTTTTGCTATCTCATCTACTATTTCGTTCCCCATAATGCCTTTGCGAGCAAGTACCCAATAGATATGCAGCCTACTGTTTGCGGCTAGCCTTTCTATGGCCTCCCTGCTCCGTCGAACATTTTTGGACTTAATACAACATGAGCTTATTGCTTTTATTGCTGCTTGACTCTCCACGTATATATTAATTGTTGAGTTCTTTCTTGTTCTAGTGAGGGCTAGCTCCGCGGCTTTCCCCACAGCAAAACCTTCCGCTTGGAAGTCTGTGGTCTGGCAGCTTGATAGGCTGCCTTATCCCTAGTTTGAGCAGTAAATACCTGCTCCCACTCCATCTAAAGTTTTGGAGCCGTCTGTATAGATGTGAAAAGTTCTATGGCCAAGCTTCATGCCTTTGTGCCATCCCTCCTCTTCAATTGTAGTGCGAAACCTTCTCTCCCAACTAAAGTGCGGAGTCATGTAGTCTGTGCAACCTGAGCTCCACTTTCCTATTCACCTGTGACCGAAGGTTCTGCAGATGAATACTCCAGCAGCCACCAACCTCCTCGCGGATTTCACCGCCAAGTTTTACGCCATAAGGTCAATATGTTAGGTGGCATGCTGAGAATGATTTAGAGCGCCCCCCTTGGAGTGGTTTTCAAGTAATGGCTTTCCGACTTCTTGCTTCACTATGCCATGTGTTACGGATGTTTCAGAGGAACAACAACAATATTTAGTTTCCATTTTGAGGATCAAATTTATTAACGATCTCTAAGCATTTTTTACATTAAATGTTTACAATTCTTTAGTGTCGCACATGCGTTGCTAGTAGCTTCTTGAATTGTGAGTTAAATGTATGCATGTATTTGTTTAACAATTCGTTAAAAGACTTAATTTTTAATAATAGTTAATAAAAATATCAATCAAATATCCTAAAATATGTGTATGTTTGTAAATTTAAACGTTGTTCATTTTCTTGCCGATTGCGAGAGTTAAAAAAATTGTTTATTTCCTGAGCTGTTACGGTAGGCTTTTGTTGCATTAGTAGTTCATCATTGTTGTAACTTGTATAATTATAGGACATTTGTGTATTTTTTAAACTTACTTCCTTTTGTTCTTTGGCCGTTTAAAGTTCGCTTTTATATCAACAAATCTTTTGCTTTTTTTAGCTCATCACTAAAATTTGTGTGGTTTTAGTTTTACTAGAATGAAATATCAGAAATATGGATAAAATAAGGGTGCGCTTTTGTTTTTGAATTAAATAACAGTTCCGCATAAATGGACTTTAATAAAAATAAAGTTCAATCTCAAAAGCATAAAATCAAAATGAATTTATTTTGCCGCTGGTGTGTCCTCAGGTGCGGGCAGTTTCTCCCAGGTGGGCTCGACACCCCAAATTTCTCTGGCATATTCGGCAATGGTGCGATCCGATGAGAATTTACCACTGGAAGCGATATTGTTGATGGACATTTCCAACCATTTGGCTTGGTTCTGAAAACAATAAAATCGTTTATTAATGGGAAAGCCGGTTTATATTTCTTTTCGTTTCCTTAAAAATAAATTGAAAAAAAAAAACACGTAGCCATATTGCAACTAAATTCACAACAAAACCACGCTAAAAAAACAATAACGATTTAAAGCTGCTCTCACCTGGTAGGTCTTCGATACCAATTCTTGTGCTTTGATGTATGCATCATAATCGGCCAACAAATAGTAGTGATCGTACTTCAGCAAAATATCTGCAATATTTTTGAATTCATTGGGATTGCTTGGACTAAAGAATCCACCCTGTATTTGATCGATGCATTGTCTGATCTCGGGATTCTTATTGTAGTAATCGTAGGCGTTGTATCCACGTTTCTTAAGCGCCTCAACTTCCTCCACGGTCATACCGAAAATGAAAATGTTCTCGTTGCCCATTTCCTCAGCCATTTCGACATTGGCGCCGTCCAAGGTACCAATGGTGAGTGCACCGTTCAACTGGAATTTCATGTTACCAGTACCGGATGCCTCAGTGCCGGCAGTGGAGATTTGCTCGGAGAGATCAGCAGCAGGCATAATCTTTTCGGCCAAGGTGACACGGTAGTTCTCCAAAAAGATGACTTTCAGCTTGTCACCCACAATCGGATCGTTGTTGACAACATTGGCCACAGCACAGATAAGCTTAATGATCTGCTTGGCTACATAGTAACCAGGAGCAGCCTTGCCACCGATCATAATTGTGCGCGGTGTAAAGTTGGCTGTGGGATCCTTCTTGATGCGATTGTACAAAGTAATGATGTGCAAGCAGTTCAATAATTGACGTTTGTACTCGTGGATACGCTTAACTTGAATATCGAACATGGAGGCGGGATTCACTTTGATGCCATAATCTTTCTCCAATATTTGAGCTAACTTCAGTTTGTTCTCTTGTTTCACGCGCGCCACATTGCGTTGGAAGTTGGGGTCCTTGGCCCATTTCTTCAGAGCAACAAGCTGCTCCAAATGAACTGGCCATTCGTCGCCGATCTTTTCGGCGATCAAGTCGGACAAACCGGGGTTGCAAAGTAACAACCAACGACGCGGAGTAATACCATTCGTCTTGTTCTGGAACTTATGTGGCTCAAATTCATAGAAGTCACGGAAGAGATCCTTCTTCAAAATTTCCGAATGGATGGCAGCCACACCGTTTACAGCGTGAGAGCCCACAATGGACACGTGAGCCATGTTAATACGCTTCTCGCCATCTTCTTCTACCAGCGACATGCGACGCATGCGGTCAAAATCACCTGGATATTTCTTGGCCACTTTATCCATGAACAAGAAATTTATATGATAGATGATTTGTAGATGCCTTGGCAGAATGGATTCGAGCATTGAAACGGGCCAGCGCTCCAAAGCTTCTGGCAACACGGTGTGGTTGGTGTAGGCGCAGGTACGAACAGTAATATCCCAAGCCTTATCCCAATCCAAGTTCTCCTCATCGATGAGAATGCGCATCAATTCGGGAATAGCCAACGATGGATGGGTATCGTTCAATTGGATGGCGACCTTATCGGGGAAGTGATCAAAGTGATGACGCACGGTTTCCCTTGAACCAAATTTGGAGGTCTTGTAGCGACGTACAATATCGTGGAGAGTGGCGGCAACCATGAAGTATTCCTGCTTGAGACGCAACTCCTTACCCTCAAAGAAGTTGTCATTGGGATAGAGTACACGTGAAATGTTCTCAGCAAGGTTACGATCCAACACAGCTTGGATGTAGTCACCATCGTTGACTGAAATATGGAAAATATTTACAATAGCAATTTCACTTAAGCCGGCTAAAAAAATTCAATTTTACTCACAGAATTTCAGATTGAAATCGATGGGGCTTTTAGCCGACCATAAGCGCAACGTATTGACGTGATTGTTTCCATAACCGGGAATGGGGTTGTCATATGGCATGGCATACACAACTTGAGTGTCCACCCACTTCTTGCCCTCGGGTGTATCAATGACACGTCCATAGAAGTGTACTGGCTTCATGAATTCTGGGCGTGCTTTCTCCCATGGATTGCCATAACGCAACCAATCATCAGGCTCCTCCTGTTGCTCGCCATTCATTATCTTCTGTGCGAAAATACCGTATTCATAACGAATGCCGTAGCCATAGGCAGCCAAACCGAGAGTGGCCATAGAGTCTAGGAAACAAGCAGCCAAACGACCCAAGCCGCCATTACCCAAACCAGCATCTTCTTCCATGTCCTCGAGGTTCTCAATATCCAAACCCAACTGATACATAGCCTCTTCACATTCACTCTGAATACCAAGATTAATCATGGTATTTTGGAGTGAACGACCCATATAGTATTCCAGAGACAAATAGTAGACGCGCTGCAATGGAAAAAAAGGAAATTTTAAATATAATACATAGATTAAAAAGTTGTCTGTAAATAGGCACAAATAAATTGAAAAATGGCAAGTTTAAAAAATTTATTGGGTGAGTTTTTATTTAAATAATTTTCAATTTCTTTGAAAACATGTAGATAGCTAATTAGATACATATGTAGGTAGAGGCTAGCACTTAGACCATAAGATCTATTGAGTCCTCTACTATTCACAATAACTCATCCAAACCCAGTTCGTTAACTTACTGGAACCTAAGATGGCGCTGGGTTGTGCTGAGCCTATGTGCTTCACTTCCCACTTAACTAGGCCGAGATGCTTACGTCCTCCCGATATGGCTTCGCATTCGAGAAATAGGTAAGATGGTATTTATGGGGACAGATCGCATATGAGACAGGCGCCGTTAGGCCACACCTTGTGCCTGTGCAGATGACTTTGCAGTCTGCAATGATCAATATGTAAACCTCTGCGCGTTGTGAGTTTGTAAATTTGAACTAAATGTTGTAAACTTCATAGAATCAAAGCTCATCAAAAGGGTTTGATAAACGTACAGAAAACAACATCGCCTTTGGAATTAGAAATTTCCCTGGATTTTGATCGTTTTCAGATTTTTCTAAAATTTGCTCACATTTCCACCGATATTACTAACTGGCGCTCTGGCCAAAATAGAATCTTAAAAGGACAAAATGTCTGCTTGGATTCAACAGATCAACTACCAGCGTTCTCATTGGTGTTATGTTATAACGGGTCAGTGCACTATTGGCACCCTAGTCAGTAGAATGGGTGTACCTCACAATGACTTCTGCAGGAATACTGCAGAATAGAGTCGGTACAACACCTCCTCTGTGAATGTCCTGCACTTTAAAGAAGCCGTGCCAAATATCTTGGCGATTATTTCTTTGAGGACCTGGGAAATTTGCAAAATGTCTCACAGGAGGGACTAGTTACCTTCTTAAAAAGATCTAAGTGGTTTAAGCACCTTAGTTAGAGTAAGGAAAACAAATGCAGATATCACAATGGAACTCAGGGCCACCGAGTCTCTTGTGTTAAACAAGCAACCTGGCTAACCTAGCCTAATCTATCCACCGATCTTCGCCTACTGATATAATTATAATATATTGCTCTCAAGGATAATACTTTCCACCCAAACCCTCTAAAGCAAAAGTAGTTGACTTGGCGTTAAACATCAGTAGTTCAACTGTCATCTATAGCGATCCTATGGCCTACATAAACAATAAAGAAAGTGCTTGAAACAGGCGCCTAAGCACTCACTCTACTGTTACTGCACTCATTGCGATATTGTGGCAACACCTTGTTGTTTGGTATCAGCGAATGAGTGGTGAGAAGATTTCTTGGCTAAGAAATCAGCAATTTTCGATGTTTGCACAGAGAGCGAGACCGGTTTTTTGCCGATCGGAATCCATGATGGAAGAGGATGGTTCCATATGTAGAAGTTCACGCAAGTGGTGAAAGTCCCTGATTGCCATTCACTTGGAACGATTCTTCTGCATACGATCCAAGCAGCTCACAACTTCCGGGCTGCACCCAAGTACCCTCTGGGTAGCTCCTGAACATCCGTTTTAGAGCGAGAAGGCGAAGCAATCCAGGATATCTGCATTGACACCAATAAGAATGCCAGCCTTGAAATCAGACGGAGAATCTCTCTTGCCAACAAGTGCTACTTTGGTCTAAGTAGGCAAATGAGTAGTAAACTCCTCTCTCGACGAACAAAACTAACACTCTACGTCGTAACGTATGGCGCAGAAGCGTGGACGATGACAACATCCGATGAGGCATCCCTTGGAATGTTTGAGAGAGAGATTCTGCGCAAGATTTTTGGACCTTTGCACGTCGGTGACGGCGAGTATAGCAGACGATGAGACAATGAACGACATAAGCTTTACGAGGACATAGACATAGCGCAGCGAATAAAGATCCAGCGGCTTCGTTGGCTGGGTCATGTTGTCCGAATGCATACAAACGCTTCGGCTCTGAAAGAAGTCGATGCGGTACCAGCTAGTGGTAGCAGAGGAAGAGAAAGGCCTTCTCTGCGTTGGAAAGATCAGGTGGGGAAGGGTTTGACTTCACTCGGTGTGTCCAACTGACGCCGGTTAGTACGAGAAAGAAACGACTGGCGCGCTTTGTCAAACTTGGCCAAAATCGCTTAAGGTAGTTGTCTGGTAACTTATTTTGAAAATTTCGAATTTCGGTTTTTTACATATTTTGAAAGTGCGATATATTGGTAGTACTGTGCAAATTTTAGACCGAAATTCGAAATATTGACGAAATTATAGCACATACATGAGAGCGGCTCGTACTTGCGCGGCTCAATTGCTTAAACTTTAAACGCGTTTCTCTCAAAACAACGTTTTTCCGGATGGCCGTCGTGAAAACAAATTTTCTATCTAACGGATTGAGCTAAAATTTAGATATGTTTCTCTACACATCAATAGTTCTGGCGGGTAGTAGATTTAATTTATTTCGTCCCTAACTTTCCATTTTTTAGTCCGATTTCCACTTTAAGGGGGGGGGGGTAGGGTCACAAAATCGAAATTTTTTTTCTTCACTCATCTTATAGTAAATCATTTCAAGAATGTTGTGTCAAAATTTTAAGTGGATCGGAGCAGTACTCTCAAAGTTATAGCCTTTGTAGGCACTCTACCTCGAATGCGGAGCATCGATAATTTCTCAGAGTCATTTTTTCAAACGCGTTTTCCCCGAAACGACTTCTTAAAAGTCGGTGCCAATCACAACTCCGAAACTATTCAACCGATTCTTTTCAAATTTGGCACACGTTTTCTAAATCAAAAATACCTCCCCCCTACACTGTTTTTTTTTTATTTTTTGTTTTTTAAGGTTGTTTTTCACTTACAAATATGGCGAAATTTTTCGCCAAAAATGCTCGTTTTACGTTTTTTGCCACCAAAACTACAAAAATGAAAAAAAAAATTTTTATTAATGTAGGGGGGAGCATTACGTCATACTTTAACTGAAAAATTCGACTTTTTTAGTTTCAGATGATTCTACGACGAATGCCGATTGGCACCGCAGAGCACCTCTCGAAAAACATATCTCCAAAAAAACTCTGTCATGGGCTTATTTGTCAATATTTTATTATTAATATTTTTTAAGAACTTATTGAAAAGGTGTACAATAACATGTAACTGATTTTATTAAAGTATCTTAAGCCATATTTCTGTAAAAAATTCACAAAAAAAGTGTTTTTTTTTAGCGCTAAACCCTACCTCCCCCTTAAAAAAGGCAATTTTCTTACGAAGTCCGCCATTTTGTTACAATATTTTTTGTCAAAATCATTTGATCTTACTACCCGCCAGAACGACAAGCACACTGATTAATAAGCAATTTGTTTTTTCTGTTTCAGGTGACCACAAGTGACGAAATCACGCCGGCCAGCCACTGTACCTTTTTTTTTGCCGCTTGCTGCAGTGTACAAAAATAGTATCAAAACATTAAAAAAAAAGAGGTTGTCTGTAAAGTCGGTTTACTGACGATAGTTTAACGTGACAACGCCATAAGAAAATATTGATGGAATGGTTGCAATTTTCAAAACAAAATTTAAATTTTATTTGTTTGATAGATATTTTGTATGGATATAGAGGAGGAGGTAAATGGAATTGCAATGGAATAGGTCAAGTTACATTTACACAAACGTGAAAAATTACGAAACATTTATCAAATTCATGAAAGATATCTTCAATTTCGATTGTGCATCAGTCGTTAAAAAGTCAACAACACTAAGAGGGACCATCATCGATTTGCCTTTTTCAAGACACTTTACACTCGAAACACTCCCTTTCATTTCCTACTTTTTCTATCATCGTCCTATTCTCAACAGAGAAATGGTTCATTACCATGCACACTGGAAGAAGGCATATGCAAATACAAGTATGTGAATTTATATACAAATGCGCATATACATACATATATATGCTCACTCAAGTAGGTCAGAGCCAGATGTCGAACGTTGCCGAACGCGGGGACCGATTGTGCTCTTTGTCGTTCGTTCCGCGCTCTCGCTTGCAGTTCAAGCATATTAGCTTACATTTGCTTGCGTACGGAATAGATTCGTATATTTGATAAGTCCATATGACTTGTATGCATCTTTACATATAGATTTGTTCTTTTTGAAAATTGCGCGAAATTTTATATGTATATGCATGTTTATATACATATATTAGTATACAACATATCTTACAAGGTATATGGTAAATATTACCATACATTTTTTCCTTCATATATAATAAAAAAATTAATAATAATACCATTAAAACAACAGGTATTATTAACAAACTTGGTTTTATTTTAAATTCTTCAATTAAATCAAATTAATAATAATCAATAAGAAGGCATATGCAATATGCGCATATACATACATATATACGCTCACTTAAGTAGGAGAGAGCAAGATGTCGAACGTTGCCGTTCGTTTGCTTTGTTCGTTCCGCGCTTTCGCTTGCAGTTCATTCAAGGTAACGGCAATGAGCAATGTAACGACAAATGAGCAAGGTAACACTAAAGAGCAAGGTAACATTAATGACCAAGGTAACGACACATTTTTTGGTGCGTGCAGCCGGCTAAATCAAAATTTTTTTTTGTACACCTTCTGATACCTTTAATAACATATCAGAAAATTAAACCGATTTAATTTTATGTTCCCTTCCAAAAAATGTCCCAAACATGGCCTCAAAAAACGTGTAAGTTACCAGACTACTACCTTAAGCGGTTATCACTTCAATCAAGAAGAAGAAGAAGAATCCATGACGGGTGACTCAAAAGCTCTTTCACGGGTCACTTGTACAACTTTCTTATAGCCACGCAGACTTTTTGCCTTTAATGTTTGAGTTATCCACTACGCTTAAGCTCTGTGCACGTTGCACTATTCTAATGACACTATAGAGACTCACACTTCATTATTGGCTAAGAGTGCCCACTAAGACTAACCGAAGCAATATTGTTTGAAAAGTTTTGGAATTTCCTTGATATCATCTGAACACATTTTTCATTTAGCCAGTTAAGCAGTGCACTCAAGTGTTGAGACAGCTCACACTTTCTTCAATTTTATATTTTAGCTGAAATGACTAGCAGACGTATGAGATGGCGATCATACATATGTATGTATATGGCAAAATCCAATGAATTTTCTGTTAAAGTTGTAATTTTGCAATGGGTGCGCAGAAGTGCCCCGATACCGTATTCGATTTGTACTTACGAATATTTATGAAGTACTCCATAACCTCAACTAGCCTACCAGTAATACATGCAAGTAAGTGCCCTACCAAGTTTTACTTATAATTTAAACCTCAGAGCTATCCAACAGCTGACTCTACCTCAGTCAATGTGAATAAAATCAATTTAATTATTTGATTTGTTTCTTCTGTTTTTCATATTCAAGAGTTAAAACCGAAAATTATGTCAAGTGAAATCCATATAAGTATGTAAATGGTAGTGGGCACTTGCACCACTGTCAAGCACGTGCACTTAGTCAATGCTCATATAAAATGCCGGGCATGCTGAACAGGTTGCTGTGCAAGGTAGCTCATATGTTTTTACAGCTGCTCACTAACACTCACTTGCACGCTCACTTTGGTGCAGTTCAAGTGCATTAAAATTGAAATGAAGTTGGTAATGAAAATTAGAGTATGGCTTTGAAACAATGTTCAGAAACGTGTTCGAGTTTCGGAAGCTTTGTCATAAAAATGTATGCACATATTTACTTGCATATATAAAAGTAGTATGGCGCATTAGGCGCAGTAGCATTAGGGCGGGTAAATTTCGGCGTTGTTCTTATACTTTTATTTATATTCGGATTCTACATACAATTATAAGAAAAAAAGTCTATTAGACCATAGCTCTAAAGTAAATTTCAAGCACCTACCCCAAATTTTAAAATAACCTAACTTTAGTTAATACGAAGTTAACCCCTTGGGTACGGATTATATTTGAGAAAATATTTTTTGGTTGTTTGGAGTAGTACATATGTATGTAAAAGCAGTGGATTTTACGTATGAATTCATTTATTTCTAAAATATTAGTGACATACATATGTATGTATGTAGTACATATGTATTAAGATGACTTCAAGTAATTGGAAGTGCAAAACAAAATTAAATTAATAAAAACAAAACACATCATCCGCTCCTAGGGCATGACGTGTCCCAGACGTCAAATGTCTCCATGGAGTTAATGTTAATATTAACAAAAGTATATAACAATTAATTTTTATTAAATATTGTTATTTTTTAATATAAAACTTGCACTTGTGAGTTTTTGGGACGAATAATTTATTTCTGATAACTATTTTTTATTCACAGAATGGTTTATGTTTTAGTGAGAGAAGAGACTGAGTGCAATTTATTATTTTATTTTTATGTAAGTCGAACTAAAATTGCAAAAAAAAAACAATAAACAATAAAATTTTGCATAAACAAAATTTTTTTTCTTTCGTTTCTTTTTTCTTCATTTTTCCTTTTTTTCTTATACTTTTTTTCTTTTTTTTGTCAAAATTATTTTTTTTACAATTACAACGTATTTGCCAATTATTTTGCTTTTATATCCTTTCTACTTTCTGCATTCAAAATTAATTTTTTTTTAATTTTTTTTCATCATACATTTTTTTTATTATTAACAACGTATTTGCAACTATTTTGCTTTTATATCCTTTCTACTCTTTGTCTTCAAAATTCATTTTGTTTTTTTAATTTTTTTCTCATCGTAATTTTTTTTATAATTAACAACGTATTTACAACTATTTTGGTTTTATATCCTTTCTGTATTTGTATTTTCAAAATACATTTTTTAATATTTTTTTTTACAATTAAGAACGTATTTGCATTTATTTTGAATTTATATCCTTTCTACTTTCAATCTTCAAAATTGATTTTTATTTTTTTTCGCACCATTTTTGTTTTTTTGTTTTTACAATTAACAACGTATTTGCCATTATTTTGGTTTTATATAATTTTTTCTTTCTGTCTTCATACTCATAACTGCCTCTCTATTTTCTTATTAATTAAAGCTGGCTTCCTTCAAAATTTGGGGAGAGCCTCGAGCCTGGACTTGCTTCTTAGAAAATCATGTAGAATCCGAATATGCTAGGAACGATATTGGAAAAAATCGTTCCATATAAATTCAAGGATGATAGATTACCAGATTTGGCCATCCGAAAAAAAATTTGTGAGAGTAATTTCGGTTGCCACGTCACCGACATTGACCGACAGTAGAATTCTGCCCGTTCATTTCACACGTACACACACATTCGTCTAATCAGTCGTTTTTAGGCGACAACGAAATAAAATGGACTGGGACTATGTTGATTTTTTTCGTATATCACTAACACAATCCCAGTTCTTTTGTAAACAAATCGCAGTCATGATCTCGGTTACGTCAACGAATCAGCTGATGGCTTCAAAATCGCTGAAAGCCGGTAAACAGTTTGATATTGGCCACACCTCTGCATTCTGTACAGCGAAATATAAATTAGCCCGTCCTAAAGGTTAACTTAGAGGGGCCATACCATAACGCCATAACCCACCAAATTTCAAAATCAAAATGCATCTAATTTATCTTTATGCTACTGCTATCACTTTGTATTGATATGCCTTGACTAATAATGTGCAATGTGTGTTATTCGCAAAACGGGTAAACAATTTTTTTAGCTTAACCCCCTTTCTCAAAATTCTGGATATACCCCTGGGATATACACACATTGTATGGTACACAAATGCGAAAATATAAACAAAACTCTAAAAAAATGCCAGTGATCTGATACATACATACATACATATGGTACATACACAACGAATTGAACACGATCACGCAACATGGCTGTGATGTGCGCTCTCTCTCTCCCCTGAGACGTCAATTCCATCGAAAAAGTTCAAACACCGTAGTAAGTACGCTCAAAATTAAAAACAAATGGGTTATTTACAATTTCAGCAAAATGTTTCGGCTGGAGCGTTGATAACAACATTTCGCTCTTTCACAGACGAGTAAATGCTGTTTATGTTTCTCTTTGAACCCACGCTCTCGTAACTAACATATGTATGCACATACGCGCATGAGTATGAAAGTGAACTTGGGAGTCAATTTGAAATGAAATACCAAAGACCAAATACCGGCTTATGAGGAATGGCCTAATTAACGCTATTCACTTTTGATTGCAAATGTTTGAAGAGACGATTGTTCGTCCGCAAAACCGCTGAATATAGTATATAGCTAAATGGCAAAAAGTTTAAGCGCACCTATAAACAAATATGTCTATGAATTTCGGGTAGAAATACAATATTTTGTTTTCGTTTATCATTTTATTTGAATTTTATTAATTAGGTGCTTAGTGCATGAAAGTAGTTACTAGCTGCTCACTTTATAAATATTTTCGTACTTTTGAACATACGTACATACATATAATATCTGTACAAATACCTTATCAGTGTTAGTCACTGTAATCGCTGCCGCGAAACCGATTGATGTCAATATAATTTAATCGCTCTGATTTTGATAAGCGCATCCATAATTTTCCATTTATAAACTATAATAATGTATGTGCAGTCACGAATTAGAAGATTAAAGCTATTTTGAACTTAATTTGAACATAAATATGTATTTTGGCGATTCAAATTCTAATTTGGAATTGCATTTTTACTTGAAAACAATCTGAAATTAGCAGCACTTGCATCCGTAGGTCGTTGCTAACTTTTTCTTTTAAATTTACTATAGACATGCATATGCATGTAATGATTTTCTTATGGATATTTTTAACGACTTAGCATACCCTATATGTTAAGGTTTCCATCTACTGTAAAAATTATTGTTTTTTTTATTTCTTATTCGAGAGCAGTCGACCTATAATTGACCAAGAGAGTATTGTTTTCCCCAATGCGCAGTTTTCATAAAAGAAAGAAATGCTTTCTTATATGTAATAAATACTGCACCTACATTTATGTAATAGAGTCAAAGTTTTTATGTACCAAATCTAGATTGCAGAGGCGATAGCTCAATTTCTGACTGTAAATGGATTGGTGCGTGACTACCATTCGGAATTCACAGAGAGAACGTCGGTTCGAATCTCGGTGAAAACACCAAAATTAAGAAAAACATTTTTCTAATAACGGTCGCCCCTCGGCAGGCAATGGCAAAACTCCGAGTGTATTTCTGCCATGAAAAAGCTCCTCATAAAAAAGAGGTTGTCTGTAAAGACGGTTTACTGACGATAGTTTAACGTGACAACGCAATGAGAAAATATTGATGGAATAGTTGCATTTTTCAAAAGAAAATTTTAATTTTATTTGTTTGATAGATATTTTGTATGGATATAGAGAAGGAGGTAAATGGAATCGCAATGGAATTGATCAAATTACATTTAAAGAAACGTGAAAAATTACGAAACATTTATCAAATTCATGAAAGATATGTTCAATTAAAGCGGACCATAAGTACGATTTTTACAAATATCTAGACACCCGCGCTACCTAGCGTGCTAACTTTTGTAGAAATTTGCGGTGGAAGAGACATAAGGCCTCTTCTATTCGCCATTTCCCTGCTCGATTAACTTGACGAAAATTCGCATGCGAAAGCAACAACAAAGTTATCGAATAAGATTCGCCGCTAGCGAGTATAGAAAGAGCTCATTAGACGCACTGCCTTACCAACACATGCAATTTAAGGCATTTCTCTTCCCGCGTTGCCGAAATACTTACATTATGTTCAATTGCTTCATCTATTCGCCACTTGTTAAGTCTTGGCGAAAAAAGAGGCCTGTATATAAATTGAACTTTCCTTTGCGCGTCTCTCTTGCATGTACCGCCCCAAGAATACTGCTCTAAATATTTCATTAGTAATCAGCCATAATACATAAGTATGTATTTGCATTCCTTTGTTATCTATACTCTTCGCTGAACTCACTCAGATTATCTGCAAATCGTTTTAAATAACTGAAGAGGAAATGCAATTTAATGCTCAATTGGCATCCAAGTCGCTGGAAGTGCAAAATTGTTTGTTGAGTGTTGGCGACCGACTTTTTATTCCCCAAGAAATTCTTCTCTATTATAAATTCTATACAAGTTTTTTTGTATGAAATCAAATCTAATCAAATTCACTTCTTTAAACTCCTATCGCATTAAAATTTCTTTATATCGTGATTAAACTTGACCAAAAGATCTCTATTGACTTTAGAGAAAATCAAAAATAAGAAGAAAAAAAGGCACATTGAACAGGTAGCAGCAGTGAAGCAAAAACAACAAGAACAATATTGAACAATAGTATTATATTTGGTTTTTGCTTTTGATCTCTAGAATGTCAACATCTATAAATAAAGATTGTCAGTTTAGAGTAGTTTAAACAAACTTTGACAATTTCGAGTCCGAAGGCCATCCCTTCGTCGGCCTACCAGGGGTGCATGGAGGACTGGGTTAAACGTTGGCACATGTGTGTTGCTTCAGACGGGTTATATTTTAAAGGAGATAAAATAAATTTGCCTGAAATTTATGTAACTCTGTTTTGTTTTATTTAAATATTCCCGATACTTTCTGATCAATGGGTATACTCGTATGTATGCACTACATATATGAGCGAATGTATAACTGCATTGATATTTGTCAGTACATCAGAATTTGCTTAGTTTTATTAGATTTTAATCGCTAAGCACTTGCCAGGGCACCCTGGGTAGATCATACAGCGCGAGTCGTTTGAAAATGATAAGAATTTGCCGGTATATTTGTTTATTTAATATATAATTATTTTCGGTTTTTGTAAATTGGGTCAGTGGATTGAAGCTTTAAATAAATTAATTAAAAATAAAAAGCATAATATGGTCTGATGTTTGGACTAAAAATTTTGCTGTGCCAAAAATACGCAGCTGCTAAATCGGAATATCGTCACAGTAATCCAACGAATTCTGCCATTATACAATAGTATTAGTTTGGGAAAAACAAAATCCTTTATTTTTGCGTAAGATTTTTGCGCAAATGGTTTAAAACTGTTTTATAGTCGATCTCTAGCTCCTGTGCAAGTCAACTTCGATTATTTCTGTGACTTTTGTATATATAAAAATATATATTTTTTAATTATTAATAACCTAGAAATGCAGTACTTTTTACAGACTATGAAAATTAGATTAATTCCAAACAATTTAATCAAAAATGAATTAAACATATAATCATCATTAATTCATCAGAATTAAACATATAAACATCAAGTAAAATTTTTTGCATTTTACAGAGAAGGAATATTAGAACACACTTAGAATCTAAAGGGTTTTCCAATAGCAGGTGTTATTTTGAATAGCCCGCTATTTCGGTAGATGTCACTTTTGAAGCTGTCATTTTTTTATATTTGACAATTAGAAACTACGCCATTAATAAAAATGGAACGATACACGCTTAAACAACGCATTGAAATTATTAAAACTATATATAAAAAAGGTGAAAATTTGGCAGAGACGGTTCGTAAAACTCGAACATTTTTGGGTCATCGTGAAGCACCTTGTCGGACCGCAATACAGAAATTGCTGAACAAATTCGAGCTGTTGGAACAAGTTAGTAATGTGAAGAATACAACCCGTGCACGTCGCTCGAGAACAACCGAAAATATTGCTGTTGTAACCGAAAGTGTTGAAGAAAACCAAGGTTTGTCCAATCCTCGTCGTTCTTTGGAATTAGGCATTCCACAAACGTCATTACATCGTATTTAGCATAAAGATTTGGGTCTTAAGGCCTATAAAGTCCAGTTAACACAATAATTCAAGCCGGCCGATCATCAACGACGTCGTGTCTTTGCTGATTGTGTCGTTGAAATGCATGAAAATGATCCGGAATTCCATCGCAAAATCATCTTGATCAACATCATCAACAAACAAAATTGCCGGATCTGGGGTTCAGAAAATTCAAGAGTTATTGTTGAAAGGCCTCTCTATCCTCAACGTGTGACTGTTTATTGCGGTTTATGGTCCGGCGGAGTCATTGGACCTTACTCTTCCGAAAATGAAGTTGGAGCAACAGTTACGGTGAATGGATTGCGCTATCGAGAGATGGTTAACGATTTGGATGGGATTGATCTGGACAACATTTATTTTCACAAACATGGCGCTACGTGGCACACAAACAACGAAGCCATTGATCTTTTATCAAAATCACACTTCTTATTGGAAAGCCTTTAGTTAAGCAATTCATTTATTAACATTTTGAGTTAGTTTCCTGTAGAAGAAAAGTCTATGCAAATATGGAGGCGAATTCAAAGTTCTAAAAACTGGTGCATTGGAAGCATCATAAGTTTTAACAATCTTCTTCTTGAATGGTTTTAACCATCCTTAACCAGAAAATGTCATGATTTCATAAGCTTTGCCGAGGAATATTGAAAAGAATTTTCTCGAGTAGCAATGTGAAGACTATCACCCCACGTATCGAATCGAAAGGGAAGACGAAAGCGAAGGAGAGAATAGTCCATCTACTATCAAGTGATTGTAGATTTATGGGCAAGCACCGACTCTTATAGCATGGAATTGGATCAGTGAAATGCAAAGAACGAAAAACATAAGAGACAAAGGCTTCCCAAGCCTACTAATATCCGATGCAGGGCACAAAAGACCATTAGGTCGAAGTGCAAACCTCATTCATTCGTTCAATATCCGATGCAAAATATGCTCTCCAAATAAGGACGGCGTATTCCAGGTGCGAACACACATGAGATGGCAGCTTTACAGTATTTGGATCGGCAAAGGTGCTGGCATTGTTACTACCATTCGGGAGTGCACAGGTTCGAAGTCCCGGCCATGAAACGCCAAATAATAGAAAAGTTTTTTGTAATAGCGATCGCCTCTCGGCAGGCAATGGCAAACCTTCGAGTGTATTTCTGCCATGAAAAAGCGACTCATAAAAAATCATCTGCATCAAACTGTAGCTCCTCCAACAACATCAAGACGCACTCCACAAATTGGAGGAGGAGCTCGGCTAAACACCCAACACAGAATGTAAGCACCGCATATATATATATTTGTGTATGTACATACTTATATATGTACATATTTAACCTTTCATGGTGTAAGTTTATCTGTTTGCAAACATTTTATTTTTAGTTGAACGCTCACAATGGGTCAAAACATATAAAAATATGCAAATAAAAACAAAATTTAAAGTAAAATAACAGTACTAAATATTGATAATAAATTTGTGTGCATTTAAATGCATTGCCTTTTGAGTACTAATTAGCCGGGCGTCAATTATCGCATTTCATTTTTGCACCAATAGACTTTGTTGCTATGCTGTACCGTCCCGAATGTTGTAATGTAAACAACAGATTAGCGATTTATGTTAAACAAAAACATTGTGCCTAATTACAAAACATGAAAATGCATTTCCGGGTTTTGATGATCACATAAATTTTATATAAAAACAAATAGTTAATTAAATATGTTCGAGATGCCCTTAAAATTTGATACCGCAATTGATACAATAAACTCAATGATTTTGTCTTCGCGCCCAACCGATACCAGGGTCTCAGTCCACATGACTTGCGGATTATTTTAGTTTTGGTAACTAACCAAGAAAGGCAGGAGTTTGTTAAGTGTCGCGATCTAAAATTGTTTAGCTACAGAAAAATCCTTCAGAGAACTAAAAATTTTGAGATATGGTCAAATGTTGTTAGAAAGATCGTAGCGGGTCCGACAAATCAAAGGTGCTGGGATGCAAGTTAAAAGCTTGGTATATGGATTGAAATGGTTCAATAGTCAATACAATGGTTCAATATAGTCAATATAGTCGAAAAATAGCTACCCTTAGGATAATCATGTAGAATAATTTTATCTGGTAATTCGAATGATTAGATGACAGATGATCAAAACGATCTTAGTCTATTCTCAAACTTTAAAAGGGTAAGAAACTCAACTTTCTTGATTTGAAGTTTGAGGTTAATATAAAGGGTGGTTAAGTTTCAAGGGCCGGTATTGATTTTGAATAAAATACAATTTTTTTAGGAAATTATTGTCATTTCTCTTTATTATCGACGTACACCTTTTCTTTCAAATAACCCCAAAGAAAGAGGTCCAACGGTGTCGTTGACGTTTAGATGTGGTTCACATTCAACATCGGCCCTTGAAATTTAACCACCCAGTAAATTATACTTTTTAAGCAAAACTTGCGCTGTGCGAAACACCAAACGTAGTGTTACGGTGTCCTAATCTGCTTAACCCCTTGCCGTGCCATTTACTTCGACGAAATTCGGGCCCAAATGTTACTCGTCAACGCGTGGTAAACAGATCAGACCGATGCGCGAGAAATGTCACAATACGAGCCGAAATGTAAATGCCTCTGATATAGACACTTTGCACAATACTGCTGCTGTGGAAATAAACTTTAATACCTTTTGTATTTATAATTTATTTGAAATCGATTCATTACATTACGATCTATTCAAGAGTCTGGAACATTCATTCAAAATGTTCATCACGAGTCAGACTGGTTAAAGCACGGCATGGGGGTTAATTACAGACATTACCTTCTAACTGAAAATCAGGAAAGCACAATTTTTCGAAATTTTTATTTAATTAAATATACCGCCCGAGAGACGCTCACTATTAGAAAATGCTTTTTCTGACATTTTTTCCATACGAATATTTCATGTGCACAGAAGGGATATATCGCACCCTAAATACAAAAGTGTCACAACTCAAAATGTCCCTTCTGCTCAAATATGAACGAGACGTTATCAATAAAACGGTCCGCGGATGGCATATGGCAAAAATAATTTTTTTGTGTTTTGTAGGACTGTTATAAGCTTACATGGCAAATTTCAGCGTGATATGTCACATAGTTTGTTTTCTGT
This sequence comes from Anastrepha obliqua, assembly GCF_027943255.1. NCBI lineage: Eukaryota > Metazoa > Arthropoda > Insecta > Diptera > Tephritidae > Anastrepha > Anastrepha obliqua. Next base: position 120,508,929 of record NC_072896.1, on the reverse strand, counting down.
GCTACTGTAAACAAGTCAAGCTCGAGTTTGGAAAATTTTGAGTTGTGACCCTTTTGTATTTAGGGTGCGATATCTTGAACCTTTTACTGTTCACTATGTTCCACGTCAAGGCGAATTCGTACAAGGTGTTATTACTAGAGCAACTGATTTGCTCTTTGCCTGCAATTTTCGATGGTTTGAATATGACAGTGATCTACCTTTGTGCGTTTGTTCACATCTTGATTGAAACTTTGACATTTAAGCTAACAAATTACAAAAACAAAATACAGTTATATCTTGTCGTTGCTCTAGTTACTTCACCTTGTACCTATATATTGTATTTCCCTCGCTACATACAAGCAAACCAGCAGAGTAAGTAGCGTCTTAGACATTTTTTTTTCAACGTGGCTCGAAACCAATGAACTATTCGTGCATAGCCTTATTAATTATTCCTAAAGTGGATGCCCACCTTGTTTATGTCCATCAAACGCTTCGTTTTTTTAACTGTCGGCAATGGAAAGCATCTGACTGTACTTAAAGCTGCTCATAAAAATCATTTGCCTTTCAGAGGCGACACAAACCTTTTTGTGTTCCATTAGTAGCACAACATCAATAATTTAAAACACCAAACCATTACTCACATTTTATTTACCCTAACGTCAATGTGTATGAAAGACATCATATCGTTGGAAAGTTATTTATTTATCTCCGAGTTTATTTGTACAAGTTTACGTTTCGGTATTTTACCTTACAAAAAAACGATTCTTCCGAACGTCACCGCCATTTTTGGCTGTCTCATGTGTTTGAAAATCAAAGAATGCAGAAGATGTTGATGGTATTTTACTCACTGAACTTTGGTTGTCATAGAAAGAAGACCTGTGGACATGGTTGTGCTTACAGAAGGTACCAGAGGTAATAACTACTTTTTCTGAAACTTTGCACACAGCACCCGTTATAAATGGAATATGGTATGCTATGCGCGGAAAAACGAATCGGAAGGGAGTTTCTTTCTTTCTTCTTCTACTTTGGCAAAAATGTATTTTTGTTTTGATGGTGGACGTTTTTCGACAAATGGAGAGACCTAAAATTTTATGCCGATTCCGAACGCAAGTGGCCTTTTTCTATGAAGAGCTTTTTCATGGCAGAAATAAAGTCGAAATTCGCCATTGCCTGCTGAGGAGCGGGCATGATCCTCACATTAACAAGCAGTTGAGAAAACAGGCGACATGTTTCCTTCAACTTAAAACGCCTTGTTAGGGAATAATCCACAAACAATTGGTCATACTAATTTCACCAGAATGAACAAGCGACGTCCTACTTTCATATTTAATGCCATAAAAAGTTATTTCAGAACAAAAAAATAAAAAAATAAATAAATAAACAACTAAAAATAGTCGAAATACTAGGTATAACTGGTTTGGTTTACTTTTAAAAATTGAACGGTCATTACTGAAAGATCCTGTGTTGGCAAGATTGTTTATTTAAGAATGACGTATTTGCTACTACTTTGGTTAAACTTTTTTCAATTAAATTAATTGCAATTACTTAGAGCAGGCCGTAAATACCAGAAGTAACATGAAAAATTTCCAAAATATGTTAAGGGTTGGTATGGATTGCGCTATGGAGAGACGATTAATAATTTTTTATGGCCGGAATTGGATGGTATTGATCTGGACCACGTTAATTTTCAACAAGATGGCGCTACGTGCCACACAAACAACGAAACCATTGATCTTTTACGGGAAAAGCTTACGGACCGTGTTATCTCTCGAAGAGGTGATCACAATTGGCCACCGAGATCTTGTGATTTAACACCTTGTGACTTTTTTCTTTGGGGCCACGTGAAAGAGAAGGTCTACGCCAACAGCCCCGGATGGATTCAAGACCTCAAAGCTGGAATTCGTGAGGCTATCGAGGACATAGGGCAGCCACTTTGCAATTGGGTTATGGGAAATTTCATGAAAAGGATAGTGTAGTATAAGCGTGGTTGCGGTGGTCATTTGCCTGATGCTATTTTCCACTATTACCGGCATACCTTCCTCTTTATAATGAAATAGGCATCCGATCATTTGTATTAAAAAATAGCATTTTTCTTTGAATATCAAAATAACACATTGGAAAACCCTTTACATACAAGGTGGCGCAAAATTAATCACCCTATCGCCCGTTTGCGAATCGATCGAAGTGTCGGTACGTACATTAGTAAGCAAATGTACGGTATTAATAAAAAAAAAAATAGGAAAAAAATATAAAGCGAAGTTTTTCAAAAATGAAAACCAAATTTTTTTTTTTAATTTTTAAGAAAAATCTTAAAGCCTTCCCAAACAATTTTTTTTAAATACAAGATGTCGCAAAAATAATCACCCTATCGGAAGATTTATAATTGCAAATGGCCTCGTACATCAATCAGATTTGACGCTTGTAAACTAAACAGTTTTATTATACAAACGGAAATAATTAAATATATCAAAAAACAAAAAAAATCACAAAGAAGCGCGTTAAGGTCAGAATAAAGATTTTCCTCACTCAAAATAATTTTTTTACTTAGTATTTTTTTTTTATTTATTAATTTTTTTATTTTTGTTTAAATATTTATGATTAATTTTGCGCCACCCTGTATAATACATACTAATAATGCGAAAACTGTGTACGCATATACAAATTATACTATACAACGTTCTCTATAACCTTTAGCAAGCGTACTAGCTTTCCAATAAAATGCCATGCAATTGGAGCAATAAATTCTCTCTCTCCGACTATAGTGAGAATTTTTTATTTTTAGTAAAATCAACTTTGAATGTAAGCACAATAATTATAGACTAACGCAAACGTTCTCGAAATGTGTATGGGCCAATTTTTGCCGCCAATTAGAAGTGGGCGACTTGATGTTGTCGCACAAATTGGGGAGCCGCCACCCTTAAACTACAACTGCTGTTACACAAAAAATTATATTTAATGTTCGTAGTGCGTATTGAACCCAGAACCTATCGCCTTTGAGCCACGCACATACATATGCACATTCAACAAAGGAAAATATCACGCATAAGTATATCTGTGTTCGTGATGAGCACAAGCAAGAACGTATCTCGCTAAATTTATATGGTAAAATACATATGTAATTAGAATTGAGAAAAAAGAAACATAAATTTTATTTTATTTATCGTAGACAATTCAATAGGCTTTGGTATGTATATAAGTATGTATGTATGCAAATATTTATTATATGCATCCTTACAATGACCTTCAGAACACGATATAAAATTTATAATATTTCATACATACAGACATGCATACACATTATTATAATTCAATTGAAATACCAATGGATATATGGACCTTTCTAACACATCAAAGTGTGATGATTAGATGCAGAGTGCAGAAGTGTAATTGAAAAGTTCAAATTTTTGATTAAATTTTAATAAAAGCCTATTAATTCCTTATGACTAGTTTGTGAACAAAATGAGTGATAAAATATGTAGTTTGAATAGCTCATCTCTTTATTAGCCGTATTTGAAGGTATGCATGTATGTATGTGTATGTGTGTGTGTGCGTGTGTGCATGTGTGTGGTTATTTAATATGCTTGTCAAAAATTTATTTAAGTCATTATGCAGTGAAAATGGCACGAGCAAGCCATAGAAATTTTTCTCTTAAATTTTTTCCTTTATTTTTATCTACTAAATTATAAAATAACAAATGGGAATACGAGTAGATATGTATGTGTGTTAGTGCAAACTTAAACTGGGTGAATGAATCGTCCAAAAGTGAAATGCGAAAGTGTATACGTAAATGTTATTGTATGCTATGACATTCACTAAGGACAAATCTATAGAATATCTATGGGTCTACATACATATTTTTGTACTATATTTACATACTACCCAAACAACCGGATTGTTCACTTGAAATCAAGCATACAGCTGTGTGCAGCTAATTGGACTTGTTGCGAAATTCTAATAAATAACGCTTTTATTCTAAAGTTTTCTAATAAATGTACAGAATATAATAAAAATATCACTTTATCTAATATTATTTTTCAGTGCAGTGCGGAAATAATAAATAGAAATAACTAAAATACACCGGTTCGGAAATAATAAATAGAAATAACTAAAATACACCGGTTCGTTCCAGCTTTGCGCATACATATGCACATGACAAACTGGCAATGGCGAAAAACAGAAATGAGCTGCAGACTGCGTTTATGAAGCTAGAGAAAACAAATTCGAAAATCTGAGCTGAGAATTAAAAAAATAATAATAAATAATTGGCGTGCACACTTCTATAGGAGTTTGGTCGAGCCTCTCCTCCTATTTGTGGCGTGCCTCTTGATGTTGTTCCACAAATGGAGAGACCTACAGTTTTAAACCGACCCCGAACGGCAAATGGTTTTTTTTAGGAGCTTTTTCATGGCAGAAATACACTCGAAGGTTTGCCCTTGTCTGCCGAGCGGCTGAGAATTAACATAGAGAAAATGAAGTACATACATTGGGATCAAAATATTAGCGAATAAAGATACATCACTGGCAATTAATTAGCGGGTTCTTAGCTGCTAACAAATTTTGCTATTCCAATATGAAGCTGCTGAAATCCAAATTGCTATCGCGTGAGCAAATATCACGGAATCATAAAGCCTTAATTCGGCCCGTTCTCATTTACGAATGTGTGTTAGGTTAGGTTGAGGCGGTTGTTCACAATGGGAGACACTCAGGCTCATAGTCCATTGAGATGCTGCGTGGGGAACTTGTCCTTATCTTTCCTAAAGCCAATGTATACTTTTCAAAAATTTTAAAAGACCCTTAATTTCCACAGTAATGAGATTGAAATATCTCAATTGGAATATTCATTAAACAATTGTCTACCTAAAATGGTAAATCTACGTCTGGATAGAGCAGGACAATGGCACAGGAGATGCATTAGGCAGCTAATTTATTTTGAAATAAGAGTACTAAGAAAATTTTATAGACCTGTTAGGCAACAAGATAGTTCCTTTCAAATTAGACATAAGCATTAGTTGGAGCTGTTAATCAGAAACGAAACCGTGGTACGGTTCATTAAGTCCCAGAGGATAAGATGGCTCTGACACGTTATGAGAATGCGCAGAGAGCGAGAGCGAGAGAGCTTTATGTTGAAAAGCACTTGGTTGTGTCCGGTTGGAGAAAGAAGAAGAGGACGCCTAAAAAAAGATGGCTGGAAGAAGTGGAGGAAGACTTTAAACAGCTAAACGTGAGGCATCGGAAGGAAGTGGCTTTGAATAGGGAGAGATTTCGTGAAGCTAAGACGGGAGAGAAGAATCGTGGAAGATTTTGTATTTAACCAGCACAACTTTTTTATAGTCTATTAAAGTTTTTCTTAGTTATTCTCAAATTGATTAAAAGAAAAATTGAATGACGCATATTTTTTGGAATATTTTAACCCGATAATTCTTACCAGTGTGGCTCATTACGACACTTATTTGTAAAAATCTGAAAAATATTGGTTTTGTAAAGTGGAGGGTTAAATTTTCCGCAAAATTATTTCTTAGAAACTTTCAGTAAGGGTCTTCGCAAGCGAAAATAGTATGCAATAATTGACAGAAGCACACCATTAATTTATTTCCATATTATAAGTGTCATGATTCACATCACATCGAGCGAGAATTTCTCTTTGAGAGGTTACTCAATACCATTTCATGCTCATGTCGCCATGCATTTATTGTAATCTTTTATATATTTAACAGCTTGAATGTCACCGTAGCACAATGTAATCGTGTATAATGACCATTCGATAGCTCCGGGTTCAAAGCCCCCGTGAAACAACAAATTATAGAACAAGTTTTTTCTAATAGTAGTCGCCGCCATTCGGCAGGCAATGGTAAGCCTCCGTGGGCATTTCTGCCACAAAAATGTGTTTCATATAATTCTCTGCTCTCCGAAGTTTTTACTAAATACAATGTAGGTACCTCTATGTGTAGAACATCAGCTTAGCCAAATACCTAATAGAGGATGTGCTACCTATATTTATTTAGATATCTATAACTGTATTCATCTTAAGTGAACAGAGAATTTTCTTTGTAGAATAAAATAGCCTATAGAACTCCGTGGGCATTTCTGCCACAAAAATGTGTTTCATATAATTCTCTGCTCTCCGAAGTTTTTACTAAATACAATGTAGGTACCTCTATGTGTAGAACATCAGCTTAGCCAAATACCTAATAGAGGATGTGCTACCTATATTTATTTAGATATCTATAACTGTATTCATCTTAAGTGAACAGAGAATTTTCTTTGTAGAATAAAATAGCCTATAGAACTAAATTTCTGCCTTAGGTGACCTAGGCAGTTACTGCTACAGATTTAAGCCTGGAAAATTAGACGTTTACACTTATTACGCCTGCAGAGCAAAGCTAAACAACTGCCTTTAACGGCGTTTAGTTAGTGGTAAATCATTCATTTCTAATTTTGTCCGGCATTATTTCTAATTAGATAGTCGCAGCTGTATTTGCCACACGCTTGAAATTCAATGTGTACACATAGACAACTACATACATAAACCACTTTCGCTTTTCAGGAACATTGAATACGTTGACTTTCCTTTTAGTGGAATGCGAAATTACGTGCGGGCCCCCAAGGAAAATATAAACACAGGGTGGCAAAAGTGCAAGTATTCAAGTAGCTTTTTAAAAATGAAATAAAGTATGAAAAATTTGGTAAATTTTTATTGCTTTAATTATTTATTTGTCATGTATCATTAACCTTATATATATATATATATATAATTGGCGTGTACACCCTCTTTGGGTGTTTGGCCGCGCTCATCCTCCTATTTTGTGGTGTGCGTCTTAAGGTTGTTCCACAAATAGAGGGGCCTACAGTTTCAAGCCGACTCCGAACGGCAGGTATTTTTTATGAGAAGCGTTTTCATGGCAGAAATACACTCGGAGGTTTGCCATTGCCTGTCGAGGGGCGACCGCTATTAGAAAAAACTTTTTCTTAATGAGAGTGGCATACAACCGCAAAAGGTTAAAACACAATTTCTCCGAATAACCAATATCATCTAGTTATACCCCGAACCCAAAAACAATTCAGATTTTTAGAAACGCTTAAGCATTTCGTGCAGTCGGGATTGAATGAACTTCGCGATCGACTGAAATTTTTTTCAGTGAGTAATCTAAGGAGGAACACATAATTTCTTTTTTCTATTGATTATAGTGAACAAACATTAAGAATTGAACGCAAAGCATGTTAAAACGGTATCAGAAGTTATTACAGCCTATTGAGTGGGCTGAAGAAAATAGGAACTCTCTTGATAATATCTACCTGTTCTTCGCAAAGTTTAAAGATTCAGCTGTGAGGAAGAGCCATAAAGGAAAATACTTTTGGAGAGAAAAAAAATAAAAATGTTTGAATCAAATATTGTATATTACAAATATTAAATTTAAAATAAAAATTATTTATTTAATGAGTAGGTAGGTAGATAGGTAATTAGGTAGGTAGGTGAAATGGTTGAAGTGCCAGTTTGGCACTCTTCATGTAGCACTAAAGCGCCGCACACTGGGGATTTTTGTACAGAGATGCGGAAAAAAGTATACATCCCAAAAAATATTTACATTTTTACTACTAACGAAGTTGTATATATTTGTGTATGAAAAGAACATGTTTAAAAACTATTTTTAAAAAAAATTTTAAAAAACAATGTTTTTTAAAATTCATAAATTTTAATTTTTTTTTTTATTTATATAAGCCAGCAAATATTTACGCACAGGATACATGTAAGTTCATAATTCTGAATTACCCTTAAAATGCCAAAACAAAATTAAAAGTGTTTCGTTATCATTATGCACACACTAGAAAGCGTTTAGTTATTATCATTGCCAAAAAATAATCAGTGGCGCCTGGTGGCACCTGCAATTGATTAAAACTGAAATAGACGCTATTAAACAACACGTTGATACTAGTTTCTGACCGTAGTTAAATGTAGCTCAACTTGCAGATCCAAGAATATGAAGGAATATGATTTTTTTTTTTCGTAAAACTAATTATAAATAGATAATCAAATGCTTCACATCCTTTGTTCTTCCGGCTAAAATATATAAAAATATCATACCCTAAATGAAAAATAAAAAATTGGAAGTCGGCTCAAGCAAAAGGAAAAAAACCACCTTGGGCTTTGAAGTTTTTTCTTAGTCAGTTCAATACTATAAAAAAATTATACTTTTGACATATCTATAAAAAAAAAACTGTAAGTCGGAGTTTAGTAATGCTTTTTGATTTTATTGTTGGTTCTATTCTGGAATTTAGAAATACCATTAAACATTGCGTAGGTGGTATGTTGCAAATTTGACTTTCTTCCGCTAAATCCCCAGTGTGCGCCGTTTTGATACCATTAAGAGACCTACAACAAGTAGATATCGACAGCCAGGCAGCCAGCAGGAGCTGTTGATGTAATGAAGAAGATTGATGGGAATTAGGTTGGCGCACTGTTCCATGCTGTCGAATTAAAGAGCACGCAGTGACCTTAATCGTCTAGCTGCCACACCCGGACATTTATAGAGAAAGTGCTCTATAATCTCCTTCCCTGAAAGGTCCCCACAGCTTTTGCAATGGGGGTTAAATGGTAACCCTAGCATTTTCGCGTGTGTGCCAATCGTCTAGTGACCGGTAAACACAGCTACGAGTTTAGAAATTGAATGGCGAGGAGTCCAAAGGACACTCTGAGTCCTCCGTGTATTTAATGAGTAAATTAACTTAAATTTTCTTTAAATTCTTAATTGTATGTGAACAATCTTGGTTGAGTGTAAAGGCCTTGCACGAATTGGTTCACTGTATCCGGATTGTAATGTAGTAAGAAGCCGTAAACAGAGACTTGGCAAACCAGTTGAGGAAACCGTATTCCATAACTAATAGAAAGCGCTTATAAGTATACCGAAATATTAGTTTGGGGAAAAAGAAATCCATTATTTTTACGTCAAATTTTTGCGCAAGTGGTTTAAAAGTGTTTTATGGCCGATCTTTAGCTCCTGGGCGATGCTATGACTACTAATATGCCGGTTAACTTCGATTATTTCTGTAATTTTATCGACGTTCTCCACATTTTCGGCAGTATCAACATTTTCTTTAGCATCAAAAATGCCTGAACGGAATCGGCAAAACCAAAATTGCATTAGCTATTACAGTACCGGCGCCATAAACACCATTCACAATTTCAGCGGCCTGGCTTGCATTTTCGCCTTTATCAAAAATAACTGTAAAATGTACCGAGTTTTCTTTTTGTTGACTTCCATTGTTAACACCCTGTAACTCACAACTGAATGGAGCAAACAAAAAACAGCAAAATAATTTTTTTAGTATGAAATATCACCTTGACAACGAGCATAAAATTCAAATTGTTTGATCGATACTTTACGAGATATCGATCCCTACAGCCATTTACCGAAAAAATAATGGACTTCTTTTCCCCAAAACTAATATATACCTAAGTTTCGATAATTTCTATGAGATGGAACTTACAGTGCTAAACTTGACTCGCATGCGCAATAAAAGAAGATTTTCAGTGTTCTGAGGCAACGATTCATGATGTAGCAGGCAATTTGACGCGAAGAGGCTGAGCTTATTTATTTTATTGATTAAAAATATAATTATAAATAATTGTATTCCATTAAGAAAGGCACTAGTAGCTAAGACTATCGGCGTTGGCTGAGCTTATTGGTCGGAGAATTTCAGAACAAGAAATATGAACGATCGATTCAAGTAGTTTACGTCACAACCTTATCGAAATCAAAATTTGGAGTAGACTTCCAAATCACTTATATCCAATTTTCCTTTGGATTGACTTTTTTACTAATAAAAACAAAAAAATATAGCTTAGAAAAACTAAAAAACACGCTTTTATTGCTAATCGAACTAAAAAGTAGAAAATAAATTTTAATGACAAAGGGACCTATAATGAAGTAATAGCAAATCGAAGGATCAGTTATAGTCAACTACCTCAGAACAGAATTATAACAAAAATTAAGATACAAATAGAGTAATTCAAATTAGAGTTAAAAGCAAACAGAATTATAACAAAAATTAAGATACAAATAGAGTAATTCAAATTAGAGTTAAAAGCGTGGGATGCTTGATATAGTAAATATTACAATCATTCTATTGGCAACTACCTATGTACAGAGGGTTATGAAAGTGAAGCAAAATGCATCCCACGCTTTTAACTCTAATTTGAATTACTCTATTTGTATCTTAATTTTTGTTATAATTCTGTTCTGAGGTAGTTGACTATGACTGATCCTTCGATTTGCTATTACTTCATTATAGGTCCCTTTGTCATTAAAATTTATTTTCTACTTTTTAGTTCGATTAGCAATAAAAGCGTGTTTTTTAGTTTTTTTAAGCTATATTTTATTTTCTACTTTTTAGTTCGATTAGCAATAAAAGCGTGGTTTTTAGTTTTTTTTTTAACTATATTTTATTTTTAGTATATGTAGGTGTTTACGAGTAATATACTATTACACAACCGCACACTAAATACTAACCTCAATGGTGGTGTGGAAACTAAAAATTCCCAATTTTTGTTTAAAAAAATACCCAATTCATGTTTCTACCAATATTGGCAAATGTTATAAAAAATGCACATTTTTCAGCGCTCTTACGAGAAAAAGAGTTTCCCATCTAGTCATCTATGTTGTGTGTTCCGAGTCGATCAGATTTTTAGAAGCCAGTGAAAATTAAGCTCAAAGATTCCGTTACAGTCATTCATACATACAACCCGAGCTAATAAAAGTGTGTTAAAAAAATAAAATATTAATCCTGGCAATCCTAATAAGGATAATGGAAAATTTATCTCACATGTCTCACACTGCACTCGTTCTTCGTGACTATTTCGCCAAAAATTCCACGCATATCGTTCCGCAACCACCGTATTCGCCTGATTTGGCTCCGTGTGACTTCTGGCTATTCCCAAAACTCAAGAGACCACTACCGGAAATGGACTATTTGGCATGTTTCGGGGATTGGAAAACTCGTTGGCATAAGTGTATTTCATCGAGAGGGCATTATTTTGAAGGGGATGAAATTGATTTACAAGAATAAATGACGATTTTTCATTTTACAACCAAATTCACCTTACTTTTTGCCCACAGGTAAAAAAAGAAAATATTAATCCTGGTAATTCCAATAAGGATAATGGAAAATTTTTATCAAATTATTGCATTGTCATCGGTCCTTGATAGGTGTGCAAAATTTCAAGTCGATCAGATGTTTAGAAGCCAGTGAAAATTAAGCTCAAAGATTCCGTTACATACATACATACATACATACATACATACATACATACATACAACCCGTCCTAATAAAAGTGTGTTAAAAATACGTTTTTACTAATGAAAGATATGATTTTGAGTGATAGAAACGTAAAAAGGTAAAACCTTTACGCGTTCAATGCTTATCTGTTTGTACACTGCAGCTGTCTACTTCATAAGTGTCAAGTATTTGCAAAAAATATAAATATTCCCATTGGGTGATTAATTTCGTGCCACCTTTTATTAGCATGCTAACACCAGAGCTTAGGTTAGATTAGGCTGATCTGGCTGGCTGAAAGCCATCAGATAGACCTATTGGCCTTTAGTGTTACCAGATGGAGCTAGACCTTTACGTTTCTTTGTGAATCTTTGCGTCTTTTGCGAATCTAAGTAAACTCTGAAGCAGCCAGGGCTTGACTACAGAATAGAAACTATTGGGATGTTTCATTTAAGGCGATTGCCACATATTTGCCCAATATTACGATCAAAAAATTAATAGGGTCTTTAACATAAATTCCAATTCATTAGAGTTGCAAAGTACTCGACCTGCTACGATGCATCCCCTTTCCTTTCTTCCCCATGAAGTGAACTAAAACTAAAATTGACACGCCCTCTTGTGGGTGGGTCCAAACTAAAGATTTACGAACCTATCTATGTACGTATGTAAATATGTGTATGCATGTAAATGTATGTATTTGAGTACTCTATGTATGTACAACTCGGCATTTAACACAAATAGGTGTATAATTAAAAATTCGCACATGTGAAAGCAGATGCATGGGGTAAAGCACAATTAAACTTACGACACACATTTTCTGCCCTCTAGCAGACGTTTGTTTACATTTTGTATCGAACAATGCACCGCAAAAACATCTAAACATATCTCTTGGAAACTCAACGAACCTTGAGAACTTGGCACAAATCTGTTGCACCATTGAACAATGCTGCATATGTATTCGTCGATGTATATATGTACGTACATTAGAAAATGACCAAAAGCGAAAATATATCAAAGAGTAAGTCACTGTAGATATGGTCTACATAAGAGCATGCATATGTATGGGTGTATGCAGATGCACATAAGCACAATTTATAAATTGCGACTAATGATTTCATCTACTTATTCATCTATACAAGTACACACATACACCTACACGAAATAAGCAAAACGGACTACGGAGGAACAATTTTCGAAAGAGGATTTCAAGACAGCAGAAAAAAGGCAAATATTACAGGCATGCTAATTATATAGGGTTTTCCAATAACAGGTGTCACAGGTGAATGGATTGCGCTATCGAGAGATGATTAATGATTTTTTATGGCCGGAATTGGATGGTATTGATCTGGACCACGTTAATTTTCAACAAGACGGCGCTACGTGCCACACAAACAACGAAACCATTGACGTAGTACGGGAAAAGTTTCCGGACCGTGTTATCTCTCGAAGAGGTGATCACAATTGGCCACCGATACCTTGTGACTTTTTTCTTTGGGGCCACATGAAAGAGAAGGTCTACGCCAGCAGCCCGGGTCGATTCAAGACCTCAAAGCTGGAATTCGTGAGGCTATCGAGGACATAGGTCAGCCAATTTGCAATTCGGTTATGGAAAATTTCATAAAAAGGATAGTGTAGTGTAAGCGTAGTCGTGGTGGTCATTTGCCTGATGCTATTTTCCACTATTAACGGCATACCTTCCTCTTTATAATGAAAAAAACATTCATTTATATTAAAAAATAGCATTTTTCTTTGAATAACAAAATAACACCTCTTATTAAAAAACCCTTTAGTAAACAAGTGCGTACATGCATACAACTCTGTTGGAAAAAATAACAACACATAATTAGTGAGATTTTTTTCCGCAGAATGGGTCGCGCTCAACATTATACTCGTACTGGAGAAAAACGAAAATTTATTAAACAAATGGCTATTGGAGGGAAAACTTACAACTTCATCCACGGATTTACTCGGCTCTTCAGCGAAAATGATTGCTAACACTAAGAAATGGGCAGCAATAAGCGAAATAAGAAGTTGTAAAGAAGCACCTACGAGGCTAGAGGTGAGAAAAGTACTGGCTTTGGTCGGTGAAAAACCGTTTATGCCTCTAAAAAGATTAGATAAGGGCTAAGTCATAATTTGGACTAGTCAATAAGCACAAAGAAGATTATTGCAGCGAAACTTTACGAAAGGAGCCCGAGAATAGTACCATCCAGACTATAAAAAAAATTGCTGACCAAAAGAAAATTTGCTGAAGAGCAGCTGCTTTGGCCAATTCAAAAATAGGGGAACCATTTATGGTTCGATAAAATCAAACTAGTTTTATTTGGTTCCAAAGAATGCATACGAAGGCTAAAAAATACTTTTTTAACGCTAAACATATTGCCAGCACAGTAAAGCATGGATGTGCGAAAATCGAGGTATGGAGCTGCTTCACCTTCTACGGTACCGGACCAGTATATGGGATAAAAGAAATCATGGATGCCAAGTTGGACCTGAAGATAATGGATTCAAACATGTTACCACATGTGGAGATAACGATTCAAAGCATACCAGAGAGTGGGCAAGAACTTGGTTCCTTTCAAACGGAATTAAGCTCAAGAGCTTGGCGGCTCAGGCAACTCACTTCAATGCCATTGAACATTTTTGGGATGTCAAAGAAGATGTAGGCAAAGAAAACCTGCAAATAGAATGTAGGAAGAATGCACTGGAAGAATGTGAGAAAATAATGGAAGGTCATTCCCGTCGAAAAGTAAAGGGCCTTTCAAAAGTCGAGTGTCGATGTAGTTTTAAAATAAGATATGTAAAAATTTAAACCTTTTCAGGTTTCACTATTTTTTTTTTCAATATACGGCTCTTAACAATTATATGTGAAAAATTACATCATCTAAATGCCCACTATGAGCACGGCTACAGGTAAAATCCGTCAATTCATTCAATTCATGAATACCAAATCGTTGAGAAAGTCGAGAAATCGACTCGATGAAGGTTGTTCAGCGAAACTTTTTGCCCAGTTTTTGGTCTGCCAGTCTTTTTTCTATCCTCGACAGAACCACTTTTTTTTAATCTTCAGCCAACCTTTGTATTATCAACTCATACGAATGATAAATTTCACCAAAAATACCACGAATTTGGCGATATGTTGTTCTTAAAGATCATTTTCATAATAAGTTTTAATAATTTTAACGCGTTGTTCTATCGTGTTAAATTGTCTACTTGACAAACATCAAAGGTGGCGCCTAGGAATTAGTCCTACTGATACTTAGGCATCAACAAGGGCTACTCCAAGAAATTGCAATAATTTAAGCCTTATTTTGTGTTATTATAATTTAGAATTAATTCCTTTAAGTTTATGTGTGATGTTATGCGTTGACTACTCCTATTTTTAATCAGAATCAAAATGTTTCTCTTCACAAGAGGTTATTTTTATAAAAAATAGAGTACAACATTTTTCGTTGATAACCGTTTTTCTTGCAAACCTAAACAGAAGCAAATAAAACAAAATAAATATCACAGATGAAATCTCGTGCTGAGATATTTTTTCATTGGTAGAAAATTTGACTATTTGCCACAGCTATTCTTTCGAAAAGAGTTGTGAGTGCAATAAGGCATGGCAAGTGAAGTTCTCTTCAAAGTGGTTTTGCTCTCAGAAAGCAATTGTGAAAATGACTTGCTGAAAACTAATTAAGGGGGGGAAGTCCATGTAAAATTTTCAAAACATCGTTCTTTTTTCGATATTTTGAAAGTATAGTATCTTAAGAATATACTGTGAAATTTTTATGCGGAATATGCCTAATTTTATAACTTCTACATATATAGCCCATTAACTATGTAGAGAGCGGCCCGCGCGCTCCTGTGCCTCAAACTTTAAACGCATTTATCTCGAAACTGTATTTTTAAAACCTTCTCGTGTTGTAACTCAAAAAGTTATCGACCGATTTGTTTGAAGTTTGGTGAGGCCTTTCTGTACATTACTATCGGAAGGATACACCTAAAATTTCAGATATTTCGCGTTGATAAATTACTTTTTGGGGGTTAAAGATGTCAATAAACTAGCCCTAAATTCTGACTTTTTTTCAAAGGCTTATTTTATAATTAATTTTACTTGTTTTTTTTTTAATTTTATAGGTTCATCCTTTCCGATAATATGTTATAAAAAAACCTATTTAATTTTTTTTGTTTCAGATCCGTAGATTAAGAGTAATAAATAGAGCAGTTTGGGACCTCGCGCCATAGGCAGCCGACAAGAAATGATCCTGACCCGCCATTTTGGGGGAAAAAAATTAAAAAAAATTTTTTTGTACTCTCGAAAGGTTAAATAAAGTTGTGTTAAAGCTTCAAAATAATATAATTATTTTATCACCTATAAAAATATGTTTAAAAAATTACCGATTTTGAGGCTTCTACATGGACTTCCCCCCCTGCCGCTGAAATTCTCAATAAACAATTCAGTTTAGGAGTACATGGCAGGTGGTAAAACATATTTCTTACCTTGGTAAAAGGAGGAAGATATAATTAAGACCCTATTTTTAAAACCCCACCATTTTTGCTCCAAAAGAAATGTAAATTTTTGTATTCACATTTGTAAAATACATTTTTCTTAACACTTCAAAATGAATTTGGACCTCCCCTGCGTACGATGCTATTTACTACGTCGCACCTATTTTAGTCATAGTTTCTCTCATTCTTTCTTCATTCATTTTGGCAATACGCCGACTGCAACAAATGCTACGAGTTTCTGCATTTTATTTCACAACGTCTGGCAGGTAGTCGATACAAACGCAGAGCATAGTCAAATATGCCATATGATCATTTGTTGCATTTCTTCTACGCGCATACACACATACATATCTTTAATATATTTTTGTGCTTGTTTTCTAATTTGGATGAACTTCGCACTGTTTTCGAAAATAGTTGGTATGTAAGAACAGAGTGAACTAATCTACTTGATTAGCTATTTGCTTATTTTTCTTATTTTTTATATGAACAACGGGCAGAGAGAATAGAAAGCTTCTGCGTTAAGAAAAATACATGCATACAGATGCTTATAATAAGCAACAAATTTGAATTGCTGTCGTTAAAATGTGAGGTTAGAAGAGCAGATTGTAAAGGAAAGCAAACGAAAAGTATTACAGCATCAATAAGGATTTTTGCATTGGAAAACTTGAAATATTTCTTATCTAAGTAAATGGGATTTTAAAAGTAGTCAATAATAAGTTGATAATTTAATATAGAGTATTAAATCCAATTCTTACTATATTTTTAATCAGAGTTAAATAGTTTTATATTTTAATTGAAGTAGCTCAGATTGTGACATCTATAAGATCACTTGCGTTTTCACTTTTGAGAACTTCGAGTAAGTAAAATTCATTGCAGCTTAAATTGCGTGTCTTTTTTCAGCTGCATGAGAACTATCGCTATCGATAACTATGGTTAGCCAGTTGAGAATGGCAAGTTGTGTGGACATTTCTGTTCAGTAAAGTTTGGCAAGTCCTCATTAATCGTTTAACGCCAGAACAACGCTTCCAACTGCAGAAATTTACTTTGAAAAAAAAAAAAAACAATCTATTCGCGAAGTTCATAGGCGAAGTGTTGAAGAAGACGCCGTAACGTCGACTCGTCGTCGTTCCCAATTTGCTGCCCTTTTGTCTAGTAGGTACGTCGAAAATTCTACATAACGATCTTGGTCTTCGCGCCTATAAAATACAGCTGGTGTAAGAATTTCAGCCAAATTACCATCGATTGCGTCGCATTTTTGCCGATTGCGCTCATTTAGATTTATTATTCAGTTTTATTAGAAAAAGTAGTAAAAAATTGGACTAATCGAATGGGCCATGTAACTCGTAGTCGCGGTGGAAATATACCGGATATTATATGAAAAAAAGAAATATCATGAAATGATCCTGGTAGAATTGGTATATTTAAAAAATAAACATTTCAACAATATTTCTGTTAAGAATTATCATTTTTTATTCTCGAAGTCTTAAAAAAACAACCGATATTAGAAATACATTTTATTTGAAATTCTCTTTCGACAATTTTAATAAGAAGTCGATTTAATTTCTTGCGCCAGCAAAGGAACATCATACTAAATATTCTTGCAGTTGCTGCTTTAAGTGCGAAATGTATTGAAAAATTTAATTAGAATTATTTTCAAATTCCGTAAATGTGTTACTACTTAAAAGCGTCATCCATAGTCATTCCACATTTTCTATAAAATTTTTTTTCAAAAAACAAAAAAAAAATGTTTTTCAATTCAGTACAATTAAGTGCATTTTTTGTAAATTCATAATATTAGCGTACTTATTTAAAGAATAAAAACAACCAGTACTACAGTTGAAACATCAGTATTGTCCTAATCAAATCAATAGGTCTGGCAACCCTAACTGGGTTTAACTTTCTCTTATTAATTACTTGTATTAAATATTTTATGCTTTTTTGCAAGTTTTAGATGTTTTATTTTATTTTATTTTATTTTAATTGAATTGATTTGATTTAATTTAGTTTTTTCTTATTAAACGTTTACTTTATGACCAAATTGCTAAACAACATACTTAATGTCAATGGGAAAAGATGTATAAAATAAATGGGGACTCTAAAAAAAAATATGTTAGCCTAAATTCTTGTGATCTGTTGTAATTTAATTTAATTTTTTTCATTAAATTTTTACTCTGTTTTATTTAACTTTCTACACTTGTAGTCTGTTTCGTTTTATTTTATAATTTTACTTTATTTTACTTTCTTGATTTTGTTCCTTTCATTACTCCATTTTTAAATGATTTATTTTTATTTTTAGAGAGATGTTATGATTTCTTCTACATTCTGAAATATTAATATATTTGATTTTATTTATTCTCAATTTTTTTTATTTCATAGTATTTTATTTTTGAAACTTTTTATTTTAATCAATTTTATTTTATTTTATTTCATTTCGTTTTATTTAATTTGAATTTTGGCTTTTAATTGTATTTTGTGTTGTTGTATTTAATATTTTATTTTTCTTTTTACTTCATTTGATTTTATTCCGTTATTATTGTACATATTTTTGACTGACTTAATGCTATTTTTAGAGACAAATAAACAAATTAATAAATATTTACTATGATTTTACTGATATTTTATTTTGTTTTATTTTATTTTACTTTATTAGATACTATTTTTATTTTGTTTGATTTATATTTCAGTTAATTTTTTAATTTAATTTAATTTTACAGTATTTTATTTACTATTTATTTATTTTTTATTTTATACTATTTTTATTTCGTCTCATTTTTTTATTTTATTTAATTTTACAATATCTTATTTACCACTTATTTTATATTATTTTTATTTTGTTTCATTTGTATTCCATTTTTTTAATTTAATTTAATTTTACAATATATTCTTTACTATTTATTTCATTTTATATTATTGTACTTTTAATTTTTAATTGTTAGTTTAGATATTTATTACCAGTGTATTTTTTAATAATTTTACTTTACTTTTTGTTATATTTTATTTGACCTTTACTTTTTTTTTGTCATTACTTTTACATTTATCCTTAACGGTAGTGAAATCTCAAACTTGACCTTCTCAAGTGCATGTAGGTACATACATACATACGTACACATCGAAGTCTGAATGCAATTTAATTTATTATGAGTAAATGCATATTACTTATCAGAAAGACTTATTTCATGCCTAAGGAATTCGGGTTTTAAAAGATTTGCTAGTAGATATCTATGCATATATGTACGTACACCTCCATCAAACCAAAAAAATAATAAAAAAAATCAATGACTCCATGTTCATCGCTTTAAATTGTTCGCACGCTTGTACATACATATATATGATATATGTAGGTACGAATGTATGCATATGAATATCTGCATATATGTATGCGTGCAAATGCAAGCAAAAAAATTAAGTGTATGAAGGCTAATTTGAAGTATGAGGCATATTATGCAAAGAAAAGTTGCGTACGATTTCGTATATCACATATGTATATACGTATGTATATGCATGTATGTATGGAATATATTTGCATACATATACCTCTATGTAGAGTCCTCATCTCTTAACAGTATCGCCATAGCAACCAGTGCAACCGCATTTATATTTCTAATATTTCACACATCCCCACAATTAACCTTTGTGAATGCTATTATATCCAGTTGACTACCTCCAATAGCACCCCCACACATAATTGCTGTCTTTCAGCTCCAATTGGTGGGCTGACAGAAGCTGCGAGCCATGCATGTGTAAATACATACATACACATATACTCAGCACATTAAAAATGTTAATATGTACATACATATGACCCATTTGCTCGCTTAGCTATTTCTTTTATCTACATGCACACATACACATACATATATGTATATGTAGTATATGTATAGCCACGATTTGTTAGTAACACTTACTTTTGGGTCCTTTTCGTAGTACATCTGCTGGGTGCGTATCCATCTGCCCACCATATTATCGCGCACAGTGTTGGCCAATGCAAAGTAGTAATCGCGCAATGTTGCCACATTACGATCCTTCACCAACGTGTAGTGAAGGTGGCGATTGAAATTCTTTTTGACCAGTGTGACGTTGCCGACCTCGGCAATACCGCGCACACTAATTTGCTTGCGGCGCTCCTCATCTGTTTGCGGCTTCGACATTATTGGTTACGAAAATTGCTTTCTCCTTTCTACTGCACTTATTTATTAATTTGAAAATACTGTAATTTATGTTTTGTACGATGACCGTAGAGCACACTAAAGTTTAATTTTAATATTCGTATATATTTTATTTATTACTTAACCGAGAAAAAAATCTGATCCTAGATCAGCAATACACCGTACCGCACCGCAGTAGATGAAAGGCAACGTCGATTATAAATTTTTGTTGGACGACCACAGATGACAACGAACGACAACCGTTTGCTACGAGCTCTGGAGTACTTCTCAGCGCAAACGTTTTCTTTGGCGACAACTCACTCACCCTCAAAGATTAGTTTCGTTTGCTTGCCGCTACACTCCGCTATATCAAATGCTTTTAGCTATGTAGCTCTTTTCTTATTTACGCTCGCCTAATTAACAACCATTTCGTTGTTATACTCTTCATCTACGCTCTTCGATTTATGTATCTACAAAGTTTACCACTGATAAGCGGCGCTTGCAGCAACTAAAGTTGCTTGTGAATTAAAACCTCAATGGTAAAAACCACAAACCTTTTCCGCATAACAAATGATAACCTTTTAAGCCAGTATGTTAACTAGGCAAAAAGTTTCTCCCAACCGCCCACAGTGTGATTTCATGTGCCGCTCACAGGTATTCAGTTGCTCGACTCGAAGACTCTCTTGCAAAGCAAACATTTCATCGGTCACCTTGTCCGAAGGTCATACATGCGTATACAGTTTGAAGCGCAAACGAACGGCAAGCGTTTACAAACATATGGTTGGCGTTGGCTGTTGACAGTTCGATTCTTTAATCCATGGGTAAAGAGAACAAAACACAGCGCTGGAGTACGCTCAAACTATCATGATTCAGCTCATTTTACTCCATATGAAATGAAAGAAGCATTTGTGTATGATTACATTCTCGTTTTGTTGTCACAATTGGCGGTATTTTGGGCCACAGCTGAGTGAGGAAATGTCATGTGGACTATGTTCGCTGCGCGCACTCTAGCGGCTATGTTGTTGTACTGAGATTGCCAAAACACAGCTTTGTTTACATCTCCTCGCCAATAGATGGCGTTCACAACTGAGGCGCGCTACTTCCTTCGTATTTGCAGTGGCGAATTTTCATAGTGAACAAAATCACAAACGTGTACTAATAGTGATATTCAGACCGATCTCGTTATTATAATAGATACTTAACTGATATATTTGTAGAATTGTGAAAATTTCACTATTTGATTGTACTATTAATTTTATTATTGACGTTTCGCAACAGCTGATTTCCGCTTAAATTGCATAGCCTGCCACCTTGAAAATTCGTTAATTGCCACCTAACGAAGTAACGAGTTTTGTTTGAATATCTTCAACACAAGTTGTTTGTATTTATATACCCTATTCAGCAACTATTTTTTTCAAAAGCCTAATGGTATCAATAATCAGTTAAATGGAATAAAGATATTACGCTTTGCGTAGGTCTGGTACTTTCGCTATTCGATTTGGACAATCAACTGTTCAGCCGAATACGTCATAATATAAATGTTTTCTGAGAAGTGCATTGCGAATGTAGTGTTTTTGATTATAATGCAATTAAGTTTGCGCGGTTTATCCATAAAATTAAAAAAAGAGGTGTTCGGTGTCTGGTTGTACTAACGGCTACAAATCAGCTGGAGCAGAGTGCAGCCTATTCGCTTTTCCTACGCGTCCAATATTTGCACGCAAATGGAAGCAATTCTGCCGGCAAGACAAAGCTTACAATTTTAAGAATTGCTACATTTGTATGGAACACTTCGCAAGTGAAGATTTTTAAGGGGATTCTGCTGTTTCCGTGGCGCAGCAATCTTATGGCGGATTCTTATAGAACTCGACAAAAGAAAACGAAATGAAGGAGTAAAATTGTTTGATGTCTCGTTTAGTTTTCGAGATATTGAATAAAAAGGCCTTCAAAATGCCCTTTGGAACTTCCTATAATTTGCCACATTACACTATATATTTTTTAACACTTCACTAAAATTCACGAAATACATATACACTCACACGCGTGTCTTTACTTATTTTTATCCTTATATTCGAATTATTTTTATTAAAATAAAATGCATTTGTCCATACAGTCACTTTCCAATTTTAAACGCGAATAAGAAGATTGGAATGACAACGGTATGGTGTTGCCGAATGCCTGCAAATGAAACAAAAATACGAACAAAAACTAAGTATTTAAGTTTAGTGTTAATGATGGGGATGCGGGTTATTGTGCCTCCTTACTACATACACGCATATGATGTTTTAATTTTGGGTTTAATGGTTTTAACACGGAAAGAAGTTCTACGCAAAAATACTGTGTTAATTAATTTAATTCTAATTACTTTATTATTTTTTGAGATACGCTTAATATCATTGTTTTTAAGTTTGAATGAGTTGTATGTTCTTATTTTCAAAATTATTTCTCAACTTAAAATTACAGCAAAAAATACTGCAGTTTTACAATGAACCTTCTACTGAACATCTCTGCATACGAACTTCGTTTTTATTTCAGGTTTATGGCAACATCAACTTTTCGCTAAATTAGAGAACTTTATCATTAAATTACTTAAAAACTAAGCGAGATATCAAACAATTTTACTTATTCATTTCGTTTTCTTTTGTCGAGTTCTATACGAATCCGCCATTAAATTGCGGCGCCACGGAAACAGCAGTATTGCCATTTTGAAAATAACCTGAAGTTTGAAATGGGTAAATATCTATATATTTTTTTTGTATTTGTATTGCTGCATTGTAAAGGGTTTTTGAATTGGCGAGGGTCGATTTTGGCGCCCTGTGGCAGCCATTTTGTTTTGGTGACATCTGTCAAATCTTTTGTTTATTATTTAGTTGTTTATGCCAAATCATCATGGCAAGTTACACGATTGAACAGCACGTTCAAATGATACAACTTTATTATCAAAATGAGTGTTCATTAACGCAAACGTTGCGCGCTTGCGCCCATTTTTCGGTAGACATGGTGGCCCTTCTAATTTCTTATGGCCCATATTGAACCATATGGACCTAGACGACATGTGGTTCCAGCAGGACGGGGCTACGTGTCACAGAGCAAACGCCATTTTATTCCATTTCAACATCTACCCGCCCTTATTGAAAAACCCTATATCATTTACATATATTAATTAAAGTCCTTCACACACTGCTAGGTTTCGCCAAGAAAAGGTTGCTAAGACGGGGCGCTGTGCCAACCATTTATAAGCCAGGGGAAGAAAATCCAAATCGTTCTCATCGAATTCAGCGTCATGAAAACAAAAACATTGTAGCTGAATTACTGAAAAAAGCCTCGACTTCGTGCGATGGTAATGCTTGTTATGAGTTGTGCAAGAAGATATTTAAATGCCAATTTCAGTTACGTTTGAGTTTGTTTCCGATACGGTAAAAGACGAGTACGTTGAAAATTTATTCATTCCGGAAACTTTTGATGAAGAAACTGTTGAAAATAGTGTGGAAAATAATGAAGTCAACATAATCTACGAAGATGCATCGCCTAATGAAATGTCTTCAAATTACGGAAATGTAAGGCATAGGTCAAGTCCAGCGCCAAGATTTTCAAAAAAAAAGTATGTTTTGTAAATATAAAATTCTTTATTCATACCATTGGCTAGCAAATTTTTAACTATTGCTTTATATGTAGAGAAGAGTGGCAAAAAAATACCTGCTTACAAACGAAAATCAAATACTCCAATAACCAAATACTCCTATACCAAAAATCGTATAACGGTTTTCATTTTAATTTTTTTAAAATCGTTTAATTTATTTAAAAGTATTTGAAATATTTGCAATTTACCATTGGTCTGAAAGTCAGAGGCATGTATGAATGTAAATTTAACTCTTTTATATTTTTATTTTTTATGTAATATAGTCCCCCTTGTGCCAGAAGCGTGAAAAAGCCTGGTGCACCCAAACAGTTATAAAAAAGTGGGTTGATTTTATGCTGCCACTACTGTTGAGAGGTCAGAATAGAGGTTTACTAGTTTGGGACTCAGCCAGTTCTCACCGCGCTATAGACATAAAAAACTTTCTTGCTGAGCGGAAGATTGATCAAATAATGATTCCGGCAGAAATCTGGTTTCCTCCAGACGCTTGACATTGCAATAAACAAGCCAGCCATTCAAAGATCATTTGCGGATGGAAATCAGTGAATATATTGAAAACAGAATGGTGAGAAATCATCCAGGTAATTTTGTAAAATCAGGCTTACAAGAAGTTGTGAATTGGGTAAAAAATGCATAGGACAAAATAACTGATAGTGATGTTTCCGAAATCAGAATATAATTCAGACGATGTTCCAGAAGAAGATGAGGTTTAAATTTCTGTATTCTGCGTAAAATAAATAAATAAATATACATTTATTTTTTGCCCTCCCCTGTAAATAAGCCCTAGCGCGTGTTTTGAACCAAAAAAAGAAAGTAAGACAGTGTCTTATTTTCGGAAAAAGACGGCAGTTTATGGGAATAAATTATTCACATGGAATTTGCGATGAGATATACTATAGCTAAGTTTAATACAGTTAGTCCACCACAGATTGTGAAGCTAAGAAGAAGTTCATACTACAATAACAACCATATAACACCAAGTTTCAAACGTGTTTTTGTGTTTCACACAGTTTTTGTGCAACATTTTTTAAAAATGTATCAAAACTTGTTAACCACAATTTTTCTGAGTACGCAGTTTTCAAGCCCATTGAATTTCAGTCTAAGCAAGTGCAAATTTCTGGCGTTGCACATTAATTTGCTAGATGGAATTAGATAGTGATATGGGTAGCAAAGTTTATCATACTCTATATAATCTGAAACGTAAATCTTCCCGCAGAAAAATAAATTCTTCCATAAGGACTGACACTTCAGAAGCATGCCCCAAAATCTATAGGCAATATTTTAGGTTGTTGTTGTAGCAGCATATAAATTCCCCATACATATACGGGGAATGCTGTTGAAGTGACAGTCCTTGGTCGTATTTAAATCCGGGTCCTTCCGGTTACGTAGAACCGACTGACGTGGGAACAAAGACGCGTATTTTTAATCGGTCATGGATTGCCACTTTAGCAGTTTGGATTGTTACAACAACAACGACACGGATTTTTATTCGGTCATGGACTGCTTTTCGGCTGTCACAAAAACTATAATGACAAGAAAATATACTAAAGTTTGTATTTGCTTCATCCGTACCCCAGTACAATAGGCGAATTTAGTGATTTGAAGATTAAGTGATAATGAAACCCTATTTCAACTCCACTAAAAAGTTAGTGGTTGTAAAGGGTGGTTAAATTTCAGGGGCCGATGTTGAATGTAAACCACACCATCGGATGGAGGTGTGCCTCCGAGGCCGCGGCGTAATTGAGCCATACCAATATTATCATAATAAAGAGAAATGACAATAATTTTGTATTTCTGAAACTTAACCACCCTGTACAATTTAGTGGTAGTGTAAAATGCCCAACGCTGGCGGCAAAATTTGCTTGATGCGCCTTGATGCTCTATTAGAGCTATTTGCACTTAACTGTGAAGGGGTCTATTTATTTAGGAATTTCAGTTCGAGCATTGCGTAACGTAAATTATAAAAAAATTATACATGAAAATCACTCCAACGGGGGCGCTGATCGGCGGAGAGGTTAGTGGCTGCTAGAGTATTCACCTTTAGAACCTTCGGATATAGCTCAATAGGAAAGAGGAATTCAGGTTGCACAGACTACATGACTCCGTACTTCAGTTGGGAAAGAAGGTTTCGTACTACAATTGAAGAGGAGGAACATAGGCATGAAGTCCGGCCATAGTACTTTTCACATCTACACAGATGCCTCTAAAACTTTAGACGGAGTGGGAGCGGGTATTTACTGCTCAAAACTAGGGGTAAGGCAGCCTATCAAGCTGCCAGACCACAGCAATATTTCCCAAGGGGAAGTTTTTGCTGTGGGGAATGCCGCGGAGCTAGCCTACGCTAGAACAAGAAAGAACTCAACAATTAATATGTACGTGGACAGTCAAGCAGCAATAAAAGCAATAAGCTCATGTTGTATTAAGTCCAAAAATGTTCGACGGAGCAGGGAGGCCATAGAAAGGCTAGCCGCAAACAGTAGGCTGCATATCTATTGGGTACTTGCTCGCAAAGGCATTATGGGGAACGAAATAGTAGATGAGATAGCAAAAAGTGCTGTTAGACTACCATTTGAACCAGAGAACGACATACTAACACCGCTAAATACAAAAAACACGAAAAAGCGAGTGGACGCTAGGTGGACTAATCTGACCACATGCAAAAGAGCAAAAGTTATGTGTAGAACTAACGGCAAAAAACCGACTCAATTCATACTTACGCTCTCGCGAAAGGACTGCAGAACTATCAAAGGTATGCTGACGGGTCATAATCTACTGGCTGCACATGCGTGCAAGTTAGGGATTGCTAACACGGACAAATGCAGGAAATGCAGAGAGGATGTTGAGGAAACTTTAGAACATCTTCTGTACGTTTGTCCGGCATTATCAAAAACGCGTTTAAAATACCTGGGAGCCCCATTGTTTAAGGGTCTGGAGGACGTCTCAAAAGCGGATCTCCCAGCGCTGCTTAGATTCGCCAAAAGCGTTGACGTCCCACATGATGTCTCTTCTTCTTCTTCTTAATTGGCGCGATAACCGCTTACGCGATTTTGGCCGAGTTTTACAAAGCGCGCCAGTCGTTTCTCTCTCGTGCTAACCGGCGTCAATTGGACACACCAAGTGAAGCCAAGTCCTTCTCCATCTGATCTTTCTAACGCAGAGGATGCTTTCCTCTTCCTCTACTACCACCAGCTGGTACCGCATCGAATACTTTCAGAGCCGGAGCGTTTGTATCCTTTCGGACGACATGCCCCAGCCAACGTAGCCGCTGGATTTTTATTCGCTGCGCTATGTCTACGTCGTCGTAAAGCTCATACAGCTCATCTGCGATATTCGCCGCTGCCAACGTATAAAGGTCCAAAAATCTTGCGCAGAATCTTTCTCTCAAACACTCCAAACGTCGCTTCATCGGATGTTGTCATCGTCCACGCTTCTGCGCCATACGTTAGGACGGGCATGATGAGAGCCTTGTAGAGTGTTAGTTTTGTTCGTCGAGAGAGGACATTATTACTAAGTCCAAAGTAGTACGTGTTGCAAAGAAAGATTCTACGTTGGATTTCAAGGCGGACTTTGTTATTGGTGTTAATACTGGTTCCTAAATACACGAAGTCTTTTACAACCTCAAAATTTTAACTGTCTACAGTGACGTGGGTGCCGATACGCGAGTGCGCCGACTATTTGTTTGATGACAGGAGGTACTTCGTTTTGTCCTCGTTCACCACCAGATCCATTCGCTATGCCTCTTTATCCAGTTTGGAGAAGGCAGAACTAACAGCGCGGTTGTTAAGGCCGATGATATCAATATCATCGGCATACGCCAACAATTGTACGCTCTTATAAAATATTGTGCCTGAGCGATTAAGTTCTGCGGCTCGTACGATGCTCTCCAACATCAGGTTAAAGAAGTCACACGACAGCGAGTCACCCTGTCTGAAACCTCGTTTGGTATCAAACGGCTCGGAGAGGTCCCTCCCAATTCTGTCGATGTCTACTTTCAGTATTCATAGAGGTCGGTCTCCATTTGGTATCGCTAGGGACGAAAATGTATATGCGTGGCTCAATGCCAACCATGCTAACCTAACCTAACCTATTATGACTGCTACAATGGGAACAAAATTTACATAATCGAATAGTGCCAGATATGCATTAGTGAGACATCAATAACATAACTAACTGATTTATTTTAAAGTATGAATTTTATTTAAAAATTTGAAATATGCAAAACAAGACAATTGCAACAAATGAGTAAAATTTGCCTTAGTTTTGAATTAAGTTAATTCGCATACAATATTTATGTGTGTATGTTTGTATGTGTATCGAAAAGCAGCAATACATACATACAGATATGTATGCATAATGATACCGCTAGCTATATATATATCATAGTAAAGTGGATTTGGCGGAATTTTGATTTTGATCAGCAATAGAAAGTACAGTTTTCTTACTCAAGTAATTTATAATAAAAAAGGCATTACATCATACGTGGGGGTATTCACACATTTTTACATTTAAAAGGCAAAACACATACTCGTATCTCTAATTTTACACTTGCAGCTACATACAATTCACAATTCTTCTTCAGTGAGTTCAAATAAAAGCGCTTTCAATTTGTTCTTTTTGATAAATATACCCGTATATATGTATGTATATTTTGTTTTCAATTTGGTTAACTATCAGTGTCAAGTGCTGGTGACTGACGGACGCAAAGCGTTCACAAATACAAACAAACATTTACATGCAAAATCCCGAATTTTATGTTTTCATGAATGATTTGGTGAGGAAATAAACATTACACTTTTGAATATGTCTGTATAATTGGCTAATAATGATGGGAATTTTCTTTTTATTTGTCCTCTTTAATGGTACTGAATATTTGTCCAAGTGGGCCCCGCGCAAGGGCAGCCATTTGCCCTAACCTATTTAATTTTGAGATTATGACAAAACAACTCAAGGACATGCCAAGCACTAATTAAACATTTTCACTCGTCACTTTAGAACAAATCGTAGTGCAAATACCAAGAAAAATGTTGCTCATAAATGTATTGATAAGTTTTGACCATTTATTTATTTTGTAATTTCAATTAAATTTTTATAAAAACCATTTTTTTGCGTTCGCGTTTTGCGCATTTTATCCATTTAACGCCTAATCTACATTTTTTTTTCGCAGAAAAAAATTTAAAAAATCTAAACACAATTATCTATAAAACCGCAAGCCTGAAATGTTTGTAAAAATGTTCAGTAAAAAGTTTCACGATTTTTTAATCACTTAAAACTCTTATCACTTATACCGAAATTCAATGAACTATAAAACCGCATGCGAAAAATTCTCAGTAAAAAGTTGAAACTTCGTTGAAAATCTTCCGAATTTTTTTACAATTTTATACAAGCGAAACTTTTAAAATTTTTTTATATTGTTTTTGTTGTAGTATGAACTATATTTAAAAAAAAAATAATTGAAAATTCAATGAGCTATAAAACTGCATTCGAAAATTTTTGAGTAGAAAGATTGAAATTTTTATAAAATTTTGCCGAATTTTTAGAAATTTTCTACAAATTTCGAAATTTTGTTTATATGGGTTTTGTTGTTGTATGAACTATACTTTTATAAAAAAATAATTGAAAATTCAATGAGCTATAAAACTGCGTTAGAAAAATTCTGAGTAAAAAGTTTGAAATTTTTAGGCAATTTTGCCGAATTTTTACAAATTTTCTACAAATTTCGAAACTTTGCTTTATATGGTAGTTGTTGTAGTATGAAATGTAAATGAAAATAATTGAAAATTCAATGAGCATTTAACTGCATTCCAAAAATTCCGAGTAAAAAGTTTGAAATTTTTATGAAATTTTACCGAATTTTAAAAAATTATATACAAACTTCTAAACTTTGCTTTATATGGTTGTTGTTTAGTATGAACTATATTTTTATAAAAAAAAATTTATTTAATTCAAATTACAAAAGAAATATTGAAAACTTATCAATATGTGGCGTACACTTTCTTTTGACGCTGACTGTATATTCATTGTTCAGCAATCCAAGGCTTCGACTCAAGTACTGTAAGTTGTTCTGTCAATTGTCCACATATATACAGGGTGAACGATATGAAGTGTTACCAGCTTCACACTGCTTGTATCTGTAAAACAGCTCATGACATCAACTTCAAAATTGTTCTCATGACAGTTCAATATATTGTTTATAAGCCATCAAAAGCATTTCCGTCTCAGTTTTGTTGAATTTTTGTTTTCTGTGATGGATTTCAAACGTAATAGTGCGATTGCGTTACATTTGGCTGGAAAATCACAACCAGCCATTGTTCGTGAGCTCAGTCACCTCAAAGTGAATAAAATGTTTGTGTATCGCACTATAAAACGTTACAATAATACTGGTAGCACTGCAAAACGCTATCGAGGTGGACCAAAAAAAACCGCAACAACGCCAGAAATGGTTCGGAAAGTGAAGGCTCGACTTGAACGAAATCTACGTCGAAGTGGAGAAAAATGTCCGAAGATCTGAAAATATCGCAAGACAGCATTCGACGCATATTGAGCTTAAGGTCAATCAAGGCTTACAAGTTCCAAAAAGCACACGATCTTTCACCCCAGCAAACAAAAGTTCGGTGCGAAAGACCAAAGGAGATGTTGCGCTTGCACGAACTTGCGAAATTTCCTAACATTGTGTTTTCTGATGAAACAAATTTCCCAATTGAGTAAGTTCATAAACTCAAACATTCAAAACGATCACGATCGTGTTTACTTGACCGAACGCTCATACGAGAATTTGAGCCTATGCATGGACACTCGAAGCAATTTCCCATCGCAAGTAATGGTTTGGGCCGCAGTCACCGCTGATGAACGCTCTCCAATCGTTTTTATCGAGCCTGGTATCAAAGTGAATGCGACTTATTATCGGGAAAATGTTTTAAAAGCTGCTTTAGAGCCGTGGACACGCAAATATTTCGGTCGTAGACCATGGACGTTCCAACCGGACTCGGCACCGTCTCATAAAGCTCGTGTGAACCAAGAGTGGTTAAAAAATCATGTTCCACACAAT
Source organism: Anastrepha obliqua (assembly GCF_027943255.1). Taxonomy (NCBI): domain Eukaryota; kingdom Metazoa; phylum Arthropoda; class Insecta; order Diptera; family Tephritidae; genus Anastrepha; species Anastrepha obliqua. The sequence continues at coordinate 120,478,361 of NC_072896.1, read as the reverse complement.
GGATTTCGCATTCACCAGACGCAAATCCGATGGACTATTCCATCTGGTCCATTTTGGAGAGCAAAGTGAGGACTAAAAAATATGCCAGTATGGATGCGCTGAAAAAAGTGATTATACGAGAATGGGCCAAAATACCTCAAGATCACATTCGTGCAGCATGCAAGTAAATTTTTGACCGTTGGAAGGCTATAGTCAAGGCAAAAGGTGGTCATATTGAGCTAAAGTGAATATATATGTTAAAATTGTAATCATTTTTGAACAATTTTGTCTTTGAAATCAATAAAAACTAATTTCACACAAAAAAGTTATGGTGTTTTGAATAGGAAACACTTTATATCGTTCACCCTGTAGTATGTGCATGTGTAAGTGTTTAATACTTTGTCGTGTATAAAATGCATTTAAGATATTTACCATTTAGCATTTCTCAAAACTGCAGAAATAAAAACAAAAAGAATATTATTGGACATTCGAAATATTGTTTTTATTTTATACTCATTTGAATTCATTAAATTCTAAGTTGTTACTTTTGTTATTGAATCGCATTATAACAACATCATCAATATGTATGTGTTTTCTTCTTTATTGAATTTTACTCATAGTTTTAAAATAGAAAACAATCGCTTTTAGTCCGCTGTTCATATTTTTTTTAATTCTCATACTAGCAGATTTTCGTTCACATTCCTTTTTTTATATATTTTTTATTTTTGTTTATATTTTGTTTTGTTTTTTTTTTTTTTGAATTGTTCGGCTAAATCTTAACTCGTAATCAAGGATTTGAGAAATACAAATATATTCTCGTTTAATAGCTACATTTAATCGAAAACAGTCCATAAGCATAATAGTTAAATTAATAGGCATTGTCGATCAATATGTATTTCTTGTATTTTTTCACTTGCATTTAACAGTTTATATATAAAATAGAGCATTTTAAAATACATTTACATACAATCAAATTAGAATAAGCATTATCATAAAAAACTATTGAGGGTATAACAAGTTGTTGTTTTTTGTTTTTTGTTTTTTCCTTTCGTTCAAATATATTGTATGCACTTAGTTACAATTGGTTTGTAGTTGTTGCATAATATCTGTATAATAATAAATCATTAGCAAATAAAAACGAAATTTTACGCATTGCAATTAATGTAATTCAGTACAAATAAATTTAAAAATTTCCATTTTAAAAGTATAGAACAGAGGAGGGAATGAGTGCTTCACACTCTGCCGCTCGTTTCGCATGCATCTAATTTATAATTATTTCATTTAAATTTTATTCTTTTCTTGTGTTTATTATCATCTGAAATGTGAAATTTTTTATGGTTTTCTCTTTTAAGATTTTCGTCTTGCAATATTATTTTGGTTGTTGTGTTTGGTTTAATTTAATTATATAGTTATTGTTGCTATAGACTGTCGAATGCTTTATTTTTATTTATTTCATTCTCTGCTTCCTCGGCGTTCACATTTTTTCTTGGTTGCTTGCAGAATTTCCATATACATATGTATGAGTTTATGTGTATGTGTGTGAGAAAGAGAGAGAGTGTATGCGCCTTTTTATTTAAGTTCTTAAGTATGTTTTTTCTCTTAAGGTTTAGTAATTGCAATGACAATATATAAATTGTTGCTGTTAATATCTTGCATTTTCAAGTGCTTTACTTATCCTTGTCTGATTCGGCGGCGATTGGTTTCTTGCCAATTGGAATGGCTGCCTTTATTCTGTTCAAACAAACAAAAAAGAGTAGAGTTAAGGAAATCAATTAATGGATGTTACGACGTTATTTGTTTTGGTCTTTGTTGTTTTGTCAAAACTTACTTCTCAGTGATTTCTGTCAATTTGCTTCGTACCAAATCCAAGTATGTGTCAATTGATTGTTTGTTGTTTTCGTACACCTTTGGCAAAGTGAATAACGAGACGAAGGCTGTGTGTGTGTGTGGGTGAGAAAGAAAACCGAGTTTAGTAATTTTCGTGCCACATAGAAATTTGCGATTGTTTGCTTACCTAAAATAACCAGAGTCATGCCATTGAACCAGCCACCAATGTAAGTTAAAACCCACAGAATAACACCAAACTTGATTGAGTCAACCAGATCTTCCACCAAGAACAATCGTCGCAGCTCTGCAACAAATCCATTCACATGTGCCACAGCAACGCCAGCGATATTTTGGACCTTCTCTTGCGACAGAGTCAAATCGATGTCGAGATATTCTCTAAAATAACATAGAAATAATTAATTTTTGAAGTCTTGGAATTTGAATGGTAATTTAAATTATTAGTTGAAGACGGGCCGTTCTAGCGGCTAGTATTTTAAATTAATACCTACTTCTACAGGGTGGGCCAAATAAGACCTACTAATGTTAAGCACAAATAACTTTTTTATATTTTTTTACATATTTATTTTTCTCATTTTGTAGGTTATAATCGAATTGTTGGAAATTTATTATGGAACCCGACAGTACAACACAACGCGTTCAAACTATCGAGTTTTTCTATGCTTACACAATTAGCCACACAAATTGATTTTTGATGTCGGATGAAAGCATTTCCATTTAAATTATTATGCCAACAAACAAAACTGTAGATTGTGGGGCTCTGAAAATCCAAGGACAACACACCAACATCAGTTGCACCCATCTAAAGGTACTGTTTGGTGCGGTGTTATGGTCACTAGAGTTATCGGTCCATATTTCTTCGAAAATGAGGAGTAAACGCCGGAATCGATTTCAAGAGCTTCTTACAGAACATTGATTGAAAACTTTTTGCGGCCAATGGCAGAGCAGTATCCGAATGTGTGGTTTCAACAAGATGGAGCAACTGGACCCGCTGCGTCAAATTTTTGGCGAAGGTCTGATTTTCAAAAATTCAGATTTCCCTTGGCCACCTCGTTCGCCAGATTTGACTGCGCCCGACTTCTTTTTATGGGGATATTTAAAGGACAAAGTGTATCTCAATAAACCAGAGACTATTAGACAGCTGAAGCAAAATATTCGAGACGAAATACTGAGCTTTCAACCAGAAACATTATGTGGTGCAATGGGAAACGCGTTAAAAAGAGCCGTTCTTGGTATCGAGAAAAAAGGTGGACATTTGTCTGATGTAATATTTCATACATTATTTCCATAAAATGCATTCCATGTATAAAAGCAATTAACCAAAATAAATGATTATTGCAAAAGTTATTTGTGTTTAACATTAGTAGGTCTTATTTGGCCCACCCTGTAGTTAAAGTACATATGTAAATGTATTTATTTATTTTGTAATTTCAATTTTTGTTTTTTATAAAAATATAATTCATACAACAACAACCATGTAAAGCAAAGTTTCGAACTTCAATGGTGGCAGGAAATGGCAACAGTGAATGACCAATTTTCGAAGAAAATCATCATGATGAGGCACATTTTACACCTCAGTGGATTCGTCAATAAGCAGAATTGCCGAATGATAATCCAAGAGTGATTGCCGAAAAACCAATGCACCCACAAAGAGTGACTGTTTGGTGCGGTTTATGGGCCGGCGGCATCATTGGGCCGTATTTTTTCCAAAATGAGGCCGGTCAGGCAGTTACTGTGAATAGTGTTCGCTATCGTGAGATGATAATGAACTTTTTATGGCCCGAATGGGAAGATATGGATGTGAACGATATGTGGTTTCAACAGGACGGTGCCACTTGCCACTTGTCACACAGCTAACGAAACAACAATGGCTCTTTTGCGCGAAAAATTTGATGGCCAAATAATCTCATGTCGCGGCGATGTTAATTGGCCGCCAAGATCATGTGATTTGACACCGTCGGACTTCTTTCTTTGGGATTATTTGAAAGAAAAGGTGTACGTCGATAAGCCAGCAACAATTCAAGAGCTAAAGGATGAGATAATTCGGCACATTAACGGCATAGAACCTCAATTATGCCTCAGCGTCATCGAAAATTTGGGCCATTGGATGGAGGTGTGCCGCCGAGGCGGCTATTTATTTCATACGTAATTGAGCCATACCAATATAATCATAATAAAGAGAAATGACAATAATTTTCTTAAAAAAATTTTATTTTATTCAAAATCAACACCGGCCCTTGAAACTTAACCACCCTTTAGCTAACGACTTGAGCTTCCAGGTAGCTTCCTAAAATTTAATTTTCTATCGATTTAAAAAGGATCCTCGAGCAGGACGAAAGCAAAGGCCAGACCCGGGTACTCAACCAAAGGTGTCCAACGGAAGGTTAAGCATTTTTTTTGCAATCTGGCAGAAAACATCCAACACCGTCAGGTCAGCAGAAAAAATTGTAAAAATCAACGCGATTTTTTAATCACTTGAAATTTGCACATTATTATATCCATTCCAGGAGCTATAAAACTGCATTCTCAAAAAATTCTGAGTAAAATTTGGTGAAAATTTGCTGAATTCTTACAAAGTCTGAAACTTGATTTTTTTATGAGAAAAAACTGTTTCAGATTCCTGTTCGGAGTTTCAAACCCATGCACACCCAAATGATAGTCACGCAGAAACGCATTCGGCGGAGGTGAAATTTTGATGACCCAAAAAATAAAATAAATTTATACTTGAGTATCAAAAAACCCACCCCCTCAATGCGTCCAATTGAATTTTCGCAACCAAAAATGACGAAGACTGGATGACCGTTTTAACTATAGTTTAGCTAAAGTTATAGCTTAAACGAGAAACCAAGTTCAACTAGCGCTGAGAAAGCAATCATTACAATTTTGGTTATTACAGGATTGCAGGAAGCCAAATAAGCATTTCATAAAAAATAGCAACTACTCAAGATTAGAAGAATTGTTTTTCCGCTGGAGGAATTGCCGATGAATAATATTTTTTATATATTTTTTTACATATTAAAATGGATAAAAATAAAAGGAAAGCTAGGCGCATGTCTTGTAGTCAGTATAGGAGAAATGTTTTCTGCATGAAATATAATTTAATTAATACGCACTGGTCTGTTACAACAACTGTGGCTAAAAATTCAACTAGTTCCGGTAACAAAAAATTTTGGGCGATAAAAGTGAGCCGGTGTTGATTTTGAATAAAATACAATTTTTTAGGAAATTATTGTCATTTATCTTTATTATGATAATATTGGTATGGCTCAATTACGTATTGAACAAAATATCGGCCAAATGGTCGCCGCGGTCTCGGCGGCACACTTCCATCCAATGGCCCAACTTTTCGATGACGCTGAGGCATAATTGAGGTTCTATGCCGTTAATGTGCCGAATTATCTCATCCTTTAGCTCTTGAATTGTTGCCGGCTTATCGACGTACACCTTTTATTTCAAATAACCTCAAAGAAAGAAGTCCAACGGTGTCGTTGACGTTTAGGTGTGGTTCACATTCAACATCGGCCTTTGAAATTTAACCACCCTTTAGTTTTCGATTGTCACACCCTTTCAGCAAACGAGCTATATATCTAGGTTTAGCTAACAAGACTGACGCTTTAATGTCTTTTAATTGCAAATCATAAGTATTTATATACTTATTATAACTTTCAATATACATCTCCCTCTTTCCCTACAATGCTCCATGCGAATATTGCATTAATCGAAATAGTGCTGGAAGTGTTCCTCTGTCAGCTCTTTCATGACACATGACCCTCTGAAGCTGTCTCAGACTCAAATGTCATTTCACCCTGGGAAACAGATGTGTGGCGCAAGCACACTGGGTTGCCGTACTTGGCTAGAAACCTTTTGACAGTTAATGGGCAAAGAGCCGGTGCATTTTATTTAATTTTTTTTTTGCCCTATAGCTAAACTAAAAATTAATGGCGTCCTCCACTTAAAATATTTACAATAAACTATTTTTATCTTCTACTTACTTGAAGGGATGACCCTCAGGGGTCTTCTGTATGGCCTGCATCACTGATTTGTAGATCCTGAAGCATACTGTGCCGGCTAATGTCAGTAATGACAGGTAGGCGAAAACACTAATGACGGAGAAACATGAGATGGCGAGGAGGATGACGAGACCAGCACCAAAGAAAATACCAGACTTCTTAACATCTCGCCAATAGATCAGAGACTCCACTGCAATTAGAAAAAATGAAAGTAAGGTAATTTATGAAAATTGTTTTTATAAAATTGTACGTAAATTGCAGTAAGAGATTCAAAAATATTCCTGGAATTATATTTTCCCTCTTCAAATATTTTTACCGTATTTTATTGTAGGCGCAATGAGTTTTTGGAAGTGAATTTTTTTCTTTTTTTTTCAATTAAAAAGTGAAATATATAATATTTATGTATATGTATATGGCGGCCGCCGTAGCCGAATGGGTTTGTGCGTATCATTCGGGATTCAGAGAAAGCACGTAGGTTCGAATCTCGGCGAAATACCAAAATTAAGAAAAACATTTTTCTAATAGCGGTTGCCCCTCGGCAGGCAATGGCAAACCTCCGAGTGTATTTCTGCCATGAAAAAGCTTCTCATAAAAAATATCTGCCGTTCGAAGTCGGCTTGAAACTGTAGGTCCCTTCATTTGTGGAACAACATCAGGACGCACACCACAAATAGGAGGAGGAGCTCAGCCAAACACCCAAAAAGGGTGTATATAAAAAAGTGGCGCACAACTAATCATCCATTTTAATTTTTATATAACTTTTTACTAAATAAAAAAATTATTTAGGTTGATGGCAATTCTTATTTTGACCTTTACGCACTCCACTGCTTGTATGTTTGCATACTGCAGCTGTCTAGTTCACAAGTGTCACATATGATAGCAAAAATTATAAATCTTTCAATAGGGTGATTAATTTTGCGCCACTATAAATGGCTCTTTTTGCACCAAAATTATAAATTTATTATAATATATGTTGCCGCCAAAATATTTCGGAATAATATAAAGATTTACGTGGGGTGTACTGTTTTGAAAATAACTTTAAAAACTCCAAATCTTTATTTATACACTCGAAATTGTATTAATAAAATTAGCTTTTAAAAATATTCTCCCCAAAAAATCACCTCAGATGATGGAAATATAAAATATCAGAATAGAAATTTAAACAAATTTTTTCAACCGAATCAAAATCTCACTAGTTTTGGAGTTATTTTCTAGCAGATTCAGGTCCAGTACAGCTCACGTAAATCCTAATATTTTTCAAAATATTTTGGCGGAAGTCTTGAAATTAATTTTAAAATTCGAAGAAAAACAGCACCGATATTCTTTTGTATGCAGAGTGATCCACCCTGTATATGTACATATATATGTATCTATATATATGTATTATATTAGAATGCTAAGTTTCGCTCCAAAGTTTGCCTGAAATATTTTATACTGAAATTATTTAAATCGATTCGATAAACACAAACACAGCATGATTCAAATGAAAACAAATTTCCACTAATTAATAATAAGTAAGGAAAAGTCACACATTTTATGTGCACTTGTATGTATGGCAGTGTGTATAAACAATAAAGAATTTATAATTAAAGAGATTTGATGAAAAAATCGTTGCCAAAATAAACATCAAGGCTTTCGATATGAGAATATTGACGTATGCACACATGTGTATGGATATGTTTGAAAGAAAGCACAGTCGCAGCAGCAAAAACAAAAACTAAAAACGAAAAACACACATGCACACGCACACGCACACTAAAAGGCACAGCAATAGAAGAAATCGTTGAACAAAAATATCTTAAGCAGAATGCGAGTAATTATGCAATACAATTTTCGCATAATTTTCCTCAAACAACGTACAAATTTTCATTTCACTTCTTTCTTCTAATTGCACTTTATTGAATCGGCAGACGTGCAGTGGTGAGCACTAGCATCCCAAACACAACAACAACAAGTTCGATAACGGAAAAACAGACATATGTATATTAGTACAGCGAAAACATACAATAAATGACTGTTACAACAAAAATAAGAATAAATTATTTGAATTCTAATTACATTTCGACATTTTGACGAATTGAAATTTTTCTGCAATGAGAGTACCGAACGGACGGCACAACTAGCTACAGGTTTGGTTTGTCAAAAAGCTTAAAGTCAGAAGAGGAATTTCTAACTTCTACTATATTTGTTTGTACGAACTGCAAACGCGCCGATACAGTAAGTAATGAACTAAGCAAATAAATGTAATATTAGAAAAAATTTCGTGCGGCAATAAATGTGGCGGTAAGGAAGCAAAACGTTTTACTGGCCACTTGATTGAAATATTTTTTAGTTCAAAAGAGAATTTCTAGAGAACTCATATTTTCCATTTTAGTTTAGCAGTAAGTAAAACAGTGGGTGGATGAGGCACATTGGCAGCTGAGTGAGTGAGAGAACGGAAAAAACGAAAAAGAGAGGAAGTGAAGTGAGCAGTGCAGTGTATTTTTGGGCTGAGGAAATACTTTATTAATAAAATAATTATTTCGGCAGTGCACATACAGATAGATAGGTAAGGTAGAATGGCAAGTGAGAACAAACCAGAGTGTGGGCGGGGGTCTGCGAGAGGCAGCACAAGTGAGTATTTGTGTTCCGCTAGTCCACTACAACTAACCAATACTAATCCCCCATTGGCCGGCAAGCTGTGAGTAACAATAAATTTATTTTGGTCAAAAGCAATTAATGCAACAAAAAAGAAATGGTGGAAGAGAAAAGCGGGCGAATAAGCGGGCTATAGCTGGTGTTTTGCCTATTTTTTATGCAATATTTATTGTCGGAAAGTGTGTTAACAATGTTTAGAAGGGCTCCACCGGTAGCACAAAGGTTGGGAAATATTTCTTATTTTTATAAAATTCAAATTGTAGCGGCAATGACTGAATAGGAACGCACCAATTTTAGTACCAAAAGAATGCATTAAGTTTTTGAGGAGAGAAGTTATAGACAAATATTTATATACAGCTCCCTACAACTAATTAAAAGCACTTGTATACCTGATAGGTGGTAAGCAATTTGACTATGAAACATTTCATAGGCAATTTATGAGTTGGAGTTTACGCTGTACCATTGAGGTCAAGCTAATATCATCCCACTTATGCCTTAACTTAAATATGAATGTGTAAAAATGAAAATGTTGGGAAAGTTTTTTTTTTCTCTTATAATATTAGAGGGTTTGGATTCTGATGATAATCTGGGCTTTGATATAGCATAGAACATCCAAAGGTTTACAAAGTCAACTATTTAGCTCAAAATAGGAAAATTTTCCCATTCATGCTTATGACGTAAGCGGTATGATATCATGAGCAAGAACTAGTGAGCTAAAAAATTTTACGCATATAAGACTCACTTCCGCCAAATATTCTTGGTTTTGTGGTTGGGCGATAGAAAATTTATAAATTATGACGCAATAAAATTCACATTTCAGCAAATAAAGAAATTTTATAAAAATAATTGTCTAAAATTTAATAAGATTTTTCAAGCTGTTAGTTTTTATTTTTAGCATCAATTACAGCTTGAAGCCGGTGTGGCATCGAAGTGACTAAATTTGTTAACTCTGCAGAAGTTATATTGTTCCAAGCTTCTATTAGTCGTTCTTTGAGTACTGAAGCGCTTGAAATCGTATTTTTTCTAATTTTTCGATCTAAAATTTCCCAGACATGTTCAATAATATTCAAATCTGGGCTTTGCGGTGGTGTATTTAATTGCTTGGTGCAAGGTAAAGCAGCTCATAATGTGTGCTGTGTGCTTTGGATTGTTATCCTGTTATCCTGTTGAAAGACCTAACCTGGACCAAGCTCCAAATCATCCACCGAAGATTTCAGATTGACTTTCAATAGTGATTTGTATTTATAACGATCCTATTACCTTCAATAAATACTAATCTTCCAACTCCAGATACAGCAACAGCTCCCAAAACCATTACATTACCGCCACCACGCTTCACTGTTGATACCAAATTCTTCGGACTCAGTGCAGTATTTTTTTTCCTTCAACACCTTTGCTCTTCCATCGCTACTGAATGTATCAAACTTCGAAGTTTACGGCTTTTTCAGAAATAAGAGGCTTTTTTCGTGGTGTTTTACTATGAAAGCCGTTTTTGTTCAAAGCTCTTTGAATTGTTCTTGGATGTACACACTTGTTGGATGAGCTTGCTATATTCTCGGCCAATTTCGGAGCAGAAACTTCTGGATTTTTGTCCACTTCTTTTAGAATCAAGCTGACGTCTCTGCGAGATAGTTTACTCGGGCGACCACTGCGCGGCTTATTTTCGGTGGAACCACTATTTTTAAAGTTTTTGTGTGTTGTTTTATGTTAAAGAATGGATTTGTTTTAGTTAAGTCGATTAGAGATAGATTTCAAATGAAATTGCATAAACACATTTTTAAGCAAAGTGTTTGTACTTTCTAAACTAGACTTCTGTCATCCATTGTATGTTAAATAAATTATAATTTGTCCGATCCTCAAATAATCATCCCTACTTATGAAAAAAAAATTCATGAAAATCACTTAATTTTCACGCGTTCAAAGTCTGATTAGATGACACTCTTCCCTCCAAAATACCTACCTATACCACCAAAGCTTACACATACTATAAATGTGTATGTGTGTATGATTAAAGAACAGTTTGCCTAAAGAACATTACTTAAAAAGAATTTGTTTGTAATCCGCCATATCAAAAATCCCCACCCATGTAATATTAGAACCCAGTAGTTTTGCCGCCATGGCTACGAGTATACACATACATAGGTACGTAGACTCTTTTTATACTCACAAATATAATATATAAATATACCGTAATAACGTTCATATATTGTATACAATAGACAAAATGAAAAACGATTCAAGCCTGAAGCCTTGCTGCTACAACCAGTAAAACAAAGCTTCAACTGTCTGCTACATAGTTTTAAGGAATTTGGTTAGGTTTTAGTATTAGTTACAAGTGGAAATTAGAAAATCCAGTAGAAAGTGTACCTACATTTAGAGACCGTAAGTAAGACCGAGCAGCTTGTATAAGAAAAAAAATTAAGAAAAAAAGAAATGAAAACGAAAAAATAAAGAAAAATAGAAATGAAAAAAAAAAAAAATAAAAAAATCAAATAATAAATTATGCATTATATACAGGGTGAACGATATGAAGTGTTACCAACTTCACACTGCTTGTATCTGTAAAACAGCTCATGACATCAACGGCAAAATTGTTCTCATGACAGTTCAATATATTATTTATAAGCCATCAAACGCATTTGCGTCTCAATTTTGTTGAATTTTGTTTTTCTGTAATGGAATTCAAACGTAATAGTGTGATTGCGCTTGCACGTTCGTGGCGAATTTCCTAACATTGTGTTTTCTGATGAAAAAAATTTCCCAATTGAGTAGTTCATAAACACTCAAAACGACCGTGTTTACTTGACCGAACGCTCATACGAGAATTTGAGCCTACGTATGGCCACTCGAAGCAATTTCCCATCGCAAGTAATGGTCTGGGCCGCAGTGACTGCTGATGGACGCTCTCCAATCGTTTTTATCGAGCCTGGTGTCAAAGTGAATGCGACTTATTATCGGGAAAATGTTTTAGAAGCTGCTTTAGAGCCGTGGACACGCAAACATTTCGGTCGTAGACCATTGACGTTCCAACAGAATGGTTAAAAAATCATGTCCCACACTTCATTTCGTTCACACAATGCATTTCGCATTCACCAGACGCAAATCCGATGGACTATTCCATCTGGTCCATTTTGGAGAGCAATCCGGGGACTAAAAAATATGCCAGTATGGATGCACTGAAAGAAGCGATTATACGAGAATGGGCCAAAATACCTCAAGAGCACATTCGTGCAGCTTGCAACTCATTTTTTGACCGTTTGAAGGCTATAGTCAAGGCAAAAGGTGGTCATATTGAGCTAAAGTGAATATATGTTAAAATTGTAATCATTTTTGAACAATTTTGTCTTTGAAATCAATAAAAACTAATTTCACACAAAAAAGTTATGGTGTTTTGAATAGGTAACACTTCATATCGTTCACCCTGTAGTTTCCAACTTTAAAAGTTTTTGGAATGTTAATTTTTATAACATGTTTTCTTTTTTTAATAGCTTTTAATTTTATTTTGTGGATATTTGAATATGAAATATTTTTAAATTTCTCTTTCACTATATCGAACGGCTTGCGTCATTTTCGAGCAGTCAGATCACATATTGAATATTAATGTATTAACGCATTTCGTAATATTTTGCTTTAATACCGCGATAGGGTGCGTTCGTTTGTGCATAGTGCTGTGAATTTATATAAAATTTCAATTTTTAAAAACTTTTGTTTATTTAGAATTTTTATTATTTATTTATTTCTTATCTATTCTCTTCTTAATTACCTATATACTTATATTAAAATATTTATATTATAGGAGGGCGAACATTTATGCAGATTAAAGTTTAAATAATAAAAGCAATCATCTATAAATACATTCGCATACAGTAAAACCCACCAATAGTAAACTAACATTGGTCTTAAATTTATAACCATCCATTATACATTTGTACAGGGTGAGACTATATAGCAATGCTAGTTTTTCCAAATTGCTATGTTTCAGCAGCTGTCAAAGTTGTCAATGTCATGCAGCTGTCAAAATAAGCAGTACATTTGGCATTGGGTTAAGTTAGGTTAGATTGAAGCGGTTGTCCATTGTAGGACACACTCAGGCTCACGGCCCATTGTGATGCCGCGTGGAGAACTAGCACTTATGCCTCCTGAAACCAATGTGTACTATTCAAAAATTTTGCAAGATCTTTAACTTCGACAGAGCCGAGGTCTTCTAATTCATTAAAGGAATGTCCGCGCAAAATGGCGAGTCTACGTCTGGATAGAGCAGGACAGTGACACAGAAAGTGCGGGATCGTCTAGACAACTTCTGCAGAAGTCATGTGTTAGCACACCCATTTACTGGACGTGCCTACCGATTAGGCAGTGCCCCGTAATAACTGAAATCAGTGTGTTAAGACTGTGCTTACCTCTTCTTAGTAGAAGTTCTGTGCGTTTAGCATTGAGAGTCGGACACATCTGTCGGGCGATTTTGCAAGTGGCTTCGTTACGCCATCTTTCATTCGCTACTCTTACAATTTCCTTGCGGATACGTAGTCTACATGTTTGCAAGGGTATACCTATGTCATTGGCTATGTACTCGTACTCATCAGTCAATTTGGTACGATTTTCGCTAGTTCATCGGCTCTGCAGTCCCCCTCAATGTTGCAATGGCCAGGAAGCCATGCTATCCATTAGGGGAAATGACTCAGCCATTTCGTTTGGCATTTCATTATTTTAAATTATTAAAAAATATCAACGAAATTCTGGCTCAGCTGTAAAAACGCAAATCCGAATTTTTCGACTAAAAACCAAAGTCTCGGACAAGGTCAATTTTTTTCGTTCCTACGACAGTCGGTTCTACGTAACTGAAACGACCCAGCCAAGGGCTGCCACTTCAACAGCATTCCCCGTATATGTATGGGGAATGTTTATGCTGCTACAACAACAACAACAGGTCCATTTTTGGCTCTGCGGCTAAGTCAACAAGCAAAATTTTAGTTTTTAAAACGAACATAATTCTCGAGTTTTTGACAAAGCGTCAATGCATCCATGAACACTGTTCGGATTCGAACGAAATTAATCGCTTAAGAGTTTGAATAACGTTGGGAAATATGGAAAATTATTTCCAAAGTCAATGTCGTGCACGCACAAACAGTTAAAATCATATTTTCTGGCGAAGCGCATTTTCATTTCGTCGGCTATGAACTGGCGATCAGAAAACTCGTGGTGAAACCAATGCATCATTCAAGAATGACGTTTTTTCAACAGGATGCAAGCGACATAAGAACGAGTTCGAGACCAACACCCGAGACGGAGTATTGCCGGAATAGAACCGCACATATTGGAATTTTCCTTCTTCTTAATTGGCGCGATAACCGCTAACGCGGTTTTGGCCGAGTTTAACAAAGTTCCTTTCTCGTGCTAACCGGCGCCAATTGGACACACCAAGTGAAGCCAAGGAATTGTTAATCGAAAATTCGACCGACGCTTGAAGTACTGTCTGCGAAGCTGATGTGCTACTTCGTACATAATTGCATGAATCCAGTTTCACAATAAAGCCAGAGTCAAGCTGATGTCTCACAACGATGTTGTGTGATGTTTTATTTTAATTTATTTTCCGAATGTGCCAATCTGGACACCCTATACCAGTGGAGAGCAAACATTCCATTTACTTTGTTCTTGTTTTAGCATTTTATTTTTTTAATGAGCATCGAATTTAAGGACAATTCAAGTACTTCTACAAGTGGTCTCAATATTTTGCATACACCTGTATGCTAATGTGAATTGAATTTTGTAAGCATACAACTTTTATTTAAAGCAGTATTTTGGACATTCTCTTGTAAACAAGCATAAAAGAGTCGTAAACTGATACTAATTCAAATTAATCATCAATTCAACCAATCAAAATTTCTTGCATTAATCAAATGCTGGCCTTTGGTAGACTTTCTAAGAGTTTCACAGTTTAGTATGCATTGCATGAACACCGACCTGCCAAACGTAATGTTGGATTTACGAAATGCAAACTTTCTAAATTGTCTTATAAATATCAGCAGCGTATATCTGTTAGTATACGTAGAATACATTAATTAGAGACAGTTTACAGCCATTTCACATTTTTATAATTGGGGGGAAAAAAATCTCTCTTGCAACACCGATAAGATGCCTATCTTCAAATTTGAAAAAAAAAAACGGCCTGTATTTTTTAAAGTTCCATACTTTTTGTACATAGAGTTTGAAATGGTAAGTTTGAGATGGTTTCCCAGAGAGGTCACCCTCGGACGAAGAAATAGTTTTATAGTAGAGACTGCAGGCATGAAACATAACAAATGGTCGCCCCGGTACTGATTGCGCTCGTTAATCCACCTTTCGGTTACATTTTGGCACAGTGTCTGTTAGAAAGCGGCACAATTCTGGTAGTGGATTTTTACACTGTAGCAATACACAAAAAATATAACTTTTGTATGAATGTTTCTGCTGTTTTTATTCGTCAACATTTGACTTTGAATTTCGCAAGCAAAATTCAATTTATCCTTACACCAGAGGTAAATTTGCCACCTCATTTCACCACGGAGGGATTGGCACAGAGGCTTTGTGTGTGCAAGTGCAGTTTTATATGGCTAAACGTTAATATTTACATAGGTCACTGAACAAACAAGAATTTTGTACGAACGACGAAAAAAAATCGCGCTAAACTCAAGAGGCAGTCACAATACTTGTATGTATTCGCACAGTTTTTAAGGGGATCCGGTAGTCTAGAAATTTCAAATAATTCATTTTTTGGTTTTTCGATATTTCGAAATTACAGTATCTTAAGAATATATTGCGAACTTTTCATGCGGAAATTCCTAATACTATATCTTCTACAGCCCATTAACTAGGTAAAGTGCGGTCCGCGCGCTCCTGTAACTCAAACTTTAAACTCATTTATCTCGAAACGACTTTTTCGGCCTGGTGTTGTCAAAAAAAAAAAATAAAAATAAAACATAAAAACTATTCAACCGAATTTAATTATGTTTGTTCACAACATAAAATTAAAAAAAAAAAAATTTTTTCCATTTTTGTTTGTAAAAGAGGTTAAATAAAAAGCCTAAAAAATGTAAATATCGTTTTTCATTTTTTTATTGTAAAAAAATTCCTGAAAATACCCTAAATTTTCGAGCTCTAGATCACCGGGACCCTTTAAGTAAATATGCACTTTGATATGAAGAGTGCAAATTTGAGGTTTCTTAGCACATATCTCCAGAATATTGTGTCGAAATTTCAAGCACTTCGGAGCAAAATTAACGAAATTATGAGTATTTGAAAATTTGAGCGGTCTTTGCTCCAGAACAGGTTTCTAGGTTGCTCAACACTTAAACATGCTTTTTCTGAAACTTGTTCGGGCAAGTTATGAAATTCTTTTCCGAGTGAAGTTCCCTCAAAATTTCAAGGACATTCACTGGAGCAACCATAACTCAAAATCTGTTGCACCAAACATTTTGAAATTTTACGCAGTATTCCTGTATATACATTTGTAATTCGCCAAACCTCACTGGAGTTTTTATTATTATTATTTTTTTTTATATATATATTTTTTTTTGAATAGCAAACAGCAAATGAGCCAATTTTTTTTTTCGCGAAAGTTGGTTGTTTAGCTTCCAATTGCAACGAAAAATTTAAAAATTGAGAGATCAAAATTATTCTCAGGGGATCTTCTATTTGTTTAGTAGTACTTGCAGGCTCTGTGGCAAGCTCTGAACTTGCCATTGATGAGTTACTCAAAGAACTTCAGAAGGCTTCAGCAATGCCATTATAGTTGAATTGTATTGTGTTGTGGCAAGAGTTGTAATTTTAAATGAATCTTTCTTATTCTTTGTTACGTTTCAGCCAAGAGACTCCAATATTTAGCACTTGTTTTATAATTTTTTACAATCAGTTCCTCTAATTCAATATGACTTTGTGGGATCGCAAAATCACCAAAAAAGTTTGACACTTCTTTTTATAGTGTAAAAGTCACTCTTACATGAAATGAAGCTGGACTTTAGCATTTTTTCCATATCAAGCGCATATTCGACAGATATTTACATGGATGAAAACAGTCAACATCGTATAAAAAAAATTTTAAATCAAGGCGATTTTTAATTGACTTCATACTCACATTTTCTTATATTATATGATAGTAAGATTGAATGGGCTATAAAACTGCATAATCAGAAGTTTTCTATTTAAGAAGTGGGCACTTTTGATAAGAAATTTTCTAACTTTGGAAAATTTATGATTGTAGGTACAAAGTTTGGAGCTTTGATTTATGAGAAAAAAAATACCTCTCGAATGCAAGCAAAAAAAAAGAACCTCTCAGTAGGTTATAGATTTGTTTGTGACAAAGTCTAACTTATCGTTGCGTCAATCTGAAGCAGTTTGAAGAAAAAGTGGTGTTAATTTATCCAAAGACACGATTAGAGGACGTTTACTTGCAGGAGACCTCAAATTTTGGAGCATTTTTCAAACTAAAATTGCAAAAAGAAAAATATTTGAGGTTATGTAGCATTGCAACTTCTTTGAAAAAAAACCGCTGCTCTCATTAGCATACATTGAAAAAAGACTTGCGTGGGCTAAGACAAATTCAGGACGGAATTGGGCAAACGCAATATTTACTGGCGAATCTTCCTTTTAGACGCATCGTTGCATACGTCGGTTCTGATCCACTGCTGAAAATCCACAACATTCAAGGAACTGTTAAGCATCCTCGTAGGGTGCATGTTTGGAGCTGTTCTCCGAAAAAGAATTGGGCCGTTTATTTGTATTTAAATTTGGATGCAGTTTTGATGAATAAAATTTACCAAAAAGCATTATTACCGACAGCTGCAAAGATTTTTGGAAGAATTAGGCAACCTTGGATTTTTAGAGAAGTCAACGATTGAAGTAGAAGTTGTGTAGAGTGGAAACAGCAAAATGGGATTGAAGTGTTGTAATGGTCGCCTTCACAATCGCCTGATGTCAATCCTATTGAAAATGTTTGGGCAATACTAAAGCAACAACTCAAAGGAAAACAGATAAGAACTATCACAGAATTATCCAGGCAAATTCAGCTGATTTGGAGCCGATTACCTCCACAACTTGCGCAGAAATTAACACAAAGTATTGTTCGAAGACACAAAGCTTGTTAAGATTTAACAGAGAAACTATAAGAAAAATGAAAGGGGTATTAACTGGCCATTGTTTAATAGGTAGCCACGCTAGAAGATTAGGACGCCCGTACCTCGATTTCTGTAGAAGCAGTCTTAATATAGAAGAAGAGCAAACAGTCAGACATCCTTTATGTGAGTGCGAAAGCTTAGCTACAAGGAGGTTCCGCACTCTTGATATGACATTTTTGAACTGATATAGCGGACATAGCGCATCTAAAAGTAACGAAGCTTTACTCGTTTATTAGAGCAACCGGATGGTTTGAAAGGGAACCCATGGTAAGGATAAGCTGGAGTGGTATCACAATGGACCTACGAAAGGTCTAAGTGTGTCGTTGCGACAGCCACCCTACCTGCCTACCTACCTATGACTCGAAGATTTGACGCTATTATGGCTAATGTTGTGACTATAAATTTCATTGAATATAAGGCGTATAAGAAGTAATAAAAGCCTATACAATGCAGTTTGTTAGAATCGCATTGGTCAAATAATTTCTAAGTTATGGCGGTCACGCTTCTATTAAACAGACTGTAAATTAGCTGCAAACTTCCTGTTAAACTTGAACTTGTTTTGCTTGCTCTGAGTACGTCAAAGGCAAACTTTAGAGGTGTTGAGTTGAAAAGTTTCAGTTTCAGCTAAGACCACGAGGCAATTTGTGTAAATATTTACGCAAGAAATAATTAAAATAAATACAAGGAAAATATGATAAACTACAAATAATGGCATTAACAGCTGTTTACAACGCGCTTTTCAAGCAATTTGAGCCGTATTCTACACATTTATGTGGCTTTAAATATGAAACTTGTCTAGTGTACAAATTAATTTCCCATTTTATGAAACAAACCCAAGACATACTACCGGTATGTCACGCACAAGTACTTGCCAACAAGGCAACTGATGCGATTTTCAAAAATTTTGCATTATTATTCATAAAAAATATTTGCTTATAAGCAAAACAAAAATGCTTTAAGTGCACTAATTAGATTGATTAAAAAAATTAGCATAGGGTTGTAATTTTCTTTTCTTCTTTATCTGTATTACCAAAAAAAAAAACCAAAGTTATCAAAACCCAAGTAGATAACTGCTGTTAAATAACTAAATCGCCGTCTGTCTGCTCACTGTTTCATTATCTGTTACCAAGTGGCAAGCAGGCGGAGTGACACGATGACGTCGACGACAACGCGAATACGTACGCGTGTGCATGCGTGGCAATCAAAATCCGAAAAGCAAATCAAATTAAACCAATTTGAAAGTTTATTACGAAAAAAAACGAAGTGGCACAAGAAATGTAAAAAACAAAAATGTGAACGGAAAGATAACAAACTTGAAGGGGGAACAGTGAAGAACCAACAACAACCGCAGCACTTGAACGTGAAATGAGTGAACGTGTTTTTGGCAAACGTATCTGTGTAGAGGTGCATATGTATGCATGTCGTACGTAAGTAGATATGAATCGAACAGCGGTGATGAGTGGGGGCCACGTTGACAATTTGAATACCACAACAACAATGCAATACGATGACATTTCGTTTTTTAGACGGCCCTCTTTTTGTTCGAATAAAATGTAACGCATGCATTAAAACCCAATTTTTATTTTAAATAATGGAAAATATTGGTCCATGTATGTCAAACTTGCAAAGGCAAGCACTTTATTACCTGGTCCACGTTCGGGCAGTTTTGTGATATTGCCATTTGAGTTGGTGCGTGAATAGCGCTTATTACCACCAGCCATTGTTTGTTGTTTTATTGTTGTTTATTTATGAGGGTATCGCAAGGATGTATGTAGGGTGGTTAGATTACAGTTACACTTGTAAGCTTTTATATTATGGTAGTCTCTGCGTTCGATACAACTTGGCCTAAGCGGCGCCAGAAACAGGAAATTGCGTGTTAAAGTATAATAATAAACACCTCCAATAACTTTTCTTCCACCAAATGCGTCAGTCTTAATATTTTTTTATATATATGTACGTATATATTTTCTTTTTTTCAAGCTATTAGTAATTAATTCGCGAGCTATCGTAGCGATTCTGCAGACCGCCAGACGATTTTTTTACACCGACGTGCACTTGGAGACTGAACTAAACAGTAAGTGAGTGGCAAACGATGAACGACGGCAGCAACGTCGCACAACAGCAAAACGCTGAACGCTGAAGAAATTCGAAACTAAACTCAATTGAAAGCCGAAAGAAAAAATTTGCTGCTTATACTGGCGCGCAGCAGCAAGCTGCTTGCTTGCTTGTTTGGAATTCGTAAGCGCGCTATTCTGTTTCTTTAGTCGGTTTACTATTTACCCTCTTTTATCTTCCTTTGCCCTTTTCTGGATTCTCACAAAATGTTCCGCTTTTATCTTCCTTTCGTCGTCAAAACTGCAACATGTTGTTGATGTCCCAACAAAAGTTGAAACAAGTTTTGAGTTTAAAATGGTCTCGCTCAGTGTTGCTTAACACTCTACTCTGCACACATTAACTTTTTGTATCGGCTTGCTTCTCCATAACATGGATTTCCAAGTAGGTACTTTACTCTGCACGCCGATACCCAGCGGGAGAATGAATGAGCGAGTGTAAATACTTTTAATTGAGTATGACGGCAATAAGCTGATTAATGGTATTGTTTGCACATTTACAGTGGGCTTCAATTAGCTAAATACGATGAACAATTGGATGTATGAAAAAAAAAACCTGCTGCCCTGTTCAGTTAAAGAAAGATTTACATAGTGCGAAGTGGACTTGTGTTCCAGTATTTTCTTATAAATGTATTGAAATTTTAACTGAGAATAACGGCCTTAGCCTGCAACTGCTTGTAGCGACCCAAAGACGAGTTAAAAAAATAAAATAAAAAATAGAATAAAAATAAAAAAATAGAATAAAAATAAAAAATAGAATAAAAAAAATGCACAACAAAAAAAGTTTAAATAAATAAAATTCACAACAAAAAAAATGTTTAAATAAATAAAATTCCAAACAAAAAAAATTTAAAAAAATTAAAGAATTTAAGGGGGTGGTAGGGTTTAGCGCTAAAAAAAAACACTTTTGTTTTTAATTTTTTACAGAAATATGGCTTTAATAAAATCAGTTGCATGTTATTGTACATCTTTTCAATAAGTTTTCAAAACATATTAATAATAAAATATTGACAAATAAGCCCATGACAGAGTTTTTTTGGAGATATGTTTTTCGAGAGGTGCTCTGCGGTGCCAATCGGCATTCGTCGTAGAATCATCTGAAACCAAAAAAGTCGAATTTTTCAGTTAAAGTATGACGTAATGCTCCCCCCCACATGTATAAAATTCTTTTTTTTCATTTTTGTAGTTTTGGTGGCAAAAAAAACGTAAAACGAGCATTTTTGGCGAAAAATTTCGCCATATTTGTAAGTGAAAAACAACCTTAAAAAAAAAAAAAATAAAAAAAAAACAGTGTGGGGGGGAGGTATTTTTGATTTAGAAAACGTGTGCCAAATTTGAAAAGAATCGGTTGAATAGTTTCGGAGTTGTGATTGGCACCGACTTTTAAGAAGTCGTTTCGGGAAAAACGCGTTTGAAAAAATGACTCTGAAAAATTATCTATGCTCCGCATTCGAGGTAGAGTGCCTACAAAGGCTATAACTTTGAGAGTTCTGCTCCGATCCACTTAAAATTTTGACACAACATTCTTGAAATGATTTACTATAAGATGAGTGAAGAAAAAAAAATTCGATTTTGTGACCCTAAGACCCAAAATTGGGAAACATTGAAAACCTATTTCCAAAGTGGTGAGTCTTCTTCTTCTTTTCTGATTTTCACATCGGTGGCTACGTCAATAAGCAAAATTATCGGATTTGGGGCTCAGAAAATCCACACGTTACTGTAGAGAAGCAAATGCATCCACAACGAGTCACTGTTTGGTGCGGTTTTTGGTCTGGCGGCATCATCGGGCCATTTTTTTCGAAAATGAGCGAGGAGCCGCGGTTACAGTAAACGGCGAGCGTTACCGTGACATGCTCAACGAGTTGTTTCCAAAAATTGAAGAGGATGACATGGACGACATTTGGTTTCAACAGGACGGTGCATCTTGTCACACTGCCAAAGTTACACTCGAACTTTTGGCTACCGTTTTTGAAAACCGAATAATCAGCCGAAATTTCGATATCAATTGGCCGCCTCAGAGCTGTGGTTTAAGCCCGTTGGACTATTTTTTGTGGGGAGCCGTTAAGGACAAATGCTATGCGAACCATCCAGAGACGATTGATGCTTTAAAACACGAAATCGAAGTTGCCATTCATGAAATTGGAGACCAAACAATCGAAAATGTGCTTAAAAATAGAGTTGATCGAACGGCCTACTATAAAGCCAGTCGTGGCAGTCATTTCAACGATATTATTTTTCATTCATAAATGACAATATTCCATCTTCAAAATAAAAAACAAAGTTGGAAAAAATATTGATTAGTTTTTTTTTTATAGCCGATTCAAAAAGCAAATTTTACATGGCCCACCCTATAGATTTAACATTAATTTAACGAAATCTTTTTGGTTTTTTAATTTCAGAGGATCCAGTTCAGAGATATAGTGGTCACCGCAAAACGTATTTTTTGACAGGAGCTCGCGGACATCAGCTGTAGCTCCTTTCCAAACAAATATTGTTACTAATACTAAGTCTTAAAATACAGTTAAAAAATAACATAATATGTGTAAACATTTTGGATCAATAAATTTAAAAGTTTTCTCAGAAAAAATTCTGAAAAATTTGCTTTTTCGGCCTTCTAACTGTATATAACCCTTTACCCTCAGAACCGGCAAAAAACCATATCTAAAGATAAAGAGACTAAGTTGAATTAAATAGGCAATTAAAGAATAACAGACTGCTTCCACTACCAACGCAAGTTAACTTAAGAACTCAGTTAAATTTCACTATTAGTTTGGGAAAAAATAAATCTATTATTTGTGAGTCAAATTTTTGCGCAAATAGTTTAAAAGTGTTTTATGGTCGTTCTTTAACTCCTGGGCGATGCTATGATTATTAATATGTCGGTTAACCTCGATTATTTCTGTAATTTTATCGACTTTTTCCTCATTTTCGACATCATCGACATTTTCTTTAATATCAAAATTGCCTGAACGGAATCGACGAAACCGAAATTGCATTAGCTATTACAGTATCGGCACTGTCAAATCTACCGAATTCCATTGTTAACACCCTGTAACTCACAACTGAATGGAACAAACTAAAAACAGCAAAATTATTTTTTTTAGCATGAAATGTCACCTTTTTCCCCAAACCATATTAAGCGCCTTCACTGTTAACAGTTGATTTCATTCGTTCAAATCTGAGGTTTGCTGAGCAGGGATGTGTAACAGAGCTGCCGGAATTTTTATGTTAAGAAGCTCATCTGCAAGTTTCACGTTTGTAACATTTCTTGTTTCCAAATAACGACCATTGCAACCAATATTTATTTATGATAAGATACAAGTAAATTTCTGAAGAACTTAATAAATCATCCCCTTTTTGTTTGCATAATTATGGCTTTGGTTGCGCCTGAATGCAACTTGTAAAAATGTTTACATTTGTTCACTGTTAGAAATCCTGGACGCACGCGAAGAAAAATCACTATAAGTTATGAGAGACTAGGCGAAACACATCTTTGATGTTATATTTACATAAAGATATCGAAACAGCTGCAAAAAATTTGAAATTGGGCTAATTTCTTTCTTTAGAATTTAGAAAGTAGAATGTCTAAAAAAATGATGATGCGAAGATTAGCCTACTGTGCAGTAATATCAATGTAAGCTCAAGTTGATTAATCAAAGGCATGTGAGAGAACCAACACTCTCAAATTGTTCAAAATAAACACTCCCTCCGACTGTCTTGATAATAAGCAATATACAAATGCTATGAATATACACATAAGTGCATTGTTTAGGGAATTAATACTTTTTTCGCTCAAAAAAATCTCAGCAATTGAGTGAAAAACTCTAAACAAATAGTATAACTTGTTTCAAAAACCACCATTCACCCGCACACTCATCGGATGAGAAGCAGGTGGAAGAAACCATGAAGCATGAACATGAGCTCATAATAAGCAGCACCTACATACATACGAGTATAGTAAAAATGTTAAGACGAGAAGGGGTACGACCGTACGCTACTTCACCGCATTGCGACGTGTCATTGCGATGCCACTTCAACAGCGTGTTGTAGTTGCAGTATTGGTCTACAAACGGTAGCCACTACGAGTATTTGCGCTGTTGCCCATTTGTGGAGAGTAACAAGAGAATAAATACACACATACAAATGTGTAATTGGTGAAATGAAATGTCTACAAAAAGTTGAGTGGGGTTGAGGGTGTGAAAATGTGATTCATTTAGAGTAGAATAGAGAATGAGAGCACACTTGCGAAATTCGTAAAACAAAAAAAGGGGGATTAAAAAAACACAAGACACATTTAAATGTGTAAGATGTTTATATGGAAACCTCACGCCTAAATAATATGCGTCATTTTGAGACCGGCATGAGGACGATATGTGAGTGAGTAAACGGGGCTTGATAAATGACAGCATTTAAGCGCACTGGGGTCGCTGAGAATAATGAGCTCATATAATAGGAGTGAGTACCTCTCTTTGGAGGGGGTAAACTCAGTTGTTGTGAAAAATATTGTGAAGTCATTATTGTTTTTAGAATATTTAGTGCGTTAAAAAAACAACAACAACGCAAACGAAGCAATAAAAAAGCAACTGTATATTATTTCAGCAAGTTATTTCACAATAAAATTAAAAATGTAATGTCATCATAAAAAAAAACCAGTAAAATAACTTAACTATAAAAACGTTTCTCTATGTTCTAGAGTAGTATGGTATATGACAAATGTTCTCCTTTCCCTGCATATTCACCTCCAGTAAAAATTAGCACATACGCAAAAACCGACTAGTCTTATATTACTCATTTCATGAATGACTTCAAACTGGTTTCAAACACAAAGCAGAGTGGGGCAGTTAGTGATAGATTTGTCTGCAGCATCGCCGACTTCAATAGCGTGTTTTCAGACTTTTTTGACAGGGAAGAACGCTTGATATTATAACAAGTTACACGGCTTTCAAATTCAGTACAGTTCGACATTTCTTAACGCAAAAAATTAAAGCAGCCTAATAGCGTTTAAAAATGGTGAAAACTTGTTTCTACATTTATAGTAGTCTGCAGTAAAAAACTTACGTTAGATCTCCTGTTTTGCCGCCAAGCCGTGCTAATTCACAAGTGACTCATCAAGTAACGAAGCATTATGAAAAATAAATTTTTATTTTAACTTGTTGACCGAATACACTACGTACGTATGTCCTTGTATGGGAAATGTTTACGTAGCTACAACAAAACAATAGCAACAGGAATACTCATGCAAACGAAGAGCTTGCACACATTTATTGCTGGATATTGTAACAAAGGGTGGTTAAATTTCAAGGGCCGATGTTGAATGTGAACCACACCTAAACGTCAACGACCCCGTTGGACTTCTTTCTGTGGGGTTATTTGAAAGAAAAGGTGTACGTCGATAAGCCAGCAACAATTCAAGAGTTAAAGGATGAGATAATTCTGCACATTAACGGTATAGAACCTCAATTATGCCTCAGCGTCATCGAATATTTGGACCATCGGATGGAGGTGTGCCGCCGAGGCCGCGGCAGCCATTTGGCCGATATTTTGTTCCATACGTAATTGAGCCATACTAATATTATCATAATAAAGAGAAATTAGAATAATTTCCTAAAAAAATTTATTTTATTCAAAATCGAAACCGGCCCTTGAAACTTAACCACCCTTTACAATGAAATTCCTTTCAAAACTACTTAACGAAATATTTTGGTATGATTTCTAGAAGATTAAAGCTTCTTACAAAATCAGTTCGCTTCTAAGATTTTTAAGTTTGTTTAAATTCTTTGATGCTATGGTAATTTATACGTCTTCTTCTTCTTAACCGGAATATGAGCCGCAGAAAGCTTACCTAATAGCACATAAATCGAGTCATATTCCCCTTGCAACCCTGCAAGTCTGCTCAAAGAGAGGAGCAAAATCTGGTCAACAATAAAACGATAGGTCATTAAAAAAAAACAACAATTACAAAAATTAATTACAGCCAGAATTGATAGCACCCACAAATTTAAAAAAAAATATTTTTTTGGTTGGGCCATCTGACGAAAACTCTTTGTTTTAATATACTTTTTCGGAGGTTTGAACGTTTGTAGAAAAAAAAACTGTGTCTTGCAAATTTTGTATTGACCTTGAAGTCTGGACTTTAGGTCGAAAAAAATGGTATAGGTTTAAGCAAATACTTACTCGTAATTTTACATTCATTTATCAGATGAAAAAGTTTTGTCATTGTCATTTGGAATAAGATATTTTAGCTGCTGGAAAATTGAATATAAAAGACCTGAAAAGTTCTGATAAATAAAAATTTGCAAAGAAAAAATTTGTAACAAAAACTGATTACACAAAAATGAACTTGTTTTTCAAAAATGAGGAAAAACAGAGAGAACAAAAAAGTTAATGTTTTGCTCAAAACATTGAAAAAATAAATAAATAATTTATCCCAAAAAATGTCTTACTGTTTTCCCCTCTTATTTGAAATCGCTTTGGTATTCCCCAATTCTGTTATTATTACTCCGCTAAGTTCAGGCTGAATACGCCCAGGCAGAAACTAACATGATCATAGACTGCGTTGGCTTCGTACATATATCACCAACACAACCTCAGTTTTTTCATAAACAAACTGTTGTCATGACCTGGTCACGTCAGCCAATCAGCAGATTCTTTCAACTTCGCTGAGAGCCGGCTAACAGTGACATTGGTCTCACCTCCGAATTCTTTTTCACCATGAAATAGTGCCATTTTCTAGTGTTTAATTTTCAAGAGATCATAAAAGGAGTTATAAAAGCATATAGGAAACGCAAGTATACGTACTTTTGAAAAGCTTCAGCAGCTACAAGAGCAGCAGCAGCTTCTTCAACGAAAAAAATAAAACAACACCGGTGCCAACGAAAAAATAAAATAATAATTAAGCGGAGTGTTAGACGCAAAAGGCGTACAAGGTAGCGCAAAATTAATCATCAAGCAATTTGGTTTCCGAATAACTATTTTAGTACAAAAAGTTTATCTACTGATGGAAACCTTTATTTTGACCTTTACCCGCTCTATTGCTTGTCTGTTTCTGTACTCCAGCTTTCTAGTTCGCAAGTGTCAAATATGATTGACGTACGTCGCCATGTGCACAAATTATATATCTCCCGATATATATAGCTGCGCATATTTTCTTACACGACAGAAACGAAATTATTTTTTAAGAAGCAGAAATCTGCGTAGATCTTGTGGTGCCAAGGAGCCAAGGTGGTCGCTTCTTAAGGCATCAGTGCCAAAGTTCTCAAATCTGATTCGTGCGAAGGCCGGGCAGACGCATAGAAAGTGGTACGCCATCTCATCCTCCTCTCCACATGTTGGCGGCAGCGTGCACTGTTTGAGATGCCTACCTTTTCCATATGTTTCGCCCATCATCAGTCCAATCAGCTGCCTACAGTCCCTTTTGCTTAAAGAAAAGAGGATCGGACAGCGACAGTCGGTCGGTCATGACCTGATTCTATGCCAACTTTGAGTCATCACACCTTTTCGAAGCTAACACATCTGGGAAGGCCACTCACTATCCACCACCTGGGACGCGCACGATGGGAGATCAGGCAACTCCTCACGGGCAGGAGAAAATCCACTGAGGCCGAAGAAATTTACTTCTTCTATTTAATCATAAAAAAATGCACCATACAGACTAGAAAAAATACGCATTAACTAAAAATTAAGTTAATTTTTTTTTCAATTGAATCGTTTCCCCCTTTTCTTTTAGAAACAAAAATCGTGGATATGCGCTTTATGAGCTCTTTTTTAAGCAGAAAGGTGCTAAATATCATATTGACCGCGAACCTGTGGATTTTCTGAACGATGTGCGAGATGAAAACTTTTCTCCGAAAATAGAACTGCCCCCCGGTATCATGAATCATGTAATAGATATCTCTTTTCTGTGACACGACTTGAAATTATTGGTATAAGCGAATAACCCAGCAACTACAACCAGTTCTGGAGATAAGCATCCCATGGTGGTCTTGTCTTCGAGATCAATAATGCAAGGAAACTTTCTAACACTGCAAAAATCTAATATGTACTTCCGTTTTCTTCAAAATCTTACTAACATTTGCGTGTTTTTATTTCAATTTATAATCCTAAAATCGGAAGGCAAAAACGTATTTCAGAAGAAAGAAACAAATTTCAAATAATACGTCGATAATTTTCTCATCGCCTAAAGTAACAGCAGCGTCGGCATGCTGCTGGACTGACTTAAAAATTGTGAAGAATTTAAGTAGAATGTGACAATTACCACACAAAATGGCATCGCCACGTAAAAGTACTGTTAACAACATTTGATGTGGTTCGTGTGTGCACTGCAAGGTATGGGTATCTGCACACAAATATACTATAAACATACATACATTCATACACACATCTGTAAGTGGGTATAAAAATAGGCCTTTCTGCTTAAGGCTGACCACAACTGAACGGTCAATGAACGCCCAGCACTGATGTGGACTCTTGGATCGATGTAATGATTACTGCTGTCTATGCAACAAAGAGTAGCTGCAAGCAGTCAATTGCCGCAGAGGTTAATGGCAGCGGTTATCTAGTGGAAGTTTGTTCTTGTTTACATCGTACATACAAATAATTAGTATTTTTAGTACTTATGTGCACATTACATTAATATATGCACACACACACACACACACACACACTAGTATAGAACACGAAGTTCAAGAGCATTTCAAACTGAGAGACGATGCTGAACAACAACACTTTTAATATAGTAAAATAAGTAATTCGGCATTGAAATCACCGAAAGCTTTTTACATTGCCGGTATTCAGATCGAGTTATAATAACAGTATTCGGGAGTACCAAAGCGAGTTCATGCAAGGTGATAGCAGTAAAACATTCTTCGAATTTTTTTAATATTTTTGCGAACAAAGTATTAATTTTTTTGTTTAATCTTTGAGGCAAAAAATTAACTTTTTTGTTCCAAGTTTTTCTATTTCTTTTTTTCGTTTTTGAAAATAAAAAAATTTTTTTGTTAAAAAACAGAAAAAAAATTTCCTCATTTAAAAAAATTCCGCGGATTTTTTTCTAATATATTTCTGTTAATCGCTGTGACTATGCCCCGTGATAATGGATTTCTTAAACTCTTCGATTTATATTCAAATAATATAAATTCAGCAAAACAGTGAAAAATACTGTTGTTGTTGTTGTAGTAGCATAAAGATTTCGCATGCTTGTACGGGAAAATGCTGCTGGAGTGACAGTCTTTGGCCGGATATATGTATATACGCTATTTGCAAATCGATGGAATCGTCGGTGTTAATAAAAAACTTAAGAAAAAATCTGAGAGCCGTTTTTTAAGGATGATAAAATAAAACTTTTTCTCCAAAAATTAAAAAAAAGGTTTTTTTTAGCTAAACAAAATTGGTCACCCTATCGAAAGTTTTATATTATAAATATATACTTTATAATTGGCACGTACACCCTTTTTGGGTGTTTGGCCGAGCTCCTTCTCCTATTTGTGGTGTGCGTCTTGAAGTTGTTGGAGGACCTACAGTTTTTTGCCATCTCCGTACAGCAGATAATTTTTTATGAGTCGCTTTTTTATGACAGAAATACACTCTAAGGGTTGCCATTGCCTGCCGAGTTTTATATTGCCATTTGTAAAAATTAAAAAAAAAAAATTTGTAATGTTGAAAAGATGCCAAGGTATCTTTACCAGGCCTTTTTTTAACATTGATTGAATAAACGCTCCGGCTCTGAAAGTATTCGATGCGGTACCAGCTGGTGGTAGCAGAAGAAGAGGAAGGCCTCCTCTGCGTTGGAAAGATCAGGTGGAGAAGGACTTGACTTCACTCGGTGTGTCCAACTGGCGCAGGTTAGCACGAAAAAGAAACGAGTGGTGCGCTTTGTTAAACTCGGCCAAACTCGGCTATAGCGCCAATTAAGAAGAAGAAGATCGAATAAACTCACAAAGTTATTAAATGTTTTTCAAAATTCTTTCAGTTTTCTTCTTATGATCAAATAAAACTTTTTCCCCAAAAACAATTTTTGTTTAAGTACAAGGTGACACAAAAGTAAACACTCTATCGGAAGATTTAATGCCATTTGCAAAAATTAAAAAAAAAAAAAACAAAATTAAAAACTTGTAACACTGAAAAGAAGCGTAGTTATGTATTTCTCTTTAAAAACTTTTTACCAAAATTTTCAGCATTGCATAAATTCACATAATTAATAAATACTTTCAAAATTGTTCCACTTTACTTCTTATTCAACTCAAACCTACAAATAAAATAATTTTTAGAGTAACTTGGATCACTTCACATCGAATCGCTCATTACCGAAAAAGTAAGAAACATAAGTGCGTACAGAAAAGAAAGCATACCGAATACCGAATTGTAAAGTTACCGCATTCGATCTGAATACCCCTATTGAACATCCTCAAATAAATAAGCAATTAACAATTTGTATTCACTGCTCATTAACTTCACAGCATTAAACCTTCACACACCCATCCATAGAAATTACGTTAAATAAAAGTTATTGCGTTTCAGTTATTATTTTGGGTATAACGCCTAAAAAGTTTGTTCAACATTCTCTAAAAATGACATCATAATCAAGTGTGTGAGTGTCTATTTGTAAGGTTTGGATACAGTGTTGGGGTGGTTTCACACCACGATTATTGCTGCTACGTAGCGCGTACATATTGACAATACATATGAATAAATCATTTAAGTAAAGGAACAGCGTGTTTCCCCTGAACAGGCACAGTGCTTGCAAAATGGCTTTGCTTGGCTTTTATTTGCTGCAAGAGAGGAGTGCGATTACTGTCGTTATATATTTGATGCACTACTACGAAGTTTCTAACAGTACAACTGTAAGGTGACAATTGTTGATATAGTAAAATAGGAGAAATGGTTTCAACCTAGCCAATCAGCTCGTCTGTCATGCTAACATAGCACGGGTAAAACTTGTAACAGCAGCAGAGAAGAGAAATTACCGAAATGCAAAAATGTAATATTTTAACTTGTGGGAAGACAATCTGGGAGGAGATTAAAGCACACGTTGAGAAGACAAAGTCTTTTAAGACCAAAAAGGTCTCAGCAGCTGTAAAAAAACACTAATTTAAAGAGATTAGTTAACAGAGCGCTTGAGCTGAAGAGGATAATTTTTAAAAATGTTCAGAATATTAAGAGTGTATCGAAAACGTTTATACTGAAATTACCATAGCAACCGTGCGTTAAAGGCTTCGACTTGCGGGTCGGACTACAAAAATGCGTCAAAATAATTTCAAATCTTGATTCACTGTTAAACAGGCCTTGAGCTGACAATATAACAATACGAAAACTAAAATTGGTTATAAAATTTTAATTCATTCGAGAAACAAACCACCATTCGGGTATGAGTGAGAGTGAGCAGACTCCCTGCATGCATGAACATCAAATAATAGAAAGTTTTTCGTTCGGTCGCCACTCAGCAGGAAATGGTAAGCCTCTGAGTGTATTTCTGCCATGGAAAACCTCCTCATAAAAAATATCTTCCGTTCGGAGGCAGCTTAAAACTGTAGGTCCCTCCATTTGTGGAACAACATCAAGACGCACACCACAAACAGGAAACTGGACAACTTTTTCCACATACTCGTAAAAAGTTTCCCAAAATTCGCATTCGTGTAAATTGCCAATAAAACTACATAACCCAATTTGGTTTTTTAAGGTTTGTATGAATTTTTATGGAATTTTCTTAAACTTTTTAGAATTTAGCACAAAATTTAAAGTTGAAGGTCTAAAAATAGTTTAAATCACATAAAAAATTAGCTGCCTAAATAAAAAAGTACATGTCAAAATTTCCCAAAATATGGTGCTCCTATTGTTTTGAGCAGAGGTGTATACAGTCAACGTCAAAACCATATATTGAAAAGTTTTGACTAGTTATTTGCTTATTTTATAATTTCAATTATTTTTTTTATAAAGACATAGTTCACACTACAACAAAAACCATATAAAGCAAAGTTTCGAGCTCTGTGCCAAATTTTCATAAACATTTTAACTAACTAACTTTTTACTCAGAATTTCTGAACAAATTTCAAGTATGCCATTTTATAGTTTATTAAATTTTGGTATAGTAAAGTGTAAGAGTCAAGTACTATAGGGCAAAAATTACACTGATTTTTGTGAATTTTTTCCGTCGCGGCCTTGTGTATTTTCCCCCTTTAACGCCTACTCCACATTTATTTATATGATAGAAAACAACCAACATTGCAGCAGTAAAAATTTTCAAAAATGAGCGCAATTTTTGAGCCACTTGAAACTTGCACCAAAATTCAACGATCTATAAAACTGCCATACCAGAAATGTTTCCAAAAATTCTAAGTAATAAGTTGAAATTTTGATGAAAAACTTTGCTTTACATGGTTTTTATTGTATATTAGTATGAACTATATTTTTATAAAAAAATTATTCAAATCATAAAATAAATAAATAATGAAAATTTATCAATATGTGGTGTACACTTTTATTTGACGTTGACTGTATATATGGTACATAGAAACTCTAACGCCAAACAGTCCGTTGAAGCAATAGTAAAAGCCATGATTTTTTGGGTATCTACATTTCAGTGTCCGCAGCTGTATTTGCGTTACGCTAGTTACAAGGTAGGTTAGTGCTTAAAATGAGCATAGCTGGTCAATAATAACTACGCACAATAAAAATTGGTATGCAAAATTATTTCGATATCAAAATAAATCCAATGACCTATTAAATTTCTGTGCTGTTTGTATAAAGTTGAGTTACAGTCACACTTACAACAAAGTGGAAGGTTTTACAGATGCAGTCTCATTTCTTAAATAAATAAATAAAGAATTTTCTTTATTCTCACTTTTCACGAAGAATGAGAAAATATTCTTCCATTTTCAATACACTTGAATACAAATAGTAGATGCAGCTGTTTTAATAAAAAACAAAAAAAAATTATTGTATAAACTATTATTTTCAGTAAAGCAAATTAAATTCTTATCGATCGACATTCCTTTTAAATAATTGATAGCCCCATACAACTTTTATCGATGCTAAGAGTGACGTTTGATTTTTGTATTCCATTCGCTGTTTGCATTAGGATATATGCAATTCTCAATAGACTTAGGAAATAATTTCTTATTCCAGACTTCGGTTCCCATTAAATAGTTATACGAGGAGTGTTCAAAAACGTATATTCGAATTTCAATTTTTTTGTGGCGATATGTTGGTGCTCATCTCTGTCACTCATGCTGACGAGTTTTGAATGTTCAGTTAATTGTTGAAAGCTGCTTTGCTTGCACGTGTTTCGGATCGTCTTCGAATTTTACCTATTCAAAAATATGGATCAAAGAACCTGTATCAAATTTTGTGCGAAAAACGAAATTAAGTGCGCAGATGCATTCCGAATATTGACTGTGTCATACGGAGAAGCTACTTTGGACCAAAGCAACGTTTATCGGTGGTACAAAATGTTCTCAGAAGGCCGAGAAGATGTGAACGACGAAAAGCCTGCCGGCGTGCCGGACGCCCGAGCACTTCAACATCAGACTTAAAAATTGATGAAGTGGAGAAA
Organism: Anastrepha obliqua; assembly: GCF_027943255.1. Classification (NCBI taxonomy): domain Eukaryota; kingdom Metazoa; phylum Arthropoda; class Insecta; order Diptera; family Tephritidae; genus Anastrepha; species Anastrepha obliqua. The sequence continues at coordinate 120,445,084 of NC_072896.1, read as the reverse complement.
ATGTTATTGGCCAATCGTCGAATCACCGTTAGAGAAGTTGCTGAGGACCTAGACATATCGATTGGCTTGTGCTATTCGATTTTTTTCAATGATTTGGGCATGAGACGGGTCACCACAAAATTCGTACCAAAACTGCTCAATTTCGACCAAAAGCAGCAGCGCATGAACATTGCTAATGAGATGTTGGACTCTGTCCGCGACGACCCGCATTTGCTCCAGAGGGTCATAACTGGTGACGAATCGTGGGCTTATGGTTAAGACGTGGAAACCAAAGCTCAATCATCTCAATGGAAGCTGCCGCACGAACCAAGATCGAAAAAAGCGCGTTAAGTTCGATCGAATGTAAAAGTTTTGCTTACCGTTTTCTTCGATTGCAGGGGTGTTGTGCATCATGAGTTCTTGCCACATGGTAAACGGTCAATAAGGAATATTACCTGCAAGTTATGCGCAATTTGCGCGAAGCAATCCGCCAGAAACGCCCGGATTTGTAGAAGAACAAAAATTGGCTCTTGCATCACGACATCACTCACACATCGTTGCTTGTGTGCGACTTTTTGCCAAAAACAACACGCTAACTATGCCACAGCCACCGTATTCCCCAGATCTGGCCCCCTGTGAATTTTTCTTGTTCCCGAAACTGAAGAGGCCCATGAAAGGACGACGCTACGCTACGATTGACGAGATAAAGACGGCATCGAAGGAGGAGCTGAACAGGATAAAAAAATGATTTTTTGAAGTGCTTCGAAGATTGGAAAAAACGTTGGCACAAGTGCATAATCATAATTTAATCTATTATCTATAGATAATATAACAAAATAGATATTAAAGAATAAATAAATAATTTTTGAAGAAACACAAAATTCGCAATACTTTCTGAACACACCTCGTTTGTCTAATACACCACAAATGTCTCACGATATTGTATGCAGAAAGGCAGTAAAAATACAAAAACCCTGTAGCACAGTGTTATTTGTTATTAGTAGTAATTTATTTAATTATAAATAAAAAATATAATAAAGATATTAATTATTAGTAATTTATTTAATATTAACTACATAGCGGTGATATTTTTAAAATAAATTGTTTACATAATTCTAAATAAAATTAATATCACCCTCCCTCTCGTACGCAAAAAAGAGGAAACATTTCTTTGAAATTTTATGACATTTTCCACAAAAAATACAAGAGGAACACACCTAGTCTAAAGTAGTGTCAAGCCGTTTGTACTGCTCCTTTTAAGCTACTCTCTAATTACATATCGCTTTTTAGCCAAATAAAGAAACGTTTTTTTTTTTCAAAAATGCAACATTTCTATAAAAACTGATTTAAAAAGTCCCATTTATTAGATTTCGCAAGGCAATAGTAATCAAATATAAAAATATTTGTTTATTATTTCAGATCTTGCACTTTACGAGAAATTTGCTCACTTCTGAAAAAGTTAAAACAAGCTACTTCCAAGATTGGCTCTTTCATCGCCATTTTGGATAGAATTAAAGCGTTAAACAAACACTACTTTTCACATTAACATATCTATTTAATAATATCTTCATTTCTCTTTTACGGTCTCAAAATAAATGGTCGAACTTTTCGTCCGCGAGAGCGCGGTTACCCCTTAAAGCATTTTAATATCGTCAATTTGCATATGAATCAATGGCAGCAATTAGTAAAAACTGTGAATTATATTCACCTTTTATTAGACAAGTTCACTTCAATTATGTATGCTCTGCCATATTTTATTATTTATTTCATTGCTAATTGTTGCTACACCGAAGTTTGTCGTGCCGTATTTGGCCTTTTACTGTTTGATGACATAATTTGACTTTATGCCAAATTTACATATTTTTAATACAAATAATTTGTATTTAATTTTTCATCTGACAAATTATTTGTAATTTATTTTCAAATTACAGTGAATAGCAATAATGAGGGCACATTCATTGAATGGCAGAGAGAGAGAGAGAGTGAGAGGGAGAGTTATGGCCTATTTCCACCATGAAGTTAGGAGTTCTGTTAAGTTTCAAAAATATGAAGTAAATCTAGCGCATTAAAGTCCACTTAAACATATGATTTATTAAAGCTGATGTATTTTTTATTATTATTATTAATATTATTTTATTTTCGAGGCTTCCAGAGCAGAGTTGGGTAACAGAGAAGTTTGTATTTTTATTAAAAAAAGAGTTATCTGGCAGTTTGATGCATTTGGATTGCTCTTTGGCATTCGTTATTTCCATATAGAGTATTTAGTTCGTTCATGAATTCGTTAAAGAAAAAGGGAATGGTAATTTTTGAAATAAAAGTGACACTATTAATTCAAGTTCTCTCTTTTAGTTATTTAGTTGAGCTCCAAGTAATCAGACGGTAACGAAGTAACATGAACGGTGGCTGCGTTCCTTTTATTTCGCATATTACCAACACAACTTGAGTTTTTTCGTACACACAAACTGCTACCATAGAACCGGAAACGTCGGCAAATCAGCTGATTGCTTCAAAACCACTTAAAGTTTATTAAAGGTCTACTGTTTGACACACCTCTGTACATCGTGTTAGAGCTCTGGCTGCCCCTTAAAACTTTACATGCGAATGTTTACATTTAACAGTTCGGCTATCACTGTTAAGATAACATTTTCAGTTAAGCTAGTGCAGCTGAGATAAACTCTGCTCAGAAAGAGATGCTTTATACAATAACAATTGCTTGGGGACTCGACATTTAAAGGAGTATGCGATTTTTTGCTGTATTTAGACGTGGACTGCAATTAAAGCTCAGTGGAAATAAAGCTTTTAAAATTTGAATGTTCGAAGTTTCTGCAATATTTATAAGCATATTTTGAAGAAGTGTTGGAACTTTAGCTTTTGTATTTTCTTTTGTGAACTCGTGGCTGTTCGGTGCAGCTTGAAGATGACTTCTAATTGAAGGTGAAATATCGTCAGATAAATAGTTGCAATAACCAAAAACAAAAATACGAAAAATAGATAATTGGAGCCTATTAAAACAGTTGGAACTTTTTACTTGATAAATCGACTCTTATTGCATAAAGAAACCCCCGCGATTTCTAAAAATTTCAATCGCGCTAATTCTTTCTAATTTTACACGCTACTGCAACCTCTCAAATGCAACGTGTTGCGATCAAACTTGTTGTGTGAATGAAATGCCACTATTTGAAGCGCAAGCCAACGAGAGAGCGAAAATGCGCTCAACGCCAATTGTACCGAAAAATGTAAGAGAAAAAGGCAAATGTCACCACCTCACATTGAAGCAGTAAAAGGGCAACAGCTGATGAAAACCCAGTAAAAATGATGCACCTGCCTTTGGTGCACATCAATCGAGCATGCATGCGTAGCTCATTGCGACAGAGTTGCACGCAAAACGTAGTACATAGTAGAGCCTTGAAATATTTCAATGATAGGAAAAATTCGGTATGTTGCTTCTCGCACACGAGGCAGAAATACTTACAAGATTCGCGATTAAGCGGCAAATCCTTCAATTCGGAGAGCGTTTGCAACAAACTCTGTACGTGTTCCATGGCAGTTAATGTATTTTTGAAAATTGTTGTTATTACACTTTCACCTTTTTAATTTTAATTCTAAATTAGTTTGGCACCGATAAAATTTGAAAAACTGAAAAACACAAATTCGTTTAAAAATTAATTTTGTATAAATATGAGAATTTCAACTGCGGGCGTTGAATAGATTTTAAAAACTGAAAGTAAGAATGATTTTTCCAACGCAAGAATTAGTAAACGCGACGACAGCGCGGCACCGACGAACGCATTTCTTTATCAACTCGCCAGGCAGGCGACGGTAAGATAAAGACCGATCTACGGGCTGATGATAAAGCAAAGTGCAAACGACATTATCACTTTGCTGCATGGAAACGTTATCGTGCTACCTAAATGACGTTACGTGACGTCAGAGGCTTGCGGATAACTAAATAAGTCCTACCAACAAACGGGGTTGGGCGATGAGACGTGGGCGTGTGTTGTATAATAAAAAATAAAGAAGCATATTTACAGGGAGCGCTAATGTGGAATAAGTCACATAGGGTGCGACCACAGAATGAAGAGAAACGTAAAATTTCATTTGAAGCATATTTTCGAAACAGAAATGACGTGCAAATAACGCATCCGAACTGTACTCAATTACGTACATATTTTGATTTCTTCCTTAAATACCTTACCTAGTACTTAAATATTCGAAAATCATACATGGATGGTTAACCTTACAAAATATGTGTGCATGCGTGCGTGCGTGCGTGCGTACACCTTCGTTTCGAATTGTGGCAGACTAAAGGGCAATGGTGAGAGGATTCGCTTGGCTCGATCTATATTAAAAACGGCCCGTACACACTACACTATTTTGCATTGAAGAAGAAAACAATGCGAGCACAATATGAAATATACAATTCGCACAGAAATCGCATAAATTATTCCAACAACAAAGAGGAGACGTTTTTCTAAAATAGACACAAGCGAATTTGACAAATTTTTAGCTATGCGAAAACCGCATAGAAACACGTTGGAAATGATCAGTTTTCGGATACTCCCATACAATTAGACTCTTGTTTGTACGATATCATAAAAATACATGATTTTTAAGTGACATTTTATTATTTTTTTATTAAATTATTGGGTACACTCTTTACGCGATTTACACACGCCGCCCATCGACCAACCCGCTACAGACAAAAAGAGGGTTTATCATTACTGAATTTTTGGTTTTTTTTTTAATTTTATCAAATTACAACAAATCAATGGAAATCACTAAAAACACAGTCACGTTAAATATAAGGCACTCGAAAAATGAATCTTACATGTATCGCGCACAGCTGACGACTAGAATGCAAACTTTAACCAGACAAAGATCGACACATACTAGCAACTTGTATGCAACAACAAAACGTACAGGCCGACTCTCAGGGGTTGGTTACAGAATTGAGAAGCTGTTTGAAAAACAACAACAAAATAGGGGCGACAATCATTCAGTGACAGTGACAGCGACAGGGAGGTAGGTAGGTACACTACCGTCGCCCCGACGAACGGTGGCGGCCACAACGTGATGATAACTTTTTGGCGTTCGCAGTGCAGCTAGTTAAATTTTAAAGGTGCCGTCACACTTGACAAACAAAAATGCTTTCAGCAAGCAGGTCATACATAAAAATTTTGCAAAGCAAGTATGAAGCACTTTTCGTAAACAGAAAAAGGTTTATTTTTAGCACGTTAGCTTACTGAAACAATTTTCTGGCTATTCATAGAATGACAATCAACATTCCTCTGCAGCAATTTTTCTTTGTAAATATTCGCTGAGTAAACGGAGGATTCTTCAGAGCAAGTGCTATGAATAGACATGATTTTTTAACCAAAAAGTAGGAGATTCGGGTCAAAATAGTTGTATCGCATGATAAAAGTAGAGATCATAATTATTCGGCCGGGTCTATATTGCCCTTAATTGATGAGATATCTGGGCGCACCTTGCTTTTTTATGTGAAAAGGTACAGTAGGGCTTATCCAAACACAAAAGCGAAAAAAGAGCTGAAAGCGTGTGACAATCAACGTTATATCGGGTGCATGGCTGCACGAGAACTATCGCTATAGATAACTATGGTTTGTTAGCCGAAATAGCAAAGTGTGTTGACATTTTTGTTTAGTAAGGTTTGGCAAGTCATCATGAATCGTTTAACGTCAGAAAAAAAAGCTTCGAAATTATGGAAATTTACGAAGTTCATTGAGCCAAGTGTTGAAGAAGGCACCGAAATGTCGGACCGTCGTCATTCTCAACTTGCCCTTCGACTATGTGGAAAATTTCAAGTAAGGATCTTGGTTTACGTGCCCACAAAAGTGCAAGAATTGAAACCAAATGGCCAGCTAGTGCAAGAATTGAAACCAAATGACCATCGTTTGCGTCGCATTTTTACTGATTGGGCTCAGTTAGATTTATTATTCAGATTTATCAGAAAAGTAGCCAAAAATTGGACTGATCGATTTTGTACAAAATTTTAAAACTTAAAAAAACTCAAAAACGTTTGGCAAGATTTCTACCTCTTCAGTTAGAATTTTGAAAAAGCGAAAAATTGTTGAGCATACGTTTTAAGAAAGAAAATGCATAACACCGTCAACAAAAAAAAAAAAAAACAAAAAATAAAAATAATATAAAAAATCAACGCGAACTTTGACACAGTACTGCACCAAAATTGAATGGGATAGAAAATTGCATTCCTAGAATTTTTCTAAAAGCTTGAATTATTGATACAAATTTGTTGAATTTTTTCAAGTTAAAATGTTTTTATTGCAATAAGAACCATAATTTTATAAAAAAAAGAAAAAAATTAAATGAAACAGATTTCTTAGTCAAAACTTGACTTGACTTCACGCTGATATTATTTTGAATGTCACTGCGCATATTCGTAATTTTTTCTTTTAATAATTTAAAATTAATTAAATATTCGGTTAAAGAAAATTTATTTATTATTATTTAACTTAATATTTATTTATTTTATTTTATTAATTTTTTTTACCTACATTTATTTATACACAAAAGCCTGATTAAATTTCAAGGGCCGATGTTGAATGTGAACCACACCTACACGTCAACGACACCGTTGCACTTCTTTCTTTGGGGTTATTTGAAAGAAAAGGTATACGTCGCTAAGCCAGCAACAATTCAAAAGCTAAAGGATGAGATAATTCGGCACATTAACGGCATAGAACCTCAATTATGCCTCAGCGTCATCGAAAATTTGGACCATCGGATGGAGGTGTGCCGCCGAGGCCGCGGCGGTCATTTGGCCTATATTTTGTTCCATACGTAATTTAACCATACCAATATTATCATAATATAGAGAAATGAGAATAATTTCCTAAAAAAATTGTATTTTATTCAAAATCAACACCGGCCCTTGAAACTTAACCACCCTTTAGATAAGGAACTATTTGCATTTGGTGGTCTTTGGAGGTGTGCCGCCGAGGCTGCGACGGCCATTTAGGCGATATTTTGTTCCATACGTAATTGAGCCATACCAATATTATCATAATAAAGAGAAATGACAATAATTTCCTAAAAAAAAATGTATTTTATTCAAAATCAACACCGGCCCTTGAAACTTAACCACCCGTTAGATAAGGAACTATTTGCATTTGGTGGTCTTTGGAGGTGTGCCGCCGAGGCTGCGACGGTCATTTGACCGATATTTTGTTCCATACGTAATTGAGCCATACCAATATTATCATAATAAAGATAAATGACAATAATTTTCTAAAAAATTTTATTTTATTCAAAATCAACACCGGCCCTTAAAATGTAACCACCCTTTATTAGACAACTTAAATCATGAACGCCAAGGGCAATTTTTTTAAGCATATCTGAAGGATTTTATCCAATATTTTTTAAATATTCCATATTAATTTGATAATAATGTCAGTTAACAACACTTTCTGTAGAATGGAAAACTTGACAGAAATTTTAGCATTCATTTTTTGTTAATTGCAATTAGACTATGCAAGTTGTCTTGCCGAGAATTTTCTAAAATTATATTTCGTTTCCTCTAGCGGGAAATTACACATTTTCGGCAGCAAAGTATGTTGGAAAAACACTTTTCTTGCCAAGTCTGACTGTACCTTAATTCTGTTCGCCATTACAATTGATTTAAAATAATTTTTCGTACATGTGTGCGTGTGCACCACAAAGATCAGCAATGAAAATGAACAAAAGCAAGCAGCAAGTAAGGGCATAGGCGTAGAGATGTAGCGTAAAAATCGTATACATACATACATACATATAATATATAAAAAAAATAATAATATGTACATACGTACAATGCATGATCACTATAATAGATCAGCACTTAATAAGCCAAAGAGTAACAGTGAAAAATAGTAAAATACAACATGGCATTGCTGATTTTTTTCCATCAATATTTTCCACATTTGTAATATAAACAAAGAGGTTAGTTGTAATTGCAAATGTAAACAGTATATACCTGCATTTACTTACAAATACCACACATACGCACATTCATACATACATATGCATGTCTGAGAACATCAAGTAGGCAGCCAGCCATACAGACACGATAACCAGGGAAGCCAACCATGCTGGCCGGTTTTTAATATGCACGCATATGTATACATGTGTCCATCGTTTGTACAGAGAGCAGATGAGAAGCAAGCCTTGTGCAGCAGTAAATTGCAGGCAGCCCTGAGCGCCAATAACGAGGCATTGTCCATAACGAAATCACCGCAATCCAGAGCTGCCGTTTTGTAGTTTCTACCAAAATTCGCAATATTTTCCTTTCCCAAATTGACTTTCAACATTTTATTAGGGTTATGTGATGAAAATTTTTTAATCTTTTTAACAACGAAACTACTTTCGCTCTTCGTTGTTTTTGCAAAATTAAAAAAAAAATTAAAATTTTATATTGGAAACTCAAAAAACTTTGTAATCTTATGTGTAGCGGTTTGCCTTCAGAATTAAAAAATTTGTTATAATAAATGAAAATAAAGTAATTTATAAATATAATATAACCACATTATTAAAAAAATTTCCCCAAAAAATCGCCTCAGATGATAGAAAAGTTTAAGCTTAAAAGGTGTACAGAAAAATGGTTAAAAATTTCATTACCGGAAGCAAAATACTGAGATTCTTTGAGGTACTTTCAAATCGATGCTGCTCACGTAAATCTTCAACGTTTTTTCAGAACTATTTTGGCGGAAGTCTTAAAATATAATAAACTTTATAATGCCAATGGAAAATAATACCTTTTCTTTTTTTTTGTATGAAAAGAGATGCCCTCTTACTAGTGTACATACATATATTCGATTTGATAAATAGAGTTATTGACTCCCCATCGCTACTCGAGAAAATCAATTTCAATATTCCTCAGCGAAGTTTACGGAATCATGATTTTTTCTGGTTAGGGATGGTAAGAACTAATTATGCTTCTAATGCTCCGATTTCTAGAACTCTGGGTGATTTTAATTCGCTTTCAAATCATACTGGCCTGGATTTTTCTTCCACTAAGAATCACTTCAAATTGGTTCTAAATGAATTGTTGAGCTAATTTCTTAGTATTATCTAATAATCTTCCTCTGTAAATTATAAGAAATGTTATCTTTTTCTTTCACTTATTACAATTGAAACTAGTTAATTATAAGTTTAATTTTACTTTGATTAATTTATTTAGTATTAATCTCTTACGGCCGCCGTAGCCGAATGCGTTGGTGCGTGATTACCATTCGGAATTCACAGAGAGAACGTAGGTGTAACACCAAAATTAAGAAAAACATTTTTCTAATAGCGGTCGCCCCTCGGCAGGCAATGGCAAACCTCCGAGTGTATTTCCGCCATGAAAAAGCTTCTCATAAAAATATCTGCCTTTCGGAGTCGACTTGAAACTATAGGTCCCTCCATTTGTGGAAAAACATCAAGACGCACACCACAAATAGGAGGAGGAGCTCGGCCAAACACCCAAAAAGGGTGTACGCGCCAATTATATAATATAATCTGTTTTCATAGTCTGTAAGAAATACTGTATTTTTTAGACTATTAATTAATTAAATAAATAAATATTCCAAAATTTTTTAATAGTTTCCGGTTTTTTTCGTTGAAAGTGTTTTTACTGATTTTGTATGTCTTATTGTATACTGTATATATGTATTTTCATAGGTCTATGGAGATACTTATAATAGGCGTTACGCACAACGTCAAATACAAGTAATTCCAGGTACACGGTTACCTCGCTTGTGACTTATGAAAACCATCTGCTTGGCCCAATTTTCTACTAAGGTTTCCAGCCTTACTTCATTTGGCTAATAACGCGTTGAGTTTTGAGTTTCAATTAATCGTAGTTGGTTTTCAGCATAGGCTATGTCCCCACAAAACAGTAATACTCATGTGAGGAAGTATATTCACGTGATCTAAGACGTGGATTAGTCTGGCTCCAAATACAAAAATTTTAATTTAAATACATATTTGCCAAATCAGAAGTGAGTGAAATCACTGAATAATATTCAACCATTGGATGCTTTTTCCCTGAACCCCTATTTCGGAAATAGAATTCCACGATTTGCTAATTTTGCTTGGCAATTTGGCATTCTTTGCATTGGCAATTTTCATAGTGCTAAAATTATTGGTTTACTTGGGTAACCGGTCCGACAGACACCCCTAAGGAAGTTCAATACGTACCAAAAACACTGTTTATATAATAAAACGATGAAAAAGAAAAAAAAAAAATTTTACATTTTTATAAAATAAAAAAGGAAACAATATAACTTTTTTTTTACAAAACAATGAAAAAGAAATATATATAATTTTTTATAAAATTAAAAATATATAAAAAAATTAAATAAAATTTTTAAATATTTTTATAAAATAAAAAATATATATATATATATTTTTTTTTTCAATTTTTTTTTTTATAAAATTAAAAAATAAAATTTTTTTTGGGATTTTCAAATTTTGAAACATTTTTTTCTAATTTTTTTTTTAGTTTTGGTACTAAAGAAATGGGTGACTGGCAGCCCTGATCACAGCAATAAGTCAGCTTCAGTTAGCTGGCCAGGTAGAGATGCAATATGAGAAGAGAAACAACGACAACAACAGCAGCAGCAATAACTGAGTTACGAACATAGCATATGACGAAAATGAGAGGTCGAATTGTAGAGAACGTAGAGATTTCATTTAAATGCATCCAATAGATAAATACATACATACTTATATAGCGTTAGAAATAAATATGTGTGGGTGTGTTTACTATTGGTTCTGAGTCTAGCGTTGAGATATAGAATGATGTTTTAAGAAGCAATCTATTCGTTTTTTTTTTTCAATAAGGTTAAGCGCATATCAAATACAGTGGTGGTCATGAATTTAGATCTCTATGCCAAGATAATATTCCTTCTATGGTTTTTCTTCTTGGTATACTAAATGATTAATAACATTTTTCTTGAAAAATTATTTACTGAAAATTTATTATCTACTACTAAGTATGGAGCAAGTACCCTCGGGGCCTGATATTTTCCTTCTTTTCTCAGAAAACTCATTTACATGAAAGTAATAGCAGTGGGAGCTGGACACACATTTAGCACTTTTAAGAGTATCTTGTATATAGAAGTCCCGTTAAGACATCAACAGCATCCCTTCTAAGCAAAACTTTAAAAAGCTTCAAGTGTGTTTTTCATCATTTTCATGCACGAAACGTCATCGCAAGATCAAATTTTCTACCACATATGGTATTATTTCGTCTATTAGAGATGAATTTATGTTGGCACATATGGTTGATTGTTTTATGAATTGAAGCTATACCAGGCCAGAAAAAAAGTTGCCCTGATTTATAGAGTTTTATGTGTAAAGTGAGTCTGGCTATTTGTTCGGTGGTCGCATTATGTACTTTTTCCACCAGATCCGAAACAGAATGTTTGATTCGTTATTGTAATAAGTTTCTTGCCTTGTGCTATGCATCTAAGTAAATTTTTTCATTGCCCTGTATATTTTGGGCCTTCAAAAACTACGTGTGATGAGCTGTTATTCGATATTTTCGCCACTGTGAAACACTGAAACAATGAATTCCAACGTGAACGTCAATCCCTGCAAGTTGAATTTCGTGGAAGTTCGTCCAAAAATTGTTGTTGTGTCAGAAAGAATCGATGTTGTGCGTCAATTGATAACGAAAGAATGTCATGTGGCATTCGTGAGATAGAGGCATCCTTGGGCATTAGTGGTAGCAGCATACATTAAATATCGCATGCTCATTTCGCCGTCTGGAAGATTTGTTCTGCTTGTATACCGCATAATTTGACAATTACCCCAAAAAGGCAACAAGACTCCTGTCGATTAGTGTAAAGAAATGTTGAAGAAATTCAGCCGCGGTGATTCAGAGCGCGTCTGTGACATCGTAATAGGTGACGAATCTTGGATCTATGCATATGAGCAGAAAACAAAACAGCAATCGACAGTATGGGTGTTCGCGAAAGAAGCACCTCAAAGCAAATGGACGCCTGTTTTGTCGAAAAACCTAGTCAAGTTACAACTGTACCACTACAGCAACTGAACAATCACTTCTGAATGGTACACAACCATTTGTTTGAAAAAAGTTTTCGGAGCTTTAACGAAAACCAACCCTCGACGATGAATCTTCCTTCACCAAGACAATGCGAACGCTCACGTATCGGCTCACAGAAGAGAGTTTTTGAGCACTATGAATTGATCATCCGCCTTGCAGCCCTAATTTGACACCTAATGATTTCTTTTTATATCCGAATATCAAAAATAAAATGCGAGGTCAACGTTTTTCAACGCCTGGAGAAGCTGTTGAAAAAAGGTTCAAGCGAATGCAGAAGTATATCGGCTTACAAGGAGAATATTTTGAAAACAATAAAGCCATTTTCATTATTATTTTTCTAGTGCGTTTTCATTATTGGGCGCAAAATATAAAAGGCAACTCTTGCATTAAGAAGAATAACTATAGAGGAATGCTGTTTTGGCAAAGAGTGCTAAATTCGTGACCGTCAAATGTACATAGATATGTATGCATGTATGAAAATTTATTAAACAAAGTAAATTTCTCAACCAAACAAGGAAGTGTGACAAAACAATAGCTAAAAAAAGTCAATATCTAAAACTACAGAGGTTATTTGTTTCTTATCAAGAGTCACAAGAAAGAATGCAATTGTTTGCCATATTTTATATTTGAAAACAGATATGGAGGAATAATAAAATAAATCTATGTAAATATTTTCTGACAGGATTGGACTTTATGCTCAACACATACTGTAGGGTTCACATTGTTTATGTATTAGTGTATAAATTTCCACCTTGCATTGAAGTGTTTAAAGTTGAAAGTTTTTGATGATGAATAGAATGTAATTGTAATGAAATGTTTATAAGAATTTCTCTTGATGAGTAAAATAAAATTTTCTAAACACTAAAAATTAATTCTTTGCATTTGACGCTTTTGCCAGGTTACCTGCGGACAGGAACCACAAATTAATGTGCTCCGTTCGAGTTTGAAATGCATTTTGATATATTCTATGCATTCCTTCCCCATTGAATTGCACAGACGATGAGATTAGATCGCAATCATTTTTGAAATCCGTAAGAGAAAGCGGACCTGGATCGAAAATACTATTAGACAACCAGCGCAAGAAATGCCAGCAATGGTGGAGTGGAACCCAGAAGTTTACCGGCGCAGAGGACGATCCAAAGGATGCTGGCGACGCAGGAATTATTCAGCAAACGAGCTCACCTAGACGCAAGCCAAACAAATAGCCAATGATAGAAGAAAGTGGAGATTATTGTTGTAGCAATATAAAAATTTGCCTTACATGTACGGGGAACGTTGCTGGAGTGACAGTCCTTGGCTGGATATAAATCCGGGTCGTTCGGGTAAAGTAGAACCGATTGCCGCCCGAAAGTGGAAATCATTTACTTTGGCACTATGTGTCTCATAAACATGAGGTTAAACAAACAATAATAATATTATTGTATTTTTTTTGGCGGTAGCCGTAGCCGAATAGGTTGGTGTGTGACTAACAATCGGAGTACGCAGGTTCGGATGTCCGTACATGAAACACCAAAATGAAAAAAAGTGTTTCTAATAGCGGTCGCCCCTCGGCAGTCAATGGCAAACCTCCTCAATGAAAAAGCTTCTCATAAAAAGTACATATATGTGTCGTTCGGAGTCGGTTTAAAACTGCAACATCAAAAACGCTCATCAGAAATGAGAGCACGAACTCGGCCAAACATCTAAGTGCCCATTTACAAAGGGAAACATTTTGTTTGGGGCAGAAGGACAGCGAGAACAAAGAAAAGGGAATTTGTCTCCCGTACTGGCGACACGCTTTGTGCTTCTTATTCGACTTTCCAATCTTAAAGCAATTTTTGACAGTTGCTTTATTTGTTTTCTTCTTTTGTGGGAGAAAGTGCTGAGTTATGTGTTGGTTTTCAATCAAACGGAAGATATCAACGATGACAAACTTCCGAACGCTGCTTGGGAAATGCAGGATTATAATTTGCTAGTTTCCTAGCAAATAATTTAAAAAAGTTATGGGACATGTTTATGTTGAATTCGAATTTTTCCCCCCATTTCTAGATACTCAAGCTAATTTTAAGTTAATTATTTATGTATGAAGTATTTTTAATTTAATTTTTTTTTATTGAAGTACAAAAATGTATATAGACCTAAATGTAGATACCTGTAGAAATGAGACTTTTTTAAATTTCAAACGTTTATTAACAAAAAATGGTTACAAATTTAATCTTCAAAATAATAGCCATCGCTAGCGACACATTTTTCCCATCTCTCAGGCAATTTGTGGATGCGTGCCAAAAAAATTGGCCGTCTTTGGCCGCAAGCCAATCATCGAGCCATTTTTTGGCTTCTTCGTGAGAATTGAAGCGCTGCTCGGAAAGTACGTGGCCCATCGAAGCAAACAAATGATAATCGGAAAGCGCCAAGTCTGGTGAGTAAGCCGCATGCACCAGCGATTCTCAATGGTACGTCTCCACCAATTCCCGGGTCACTCTTGTTCGAATTGGCGGTGCATTGTCATCAAGAAAAATTACTTTGTGACGCCGATCGGGCTATTCTGGGCGTTTTCGGTGCATAGCGCTGTTCAAATCGGCCAATTGTCGTTGGCAGCGTGCACCGTTAACTGTTTCACCTGGTTTTAATAGCTCGTACCAAATCATACCACGCTGATCCCAGAAAACACACAGCATTGCCTTGCGGCGGAAGCGATTTGGTTTGGCCGTTGTTTTTGGCTTGTGGCCGGGCGGACCATACGATCGTTTACGCTTGGGATTGGAGAAATACACCCATTTTTCATCTCCCGTAATGATTCGATGCAAAAAAGACTTCCTTTTGCACCGGGAGAGCAGCATTTCACAAGTGGTTTTTCGGTTTTCTTGCTGCCTTTCAGTCAGTTCATGCGGCACCCATCTTCCGGCCTTTAAAATCATGCCCATGTCTTTCAAACGTTTGGAAATGGTTTTTTAGGTCACTCCCAACTGCGCTGCCATCATTTCTTGCGTTTGACCATCATCTTCATCCAACAATGCTTGCAATTCGGCGTCCTCAAACTTTTTCGGTGGCCGGCCACGGCCCTCGTTCTCCACGCTAAAATCACCACTTCGGAATTTTTCAAACCGCCTGAAGCACTATGCTCTACTTAGAGCATGTCCACCATAAGCTTCTATAAGTATTCGATGAGCTTGAGAAGCATTTTTCCTCAATTGATAACAGAAATTCAACGATGTCCGCAAATCTCAGTTTGAAGGCACGAAATACGACATTTTTAAGAGCGACAAAAATGCATTGTTGTATGAAACGTAACAAACAGTGAACTGAATATTGTTGATAGATGACAGACGAAAAAAAAAAACATTTGGGAAGGTTTAAAAATACTCCTCGCGACATCTATGGACTATTTGCTGAAAGTCTCATTTCATAGGTATCTACCTGACAAACGTTCTCCGCTTTACATGTTAGCGGCTTGTAGAATATATCCGAACCAGAAGATGCTAAAGTAAATAGTAAACTTCAAAATATTGCCGATTAACCGAAAAAAGTTTGCCCGTGTCACCGCGAATGAAACATGAAAACGGAATTTCCAGTGTCTCCCTTCCAGATGTCTCCGTGTGTAAATCGGCTTTAACAGAAGTGTATGCGCCAATTATTTATTTATTCTGCTTCTCTTATGGACATTATTTAAACCTTCCCAACTTAGAAGTTCCAGCATCCTTTATGGCGTAAATAATAGCAGCAGCAACAGTAGCAGCGATCAGCAGCGTTCTATCGGTGGTTTTGGGCCACTGGCTAGTAGCCGCCTTAGTTATTTTCGGCAACAGTCAGCGTGCAATTAACAGCATTTGGTGTACAGTCACTTCGAACGCAGCCTTGTCATCTTCTCTTCATACTCAGCCGCATGTTTCGTCACTTCTACGTTGCCGATGGCAAGAATAGGCATCCAAGTACTTGCTAGTGCAACAATATTATTATCCTTGAATTCAATTCGGTTTGGTCGATTCTTACGTGAATTATAGCAGCTAGCAGTTATACTTTTTCCTTTACTACCGCCGGCTGTCGTAGCCGAAAAATATCTTATCAGCTACGTGCGGTAGGTGGGTGTAGTAACAGGAGCAACTACAACAGCCGATTCATTCATAGTGCCAATTCCAATCAAGTATCGTCGTATATAAACTTGAATCGTTAACAAAATTTTTACAAACATCGGCCACCAGCAATAGTATTGTCATTTCCGCTCAAATAATCTACATACAGATGTACATATTGAGATACGATATCAAATTAGCTGGCCATACATAACAAGTACGAAGACGGTACTATAGGCATTTAACGATTTATAGCCATTTCAAGTCTAACTTAAAACCAAATCCTGAAATTGAAGACTGGCCAATTGCCAGTTATTTAGATTTTTTATTAACATTTTTTTTTTCAGTTTTACAAAAGCTCAAAAATTAAGACATTATTCTATGTTTATAATCATTTAAATGACAAATGAGAAACAAATTTGAGTACAAGCCACTTCCAAGGAGAGCCAGTTTATAAAATGAGTCTCTTACTCAAACAATACATAAGAAGGTCACGCCCTACCTGCATGCATGCAATTAGTATTCGACAGCCAATAGTGAAAGTAGTGAAAGGTAGCAGTAAATAGAGAAAACTAAATGAAAAGTAATTTTGCACCCCGTTTCCCTTAGCATTTCTCAGTGATCGTCATAGTACATTAATTTAAAATTTTACTAAAGCACAAATCGATTGCCTATGTTTGATTTTAGCGACAATCCGTGCCGTGCCATTGCTCTTTCCCCATTTCCAACAAATACACATGAACAAAAATCTTTTGTATTTTGCCATTTTGCCAAAACTAAATGTCATGTCTAGTGGACCGATTGGGCCGTGTGCGATAAACGAAAATGCCTGAAAAGCTAAAATTAGACGAAAGTACGTAGAAGCGAAATGGCTAAATCTAACACAAAGCCACTTGCATACATACAATCAGAGATAAGCACAATGCATTGTGGCAAATTAAACAAAAGCTCACTAATTGAATTTATGTGGGTAAAATTAAAAGCAAAATATAGGAGAATAGATGCAAATGTGTTGCACAAGCAACATTTAATGAATGAATTTAGAAATGAATTAAGAGTTGAATAAAGAGAAAGAAGATTTGGTTGCGGCGCCTTAATGCAGCAACGAACAAGTTCGAAGCGCTTGTATGAGAATGTTCGACGGTTGAGATGCCAGATTGTGTTGTTGAACTACAACTTTTATTGTTAATCTATACAATGTTTCAATCATGTTACAAGTTACATGAGAGAAGTTGCTAGTCACTATTCATCACCAATTAATTTCTCTACAATTAGCTTGTGCTTAAAGAGTATCCAGAGTGTCAGAGTTAGTCATTTAAAGCGTTAAGAAAGTGTTAGAGGAGCCTACGAAGATTCGATAATATTCGAAACACAAGCATACGAGTAGTACAAAGCGGGCCACTATCGCATATGTACTTGAAGATCGTTATGTGAACATCAGATAGATAGCTGAATCAGTTGCTGAGCTGACGAGCATGTATTTTGGTTTACATTTTTTTGTCCTTCTCTTGTTTACATTAAACCTAACTTCTTTACTTGAGGAATGAAATAGGGTCTGGGGGCGGATGGTACTTAAACGATAGTAATAAATATCACTATGCTATGAGGGAAATGGCAACTGTGTTCCAAACGGAAATTTTTGCCATCCTGAAAGTAGCCGAATGGATAATCGAGAGAAGATGAAGCGTGAAACAGATTGGAGTTTTCAGTGACAGTCAGACTGGAGAACGCGAATCAAACCTCAAAGATTGTTCAAGAATGTAAGATGAAGCTTAATTCTGTCACAAGACAGAACAGGCTTGTACTTATATGGGTTCCAGGACACTCCGGTGTTCAAGGAAACGAAATTGCTGTTGAATTAACCAACCGTGAATCAGCGGTTCGCCCACAAGGGCCAGAACCAATAATCGGAATCAATTCCGCAGGAACCATGAATTGGATCATTGATTATGTACGCAATTTACATAAAGAGCGATGGTCCGGTCTAGAACGCTGTCAAACTTTCTACTAAAACTTGGAAGAAAAGACGTTCGGTTGATGGTCGGTATTATTACAGGGCACAACCCAAGGCTACGAATTTTGGGTTCCGCTGTCGTGAGAATGAGTAATATTGGTTCTCTAAAACTGGAGGATATTTACAGATTTGCCAAAGAATCTAGAAAATTCTCACAGGACTAACTACTTTTATCTCTGTCTCTATTCTTTCCTATCTTTCTCTGATACTTTTCTCCTTCCCTCCTTGACTATCAACCCCTTTTCGAGAGCTCTAAATACAATGGACTTTTTAGCCTGAGTGTTTTAGGAGCCACCAAATCTCTCGGTGCTCCTTGGCCCGTCCAATTCAAATTTCGAATTTTCTAATTTTGGTTTACAACAAATAACTATTTTGGGACTCTTTTCTTAGTTCTCTCTCATTCACCTCATCTACAATTGCGCCACGGCAATTTTGGACTTCGATCTGCTTTATCCTTATTCTATCACTCATGAATTGAAGCTCGCTTTTTTTCGAGAGGGCTGAAAATTTTCAAAAAAAAAACAAAGAACCACAAAGAATAGGTAATACTATTTACAAATGCCACATTGGCCAAATTGTTATATTATTATAGGGCTTCATGACAGTGAATATGACACTAAAAAAAAACAGCAATAATCATCGAAATTCCACACAAAGATACGAGCCACAACCTAAAAACCACGAATAAACTATTCAAAACCAACGTTTTTTTTTTGGCCCTTACTTTTATTGCCGTCATGCAGTTCACTCCAGAATCCTTGTGCCGGCTGTATAATAAATAAGGAGGCATATGTGAGCGTACTGAAACGAATGAGGAGAAGGTGCGTGACATTGTAAAATAACTAATCGTCGTTTCTTCACGAAAGCAATAGTTTGGTTCACGTATATCATATGGTACTACTTGACCGAAAACAATGTTAATAACACCCCGAAAGCCTCAAATTGCACTGATATGGTTCCATGTGACTTTTTCCTGTTTCCTGTCACCCGACCACTTCACGGAAAACGTTTTAAGACGTTTGAGGAAAGTTCGCAGAAGGAGCTTAAGATATTCCGAAAATTGGCGTATTGTGTCGTAAAACGTCATAAACAGAAACAAGGAATAGCTTTCTACAAGGTGGCACAAAATTAATCACCGTATGGAAAGAAATATAATTTTTACAAATGTCATAAAAAATAAAAAAATAAATAATTGGCGCGTACACTTCTGTTAGGTGCTTGGTCGAGCTCCTCCTCCTATTTGTGGTGTGCGTGTTGATGTTGTTCCACAAATGGAGGGACCTACAGTTTCAAGCCGACTCCGAACGGCAGATATTTTTTATGAGGAGCTTTTTTATGGCAGAAATACACTCGGAGGTTTGGCATTGCCTGCCGGGGAGCGATCGCTATTAGAAACAATCAATTCATTCCGGTGTTTTGTGCACGAGGATTCGAAGCTACACACTCCCGAATGGTAGTCACGCAAAAACCCATTCGGCTACGGCAGCCAAATGTCATACCTCAATCTTATTTGTCACTTATTAGACAGCTTTGAAGCCGTTTTTCGAATTTTTGATTTTGTGATTTTTTGAGTTATGATGTTATGCTTCAATACTCTCTTCTTCTTAATTGACGCGATAACCGCTTACGCGATTTTGGCGAGTTTAACAAAGCGCACCAGTCGTTTTTTTCAGAAGAAGACCTTCTCCATCTGATCGTTCCAACGCAGAGGAGGCCTTCCTCTTCCTCTGCTACCACCAGCTGGTACCGCATCGAATACTTTCAAATTATACTTCAATTAAAGAGTTTTTTATACCTTTGGCCTTTTTCTTTTATTTGTTATACTTTTTTACATTATTAGTGGGGCCGACAAATGTTTTCGTTTTAATACCATAAAGTTGAAGACAGCCGTCAACACTTGTGATATTAGTTCTATTCATGCACGGTGGAGAGAATACAGAAGATGCCGACATCCGCAAACCGCTATCCCGCTCTCTGTGAATTTGACGAGAATCAGCTGATTTGCTGACGTAATAACTGAAGATTTGTTTTCATTTTATTGTTGCTTTGTTTTAATTTTCATTGTTATTAACGAGCACTTACTCTGCAAATGTCCGGCTCTGGCAGGTAGGCGCTTAAGATTCCTTAGCGTGCCCTTTGGGGTTGACTTGAAGAAATTCTCCAGCCTAGATCCCTTTCTCTCTCCTCCACTACATAAACAGCTCTGGATGGCTGTAGACGGTTTTCCCTTTCCTAAATTTTTCTTTTCACAGGTAGTGATCCCATTATGGTATCAAAACGGCACGTAAGTGCTACTTGTAGTGTACCTGGGGTACTTTTGTCATCTAACCTATGATACCTACCTACTACGAGCAAATGTATCGTACTACACCGTTCTCTTTGTTGTTTGTTCAACTGTTATGTCACAGCCATAATCACTCTCATGGATACCAAAATCTCCAGTAAGCTTTTGACAGTAACCAAATTTGTGAGATTTTGAGAGCTTTCACTCTCAGAGAAAAATAGCTACTATTCTTCTTAAAATGTATATCACCGCGCTCTCTCACATTTATTGGGTACGAAAATATCGAAACTTAAAAATATTTATAACGATTGTTACAAAATATCACGTACGTGAACAGAACTAAAGTCAGCAATAGTTACTAGTCACTGGTCTGAAAACCGGCAAAGTCATGTTCAGATACATTTGTGACTAGTGACTGCTCAAAAATCTGACATAAGTCGTGTTCACATACATACACTTAGCGTCGATAAGAGCAATACGTGAAAATTAAAGTGAAGCACAATATTTAACGTATCTTATCTTAATCCCTCATTTTTGCGATTTTATTTGCCAGTTTTCACTTTTTGTCGCTTTGCTTGTATTGCAAACGAATTCGTTAAGTGTGCCCGCCGCCGTCGATTTCATAAGTAAATGCAAATTGACACAAAACAATGCGAGACAAGGCGAAAGCGTTCTCCTGCGCTATGATCTCATATACAGTGAGATTTTTATTTGCTTTTGGTGAACAATGGAAATGAGAACTTTTTGCGTTTTAGTTTTTCAATTCGCTTGAGAATTGAATTAGACGTTAATTGGAATAATTTCGCAAGTAAATAAATTGCATTTGGGATTGGAAGGGTGTGAATTGAAATTTATTTGTGTGTAGGAAATCGACATAAGAAATTCATAAATTACGAGTAAGTTTAATTTTATTTCAAATATTACTAACGAGAAAGAAAATGTTATGGAATGCGTTTTTTCTATTTTATAAATGTAAAATCACATGATTTACGCTCAAGAAGTTCAAGTTTGTATTGCTTTCTGAAAACATCGAAACACAAAAAAAAAAAATCGAACATGATTTCATGAATATTCATGACCCAGTTTTTGCATCAACAACTTAAGTAACATTTTGTGTGGGCTGTGAATGAGAACCTGTCAGAAAATATAGGACAATGGTGGAAAAAATTACTCGTGCATAATAAAAGCACTTGGTTGTTCAAGTGTGCAATGAAATTATGCGATGCCCATAAATGGTTTTCGAGGTAAATTACTGTCTTTGACTACATACAGGGTGGTCTATCTAGCATTTGGAATTTTAATTAGACATTTTTTTGGTTTTTACAGCTAAAATAACATCCATGATATATACGAAATTTAATACATCGTTAGACGAAATGCGACGCTTTTAGCTGTGGGTAATTAACCGAGCTTTTCTAAAAATGGAGAGACCTACAGTAAAGAGCGGCAGATGGTGTTTTAAGAGCTTTTTAAGATAGAACAAATACACATGATGGAAAGAATAATGAGCTGGCGCCTATCGTGGTACCGTTACTTTGCTCTCAGCCAATTTGACAATGAGTGACGTCATATTAGCACCAGTATGGCCAGATTACCATTTTCGTAACTGGATTAGCCTTTTTTTGTTATTTAGTCTCGGAGTTTTAGTTCTTTCTTCATGACATTTTTATAGCCAGTTCTAATTAAAAGTAATGTTTATAATTTAGTAAAATATACATTTTTTTAAATTAGTTCCATAATTCACTCAGTTTTATTTAGCTTAACTTTTTTGTAACATCTGGACGCATTGCCCGCGATTGTAGTTGTTTTTGGTGCTCTTCAGCTTTCAAATCTCTCTCTTGCTACTGCAGTGTTGCCTAGCTTTGGATATAAAAACGCACTAAAATGCCCATTTAAAGAAAATAAAACACCAAATTTTTATTGAATTACTTAAAGAACTTTGTATGCGTGACAAATTGTCTTTAAAATGTGAGGTTTTTAAATAGAAGGGCTATGGTTATGTACAATTTAATTTATGAGTTCTATATGAGTTCATTAAGCGAAACTCTTTTGTTAAGAGAACGACTTTTTTGCTATATTTCTGGTTATGTAACAAAACAAGGTACTCTTTTTGTAAAAATGTCATTACGGTTTCTTTAGTATTTTCTGCTATTTTTTTTTTTTTTGCTTATTTTTACTATGAATAACACCTCTTAATGCCCTATGTCCCACTAAGGATTGAGGACCGGAAGAAACGATTACACCTTTAAGGTTTTAATTCGCATTAAGTAAATTCGAACGCTTATTAAAATTAGTAAAATGTTTTCAATCTTAAGAAGAGTTGTGAGAAGAAGATTTAATATTCTTGCATAACCTTAAAGAGAACCAAAAATTAAATTTGCTCTTTCGAAATATCAAATTTGATAAGAATCAACAAATTTTAATTAGCACTAAAATCGTCTTAGAGTGACTTTTTTAACCTTCTTTTGTTTAATAATACATTTTCTTAACTTACGGTTTCGGTAGTTTTCAATTAAAAAAAAGACACAAACACCAAACGTAAAAAGGGGAACACCTTTTGGATGTAAAAAAGCACTAAAATTATTGCGAAGAGCAAATGGTTGGCAACACTGCACAACTCGGCAAACGTCATGTCACGCACTCTCTGATGGGCGCAATCTTGTTTTTATCATTCTTGAGAAATACACTCAAAGGTTTGCCATTGCTTTCCGAGAGGCGACCGCTGTTAGAAAATAAGATTTTTACAGTCGGTTTCGCTTCCGAGCTCTACCAAATGGTAGTCACACCCAAACCCAATTGGCTGCAGCGGCGTTTCAATGTTTTCAAAGTGATGATGTGACTGTTTGATTTGTATTTTGGTTGGACGTCATCATTGGACCATCTTTTTTTTTTTTTATGGAAGAAGATCAAGAAACCGTAATTAACATGGCGCGGTAACGATCTTTGTGTTTCTCAAATTGAAGAGAACAACACAGACTTCAATTTGCGCATTTCCTCATTCTAACATTCAAGAGTTGAAGCTGAGCTTTTTTCGAGAGCTGAGAATTTTGCAAACATATGATACATAACCACAAAGAATCGGTGACGCTAAAAAATGCTGCTTTAGGACAAAGTGTTAATGAAGGCATCGCTACTAGTGGCGAGACATGGGTCTATGAATATCACCCTGAAAAAAAGCAATAATTATGGGAATGCCTTTTCTGAGACGAGCCAAAACCCAAAAACTCTTTACTTTTATTGGCGTTTTTGTGTTCCTAATTAAAGAGTATAACACAGATGATATTTCAACAAGACGGCGTCTTTTATCACACAGAGAACCTTATATTCGATTTTTGTGCACTATCTTCGAAAACGGAATAATTAATCGAAATTGTGATAGTAATTTGATCGCCTAGGAGCTGGGAGTTTACTCTATAGACACTTTTTGCTAGGTGCGTTGAAGAATAAATGGCAGAAACAATTCAAGAGATGAAACCTGGACTCGAAGTTGCCGTTGGTGAGATACACGAGTGCCGAAACCCGCTAAAGTGAGCTAAAGCCATCGGTGAAAATCATGTTAATGTAATTGTGTTCGAGTTTCATAGAAGGGATTATTCGTTAAAACTACATACATACAGCCGAATTAAATTCGAAGCTTTATATGGACCACCCTGCACTATGAACGTACCCTTTCAGAGGAGAAAGAAAAGAAGAAATTTAAATAGCATAAAAAAAAGAAAAATGTGTTTGGGCGTAACTATAATTAATACACAGACAAGAATTTCTTATAATTTACATATTCGGCTTAAACCAATATGAAGAGGTTTTATAATAAAGCTTAAAATCAAGGCCAAAAAATAGCATTCTAGTTTTTTCTCACTACATAGTTTGCGCAGCAAGGCAGAATAATATTGAAGCTATGATGCAACGGAAGCTGGGATTTTAACTGTGTTTTCCAGAGGTTGTCAGTGTTTCTGTCGAATTTATGTTTAGAAGTATTAAGCCCGGAATTTGGCATCGTAACATTTTTTTATCAATTTTCTTCATATATGGACTTTGTCTATTTAAGATCATCAGAAAGGTCAGCATGAAGTGGAAGCGAAGAATAGACAACATACCCTATTTTAGGCTGGTAGGCAATTCTAAAAGAAAACTCCTCTTGACGAATACAAACAACAAGTCACAAGTGTCTCATTATGCCCGCCTTGGTATACAAAGGCGGTTCAACAAGCCCCAGCGTTAAAAGACTTGTTGACGGTATCATCTGAGATCCAGCCCGAAGCCATTGCCTACCGAGTGGCGACCTCTATTAGAGAAAAGAAAAAGAATTAAGAAGATGTGACCAAGAGCAGCCGTTAACCGGCTCTCAGCGCATTTGAAAGAACCAGCAGATTGGCTGACGTCACCGGGGTCATGACAGCGGTTTGTCTATGAAATTGTGTTGGTGATACACGAAAAAAAATCAACATTGTCCCCGCTCATGTTAGTCCGTTGCCGACTGATTATTGGACGAGTGTGTGAATACGTGGGAAAGGAGTGGGCAAAATTCGGCAGCAGAGTACTCGGTGAAGTGGCAGCTAACCGAAGTTTCACGCACAAATTTGTTTTTCATCATAGCAGTTTGGTCAAACGAGATATTCTACAATCCTTTATTTTATCAAGCCCGGGTACTATCGAACAAAAGACACGCACCATACCATTAGGCTACGACGATCGAATAGGCAAGCGCAATTTGAGCAGCTGACGCATGGATCATTCGCGTTGCGAATGAGTGTCTGTGCTGTGTTGTGCCGAGGATGAAAGATTTGATACGAGTATATCTCAACACAATGGAGAGTAGCAAACTTCTCGTTGTGAATCGAATCCGAAGAAGGTCAAGTAAATCTGCTGACCAAAAAGTTCATGGCGGCAGTTTTTAGGGATATGTGCGGTATTATTCAGTGAAAAGAGTAAAACAATCGCCTGCTAGATCGATTTGACGCTGACGGCTACATTTGATGTGGCGAAAAGTTCTTTACCAAGAAGAAACGCATGTCTGCCAGCACAAGTCTGCAGCCACAATGGCATATACTTCAGTTTAAATTTCCTCCACTTATTTTGTGCTTCTAAATATGAAGATATTCAGATCGAATGAGGAGGTCGTTGAAATAAACGCGTATTTTCAGCGCTTTCAAAAATTGCATTTTTTGGATGGGATAAACAAATTGGACGAATTGGATTAGGGGGACAGTTACCTGTAAAATTTCGAAAAAAAAAATTTTTTTGTCATAAAATGTTAATAAATCATTTAAGAATATGTCAAAAAATTTTTAGAACATTAATTTAAGTATTTCTTATATTATAGATCGCCAACCGTGATGACTCTGTTCTTTGCGTTCGAGCGCTGGGAGAGGTATAGTTACGTTGTATTCAAACTTTAGACGCATTTTTCTCAAAACTATATTTCTCGAATTGGCGTACACGATAACTCGAAAACTTATTGACCGATTTCCCTGAAATTTTGCGCACATTTTTTTTATGATATTACTTTTATGTAAATTTAAAATTCGAAAAATTTTCGAAAAAATATTTTTTTCGAAGCAAAAATAGTAGGAAAATTCGCGCCACAATTCATTTTTTTTTTAGCATTTTATTCCGCGAATTTTTTGTCCATTTGTTTTTAATTCACATAGAAATTATGATATTAATAAAAAAATGGTTTTTTGTATTCAGGTCACTGGCGCCGATGCTACAATGCCCGCCGATTGAGAAACCCCCTGCGACCTTCCTGGAGAATTGAGTGTACATCCGCCATTTTAAATGATTAAAATAAAAAAAAAATGTATATTATTCTAATGTATAAATAAACTGTATGCCAATTTTGAAAAAAATATATTGACTTCTTCATTTTAAATAATTTTAATGAAAATCAGGGAAAATATGGCCGTTTACAGGGGTTGTCCCCTTAATAGTATCGAGTTGCCTCCTATGACTACATGAAGAATACAATTTTTTTTGTCGAATAGCGTTCCATACATTAATTTTAGGTAACTATTGATTTACCCTCGTAGGCCATAGAGACCTGCATGAATTTGAGCAAAAAGATTAAAAGATATTCCGATTATTCGCAAAAATTATTTTACAAATAGTTTTTGGACGTGCCTGCAAGTATTAAGTGAACGAAAAGACGGAATGATAAACTGCATAGTAATATTAAAATTGTAAAATTGATAGCGAAATAAATTGCGCTAATAGCAATAAATTTAGCGCACATTTCTTGAAATCCACACTCATATGTTAACAGCTAAAGTAATGGTGCCCAAGAGCACCAGCACAGAGCGATATGCTGTTGAAAAATTGGCGCAACTTAAAAATAGATAATAGAGGAAGGCCTCGACACAAATCCACAAAGAGTTGAAGACCCAATGTTGTGCGATCTTTCCTCAAACAGTTTGCGTATAATAATTATTCAAATTCCCTTTCGACTAAATACAGCTGTACAAATGGATAGAGAGCATACAGGTTTGGTTGCTTTGAAGTTTAGTGGAAAGTACAATGGAAGAGAATGTTTTTAGGCTGCGGTTGAAACACGTTTAGTTTGCGGGTTTAAGAGTGGTTAAAATGTGTTTCTGCAAGTTTCTGCTTACGCACCAAAAATAAAATCCTCCAACTAGCGTCATTTAATTGTTTCCATTTAAAAAGCAAATGTGTCACGCTTAGCGTAGCTACTTAGTGCTTTGGTAAAACGAATAAACTCTATGAATGTATGTGTGTATGTATGTATGATATAATATTTAAGATTACTAACGTCATTGTACACAAAGGAGATAGAATAAAAAAAAAAGAAGAGGATACTTAAATAACAAAAGCATATACCAGTTACTGTCAGAGGAATAAAATTAGCATATATGTATCTATGTATGTAGTATTAACACTAGGGTGCATCACTCTCCATTAGAACTGGACCGATCTGAACGTACCAGCGAAAATTAAGTTTTTTTATAAACAAAATTAGTTTTTAAAAAGATTTCATATTCGAAAAATTAGCTCAAATTATAGGGGTATTTAAGCTTAAAAGGTCTGCATCACAAAGTGAGTCACTCTTCATACAAAAAAAACAAATCGACACTGTTTTCCACCGGTGTTATGAAATTAAATATATTTTTCAATTATTATTATTTTGGAAAAATACTACGATCCATGTGAACCGAACCGATCTGAAAGTAGCTCCGAAAATCAAGTTTTTTTATAAATAAAGTTAGTTTTTAAAAAGATTTTATATTTGCAAAATTCTTTTAAATGATAGAAATATTTAAGCTCAGTCCAAGCGAAATTTTCTCCACCCATATTCCATCAAGGGAGGAGGGGACCAGGGGCAATACTTTGGGACAGGGCTCGCTAAACCTGTTCATGGATGGCTCGAACTTGGACGGTAGGGTTGGAGGAAAAGGCAAAGAGCTCCCCATCAAACTCAAATTCAGGTTACCGGATCACTGCGCACTAAGGAAGCAGCTGACTGGCTACTTACTTGCGTAATAAATTTTAAGAAGGTAAATATTTACTCCTATAGCCAAGCGGCAATTGCGCCCTAGGCACTATTATGGTGCACTCGAAACTGGTTAGGGAATGCCTGGTCTCTCTCTATTTCGATTGCATCAGAATTCTTCGATATAAAGATAATTTAGGTACCTGGTCATAGTGACATTACTGGAAACTGCGAAGTCGACGAGGTGGCCAGACAAGAGACCTGTGAGGCGGTGTGCCCGCGAAAGGAGAGGATCGGGATCCCCTTGACGACCTGCACTCTACTCCTGGAAGGATGGGCTTTGCAACAACTTAGCGAGCGCTGGGTAAGTACACGAACGTGTAAGGTCGCGAAGTCCTTCTGGCCACGTTTGGATAGGAGGCGTTCGAGGGATATTCTGAGGATGAAAAAATCTCATCTCTCAAATTTCGTGGGCTTCCTCATGGGGCACTGCCAGCGGGGTACACATGCCATGAAACTCGGAATTACTTCGAGTTCTTTTTGCGTCAGCTGTTTGGAGGAAAAGGTGGAATCATATCACCACCTGCTCCTTAGCTGACCAGCTCTCGCGGGCTTAAGATTTAAGCATCTTGGTTCTCACTTCTTTTCTGCGCCTGCTGATATAGCAGGTCTTGATAGCAAAAATCTGATGAACTTCATCAGCAGCATAAAGAGGCTAACAAAACCGCAGACTAGTCACTGTTCATAGTCCACAAATACTCAAGCCTCCTCAGCCCTTTCCCTTTCGTCCTATCGTCCTTTTCCTTCACCCCTTTTCCCCCTCTTGCAATGGTATCACAAAGGATGAACCAAACTTCTTTCGTCCAAGTGGGCTCACTTTCTGGGCAACCATCACTACCTAACCTAACCTGCCTAAAAATGTTTAAAATTTTTACCAACAGAATCTAAAAAATGATATTTGCGAAAAAAATATTGAGACGCGAATTGGTTAAGGTGTGAAAGGTCAGAAAATAGCTTTACAATGAAGAACCCACTTGAACAATAGAAATCTAAAGCGGTCAAGATTTGGCTGAGTTATTGAAGTTTTCCTTAAGCTTATATTCCAATTTTTTTTATAAATTAATAGCGGCGTATATTTTTTAGTGAAACACCCTAATACATATCTGTAGAAGAAAAGTTAGTGCTTTTTGCTATATAAAATAAATAATTAAATATAAATTCATTAGACTCGGATTACACTTTTGTAATATACATAAGCACAAAAAATGTAAATATAATATATGTATGTATATGAATACAAGGTGGGGCCGAATTATTCACCCTATCGGAAGATTTATAATTTTTGCAAATCGAGTCATACCTCAATCATATTATATTTAGCACTTGTGAACTAGGCAGCTGCAGTTTGCCAACAGACAGGCAATGGAGCGCGTAAAGGTCAAAATAAAGATTTCCATAACTCATTATTACTATTTCTTTCGTAAAAAAGTGACTTAGAAAGTGGATGATTAATTTTGCGCCACCTTGCATAAATGCGTATTTATTATAGCACGTATATTCTGCCACTGGAGGTGCTGCATTTGAGGGCAAATCCAGCTTAATGCTGGGCTTTAATTATAAGGTGTTTGCGTGCATACATAGACACACACATACCTGCGCACGACGTATGTGCGTTTTAAAAGCAGACCCCTAAGCTTACGAACATTTACTTTTGTTCTCTGCACACCAATTAAGGTAAATAATAGGACTATGAATAAGTTCGTGCGGTTTTACAACAGATGGCGTAACTTGATTATTATTCCATCGATCCACATTTCCAAACATTCATTGGAGAGCTACTGTCGTAAGGCACAAACGTCAGTATAAGTTTTTTATTTGAAGCGTAAACAACAATATTTTTACCACACTTGAAAATGTCGAATTTCGTGCCAAATAATGTGTTTTTGCGGGGAATTCTTCTTCATTATTTTAATATGAAGAAAAAAGCAGCCGAAAGTCATCGTATCTTGGTGGAAGTTTATGGTGAGCATGCTCTAGCTGAGCGAACGTGCCAGAAGTGGTTTGCACGCTTTAAAAGTGGTGATTTTGGCTTGGAAGACGAAGAACGCGAGGGTGCGCCGCCAAAGTTCATGGATACCGAATTGGAGGAACTGCTCGATCAAGATCCGGCTCAAACGCAAGAAGAGGTTGCAAAAACTTTGGGAGTTGATCAATCAACCATTTCCAAACGTTTAAAAGCCATGGGAATGATCCGAAAGGTAGGCCATTGGGTGCCGTATGAATTGAAGCCAAGAGACGTTGAACGCCGTTTTATGGCATGCGAACAACTGCTTCAACGGCACAAAAGAAAGGGTTTTTTGCATCGAATTGTGACTGGTGATGAAAAGTGGGTCCATTACGACAATCCAAAACGTCGGGCAACGTATGGATACCCTGGCCATGCTTCAACATCGACGTCGGCGCAGAATATTCATGGCCTGAAGGTTATGCTGTGTATCTGGTGGGACCAGCTGGGTGTTGTGTATTATGAGCTACTGAAACCGAATGAAACGATTACGGGGGATGTCTACCGACGACAATTGATGCGTTTGAGCCGAGCACTGCGAGAAAAACGGCCGCAATACGCCGATAGACACGACAAAGTTATTTTGCAACATGACAATGCTCGGCCACATGTTGCACAAGTGGTCAAAACATACTTAGAAACGCTCAAATGGGATGTCCTACCCCACCCGCCGTATAGTCCAGACCTTGCGCCATCCGATTACTATCTCTTCCGATCGATGCAACATGGCCTGGCTGACCAGCACTTCCGTAATTACGATGAAGTCAAAAAATGGATCGATTCGTGGATTGCGGCAAAACCGACCGAATTTTTCACAAAGGGAATCCGTGAATTGCCAGAAAGATGGGAAAAAGTAGTAGTAAGCGATGGACAATACTTTGAATATTAAATTTGTAACCATTTTACGTCAATAAAGTTCCAAATTTCGAAAAAAAACCGCACGAACTTATTCTTAGTCCTATTAAAAATGTAATCAAATAGTTCTCTATACAGTTTACCAATTATACTAATGTAAAGTAAATACGTATGCATGTATGTATGTATGTGAGATATATATAAGTTTGAAGAAGAACGCAAACCACCTTGACGTTAAATTGTATACAATTCGCACCTGTGCATGTCTTCATGTAGTAAAATGAGCGAACGATCGGTCTTCGGCTTAGACCACAAAAGTTTCTATTCGGCTTTTGCCCGAAAATGGCCTTACATTTATGTTAATTTGTTTGTGGAAAATTGTATACATTTATAGTCCTTGTAATATTTTTAAATAGTAGCATTAAAGTCAACAAGATTCGCTTTTAAGCAGCTGGCTTTAAAATAAATATTTGCTCCACCATCAAGTGTAGGTAGTGCGTATTTTGCTCAATGCTGCAGGTCAGTTGGGTACAGAAAGACGGTGCCGCTGGATCGATTATGTTTGTTGTTTTTACATTATAATACAAAGTTAGTCAATTCTTGCCAGTTTTACAGTTCAATTTTTAATTGATCAAACTGTTAAAATTTAAAACAGCAAAGGTTCGTATTGAAATTCTACAGCTTTAAATTTTAACTGCTTAATAAATTTTTAAATTGATTTGTGATATCGAAATATTAAATTATTAAACTATGTAACATTGATGTTTTCACCAAAAATAAGTTTTTAAAACTTTTGATAAATTTTTTAAAAAGTTTGATTTTTTAGTAAAATTAGGTTTTCTAGAATATAAACTATATTTTCATAATAAAAAAATTTAAAAAAAAAAATATAAAAGAAAGTATTAAAAAAAAATTATAAAAAAATATTTAAAAAATTATTTGAAAAATAAAAGTTTGATTTTTTAGTTACATTATTTTTTTCAGAATGTGAGCTTTATTTTTATAATTAAAAAAAGCTTAAAACCAATATTACAAAGCAAACAATATTAAAAAAAATATTTAAAAAAATAATAAAAAAATATTAAAAAAAAACAAATATGAATTTATTGTAAAATTACTTAAAAAATAAAAATTTGATTTTTTAGTTAAATTATTTTTTCCAGAATGTGAGCTTTATTCTCATAATTAAAAAAGAAAGATAAAAAAAATATTACAAAAAAAAAATATATTAAAAAAAACAAATTAAAAAAAAAGTAAAGAAAAAACTAAATTAAAAAAATATTAAAAAAAAATTATTAATAAATTAATAAATTAAAATTTTTCCAGAATGTGAGCTTTATTTTCATAATTACAAAAAAACATTAAAAAAAATATTACATAAAAATATTAAAAAAATATTATATTACAAAAAAACCAATATCTAAAAAAATATTAAAAAAAAAATAAAATATAAAATATTAAATTATTGAAAAATTATTTAGAAAACAAAAATTTTGTCTTTTAGTTAAATTATTTTTTCCAGAATGTGAGTTTTATTTTCATACTTACAAAAACAGAAATATTAAAAACAAAACAAAGAATAAAAAAAAAAATTTTTTTTAATCCAAACTTCAAAATATCTACCAGTTTTTCAGCCAACAAGAACAACTTGTATACATAGTATATTAACCATAGTATGCATGTGGAGGTGCAAACAGACACAGTTCAATGCCTACAATGTCAACCCAACCCACTTTATCTACTGCGCACGAACTGGGGTTTAGTAAAGATTAAGTGCCCAGGTGGTAGATAAACACTTACATGCATGGATATATACGAGTATCGCTAGCGTTGTATACAGTTTTATAACCGTTCATGTTAGCTACTCTAAGGAAACTTTTCAAACTTAATAAAATATTCATACAACACAACGGACAGGATACCGCAGCTTTTTAGGGAGGTAGCGTCTACGGGAGCGATTTACTTGGCGTTTGCTATATAAAATTAGTACGAAGATATGTTTTCCGTTTCGTATTTGTGTAGCGAAATTGTGGTTCATTGAACTCACGGATTGCAAGTTTTTTACTACTTATTATAAATTATATGTATGTATATATTATAAGCTACAGAGCTAACAGGAATGCTAATACGAGACGTAACAAACGACTACAGATATTTAATATGACGGAAATATTCCCTTCCTTAGTCTACTGGAATTTTTTTTTTTAATTTTTGAAAGGAGTAAAGCAAAATATTTGAAATTAAATCGAATTATATTTACAAAGTGTCTTCCCAAACTATCCAAGCATGTGTCCTCAAAATTTCAGAATCAAATTCAAAATATTTTCGGAGCTACAGAAGAAATTGTGAGCAAGCGTCGAGCAGGTAAACGAGCGGATTTTTTATATACAAAAACTTTGACGCGCGATTTCTCGGTTTTATTTTTTACGATTTTTCCTAATTGGCGGGAGAGATAGAGAAAAAGTTAAACGTCCTATCGAAACGAGATAACATTGATTGTATTCGGAATTAAATTCTCTTCTAGTTGAACCTAAAAAACCTTAAGAAAGTTATGATTAACCGACTTTTTAAGCAATCTGAAGTGAATTTGTTTTTCCAAAGAACTGAATTTTTCTTTAATTAGCGAAAAATTGTTGAATTTCTCACTTTTTGTTTAACTAGAAGCTATACTTTACTAAAATACAAATTTTTTTGGGTTTTTGGTTTCAGATGAAAATTGCGAACTGCATCTTTCCCGCCGCACGACACATGCACACTCGAGGCGCCTCGGCAAAATGCTTGTACCAGGCATAATATGACATATATTTCAATGAAAAAATTTGAGAAGACTGTTGAAATATATAACAATAAAACCTGAAAGTTTCGTTGCAATCGAATATTTCTTTCCTTCCCAAAAAAATCTACGAAAAAATCGATTTTTGAAGCCACTAAAGCAGGCTCCCCCCTTAAGTCAAAAATAAACTAACATTTAAAAAATATTTCGCTGAATTAGCTTAGTGCATAATACCTTCACTCAGGCTATTTAAAAAGTAGTACACCACAATGATAGTCATCGAATGACCTAACCTATTCCTTCCCAGCGAGATTTTACTTTCTCAATAGCCAATTGAAAATACATAAGAGAACTGGTTGGAGTGGGTTGCAGCGAATTCGCACTGACATTCACAATGACAGTAACAAACAAAATCCAATGATCTACCCACCCAACCAGCCAACCACCAACACTTTGCACCACCAACAAGTACTTTACAAATTGATTTCCAAAAGTATAACAAAAAAACAAAAATGAAAATAAAATAAAACGAATCCAAGTGTAGGGTAAAAATAAAAGTCATATGAGCACTTGTAGCCTGAGAGAGGCCATCTAGTAGATAGATTTACATGTGTGTATGAGTGTGTGTGTGTAATCTCTATATAATATTTTCCATGTGCAATAATGTATACTGTGGATAGGTTCACTTATGCACTGCCAGCATTTTTTTGCACAAGTAAGCAGCCAACGTGCAGAAAGAAAAAGTTTTGCAAAATTTGATGGGAGGGATTGCGGCATAAATTGCTATAGACACATCTACATTTAGGCGTACAGCAGTAAGCGGCATTATGAAATGTGTTGCGCACATTCATAGATATTCGAAAGTATATAAATGTATATGCAGTTATGTGAGTGCCGCAACGTGCGTCGTGCCTGGGGAGGTCGAAAATCAAAAGGTGAACAAATGAACAATAAAATAGAGAGCAGTGACGACCTCATTACAGAGGTGCCGTAAGGATAACTGCACACAATGGTACATAGAATTCGATCCAAACAAAGATGAAATTCGCAGCTGAGGAATTGCAGTGTAATTTTTATTTGCAATTGTTTCGCATATGCAAAAGTAAAGGCCTCCTGCTTTAGGTAGGAAACGACACAAGGGCAATTTTTTTGTTGAATAATTAATATTTTTTATCTCAGAGAACTGGGCAAATAAATTAGTATTTTGCAACTTTTAAACGTATTTTTGGCTGATTAGCGCGGCATTTCGCTTTTGAACTTCAAAAATTATAAAGGGTGGTTAAATTTCAAGTGCCGATGTTAGATGTAAACCACACCTAAACGTCAACGACACCGTTGGACTTCTTTCTGTGGGGTTATTTGAAAGAAAAGGTGTACGTCGATAAGCCAGGAACAATTCAAGAGTTAAAGGATGAGAAAATTTGGCACATTAACGGCATAGAACCTCAATTATGCCTCAGCGTCATCGAAAATTTGGACCATGGGTTGGAGGTGTGCCGCCGAAGGCGCGGCGGCCATTTGGCCGATATTTTGTTCCATACGTAATTGAGCCATACCAATATTATCATAATAAAGAGAAATGACAATAATTTCCTAAAAACAATGTATTTTATTCAAAATCAACACCGGCCCTTGAAACTTAATCACCCTTTAGAAGGCGCATTCATTAAAGATGGTGGCACTAGACCAACGACAATCCTTTGTGCGTTTGATTGTCAAAACGAAGTATTGGCAAAGTAGAAAACAAAGAAAGAATTCGCCCTGTTTCATTCTGGGCTGACAGCAACATTGACATAGCAAAAGAAAAAAAACCACCTTTAATAGATTCGACTTGAAATAATAGAAAAGCTTTTTTATAGTCAACTTTCGTCAGACAAGTGGAGATCTGCGAATATATTTCTCTTTCGAAATGTCTCGCATAAAAACTTTCAGTCATTCAGACTCTTGAGGGCATAAAT
Source organism: Anastrepha obliqua (assembly GCF_027943255.1). NCBI lineage: Eukaryota > Metazoa > Arthropoda > Insecta > Diptera > Tephritidae > Anastrepha > Anastrepha obliqua. The sequence continues at coordinate 120,409,596 of NC_072896.1, read as the reverse complement.
TGGTAAAAAATAGAAGCGTACGAAAAATTGGTAATTACGCACAACTGAAACTCATCAAAATATTTTTTATTCTGAACCCATTTACAGCAAACGAAACGTGAGCGAAGTGAATTTATAAAATAAATATATATATATATATATATATATATATATATATATAATTGGCGCGTACACCCTTTTTGGGTGTTTGGCCGAGCTCCTCCTCCTATTTGTGCTGTGCGTCTTAATGTCGTTTCACAAATGGAGGAACCTACAGTTTCAAGACGACTTCGAACGGCAGATATTTTTGTGAGGAGTTTTTTCATGGCAGAAATACACTCGAAGGTTTGCCATTGCCTGCCGAGGGGCGACCGCTATTAGAAAAATGTTTTTCTTAATTTTGGTGTTTCACCGAGATTCGAACCAACGTTCTCTCTGTGAATTCCGAATGGTAATCACGCACCCATTTGGCTACGGCGGCCGCCTGAATTTATAAAATATAGGTCATTAAAAAATGATTCCAGGGCTTTTATTTGCGCTTACAGTAGTGCTCAAAATAAAAGCACCGCCAGAAAAAAAAATTAAGCATTCCTTATAAGAAGGAAAACAAAGAACAAACCAAAGAACAGTAAAAGCAAAAAGTAACAAAAAACTCTAAAACAAAAAAAAAAAAAACAAAAAAACAAAAAAACAAAAAACGCTAACAAGAAAAAAAATTTAAAATAAACCTGAATTTTTATCCACTTCACATTTGTGAAATATTATATCAATATTGAATGGACCAAAAACTGTATACCCAAATGTTTTCTAAAAATTCTGAAAAAGCGTTTGAATTTACTCAGAATTTGTTTGAATTACTTAAAATTTTGTGCGAAGTTTGAAACTTTCAGTTATATGGTTTTTGTTGAGCAATGAACTATATTTTTATAAAACAAATAAATAAGAAAGCAAAATAAAAACAAAAATAGTCAAAACTTTCCAATATTCGAAAATGCACAAGGCCGCCCAGCAAGAAAAATTTGCCCAAAAACCAACGCTATTTTTGATTCACTTCAAACTTTCACTTATAAAATTTGTTTTTATTTCCTTGACAATAAATTGAATACAAAAAAAAAAAAATTAATGCAACGTTAGAATTTAATGTCATTCCTAATCGGAACATAGGGCGGAGTTGCCATTTAGTGCAGTAACTTGCACTTCTTATCCTAAATTCAATGCATGCTAGAGTTTGTCAAAAAATAAATAAATAAATAAATAATCGAAACTTTGAAATATGTCGCGTGGCTTTTATTTCGATCGCCACTGTATATATATTCAACGATAAAATAATATTCCGCTTCACCGAAGTTATAAGAGAAACCTTGAACATGCGAACCATGCAAAGAAAAAAGGAGGTTCCAGGTAAGACGATTAAGTCAATTTTGTTAAGTGGCTTAATAAATAAATTCTCAAGTAATGTTCACAATGGTATCACAAAAGACGAATCCTTCTTCGTTCAAGTGTGTTCACTTCCTGGGCAACCATACCAACCTAACCTACCATAATGTTCAGCCAGCTTCAGAAGGGAATCTAGGTATTGTTTAGCGGCGAAGAGGTGTGAGTGCTTAACACCTAATATATCCTGTCCCTTTAGTGAAAGCTGTTCTTGTTTTTTTGCTGGACGCAAATTTGAGGATATTCAGAACTCTTCCCTCCCTTACTGCACGACAGACAGACGCCAGTTCGCAGCCGTACCTGCTGATAAACAGGCGCTGTATACCCTGACTAGCCCGCCCTTAGGCCGAATAGCTCATGCCCAAACAGGTGCTTGGCTTCTACCCCGTGTATACTTGGCAGAAGTCGAATGTTGTAAGCATCTAAAAGTACCCCTTCTGGGCACTCGCAAATCCGGAAGCATATCAATAAGCGACAATGGGGGGGTGTTCTCCAACGAACTTAATCCAATAAAAGTTGTTCGCGGAAGAAACACTTCAAAGCAAATGATCGCCTGTTTTTTTGCGGAAAGTCTGGTCATGTCGCAACTGTACCACAGTAAAACAGTAAATTCTGAGCGATGCATAACCAGTTGTTTGCCAAAAGTTTTCAGAGCATTAAGGAAACCTAACCGTCTAAGATTAATCACCTTTCACCACGCCAATGTGAGCTCACACAAGAGAGTTTTTGATAACTCAATGGCTCATCCGCTGTACAGCTCTGACTTGGCACTCAATGTTTTATTTTCGTTCCGGAACATCACAAATACAATGCGAGATCAACATTGTTCAACATTTGGCGGTGTCCACTTCGGAGTGACAAAGGTGCTTTGAAAATTGGTTTAATCGAATGCAGAATAAAGCCATTTTCATTATTATTTTACTATATTTCCATTATTGGCCGTAAAATAAAAAGCCAAATATTAAATTTTTTTAGTATTAAACATAATTTTAAATGGGGTTCAGGTGTTCACTAGTAACCCAACATATGTCCACTGGAAAGATTGACATTTTCGCCAGATGACAGGCAATCGAGGTATTTGTGGTAACTGTGGGTATTTCTTGTTATTATTAGGTTAAAAAATAAATAGCGACCAACGCTTAAGATTCCAATATTTTTCCTAAGTAGAGAAAGAAAATCTTCACCTGAGAAAAAGATTAAAACTAGTGAACCTGTTGTCTTAAAAATTATGTATTTAAAAGAACTTGAATACCTGTGCGCTTGAATAGTTTTTAGCAATACAAAGTGCACCTTCTTCGAGTACTACTTTACTACAAGGTGAAGTCCAAAATTAACAAGACTGGTGTCATAAAAATGTGTTGATGGCGTTTTAATGAGTTAGTGCGTTGGAAGTTACATCCCTAGCTGACTTCCAACTAAAGCCTGGCGACATTTGGTTCAGTGGAGGCGAAGTTATTGCGTCAGTAGTGTCAGTATGTTTGTATCATCGGCACAAAAATGAGTTTCGAACAAAGAGCTAATATTAAATTTTGTTTTAAAATCGGTAAAACGTTTACCGAAACATTTCAATTGATGAAAAAAGTTTATGGCGATGATTGTCTATCTCGTGGGAGAGTTCAAGTGTGGTTTACACGTTTCAGAGATGGTTGTGAGGACATAAATGACAGTAATCACCGAAAACTCCATCGAAATTGTTCGTAAGTTCATCAAAAATTAACCGAAATCATAGTTGAAATTCACGGAATCGGAGTTGAATATCTCCAAAACATCAATTTATCGCATTTTAACTGATCATTTGGGCTTACGAAAGGTCTGTGTACGTTTTATTCCGCACAAGTTAACTGAGGACCAAACTCAACATTCGAAAGACCTCATTAGAGAGACGAGAAAAGACGAGAACTTCCTTTACAACATTGTAACTGGTGATGAAACGTGGTGCTTCTAACATGAACCTGAAACGAAAGTGCTGAATGGAAGACACCAGGCGAGTAACCACCCAAAAAATCGCGTTTGGAGAAGTCAAAAATCAAGTCGATGCTTTTTTTGTTTTTATGATTCCAAGGGAATTGTCCACAAGAAGTTCGTGCCAACGGGCCAAACTATTAATGAAATGTTCTACCTTGGCGTTGTGAAGCGTTAGTTGCATCGTATTCGTCGAATTCGCTCCGAATACCGCGAAGTAGGAAGCTGGCGCTTATTGCATGATAATGCACCATCTCATCAATCCACTCTTGTGACTGATTTTTTGACTAGAAATCGCATTTTAACCAACAATCACTCACCGTATTCACCTGATATGACTCCCTGTGACTTGTACCTATTCGGAAAATTGCATTTGACCATGAAAGGAAAATGTTTAGCATCCGTAGAGGCTATCCACAAGGCTTTCGAAAAGCTTCTACATCGCGCAAAACAGTGTATCGAGGCCAGAGCGGAAATAAATAAACTCGAAGTTATCAGAACAAAGTTTCTGTCGTTTCTATTTTAGCTCAGTCTTGTTTACTTTGGACTTCACCTTGTAACCGTATAAGTGCTTACTAATTTGAATTCACAAATTTCTCTGCTTCTTCCGTTTATTACCGAGGCAACTGGAGATGCATTGAACTTTCGATTTACTTACCTCGTGGATGTAAGCGTTCCGGCTTGAACCAGGCATCTGAAATGGTGATGTACATTTTTTACTTGATCGGTATTAAGTTAGTAAATATGTATGTAGTTGGAAAAAGTAGTTTTAGATATTAGCAATTAATGTAAAGTTGGTGAAAAGAGAATGGAAAAGAAAAAGTAGAAATAAGCAATGAATAAAAAGGAATTAAAATGGCTGAAAATGAGATGAAGTGATAGTACTTAGTGGGTATTACATTTATTTACATACACTAGATTATCGTCATTGGCGGCGTTAAGCTTATCATATCGGTTAGTTACATCAAATTGCGTCCTAGGCAACTTGATGCTATAAAATAGTCGTATATAATAGATGCAAACTATTTACTTTTACTCGATCTTTTACTATGAGACTTGGGTTAACCGATTACTTTTCAGGGTGGATTTCCATTTTCGGATTTTTCCTTTTTTAGTAGTAGGGGTAGAATCGTTTCCTCTTGTAGTTCGAAACGTATTTTTATAGGTTTTTGGCAATATCAAGAAATTGAAATTTAATCGCACAAAATATTTGAAGAGCAGGAAGCAGCTTTATACAATTTCTTGTAGACTATACTATAATACAGCTCAACAAAAACAAACAATATGTTATATAAAAAACATTATTATTTATATAAAAAAATAACGAAATAAACTATAAAATACATTTTTTTTTTCTTTCAATTTTTAAAATGTTTTGTTTTTGTTTACTCCTTACACTATTAAAATCTATTTTTAAATTTTGTTTTAGATAAAAAATAAAAAAAATTGTGCTCCCAACCATTTTTAATATGAATATTACTGCTGGATAAAAAGTACAAAAACAAAAAAAAAATACGCCAATTACTTACGAAAGCGAACATTCGTCCGCATGCGAGCGGAAGCCACTCAAATGGTAAAAACTCAGCAGAGTCGCCAAAGAAAATAATGGCGCTGTGCTTGATATGATTGAATTGAAATATTATATTACATATTAGCTGCTACCACCTACTAAAACGATGGACTCTGATATTGTCAACAATTTATGAGATTGACACAAATAATTCAATTGAAGCGGCCAAAAAAAGTGTGACATCTGATTAGAAACAACTTTGATGACGTAGCAGAAACTGAGAGAGCTTCGCTGAGACGTTTTGTCGCATACGCACTCTTCGATTATTATATCTTTCGAGCTCTGTGGAACTCTTAAGGGTTTTCCAATAGCAGGTCCATCGGTAGATGTCACTTTTGAAGCTGTCATTTTTTTATATTTGACAAATAGAAACTACGCCATTAATAAAAATGCAATGATACACGCTTAAACAACGCATTGAAATGATTAAAATTCACTATAAAAATGGTGAAAATTTGGCAGAGACGGTTCGCAAAACTCGAACATTTTTGTCTGATTCCAATTATTGGTGAAATTGGTGAAAAAATTCGAGCTGTTGGGACAAGTTAGTAATGTGAAGAATAAAACCCGTGCACGTCGCTCAAGAACAGCCCAAAATATTGCTGTTGTAGCCGAAAGTGTTGAAGAAAACCCAGGTTTATCCATTCCTCGTGATAAGGCCCATTTTCACCTCGGTGGTTTCGTCAACAAGCAAAATTGTCGGATTTGGGGCTCAGAAAATCCAAGAGTTATTGTTGAAAAGCCTCTCTATTCTCAATGGTCCGGCGGAGTCATTGGACCTTACTTTTTCGAAAATGAAGCTGGAGCAACAGTTACGGTGATGGATTGCGCTATCGAGAGAAGATTAACGATTTTTTATGACCGAACTTGGATGGTATTGATCTGGATAACGTTTATTTTCAATAAGACGGCGCTACGTGTCACACAAGCAACGAAACCATTGAGTAGCTGGTGACGTGGCAGCCGAATTTACTATCAACATTTTACTTCGGCTAGCTAAACCTGGTATTCTAACATCCTTGCGAGTACGTAGTTCAAATTACTCTCACAATTTTGCTTCGAATGGTCAAACCAGGTAATCTATCATCCTTGGAAGGTCTATGTTGATGGAATAATGACTCTCCCCGAAAAATGGTAATATACCATAATATATCATGGACTAAAGTGACACATGCATAATGGATTTAGAGGTGCATTAAAAAATATTTAAAAAATGTGTTACCTTTGCTTAAATTCTTTATTGCACTTTTTAGGCCGTCGAGAAAAACAGCCACACACAAACGTCAAGTTTTTTCTGCATTTCATTCGACATTTTTCAATTTCAGACTAACTCAAATTGAACCATGAAAAGATACACAATCGAGCAACGCGTTAAAGTTATTCAGGCTTATTATGAAAACGGGCGTTCAAATCAAAATGCATATCGCGCACTTCCTCTTCAGTGATGAGGTACATTTTCACCTCAGTGGATTCGTCAATAAGCAGAATTGCCGCATTTGGGCGAATGATAATCCAAAAGTGATTGCCGAAAAACCAATGTACCCACAAAGAGTGACTGTTTGGTGCGGTTTATGGGCCGGCGGCGTCATTGGGCCGTATTTTTTCCAAAATGAGGCCGGTCAGGCAGTTACTGTGAATAGTGTTCGCTATCGTGAGATGATAACAAACTTTTTATGCCCCGAATTGGAAGATATGGATGTGGACGATATGTGATTCCAACAGGACGGTGCCACTTGTCACACAGCTAACGAAACAATGGCTCTTTTGGGCGAAAAATTTTATGGCCGAATAATCTAACGTCGCGGCGATGTCAATTGGCCGCCAAGATCATGTGATTTGACACCGTTGGACTTCTTTCTTTGGGGTTATTTGAGAAAAGGTGTACGTCGGTAAGCCAGCAACAATTGAAGAGCTAAAGGATGAGATAATTCGGCACATTAATGGCATAGAATCTCAATTATGCCTCAGCGTCATCGAAAATTTGGACCATGGGATGGAGGTGTGTTGCCGAGGCCGCAGCGGCCATTTGGCCAATATTATGTTCCATATGTAATTGAGATATACCAATATTATTATAATAAAGAGACATGATAATAATTTCCTAAAAAAAAGTATTTTATTAAAAATCAACACCGGCCCTTGAAACTTAACCACCTTTTAGTATACAGAAAAGTATTTTCTCAGTTCTGCGAGGTTAGCGATTACTAACGTTTTTTTTTTTTTTGTTTTTTGTTATTTCTGGTTGTATAGAAATATTTAAAAAAAATGAATTTAAGTGCAAACACTTTTACCATACAAAAGTCTTTTTGGCGGTTTTCGAATACGAGAAATCTGAATGCGCTTTGGTGCACAACCCCTTAAAATTACACATTTTAACGTTTTTGTCGGCTAAGAAGCTCATAAAATCAGATCTACTATACGAATTGTTACTTTCATTTTCTTCGTTTTTTGAGCTAAGCAAAAATAATTCATAATTTTCAATGGTCTTCTACCTGTTGTTCACACGCAATGTGAAAAAGCACTCAACACTTTGCGGCATATCTAAAATAGTAAATACCACAAAACAGTTCGCATGATTTGCCAGCAAGGTGAATGCAAATCTATGAAGGAAAACCGCAAAAATGCGTACCGTTATGTATAAATTATATATATGTACACATATTGAATTGCTCAAGCGGCTTCTTAAAGATAATAAAACGACAAAATCATATCTAACAAATCTGGTAACGCAGCCATGCACCTTGCTTTCATTGGAAAATTCTTATTATTTATAGATAACGAGAAAATTAACGGAATTTTTCCTTACTAATATACAAAATTCAAATCTTGGTACAAGAGCGTGATTCACGGACCCGTTGTTGAGGTAATTTTGTAAATAAAATATGTCAATTTGATATTCTGCTCGTATACGTTGGGCCGAATAAAAAATCAGCTGTTCTAGAAACTGCACCTCGTATGAATCTAGTTTTTGTATGTAAATACGTTTGAGGTGGGTTTCAAATTAATTTCTATGCGTTCGAATGTCGATTTTTATTCATCAAAACTATTTTTTTTTTTAATTTTCATAAAAATATATTAACCAACCTCTTCTCTTTCCTAACTTTCCTTCCTTAATTTTTGTTTAATTTATAGTTCTGCCTGTTCTTGCGATTATTTGCATACTTCCGACTTCACTCTACTTCGCAAAATTAATCGAATATAAAAGAGTTGCCCAGAGAATTTCATAGTCGTAAACCAAGACTATTTTAGAATCCTAGATTAGGGTTATTAATTTACTTGTTCCAAAGCAAACTGGAGTGATAAGCTGGGCAATGACGATAACCTAGCATGCGAAAATATTTCTATTATTAACAGATTATAAAAAGTGTGAGAGATTTCTAAAGATATTGGCAAAAACAATGATGCGGTCAGACTTAGTATTTTTGTTTCTCTTTTTACTTTACTTTTTTTGTTGTAGTTGTTTTTGCATTTTTGTTTTATGATAGTAGTAGGTTTAAAAATATCAGAAGAAATTTAAGCTGCTTAAATGTAAAAAAAGTTGTGAAAAAGAATTTAATTAAGCACCAACGCCAGTGCAGAGGCAAAACGCATTAAGAAAAGCACATAACTGCTACAATTAAACAAAAACACAAACAACAAAAATAGTATGTGCACAACAATAGTTTATTTAAGCATAACTAAGAGAGAAGAGAATTGGAAACTAAAAAGAAATTAGCGAGCAATAAAATGAATACGACCGTAGGGCCGCAACGCTTGCGCCACCACACCACCAGTGAAAGAAAGTTTTTCCTACTTTTAAATAAAAATAACGAGTAAGCATATGCGTGAGACATATGTACATATCTACTTATATACATTACATAGAACCTAATTGTTGTTGCTGCACACACCAAACCATTTAGCGTAGGTTAGTTCGGGGTGATGTATTATATACTTATATACACACACATATGGATGCATATGTATGCATGTGAGTACAACTAAATGTGTAAGCCAGTTTGTACAGAGCGATACTTGCAAGAGAGAATGGGCACACCATGTAAGTAAGTATATACATATGTATGTACGTACGTATGTAGTTATGAATTCATATTTTCACTTACGGGGATCTAAAAGCGAACAAATCAATGGTCGCTGTTTGTAAACGCCATTCTGTGCAATTTCTCCATTCGATTCCATTTTTCGTCGGCGTATTCGATTTTGGTGCGGTTTTAAGCAGGCCCGTTTCTATCTTTTAATTTGATTTATCAAAATATGTTTTAGCCGCTGTAGTTGTGTATTACAATAAAACTGATTTTGTAGCACGATTAAAAAAACGAGAACACGCTAAAAAGAAAACGGCGTACAAAAACGCATTTGCACAGGCACGTAATAACAAAGAATTTTTTCTTCGATTGCTGTCAATGTGAGCAAAACAAAATTTTATTACGTCTGCGCTTTCAAAACTATTATATTTTTGGTTTTGCGTTTCTTTTTTTAATTTTTTTTTTTATTTTTTTGGTTTTTTTATTTACATAAATTTTATTCTCCAATAAAATTCTTCGTGAATTTGGTAAAATATTCACTTTATTTGATTGTTGTGTCTCCTTTTTAACTTGTAAAAAGCAACGCAATTACAAAAACAATTTTCGGAACGTCACCATTTATCGGCTATACGCAAAAAATACCTCCGCTGCTCGCTTTCGCTGTACCAGCTCGTATTGGAAACTGTCTCACTCTGAGCTTAGCTACAAACACCCAAGTAACTGAATTCTTTACGTTTGTCCTGCCAACAGAATGCAGAATTGAACTACCCACTATACACAAACAATAAAGCAGCCCAGGAAAAACCTGCGCATTGCCTGTAGACAGTAACGAATTTTTGTCTCGTGTTGGAGACTTTCGGTAGTCATCGGCTTGTCCTTATTATTGTTTTTATGAAATGCTACCACCAACAACTTGTCCGCTATATGTAAAAGTAGTTCAAGACCCGCTGCTATCAAGCTTAGTTAATTTCTCGGCTAACCACAAATAACAAAGGCATTTGAACTCATAAAGGGCAGCTACCATACATAAACTCGTAGAAGGGAAGTGAAAAAGCTTCCGGTTCGTCTACCACTGGTGGGTTTTAGTTCGGTTGATTGAGTGCTCGTGCAGTCTATAGGAAGCAATTCATACATTATCGATTTTCAGCTGGGGTTTTTGTAGAGAATTTGCGCCCTCTTTTTTTTTGTTTTTGTTGTGCTAGTGCATTATGACAATGTCAGTTATGCCCATCAAGCACTGTGAATGTTGCAGTGTGGTGAATAGTTAGCGCTTGACGGATGGTGGATTGTGCGCACAAAATTCACACGATTCTTTGCACATGCTCAGTGTTTCGTAAGTAGTTACTTATAGAATTTGCTTAGCCAGCATAACCCGGAGTTTAGTGGAAATTATATTCACTCATTCAATGAGCCAGGACGTCAGCTTCTTTTGTAGCAAAAGTGGTTGAATTGCTAGAGGTTGAATTGATAAAGTAATGAAATGCATATTTTATAAAAACTTAATACAGAAAATTGCTAGCGACACACCCTCTTTTGATATCGACAACCCACAAGTGGCAAGGCCAAAATGGCGCCAGACGAGGGCCTACTTTTTTATGGTTGCCAATAATGCACTTATATTATTTATTAGTTTAAAAAGCGCAAAAATAGAATAAAGAGGAAATTTTTTTATAATCTAAATCAGCCTAGTTCGTTTCAATAAATTGATTTATGTATATTTCATAACAAGCGTAACTTGATGTTTGGTAGGTAGGTATGTAGATGAAATGGTTGAAGTACCACACTGGCACTCCCCAAGTAGCACTAAAGCGCCATTATGAGACCCCCAACAGGAAGATATCTACAGCCAACCAGAGCTGTTGATGTAATGCAGAAGATAGATGGGATTTAGGGGGGCGCACTGCCCTAGGCTGTCGAGCTACCAAACCCGGACATTTACACGGAAAGTGCTCAACAGTCATCGTCTTTGAAAAGTCCACACAGCTTCTGCAATGGAGGTTAAATCGTAACTCTAACTTTTCCGTGTGTGCCGATCGTCCAGTGACCGGTAAACACAACTACGAGTTTGGAAATTTAATGGCGTGAAATCCCCAAGACTTTATATGCCTTCCGTATTTTGTACTGGAGCCGAAGGGTTTTCGCAATAGCACATGAAGAAGTGCAGCTCTGGATCTTTTCTGCGCTTTCCTGAGAAATAAGTTGTGCAATTCCCCTTTAACAACTGTCAGGGGGATGCCGGTGACCGTGTAGGAGGGCCCTGAGGCCAATTCGTTCCCCCCTTCCTCGCAAGCTCGTCAGCAATTTCATTTCCCTCTATGTTCCTATGTCCTGGAACCCAGATTAGAAAAATGCTACCTGCACACCCAAGAGATTTAATCTCCTCTTTACTGGAGTTTACTAGTTTGGTTCTGTACCATTGCGATTTTTTTTAGCTGTCACGTTTAAAAAAATTGGTCCTATAAATTCGAAACTATTGGACTACCCGGTATTTTGTTTAAATTTTTTAAAATTAAAAAAAATGTATTTATTTTTTATTATATTTTTATTTTGCTTATTAAAACATATTATATTAAATTTAATTTCAATTTATTTTATTTTATTTCACTTAATATTTTCCAACTTTTTTCAGGCAAAAAGGGGTGGGCCTTTTAAATGTTTAATCTACTTCATTCGATTTTTCTATTTTGTTTTAATTAATTTTACTTTATTATACTTAAATTTCATTTATATTAATTTTATATTATTTTATTCACTTTATTAATTTACTCATTTTAATTCTTCACAATTTATTTTATTTTATTTAGCTTAAGGAAATTAGCAAGGAAATTAAATATCTTGGAGTAATCCTCGATAGTAATCTTTTATGGAAATCACACCTTGAAACAAAGCACTGACAGATTTCTGGCAGTGCACAGGTGTATTTGGGAAAACGTGGGGTCTTTCTCCTAGCAAGGTCCTATGGATCTACACGGCTGTGATACGACCTGTTATCGCATATGCACCAGTGGTCTGGATGAGAAGACTCTCTCTCTCATGGGAGTCAGGAGGACCTTATCGAGCCTACAACGCACTGTGACCATCTGTTGCACCGGAGCTTTTCCGAACCCTTCAAGCCCGGCATTAGATGCTCTGATTGGTTTGCCACCACTTGATGATTTCATCCAAGGAAAGGCCTTGAAGGTCATCTGGAGGCTGAAACACAATGAGAACTGGTACGGCCCCTGTCCGGCATTGGAAAACAGAGAAGGCATGGGCGTCGATCCCACGATTCCCTCCATGCCCCTTGACTCCATGCCATCAAGAGTCGTACTTGAAAAGAGATGCAGTGTAGTGCTGCCAGAGGCTCAGTTGAGGTCAAACTCAGAAAATGAACCCGGCAAACACTGTTTTCGCATTTTTACGGATGGCTCCAGGACCGAGCATGGCTCCACGCGAAATCCAGCGGGACAAAACTGCACTTTGCTCTTGGAATGCATGCATCTGTGTTTTAAGCAGAGGTGTATGCAGTTCAAGAAGCGATGAACTTTGTTGTGGAAAACCGATGGAGAGGCAGATCTATATGTGTCTGCAGCAACAGCCAAGCTGCGCTTATGGCCTTAGACAGCCCCCCAACATCAGGGGTAGTTATGTCCTGTAAATCCAGGCTGAACTATGTCGGTAGACATAATAGCCTGATACTAACAGGGGTATCGCGGGTAACGGGACCTCTGACACCTTAGCTAAGATGGGCTCTGAGGCCAACTTCTTTGGCCCAGAGCCCGTTTTGCCACTCCCTTCTGCGGCCATCACAGCCACGGTTAGCAAATGGGTAACTACCACCCACAAGCGGTCCACTTTCTCTGGGCGAAGCACATGGAAAGGTTGGGCATCTCAGACAGTGTACTCTGCCCAGCTTGTGAAGAGGAGGATGAGACGCCGGACCACTTCCTGTGCGTCTGCCTCGCCTTCGCTCGAATCAGGTTTGAGGTCTTTGGCACTGATACCTTAAAAAGCGACCATCTTGGCTCCTTGGCACCACAAGATCTACTCAGATTTCTTCGCAGATCGGGTAGATCTAAAGAAAATTAAAAGGGAATCCAAGTGTAGTACAATGAACTTAATTAATGTCTGAGCTCTGCACTTGCTAGTTGTCCCGACAAAAAAAAAAATTCAACAATTAACAAGGGGCGCTGCTCGGGCGATCCGGTTCGATAACAAAACTTTAAATGCGTTTTTCTCGAAACTTATTTTTTTGAACTGGTGATCACTGTAACTTAAAAAGCGCTTAATAGATTTCAATAAAATTTATACTGCATTTGAAAAACCAAAAAACTCGTGCCTGATCGAAGGTTTTTTTCAAAAATTTCGATTTTTTTTAACATATAATTGCCGTTTTTTTTCTCGAAATTCTGAAAAAAAAATCCTGAGGCCGGCATATTGTTAATTTTGAAAAAAAGCTTCGATCAGGCACAAAATTATTTATCTAGTAATAAAACTAATTTCTCTTGTCCCATTGATTTTAGATGAATCTGTAAGGACTTGTGATGATCACCGCAGGAGACTTATGCAGAAACGGGCTCCACACAAACAGAGATAACTTTTACAAACATTAATTTTTTTTTTGCTATAGTCAAGTCGAAACATAATGTATTAATAGTATGTTTTTATTTTTGTAAAATAAAGCAATTGACAAAGCAAAAAAAAAAGTATTGAAAATCATCATTTTCTCGGGCCCCTGAATACCCCTAACCCCTCAATACAATTTAATTTTATTTAATTCAGTTTTACTTTCCATCAATTTTATTTACTTAAGTTTTATGCTTTTAATATAATTTGATTTTATTATTTTTATTTTATTTCATTTTATCTTATTTTATTTCGTTTTTATTTTTTATTTGATTTTTTTATCTAATTTCTTTTAAATTTTTTATTTATATCTAATTATTTTTTTTAATGTACTTTTTTAATTAATTCTTTTGTTTATTCTTTTTTTATTATTTTTTTATTCTTTTTTTCTTAAATTTTTTAATTTTTATTTTTTCTTTTATTTTATTTTATTGTAGTTTTTACATTTTTTAATGTTTTATAATTTTATAATTTTTTTTTTATTTTTTTATTTACTTTTTTTTATTTAATTGTTTTTTAATAATTTTTTTTTTAATAAATTTTTTTTTTTCAATACATTTTTTTCTTTAATAAATTTTTTTTTAAATTTAATTTTGTTTTAATTTAATTTTTTTAATTCAATTTTTATGTAATTTGTTTTTATCTAATTATTATTTTTTTAAAGTACTTTTTTATTTAATTATTTTGCTTATTCTTTTTTTTTACATTTTTTCTTATTTTTTTTTATTGTTTCAATTTTTTTTAATTTAAATTTTTTTTTATTTAATTGTTTTTAATATAATTTTTTTTTTATTTATTTTTATAATTATTATTATTTTTTTAATGTACTTTTCTATTTAACTCTTTTGTTTACATTTTTTTTTTATTTTTTATTTATTTTTATTCTTTTTTTCTTGAATTTGTTTTATTTTTCCTTTTCTTTCATTTTTTTTTACTTTTTTTATTTTTTTTATTTTACCTTTTTACTTTTTTATATTTTCCTTATTTTACTTTTTTATTCGATATTATTTTGATTTTTTATTTTATTACTTTATTTTTTCTTATGTTTCTTCTTCTTTTATTTATTTTATTTATTTTGTTTTTTTCCTTTTTCAATTATTTAATTTTTTTTTATCTTTTTATTTTTATTTATTATTTAGTTTCTATTTTAGTGTATTTCCGTTCTATTTAATTGTTTTTTATTGTTGTTTCAATATAATCCAATTTGTCTTCATAATTTGCATCTATTTTTATTTTCTTATTAATGCATTCGTTTTTATCTACGCATTTCATCATTTTTTATTTTTTCATTCACTGCATTCAGCAGTCCCATTTACTTTTAATGCAGCATCTACAAATGTCTCAAGTATTTAAGTTAATTTTGTACGAAGCAACTTTTTTTTTTGGTGAAAGCTCCGACCAAAGTGATTGACCAAAGCGAAGCCATACACAGTAATCAATCAATCGATTACGAGCCCAACGCGATCTTCTGTATACGAAGTTGCGCCGAGTTAAATGCACTTTCTGGTAAACAAAGAAAATTCTCGCTTTTTAAAAATAAAACCACATACATACGAGTATAAATAAAAAATGAGATAACATAAATTCTTGGGATGGTAACGAGCAGACTGACGCAG
This sequence comes from Anastrepha obliqua, assembly GCF_027943255.1. Taxonomy (NCBI): domain Eukaryota; kingdom Metazoa; phylum Arthropoda; class Insecta; order Diptera; family Tephritidae; genus Anastrepha; species Anastrepha obliqua. The sequence continues at coordinate 120,394,405 of NC_072896.1, read as the reverse complement.
CGCGATTTATTTTAAGATTTAAAGTGAATACTAAAAATGCAAGCACCATGGAAAGTTAAAAGATATGCTTTTCATTTTATTTAAATAGTCTGTGCATAGTACATTTAAGTAGAAAAAAATCGTTGCTTTCTTGTGGGCATAGGAAAATTCTGAATCAGTGGAATTATGAATTTGCGAACCTTCACAAACTGTGTGCTCTACAGCACATTTTGCTATTAGATCAATAAAATATGGTCTTTCACTGATCTATTGATTACTATTGATTACTGCACCGTAACTGACCAATACTTTGAATATTGCACTGAAATCTAACCAATTAATGCTTAACTGTGGAAAGTGTTAAGTTGCTTTACTTGCCCAGGCAAAAGTCCACACATACCCATTGATACTTATACTTGTGTATGTATGTACATATGTATATAACACAAATAAAAAAATTTAATCGGATTTGATTTAAATCGGATTTGATTTAATTTTTTTATAGTAAACATCATAATAATTGTCCATTTATGTGTTTATATGCTCAGCCTGCGCAAAAATGATTTTAGAATGTGCTATTGTAGATCGGTGGGTACTGTTCTCAGCTTAGATCATCAGCAAAGTGTAAAAGACCAATAAACTCTGTGCCAAAAAAAAGCAAAATATGGTACATTTGTTTAATGATTTGCAGTTTTCTTCTACCTTTTGAACCTATTTTGGTGGCTATTAAGTATTTGCAAATTGTAACTTTTGTTGCTGCCATTTTTCTACATATACATACATATGTATGTATGTATGTATACACTACAATTTCAGTCATTAGTCAGACAACTAAAAGGTAAGTCGAATGGGTGTATACATCAGTAAATTGTGTACAGAATAAATAGCACATAATAACTAAAAAGTTTCCGAAGTCATCACGCTGCGGGTAGGATGTATGTATACAACTGTGTGTGTATATATCTATGTATAAATGTAGTTATGAGATGTACATATGTACATATGTATCTACATGACACTTTATTACATGCATACACACATACAGATGTGCATAATAGGTGTACGTATGTTGACGTTCCAATATGCACCATTTTACTAATCTACGTACATAAACACGTACTCGCACATACATACAATGGCCAGTAAGAGCAGCAAAAATTGCATCTCAAATAAATATAATTTCCTATATACAGTCGACTCTCGTTAGTTCGAAATTCGAGAGACTCTTAAAATATTACGAATTATTGAGCGTTTGAAATACTAAATGGTTCGAGAGAGAGTTTTATTTATTGGGAGAAAATAAATAAAATTTCGAATTAGCAAGCGTTTTTATTTAACTGCTAATGTTTTACATATTCATAATTCGAATTTATTAATCTTTGAAAAGAACTCATTTATACGGGTTTGCTTCGAAGCACATTGCTGCTGTTCAGGTTAGGTTAGGTTAGATAGTGATGGTTGCCCAGAGAAAGGGCCCAATTGGACGATAGAAGTTTGGTTCATCCTTTGTGATACCATTGCAAGAGGGGGAAAAGAGGTGGAGGAAAAGGACGATAGGACGAAAGGGAAAGGGGTGGGGAGGCTTGAGTATTTGTGGACTATGAACGGTGACTAGTCTGCGGTTGCGTTAGCCTCTTTATGCTGCTGATGAAGTTCATCAGATTTTTGTTATCAAGACCTGCTATATCAGCAGGCGCAGAAAAGAAGTGAGAACCAAGATGCTTAAATCTTAATCCCGCGAGAGCTGGGCAGCTAAGGAGCAGGTGCTGAGATGATTCCACCTCATCGTCCATACAGCTGACGCAAAAAGGACTCGAAGTAATTCCGAGTCTCACGGCATGTGTACCCGCGGGCAGTGCCCCATGAGGATGCCCACGACGACGAAATTTGAGAGATGAGATTTTGTCATCCTCAGAATATCCCTCGAACGCCTCCTATCGAAACGTGGCCAGAAGGACTTCGCGACCTTACACGTTCGTGTACTTACCCAGCGCTCGCTGAGTTCGTGCAAAGCCCATCCTTCCAGGAGTAGAGCGGAGGTTGTCAAGGGGATCCCGATCCTCTCCTTTCGCGGGCACACCGCCTCACAGGTCCCTTGTCTGGCCAGCTCGTCGGCTTCGCAGTTTCCAGTAATGTCACTATGACCAGATACCCAAATTATCTTTATATCGAAGAATTCTGATGCAATCGAGAGAGAGACCATGCATTCCCTGACCAGTTTCGAAAGCACCATAATAGAGCCTTTGGCGCAATTGCCGCTTGGCTATCGGAGTAAATATTTACCTTCTCAACAGTTGTTACGCAAGTAAGTAGCCAATCAGCTGCTTCTTTAATCGCGGCCACCTCTGCTTGGAGCACACTGTAGTGATCCGGTAACCTGAATTTGAGTTTGATGGGGAGCTCTTTGCAGAATACTCTTCCTCCAATCCTACCGTCCTGCTGCTCAGACTTTTCAACAATTTGTTTAAGGAGAAAAAGTGCCTGATATGTATGCTGTTGCATCAGTTTCGTTTTGTAGGTAAAAGCTTTGTAAGTTATCGAATGGGGCTCTTGCTACCTTAACTGACACATTTGCGAAATGTTCTGGTGTATCGTCTGTATCTTCATCGTTGCTCTTTTCATTCGTATCTGTCGGAGATAAAATTTCGCCACCGGTTAGTGATCCTGAGACCGCAACATCTTCATTCACTTGAACATAGTCAGAAAAACTGGCATCGCTTTTCTTCTCATTTCTTTCTGTCCTCCTTCTACTTTTTCAATTAATTTCTTCTTTCCAGCAATCGTCAAACATTTATACTTTTTAGTACTCATATTTAATACAAATTTTTAATCGGTATACCAACGAAGCGATTCGTGCGGAAACGTGCGTCCAAATGCACCTATGTTTTATGCGTAACACGCAACCACGCACAGTAAAGGTATTTTCAGGCGAGTCCCAAAATTCAAAGTTCTTACTTACACACCAAGAAACTTTGCAAATTTAAATTGTCGAGTTCAAATTACCACGTCGTAGCAATGATTTTTTCGTTCAAATTACCGAGTGCACAAAAATGTATGGACATAATTTGGAATATAAAGAGATTTTGTAGGGGACTCGTGATGACTTTGAATTAATGAGAGGTTCGAAATATTGAAAGTTTGAATTAACCAGAGTCGACTGTATGTACATATGTATATACATATTATTTGCGTAATACTAGTCTCCATGAGCACACAGAACCTTCCATAAAAATGATGATAATGTGGCGAATACAATCGGGACAGATTTTGGCCGAACTTTCGATTCCCATTGCAGTGTGCATCTTAAATATTTCCTACAATAGTAGCGGGTGTTTTTTCATTGCTCCGGTGGAAAGACCAGGTGGAGGAAGCCCTATGCTCGCTTGGTGTACAGAATTGGAGAAGGCGCGCGCTGAGCAGAGGCGTCTGGAGAGAGTTAGTGAGGTCGGCAGTAACTCGGTAACGAGTTGTTATTGCCACCTAAGTAAGTAAGTAAGAGTGTTGGCAAGTCATCATGAATCGTTAAACCATAGAGAATAAGATGCAAAACTCTTTAATTTTGTGTGAGAGCGCGCCCAGGAGCTCGTTTCAATACTTGGCAGCATTGCCACTGCCTGGACTGATGTACAGCTAATAGTCGAAATGGCGGACTGCCAGAAGCAAGGCACTAAAAATAGCTTACGAAAACAGTTCGTTTTTACATTAATGGAAAAATGTCGCAATTTAAATATTTATAATTGCATACTTATTTTAAAATAAATTCAATTGAAACGTAATAATTTAAATTAAATTAGTTTATTCAATTTTACAAAACCTCATCTATGCGTTTAACGCCTGAGCAACGCTTCCAAATTGTGGATATTTACTTCGCAAAAGGAAAAATCTTTTTCGTGAAGTTCATAGAGCACTACTAGCAGCATCAGCGGTCCTTATTTCTTTCGAAATGGGGAAGGAGCTGCCGTGACGATGAATGGCGAGCGCTAACGAGCCATCTTCTTCTTCTACCTGGCGTTGTTGTTGTGTCACAGCCCTTCGTGAGCCATTGCTTCCTTCACAGCTTCCTGTCACTACCGTCCAACATTGCACGCGCATTCTCCTAAGATCAGCTTTCACATCTTCTAACCACCTTTTCCTCGGACGTCCCCCTTTTCCTTCTCCAATTGGGCGAACATCTGGTGCATTTCTCGGTGATCGCTCCCTTGGCATTCTAGCCACATGCCCCAGCCATCTAAGTTCTTCAGACTTCATAAATCTTATTATAGTTTATTTCTTAACTATGTCGGCCGCCGTAGCCGAATGGGTTGGTGCGTGATTACCATTTGGAATTCACAGAGAGGTCGTTGGTTCGAATCTCGGTGAAAGCAAAATTAATAAAAAAACATTTTTCTAATAGCGGTCGTCCCTCGGCAGGCAATGGCAAACCTCCGAGTGTATTTCTGCCATGAAAAAGCTCCTCATAAAAATATCTGCCGTTCGGAGTCGGCTTGAAACTGTAGGTCCCTCAATTTGTGGAGCAACATCAAGACGCACACCACAAATAGGAGGAGGAGCTCGGCCAACCACTTAACAGAAGTGTATGCGCCAATTATTTATTTATTTTTTTTATGTCGTCCAGTTCGGCATTGTGCCTAATGTGCCTAACGAGCCATGCTGACTGAATTTTTATTTTCAAAAATTAATTAGCTAATCACCGATGACATTTGGTTCCAACAAGACGGCGCAACTTGCCACACACCGGACTGAACAATCGATTTATTGCAATACCCAAGCCATCATTGGCGCTATGTAGTCAGAGTTATTGGAAAAAGTAGGCAAGAACTCAAACTCGTAGTCGCGCCATACGTATGCCGGATATTCAAAAAATAAATGCCATGAAATTAACTACCAGATAACAGATAAAAAAATCGGCCCTTGAAACTTAACCACCCTTTAGATAAGGAACTGTTGTAGTATCATAGTAGCATAAACATTCCCCATACTTACATATGGGGAATGCTGCTGGAGTGACAGTCCTGGCCGGATATAAATCCGGGTCGTTTCGGTAACGTAGAACCGACTGTCGTGGAACTATTTGCATTTGGTGGTCTTTGGATGTGTGCCGCCGAGGTGGCGGCGGCCATTTGGCCGATATTTTGTTCCATACGTAATTGAGCCGTACCAATATTATCATAAGTAAGAGAAATTACAATAATTTCCTAAAAAAATTGTATTTTATTCGAAATCAACACCGGTCTTTGAAACTTAACCACCCTTTATAATCATTCTAAGTTTTCAAGCTCCTAAAAGAACACCCTATGAAACATTTTTCATGGCAGTAATGCGCAAAAAGTCTGACACCACCTGCCGACAAAGACAAAAACTTTGTACTTAATCATCTATGGTATAAAATAATTTTTGATATTTTATTTCTAAGCAGTTGGGATCGAATTTGGAATCACCGGACTAAGAGCAGTTAACCAAAGCAGAGGCAGTTTGACGTGCGAGCATATGTTAATGTATGTATGTATGTATATGTAATACTAATATATGAAGTGGTAGAGTATACTGATTCATTAAATGCTTATATATATGTATGCATGTATTTTTACTATATATTTACACATACATACATATGTAGGTAGGCCTTACTCATGCCCGCATGGCTGGCATTGAATAGATGAACGTATTTGGAATTTCATGCTAAAACGCAAAATATACACGTCTGAAATTAAATAGCATGATGAAATCAATGAATGTGCACTGATTAGTTACTAACATTGTGGTACACATAACTGAAAATATGAAAAATCTCAAAGTCAAACCAACTGGACCGAATGGATGGCATGTTTGTGCGAGTTGCCGTGCAGACAACAGCCCACATTCGGCCGGGCACTTTCAAACACACTGAAGACTGCTTGTGAAAGGTACTACCAACAGACTGAGAGGAGAATAATAAAAAAAAACAACAATCATAAGCAATGAAAAGAAAAAATAAATGAGTCATACGCCGGCGACCGTTTTGGCGAATTGACATGACTATGCAAATGACAGCAATAATTGTAGAGTTGCTGGTAATGCGGCAACGGCATACACTCAGGCTGTGTTAACTGGGAAAGCAACAACTAATAAATAAATAAAATATAAAAAAAAACAACACATAAGAAAGTAAATAATAGAGAAACAATATTTAAATGAAATTTACGCCGCCGAGTGTTGGCGTATGCCGGTGGGCCTTGCACATGACTTTGGCATTATCACATTGAAAGTATGCGAATACAACAAGTACTGGCAAAATAGATTGCATTCTTTCTTTTGCTTTTCTTATTTTTACTTATTGCCATGGTTAATTCCGGAGGGATAAAAGCAGGTTCAGGTGGTTAAAAACATATGACATCATTTTTTTAAGTTAACAATCAGAATGAACCGAGTTGTGTGTGTACGAATGGAGGAAGACATGACTGAAATAGAGTATGCGGTCTAATCGGTGACAAGAGAAAGAGTAAAAAATCGCTAACTAAAATGCTGTGAAATTAACGAATAAGTATGTATGTATGTATAAACAGTTATGAGCATATTGACAGAAAAAGAAATGATTTCATATGGGCGATTCTTGCACAAAGGTCATTTAAATAAAATTGTATGACTTACAAATGCTGTATAAATAAAGTTGCGTTTAAAGTAGTGCATACAATTGAAACAGAAAATATATAAAAATAAATATCTCACATTTTTAAATTAAAAAATACACTTGTGAGTCACAAATCGAGGTATAAACGCGACGTCTTCGCAACTATGTATGTATGTATGTATATTTGTGAACTTCATTTCTAAATGACCTTGCTGGTGGGCAAAGCTATAAAATTCTATTTATTTATGCATTTTGTTCACTCACCCAATCCATATTTGTAGAATATCTCTTCGACGGAAACTATTTTGGGTTGATCCGCATGTTGTTGCGATGGTTTGTGCTCCCTTGCAGGGATTGCTGGCGCTGCTTTGGGTTTGCCTGCTTCAACTGTCTCCTTCTTAGAGGAGATCGTGTTTGTTACGGTTGGAGCGAGCGGTTTAACAGCAATGGGCTCACTAACTGCGGCTGTCTTGTATGCAGCTGCAGCAGGAGCATTAGCTGCCGGTGTCGGAACTAACGGCGCCGTATTTTTCGGCACTACTTCGTCTTTAACTTTTTCAACTTCAGAATGCTTGGCCTGTGCAGAGGCGATAGGGACGACGTCCTCTTCTGCATCCAAATCTGTTACTGGTTTAACAATATTCGTTTTTGTTTGGAATTCGGATGATACAGGGCGTTCTTCTTTGAAATCGCCAAGTAGATCTTCAGAAGAAATAAATTTATCATTATCCTGCTCTTTGAGGGCAGCAGTTACTGGATTCTTCTTTGCCGGCGATGGGTTACACGACAGCGAAGGGGAATCTGTATCGGAGTCCTTGTTGGAAGCCGAAGCGGAATGCGATGACTTTCCAACAACTAGGTCATCGTCATAGAAAGTATTTGTTTTTGTTGCAGGCGCTGCAGGTGCAGAAGGTGCGAAGTTGGCATCGAAATCTTCGGTGAATGGTTGTAGTGGTGCATGCTGTTGTGCGGCATCACTAGCACTGAAATTTAATAAATCATCTTCTTTTACAGTGGGCTCAGCTATTTTGCTGGGCACAATTGGTGCCGGTGCTGTTGCTGTTGCTGGTGCTGGTTCCGCTGTACGAGCTGGCAATTCAGTAGCTGGTTTGTTTGCATCGCCAGCGCCGGTAAAAAAGCTACGCTCAGCATTCATGAAGTCATGTATACCCTGTTTGGTATCATGCTGCAGTTGTTGGCCAAAGGAATGTACATCCTTGGAGGCATTGGAGAAAAAATCATCGAAATCATTTGAATGCTGTGCAAATTTGGCATCCAACTGCTCCTGCGCCTCTTTCGCACCAGCAGACATGCGTTGTACGAAAGCTTGAGGATCTACGTGTTCAAAATCAATGTCCTTCTGCTCATTGGCAAAGTAGTGCTCTGTGTGCGAGTTATCATCTTGTGCGCCCGTCGACCCGCGTCCGCCACCACCACTTAGTAAGTCATATGTGGCATTTGTTGCTTGCTTTGCTGCATCGGCGGTGTGAGTGAAAACGTCCTCAGCGGTAGCAGCTGCTTCCTTTTTCAAGTCGGCAAAATTGATATCCATTTTTTAAAATGATTATATGCTTCGATTTTAATTATATGCTCTGACAGCCTCCCGTTAACTTATTGATTTTCACAATCCACAAATTTAAATTGTTTTCTCTTTTAATAATTCAATCCTTTTCAATGCTGATACGTTTACACTCGATTTTTCTATCGAAATAGCTTTTTCTTTCGTATTAGTCAGACTTTTAAGTTCCAAAATTGTTCGAATTTATCACAAATTTATTTAAATATCTTTGCTCTTTCCCCTTTTTGACACACTTAAGACAATTCAGTGCGTGCCACTTTAATCAGTTCTGTAAATTTTTGCTGCAAATAAATTCAATTTTTTGCTCGTGAACTCACGTACTAAAGTTTTTCTCCAGCTCGCCCCAACGTTGTTGCAATTTCAAGAACAAACTGCAAATGAAACGTATATGTGGAGGAAATACACAAGATTTCTTGCAACCGGGTGCTCTTTGCGGCCCACTGCCGATGACACTCTCTGTTGCTTTCTCGCTCCAACTATTATCCCCAACAGCTTGCGTCCTTCTCTCCAGTGGCGCAGTTGGTCAATTGGAATGAATTTGTAAATGAACTATAAACAATATTTACCTTGTCAAGAGATGTCGTTATAAGCACTCAGAATCTGATTTCAATAGGATTTTCAATTATAAACATTTCTTTATTTAAACAAAACCGAAAGCATTTGGTTTAACAAAATTTTAAAACTTTCCAAAACTTTTCTGCAATTGAAAGCTTTTTTTTTTGTTGATTTTGGTTTTGTTTCCGATATTCATGGAAAGTGAGTGGCTCTCAGCTGTTTGGAAAAACAGTGTTGTTAAAGTCATTTTACTGATAAAGCTTTTTCCCCATTTGTTAGTGTTCGAGGTGGCGGTATTATAATTATTGTGTTAATAATTGTTGAGGGTTTTACCAAGTTTAGAACAGTAGCTAATTTAGAACAAAGTTATATAAGGTCTCTTTTTTCGCCAAGACTTAGCAAGTGGCAAATAGATGAAGCAAATGAACGTATGTCGGTAACGCGGGAAAAGAGCTGCCTGACAGAGAACGTTAATGTGTTGGTAAGGCAGGCGAATCTTACATGTTGCTTTCGCATACAAATTTTTCGTCAAGTTAATCGAGCATAAAGATAACGAGCGGGGAAGTGGAGAATAGAAGAAGCCTATATTTGTGTTGTAAATTTTTTGTCTTATTTTTTATCAAATGGCGCATACATATCTGTGGTGAGTTTTCAAATCAAGTTTAACCCGACGAAACTCACTATTATAAAATTTTGACAGCGAAGATATCAATTTGAGAACTTGTTAAATTCTGGAAGAGCTCTAAAATTTGGTGCAATAGTAATAGTTAGTTTTGGCATTCAAGTTAAACGGTTGAGATTAAGAAGAAGATTATCAAGAATTTCTGAACAATCTAAAAATCCAGCTAGGAGATCAAAATAAGCAAGTAAGTAACTGAACAGTTCCTCTAGATACGAGGTCTTGTAAGTTTGTAAGCTTACCATGAGAAAAGTAAAATGGCATATGGTAGCCAAGATTAAGGGAACTGAAAAATAAAAACAAGCGAATCATCTTTGCACTCATTCCATTCTGGTGGGGTAAAAACTGTAAGTAGTACATTTAGGTTTTGAGCGAACTAAATAATATTTTTCTGATCTAGGGTTCCTCAAAATCTTTCGAATATCTACTTTAACTCAAATTGGGCTTTTGGAAGCACAATACAATACAATCGAATATACAACTACGCTAATCAACTAATTCAATAACAGAAACCAACTATCTGTTTGCGATTTTGTAGTGTGAGATAAGAACATTATATGTATATATATATATATATATAATTGGCGCGTACACCCTTTTTGGGTGTTTGGCCGAGCTCCTCCTCCTATTTGTGGTGTGCGTCTTGATGTTATTCCACAAATGGTGGGACCTACAGCTTCAAGCCGACTCCGAACGGCAGATCTTTGTATGAGGGTATGAGGAGCTTTTTCATGGCAGAAATACACTCGGAGGTTTGCCATTGCTGCCGAGAACATTAGTATAAGATAAAACATTAATTCTGGGAAAGAGGCATTAATTCCGATTGATTTAAACTGACTTGAGAAACACGTGACATTGCCATATAAAAGTGCAATTTTCGCCTTTAACAAAGAAAGTCCTATTAGACGGATATGAATTTAAACGAATTACTAACAGTTACGAAGTTTTCTACATAAATTTTGTAATTTAAGTTTATTGTCTATCTTTCGATCGGTCTTTCAGTGTTTGTTTAACACGTTGAGTGCCACCATACAACAAAAAAAATGGGGTTCGTCCGGCCACGATTTTTTTTACATAATACAATAGAATATTTGAAATTTTGAATAGGCCATATGATGCCATATTGGTCTAAATATGGCCAAGCAGCATAAACAATGCAATGGCTCTAGCATGGCGCGAATACACGACCACTAATAGCCTCTATGAAGCAGCTGCATCAGCACAAACCGAAATCTCACACATTATACCGCGAGACCAAGTGTCACCACGAGGCCTGAAAGTCTCTTCGCACTGTGAGACCAACCTGGACTCACATGGCACTCAACGTGTTAACTGTGTAGAATTTTTTAAACTAAGTCTGAGCCTGCAAACTTGGGCGTTTAAATTTATTTTATGTGGTAAACCTATTTTAGTACTAAAAAATTGCCACTGAGTACTGTAGTGAGTAACTGCACTATTAATTTGCTACTTTAAGTTTGTCAGCACTTATTGCCAAATGTGTATATGACTATCTCATTCATACACACGAGTATTCTTTTTCATTTGAGGGCGAAAAACGGAGTCGAGATAATAGAAGAGAAGTAATAAAATATTGGAATAAATTAGAATTAGTGTTAAGCGACTGGTAGAATGGGCAATTTATATGGTGATAGCGGTGACAACGGTGGAGTTGATCAAGAACACCAGCAAAGTAGTGATTTTGTTAATTGTTGCAGCAAAATGCGAGATAATTTAACGGCCGATGTATCCAACTGCAGCAATAGCAGCTGCGGTGCAACATCAACGGCAGAACTTCGTGTACGTAAAAATGGCTTCAAGGCCAATGCAACAGAAGCCTCACCTGCCAATGGTTGCCTGAAGGTAGAGTACTAATGTGAACAGAATATTAATATCGAATGTTTTATGCACTTCTACAACAACTAATAAGTCTTCGCATGTGCTAAATTATTTAAAACCTCGAGTTTAATTATTCTATGTAGTTAAGTGAGCATTTGCTATGTAATTTTATTATGGGAAAAACTTTCCTTTACTACCACGATATATTTGAATGGGGGGCGGAGGGGGAGGGGGCGTGGCACCACCCACCACGCCCATTAGAAAGAGCAAGGTCACACCATTATAACTGTGAAAGTCCCAACCTCCTAGGGTCCCTATAGAACCCGCAGGAGAAGTTTAAAAATTAGGTTTTTTCCGACCACATTTGCAGTTTGTACTGAAATACAGTTGAAGAGAAGAGAATACAGCAGTCGACAACCCAGCAAGCATTTAACTTAGGTTTTATAATTCATAGCACTTATGAAAATGTTGTTTTATCTTAAAAGTTATGAGTGCCGATGGCGAAAATTTAGGCGATTTTTATTTCAAATTTTCAGCTTTTGTAAAAATATTTGTTTTTGTAATATATATGTATATTTGAAAGCAAAAATGCGCCGCAGGCGAAAATTTGGACTAAAAATCGCGCGATTTTTATTCCAAATTTTCAGCATTTGTAAAAATATTTGTTTTTGTAATATATATGTATATTTGAAAGCAAAAAACCGCCGCAGGCGAAAATTTGGACTAAAAATCGCGCGATTTTTTTTCCAAATTTTCAGTGTTTGTAAAAATATTTGTTTTTGTAATATGTATGTATATTTGAAAGCAAAAAAGAGTCCGCAGGCGAAAATTTGGACTAAAAATCGCGCGATTTTTATTTGTAAAATATTTGTTTTTGTAATATATATGTATATTTGAAAGCAAAAATGCGCCGCAGGCGAAAATTTGGACTAAAAATCGCGCGATTTTTATTCCAAATTTTCAGCATTTGTAAAAATATTTGTTTTTGTAATATATATGTATATTTGAAAGCAAAAAACCGCCGCAGGCGAAAATTTGGACTAAAAATCGCGCGATTTTTTTTCCAAATTTTCAGTGTTTGTAAAAATATTTGTTTTTGTAATATGTATGTATATTTGAAAGCAAAAAAGCGCCGCAGGCGAAAATTTGGACTAAAAATCGCGCGATTTTTATTCCAAATTTTCAGTATTTGTAAAAATATTTGTTTTTGTAATATATATGTATATTTGAAAGCAAAAAAGCGCCGCAGGCGAAAATTTGGACTAAAAATCGCGCGATAATAATATAAGAGTTATTCCCTTTATGTTGACTGGGTTTTTCTCATTTCGCTTTGTTCTTCTCTCTCTCATCGTTCGTTTGACAGTTCGCTCCTCACATTTATTCTGCACGGCATTACAAACGTTTAGAAGAACATTTGTAATAATAAAATTCTAATAGAATTTGTAGTATTATTTAGTGAAAATAGCTTTAAATCAATTCTTCAATTAATAAAGAGTGTTTATAAGTGAATTCGTTACTTTTCTGTGTTTGTATTTAAGTGAAATAAGCGTCTGTAATAGGGCATTTTTTCAAGCTTATGCAAAAAAGGTGCATTTTTAACGTTAAATATTGCTATTAATTCTTAATTTTAATTTATAAAAAGTAATATAAATCAAAAGGCTGATATAGTGACTACATTTGCGTGTTATAATTTTTAAATTCGGTCCACGCACTTAGACATTATAAGCAAATATATCGTGGTAGAAAAGGAAAGCTCAGCCTTATTATGTGAAGTGAAAGCGTGACTTTATTTTTATTTATTTGCCTATTTGAGTCAAGTGATAAAACAATGTGGAGAGAACTGGAAAATTTGTTGGTGCCGAAATTTTAGGGGTATGCGCGCTTTTGCATGTGCTGGAATAATAACGTAAAGAAACTCGTTCCATATATGTTTATAGGTCACACCCTCAATGTGTTGAAAAAAAAAGAAACAGTGAATACCAACCGGCAGAACAAGTAAAATAAAGTGGGAGTTTATTAAGGTCTGATTAAAGAGTTTCAAAATGTTTCATGTTTTGTATAAAAATATTAGAATATGTGCTTTGCGCGATTTTTAGTAGATTTAGTAGAATTTTGATGACTGAATTTTTGTTAGTGCCGAATTCCAGCGTCTTCCATTGGAATATGTGTCTTTTGACGTTTACTTTAGTTTTTTCCTTTATTGTTTTTGATTTTTTTTGGCTTGCTTCCCATGCTTCAAAAGGATTTGCCGCAAATGTTTTGAAAATAGCTCGAAGAAAAAAATTGTTAGAAATTTTTCGAATCATACGATATTTCCGCATATCTGTTAAAGCGTGTTAATTAAAGATAAGGAATTTTATATTCCCACATTTCTATAAATTTTCTTCGAATCAAGTTCTTATCAGTAATGTGCCATTTGTGCCGATAACTGAAATTTTTAAGTAATTTTTTTTTATGTAATTGCACTACCATGACTCATACGAATTTCTACAATATTATGGGCAGTACCCTGTCATTTTATTTATTTTCATTTACTGAATTAAACGACGTTAGTGAAATATGAACATTGTTTGTGTAGAAATATGGTCACTTAGCGAATTGTAAATTTTCGCCCTTAAAATTTTCAATAGCTAAAGCATAGCGTAATGAAACGAATTGTGCGAGTTAGCAAAGGAATTCGGTTTCAGTACGCGGACTACAGCACGGACGGCAGTTATACAGTATTTTTTTTTCATTCTGCCTCATTCTTCAAAAAACATTGAACCCGCTTAGTGAATATTTTTTTAAGTTTAAAATTAAACGATTGATGTTCAAAATTCATAGTTGAAAAGTTTAAATTATCAAAAATCATTTGAAATGCTCTTTTATCAATTAATGAAAACTAGAAAAATCTTCAAAACTGCATTTTAAATATATGTGTATGTATGTACATATACAGCCATGGACAGATAAATAGCACGAATGTGAACCTTACATGTTAAGTTAAGTTTTTAGTACGAACTCTGGTTTGATCAAATAAATTTGTTTGTTTACATTTATTACCGTTGTTAAGCTTACATTTATGCGAGGAATTTACCGTTTTTTTTCAATGCAATTTTTTGCGTTCTAAATATTTTATTTATGCTCATTGCTGTTTTGAAGTGGACACAAAAATAGCACATTTTAACTTGTGCAGCGGAGAGTAAAAATTTAATATTGTTTCAGCGATTTTTAGTATACATTTTGTTTCTTAAATGAAATTGTATCGTAATTACTAAAAATGGGCCGTGAAAAACATTGCACGCCGGACAAAAAGAGCTGTTGTTGTTTGTTGTTTTTAACAGCATAGTTAGCCCTGCCAGTGTAGGTATATCATCTGTCGTCTTCGTCTAGCTCATCTAGGGGTAGGCCCAGGAAACATGCTGTTTCGACAGGTTGGGTCCAGAGGGAGAGGGGGGTTAGATGAGTCTGATTAAGGGGGCATGTGAAGAGGTGGTTAGTGTCGTGCGGGGTACCTTCACATGCCGGACATGTGTTTGGTATGTCGGGGTCTCCCGGTGAATGTCGTTTATTGACTGTCTGAATACTGTCCTGTCCAGTAGGTCTCGGTCAGTTTTGTCCTGGAGTTCGTCAGCGTAGTCGAGGAGGTGTCTCCTGACGTGCCTGGGAGGCGGCTCAGGCTCAAGCAGGTGTCTGCAGGGGTGAAACCTACGGTAACACCCCAGCAGGAACTGCTTGCTGAGCAATTTGTTGTGCTCCGCTACTGGGAGCATTTGTGCCTCGTTGTGCAGGTGTTGTATGGGTGACATCAGGAGGCACCCGGTCACTGTCCGAATGGCGGTATTCTGACATGTCTGAAGCTTTATCCACTGCGAATCACTAGTACCAGGCGACCAGACAGGCGCAGCATAGTTTAGAACCGGCCGGCCAATTGCCTTAAATGTCGAAAGCAACAGTTCTTTGTCCTTGCCCCAAGTGCTGCCGGCCAGCGAAAGAGAGCTCTTATATACCGTATGAGTCAAAACGGAAAAAGCTATGCAGAAATAGCTGAAATGATGATGTGCTCTCGAAAAATGGTTTATAATGCTCTTAATTTAATTAAGAAAGATTCATTCTATCTAAGCAAAAAAACGGAAAGAAAACCAAAGCCGCGAAAAACTGATGTTAATGTGGATAGAGCTATAATACGCAAGAGCCAAGCAGATCCTTTTAAGTCCGCACGGCAAATAATGCTTGAAATAAACCAAGAATCTGGTCTACAGGTGTCCAGAAAGCTTGTAGGAAGGCGACTTATAGGCGACTAAGTAGGATGGGACCAGATGGGAAAACTATTGTACGTCGTCTAAAAAATCAAGCGCTAAATCCTAGGTTCACAAAAAAGACGATTAAACACGGCGGTGGAGGCATCATGGTGTTGGGCCGATTGTTCGCGTGGTTGGTAAAATTGATAGATTTCAGTATCTGGATATACTACAGAATAAAATGGAGCCGTTTGTGTTTGAGTTTATGCCATTAAATTGGAATTTATGCAGTACAATGATCCAAAGCACACTGCAAAGACAGTGAAGCAATGGCTCAGAAGCGAAAAAATCAATGTCCTGGGTTGAATGGCGCAGAGCCCTGATCTCAATACAATAGAAAATTTGTGGAATGTTAAGGTCAAAATCGCTAACAAAAATTTTAAAAATTGTGATGATTTGTGGACCGCGGTTTAGGAGGTACTCGATTCCAAAGGAAAGATGCCACAAGCTTGTAGAAAGCATGGAGCGACGGCTTGAAGAAGTAATCAAAAACGGTGGATATAGTACAAAATAGTATATTAATATGTTAAAAAAATATTATTACTTTACCATCTGATTTGTTTACTATTTTTGTTTTTATTTGGAATTTTTTAGGATGTGCTATTTATGTATGTGTCCAGGAGGTTTCGTGAGTTATCAACGTTCTCGTCAATTAAATCAGAACTGAAATTCTTTCTGACCATTTTTTTTTGTTTTAAAGTGGAAGTAAATAAGTTTTTTATTTTTTATGTTGCTTTTTCCCAATAAAAAATAATTATTTAAAAACATATTCAACTCTTTGCTTTCAAAGTCTAAGGCGCTATTTATATGACCTGCATATAATTGGACCTTTTTGGGTGTTTGGACGAGCTCCTCCTATTTGTGGCATGTGTCTTGATGTTCCATAAATGGAGAGGCTTACATTTTTAAGCTGACTCCGAACGGCAGATATTTTTTTATGAGGAGCTTTTTCATGGCAGAAATACACACAGAGGTTTGCCATTGCCTGCCGAGGGGCGACCGCTATTAGAAATAACTTTTTCTTCATTTTGTTGTTTCATGCACGGATATTCGAACCTATGTACTCAGAATGGTAGTCACACACCAACCCATTGTTGTGGGTTAACAGCAATACTAAACCTTGCTAGTGTAATAAATCACCGGTTGTCTTCGTTTAACTCATCTAACGGAAGCTAAAAAATCGAGGCCCAGAAAACTATCTAAGGTTACACCCTAAATGTTAACAGTCGGAATTGGTGTGTCATCGAATTCGACCTTGAGTTGCAGTTTGGCCTCCTTTGCCCAGTTGGTAAAGAAGGTCGCCGGGGACTTTGTAGCGCAGTGAAAAAGCGAGAAAGATTGTTGAGGTAATCGTTGACTTTGGCGCACAGGCCATCAATGTCATTGCCCGACGCCATTATCGTGCAATTGTACCAAATCTAGTATTAATCCAACTACTACCCATTACAGACGATAAGCTTTGTTAACGTTATGAATATTGTAGCAGGTTAAATTCTGCCTATACAGAATTGGCCCTTATTTAATCAATATTTAGCTGACATCTGAAGGTACATCACATGACACATGGCAGCCGGTTCTACGTTACCGGAACGAGCCAAATGTATATCCAGTTCAGAACTGTCGCACTAGCAGCATTCCTCGTATATGTATGGGAATGTTTATGCTGCTGTAACAACAACAAAAACAAAAACAACCTCTTCCCATGCCGGCTGTCCGCTTAAATCGACTCATCTAAAATCCCTCCTTTAACTTTGTACCTACCTTGGTGAAACTACAATTTTCTGCTCCGACCGTTGCATGATATCCTACATATATTGACGATTATGACTGAGCATTAAATGAATCTTAGTAAAAATATCATTTATAACAGACCGAATATTAAATTTAATTAATTCTGGCTTCACCTTTTATCATTCCATGTCATATGCATATTTTTAATGCAAAAAAGTATAAATGAGAGTGCACTACGTAATCGTAATACCTACGTAGTACAGTCATAAGTACTTGACAAATATTTATTTTTGGTATAGTACAATATTTATCTACTCCATATACATATGTATCTGATCTAGTGCTAGCTGTTGCAAAAAGTGTACACACTTATATCTACACATGAATGAAAATAATTAGATGTGAAGTCCCGCATGTTTATGGAATTTATCATATCACTTTTGTTAAACTTCAGATTTATAATCGAAAAGTTTTTTTTCATGAAAGCAAAGGTTCAGGTTCAAATACTTACACATATGTAGCTACATACTATACATGCTCACATACATGTATACCTCATTATGAATCAGCAATACACAGAAGTCTGACGTCGAAAAGCCGCAATCACAACAGACCACCCCAAGGCTGATAGGGCAGTGTGATGAGTGTGCGATTACATAGCATGACTTTCTATTGTATGAATTCTTTAACCTGACTTGTGGTCATTGGTTAGATATAATATCGGGTCGTTCTGGTAGCGTAAACTTCACTGTCATCAGTCGGAGCAGTGCTGCTCTGACGTTAAAATTCTTTTGTTTTTACTACTGCTTCTGCATTTTTGTTCTAATTTTTCAATCTATTCGTGACCGAAGCAAATTCAATCAATTGGAAGGTCAACTTTGCTTTTAACAATCTATGAATGCATATAGTCCACAAGCCATTCATGATATTTAGGAATGCAGACACTGTAACTAAATATTAATATCATTTACATACAGTAAAGTGGATCGTTGTTGTTGTTGTTTTAACAGTAATGGTAGCCCCGTCAGTGTAGGGTCGTCTTCGTCTAGCTCATTTGGCGTAGGCCCAGGAAACATGCTGTCTCGATAGGTTGGGTCCAGAGGGAGAGGGGTGTTAGATGAGTCGGTTTTAGGGGGCATGTGAAGAGGTGGTTAGTGTCGTACGGAGTACCTTCACATGCCGGACATGTGTTTGGAATGTCGGGGTCAATTCTGGATATGTAGGAGTTTAACCTGCTACAGTATCCAGAACGTAGTTGTGTCAGTGTTACACGAATCTCACGGGGAAGCTGGAGCTCTTCGTCTGCAATAGGTGGTGGTTGGGCTCCGATTACGGCATTCACAGGACAGGAGTTCATGAAGGTGGTGACGGTCTCCCGGTGGATGTCGTTTATAGACTGTCTAAATACCGTCCGGTCCAGTAGGTTGCGGTCACTTTTATCCTGAATTTCGTCAACGTAGTCTAAAAGGTGTCTCCCGTCGTGCCTGCGAGGCGGCTCAGGCTCAAACAGGTGTCTGCAGGGGTGAAACTTGCGGTAACATCCAAGCAGGAACTGCTTGCTGAGCAGTTTGTTATGCTCCACCACTGGGAGCATTTGTGCCTCGTTATGCAGGTGTTGAATGGGGGACATCAGGAGGCAACCGGTCGCTGTCCGAATGGCAGTATTTTGACATGTCTGTAGCTTTATGCTTTGCGTGTCACTAGTTCCAGGCGACCAGACAGGCGCAGCATAGTTCAGAACCGGCCGACCAATTGCCTTAAATGTCGAAAGCAACAGTTCTTTGTCTTTGCCCCAAGTGCTGCCGGCAAGCGATTTGAGGACTTTATTCCGATTTTGGACTTTAGTGGCAATTGCGGTTGTGTGCGCAGAGGAGGAGAGCAAGCTGCTAAAGGTTACATCCAAAATTTTGGGGTTGTTTACCGTCGGAATTGGTGTGTCGTCGACTTTTACCTTAAGGGACAGCTTGACCTCCTTTGTCCAGGTGGTAAAGAGGGTCGCCGTGGACTTGGTGGGGGAAAGTTGAAGATTCCTCGCAATGAAAAAGCGAGAAAGGTCGGTGAGGTAGTTGTTCACTTTGGAACACAGGCCATCGATGTCATTGCCCGACGCCATTATCGTACAGTCGTCAGCGTATGAGATCAGGGAAACTCCCGCTGGTGGTTGGGGGAGCTTCGAGATATAGAAGTTGAACAGCAAGGGAGAAAGGACACCACCCTGCGGGTAACCTTGCTTAATCTTCCTCTGCTTTGATGTTTGATCTCGAAAAATCACTGACAAGTGCCGACCGCTCAGGTAGTTTGCGGACCACCTTTTCAGTCCTGGCGGGAGTGTCGACTGATAAATATCATCTAGTAGCGTGGAATGGCTGACTGTGTCGAAAGCCTTCTTCAGGTCCAACGCTACTAGGACAGTCCTCTCGCAGGGGCGGTTTTGGTTAAGCCCGCGTTTTATCTTCACTACTGGGGAAAGGAGAGTTATCGGCCGATAAGTGGATCGTTTTCTTCCATGCTGGATATTCGCAATTACATATAAACGTTGTATTGGTTTTAGCCCCACACCGTACTGGTCAGGTCCAAAAGTTTATACAATACGTAGATTATCCGAATATTTTTCTTATCTTATCTTTATTACAATTAATAGTGCATTAAAATTACGACAATCTTATCTGCACCTTTACTAATACACAAATGTATTTCCCCTTTAGTAGTAATTCGGACTGTCTCTTGACGATAAAAGAGTTCGCCCATTTGTTTAGTTACCAGATCGCATTCATTCCACACAAAATAATATATTAAATTATTGGTATGGAATATGCTAAAGCACATTGAACAGGTACTCGTAGTAGCAGTCGTGTAGCTGATTTTATTTCGTTTTCTAATCATTGCAAAATACATGGCCCTTTGTTGTTGCTGCTCTACTGCCACTAACTGTTCTATATATACATATATGCCTTGAAAATTGTTTTTCTTTGTATTCGAGGTAGCTTAATTCTTGCCTGTATAAAAAATTAAGTTTAAAAATATAATTGTATAAAATAATTAGGAATTAGAGATGTTGTTGTTGTTGTTGTTGTAGCAGCAAAAACATTCCCCATACATGTACTGGGAGTACTGCTGCAGCGACAGTCCTTGGCCGGATATAAATGCGGGTTGTTGTTGTAGTAGCATAAACATTCCCCATACTTATATACGGGGAATGCTGCTGGAGTGACATTCCTTGGCCGGGTCGTTTCGGTAACGTAGAACCGACTTTCGTGGAAACGTACAACTGGCCGTATTATTGACTGGTATGGACGCAGTTTGCAATCTCTCGTAAGAAGTTTATATTTCAGTAGTTTGGTATGGACGATTTATGTTATGTTTCTTGTCGCAATCCTGCTTTGTAATGGGTCGTATGACCTATTGTTGTTTTGTATCGTGACTCCCAGATATTTAAACGATTCTGCGCACTTGCGCACTCGAAGCGGTAAGTGCCAATTAAGGCCCAAACAGCAGCTTATTGGAAATCAAATTTATTTTCTAAGGACTGCCACTCTTAACAGCATTTTCCAAAGTTTGTGGCTACAAGCCTAACAAGCATGTTTTCAGCTTTTGTAAAACAAATCTTGCTTACTTCTACATTATCATTAAATATACTAAAGTAATAATTTCCTCAGGTTGCCTCAACTTTATAGTTATTTCAAACTCCGCATCGCAATCAACAGTTCTGAATAAAATCATAGTCAAAAATATCAAACTTCAATGGAAATGCCAGCTTGCACAGGAGTTTGAGTTAAGAATTGTTTCACATTTTTTTTCTCTCCCATAACATATTATGTATTATTTTTTTTACACTTTTCTCATGAGCGGATACCTCGCATGAGCGAACAAATTTTTCGGTCCCTTAGGTGTCCGTTTAAGAGAGAGTAGTACACTGTCTAATGTTGAATATAAAGAACAAATCGTAGAGCAAAAAATGTGTAATCGTTCCTAAGTCTACCAAATTATGTAAAAAGCTCTTCTGTGACGTAGTTAAACAGCTGATTCTGACAAATTTAATGTTAAACATTTAGCGATACCGCGATATGCGCAACCTTTTTGTCGAAAAACAAACATTGACATATTTAATGTATCGATAATTTTGGATTAAAATTAAAAAACTCCAAATTTTAATAACTGCTGGAGAATTACAAAATTATATTATGCGCTATAAGAGAAAGAAATGTGAGCATTAAAAAATATAGAAACATTCGTCCTTTTAAATGAATGCCTGCTCCTCTAAATCCACTTTATCAACATCGAAAGAAGGTTTTGAACTCGGCGCATTTCCATCTCGGCGGGCAACCCTGTAATGATTGCCGAGTAGATATCGCATCCATAGAGAGTAACTGTTTAGTGTGGATTTTGAAGTGCAGGTATCATTGACTCATTTTTTTATTCTCAGATAGGTAAGCTGCTGGAAACGCCATTTCTTTGAGCGGTGAGTGGTACAATGGGCTGGAATTGAAGATATGGACTTGAACAGCATTCGGTTTCAAGATGGTTTCATATTGGTTTAAAAAATGGACCTGAATGGTGGGAAGATATGGTTTTAAATTGGTTTATGGTATGTTTCGAAAAGGATTGAAGAAATGAACTTGAATGGCATTTGATTTCAGCAGGACGCCACACCAAGCTATACAGTCTTTTAAATAATCGATATCTTGCGCACTAAGTTCGGTAATCTGTCTTTTGGAAGAGCCGGCTGGCCATCGCGGAGGCTTATTAAGCTTGTCGTTAAAAATCGATGTTTATGCAAGAAAGTCAGAAATGATACAGACCCATAAGCTGAATATGGAGGGTTAACGAAATTTTGGAAAATAGGGTTGACGAAATGATAGCCCAGGCAGCCATTTGCAAGTTATCATATTGCATAAATAATGCAAATGTTTTTTCTTTTTGAAACTTATTTCCATTTCTACCGCTCCATTGTTCTACTGTACTCAGTGTACTCGTATATAAATAAAGAGATCGGCGTGGCAATTGATTGGGCTGTCCTTCGAGAGTTGTACAACTGTGTAGATATGGACAATCGCTTCTAGTGTTTGCATAATTTTAATTTGATATCATGCATGCATGTATGTATGTATGTACGTAACGGCGCACATGTTTTTAGGTGTGCATAGAAAAGTGTATCAGAGCGGCATTCTTTTTGGCATAATTTTCTGTAAATAGTTTAGTTAACCTATGAAATGGGAAAATTAAAGTCAGTGACGTCATTATAAAGTCAACATATATTGATACGTTTTGACTATACATATTTTTTACGTTAATTTTAATTATTATCTTTTATAAAAATATATTTCTATAACAAAAACCATTTAAATATAAGTTTCAAACTTTGTGCAAAATTTGTAAACATATAACGAATGAACGATATATATTTTTGTTTTTGTATGAAGAAAATGCGCTACACCGTCAGGGAAAAAATATCAAAAATCAACAAGAATTTAGAGACACTACTAAAATTGAATGGGCTATAAAACTATGCACCCAATTTTTTTTTCTTAAGTTAAAAAAAATTAAACTAAAATATTCTTAAATAAAAAAAAAATATTTTTTTAACTTTGTTTTAAATTAAAAATTGAAACAAAATTATTCTTTTTAAACTTTGTTTTAAATTTAAAATTTATTTAATTTTTTTTAATGTAAAAAAAATGTAAACTTTGTTTTAAATAAATATTTGTTTTTTTAGTTTTCACATTAATATTTTTTTTTATCTAAAACAAAGTTTACATTTTTTTATATTACATTAAAAAAAGTTTACATATTTTTTACATTAAACAAATTTGTTATTTATAACAAAGCTACATTCAAACCAAAAATAATAATAATTTTTAAAATTTAACTTTGTTTTAAATAAAAAAAATTATACTCTTTAAGCTTTGTTTTAAACTTAAACTTTGTTTTAAATTAAAAATTAAAAAAAAAAATGTAAACTTTGTTTTAAATACATTTTTTTTTAGTTTTTACATTAAACACTTTTTTATTTAAAACAAAGCTTACATTTTTTTCATTTTTAATTTAAAACAAAGTTAAAATTTTTTTAATGTTTATTTAAAACAAAGTTTAAAAAGTAGAATTCTTTTTTTACTTTTTAATTTAAAACAAAGTTAAAACATTTTTTTTTAATTTAAGAATATTTTATATTAAATTTTTTTAACTTAAAAAAAAACAATTGGGTGCATAGTTTTATGACCCAATTTGAGTATTGCCCCTAAATTCTTGTTGAATTTTGATATTTTTTAATGTAAAAACTAAACAAAAAATTTATTTACATGTTTAGATTTATTTTACATTTTTTTCTTGTTAATCTTTAATTTAAAAACTTCAAAGAGATTTTTTTTATTACTTCTTTAAATTTTTATAAAATAATACTATTTTAAATTTTTATAATTGAAATTTAAAAAAAAAATTTATTTAAAAAAGGTTTTTGTTTTTTAATTTTGTTTATATTTAATTTTTTTTATATAAAATTTTTTTATTAAAATTAAAGTTGAAATTTTTTTTATTTTTCTATTTTTTTTTGTTTTAAATTTTTGTTGTTCTGTTTTTAATTTTTGTTGGTTTCTTATTTTTTGGTTTTTTTATTTTTTTTTTAATTTTTTTTAATAAAAAAAATTATTTTTATTAAACATTTTTTTTTATTTGTTTTTTTTTTTTAATTTATAACTGAACTATTCTAATTCGATTTAATTGGGTTTGCTAAATGTGCATACACATTCATACATACTACAAATTTCAATTGCTCTCAACACTTTTTAACGCACACATTCCTTCTCCTTTTCAGAAGTGTAACACCCCGCAGTGTCCCAAGACGAATGGCAAAGGATGTAGCAGCGGCAATGAGCCTGTGATCACACCAGCACAGAAACTTTCAGAGTTTGCCGCGGAGCACATACGCAAGACATCGTTCGAGGAAGTGCCACTCCACACCGCCTGCCTTACATATTTGGGATTCTACTTGCTTATGATACTTGGCTATATAAATCAATTGCTCTTTGTGCCGAAGGTCGCTAAGGAGGAGAATCGTGATGGCTATGTGACACTCTATGATGCCTTTGAGAGTTTCTACTCGCGCTATGTTTACCGACGCGTGCGAGATTGCTGGAATCGCCCGATCTGCAGTGTACCTGGTGCAGAGGTCACTCTGAAGGATCGCGTGACCAAGGACTATGGCTGGAGTTTTCAGTTTACCGGCACAGAGACCCGTTGTTTGAATTTGGGTTCATATAATTATTTGGGTTTCGCTGATGCGAAGGGTGCTTGCGCTGAGAATTCCGAAAAGACTGCGCGCGAAATGGGCCTAGCTATGACTTCATCACGTGTAGAGTTGGGCACAACACAGCTGCACTTGGATTTGGAACGTTTGACTGCACGCTATTTGGGTGTAGAAGATGCAATTGTGTTTGGTATGGGTTTCGCCACGAACGCTCTCAATTTGCCATCACTGATATCGCCCGGGTGCCTTGTGTTGAGCGATGAAAAGAATCATGCATCGATTATTTTGGGTCTACGATTGTCGGGAGCCACAACGAAGGTGTTCAAGCACAATAATATGCGCGATTTGGAGCGTTTGCTGCGCTACAATGTAGTCAATGGCAATACGAAAGCGGGCGGCAAACCATGGAAGAAGATAATGATTTTGGTGGAAGGTGTTTTCAGTATGGAGGGCTCCATTGTGCGTTTGCCGGAGATTATTGCTTTGAAGAAAAAATACAAAGCTTATTTGTATTTAGATGAAGCACACAGTATTGGCGCAATGGGTCCGAATGGTGGTGGTGCTGTGGATTACTTTGGCGTGGATCCCAAGGATGTAGATATCTTGATGGGCACTTTCACGAAGAGTTTCGGCAGTTCTGGTGGCTATATAGCCGGTTCGAAGGTAAGCACAGCTTAGTTTTGCGTGCCACTGAGAGAGTTTCGTGTTTGCTGAATCCGTGCTTTTGCGATATTTTTTGCAGCAACTCATTAACTTTTTGCGCACAAACAGTCACGCACATTGCTATGCTAGTAGCATGTCGCCGCCTATTGCTCAGCAGATTTACACTTCGATGAGCATTATAATGGGACTGGATGGCACCGATACTGGTCGGCAGAAGATCAATCAATTGGCGCGTAATACACGCTATTTCCGTCGTCGCTTAGCACAAATGGGTGTAATCACCTATGGGCATGAGGATTCGCCTGTGGTGCCCATGTTGGTGTACTTGTTTTCGAAAATCGGGTATGCAGCTGCGCACATTTGTTTGTGTCGTCATTAACTGTTAATATAATTTGAAATTTTGTAACTCTCATTACAGCGCCGTTGTACGCACATTGACCACACGCCACATAGCTGTTGTAGGTGTGGGCTTCCCAGCGACACCCATTATGGAGGGGCGTATACGTTATTGTCTGTCGGCCGCACATACCAAAGAACAATTAGACAATGCACTTGAAGTCATCGACGAGATAAGTGATACATTAGGCTTAAAATACTCGCGGAAACCTCGTGAACCCAACCCAATTGAGTATTGAATAGAAACAACGCTTACATCTGTAACTCGCAAAGAGCAGATATGCACACAGTTCCAGTTGACAATAGCGCACGAACAACTGCAAAGCATAAGAAATGTGTGTATGTGTGGGGAAAAATTTAGACAATGTCTATAATAAAAATAACGGATATGTTATGATATCCCTAAGTATTAAGCTAGAATGCTTAAGCAGTTGCTTTGGTGGCCTTTATTGTCTATTGGGCTGGCCGTATCTGCACTAATTTTTCGATTTCCCTACACATTTTCAACATGCAAATCGAGCACTTCGGTAAACTAAATAGAAAATAATTTAACAGTTAAT
The DNA here is from genome assembly GCF_027943255.1 of Anastrepha obliqua. Taxonomy (NCBI): domain Eukaryota; kingdom Metazoa; phylum Arthropoda; class Insecta; order Diptera; family Tephritidae; genus Anastrepha; species Anastrepha obliqua. Next base: position 120,368,300 of record NC_072896.1, on the reverse strand, counting down.
TGCGATTGGTCACTTTTGAACTCTAGTTGCACAAATATGAACGCATTTTGTTCGTATGCACTGCCAGAAAAGTTCAAAAATATATGTAGAATAGATGATGGCTACATTTAGCGTTGGATGATTGTGTCTGTGTGTGTACATTTTTTTCGCTAAAGTCTTCTATACGAATTGTTACTTGAGAATACTGTAACATTAGCATTTATTTATTTATGTTTACTAATAAACATGAACGCATACGACTTCTTGTTCACTGTACCGCTGCTGCTACCACTATTACGATACTATCATACAAATGCAACAAACAACACTATTAGTAATGCTAGAATGACAAAGTTTATTATTGTCATTTTATGTTTCAAGTATTTTTTGCTATTATATGTATTTTTTTAAATAATTGCATGATGTTATTTTAATTTAATTTTCCTATTTTAAGTTTACTGTAATTTAAACTACGTATAATGAGTAATTATAATAAAGTCGAACAACCAAACAATTCAATTTCTTCAATTCAAGTATCAATGGTTCAATGATGTGCGTAATATTTTTAATTTTTTTTTTTTTTGTTTTTGCATAAAATTGAGTTGTAGACTTTGGCTCAGATGCTTGGTGCTGCGGTAATTAAAAACACATCACCAATTTTTTTTTTATAAAAATATGTTTCATATTACAACAAACCTATATAGTGCAAAGTTAAGGAGGGAGCCTGCTTTAGAGGCTTCAAAAAATCGATTTTTTTTGGATAAATGTCTTCTCAAACTATCCAAGAATGTGTCCTCGAAATTTCAGAATCAAATTCAAAATATTTTCGGTTTATTATTTTTACGACTTTTCCTAATTGGCGGGAAAGATAGGGAAAAAGTTAAACGTCGTATCGAAACGAGATAACATAGATTGTATTCGGAATTAAAATCTTTTCTAGTTGAACCCAAAAAACCGTAAGAAAGTTATGATTAACCCACTTTTTAAACAATCTAAAGTGAATTTGTTTTTCCAAAATGAATTTTTCTATAACCCTTAGGAGCATGGTGGGAAGCCAGGTTCCCACCTTCTTTTTTCTCAACTTTTCTCTACAGATTTGATATTTATGAAAATGGGACCGAGAAAATTTATTTATATGATAATCCATATATCAAAGAATGTAACTGAAACTAAGAAAATTGTTTTGCGTGAATTTATAAACAATTACAGATAAACAAATTGAAAAAATCGTCTATTTTCAGGAAAAAATTCATTTTTCAACAAAGTACATAATGTATAAAGATGGGACATGATACTATAAGGTTTTTGGGGTTGCTGATTACGAATCTGAGGTCAGATTTGAGAAATTCAATATGGCGGATACAAAATGGCGGACATATTTTTTGAAAAATTGTTGGATACTCACCAAGTTTGATATTAGGGAGTTTTTGGGGTCGCTGATTATGAATTTTGGGTCAGATTTGAAAAATTCAAAATGGCGGACATATTTTTTGAAAACTTGTTGGATACCAAAAACTCCCTAATATCAAACTTGGTGAGTATCCAACAAGTTTTCAAAAAATATGTCCGCCATTTTGTATCCGCCATATTGAATTTCTCAAATCTGACTCAAGGTTCGTAATCAGCGACCACAAAAACCCCCTAATGTCAAATTTGGTAAGTTTCCAAAAAATTTTTCAAAAAATAGGTCCGCCATTTTGTATCCGCCATATTGAATTTCTCAAATCTGACCTCAGATTCGTAATCAGCGACCCCTGAAACCCTTAAAATTACATGCAATCATAAAAGCGGTTGGTAAGTAAAATGTGTGCTTCAAAGGGTTAATTAGCGAAAAATTTGAATTTCTCACTTTTTGTTTAATTTTCTTAGTTTAACTAGAAGCTATACTATACTAAAATAAAAATTTTTTTGGGTTTCTGGTTTCAGATGAAAATTGCGACCTGCATCTTTCCCGCCGCACGACACATGCACACTCGAGGCGCCTCGGCAAAATGCTTGTACCAGGCATAATATGACATATATTTTAAGATATTTGAGAAGACTGTTGAAATATATAACAATAAAACCTGAAAGTTTCGTTTGAATCGCATATTTCTTTCCTTCCCAAAAACATCCACGAAAAAATCGATTTTTTGAAGCCTCTAAAGCAGGCTCCCCCTTAAAAAATTTTTCAACATTTTTAAAATTTAATCGAAATTTTCAAGTTTTTATGCAGTTTTGTAGATTATAAATTTTACTATAACAAAGTGCAAGTTTCAAGTGACTACCAAATACGTGGTCCTTTGAAAAGTCCGTGCAAACGCAGGGAGATGGCAGTACTGGTATGTCTAGAGGTATATACCTATGAAATGAAACTTTCAGCTTTTAGTCCACAGTTGTCGCAAGGAGTATTTTTAAACCTTCCCAAATGTCTTGTTTTTTTCGTCTGCTGCCTGTCAACAATATTCAGTTCATTGTTTGTTACGTTTCATACAACAATGCATTTTTGTCGCTCTTAAAAACGTCGAATTTCGTGCCTTCAAACTACGATTTGCGGACATCGTGAAACCACTTGTGAAATGCTGCTCTCCCGGTTCAAAAGGAAGTCTTTTTTGCTTCGAATCGTTACGGGAGATGAAAAATCTGTGTATTTCTCCAATCCCAAGCGTAAACGATCGTATGGTCCGCCCGGCCACAAGCCAAAAACAACGGCCAAACCAAATCGCTTCGGCCGCAAGGCAATGCTGTGTGTTTTCTGGGATCAGCGTGGCATGATTTGGTACGAGCTATTATTATAAAACCAGGTGAAACAGTTGACGGTGTACGCGACCAACGACAATTGGCCGATTTGAACAGCGTTATACACCGAAAACGCCCAGAATATGCCGATCGGCGTCACAGAGTATTTTTTCTTGATGACAATGCACCGCCACATCGAACAAGAGTGACCCGGGAATTGGTGGAGACGTACCATTGGGAACCGCTGGTGCATGCGGCTTACTCACTGGACTTGGCGCCTTCCGATTATCATTTGTTTGCATCGTTGGGCCACACACTTTCCGAGCAGCGCTTCAATTCTCACGAAGAAGCCAAAAAATTGCTCGATGATTGGTTTCCGGCCAAAGACGGCCCTTTTTTCGGCGCCGCATCCACAAATTGCCTGAGAGATGGGAAAAATGTGTCGCTAGCGATGACAATTATTTTGAAGATTAAATTTGTAACCATTTTTTGTTAATAAACGTTTGAAATTAAAAAAAAGTATCATTTCATAGGTATGTTTAGTTAGTAGCATCTCTTGGAAAACGCACACCAGGTTTCAGGCAGGTCGGTATATTTCTTTGTGTTTGGCATTCGTAGGGTGAATGGAAGTAGAGTGATTTTTAAAAAATCAACGCCAAAGCATCAGCTCAGCAGTTGTGGTCACAAAATGAATGGAAATAGACTTGGCTCCCTCGGACTAGAAGAAATGAATGGCGGGAAAATATTTTATTGAAAGTAGGGGGTTGCAGACACGAATGGCTATTTTCCAGACTTGGACAAATCCTATTATTCCGAGGGGATCAACAAAGTAGAACAGCGTTTGAAGTGGTGTATAAGCCTTAAAGGAGACTATGTCGAAAAATAAAAAAGTTTGTTCCCAAACAATTAAGTAGTTTTTATTTTTCCACGGTCTTTTCAAACGACGATCGTGCACTTGATTTTTGGCAATTGCACACCGAGACAAATTTTAAAAATTTTAGTTAAAAAGTTTAAAGTTTTGATAAGATTTTGAAAAGCTGTGTACAAAGTTTGAAACTTGGTTTTTGTTCCGTTATATACTCGTAGAAGCATCAATTACACTAGTCTACAAGGAAAAGTATCCGAAATAATTTAAACTAATATCTGCTGCTCTGTCCATGCAAAATTCGGATTGATAACTAAAATTAATTTATTAGTTTGAGTTTTTACGATAATCGTATCTTTCGTGTTTAATGGAACTAGGCCGACAAAATTTAACCAACATTCAGACCCAGAAACCAGACTATATATTTCCGAAGGTTTATGATGCGCTGAATCCAAATCTGGCCTCAGAATTGCTCTATCAGCTCTGGTTTTCGAGATATCCTAACCTAAAAGTGCAAAAAATACAAAAAAACATGAAAATTTCAAAATGCGATATCTCTGCGAAAAAAAATGATATTTGAGCAAACAAAACGCCATTTGAAAAAAGAAGGATTGTATTTAAAGATCCCATCCTTTAATTTTGGTGAAAGAAAACATCTGCAAGGCTACATAACCTCAAATATGGGCAAAAATGGGGTTTTTTGCACTTTTAGGTTAGGATATCTCGAAAACCAGAGCTGATAGAGCAATTCTGAGGCCAGATTTGGATTCAGCGCATCATAAACCTTCGGAAATATATAGTCTGGTTTCTGGGTCTGAATGTTGGTTAAATTTTGTCGGCCTGTGTTATTTTTGTTTTTTATAAAAAAAATGGTGGTTTGTTTATAATTTTGCAACGAGGTGTATATGAAAACAAAAAATGTAGGGGTACGAAGGGATTAGTGATTTTAATAGGTTAGTGCAAGCATTTTCTTACTTGTGGTGATTCTGGTACAAAAGCTTTTAAGTAGGTGAGTAAAGTTATAACATCAGCGGCCACTTCCACCTTTTTCAATTCTAATAGTTCAGAAAGCTTAGAATTTCCATTTCAATTTCGGAGATTTCCAGCAGGTCCCAGTCAGAGTATTATAAGCTTACACTGGAACTACTGCAATGAGCATTTCATCATCTTAAGTGACCTCAGGCACTCAAAGCTCTATCGTCATTTTTATAACTTCTTCATTGGTATTACAGTGCATAGTACGATTAAATTTCCTAGTAAGGCATAAATACAATTAGCTCTATTGGTTCCTGTGCATCGACGGAAAAGAGGAAGCTAATGTATTACTCGAACTTGACTCAGGAAAAAGGAAAGATGGTTAAAATAATTATAGTTTTAGCAAACAATGAGACAACGCCAGACAACATCAGCATGTTTGTCGGCCCTGTCGGACTAAACATGCAGATGTTGAAAAAGCTGGGTCCAATGGGAGTAGAATACCTCACTAGGGTCTTCAATATGTCTATGTCCACTCACATTATCCCTGACAAATGGAAATCAGGGAGAGTGGTCCCACTACTGACACCTGGAAACCCTGCCAACCAAGGGGATTCTTATCGTTCGATAACCTTCCTTTCCCCAGTATTGAAGACCCTTTGAAGCCCTTCTACTCCCACTCTTTACGAAACATCTGACCCAGCCTCAAACCAGCATGGCTTCCGAAGAGTGCACAGCATAACCACTGCATTCACCGTCATTACCACTCAGGTAAGCCCAGTACTCAACTGAAATCGCACCTGCGAGAGGACTGTCCTAGTCCAACCACCACAAATCGCAGGCGAAGAGCTCCAACTTTCCCGAAAATCCCGCGTAACCTTGGCACAACTACGTTTTGGATACTGTAGCAGGTTAAACTTCTACTTATCCAGAATCGGGGGTGCCCGACACTAACCACCTTTTCACATGCCCCTCAAAACCCGCTCATCTAACACATCTTCGGGACCCAGCCTGTCGAAATAGCATATTTCTTGGCCCTACATTTAGGTGAGTTAGACGAAGACGACCGGTGATACACAGTACGTTGGCAGAGCTTGTATTACTGCTACAACAACAACAAACACAACAACGCCAAACAAAGTCTTTACAGGTTCAAACACCTTATTAATCTCCCAAAGCCCAAACTGATTACATTTACACACATCTCGGGAAGTTATCTTTATAGGTCAGCCGACTCCCAGAGACCGCAATGTAATAGCATCACGAAAAGGCAAGGCTAATTAATACCTTGGTTCCGTGGGTTCAAGGGAAAGCACGTGCACTCGCTGCAACCCAATGCCCTCTTAGACTTCAAAGATCATTAGGCTTGGAAGAAGCAATGGGAAGAAATGAGAGCAAAGCTGATCCTCAGTGTCGATGTGTATACATACTTCAATTGAAATTTCGGCTACTTTGGTTTCGCGCATGCGGACATGGATCGCTGTTTTTTTGCATATTCAATTACGGCTTACTGTGTGCACCTGCATTCTGAAGTCGACTGTTTTCAGTATGGCGATCACTTGAGCCGTGGAAGCAGTATAAATTTGGTAGCAGACTTGAGTTAACTGGACTTTTCCTAACTTAAGTACAGGTCCACTTCCTGTTGGGATTTTAAACCATCTAAAAATAGTAAATTTTAGTTCTTGGTTTTCGATGTAGATATGGTTCCTGCAAATGGGTGGCGTCGCGAGAAGAAAAAGAATATAAATGGAAAGCTGAATCCGAGTGAAATCAAAATTTGCAGTGAAAGTAATAGCAAAAATATTTTAAAAGGTTTATCTGAACAGTTGTGCGAAACATCTTAAAACTGTTGATCTTGCATCAAGGGGTTTAGGTGAAACAGTTTCTTGAATAGCTCGTGCAACAAGATTCCATAGGGTATTTTTTTAGCTGCATGAGCAGTATCGATATCGATAACTATGGTTTGACAGCTGAGAATTACAATCTGTATTGACATTTCTGTTCAATAAGGTTTGGATAGTCATCATGAATCGTTCAACGTCAGAAAAACGCTTCCAAAATATGGAAATTTACTTTGGAAAAAAATAAATTTGTCCGCGAGGTTCATAGAGCACCGGTCGTTATTTCTTTCGAATTGAGGAAGGAGCTGCCGTTATGGTGCAATATTCGAGTCACCTTTGACACCATACGACCAGCTTCGAATGGACTATGTGCCTCTTAGCTGCGGATAATAAAAAAATTGATTCGAATAAGATTTCTGTTTTGTATAATCATTTTAAGTTCTCAAGCTGTTAAAAACACACCCAATACATCATTACACAGAAAGAGAGACATTTTATTTCAGTCGCACAGTCGTAACCACAGTCAACAAATGCAAATCCGTTTGCCTTCAGAACATTTGCAGTCCGAAGCCAACACTTAGCAATTCCGAATCATCAAAGGGCTTAGGAAAATCTATCTTTGTGAATGGATGAAGTGCATTGCAATCGTACGCCATTTGTAGTTAGATTGGATCGCCCTGTGCATACAAGCAAACATTTTCCAAATTTGCTAAAGGGTTGAAGTTTTAGGAAGGGAGCAAAATCTCATGATGGTTTACAGGCGGAGATTTTTGCAATTTCTCATCAGGCCCGTCCTATCGTATGGCGCAGAAACTTGGATGATGACAATATCCGATGAAGTGTCGCTTGGAGTGTTTGAGAGCAAGATTCTGCGAAAGGCTTTTGGGCCTTTGCACGTTGGCGACGGCGAGTATAGCAGACGATGGAACAATGAGCTGTATGAGCTTTACGACGAGTGCAGCGAATAAAGATCCAGCGGCTACGTTGGCTGGGTCATGTCGTCCGAATGTAAACAAACGCTCCGTCTCTGAGAGAATTGGAAAAGATGAGGTGGAAAGATGAAGTGGAGAAGGACTTGGCTTCCCTTGGGGTGTCCAACTGCCGCCGGTTAGCACGAGAAAGAAATGACTGGCGCGCTTTGTTTAATTCGGCCAAAATCGCGTAGGTGGTTATCGCGCCAATCAAGAAGAAGAATCTACCAGCAAAAATTACAAAGTAACTAGGACTATGATTGCGCTCGGTAAAAGAATGAATCGCGAAACTACCGAAGTTTTCAAACTCGATCTTACAACTCTTCACCAGAATACTGGCAGGCTACTAAACTATGTGCCATATGAACTCCGACTAGCGGGGTGGTGAGGTACACTCTGTCTGCCATCTTTGTTTCTCAGTATGTACCTATATATACATATATGTTTGAAGTTTTGTCGAGTCCCTCCTCCAATTTGTGGTGTGCACCCAAATGTTGTTCCATAATTGGAGGGGCGTACACCTTTATGCCGCTCCAAATGGCAGATAGTTATTTATAAAGAGTTTTTCCTTGACAGAAATACACTCGGACGTTCGCTTTGGCCTGACGAGAAGTGACCGCTTTAGAAAACGCTTTTTTTTATTTGGTGTTTCATGCCTATGGCGGCTTTCCAACTCAGACCTTACTTAATGATAGTCCAGAATAAACCCGCTACGTCGGCTGATTTTTCCCCTATACATATATAATTGGCACTTATCTAGATCCTTTATTCGGTGTTGGGCAGAGCTCCTCCTAATATTTGTGGTGTGCGGCCGCCAAATTCAACCCTATTATTATTATTAGAAGGCCATTATGCACTGCGACCAGAGCTGATCTATTGTGAAAGGCCTATTTTGTAACCCTAAAGTTTTACGCTTTTTAGAAATTTTAGCAGTTTTGGGTTTGTTGTTCCAAAGATTGCATGGAGATACTACGATACCACCAAGGTGGTGAAGTCTTTGTCTGCCCAACGCAGGACATTCACAAAGCACATGTTCTGAGCTTTCTATGTCCATTTCTCAAAAGCGGCAGACATTGGTCTCGGATAGACCAATATTATTTAGATGGTACCTCAGGCCGCAGTGACCTGTAAGGTATCCTGTTAAAAGACGCAGATCTACTCTGTTTAGTGAGAGAAGTTTGTCAGATATTCCTTTGTTGGGACTTAGGAATAGTTTGGCTTGACGCTGACCGGCACAGTTTAGCCAGTGTGCTTCAAGTTTTCTTTCTTCCTATTTCCTAAGGAATTTATTAATGTGGCCTTTTGTCAGTCCACAGAAAGGCTCAGGACCAGTGAGTTGCATATTTGCTCCTTGTTTTGCAAGGTCATCAGCCATTTCATTTCCCTCATGTCCTTCATGTCCCGGAATCCAGCATAGTGTTACTATGTTGAGGTTTCCTAACGTGTTTAGAAGGTTTAGGCAATCATTTACCAATTTAGAGGTGATAGTTGTTGATAGAAGGGCTTTTAGAGCCGCTTGGCTATCTGAAAGTATGTAGATGTGAGTACCTCTCATTTTCCTTCTAAGGCATTCTCTCACACATATTTCAATGGCATGTATTTCTGCCTGGAATATTGTTGGGTAGGATCCCATCGGAAACGATTTTTTGATTCCTGCCCCTGTTCTACCATTTTCCAATTTGGACCCATCAGTAAACCATAGCTGGGAGCCAGGTTTGAAAGTGATAGAGTTAGTTCTCCAGTCTGTTCGTTCATTAATTATAACTTGGAAGTTCCTGAAGAGTATTGGTTTGGGTGATAGTATATCATCCCTATGAAGAGTGCGACTATGTAGGAAGTCTTCTAAGATCTTTAAATGTCCTTTCATATCCTCACTTTTAAGTTCAGATATACCTTTTAATCTTAAGGCACTCGAGCGAGCTTCACTTTCAATTAGAATTGGAAGCGGTGGTATGTTCAGGAGCACATCCAATGCATCCGTGGGACATGTTTTCATAGCCCCTGTAATACCAACACATACCAGGCGAGCAGTTTGCTTAATTCGTTTGCTGCCTTTCTTTGCTTGACCTTGGGCCACCATGCTAAGGATGCATAAGTGACTATGGGTTTCACAACTGTGGTGAATGTCCAGAAGGTCATTCTAGGGTTTAGTCCCCATGTCTTGCCAAAAAGCCTTGTACAGGCAAAGAATGCCCTTGTGGCTTTTGAAGTAACTCTCTCAATATGGGAATTCCACGTAAGCGTTTTGTCAAGACTGACGCCAAGATAGTTCGCTTCTGTCGAGAGTTCAAGTGTTGTTCCATTAAGGGTCGGACATTTGAGATTTATGTTCCTTCTCCTAGTAAACGGTACAAGTGTTGTTTTGGATGGGTTGATGGAGAGCCCTTTTTCCGTGCACCATTTGTTTATTATTGTAAGGGCTTGCTGCATGCGATCCGAAATGGTTTCCTCATGCCAGCCTAATACATAAACTACTAGGTCATCAGCGTAACCCTGAGTGTGAAATCCTAGTTTATTCAGTTTGTGGAGAAGTTCATCTATGACTAGAGTCCACAAAAGAGGAGAAAGTACGCCACCTTAAGGGCAACCTCTTGTGGCTTTAATAGATTTGATTGTTCCTTCTAGTTCGGTGCTGATCGTCCTAGATTTCAGCATGAATATTATCCATCTAGTGATGGGTTCAGGTACCTCCTTTAGATATAGGGCATTATAGATTGCCTCATAGGAGGTGTTATCAAAAGCTCCTGATATGTCAATAAATGCACATAGAGCTATCTGTTTGGACTCAATAGCCTTTTCAATAACTGTTACCAGGCCCTAATACACTTCTGAAATCTTCCATAAAGTTAATCATAACATCAAAAAAAAAAAAAAATTTTTTTGCCTGGGCCTGGAGAAATATGTAAGTTCATTCAAAATAAATATTTTATCAGGCTTTCAAAAAAACTGAAATAACTGATTTCGGTTCTTGTCATCAGTTCTTCATTAAAAAATAATATTTTGTGTACGCAAACAAAAATGCAGAAATGATTTCAGTCCTTCATCATCAGTTATTCAACGAAAAGCCAAAATTCTTTGTTCAGGCCTTCCAAAAAAATGGAACTGACAGATTGAAGAAGTTTTTCATAAACAAAATTTGTCTAGACTTTCAAATATGACAGAAATAACCAATTTCAGCACCGTATCAATTCTCCATCAAAAAATATACAGGTAAAAAAAAACTTGCTGCGCAAATGTCTAGCTTTCCGATGATTGTGCATTGAGGGTCCACTTCTTCCTGGATCTGGTTGGTCTAGATACCCATTCTTATGAAAGTTCTATTGCATCTATCCCTTTTAAGGGTAAGTATAGGTATGTAAGTTTTTGACTACTACCGAACTCACCGAACACGGCTGCTTTCTTGAATATCTGCACCATTTCCAGCTGACCGACAGCCCTTTTTGCGCGAGTTGCTCGAATACAGCCGAGAGCGCAGAACATGTGGCCTTTCACTGCAGACGTTTCAGTGAAGAACGAGCAATGCAGGCGAAGGCATTCGAACACCCGCCATCCCACGCAAGATTTGTTCAGGATATGTGCTCGACCATCACTAAATGGGACGCCGCAAAAACGTTCGCGGCTACAGTCGTGACGAGGCTCAACCGCATTGACTGGGAAAGGAAAGCCCAGAAACGACAGCAGCAGTTGCTACTGCAGCAACAACAGCGGCAGCAGCAGTAGAAGCAGAAAGATAGACTAAGTATTCAATACTATTAAGATATTAAATTAATTAGGTAGCAAGACCAGCTAGATTATTTCTTATGCAATGTACAATACTTAATCCAGCTAAGTCTTAATTCAACAGTTCTTAGGAGAAAAGGAAGGAAAAAAAAATACAAATCAACCTTATAAATATAAAGCCTATTTGTTGATTACAAAGTTTTTGGTACCTTTGCTAGTAGGTGGACAGTGGAGATGAACTGTTATAGACAAATTGACAACATTGAAGAAATGCTAACGCGGTTCCAGGGTGGAAATCAGCCGAGGAGGAGGAATGTTATAGTGTTAGTGGGTTCATGCCCCACATACCCCCACGCCTTTGATGATGTTTCAGACATTTTGATTTACACCGCCTCACTAAAACCAAAAAACAAAAAAAAAGGTATGTAAGTTTGTGGAAAAAACTTTTTTCATTCCTGGCTATCTTAACAGAGTTAGAGACTTCCAAGTGGCTTCTACAAGCGCTGCTCCCTAAATCTAAGGAAATAACTTTATGAATGACTGAACACTCTAATGTGATTGGCAAACGAGTACTAATTTCTCAGATTATTTGGAAACGAACTTTGAATGAGCTGAATGTGTCCTGGTGGTACATAGTTTATTATGATATAAAGATATTCCTTGTTGTGAAAAGAGAATTAAGGAACTTTAAAACACTAAAAGTGCTATGTAGCATATTAAAGGTGTGGTGGGTAAGAAAATAGCAAAAGATGATGATGGCATAGAGTGGGCTCGCCACTAAGCTTCGTAATACCTGATTATCAAAAAAATCCTTTCATAATGCAATTAAGCGTAAAAAAGGTTTGAGAAGATGCCCGCTATTGCCCGAAGTGCTAATTTTCCGCACAAACAACTTACGTACATAATTAAATTTGAAGTTGCGGATTAAAAAATAAAAATGAGGAAAAATGTATGGGGAAACAGAAAATAACAAAATTAAACAAACAGTTTCGCAATGCCACAAACCACTACAGCCACTACTGCCGGCATTACGAGTGCTTGCGTTGTATATTTTTTCTGTTTTTTTTTGTTTTGTGAATGTACTTCGGTGTTTTCTTTTTGCACTCCTTTTGCGCGGTAAAGTGCACGTTAAGGACGCGTCTTTTTTCTTTACTTTCCGGCATTGTTTCTCAATTTCACGCCACAACCAACGCCATTGTCTTTATTCCGGTTATGTGCCAGCTGCTGGCAACCCCGCCTGAAAGGCACACACCTCTCTCTCCTTCGGAACTCCCCCAAGCCGTGCGACCGCCCATTGTCATCGTAATAGGCTTAGAAAGCAATAAAGCTGCCTCAAAAAGCGTACCGCAATAGATAACAAGCGTAATAAAATATATAGCATTGAAAAAAGCTGAGCATGGAAATACTTTTGCAGTTGCACTTCACTTTTGTTTTCTCTACGGGCACCCTACAAATGTGCTCGAATTCGAATTAGATACAATTCGTGCGATACTTTTGTACAGTCCAACAAACGTAACACTCTAAAATTATCTCGACGAAAACATAGCGCACAATAACCCAGTACTAAGGGAGAGAGGAGGCGGGCGATGGTGTGATTTCATGTCGTTGGTTTATTGAAAAATAAAGCGAAACATAACAACTGTAGAATCGCACAAAAAAAAAGAAAGAAAAGCAACGCAGCTAGAATAAGGCGCAGCCATAGCAGCAGCCGCAGCAGCAGCAGCAGTAGTTTGTAACGATTGGCATTAAAGTGTCCTTCTGCTTGTTACCTTTTTCCTTAACAACTTTAGCTCCTTGTTGCTATTTTTAGGAAATCTTCAATATAAAGAAACTTGCCGTGCAAAATAAGCGCAACAAAAGCTAAAAAAACTGTTACAAGGACATATCACTACCCTTTTGCTGTACCAACCGCTATCCACAGGCTATCCTTCATTGCCCTCTAATGAGTGTCCTTTTCGGTACTTGGCATTTGGCGTCAGCGCGCGTCAATGCACACAGTGGGATGGGCTATATAGAGAAGTGACATCATTTTATTCCAAATAAGCAGTTCATACAGCCATTAAAAGTTAGTTATTCGAACATTTTTTTTTAACATAAATTTATTTGCGAAAATATTCCATGTGTTTTTTTCAATTTCAAACGTTTATGAATGAACAAAAACTGGTTACAAATTAAATCTTCAAAATAATAACCATCGCTAGCGGCACATTTTTCCCATACCTCAGGCAATTTGTGGATGTCGCGCTTAAAATATAGGCCGTCTTTGGCCGCAAACCAATCATCGAGCCATTTTTTGGCTTCTTCGTGAGAATTGAAGCGCTGCTCGGAAAGTGCGTGTCTCATCGATGCAAACAAATGATAATCGGAAGGCGCCAAGTGTGGTGAGTAAGCCGCATGCACCAGCGGTTCCCAATCGTACGTTTCCACCAATTCCCGGGTCGCTCAGTTCATGCGGCACCCATCTTCCGACCTTTGAAATCATTCCCATGTCCTCCAAACGTTCGGAAATGCTTCTTGGGTCACTCCCAACTGCTCTGCCATCACTTCTTGCGTTTGACCATCATCTTAATCCAACAATGCTTGCAATTCGGCGTCCTCAAACTTTTTCGGTGGCCGGCCACGGCCCTCGTTCTCCACGCTAAAATCACCACTTCGGAATTTTTCAAACCGCCTGAAGCAGTGCGCTCTACTTAGAGCATGCCTACCATAAGCTTCTATAAGTATTTAATGAGCTTGAGAAGCATTTTTCTTCAATTGATAACAGAAATTCAACGATGTCCGCAAATCTCAGTTTGAAGGCACGAAATACGACATTTTTAAGAACGACAAAAATGCATTGTTGTATGAAACGTAACAAACAGTGAACTGAATATTGTTGACAGATGACTGACGAAAAAAACAAGACATGTGGGAAGGTTTAAAAATACTCCTAGCGACATCTATGGACTAATACCTGAAAGTGTCATCTCATAGGTATCTACCGTAAATGTATTAATGCAAAGTGAAAGTAAACATTTGAAGGGGTCATAAAAAACCTTCTAATCGCTTGAATCATTTTTAATTTGTTGTAGTTTGAAAATTAACTTTACGATTTTTTAATAAATTTTGGGTTACAAGATGAAATCCAAAATAAACAAGACTGAGCTAAAATATAAACGACAGGAGCTTTGTTCTGATAACTTCGAGATTATTTTTTCAAAATAGCCCCATCTGGCCTCGATGCATTGTTTTGTGTGATCTAAAAGTTTTTCGAAAGAGGCTTGCACCGACGCCTTTTTAATGGCCTCTACGGACGCAACATAGTTATAGGCATAGGGACAAGTGACAGTGAGCCATATCAGGTGAATATGGTAAGAGATTGATCGTTAGAATGCGATTTCTAGTCAAAAAATCAGTTACAAGAGTCAAATAAGCTCCAGCTTCCTACTTTGCAGTATTCACGACGATTTCGACGAATGCGATGCAACAAACTTTTCAAAACGCCAAGGTAGAAAATTGCATTGACGGTTTGGCCCGTTGGCACGAGCTCCTTTTGGAAAATTTCCTTGGGATCGTAAAAATAAATGAGCATCTACTTGATTTTTGACTTCTCTAAACGCGATTTTGTGGGTGGTGGCTCGTCGGGGGGTCTTCCATTCGACCAGTCATCACCAGTTACAATGTTTTAAAGGAAGTTCTCGTCTTTTCTCGCCTCTTTAATGAGGTCTTTCGAATGTTGAGATCTGAGCAATTTTTGGTGCACAGACCTTTCGTAAGTCCAAATGGTCAGTTAGAATGCGATAAATCGATGTTTTGGAGATATTCAACTCCAATTCCAGGAATTTCAACGATGATCTCGGTTAATTTTTGATAAATGTACGAACAATTTCGATAGAGTTTTCGGTTATTACTGATTTATGTCCTCAAAACCATCTCTGAAACGTGTAAACCACTCATAAACTCTAGCACGAGATAGACAATCATCGCTATAAACTTTTTTCATCAATTAAAATATTTCGGTAAACGTTTTACCGATTTTAAAACAAAATTTAGTATTAGCTCATTGTTCGAAACTCATTTTTGTACCGATGACCACAAACATACTGACACTTTAGGCGCAATAACTTCGCTTCCGCTGAATCGGATGTCACCAAGTTTTCACTGGAAGTCAGGTAGGAATGTAACTTCCAATGAGTTAGTGCTCATTAAAAACATTAGGCCATCTACGATGACGAACGTCGACATCGAAAACTGATGAAAACATCAATAAAGTAAAAGAAAACTAGATCAATAACCACAAATTAATCATCCCAGAGCTGGCAGAGGGTTTGAACATTGCTTATGGATCCGTTAAGAACATTTTATTTCATGATTTGGGTTTGTGCCGTGTTGCTGCAATGTTGGTCCCAAAGGACCTGAATTTTTGGCAAAAAAGGGATCGCGTTGATATCGTCAAAGACATGATTTCCAGGGCTGAATCTGACACAACATTCATCAAACGCATCATTACTGGAAACAAGGCGTGGGGTTATGACTACGATACGCAATTAGGCGAGTGAGTGGTGAGCACGCACCGAACGAACCAAGAACAAAGAAACCATGACGTTTTCAGCCAAATACGAAACCGATGCTCACGGTTTTTATGGATTACAACGCTATTAACCACTACGAATTTTTCTATACCTCCAGAAGGTTTTTTTGTTTTTGGCGGTGAGGTTTGGTTAAAAATGCCTTCGCACCATATAGTAACCGTCGCTACTACGTGTGTGGTGATTCCACTAAAAATGTCCCTCCTCTTCTCTTGGATTTTTTCCTCCACCCCGGGACAGGGTTGTCTGTTTTGAGAAACCTATGCTCAATGCTCTTCAGCATAACTTTCCATTTCGCGCTTCTTTTTTCGGACAATACCCTCCACAAAATTTGAGACGGCATTCCATTTTCCTTCATCTATCATCATTTTCTTGATAATTTCTTCAGGTGTAAATACACCAATAGCTCGTTGTAGACCTGTTCTCTCTACGTTACACCTCTCGCATTTAAAGAAGGTGTGCTCTGCATAATCATACTCAGTATCTCCATATACATATGCAGTTTGGTAGGCTCACTTTTCCCATTCGCCCCAAATACTTGCGAAATGACCCATGTCCGGACAAAAACTGTGTGAGGTAATAGTTAACCTCACCGTGCTTTCCTTCTACCCACTTTTTTAGATCGGGTATTAGTCTCGCTGTCCATCTACCATACCGTTCAGAGTTTCATCTTGCCTGCCAAAGTGTGAGCGTTTGAACTCTAATATCGTAGAAGTGTGGTACTGGGATTCCTGTGCTTTTTGCCTCCCAACACCTCAAGAAGGTTTCAGAGTTAATAAGGACTATTATTGGAGCGCTACGGGCGCATTTAGTTAGATTATATATCCCGTAGTACCTGCAAAAAGAGCTTTTGGTATTAATATCTATATTTCCTTTGGCCTGGCTTGCCTGTGCAGTATTACGAGGGGGTTCAATAAGTACCCGTGTTAGAATTGAAGAAGACCATTTTTACAAAAAAATTGTTTTATTTTTCAACATACAAGTAGCGCCCTTTTATAAAGATACACTTCTCCCAACGCTAAGTCCATTTTTTTAACCCCACCAAAAAATAGCATTTGTCGAACTCTCCAAAATATGCCTCTGTCTCGGCGATGACTTCCTCGTTTGAACTAAATTTTTTCTCGGCCTTGGGACTGTCTTCACCTTTTTTGGAGCAGATTCATCGGGAGAAATCCATTGTTTTGATTGTTTCTAGTTTCTGGTGTGTGATGTTGAATCCAGGTTTCATCAACAGCGACAACTCGACGCAAGATAACAACCGCATCCGCTTGTTGTTGCTTGTGAGCAATCGCGGCACTCATGGGGTCGACAATTTTTTCTTCGCCAATTAATCAAGTAAAATATGAATTGAAATTCCGGTCAACACATCGATAGCCTCTGTTACTTCGCGCACTTTCGTTCGTCAATCAGCGAGAATCATGTGGTTGACTTTTTGAATGATTTCGTCGGTAACCACGTCTGCCGGGCGTCCTGGTCGCTCCTCATCAAAAACAGATGTTCGCCCACGTTTAAACTCGTTGAGCCAATATCTAACTGTGGTCATAGATGGCGATGCGTCCCCATAGACAGCATCCAACTTTGCTTTTATCTCCTCGCATTTTTCCCATTGATATTATTCTAAATAAAGGCGACATCCCAATCTTTCTAGACGGATAAAAAATGATCATTGAAATACGTTTTGACGTCTTACCAAAAACTCTCACTGAGAAAAGCTTACAATTTTCAAGCCGAGATCCATGTAATACTAGTAGCACATCTAGGAAGCATAATATAATTCACTTCTCCATAGCCCGCAGTCAGGTCGCCATCAGGGAATGACTAACACGAAGTGTAATGACTAACACGAAGTGCTTAGAAGGATGTCAAAGATTATTACAATCCCATCGAAAGGACAGCATCTATCCGAAAGGACAGCATCTATCCTGAAACGCAGAGAACTTTCGAATTCAAGGCCACTAACAACAAGCGGGCTAAATTGATTAGCATTGGACGAATGATGAACGCGAGACTTTCCAATGCTGCTGTTGGGGTACGGAAAACTTGCCACTGGTAGCCGCCAGGTTCAGAACCCTGCACAACGAGTGCTATGCAAAAGCTGTAGAGATGAGGAAGAAGTCAATGAAATCCGATCAACACTTTCTGTGGCATGGACTTTGAAAAATTGTGAGCCATAATAAGGAAATATAAATTATTTTAGCCAATTCTAGCCCACTTTTGGCGCATGTTCCCAGTAAAATTGTTATACAGGGTTATCGGGGAAGTCGTCTTAGAAATTCAAGGACATTATTATTTAGGTAATTTCGGATTAATTAGGTTGTACGAAATTATTTCCAGAACTATACCATTTATTGTTTAAATTTTTTTCTATTTCTTTGGCGCGTCCATTTTTTGTTTGTTAATTTTTTTGTTTTTAGTTAAAGGGTTTATTAATTAATAAAAATTATCGATAAAATTTGAACCAAGCACTAGCAGTTAAAATTAGATGTTTGTTAAAATTTTGAGTTTAAGATTTTTCCTACTTCAAAAAATTAAACAAAAAAGTTTGTATTGAAACTATTCTGCAATTTTTTTTGAAACTAATATGTCTTGTAAACCATGTCATTTAATCAAATTAATCATAAATGGCATGAATAATGATGCCCTCAAGTGTCTAGAACGACTTTCTTGGTAACCCTGTGTATGTCTTCGAATCTGTTAATATTAAAAACATATATACATATATAATTGGTGCTTACAATCCGTCCTAAGTTTGGCCGAGTTTCTCCTCCTATTTGTGCTGTGCGTCTTAATGTCGTTTCACAAATGGAGGGCCCTGCAGTTTTAAGTCGATTCCGAACGGCAGATGGCTTTTTTTAGGAGATTTCTCATGGCCGAATTGCACTCAGCGGTTTGCCATTGTCTGCCGAGGGGCGACCGCTACTAGAAAAACCTGTTTCTATTAGCTGATGTTTTATGTCCGGATATAGGCACCTGTGTACTTTCGAATGATAGTCACGCACCAACCCATTCGGTTACGACGGCCACGGGAATGCATTACCTAAATATAATTTTTAATCATCTTTGTCACACTGTGCATTTTTTTACTTGGATTGTTCGGCAGGTTGTTTACGTTTTTGTGGTCTCTGCTACTTAGAGAGCATATTGTCTCTCCGCTTGTTTATTTTTTTATGCTTTTGTTTTGTATCTTCTCACCGTAATTAACTCGCTCGCTGTCAGTCTTCAAGTTTCCACACTTTTCATTGAGTCCTTCGAATAACAAAAAAGGCAAAAGGATTGTGGAAAAGAGGCCGTTTTTTTTCGGTTTCTCAACGACACACCTTATCTTTAGCTGTATTAGGTGGCGACTTACTTATATGCAAATCTGCGAGTTTAAGCATGAAAAACACATGACATGTAAAACTTTGGAAGTACTGCTAATCTTTAAGTGGGAAAAAATAATTTTCAAATTCAAAAACTATGTTTTTAAAATTTTCCTTAAAACGCGAGGTTTGTGCTGCTAGTCAAATGGCCTTATAAAGGGTGGCTAAGTTTCAAGGACCGGTGTTGATTTTGAATAAAATACAAATTTTTAAAGAAATTATTGTCATTTCTCCTTATTATGATAATATTGGTATGGCTCAATTATGTATGGAATAAAATATGGGCCAAATGGCCGCCGCGGCCTCGGCGGCACACCTCCAAAGACCACCAAATGCAAATAGTTCCTTATCTAAAGGGTGGTTAAGTTTCAAGGGCCGGTCTTGATTTTGAATAAAATACAATTTTTTTAGGAAATTATTATCATTTCTCTTTATTATGATAATATTGGTATGGCTCAATTATGCATAGAACAAAATATTGGCCAAATGGCCGCCGCGGCCTTGGCGGCCCACCTCCATCCGTTGGTCCAAGTTTTCGATGACGCTGAGGCATAATTGAGGTTCTATGCCGTTAATGTGCCGAATTATCTCATCCTTTAGCTTTTGAATTGTTGCTGGCTTATCGACGTACACCTTTTATTTCCAATAACCCCAAAGAAAGAAGTCCAACGGTGTCGTTGACGTTTAGGTGTGGTTCACATTCAACATCGGCCCTTGAAATTTAACCACTCTTTGTATTAATTTAAAATCCGAAGTAAATAGCATTTCAATTTAAAGTGTAAATACCAATTTCCATTTACATAATCTTTTATTACCTGTTTACTGCCAGACCTATGTATGTATGTAATAAGAGGCGTCGTAAAGGAATCCTCTGGGGGAAACTTGCCAATTGGTATTTACTGATACGCTTCTTGCGCCCACCAACTCCAACGCACTCTTCGTTAAACACGTATGTATGTACGTATGTGATAAAGAAGCAAAGGCGAAATTTCAATTTGTTTCTAAAGTAAATAAAAATGTAAGCGTTTTTATACGTACATATATTGCACCCGTTCATGGAAGACTCCATCAGCGAACAATATGAATATTACTCATACGCCACCGCACTTCCTCTGACTCTACCTTCCCAAGCGAGCTTAAGGCAAGCAAGCATTGAAGTTGTTTCTAAAATGTCATTCCAAGTGTTAAAAAATAGATAATTTTATATGTATTGCTTTGAGAATATATGCAAATTGCTTTATGAGCGTACTTCTCAGCTCAAGTAACGCCGAAAAATATGCTACAAAGTGGATATGGCAAAAATTGTATTATGACTTTATAACTGGGTTCCGCACATTGCTCCCTTGTGAGCTTGCCACTACAGCGGGTAGTCAGTAGAGTTTTCTATAGACAAACGAGCACATATGACTATATTTATATAAATAATTTTATGTTGTTTTGCAAATAAACACACAGATTCTGATTCATCTATGCGCTATACGAAAATGAATGCTGTGAAAATTTGCACAAAATGCGAGTACCTACGATAGGCAAACAAAAAAGAAAAAAACAAATTTAAAGCTTTTTTTTATATTCGTTGATCTACTCCTGGAACACATTTTTTATGTCTTTCATAATATTTTGCCAATTTTACTACTTTGGAAGATATTTTCATATTCCTGCTGTACGCTACGTTTATGTATCGGAAAATCAGGCGAACCGAAGCCATAAACATAAATTTCCCACTTGAGGCTGGTAAATTTGGCTTACGAAGCCTGAAATAGCTTTCAACACTAAGCGATTGAGATAGATGTGAGCGCCGCAGAATTACTTACATATGCACAAACAAATGCCCGAGAAACTACGGACAAACAGACTATTTATATGTGTCCTACAATGGTAACATACAAAAACAAGATATGAACATAGACAAAAAGACAACAAAGGGATTGAATAAACATTCCAAATTTTCCAATGCAGGGAAACTAGCTTAATGGCTTTTTATAATAGTTTATCATGCACATGATACAAGCTCAAATAATTTTACTATTTCAGAATATTTTTTTTGATTTGAAGCAAATTTCATTTGTGGGCTTAATGAGGCATGCAATTTAAACTAAGAGAAAAAAATTATAAAAACCAAAAACAAAAATAAAAATATAAAAGAAGAAGTGATAGAAAGTCACAAATTTTATTTTTAATTTTGAAGGTAGTGTCGCTCTTTTTTAAAAATGCTATAAAAAGTAGCTTTTGTTTGTTTTTCAATGATTTCTGCTTCATTTATTCATTCTTTCATCAATTAAAGTACAACTCAAATAGATTACTACATAATACTAAAACTTAAATATAATACTACAAATTTAATCTTCAAAATAATAACCATCGCTAGCGACACATTTTTCCCACCTCTCAGGCAATTTGTGGATGCCACGCCAAAAAAATTGGCCGTCTTTGGACGCAAACCAATCATCGAGCCATTTTTTGGCTTCTTCGTGAGAATTGAAGCGCTGCTCGGAAAGTACGTGGCCCATCGAAGCAAACAAATGATAATCGGAAGGCGCCAAGACCGGTGCCGCATGCAACAGCGGTTCCCAATCGAACGTCTCCACCAATTCCCGGGTCGCTCTTGTTCGATGTGGCGGTGCATTGTCATCAAGAAAAATTACTTTGTGACGCCGATCGGCATATTCTGGGCGTTTTCGGTATATAGCGCTGTTCAAATCGGCCAATTGTCGTTGGTCGCGTGCACCGTCAACTGTTTCCCAAAAAACACACAGCATCGCCTTGCGGCCGAAGCGATTTGGTTTGGCCGTTGTTTTTGGCTTGTGGCCGGGCGGACCATACGATCGTTTACGTTTAGGATTGGAGAAATACACCCATTTTTCATCACCCGTAACGATTCGATGCAAAAAATTCTTCCTTTAGCACCGGGAGAGCAGCGTTTTCGTAGTTTGAAGGCACGAAATTCGACATTTTTAAGAGCGACAAAAATGCATTGTTGTATGAAACGTAACAAACAATGACCTGAATATTGTTGACAGATGACAGACGAAAAAAAAAGACATTTGGGAAGGTTTAAAAATACTCATAGCGACATCTATGCATTAATAGCTGAAAGTCTCATTTCATAGGTATATACCTGGTATATGGTAAACAATATTGAGAGATACATTAATCACAATTTAAAAAGTGTATCCGGATTAAATTTTGATTTGAAAGTCTCTCGTGAGTTAGAGAATATATCTAAATTTTTTCATAATTGGTTAGACTGCCTTATACAACGTGCAAGCGGTTAATTTCTACTAATGTTTGTTGGTCTTGTGATAAGGTAAATGGAACATATTGCTGAGTCTAAGGTTACGAGTTGGACAATTAAAAAGTATTAGCTCCAGCAAGAAGTTACATTTGATGTGGTTCGTAACTATGTACCTAAAAACATTACCGATGAAATTTTTCTCCGCATTTCTAAAGACATCTAAGACTAATAAAATACATCTACTTCTATATACAGGCAAACTGCAAGGCTAGCGAAGTGAATGAATAGCAAATCTAATGAAACGTTTCTGAACATTTTCAATTCTTAAAGATGAACCCATATAGAATGGATCCCAAATAATGCTGCAGTAGTCGAGGTTTGGTCTCACAAGAAAAATACACAGCATAGATCTAGACTTGGAAATCATAAAGTCTATTTGTGTAGAAAACGATATTTTCGAAGTAAATATGATCCCCAAGTCTTTGTTTTCATAAATTTTTTTGAGGGTGGTAGTGCCCAACTTGTAATCGAAATCAATCGTAATTTTGCGTCTACTAAATTACATGTACTGGCAACCAGCATTAAGAGGTAAGGAGTTATCATTACATCAAGCTTCCAATCTTCTTAAGTCTTCTTGAAGTCCTATGCAGTCACTGACGTCCTGTATCCAACTGTAAATTTTCAGGTCTTCTGCATACATCAGACCACGTGATCGAAAACATCTGGAATGTCATTACCACACATTAAGAGCAATAGTGGCCCAAGATGGCTACCTTGAGGTACGCCTGACGTAATTTTGATGGCATCAGATTTTATGTTATTTATACGAACGAATTGAGTTCCATCTGTTAGATAAGACACAAGCCACTTAAGTAAGCTAGGATGAAGACCAATTGAACTCAGCATTTTAAGTAGGATACTATGGCTGACTCTATCGAACGTTTTCGAAAAACCGTTGAATATGGCATCGCATTGTTGGCCTGGTTTAAGACAAAGTTTGCGAATAATCCTAAATTCGTAACGGTAGCCAACTGAGCAGTATGGCAAAGTCTTCTCTCGACGAACAAAACTAACACTCTACAAGGCTCTCATCATGCCCATCCTAACGTATGGCGCGAAAGCTTGGACGATGACAACATCCGATGAAGCGACGCTTGAAGTATTCGAGAGAAAGATTCTGCGTAAGATTTTTTGACCTTTGCACCTTGGCAACGACGAATATCGCAGGCGATGGAACGATGAGCTGTATGAGCTTTACGACGACATAGACATAGCGCAGCGAATAAGGATCCAGCGGTTACGTTGGCTGGGTCATGTCGTCCGAATGGATACAAACGCTCCGGCTCTGAACTTATTCGATGCGGTACCAGCTGGTGGTAGCAGAGGAAGAGGAAGGCCTCCTTTGCGTTGGAAAGATCAGGTGCAGAAGGACTTGACTTCACTTGGTGTGTCGAATTCGCGCCGGTTAGTACGAGAAAGAAACGTTAAACTCGGCCAAAATCGCGTAAGTGGTTATCGCGCCAATTAAGAAGAAGAAGAAGATCTACCCTCACCAAAGCCGTGCTGATTAGGCGATATGAGATCTGAAATTTGAAAGAAAATCAAATCATGAACTAGCTTTTTAAAGAGTTTAGGTATGCAAGAGATTTTGCAGATAGGGATATAATTTTGGACTTCCGACTTGCTTCCAGACTTATGTATCGGTATGGAAAAAGATTTTTTCCAATTATGTAAAAATTCACCTGTGATTTATTCACTAGCGATTTATTGAAGATAATTGTTTATGGTTTTGCTAACGATGTAGCACAGTTTTTTAATAATATAGGAGGGAAGCCATCTTCTCCACGAGTTGGGTCATTTGCCAAGGCCGAAAGGCTCCTGAGTACATCATTAAATGAGAGTTGGACACCTTTATTTGTTCGTGAGCTGTTAAAAGAGGTACCTTCTATTCCGGTGCCAGATTGACATACATAGGTTAAGTAAGGTTATGGTGGTAGTCGGTCCGTATGACCAACTCACTTAGACCTTACAGGACCGTTGTGATACCACTGTGTGACACGGGCACCTTGTTTATTTACTTTCATGAAACCATCCCAGATAGTTCTGTAAGAGAATTGAAAAAGTGTTAACCTAGACAGCCTGCTCTGATTCTCAATTGCAAAGGAAGTGCTCAACTGCTTCTTCCTTTTCCTCATCTCAACAACTTCTACAATATTCATGGGAGAATACTCCTAGTCTCAAGGAATGCCTGCCAAATAGCCAGTGGCCGGTGACACAAGCCACGACCTTCGAGATATCTTCTCTTGAGAGGCTAAGCAATTCCTTTGTTCTTTTCTTGTTTTTTTGCGGCCATAGTAGCCTGGCTGTTACGCATGTATCTTCATCTTCCCATGACCTTTTGGCCTCTTGGGTAATGTTGATTTTTATTATTAATTTACTCGTGATCAAAGGTATTCCTATGGTACTTTTTTCACAGAACAGTTGAAGATCAGTACCTTTTCTGATTAGCCCATCAGCTCTACAGTTTCCCTCAATATCTCTGTGTGCCGGAACCCAAATAAGGCTGACCTTGAATACGACGCTAATATCATTTAGGGCTGCTCGGCATTCCTGTGCAACCTTTGATCTTAGTATAGCCGCATTCATTGATTTAATGGCCGCTTGGCTATCCGAGAATATATTTATAGTCGTTTTTGTTACGGCATGCGTCTTTAGGTATGTAGCCACTTCTTTTATGGCTAGAACCTCTGCCTTATAAACGCTGCAGTAGTCTGGTAGTCGAACGGATAGTTTCAGTCCTAATTCTTTCGAAAATACTCTATAGCCAACTTTATCATCTAGCTTGGAACCATCTGTACAAAAATGGCCTTGGTGTCTGCCACTCCATTCTTGACGGTATACTTGGTTTGAAGAGTTTGTCGAAGGAAAGTCTAGGAATAGAATAATCAATTTCTTGTTTGTGACTGTTCAGAGTGTGCAAAATATAGGCGTGGCTAAACCGCCGTCCTTTGCGGCCGATTGACATACATGAACAGATCGAAAAAAATCGGCAAAAAGGTTACTAATTTTTTTAATGTCAGACAACGGGAACCTTAAGATACCTGTAATCGGCCATATTTTCCCCGATTTTCATTAAAATTATTTAAAATGAAGAAGCCAATATATTTTTTTTCAAAATTGGCATACAGTTTATTTATACATTAAAATAATATAAATTTTGTTTTTTATTTTAATCATTTAAAATGGCGGATGTACCCCTCAATCGGCGGGCATTGTAGCATCGGCGTCAGTGACCTGAATACAAAAAACCAAACATTTTTTTTTTATTAATGTCATAATTTCTATATGAATTGCACAAAAATGAAAAAAAAAAATCGCGGAATAAAATGCTTAAAAAAAAATGAATTTTGGGGCGAATTTTCCTACTATTTTTGCTTCGAAAAAATTATTTTTTCAAAAAATTTTCGAAAACTTATAAATTCACATAGCAAGTAATATCATAAAAAAAATGTGCGCAAAATTTTAGGGAAATCGGTCAATAAGTTTTCGAGTTATCGTGTACGCCAATTCGAGAAATATAGTTTTGAGAAAAATGCGTCTAAAGTTTGAATACAACGTAACTATACCTCTCCCAGGCTCGAACGCAAAGAATAAAGTCGTCACAGTCGATCACAGACGATCTATAATATAAGAAATACTTAAATTTACGTTCTAAAAATTTTATGACATATTCTTTAAATTAACATTTTATGAAATTTTACAGGTATCTGCCCCCTTAAGGAACCTTAATTTTACTAGTAACTGAGTAATGCTACAATAGCAAATATTTTTTTTTATACAGAGTAGATGCTGACGAATGGAAATCGGCTAATTCTTAATTTTTTATTGTCCAGAATAAACCTGGGCGCTCTCAGCTTTGAAAGGCTAGAATCTATCCCTGAACTGGAACTTGAGCAACTCCAAAATTCGCGTCCAGTCCGCGCATCTTGAGTGATGCATGTTTGCGCTAAATAGGACTCTGATGTGGTATCGCTATGGACAAAAATGGTTTCTGCGGGGCTTCGGCCAGCCAGTATAACCTAACCTAGACCAAATATTTTTTTTTATTTAGAATTGAAAAATCTATCATTTCTGTCTTTTTTGAAGGTCTAGTATTTTTTTGTGCTGAAGAACTGATGATGAGGAACTGAAGCTGTCAGCTTTATCTTTTTTGAAGGATCAAGTTTTTTTTTTCTGATGAAGAGCTGATGCTGAGGAACTACAATCTGCCACACCTCTTCCTTTTTTTAGTATCTGGAAAACATATGTTTTTATGAAGACTCGATAATGAAGAACTGCAATAACTTAAGTAACTCTTGTCTCTTTTGAAAGTCTGCCCGAAACATATTTTTTATGAAGAGCTGAAATCTGCCAGTTCTGTCGTTTATGAACAACTGATAAAGAGTAACTGAAATCTGTAATTTCTGTCAATTTTTTGAAGGTCTGTTCAACAAATTTTTTTGATGAAGAAGTGATGATGACGTACTTAAACTTGTCATTTCTGCCAATTTTTTGAAGGTCTGAACAAAACAGGTTTTTTATGAAGAACGAAAATCTGTCATTTATGTCTTTTTTGACAGTTTAAAAAACTATTATTTTGTTTTATTTTTTGGTGAAGAACTGAGAATGAAGGACTGAAATCCTTTCTTTCCATTTTTGAGTGCCTAGACACAATTTTTTTTTAATGAAGAATTCATGATGAAGAACTGAAATCTGTCGTTTTTGAATGTCTAGGCAAAGTATTTTTTTATGAAGAACTGAAATAAGTGATTTCTGTATTTTTTGAACGTTGGACCAATATTACCTTGCTCATGCGTCGTTGCCTTGCTTGAACTGCAAGCGAGAGCGCGGAATGAACGACGAAGAGCACAATCGGCCCCCGCATGCGGCAGCGTTCTACATCTGGCTCTCTCCTACTTGAGTGAGCATATATATGTATGTATATGCGCATATGTATATAAATTCACACATTTGTATTTGCATATGCCTTCTTCCTGTGTGCATGGTCATGAACCATTTCTCTGTTGATAATAGGACGATGATGAAATCGATGATGGTGCCTCTTAGTGTTGTTGACTTATTAACATATCTTTCATGAATTTGATTAATTTTTCGTAATTTTTCACGTTTGTGTAAATGTAACTTGACCTATTCCATTGCAATTCCATTTACCTCCTCCTCTATATCCATACAAAATATCTATCAAACAAATAAAATTAAAATTTTGTTTTGAAAATTGCAACCCTTACATCAGTATTTTCTTATGACGTTGTCACGTTAAACTATCGTCAGTAAACCGACTTTACAGACAACCTCTTTTTTTATGAAGAACTGAAATCTGCCCTTTCTGTCTTCTTTGAAGATCCAGAAAAAATATTTTTGTTATGAAGAATTGCAAATTCCCATTTCAACTTTTTTGTTGAAGGTTTAGAAAAAAATTTTTTTTCTTTTTTGATGAAGAACCGAAATCTGTCCTTTCTGTTTTTTTTTATTTTTTTTGAAGGTCTGGACAAAATAGTTTTTTGATGAAAAACTGAAATCTGTCCTTTCTGTTTTTTTAAGGTCTGGACAAAATAGTTTTTTAATGAAAAACTGAAATCTGTCATTTCTGTCTTGGTTGGAGGTTTAGGCAAAATAATTTGTTTTCTAGGGGAAATTGATGAAGAACTGATATCTGTTATTTCTGCCCTTTTAGAAGGTCCAGAAAAATGTGTTTTTATGAAGAATTGCAAATTCTCATTTCTATCGTTTTTGAAGGTCTAGAAAAGTATTCTTTTTTTCTTTTTTCATACAGAACTGAAATCTGCTATTTCTGTCTTTTTGAATGATTAGAGAAAATATTTATTTTTTTATTTAGAATTGAAATCTGGCAGTTCATTTTTTGAAGGTTTAGACAGAATATTGTTTCTTTTTATGAAGAACTAAAATCTATCAGTTCTGTCTTTTTTGAATGCCTAGACAATTTTTTTTATGAAAAATGGATGATAAAGAGCTGAAATCGGAATTTTTCGAAGGTATGGTAAAGTAATTTTTTTTAAACAATGAATAACTTTATGAAAGATTTCAGAAGTTTATTTGACTTAAATGTCATAATTCCCTCCACACTCCTGCCACTTCATTTCTCGAGCACTATGACATCAGCTCTTGCACTTGCATGAAATAACACAAAGGCACTAATTTCCTTCAAATAAGTACTACGATTCATATAAACATGCCGAAATATGTCTGCATATAAAATAAAATTCCAAAAGTTTTTCAACTTTTTGATTATTTGCCAGGTGACTGCGCAATTAAATGCCATGAAGACGGCCAGGCACACAAAGCCTACGAGAAAGATGCAACAACTTTTGCTACTCTACTCTAAGTGTTGCAGTGGGAATTCATTATTTTGCGCTTACCTTTTTCTGCTCCACTGTAAATTTCAATTAAAATTTTATGTTATTTAATTTGGTAGGACACGTCCAGCAATTTCAAAGTAGGATGTTATAAATTCAAAAGTGGGATGTTATAAATTTTAAAAGTGCTTGGCATTTTAGCTGCTTTCTGGAGATGACAGTGAGATTGGCCATGAATTATTAATGTAGACAAAATGGTTGAGAAAATTGATTTAGTAAGGCAAGGCAACCGTACTAAATGGCCCAGTGGCAGCACATGAATAGCGAGAGTATTACTCTCCCCCCTCTGCAGAATTATTTCACAAGGAGAAAAGCTTTAATTGCAGCAATAACCTTAGATGTACATAAATAAGTATGAAATCATATTTAAGTCGTAGTATATGCAATATTTATGAGCAAAGCATTAGATGTTCTTGGTTACTGCACAGGAAATTAATGTTATCAGCAGTGTTTGGCCAGTATTTACAGTGCCGGTCACTAAATGATAATAGCACCAGTTACAATATTCTGATTCGAAAGAGGTAAAAATTTCACCTATTTACTATATTATTTTTTGGAGCGTAAAAAACAGTTACATTTTTTATGCTATCTCAGAGTGTGTGCATTTGTTGTCAAATTTCGTAGCTGTTAATCAGTTATAAAAGATTTTTTGCCAATACTTATCATTTTGTGCATTTAATAAAATAGCACCAGTAGGCTGTTTTAATTTTGTTTTGCAAAATTTTGTGAAAAAAGTGAAAACGGAAGATAATAAAATTTTTTTTAAATCCTTTCTATAAAATCGTGTAGAAATATTATAAAAATTGTATAGTTATGGGCCGCGGAAAGCATTGTTCCCCTGCAAAACGTGGACTAATAAAAAACTTTTTGTCCGAGGTAAATCGTACTTCCAAATTAGGGGATTTGCTGGGCTGTTCCAATAAAATGATAATAAATGCCCTAAGATATGAGCAAAAAGTTGAATCCCATGGTAGGAAGCGAGTTTTGTCACCCTTAATAGTAAAACGGTTTGTACGGACGACTAAAACAAATCCCTTTATGACAGCTACAGAGCTCAAAAAAACATTGGATGTGCCGGCAAGCATGGAAACGATTCGCCGCAGACTTCGAGACAACAGCCTCAATGCCTTTAGTCCTCGAAAAGTGCCGTTCCTTTCCTCTAAGTATGTTGCTAAACGGATATCTTTTGCTAAAGCACATCTAAATTGGCCAAAGGAAAAGTGGAGAAATGTGCTAGGGACTGACGAATCCAAAATTGTGCTTTTTGGTGGAAAGGATTGCAGATGTTTTGTCCGTAGGCCACCTAACAGCGAATACAAGCCACAGTTCACAGCAAAAACTATCAAACATGGAGGTCATAGTACAGGGTTGCCCATTTTCGACGGATCCGACGGATTTCGATGACTCTTTGGGCCCATTCCAATCGACGAGGCTTGTCCGCAGGCAACAATCTTTGCGTTAATTGAATCTTATACGGGAATAAATGCAAATCAATGCGGATAATTCATTGTAAAGTGGTCCGAGCAATGCCCAACTGCTGAGAACGGCGATTTTGGGATGTCCTTGGCGACGCTTTGGTCGGTTTTGATTTGGCCTCTTTGGATTAGAAAGAGCATCACCAGTCGAAAACCTTTCGTGCAAACGTTTAATGGTGTTCTTAGAAGGCGCACTTTTCACATTATTTAATTTTTTATACGCAGGTTGAGTTTTCACAATTGACTTCTTTTGTTTAATGTAAATTTCAAAAATTTGGAAGCGCTCGCGTGGCGTGCACTGTTCCATGGTATAAATTTGCTTGGACTGACGCTTCCAACGCGTTATGTCATTAAGCGATCTTAAGGCATCACAATGGGCTATTAGCCTGAGTGTGTCCCACAGGACAACCGCTTCAACCTAACCTAACCTAAGCGATCTTACGTCTCTGCCAAAAGATACAGGGTTGCCAGATGGGTCCGTCGAATATTGGCAACCCTGTATTGTGGTATGGGGTTGCTTCTCGTTTCAAGGTGTGGGTCCTATATATTGGATCAAAACAGTTATAGATTCATCGGCTTATGTAAAAATCTTTGATGAAATTATGCTGCCGTCTGCCTCCTACGAAATGCCGCTAGTGTGGCTCTTCTAGCAAGACAATGACCCCAAACACACCAGCAAAATGGCAAAATAATGGTTCAATGATAACTCTATCAATGTAATGGAGTTGCTTGCACAGTCTCCAGAGTTGAACCCTATCGAAAATCTGTGGACGGACATAAAGTAGGGTGTATCTACAATAAAACCAACAAGCGTTGAAGGGCTCTGGGAGGCTGTGCAGAAAATTTGGAGTTCCGTCAAAGTTGAACTATGCCAGCTTTTAGTGGATTCCATGGGAAGGTGTTGTGCCGCAGTAATAGCAAACAAGGGGCAGGAGACAAAGTGTTTCAATACTACATAAAATTAATTTATCTACAAGATATCTGAATGAAATTTTTTACAAAGACCACTAACTTTTGCTAAAAATGAACTGAAGTGCTGTTATTTTGACTGTGTAGTTTTTAAGTTTATTTTTTTAATTAATTAGCGTCTTATAAACTGTTGAAAAACCCATATAATTTCCTTATGATAATAAACCATTAACATCAAAGAATTTATTATTTTGTTTTGAGTTGAATCGGCCCAACAATTAAATAGATGTAAACAGAGTCAGTATAAATTTGTGCGTGGTGCTATTATATTGACCGCAGCTGTACATCTACTTATGTATGAAAATGCACCAACAAGATTTTGGAAATTAATAATTGTTTAATTATATTTTATTTAAGTTCATATTATCTGCTATTACAAGCCAAAATCATCTACGCATGAATTGAATTCCAACTATTTGCAACTATTTAATTCAATTTTCTGCAAAGCTTTCAACGAATTTCAATAATTCCATGGCTTGCTAAAAATTTCAAATCAAAAATGATTAATAACAAAATATCAGAACTAAGCTGCAAATCATTCATAAAAAATTAAATTCTAACCACTCTTAGCGCAAAATTTACTAGCAAGGTAAGAATTTAGAATATAGCGGCAGGCTAATCACCTACCCTGTCAGAAATCAAATAGATTAACCAACGCAAGACAAGTCTTGTCGAGGCCCTATGGTCCGGAGAGGTGTGAACAAGGAAAAAAAAGAATTTAGAATTGTTTCTCTCTGACTACTCATTGGGAAATCTCTTATTTTGCAGCTATCTTGGGTACCAAACTTTACGCCCTCTTGGACAGGATTTCATACAATATGAGTCCAAATTTGCAAAGTTTCTATAGAAATGTACCTCCCGATCCCCTTTTTTGTGTTCTTACAGGTAAATTAATTCAATTTTCTCTTAAGTTACGGTTTCCTAGCGGTGCCGCAAACGACGTCCGACATACTCGTACAGCGCTGAATAACGTCACTGAAACATTGCTGTGTGTTTGGTGTTGGCTCCTTAGAGAGCATCGAACGTAAGCAGAATATAGCAAAAATAGCACCGGTTCTTCTATGATGGTCGCATGATGGTGGTGAATAGTTACTCAAAGTTTGTTTTATGGTGAGGGGTGAGCGTTAACCCTCTTCTATGTTGAGTTTTGGGAAATTTATTTGCTTTATTTTATTATTAAAATTTAGACTGGATCTGTAAGACTTTTTCGACTTTCCCATGTAATGAAAGAATATTTATTTGAGTTAAAAATATTTATTTATTTATCGTTCCAAGCTAGGCATCCAGCTTGGCGAACGATTATTTTCTTTATTGTGTCTTACATACTAATTACAAGCGTTTTTATAGTAACTTTTATCAATGCAAGCCAACAACAATTTTTCGGTGTTTACTTGTGTAATATGATTCTAGCATTCACGCGCCGCGCATATAATAATTACGTTAGCTATATTTGCGTTTACTTTCGAGTGTAATGAACCTTTTAAGAAATATGATACTTTATTTAAACGGCACAGCACAGTGAATGCATAAGTGGACAATAAAATAAAAACCAAAACAAAATGTTTATGAATATTAATGTTAAGGCATATCCGACTTATAATCATACTACATCTCCCTTCTTCGGAAGAATGCTCATACAACTTTTTTTTTTGTATGAACATTCTTTTACATTGAATTGTTAAAATAAAAATGTACATAAGAGTAATCTTAATTTTATTTATATGTATATATTGTATTAATTTTCTAAGTTTAGACCGGTCTTTAAAACTACTTATTGTTGATAAATCTTAAGCCTATTTTTGTGAACTATTTGTTCTTTTAAAGATAACTTATCGACTATAGTAACATTATTTTTATCATCTATTGCTTTAATGGTATAAGGCCCACAATATTGGGGTTCCAGTTTATGGGCCACTTAATTTCTAAGTAAAACTAAATTGCCTATGCTAAAATTGTGATCTAAACTATTTTTATCATAAAATGTTTTTTGCTTAATTTTAGCTATGTCTATCATATTGCGAGCTCTTTTATGTGCTACTTCTAGCCTAAATCTTACTTCTCTAGCGGAGTTATCTATGTTATATAATGGAGTAATTTGGTCTACATTTTTGAACTGCTGAAACATGTTTGGTGTTTTTCCAAAAACTAATTCATACGGACAATAGTCATGTACTGTAGAAGGAGTGGTGTTAAAACAGTATGTGAAGTATTGTAGCCACTCATCCCAGTCGTTTTTGTCAATCGATATGTAAGATCTTATGTATTGATTGAAAGTTTTATGTGATCTTTCTATTACTCCTAATGTTTGGTGGTGGTAAGCAGTTGAATTAATTTTCTCTATTTTTAGCAATTCACATAGCTCTGTTAGTATTGAATTTTTGTATTCTGTACCCATGTCCGAAATGAACGTCTTCATTGGACCGTAGGTAAGAATAAACTTTTCAAATATTGCTTTCGCCACTGTCTTGGCGTTTTTGTCTTGGATGGGTATCGTGACTAAATATTTTGTCATGTCGCATATTATTGTGACTGCATAAGTATTGCCATTAATTGTTGTAGGTAGTGGGCCTATTGTGTCTACCATAACTGTATCAAATGTACCTGTAGGTGTT
Source organism: Anastrepha obliqua (assembly GCF_027943255.1). Classification (NCBI taxonomy): domain Eukaryota; kingdom Metazoa; phylum Arthropoda; class Insecta; order Diptera; family Tephritidae; genus Anastrepha; species Anastrepha obliqua. Next base: position 120,334,579 of record NC_072896.1, on the reverse strand, counting down.
GGTGTTATAGTCATTGGGCTTTTTAAATGCTTTGTTATTTTGGTTTTTTGGCATTTTTCGCAAGTTTTTACGTACTTAGCAACATCTTTTGACATTTTATTCCAGAAGTAATGTCTTTTAATTTTCATAAGTGTTCTGAAAATTCCGCAATGACCGCCTTCTATAGGGTCATCGTGGTATCTTTTTAGAATGTCCATTACAGTTTTAGCATCATTGATCTGGGTCACCTCATTCAGTAGCGCTACTTTTACTTTATTTAATATCATATTGCCCTTATTTTTAAAATCATTTATCGAGACAAATTCGAAAATTTTCTCGCTAGGTGCCACTTGTAAATTATTAATGCCATATTTGTCGGCCACTTCGTCGAGCCTAGAGAAGAATTGTCCTAAGTCAATTTTCCCATTAACAAATAAGTCATCAATTTTTATATATGCCATTATAGATTTTCCTCGTTTGATGTAACATCGCGTGGGTGTAATCTTTAATTTATTGTATTTCCTGACGTCAGTGTTATTAATTGGGACATATATTTTGGGCTTATCATATGTTTTAATGTGCTGCTGTGTAGTTGGACTGTTGTTATTTTTCGACATTGATCTAGTCACTATTTTGTATAAATTTTGATTCTTTTCATTTATTTCCTTTAAGTCATTGATTGTAATGCGAGACAAAGCGTCCGCGACGTGATTATCTTTTAAGTCATTTATTGTAATGCGAGACAAAGCGTCCGCGACGTGATTATCTTTTAAGTCATTTATTGTAATGCGAGACAAAGCGTCCGCGACGTGATTATCTTTTAACCCTTCTGCTATGTTAGGAAAAAATTACACATATAGTGTTTTGGGTCAATTTGACCCACTTATAAAAACTCCACTAATAACACTATTTTATTGAAAGAATTCATTTTTTTTTTATTTGGATCAAGTTAGGTGTATTTTAATTGTAGAAAATAGTTGAGATATGTATGTTTTAACGGCAATTTTCACAAACTAAGCTGCTATGTTCCTTGCAAACAAATTTTTGACACGTACTGCAAACAGCTGAATATTTGTTTGAATTTTTTGTATGATGACAGAAGAAACATCGCTGTCGTTTTTTAGTGGATTCATTTCTGGCAGAAATATTAGAAGTAGACGCTTCTTCTGCAGATTTGGCGCTTTCTTGAATATTTTTTACTATATTCTTAGCAGCGATTCCTCGCGGCAGTCTCTCTCTGCGGACAATATTTGGTTCGATCATTTGCTTTCCCAGCTCTTCAAGAAAAAGTCTTCGCTTATAAAGCTTGTTGGAGTTCCATGAGGTATTTATCTCTGACCATATTACGTATGCGTTATATGCCGAAATATCTAACATATTCGAAAAGAGGGCAACTGGCCAACGTTTGGTCTGACGTTTACATGTATAGTTAGCTACCAGCTGATCAAGCGCATCCACACCAGCTTTTGTTTCATTATAGTGAAGTATTATTTCAGGTTTTTTTCTGTCACCCTCATCAACAAGTGGAGAATGGACTTTTTATTTATACTGTACATAGGTTCGAGACATACAAAAAGCCAATTTATAAATGCATTACCTTGGTTCCTTTCCGGTTGCGTATTTCTTGCCCGTCCTAAATAAACTTCCATGTTCCAGGCATACTTGCTTTTTGCATCACATAGAGCCCATATTTTTAAGCCGTATTTTGCGGGCTTCGATGGAATGTATTGCCTGAAGATGCAACGACCACGAAAAGGTACTAACTGCTCATCTATTGTTACATTTTCATGTAAGTGATAATATGACCTGAGTTGCCGATTCCATTGATCCCAAATGTTTCTTATTGGTGCTAATTTATCACGCTGTCTTCTTTCATCCCTGTCTGCAGCGGAGTCAAAACGAAGGCATCGTGATATGTTCATAAATCTTTCCAAGCTCATTGTGGCCCGAAAAATTGGTCTGCCATTATTTTCATCCCACAAATGAATTAAACTTTCATTGTGCGATTTGTATACTCCTGCTAAGATTTGCAATCCTATGTATGCTTCCAATTCTATAAGGTCTATAATTTTCCAATTGTCTCCAAAAAACTGCAATCCTTTGATGTTGCTCATTTCTACCACTATGTTTTTTATACTTGAGGGCATGAAAATATCAAAAGAGGATTTTATATCTGTGACCATAGAAATAGCACGCTTTGATGGACCAGGACTTTGACATAAAATTTGATTTCGAGGAATTTTGCCTCTTGAAATTGGAAGTGGTTGATCATGCCATATTATGCTCTTATCTTTCGATAAAATATTTGGCGAATTGACTTCTTCTGTCGCATTGCTTCCTTCAAAAACGACATCTACTTCACTTTCACTGGATGAAGTATTTGAATCGTCCGTTTCATTTTCTGCGATAGGTACAAAGTCTTCATCGCTATCACTTTCGTCGAAAATATCCTCAGCATCAGAATTAATAATTTGGTGTATTTCTTCAGTACTTAGTTTCTTTTCAAAAATAAAATTATAAAAATGTGTAACTGGAGCATAAACATAGTAAATTAAATAACTTGACTTACTCTCTTCCTTTGGGACATTGTAGAAATATTTATTTAGCAATCACTTTCTTTATAAAAACTTTGATAAGCTCCTTACTGCGCGATAATAAATTACTAACTAAGCAAACAATCGACACTTACTCTTTGCACAGGTGCATAAAACGGGAGTTCCCCTTTTTCGAAAAGGCTATAAATTTATCGAGAATATACATATAAACATAGAGCTGTGCAAAATATACTCGATCTCCGATAACTAGCTTTCTTTGTCTGCGTTTTTGATCGAGTGATGTAATAATAAACGGCAAAATGTTTCAAAATACTAGGTGGGTCAAATTGACCCAACAACGTAATAAGTGTAATGAAATTATATTTGGCATCCTCCAGCAACATAAAAAACAGATGTTATATTAATTTTCATATTTATCTATTCCTTATACTGCAGTTAACAAATAGAAGAAGAATCAATACAATACGACTAGACTAACAGGCGAATTTCGATGAGTTTTACTTAAAATTGGGTCAAATTGACCCAAACATAGTAGAAGGGTTAAGTCATTTATTGTAATGCGAGACAAAGCGTCCGCGACGTGATTATCTTTTCCTCTAAGATATTCTACTACGAAATCATACTCTTCTAAATCAAGTCTCATTCGTGTTAGTTTTGAACTTGGATTCTTCATTGAGAACAGGTAAGACAGGGGTCTGTGATCGGTTCTAACTAAAAACTTTGTACCATAGATATAAGGTCTGAAATGGGTTATTGCCCAGTGTATGGCAGCTAACTCTTGTTCAATTGTCGACTTGTTGCTTTCTCCTTTTGTGAAACTTTTGGAGGCATATGCTACTGGTAGATGTTTTCCTTCATATTCCTGAGTAAGTACTGCACCACACGCGTATTTGCTTGCGTCTGTTGTTAAGCAAAATGGTTTCTTAAAGTCGGGATATTGTAACAATGTAGGACTCATTAATGCTCTTTTGAGGTACACAAATGCATCATTGCATTCTTTTGTCCATTCGAAAGCAACTCCCTTTTTAGATAACCTTGTTAGGTGTCTTGAATATTCAGCGAAGTTTTTAATAACCCGGCGGTAGTAGTTGCAAAAGGCGACGAACCTTTTTGCACTATCTCCGTCTGTGGGTGTAGGATAATTTTTTATTACCGAGTACTTATTGTCGTCTGGAAGTATCCCCTTGTTTGTACATTTATGCCCGAGGTAGGTTACTTCATGCATAAAAAATGAACATTTTTCAGGATGTAATTTTAGATTATGTGTTCTACATAAATCGAAAACATTTTTCAAGTTTGAAAGCATATGTTTTTCAGAGCAACCAAGGACTACTAAGTCGTCCATATATAAGAAAGCTTGCTCTGGTTTTAAACCACTGAAAGCAATTGTCATCATTCTTTGGAATGAATTAGGTGCTACCTTTAAGCCATATGGTAGTCTAGTAAATCTGTATGAACCGTTGTTGGTTGAAAAGGATGTGAAATTTCTTGAATTTTTATCAAGTTCTATTTGATGAAATCCAGTCATTAGATCGAGACATGAAAAATACTTTGCCCTTCCGAGTTGGTCTAAAATGTCATCTATTCTCGGCAACGGGAATTTATCTGCAATTAATTTTTTGTTGATTTGTCTGTAGTCGATTACTAATCTCCATCTTTTTTCTACTGTGTTCGGTAGAGACTTTTTTGGTACCAATAGTATTGGACTATTGTATTCTGAAAATGATGGTTCGACTATTTTGTCTTCTATAAGTTTGTTTACTTGTCTCTCAATTTCATCCTTATGTGTGTGGGGTATACGGTAGTTCTTTATGTATACCGGCTGTTTGTCTTTAACCATTAACTTTTGCTTATAAAAATTATTTGTTGTTATTGTTTCTGTTTCTAACCCAAATATGTCACTGTATTCGGAACATAGGTTTGTCAATTGTTTTTCATATGTTTTAGGAAAATTTTTTCTCAATTTGTTGAGAATGTCCGTTTTTCTTTGTGCATTTCCCGTGTTATTGTTTATTATGTCGTAATCAGAAACATTTTCAGTTAAAATGTTGCTTTGCTTTAAAGATACTGTATTATAATTTGTATTTAAAATGCGGATATAGGCGTTGTCAGGTTTTACCAAGGTATTGGCTATAAATATTCCAGGGTGTGGTTCTTGATTTGGAATCAGTGCTTCATCCAAGGTATTAGGTAAGTTTATTTTTCGTATAACTTCTGACCTTGCGGGAATGATTATTTCGTCGTTACATGTTGTTGTTATTGGTATTTCTATAATTTGTGTTAAATTATCTGGTCTCAGAATTAGAACATCGTAATTTTGAGTAAAGTCTAATACACAATTGAATTTTTTCATGAAATCCATGCCTATTATACCATCACATGGAATTGGAAAGTTATCCGGGATAACGTGAAATTTATGTGGAATTAAAAATTTCGTAAATTTTAAATCAAAAAATATTGTACCAATAGAACTGATTTTGCCTTGCCCTATACCGCTTAATGCTGTAATGTGTTTTGTGTTTATTTTTTGAAAAGTGGATTTATTGAATTTTAAAAGTGATATATCTGCGCCAGTATCTACAAGTAGTGTAATGTTTGTATTTAAATCTGCTATTTTAAGTTGTACAAAAATGCTAAAGTTAAGGTTAAGCGTATGTATCTTAGAGGAATAGATTAGTTTTCCGAGTTGTTTTCGTCCGATTGGGCAACTCGTACATTGTGTGTCATGTTCCGGTTGAAATTTGGTCTGCCTTGTCGGTAACGATATCTATTTTGATTATTATTTCCTAAATTGTCAAAATTTGAACGATTTTGATTTCTATGGAAGTTGTTTCTTCTTTGAAACCTTCCATTTCTGGCAAATCGTCCATTAAATGGTCGTTGACCAAAATGTAGTATTGTGTTTTGTTGTCCTGTAGCTTCAGTACAGCTACCAATGAATTTGCTTATCGCATCGTTCATATTGTTAAAATGGCCGGCTTCCATTATTAATTTGACTTTTTCAATGCTGCAGTTTTTGGTCAATGCTTTTACTGCAGTTTGTGTCGAGTATTTACTTGCGAGTTCTGCCGACAACCCATCTGTGATATAGGCATTTTCTAAGTTTTTTGTAAGAGCTTCTATCTCATTACAATAACTATTAGCTGGTTTGTTGTTCTGTCTGATACTCATTATTTTTGCAGCTAATACTTCTACCGATTCTCCTTTAACTGACCTGTTAAGTTTTGTGATTATTTCAGAGATTGTTGTTTCTGTGTCTATGAGATTTCTGGCATTCCCTTTTAATTTTGTTTTTATGAGTGAAACAGCAACAGTTTCGTGCTCACCCTTGATCACTTCAACTAATTTTAAGGAATCTAAGAATGACCGTAGATTTTCTGGTTTACCATCGAATTCAGTCACTAGCTTTGCAGCCGTGCTGAGAAATTCCACAACTGTTTGTGTCATTTCGCCTTCTTCTTCTGACTCTATTTCTGAATTAGTAATTGGACAATCTGTTTCTGAGGAAACTGCTTCAAGCTTTGTTAATAGATTAGCTGGTGGGTTTTCAATAATATTTATTGAAATTTTCTCATTAATTGAATGAGATACTTCCTGTTGGATGTTGTATTTGGCTAAAACTTTTACTAATTGATCTCGTAGTTGCCAAAATATGTCAAGAGCTTCTTTTTGATGATCCTTTGTGAGTCGCTCGAAATTTATATAAGTTAAATTTCTAATTAATTCTAATGCTAATACTAAATTTTCTAAATGTTTTTTAACTGTTTCCTGTTTTATTTGTATATTTTTATTTATACATTTAAACGATTTTTTGAAATTTTCCTTTTCTATCAGTAAAGTTTTATGAATTTCGGACCATTTGTTCATATTTTGTCTAACTCATTAGATCTACTCATATACTTTTTCTTTAGTTTTTTATTATGCATAGCATATAATTTTAATGCTAATATCAATAAGGTTACGACTGTGATTACAATTAAGCAAATTTCTACTAAATTTAAGCCAGTGTTAACGACTACTTCGTTTACTACATTGGCATTGGGTTTATCAACTTTTGATAAGGTTTTTCCCATTTCTGAAAGATTATCTATTGGGGACCTTATACCGTAAATCAAATAATTTATGCAATGTAATAATGTATAATGTATATATGTATATAATGTATGTATAAATTTTTTTTTTTTTTTTTACATTGGATTTAAAATTTTTTGTTTTTCAAGTTAATTCATTTATTAAGTAAGCATATTAGAAAGTATATTATATCAAATTCAAACATTTTCATAATTTAAAATGACTTTCCGAATCATTTTTTTTTTTTGCTTAATATATTCATTTACAGTTTCATCTCTAAATTTTTATAAGGCAAACATATAACCAACAGAAACCAAAGTGGTTTAATTCTCGCCATGTAAAGAAATAATTTATTGTATTTTTTTTTTTTTTTCTGCGAGCGGTTAACGCTTGTCAGCCTATACTGTCTGCGTGAAACACGCACAGTTTTTTTTTGTTTTTATTTATTTAATTTGCTTACGCTGTTGCAGCAGGAATTCCAATTTTGAGATGCGTTCCCAAATGGAGCAAGCCTTTTTCCAAGGTGGTGGTGGCTGAGTGTTGACTTCTCGGAGGAGATATCCAATCTCTCGCTTAATGCGCTGGGTATAGCCGCCTCTGCGCTTTGGCTTCTTTATGATTGGGATGACTGGTTCTTGATCGGCTGGTTTCTTTAATAAATGGTTTCTTCTCCTGTACTCCTCAATGGAGATAGCTTTCGGCCCTTCTGTGGTCATCTATCTTCTGGTCTATTGGCCAGACCAGGAACTTCACGCAACTGGTAGATCTTATTGGCTGATCAATACCAGGACTTTGTTATTAGTATTTGCTTTCCGCCACTTGTGCAAAAATCTTAGCACCAAGCTGGACTTTGGAATAAGCATTTGAGCTTTCCGCCACTTGTGCAAAAAAATCTTAGCACCAAGCTGGCAGGATCGCCATGTAATGAAAGAATATTTATTTGAGTTAAAAATATTTATTTATTTATCGTTCCAAGCTAGGCATCCAGCTTGGCGAACGATTATTTTCTTTATTGTGTCTTACATACTAATTACAAGCGTTTTTATAGTAACTTTTATCAATGCAAGCCAACAACAATTTTTCGGTGTTTACTTGTGTAATATGGTTCTAGCATTCACGCGCCGCGCATATAATAATTACGTTAGCTATATTTGCGTTTACTTTCGAGTGTAATGAACCTTTTAAGAAATATGATACTTTATTTAAACGGCACAGCACAGTGAATGCATAAGTGGACAATAAAATAAAAACCAAAACAAAATGTTTATGAATATTAATGTTAAGGCATATCCGACTTATAATCATACTACACCCAATACGTCGACTGGTTGGAAGTTACAAAATTTAAAATCCCATATCTCGCCGTAGCCGAATGGTCCTACTGACCAAAGCCTTGACAGATTCAGGAATTGAGTTCCAGAACCTCACAGCATTAATAAAAAACAGCCTTTATGAAGACAAGTAGGAAATTTAGGGGAAAATTAGACTTTGATGCCCATTACATTTCATCAGTCTTAATTTCTCATTAAGTTACTTCGGAGTTTTGAATGCAATTAACTTTTACATAAATATACAATTTCGAGCTGCCAGATAATTAAAAATGCTGCACCCTATACTTTCCTGAGATTAAATAAAGTCAAGCTTACTACATATATACGTGCTCAGAGTACGTGATGTGAGGTATAATGAGGATGTAGGACAAAGGTAGGTAGGTGAAATAGTTGAAGTACCACTCTGGCACTCCTCAAGTAGCACTAAAGCGCCGTTTTGATACCATTAAGAGACCCCCAACAGGAAGATATGTACAGCCAACCAGAGCTGTTGAAGTAATGGAGAAGATTGATGGGATTTAGGTTGGCGCACTGCCCTAGGCTGTCGAAGAAAGGAGCGCCCAGTGACCTTAGTCGTCTAGCTGCCAAACTCGGAAATTACAGCTTCTGCAAAGGGGGTTAAATAGTAACCCTAGCTTTTCCGCGTGTGTACCGATCGTCCAGTGAGCGGTAAACACAGCTACGAGTTTCGAAATTGAATGGCGAGGAGCCCAAAGGACTTTTGAGTCTTTCGTATATCGTATTGGGGCCAAAGGATTTTCGAAATAGCATATGAATAAATGGAGCTCCATCTTTTCTGCGCTTTCCTGAGAAATAATTTGTGCAGTTGCCATTTAACTTTTTCCGGCGCACTGATCGCTAAAAATTAAACACAAAGATTTTCTTATTTTATTTATTCGAGACATTTAATGAAGAAAATGTAAAACAAAAATGTTTATCCTTGCAGGATTTTGACAAGGATTTGGTACTATTTTTATACCATCGCGCATAGAGTGCAAGGATTATTTATGAAACTCATTGAAACAAGTTTTTGTTTTGCTGAGGCAAAGTGGCACATTACAAGTTGAGCACATCCACTGAGTCCTTCTTTAGAGGTTTGTCGTGCTGCAGTACGCACATCTACGTAAGGTTGTTCTGGACTGGTTGGTGAGATGACGAGGATCGTAGGCTTAGATCTACATACAGTTTGTTTTTCTTTATGCGGACACTAGATTGCTTTTTATTCTTGGTTCCAAGAGTAGGTGGTGAGGCTGAAATGCATAGTATTGAAATCAAATCAAGTTTGAAGTCCTTAAGGGGTAAGAGTACCCTATACTTTTAGAAATAATAAAAGAATTCACGACTGCAATATCAAGAAAGTAAAAAAATATTCGGTCCCACCACTTGCGGTTTTTTCTATTCAGCTCGTAGTACTTCTTTAGCTGATCTAACTTGTCAACGTTATTCATGTGCATATTATAGTCGTCTATTATTTCAGGCTTTTCGATTTCTTTGACAGAACCATCGCTTTGGCGTTGTTGAACCTTTAAAAATTTACTCGGATCATGAAAGTTAGATAAAGCTGTAACCTCTCTTTTGTCAATCCACTTCATAGAGAGTATACCAGAACGAAGTGAAAAAATTATCGAAAAACACTTTATGGTGTTTCCCCCCAAAATCAGTAGTTCTTTTCGACTAGATCTCCTTTTTTACCCGTATATATCTCGAACCGATGGACATAACCGGTGCTGTCACACAACATCCAAGCTTTGAACCCTCTTTTTATTGGCTTCTTCGGCATATGCTGGACCAAAGTTGATCGTCCTATTAAAACAGTTTCTGTAGAATACAAATATTAACGTATCTAATAAGTTACCTTTGAATCTTATCATTGATTCGTCTACCGCAAGGTACTCGCCAGGATTGAAGCACAGTTTGAAGCGTTCTTGCAGCATATCCAAATATGGTTGAGCTTTGTAGAGTTTGTTGAATGATGGTGATCCTCTTTTTGGCATTATAGAAGAGTCGTTCAAATGCAAATTGCTTAAAATCCAGTCAAATCTTTATTTTGGATATATAGCTATCGTTTAGTTCTGGGCGAGATGACCAGTAATCTCGATAACTGGCCTGATGTTTTATTCCCATCAAAAAGTTGATTCCAATAAATGCATATATTTCTGACACACTTGTTGGAATGTATGACTTACCAGATTGCTGGGCATACAAATTGGTTTGGAATACTGGAAAATTGAAAAATTGTCGGGTGATGGCATGCTTTCGATAACATCAGCAGGCCCCTGCATCTCGTCAGCAAATACCACTAATGGTTCCATTGAATTTTGCTTACTCCACTTGGATGGCCCAATCAGTTCACGGTTTCTTCTTAAATCAGCTAGAGGAACTTCATCATCGCTCTCATAAATTTCTCGTGAATTATGGGCTCTGCTAAATCCTAGTTCTTCGCTCTCAACAATTCCTACATCCTCATTGTCATCTTCAACGATGGCATCAAAGAGTTCTTGCAAGTTTTCTTCATCGAATACTTCAACTTCATCAACAATTAAATCGCTATCCGAAGGAATCTCTGCTAAATCAATTTCATCATCGAAAGCTTCCAATATTTTGCATATATCACCCTGCTTAAGTTTTTTAGCCATTGTCATTTACATATCTACATATATACCGCGCGGTTGTATACTTTTTGTATCAGGAACTCAAACCCTTTCCACACTAAGTCTTTTGATTATTTTTATTCCACTGGCTGAATAATTAATTCATAAACACTTTATTTTATTAAAATTGTAGAAAACCGATTCTGCACGTGCTTTTATTTACAAAATATGATAAATTCTGAGTAACACTTTAATACTTCAATATTCAACTCATTTTGCGCATAAAAACATATATATTTATCTCTTTCAAACACTTGTTATATTTTTTTTAGAAAATATAAGTTTGAATTTGCCTGTATAAGTGGTAAAAGAATTATACCAATGCGCATAAAATGCTGGAAAAATATTTAAATAAGTGGTATAAATTTTATACCCGCGCCCGTGAAAGAGTTAACAATTGTCAGGGGGATGCCGATGACCTGAGGCCTATTTTGAGGCTAAATCGTTCTACAAAAGTGGTATTGAAATATTACAGCGGCGCTGGAATGATTGCGTTGCTCTTGAGGGAAATTTCTTTGATGAATAAAGCTACTTTTGAACGAAAAAAAACGTGTTTTCTTTGTTAGGCTCGTGACTTTTCAGCCCATGTGTTGATTGCCTATTAAAGAGTTCTTTCTCATTACCGCAACGTTTATTTTTTAGAAGATCTCTCCACAGAATTTTTTGTTTGTTGTTGCTGTTGTAGCAGCATAAATATTCCGCCGGAAGGAAGAAATTTTGCTGGAGTGGCAGTCTTTGGCCGGATATAAATACGGGTTGTTCTGGTAACATAGAACCACCTGCCATGGGAACGAATTTGGGTTTGTCGTACGGCTCCTTGCGGCGCACTTGGATATCGGATGCAAACTAACACCCCTATAAAGAGGAATTGGATCAGTTTGAGTAGGGCTCAGAGAATGCGTGGAGCATACGTCGATTGGCGGCCAAAACAACAGTGCCAAAATGCTGAACTTTCTAATGCGAAATATCTGAAGTTGTGAAATATGGGGCTCGAAAAGCTTAGATGTGATTGTTGAGAAGCCATTGTATACGTCCGAAGCCACTGCACGATGCGTATTACAATCAAAACGAGCATGAAGAGATAATCACTATCAAGTGATGAGTGTTATGAGCGAATGATAACTGCTTTTTTTGGGCTAAGAATCAAGATACGATTCCTGCTAAATATCATGCTCCTGCTTTCATGCCATACAACACTAAAAAATGTGATTGTGTAGCGTTCAAAATTTGAAGAACTCATAATTTCGTATTTTGGTGGCACTAACTGCTCTTCGACCTCTGGTGATGGAATTTTTTGTAGAACAAGGCCATAGATCGTGTCTACATATTTACAAAAATTTCTTTGCACTTACGGTTTAAAGGACTCAGTAGTGAACTAAACTCACCTTTACTTTCAAGGCTGCGGTATTCCATATCTCGCCCTGAAATGTGGTTTAGAAAAAAATTAGATAGAATAAAATATTGAAATAATAAAATTGCACCTGATAGAAATGCAAAGTTCGGTGCGCTTTTTACGTTAATTAATAAAAAAATTAAGAATAAACGAATGCAGGTAATAAGATTTTTTTTATTTATTTAATCTCCCATAAATTACATCAGAAGTTTTTTTTTTAGATTTTCGTGTTTCCTTCCAATGGTGAGTGGACTTTGTGTGCCAGCACGCGCCACCTAAGAGGTTAATAGTAGTCCCTCATTTAAAATGAGATGAAATAAATAAATATTTCTATAGAGTAGGTGAGTCATAAGAGAGAGAAGTGAGAGTGTAAGTACTCAGAAAACAACTAAGCGCAGTTTAATTCCACGCTTCTGTAAAAGTGTTGCCATTGTTTCAAGCTTTCAAATGGGGTTTTCAATTAAATATTCGTTATCCCTAACAGAGAGGAACCTGAAAATGTGGGCGAGCATTTGGCTTGGTAAACATTCTTACTTTTAAATAGACGCAAATCATTTTTTCATCTCCTCAATGGATAAATCAATTCGTTCGCTTCATCAGCAACATAAATAAAACTCAAAGGCGACTTGACCGCCAGCACAACTCGTCACTTAACTTCAGATTACGAAAGGTCATCAAATTGCGGTACATCCGTCTAACAGTACAAATAACCGGCGGAAATGTTAAAGGAAGGAAAGGAATAAGAAGTGTAAGCTGGAAACCATAAAAAACTAGAAGTAAAACAAAAAAGAGTCGCGAGTGAGAGAAGGTAGCAAGAAGTAAACGGCAGATATCTATATATATATATACACACACACACACATACATCTATATAGTAAGAGCGCGTGACATGTACATATTTTATTACAAATTGCAAGGATGCTATCGCGGTTACGCGGTAAATGGACCGCAACGTAAAGAATCCTTATGTACACACATACATCAACATGCGCATACACGACAAACACACCCACTTAAATGTGGAAATGTATAAATGGCGCAGAAACTATATTCGAATTTAGGTGTGTATGTATGCGCAAGAGCATGTGCGTGCGTGTGTGTGTGAAGAATGCAATACGTTATGCCGCAGCACGTTGCGGTTCGCTAGCTCAATTATCCACACAGTCAGGTACGACAAATCTTAATGGACTGTGTTCAATTTTTATTGTTGTAAATAAAAAAAAATCTTTTTTAACTCTTCACAGTATAAGCTCCAGTAATGTGAGGTCGTTACATATTGGCTGGCTGGAGGGAGAACAAAAACGAGAAACACACCAACGAAAACGTATATTGTTGCATGCTTTTGGGCGTTGGCGTTTGTGCTTGCCTGCAACTGAACGCTAGTTGCCCTTCTGCGCTTGATTGCATTTTCTGCGCACGTTTACTGCTGCTGATGCTGGGATAATTTCTTAAGTACATCTTGATAAACTCGTTCGAAAATTCCTCCAAAACGCTCTTCAATTACAAATGGGCGTCGAGTAAATGACATGGCTTGAGTGCACAAATTAAATTCTTTTAGTTGTTGCTGATAAATGTTAAACGAAATTCGTTTATCTGACACAAATAGTCCGCTGAGCTGAAACATATGCGTGTAGTTATTTATACAAACACATATAATATCAATTGAATGTCCATTGTATTGGTTTTCGACTTTTTCGGGACACTTTTTATCTACTATTCATACACAAAGAAATCTTTCAAATAGAGCGAGCGTTTTTTGCTAGACATATTCTACATCAACTGGCTTTAACTGTTTTTAGCAATTGCAGCAGTGGAAGAGCTTATTATGTTAACTTACATGACATTTTGTGTTAAGCGGAGTCGCTACAGTCGCACTCTTGACGAGGTTTCAATCAGCAATCGATCAACGAAATTTCAATCACATTAATCATTAGTGCCATTGGAAAGATTTAGTACACAGTGAGCAAAAGGTGAACGTGAAAATATTATTGAATCTTGTTTTGATGCGAATTATCGCGAAATTCTTAGGTATATGCATATTGAATTCGGCTTATCCTATTCAATCGCTGGGTAGCAGAGTCAGGCCACAACTTCTCTCATATCATATTTTTTATGTAACTCATGCCATTTTAGGTGAAAATAATGAAGGGACGCCTAATTCTCAGCAGTGAATAATTCCTAGACCCTTTTTATGTCATCTTTGATACTTGTCAAGTAGGCAGATGCACAATTGTACATGATGGATTGGACTAGAATTGTGGGGTGTTAAATAAGTCCAAGCACTCGGTCAGGAAAGCCCATGTACCACACCCGGATAGACTACTGTGGAAGGAATAGAGAGACGGTAGAGATACAGTATGGCTGGTAAGACGAAAAAATTGGTTTGAGGTCACTCTTCCGCAAATCTTTTGGATTCGTTGGTCAATCTTAAGGAATCCGGAAGAGTAAGAGTATGAACTTTATCCATACTCAGTCTGATACAGAAAACGCCGAACAGCTACAGAGAAAATGATCTGCAGTGTCCGCATTCTCACGACAGGATAGGCATATAGGGCCATCAATAATTGCCATGGTAGCCATATGCTGACCACAGGCGTCTCACGTTCTTCCTACTAAGTTTTAGGAGAAAGGTCGCCAATTTCCCGTTTGATTCTTTCACACAGCACTTGGCTACTCTGTAGGAGCCGAACTTAGACCAACATCTTCCATGGGTAGTCGAATCGTTGAATCGTTGCTGAATTAACATCTATAAAGGGTTCAGGGCCTAGTGGTATACTCGCAAAGCCTTCATTAGCCAGTATATGCGAACTCGTTCCCTGTAATATCACAATGTCCAGGTACCCAAAAAAGACAAAATTTGTTGTGTTTTGCAACATTGGTCAGTTTTGCCTTACATTCATCGACTAATTTCGAAGAGCAGCTTTGGTTAGCAAGGGCTCTTAGTGCAGCTCGAATGTCACTACAAATTCCAATATTACTACACCGCCACTTTTTCTCAATTAGCCGGTATGCTACATTCAATATGGCATATACTTCCGTTAAGAATGCCATAGCCATCTGCCTTGCAGCATTGGAGTACTTAGTGTTTTCGGTTAAGTACCATCCAGATCAGCTACCATCACTGGTTTGGGATCCGTCGGTGTAGAAAGTGTGCTGAAATTCCGTTAATAGGTTATCTGGCCTTAACTATTAATCTCTATTTGGGATCAAAATATCATACTTCCTACCGAAGCTAACGACAGGCACGCGATTGCCCATTGCCATCGAGAACAGTGTACATCGCTCTGACAACTGGTGGCATAAAGGGCACGCTAGAACAACTCTCTAAAATTATTGAAACTTATTATGAAAATAGAAACTTATTATGAAAATAGTCGGTTGGTCAAAAAATTTCAAGAAGTTGGTTTTATCGAGGATAAAAAAGGACTGACATACTAAATCTAGACGTTTTGTTGAGAATATTGCAGCTGTAGCGCAAAGAGTTGCTGAACAACCTTCAACTTCGATAACTCGACGTTAGATGTGCCCATGGTGAACATATAAATGATTTAATTTTCCACATATTTAATTTATAATTGTTAATACGGCTCTTATTTTGAATAAAAATAGTGAAACCTGAAATAATCTAAATTTGTATTTATATGTTTTATTTTAAACAACATCTCTCCTGAAAAGTTGTGATATAAATTGCCTCCACTTATAAAAATGTGTTAAAAAATCCTAAAGTTATTTTTCAAACTGCAACAGATAAATAATTACGTAACCGATTTTTTTTAAATCTCCATTTATTTTATACAATCTGTCATAACAATAACAATAAGTACTATTTTTAACTACAATTTAAAGAAGAATAACTTAGAGTAAGAACTCCCAGTGGAATTCGTTACTTAATAATGAACATCACATTACATATATGTATATTATAAAATTTTATACTCGTATCTTTTGCATTTACGTATATTAAGTTTTAAATCTTTGCATTAAATTGTTAGGCTGACATTTTTTTAATCTTGAAGAGTAGCTTATTTTGGAAAGGTTATTTGCTCGGTTATTCGGATGAGTCGCAAGTCGGTTGTTGTAATATATCTCTGGCTGAGGTTGTTTATTTCTTCGAAAACTGTCGTAACTTTTAGGTGACGGTGCAATATCTCGTTTCGTACAAACCATGGCTCATTGGCACACATGTGAAGCACCTTTGACTGAAATCTTTGCATAATTTCTAGATTTGATTTTGCAGCTGAGCCCCATAATTGAACTCCATACGTCCATATCGGTTTCAGAAAAGATTTGTAGATAAGCACCTTATTGTCTAGTGTAAGTCCTGAATTGTATATTAGCCGATTAACCAGTGTAAGGCTTGCAATTTCAGTTCGAGTTGCTTTCGCTTTAAAAATACATATATGCGATCGCCAAGTAAGTCGCCGATTGGAGTACTTTTTTTGTCATAGAACTTAGTAGTGACTATTGGGGTATAATAAAATTTTAATACTATTTCCTGGTATTATCAAAATTTTCAAAACAAGTGGGAGAATTTTGCAAAGTTTTGTAGTGCAAAACGGAGAAAAAACAGGCAAAGCTAAGATGAAAAATGTATGGTCTCTGATATCTACTGGTTGTTCAATAAGTTGCGAAGTTCGATAAGAGAGGGTGTTGCTATGAGCCAAAACTTTTGTTTGTTATGTTGTTAAACTCTTCGTATGAAGGTATGTGAAGTTTCATTTAAATCTGTCAATTCATTCTTTGTTTACAAGCCATTTAGTATCGAAGTCTCACAGTATTTTTACTATGGAACAAATCAAGTATCCTGCAGTGATTGAGTTTTTATTTTCGGAAGGCTTAAAAGCAAAGGTAATTTATGAACGAAAGTTGAAAGTGTATAAGGGCTTTTCGCTATGGATTAGTGCAGTAGAAAGATGGGTTGCTGAATTTAAACATGGTCGTGAAAACGTGACGATGCACGTCGTGGACGTTCAAAAACAGCAACAGCAACGACTACAGAAATCGTAGAAAAAATACAGGCTATCGTGTTGAAAAATTGTCGAGTGACTGAAAGAGATCTAGTGGAATCCCTAGGCATCTCATTGGGCAGTGTAAGCAATATTTTGACGGAAGTATTGAATTTCAGAAAGCTGAGTGCACAATGGAACCGCATTCGATAACAATGGAACAAAAACACATTCGAATGCGACTTTCTCAGCAATTGGTACGATATTTAAATTCAACCAAGGACTCTTACTACAGCAGCATTCGCCTTCATAATAATTTTCAAATTTATTTAATTTTTGTAATTTAATTTTAAACTCCTCAAAACCTTGACGACGGTCTTTCTCTATCTAAGAAGCTGCGAAATAATTGTTGAAACTTAGTAAATCTTCATTCAAAAGTATCAATACAACATCTTGGCCACAAGAAAGTGAACCGTTATTGTTTAAATATTTGACTTTTTTTCCTTATGAGCCGATCTAAAGAAGATCACAGCTAAAAGTAACTTTGCCATCAACTTCATACGAAGAAAAACAATTCACTTTGTATTCTATACATACATACATATGCACGCAAGTAATTGTATTCTACCAGCAAAATAAGCTATCATTACAAACTGCACCTACACAACTACAAGTCCAACTACATAAACTCGGTCTAATGGACAAACTTGACATTAAGTATAAACTGGCAGTAACGATTTATGAATGGTTGTATGGGTGAATGCATAAATTTTAACTACGACGACGACGACTGCAACAACCGCGAAAGAGACCTGATAGGAGGCGAAAATTTAGTAGTCATTCGAATATTCATTGCGCATGGATGATGGTGGTAATTGTTGAGCGGTTAGAGTAATGGATTGTTGGCTTGCCAACCCAACACAAGAAGAAGGCTTGTTCCGCCAGCACCTTTCATATGCAAATTACTGCAATGGACCGAATTATCCGACGGGAGTAATTATTGGTAATTTATGTGCATCTTTCTCATCGCTGAACAGTCGAAAATCCAGTTGTATAGGTCAGACAAATTCACTAGGGTTGTCACTACTAGGCACCATTTTCAGCTGGCATGAGTAGAGAAGATGAAGAAGAAGTACGGGTATATGTACGTGTATGTGTGTATATTCCACGTACAGCATAATAGAGCTGCTAGCATGTTCACCAACTTGTCATTGCTGCCAACAATTACACGCCATTGAGCACCAGGAAGAGTTACAGTGCACACATGTGAGCACATGCGTTTGCATTAAGTTATATGTCCGAGGATGTATGCATGTAAGTATCTCGTAAACTTGCATGCTGATATATGTTAGGTATGTATGTACTTGCCACACAGATATTTGCACGTAATGGCGGCCAAATCGAGCGTAATAATTCTTAACCTAATTAGCATAAATCGCATTTCGCTACATTCTGAGTGTGGATAGAGCAATCCGGATGTACAGTAACATGTCAATGTGGGCATACATATGTACATACATATGTGTATGTGACTGTGCATGATGCCCATTGGGACGATATAGCGGTAAGTAATCTCGTTGTCATCATTGTGTGCCCATTTGCTGTTGATTTTTGGCAGTTTGTGAAACTAACCTTGGCTATCCGCAAATTATTTGCATTACTTATTTTATTGTAGTGCATATTTGTGGTTATTACTCAAATTATTAATTTTATACTGAAATATAATTGAAATTCTACAAGTAAAGGGTCTTTAAAGAGACGCGCCGAGTTATTGTTTTAAAATAAAACAAGTACAAATTGCGATTCTTTCTTTCTGCTTTTCTTAGTTTTTGTTTTTCTGGGGGGTCTTTTGAAAAGTAAAACCTATGTGAATAAGCCCACAACGATTCTAGAGCTGAAACGCAATATACGGATCGAGATTGTTGCACTAAATGCCATAATATCGCACTTGTTACGTTAAAGCGTAACAACTCAAAATCTGAACATTTTCAGTAGAGACGAAAAACTGTTTCCGTAAATATTAATAATATATTACAAGGAAAAAAATATGTATTGTAATTGCACGAAAATATCATTAAAAACAATATAACGGTTGTTTCATTCTTATTTGTTTAGTAGTTGCGCTAAAATAACAAATTTTTGAGTTGTTACTCTTTTCCTGAAATTTTTTTATACACTTAGTGGTGTTACTTTGAGTTGTCTCTGTTTAACTGAAAAAATAACACCCAACTTAAACAAACTTAAACAAACCGTTTGGTTGTAAACAGGCACAATTCAAAATGTTACACTTTATGTGACACAAATTTGTTCAAACACTTGGAGACAACTAAAAATGTAACTCTTTAGTTGAGACAAAAGAAGTCATTCTGAAAACAAGGAGAGAGTCATAACGGTTTTTTTAAGGAAAGACTAGACAAACCACTGAACGATTTTTACAGTGGGTAGAGATGACCACTGTACATTGTTTTCTTGCAAAAAACTAAAATTGGGAAATTTTGAGTTGTTACGCTTTAACGTAACAAGTGCGATATGTTCTGTCGCCGTAACCGAATGGTTTGGTGCTTGACTGCCATTCTCGAAGCTGCTGCTGTTCAAGAAGCGATGAACTTTGTTGATACTGGTAGCATTGCGAAACTTTAAGGAGGTGGTCATCAAAAGAATGTAACGTCACGTGAAAAGTGAAGAAGCGACTTGAACGAAATCCCCGACTAAGTGCCAATCAAATGGCGAAAGAATTGAAAATATCTGACCGTAGAATTCGCCGCATAATGAAAAATGATCTCAAAGTCAAGCGTTACAAGATCCAAAAGCGTATGATCCCACACCAAAGCAGCAACAAGTCAGACTTGAGAGAGCGAAGGAGTTGCTTCGCTTGGCCAGCGGTCCGAACAATGGGTTTTCTGACGAGAAAATTTTTCAAATTGAGCAATTCGTAAACTCCCAAAACGATAGAGTTTATTTGACCAACCGTTCATACGAGAATTTAAGTCATCGATTGGCCACCAGGAGGCAGCACCCGCTACAAGTAATGGTTTGGGCCGCTGTAACCGCAGCTGGGTGTTCTCCAATCGTTTTCATCGAGCCTGGCGTAAAGGTAAATGCGAAATATTATCAGGAAAGTATTCTTAAGGTTGCTTTGAAGCCGTGGGCAGACAAACATTTCTGTGGCAGACCATGAACGTTTCAACAGGGCTCGGCACTGTCTCACAACGTTCCGAACTTCATAACATCCACACAATGGCTCTCAAATTTACCAGACGCGAGTCCCATGGGTTATTCCCTTTGGGCCATTTGGAAAGCAAAGTCCGAACTAAAAGATGCAAAGATGGAAAAACCATTGTCCGCGAGAGTGCCAAAATACCTGCAAGTCACATTCGGGCATCTTGCGATTCGTTTCTGGACCGTCTTAAGGCCATAGTCAAGGCAAAAGGTGGTCATATCGAACAAAGGTAAAATGATTTTTAATTTTGTATTATTTTCAGGCATTTTTAATTATACTTTGAATTAAATAAAAGTAATTTTCCAAACTAAATTTATGGCCTTATTACTTAGTTACACTTCCTACGCCTTGTCGATTTGCTTCGAAGAAAATAACATTTGCATCTCTGATAAGTGTGTCTAACTCGTCATTGTACTGAATGCAGTAAGTATCATCTTCCAGTTGTATATATCTTTCTGAGAACAAATTAATTGATCGACTTCATTTGATTTCAGCACCCAGACTTACCAACCGTATGAGACTGCAGGTCTTATGATGGTTTTATATATTCGAAGCTTCAGGTTTCAGCTTAGTCTCGACTTCATCAGCTTTGTATGGGCGAAGTAAGATTTAGTTGTAGTTTGTATCCTCTCTTTTATGGCAATTGATGTATCTTTTTGCGAACTCAGCATGACTTGAAGGTATTTAAATTCATTGACTTGGTGCTGAGGTATATCCTTTTGTAAAACTGTTCCAGCCATTTCTGAAGAGATGTGACCTTCTCTAGGATATTTACTTGCGTTGGCTTAGATTAGATTAAATTAGTGAGGGGTTGGACAAGTTCAAGCACACAGTCAGGAGACCTTTGTACTACACCCGGATAGATTTCAGAAGAAAGAATAGAGACAGGAAAGATAAAAAGTGAGTGGTAAGACGGATAAATTAGTTTGAGGTCACTCTCCCACAAATCTCTTGGATTCATTGATGAATTTTAAGAGATACGGAAAAGAAAGAGTATGAACTTTATCCATACTCGGTATATCGCAATCCAATATCTTAAGTCTGATTCTGGAAAACGCCGGACAGCTACAGAGAAAATGCTCTGCAGTGTCGTCATCCTCAAGACAGGATAGGCATATCGACTGTCTACGACCCCCTTGACAGCCATATGCTGATTACAGGCGTTGTGCCCTGTAATTACACCCACCAGACCTCTCAGGCCCTTTCTGCTGAGTTTTAGGAGAAAGGTCGTTATTTTCATACTTTTATTTACTTTGGCATCATCTTAAGTCCTCTTTCAGAGGTTGCCTTAAATCGCTACCAATTAATTTTTAAGGATCAAAATAGTTGTTCGCCGCTTACTTGTGTTGTTGGTAAATTGGATGTCATAAGACGTCCCATATATTGTAAGTTGACTGAACATTTTCGGCATATCTTTCTAAAGCTTTGAAAACGTTCTCACTTTTAAATGGCCTATTGCCAAAATGTTTTCAGTAAAAGAATTTCGAGACTATTTAACTGACACTGGGTTTTTGGAAAGACTTACATATATGTTTTTCAATCAAATCAAGAAGCTTCCCATAATCGTCTCCGTCTGAGGTTGCTACGGAAGTTATTTACATTCCGCTCAATTTTGGCAACAATTTTTTGGATTATTAATGTGCGAGGAGTAATATTGCTATATATAAAAAGTTCACGAATTTATTTACTGAAATTTTTCATTTAAGGAGCTGGGAGAAAACTAATTTTTTAAGCTCTGTGCTCCAGCTTCGCCCCGGCTAAAATCGTTCGCTTCTTTCCTGCACTCCATTCTAAACTTTAACCTAAATCGCTGACCTTACCGATTCGCCTGAAAATAGGGCATTGAGCATTGAAAAAAGTTATATGAAAAAAAATTCAAATGTTGCAACATTTTCGTGATGCAGATCCTGCACTTCCTTACGCGCTGGTTCGGATTTCCTCTTGAATGTAAATATATTATTGCAATGTTCAGGTATGCAACTATCTAATTACACATAAAACAATTAAAAAGCAACGCAGTCTCTGAGCCTCACAATGCTGCTAACATTACAAAAGTCAATGGTTTAATGAAATATAAAAAAGGCGAAAATAGCAGAATAGGAACAAAGTACGGAGTGAAAGCATTAACTTAGCGCAAGTAGAAGACGAGGCAGCTTAAATTAAAATTATTTCCAAAGAAGTTTCGCGTAGTCAAAAGTTTATAAATTAGTATAAATTTTGCTTTGTGAAAAGAAAAAGTGTTACAAAAGAAATGTGTTAAATTAAAGTGCACTGGAAGTGCTGGAGGGCGTAATTACGAAGTGGAAATACCAAAAAGTTCGGGATTAAAGAGAAAAATTAAAGACACCACACAAAATTAGTGCGAGTTCTTTGAAGTCGCAGTAAAAGCAGTTCGGCAAGAAAACGAAATTTTACTGCACTACAAAAAAAAAAGCAACAACAAGCGAATAAAACTGTACAGTACATGGCGTTAAATATTTTTGACACTGGACTTAAGTCGATAAGTTTTGACAATTTGCTTGTTTCTTATTTAATTTTAATAATTGTTTTATGAAAATATATTTGAGTCTGCTACGAAAATCATATAAATACAAGTTTCAAACTTTGTGGAAATTTAAAAAAATACAAAAATTTTTTGATCAAAATTTCATACCATTTAATCAGAATTTTTAGAAATGTTCTGAGTATGCAGTTTTATAGCCCATTTGTTCGAGTAAAGTGCTAGTTTGAAGTGGCTCAAGAATCACGTTGATTTTTGACAATTTTTTTTTGACGCTGTTGGGTGTTTCCTGCCATATAAAAAAATTTTGAAGTGTCAAACTTTGTGTAAATTTAAAACAAAGTCTAAAATATTTTATAAAAATTTAAGACTTTTTAACTAGAATTTTTCAGAAATGTTCTGAGTATGCATGCAGTTTTCTAATCCATTGAATTTTGGCGAAATAAAAGGTAAGTTTCAGGTGGCTCAAAAATTGCGTTAATTTTTGACATTGTTTTTTTTTGTGACTCTTTTAGGTGTTCCCTTCCGTACACACAAATGTCCATCTCAGAAACTGTGAACTTTGTACAAATTAAAAAAAAAAGCTGAAAAGGTCTTAACAAAATTTCACATTTTCTAAATAGAATTTTTTAGAAAAGTTCTGTTTATGCAGTTTTATAGCCCATTGTTTTTTGGCAGAGTGAAGTACAGGTGTGAAGTGGCTCAGAAATTGCGCTGATTTTTAATTTTTTTTTCCCGCCATTGGGTGTTTTCTTATATATAAAAAAATATATAATATTATGTATAATTCTGCTACAAGAATTATACAAATTAAAGTGCCAAACTTTGTGCAAATTAGAAAAAAATCAAAAAAATGTTACCAAAAGTTCCTACTTTTTAATTAGAATTTTTCCAATTTTTAGAAAAGTACTGAGTTTGCAGTTTTACAACCCTTTGTTTTTTTGGATAATGAAAGGCGAATTCCAAGAGTCTCAGCAATCGCGTTCATTTTTGACAATTTTTGTTTGACGTTGTTTGGTGTTTCCTCCCATATAAAAAAATTTCGAAGTGTCAAACTTCGTGCAAATAAAAAAAAAAAATCGAAAAGATTAATTTGACAGTTTTTTGAAGACTATGAAACGGTATACATATGTACTATATATACCCAAAACTTTTCTGGAGCTTCTTATTAAAACGCATTCAAAGGGGTGCTAGTCTCTGCATAAGCGGGGCACTAAAGACTACGCCCACGCCAGCGATGAATGTCATGCTGCACCTATTACCGATTGAGGCCTACAGCAAACAGCTGGCGCCGAAATCGGCACTTAGGTTAAGAGAATCTTTCATCTTAGCCACTAACAGAAGAGGTCACGCAAGAATACTAGACGAATACCCCTTCCTACATCAAACGACTGACTTCTGTAGCTTAGTGGAGTTGCATTTAAACACATCTTTTACGACAACTTTCCCAGCGAGAGATGATTGGGACAATGGGGTAATGGACAATAAAAGCGGAATCAGCATCTATACTGATGGTTCCAAACTAAATGATCAAGTAGGCGGAGGTCCTCATTCTGAAGGAATGAATGCCAATATCTCATTCCGGTTACCGGATCACTGCAGTGTATTTCAAGCTGAAATTATGGCTATCAGGGAAGGCCTGCTAGCCCTAAATGAAAGTGTCCTCACAACAAGAGATATAAACATATAATATATACAGATAGTCAATCGGCCCGGAAAGCAAATGAACTGGCGAGATTGGGTACCACAATACCGATTCAACCAGACAAAGCGAACATACCTATACCTCTAGCAAATTGTAAGATGTTTATAGATAAACACACTATCAGTGCTGCCAACAGGCTATAGTGTCAGTCCCTGACCTGTGCAACTACAGTAGAAGCCCGATAAGTACAATTGGAAAATTTCAGCAATGATTGCACTTAGCGAAAAATTGCACTTTTGTGAATTTCTCCTGTGGATCGAGGAATACCTAGGGAAAAATATTTTAACTCTATTTAATGCAATTAATGAGCTCAAAAGGTCGATATTCAAGAAAAATGAACACATATTTATTGAAATTAATACAAAGAGATCAATGCGGAAGGACATATGAGTGTGTGCTCCAAAACTCAATTATTTTTTTTGGAAAAACTTTGTTATTTTCGATTGCGTTTTCTCGTAACACTTTTCAAGTGCTTTTAATCGGATATCATGCAAACAAGCGATCTGATTGAATGACAATACACCGTTCTGTTCACCCCATTTCACAATTGTATTGACACAGCCAAAAATCGATTCATGCTGGACTTTTTCAGTTGTTTCTTCTTGAGTAGTATCTTCGGGTTCATTGGCTTCACTATCACCTTCATCTATTCCTAATTCCAAAACCCAATTGCGGATTTCATCTGTGTCTGCTTCACCCACATAGTTTTCGACCATCTCATTTAACCGTTGTAACCCTCCAACAAGAAGGGGGTCGTCAATTTCGATATCCAATGGCATATCGTCTGGATTAGATTCAATAATCGCGTCAACTGTTGGGCTTATACCCAATACGCTTTTCCAGCATTTAGCGATCGTTTCAGGGAGCAATTTCCCCCATGCTTGGCTCAACATGATCACGGCGGTTTTCAAATCAATTTTCTTCAATAGTTCATGTAATGAAGAATCTTTTTCACTAATTATGGTTTCCATTAGCAATGTTTTGTATTGAATTTTTGTCAAGTTAATAACACCTTGATCCATTGGCTGTAAAATCGCTGTGCAATTGGCCGGAAAATACATCACTTCGATCTCACCACAAACTAATTCTTCTTCGGGCGGATGAGATGGGGCTTGATCCAGCAAGAGTAATGCTTTGGGTGGAACATCATTTTCTTTGGCGAATTTTTTCACTTCTTCGACAAAATTATCAAAGAACCACTTTTTGAAAATATCCCGCGTCATCCAAGCAGTCTTGTTGCTAGCATAATTCACCGGTAGACGAAAATTTTTAAAACATCGCGGATTCATAGATTTGCCGATCGTTAATGGTTTTATTTTGTGGCTGCCATCACCATTTGCACACAAAAGAACACTGATTCGATCTTTTGAAACTTTGTTGCCTGGAGCACTCTTTTCATCTTTCGAAACGTAGGTTTTATTTGGCAAAAGTTTCCAAAAGAGCCCCGTTTCATCAGCATTATATATTTGTGATGTTACATATCCTTCTTCAGCGATTTTCGCCGTCAATTTTTCCTTAAATGGCTCAATGGCTTCTGGATCACAAGATAATGATTCACCAGTCACAGTCAAATAGGGAAGTCCGAAGCGTTTCTTGAATCGCGAAAACCATCCATCACTTGCATTGAATTGTTCTCCATCCTTTTTTATTTCATCAAATATTTTTAATGCTTTGCTTTTCAATATCAAGCTAGAAACAGGAGCATTCCGTCGCCGCTGATTCATGAAGAACTGGTACAAACGCTTCTCGAGCTCTGGATGATTGCCAAACCACAAAGTTTTCCGTTTATTTCCAAGTGAAAATGAATTGTATGCGTTTTCTTTTAATGAACGGGATTGTTTTTTTATTCGGCAAATCGTTGCGCAATCAACTTTGTATTCGAATGCAAGATCTCGTTGTTTAACGCCTTTTTCAATTTTTTGGAAAATTTCATCTCTTTCTTTCAATGTAAGAAAATGTAGATTCTTTTTCACTTTTCCCATGATTTTTGATGAAAGCAAAAAAAAATGATTCAAACTCCGAACGATTGTTTTACTCTCAAGAACCAGCTTGAAACTAACGCGTGTTGAATTTCACAAACGATTCGATGCCATATTTTATGATATCAGCGCTACAATTTTACAGTTATTTGTAAAAATCAAAAATCACAAAGCGTGAGAACAGTGTTCGCAATAATTCCGAGAACCATAACTGTGCATAGCTATAAAGCTGTGTCTTCGCGCGTGATGAACGCAAATACATTGCCGTATTAAGTAAAAAATTTCTTCGAACAAGAATTCTTTTGCGCCCGAAAATTGCAATTTTTTATTGCTCTTTTCGAGTTTTCTATGGACTCAAAATCGAATTGTACTTTCCGCGAAATTGCAGTTATCGGTATTGCACTTATCGGGCTTCTACTGTAGTAGAATGACGTGGCCGGAATGGAACATGGGCCGCACAAACCGACTGTTGAAACTAAACAGGAAAAAAATAAATATAAAAATAACAAGTCTTGTTAGATATATCAAAGCCACAGGTTGGTTCAATGAGGACGATGTAGAGTGAGGAGAGGGGACAGCCCCGGTGGTATCACAATGGGTCTACAGCAGGCCTAGGTGTGTCAAACGGCAACCACTATACCTACCTATTAAAACGCTTGAAATTTGTTAATTTTTTTTTTAATTTGGAGAAAGTTTGAAACTTGGATTTGTATGGGTTTTATAGCAGAATGAAATATATTTTTATAAAAAAATTACTAAAATGAAATAAAATGGACAAAACTTGTTAATGAGCGCCTGTGCCGAAGTTTTTTCTAACGCAGTGTATAATTCGCCACA
This sequence comes from Anastrepha obliqua, assembly GCF_027943255.1. Lineage (NCBI taxonomy): Eukaryota > Metazoa > Arthropoda > Insecta > Diptera > Tephritidae > Anastrepha > Anastrepha obliqua. The sequence goes on along the minus strand of NC_072896.1, from coordinate 120,307,412 downwards.
GTGACGAAATTGCCGAAACGACTGACATTTTAAATGCATAAACTCTTGCTAAAACTTGCCTCGGACTCGTTGTATGGCCGTTGGTTAAATTGCAACTGCAATTAAATGCAAAGTTGATAATCATACTGCAATTTGCTTAAATAAGTGCATGCGAAATAATTAGGAAAAAAGGACATTTGCCACATATCACTTTGGAACAAGCAAAGAGTGCTGCAAAGAGGGAAAATGAAATATTATTAAGCAATCAACCACACAAGCGCAAGTGTACACATATAAATAATGAGTTACGTAATGAGATGTTGAATGCGATTTTTAATTATTTCGTTCTGTTTTTTCTTTCTGCTTTCTTTTCATCCAACAACATCCTAATTCAAGCTGTCACTTTCGTATTTGCGCATTTTCTCACTGTCATTCCAAACGAAGATGATTATACAAAATTATTTTGCAGCAGCTTTTGCGAAGGCGATGACAGGCAAGAAAAAAGTTGTCGCAAAGTGGACGTAAAGAAGGAGAAAAAAACTTGAAAAATTAAACGAAGAAATCTAAAAAAAGGGCAACTGAGTAGAAGAAATAACATAAGAAAACCTTAAAGAAAGCAAAAAATAAAAATCTAAAAAAAAGTAAAGGAAAAAAACCAAGAAAAAAGAGGAAAAAACCAATGCGTTCAGCGTTAGGCAGACGTGTAGAATTCAGCAATGCTGGAAAGTGGATTCTGTAAAAATAATTGTTATCCTCTTGTTATACTAGCGTACTTCCTGTAGATGTCCTTGTGGTGTCGGATTTTAGGTTTCATTTTATCTTATCATCGCATAGCAACTTGTTGTCCTTTCTACATCTTTTTTACAATCACTTTCTTCTTGCTTTTTGTTTGGTAATCAAAGCAAAAGTTGAATGAGACGCATTATCCGCATTCCAGAAAGCATTCGAAATGTTGGTAAATGTGAATGAGCTGCAGAAGCATAAAGTACTTAAGAAAGGATAAATTGTATAAAGGTCCTGCATGGAAGATGAGAATATTTTTTTGCTTCTATTCTGTTTTATATTCCTTTTGGATTTATGAAATCCTTTTCTTTTCGGATGTATGTCGCAAAAAACAAGGATAATCAGCAAAAACAATGAAATTATCGCTGTAAACGTTCACATTTTGTATGTCTGAGGACACTTTTTAGGCTGTTTTAGGTGGTCACTTTGTTACGCCATTTCATTATTTTTATTTTCCTTTAAGAGTATTAAAAAAACATAATTGTAGATGCGCTAGAATTTAAGGAAATGAGAAAATTATTAAATTTGCCTCATCTTGGAAGATCAAAGCAAGAATTTCGAAAGAAGGAAATATAAATTTTGTGTAGTTTTATTAAAATTTGCTTCCTCCTGCTTTGCGAGAAAGCAATTTTAACGTATTAAAAATTAATGTATGACATAATTAAGGGATCCCGGTGGTCAAGAGCTCGAAAATTTAGGGTATTTTCAGGATTTTTTTTTTGCAATAAAAAAATGAAAAACGATATTTAAATTTTTGCGGCTTTTTATTTAACTTCTTTTAAAGGGTGGTTAAATTTCAAGGGCCGATGTTGAATGTGAACCACACCTAAACGTCAACGACACCGTTGGACTTCTTTCTTTGGGGTTGTTTGAAAGAAAAGGTGTACGTCAATAAGCCAGCAAAAATTCAAGGGCTAAAGAATGAAATAATTCGGCACATTAACGGCATAGAACCTCAATTATGCCTCAGCGTCATCGAAAATTTGGACCATCGTATTTGTTTCATACGTAATTGAGCCATACCAATATTATCATAATAAAGAGAAATGACAATAATTTCCTAAAACAATTGTATTTTACTCAAATCAACACCGGCCCTTGAAACTTAACCACTCTTTACAAAAAAAACTTTTTTTTAATTTTAATAATGTTAAAAATTGCGCGGAAGTTAACCCTCCCGAAAAATTGGACCTGGACGGTGTTGTCCATTTTGGCTCTTCTATTTATTTGAAACACAAAAACCCAAAAAATTATTAATCAATATGACTGTAGCTATGTCCCGTACTAGAATAAAAAAAAAAATTGAAGAACTGGCGCGATTTTGAGTTTGACACTCTAAAAATCGGGGGTTTTCAGTTTTTTAATCTAAAAAATACGAAATAATAACATGATTCCAGTATGGGCGATAGCCATTGATATTGTGAACAACATTTTAAAATTTCAGACGATTCGCTTGAATAGTTTTTTTTTTTTGACAACACCAGGCCGAAAAAAGTAGTTTTGAGATGATTGAGTTTAAAGTTTTGAGAGTGGATATTTTCAATTGATGCGCCGTGTGAAGAATTTGACTCTACCTGCTAAAACGGCTGTAGAATCGAAAATACTGGGAATATTCTTCCAATTTTGTTACAGTCTTCTTCTTCTTAATTGGCGCTATAACCGATTAGGCGATATAGGCCGAGTTTAACAAAGCGCGCCAGTCGTTTCTTTCTCGTGCTAACCGGCGCCAATTGGACACATCAAGTGAAGCCAAGTCCTTCTCCACCTGATCTTTCCAACGTAGAGGAGGCCTTCATTTTCCTCTGCTACCACCAGCTGGTACCGAATCAAAAACTTTCAAAGCCGGAGCGTTTGTTTCCATTCGGACGACATGAGACCCAGCCAACGTGGCCGCTGGATCTTCATTCGCTGCGCTATGTCTATGTCGCCGAAAAGCTCATACAACTCATCGTTTCATCGCCTGCAATATTCGCCGTTGCCAACATGCAAAGGTCCAAAAATCTTGTCGCTTCATTGGATGTTGTCATTATCCAAGCTTCTGCGCCATACATAGAGAGATTCTACGTTGGATGTCAAGACTGACATTGTTTTCGGTGTTAATGCTGGTTCCTAAATAAACGAAGTCTTTTACAACCTCAAAATTATAACTGTCCACAGTGACGTGGGTGCCGATACAACAATTGTACGCTCTTATAAAAAGATGTGCCTGAGCGATTAAGTCCTGCGGCTCGTACGATCCTCTCCTACATCAGGTTAAAGAAGTCACACGAGGGCGAGTCACCTTACCTGAAACCTCGTTTGGTATCAAATGTCTTGGGAAGGGCCCAATTCTGATGGCGCTGCTGGTATTAACCAAGCCGTTAAGCTATCACTCTCTCTTTTTGCTTCCCTTTCTTTTTGTCTCTATTTGAGGTCGGCCCTCTTTGTCCTATTGCGTTAAGTTCGTCTGTCCTGTGTCATCATATCATCGAGGTGTTGCTCTCTTATGTCCCTTTGTATCGTATTTAGCCAAGTCGGTTGTGGTCTTCCTCTAGTTCTTGTTGTCTCAGTTATGTCCATGGCGAGTTTGACGATGAAGCCTTCGTCTCTGCGCACTACGTGTCCGTACCATCTTAGCGTGCCTTCCCTCAATTTCTCCAAGATTATTGCAATTTTCATATATTCTCGTATCTTGGTGTTTTTCACTTTGTCCCTGCGCATTATTCCTGCTGCCTAGCGAAGCATTTTCATTTCCACCACGTGCATCTTCTCGTGGTGCTTAGCTTGCGTTTGTTTGAAATTCAATATTTCGACGAAAAAAAAATACCGGAGCAAATTCATTAGTATTCGAAAACGGAGGACTGACATTCTAAGATGTTGTGTTTGATTTTCTTAGAAAAAAAGATATTGCAATGCTAGACCAAAATCGTACTAAAAATCGCGGAAACCTGAGTAACCATAGACCAAATTTTGATACAGTTGTCGGCAAATCTACTTTATGAACGGAGATATAAAACTACGTAAGAAATATTATTTTTGCTTGATTTCAGTATCAGAGGTCCGTAGCCTAACACATACATGACACAAGTTTTATTGCATTCACCTCTTTTTCAGTTAGTTGGTTGGTTGGTTGGTTAAAGTGGTGATTCATCCAGAATTCAAGTAGCGTTTCCGCACCATTTTTTTGCCACGTCCTCGCTACCAACTTGCTTAAGAGTTATATCCAGTCTGTGCGGTTTAAGAACCTTATTAGGTTGTTGACGTCTAAGCCTGCAGTTGTTCGCGATTTTCGAACAGTGGTTCGCCAAGGGTTGACATTCTCTCTTTCCGCCTTATGGGTTATCACAGCGGAAATAGAAAATCGTTTCCTTTTTCTCTGGTTGTTTACAACTGTGACAGTGTGTATTGTGAGGGATGCCCATTTTGGCGGCTAGTTCCCCAATAAACCAAAATCCAGTTATCACTGTCGTGAGCCCGCAGGCATCCCTTCGTTTCATATTTGTCAATTTTGGTTGCAGGTGGGCCATAACGTTTTGCTAACTTTGTATGTTGTCTAGTCTCTCCTTTGGCACACCGCGATTTGTAGATATTTTAAGGAAATTGCATTCTTGATTGCACCCAGTGGTGTGAATACCGATTCTGCAAGAATGTTATTCATGACAGATCCCCCTCTTGCCAGTTCGTCCGCTTTTTCGTTGCCTTCAATGTTCCGATGTTCCGGAACCCAGATTAAGGTAAGCTTATGGCTGACACTTAATGTGGTGAGGCTATTCCTACTTTGTCCCACCACTTTGGAGGTTGTTGTAACTGAATCCAGTGCCTGGATTGCAGCTTGGCTATCCGAAAGAATAGCTATATTGCTCTTGAAAGAGAAGTCTGCGAATAGTAGCCTAAAAGCTTCCCAATTGCAAAGACTTTCGCCTGGAAGACCCTGCTGATATTAGGGAGACGCACAGATTTTTCAATTTTAAGTCTATGAGAATACCTATATACCAGCTCCAACAACACAATCCGTTTTTGAACGATCTGTGTAGACTGTAGTGTCGAAGTTGTTTAGTAAACTTCCCTTAATCCATTCCTCCCGAGAGGGAAAAAGTGTGGCAAAATTCCTATTTAATGTCACCTTTGGAATGATGTAATCAGTTCTCCCCGAGGTGAGCTGTGTTTGTCGCAATAATAGATTGGCGTGACCATAAGTTTTTTCGTCCAGGGACACGCTTCTTTTAACCCAAACGCCCCCGATGACTACTTATGAAAAACTTCTATTTATTCAAGCTCAAAATTTATTTTAAACAATTTTTCTTTCTCAAAGAATTTCAAAAACAATTTTTTGCTCACTCTATAAAAAACTTAAAATATTGGTAATATATATACCTATGAAAGTAGACTTTTTTCAATTTCAAACGGTTATTAACAAAAAATGGTTGTAAATTTAATCTTCAAAATAATAGCCATCGCTAGCGACACATTTTTCCCTTACCTCAGGCAATCATCGAGCCATTTTTTGGCTTCTTCGTGAGAATTGAAGCGCTGCTCGGAAAGAGCGTGGCCCATCGATGCAATCAAATGATAATCGGAAGGCGCCAAGTCTGGTGACTAAGCCGCATGTGCCAGCGATTTATACAATTTTAATTTTAATCAACAAAATCCTATTTGATACACGAAGCTGTTGAGAGAGTTTGTGTAAAAAGACCTTTTTGCTATCCATTCTGAACAGTTTTAACATTTCAGTATACCCTGTTATCCAACGAATACCTTATCACAAGTGCAGGGTGTTAAGTGTATCCCGACGTTCAGATCTCAATACTTTTTATATCAACTTAGACTGACCGTCAACGTGTTAACACTTTACATGAATTTTTCTGAAAATTTTACATCGCAAACATTTTCATGTGCATTACTATGTTTTACATATGCATACATATATGTACATATATTAGCACTGTTGTCACCAAATGGCCACAAATGTGTCCATACAAACACTTTCATATTTATATAGCGCATACATTTTTTATGTAAGTATGTTTGTGTGAGCACACAAATCTATCCAAATGGCAAATTGAATTTGAATGACAATGAATGTGTTTGTATGTATGTGCACCCCACACTCAGGTGCATATGTAAGTGTGTTTGTGTTGGTGGAATAAGCATGAAGTGGTGTATGTTTGCATGACCGCATTTTGTGAAAATATTCTTTATTTGAAATTGAAATCAATTTTATACGCCATTCGCTTCACCTAAATGGGTGATTTATTTTCTTCTCTTTTTGTTTACTGAATTCCCCATACATATGCACATATACGGGTATGCATACTTATATAGAATTATGTATGTATATGTGTTTATTATAGATTTGTTGAACATTTAGTCAAAATGTTTTTATTTGCATTAGGATTTGCTAGGTATTCATTTTGTGTTATCTATTTTGCTTTAGAAAACAAAAACAAAAATATGCAAAAAGCTGCATTTAAAGCAACAAAAAAATATTAGTAATTCTGTTTTACGAATTTTGTATATAAATGCTACAGAAAATCCATGTATTTAAATGCATTACACTATGTAGTTGGGGATTTGTAAAAACTAGATATTCAAATCAGCAAATTGGCAACCATTTCGCTGCAGCATCAATTGCTGATATTGCGAGTATCCATTGGCCTAAGGCGGTGCACAGATTTTACACTTCGTTTTTAGGGCTTTCAGTTGGTTATGCGATATTCTATTTATGCTTTCATTTAACTATTTACTTTTTATTTATTTACTTTGCAGTGTAGGTTTAAAAAGTGAATAAATGACAATCAAAAAATTTGTTATGGAAAAAGTTAGCAGAATTATATGCAATAAATATTTCAGCATAGCTCAGAGCGTATTTATATTGATCAATGCGATGCATTGCTTGTACTATACACACACACACACACACACACACACACACACACACACACATATACACAAACATACATATGTGTGAACTTGGATAGTGCGTACGTATTCCATGTTAAATAATTAAAAATATTTTATGTAAATATTTGAAGTTTAATTACGAAATCCGATCTATTAATGGAAATTGCAAATGGAATTGTCAAAAAACGAGTTGGCCTGACATACATACTTACATAAACATGTACACAGGGTGCTTCATATTCAAGCTCCTTCTGTCTGCGGGAAGCTAAATGAAAGCTTATTCGTTGGTAGTATTGAAAACTTATTTCCAAACTGGGATTTATGTTGTTTGCAGATTTGGAGGTTAGTGGTACGAGCTTGGAGATGTCATATCGTACTTTTTTAATTATATATCGATATTTTTGATCGATAATTTGAATTTGTTGGCAGCAATATTTATATACAGTCTGTGTCATAAGAAAAGAACCGGTTTTTTTCTTGCAACCTTAAAATATAATCCGTTCTGCTTTTTGCTGCATAGTAGTCCCACTCAAGGGCTACGACGCCAGTGCTAACTCTGTTTAGTGTCGTTCGAAACTTTCCCGTAAACGTAACCAAACAAAAATGAGTGAGAAGTACGCGAAACGGTGGTATTTTTATGCACGCATTCGAAAGGGCCCAAATTATCTTACGCCGCGGCTGCAAAAGTAATTAAAAAATCAAAACAGGTTGTTGGGATGTGTATACAAAAATGTTGATGACTTTTCCGAGCATGGCTTGAAGCGAGTGACGACAAAAAAGCAGAATAAAGTGATCGTCCAACTTTTTAAGCGGGACCCTTCTTTGTGACTACACCAAGCACGATCAGTTCTTGCTAAGAACGGAACAGATGTGAGTATGAACCCCATCGCATGTCGACTGAAGGAGGCGAACATATCCTACAGTCCCACATCATCAAAAGCCCTGCTCTCAGAAAAACACATTGAGAAACAACAAAACAAGCAAATGGCGTCACAGTATTGGACTGGCTTTCCCAGTCCCCAGACGCCATCTCCGTTGAAAATGTGTGGAAAAGCCAGTCCATGATTTAAAGCAACTCATGCGTCAAGTTCGTAAAATCTAGTCCTGTTTGCCGAAGATCTAAGCAGGTTCAAAGCATAAAGAAGATGCCAGACTATACTAGACAACGAAGTAGGCTACACGGCTTATTGAGTAATTGCAACTCGTAGTTTTGTACATATTTTGATGTACAATTTTTTTTTAAATATATTTCTTTTATACTTCACGAATAATCGCGGTTTATTTTTTCTGACACAGACTGTATTTGCTATTGCCTGCCGGTGTGGAGCGCGCGCTATTAAAAAAAACGCTTTCTATTATTTGATTTTTCATGCACGGAGATATGCACCAACCCATTCGGCTGCGGTGGCCGCCAAAATGAGTTTGTATATAAGAAAAAATCCATGCAGCTGCTACGACGTTTTCATAAGAAGAACTATGCAATGCGATTTTTTTTGTGTTTCCTGCAGATTGGCGTTTAGCTGGAATTTCCCTAAGAACTTGACAGGTGCCCATTCACGATAGTCTCTTTTTTAACTTTGCATCACATTAAAGAGGTCTAAGCGCCTACAACTCAAGCAAGTTATATCAACCCAAGTATGTTCTTTAGTGTTGCTGCTTTGCATGTAATTCTTTCTGTTACCCAGTATTCTTTTGAAAGTCAAGTGCAAACCAAAAATAAGCAAAAGAATACGGCTGGTTGATGCAGAGAACTCATAAAAATTGTATTTTTAGGTTGGTTTACCGAACAGGCGGTCGCATGGCGAATCCAAATATATAAACAGCGCATGTGTGCACCCTATGATCAGAAAGTACCGGGAATGTTTAAATAAAACAAAACAGAGTTAAATTTCAGGAACATTTATTTTATCTCCTTCAAAATATGACCCGTCTGAAGCAACACGCATGTAAGAACGTTTAACCCAGTCCCCAAGCACCGCTGGTAGGCCGACGAAGGGATGGCCTTCAGCTCCTTCGTCGTACTCTCTTTGATCTCCTCTATCGACTGAAATCTTCTTTCACGAAGTGGTAACTTCAACTTAGGAAACAAAAAGAAATTGCACGGGGCCATATCAGGTGAATACGGTGTTTGCACGATGGTATTTACTTGGTGTTTGGTCAAATAGTCCAGCACAATTTGGGTTCGGTGCGATGGCGCGTTATCATCATGCAAAATCGTATAATTGTTTGCCCACATTTCCGGCCTTTTGCGGCGTACAGCATTTCTCAAACGCTTCAAAATGGATAAATAATATTCCTTATTGACTGTGTGGCCCAAAAACATAAGAAAACAATATGGACCGGTTCCCACGTGCGCGGTTCGTTTAAATTAAACATACCTGGTACTGTTTTATCACAGGGTATTTTTTTTATTCTTCTTCTTCTTGGCATCAGTCCTTGGTGAATCATTGCTTCATTCAGATGGCGCAATCTGTCCCTATCTAAGGATACCTCCTTCCACCGCCGCACGTTTAGCTTTTCAAGGTCACTCTCAACGTCTTCGAGCCATTTCTTTCTGGGGCGTCCTCTTCTTTGGCCTCCAACAGGGCGTAATTCAACTGTTTTTCGAGTTGTTCTCTCTTTGGACATTCTAAACACGTGTCCAAGCCATCTTATCCTCTGAGATTTTATACCTTTTATCACAGTTTGGTTTTTTGCTGATAGTTCCAGCTAATGATTCTATCGAATTCAATAGGTACCGTCTTGCAGGTTTACAGGCCCATATACTTTTCGCAATATTTTTTTTTTCCAAATACCATTAGTTGATTAAGGTCAATAGTTTTTCCAACCATAGGTAAGCACGAGTCGGATCAAGATTTTTATATCCTTAACTTTTCGCTGCGAGATAATAATTTAGACTTTAACAGCTTCAAATTACAAAAGTAAGAGAAATGGCAATCATTTCTTAAAAGTAAAGAGAAATGACAATAATTTCTTAAAAAAATTGTATTTTATTCAAAATCAATACCGGCCCTTGAAACGTAACCACCCCTTAGATAAGGAACTATTTGCATTTGGTGGTCTTTGGAGGTGTGCCACCGAGGCCGCGGTGGCCATTTGGCCGATATTTTGTTTCATACGCAATTGAGCCATACCAATATTATCATAATAAAGAGAAATAATAATAATTTCCTAAAAAAATTGTATGTTAATCAAAATTAACACCGGCCCTTGAAACTTAACAACCCTTTAAATATAAGTAGTTCTATTTAAATTTACTTCGGTTATTGCTGCGTGTAGGATTGCTTGAATATCAATGTGGAGAAAGCGTCTCCCTGTTTAACTCCTGATATAATGGGAATGACTCTGAACGCCCTCCTTGTACAATGACCTTCGAAAGCTCAATTCGATTTAGCAGGATGCTTATAGACTGCAGCAAAAATTTACTTTGCCTTCTATCTATGCTGTCGAATGCTTGCTTGAAGTCCACGAATAAGCAATAGACGTTAATATCATATTTGTATAGCTGCTCGAAAGTTTGTGTCGCTATGAAACCTTGATCTAATGTAGACCAGTTGGCTTTGAAATCTCCTTGGTATTCAAACAGTATTTGAGGAAAGTGTATTTACTCGTATGTTAGGGTAGCCCAAAAACAATTTTTTTTGGAAATTTGGTGTTCACTTTTTTATGGAATTTTGGTAAAAATTAAAGAAAAAATGTGTTCTATACATTTGATGTTTACCACTATTCCGTAAATTTGGTATAACATGTTTACAGAAGGTTATTATGTAATCTCTCACAAATACCCAAAAAATGATATCATGCGCCTGTCAAAAAAAAATAAATAAATGTTTTCATTGAGAAATGTTGAAAGCTAAGAAAACAATATAAATCTTGTTTATTTTATTTTATTTTATTCTTTTGTAATATTTAGCCATACTAAAAATTTAGAGGGAAGGCTAGCATTAAAAAAATATATTTTTTATTTACCATTTTTCCGTAAATTTAGTACTAAAGGTTTTTCTTTTCACTCCTCTCGGGAGCATAGGACCTCGACAAGACTTGTTTTGCGTTGGTTTTGTTAATCTATTTGATATCTGACTGGGTAGGTGATTAGCCTGCCGCTATCAGTCCCTAAGTAGTGGGAATGCCCACCTGCGTTGCTTAGAAGCAACGCCTCTTCTTACTACTTGGAGCACCATCTGTGTTTCACATTTTTCTGGCAGAAGGATCACACAGATAGTTGAGGACTTCGCTAAAGTTGTGTGTCTGCGCTATTACCGCGGCTGCTCGCTTCCTCTTGCTGCTACCACTGATGCAATATGTAACTGTGTGCTTTTCTTTGTTTTTTTGCTTCGTTTAGCAGCCACAATGCAAATAATGCGCTGACTATTGAACAGGAGTAAGGATTAGAGAAACAGGGAAAGTAGGTAAGTTTGGAAAAGTGCGAGGACCGTGCTTTACGTGGGATTCGCACCCACAACCTCTGGGATGTCAGGCTGGTGCACTTACGCTAGACTACCGAGGCCGCAAAGGTTTACAGATTGCTAATATTTCTTCTTATTAATTGGCGCGATAACCGTTTACGCGATTTTGCATTTATTCAATTTTCCCTTTTAACTTCCCTTTAGAAATGTCCCAAAAATGATATCCTATGAGTTAAAAAAAAGGTTTAATGTTTTAATTGGGAATTTTAAAATCCAAAAAGATTAAAAAAAAAATTTTAAATTAAAAAAAATAATAATAGTCTTGTTTGATTGTTTATTTTAATATTTGGCCATAGAATAAATTTAGAGGGTAGCATTCAGAAAAAAAATATGTTTTTTTGTGGGCCACCCTAATATAAAAGGTGGTTAAGTTTTAAGGACCGGTGTTGATTTGGAATAAAATACAATTTTTTTAAGAAATTATTGTCATTTCTCTTTATTATGATAATACTGGTATGGCTCCAATGGTCCAAATTTTCGATGACGCTGAGGCATAATTGAGGTTCTATGCCGTTAATGTGCCGAATTATCTCATTCTTTAGATCTTGAATTGTTGCTGGCTTATCGACGTACACCCTTTCTTTCAAATAACTCCAAAGAAAGAAGTCCAACGGTGTCAAATCACATGATCTTGGCGGCCAATTGACATCGCCGCGACGTGAGATTATTCGGCCATCAAATTTTTCGCCCAAAAGAGCCATTGTTTCGTTAGCTGTGTGACAAGTGGCACCGTCCTGTTGAAACCACATATCGTCCACATCCATATCCTCCAATTCGGGCCATAAAAAGTTCGTTATCATCTCACGATAGCGAACACTATTCGCAGTAACTGCTTGACCGGCCTCATTTTGGAAAAAATAAGGCTGAATGATGCCACCGGGCCATAAACCGCACCAAACAGTCACTCTTTGTGGGTGCATCGACAATCATTCTTGAATTATCAATCGCCCAAATGCGGCAATTCTGCTTATTGACGAATCCACTGAGGTGAAAATGTGGCTCATCACTTAAGATGATTTTCTTTGATATGCATTTTGGTTTGAACGCCCGTTTTCATAATAAGGCGGAACAACTTTAACGCGTTGCGTGTGTATCCTTCCATGGTTCAAATTGAGTTAGTCTGAAATTGAAAAATGTCAAATGAAATGCAGAAAAAAACTTGACGTTTACGTGTGGTTCACATTCAACATCGGCCCTGGAAGTTTAATCACCCTTTATAATTAAAAAAATCGATTTTGAGCTGAAAAACAAAATTGCCGATAAATCTTGAAAAAATTTTTTTCAGGCGAACAAAAAAATACGTGTCTCATTATTTTGACCACAGCGCAACATATTTGAGTTACATCGAAATCGACGAACATGTCCCGAATAGCCCGGTTGAATTGAAATGGAAAGCATACGTAATATATAAAAACAACAAATTTTAATTTTATTGCCTTCAAAGGTCTTTTTATGTCTCTAACCGAGGGGTAATTTTTCACCAAAAACAAGGCTTTTACTTAAGTTTCACTTCTATCTCCAGTTCTCATAACTCCCAATTGTTTTTTTTTAGTATGTAGATATTTGGCCCACCCTATAGTCTTACAAAAATATTTGGCTAATAATTTAACTCTATCCTCATTTCTTTTGATCATAAATTCATTATTGCTCCTTTCGGCTTTACCCCGGCAAAGGCACTGCTGAAGACTTAAGTGGTGTCCATTTACATACCCACATAAATGATTTATACACACACACACACGCGTATATATATTTGTAAATTGTATATGAATTACATGCACTCTGAATTTGTCATTAATATGTGAGAATTGCCAGTTCTGCTCTTTTATTCCTTTTACTCTTTGATGCATGCATAAATTCACCATTTAATTATGCCATAAAATAACGCCAACGAGGCATTTACTGTTTGAAATTTTTGTGCCGCGTCTACAATTTTCGTTGCCAAAAAATTTTCTCAACTTCAAATTCAACTTCAACTTTACCGCTTTCCTGCTCCGCAAGCTCGTTTTGGGCGGATAAATTAAAAGTACGTACACATGTACATATTAAATACCGAGAATACATATGTATGTATATAAGTAAATGTGAAATACGAATGGTATAAAGCACTCAAATTCAACGACAATTAAAATGCAATAAAATAAACGAGTGCTCAGCTTTTCGTATTCTTCTTACTTACATACATACATACGTACATATTTTCACAGATAATGGAAGACCGATGAAGCGGCAGGCAGGCACGGAGGCAGGCAGGGAAACAATTTAGGGACATGCAAACGTACTGAAAAGGCACAAAATTAATTATTTAATTTTTGGCATTAAAAGGAGTATTATTACGGTAGCATTACCATTACCAGTACCATCAATGGAATAATACACACGCGCGCGTATTCAGTACTTCAAGTTGTTTGAGAGCAAACGATTTTATGTTACGGTATATTTATTTTAATTTGTTAGCGGCTAACGCTAGTGTCGAGGTTGCATAAAGTCATAACTGCTTCACTGAAGACATGGAGTACAAAAAAAAACCAAGAACAAAAAACAAAAGTCTTGTGTATTTTGCTTGACAGTGTTTTCATTCTTCGTTATTCGCGCATGAACTTCTTTTCTTCTTGATTGGCGCGATAACCGCTTAAGCGATTTTGGGCGGGTTTAATAAAGTGCGCCAGTCATTTCTTTCTCGGGCTAATCGGCTCCAAGAGGCAACACCAAGAGAAGCTGAGTTCTTCTCCACCTGCTCTTTTCAACGCAGAAGAGGCCTTCCTCTTCTTCTGCTACCACCAGCTGGTACCGCATCAAAAATTTTCAGAACCGGAGCGTTTGTTTCTATTCGGAGGACATGACCCAGCCAACGTAGCTGCTGGTTCTTTATTCGCTGCGCTATGTCTATGCCGTCGTAAAGCTCATACAGCTCATTGTTTCATTGCCGTCGCCAACGTACAAAGACCCAAAAATCATCCACAGAATCTTTCTCTCAAATACTCTAAGATATGCCTCTTCGGATATTGCCATCGTCCAAGTTTCTTAACTCAATTGCCTACTTAGTCCAAAATAGCACTTGTTGGCAAGGGAGATTCTCCGTTGGATTTCAAGGTTGACATTATTCTCAGTGTTAATGCCGTTTCTTAAATAAACGAAGTCTCTTACAACCTCAAAATCAAAACTTTGAACAGTGATGTGGCTGACGATACGCGAGTGCCCCGACTGTTTGTTTGTAAACAGGAGGTACTTCGTTTTGTCCAAGTCCACCACCAGATCCATTCGCTTTGCTTCTTCATCCAGCTTAGAAAAGACAGAACTAACATTGCCGATGAATTGGCCAACTGCGTATCAACGGTAACCCCACAGGGACCAGAGCCAATAATAGAAATCGGTTCTATAGGAATATGAATTGGGTCAGCGATTACTTATGTAATTTACATAAAGGGCAATGGTCCGGTCTGGAACGCTACAGAACTGCGAAGTGATTTGTGGCAAGTTATGACAGAAAACTGTCGACCTTTAGTCTAAAACTTGGTAGAAAAGACGTTCGGTTAATGGTCGGTATTATTACAGGACAGCATATGACCACCATTGCAATCATTGAGGACCTGATTTACCTGTCTTGCTTAGAGGAGCACCGAACATTTTCTCTTAGAGTGTTCGGGCTTTGCTAGAGCTAGAGCTAGGCTACGAATTTCAGACTTGCCAAAGAATTTGGAAAATTCTCACAGGACAGACAGCCATCCCTGTCTCTGTCTATTCTATCCTATCGCTTCCTTTCTGTTACTCCTCTTCTTTCCTCCTTGACTATCTACCCTTTTACTTTCCAGAGCTTTGAATACAATGAGAGTTTTTTAGAACTTACCAATTACGCGGCCGCCGTAGTCGGATGGGTTGGTGCGTGACTATTGTTTCGAATCTTGGTGAAATACCAAATAAAGAAATCGTGGCTGGCACGATCTCTTCCAGCATCAGGTTAAAGAAATCACATGACAACGCGTCACTCTGTGAGAAAACTTGTGCGGTATCAAATGTCTCGAAGAGGCCTGACGGCGCTGCTGATATTTCACAATGTTATTTTACACAACCTTGCATTTTATTATATTAACATTTACTGGACTATAAAACTGCGTTGCCAATCATATTTTTAAAAACCCTGTAAAATTGTCAAGTAGCACTAAAGCGCCGTTTTAATATTTATTTATTTGATTTTTATAAATCTTGTACAAAGCTTGAAACTTTTTACTTTACTTTATGGGAAGTTTTCTTTTAGAATGAATTATATTTTTGTAAAAAAATTATGAAAGTTGAGAAACACCAAAGATAAGAAGTCAGGACTGGTCAAAATATGTTTTTTTATTATTTGGAACACGGGTTTACGTCGCAACAATTTTTTGCATTTAGGAACTGTGTGATAGCTGTTGACGATTCAGCCCATGACCGGCCCCTAATAGTGTAGGGAAATTACCATCCATTTTGAAAATGGATCAACTTGGTTACTACTTCTTGAAATCGGCCTTATATAAATGATTCCAAATGGGATTCTGGCTTATCTTCAGGTCTTGGATAATGTGGTTACCGACATTCTCAATGATAGCCATTCAAGCGCGTCAGAGCGACGACATTCATGTCACTAGAATAGAATGTTTGAAAGCAAATATTTGTTGTTGGCATCTATACTGTATTGAGTTCACACTTTTTTTGGACATCGGCTCCAATTTTTCATATTGGGTATAGTGCCACTGAAGAGGGTATTGATTTTTTTTTGTTTTTTTATATCCAATTTGAAATGCTACTGCTATGGCAGTTACGTGTTAGCCTTCACCAAGAACAAAACTGTCTAACAACTTTTAGTGAAACCTAAATAAATACGCTTTTAAATCATCGTATTTCAAGTAAGATCCAAGGGCGATATGGCTCACTAAAGCGTCTGCCGGAAAATGGTCAGGCCGTAAGAATGGT
Source organism: Anastrepha obliqua (assembly GCF_027943255.1). Classification (NCBI taxonomy): domain Eukaryota; kingdom Metazoa; phylum Arthropoda; class Insecta; order Diptera; family Tephritidae; genus Anastrepha; species Anastrepha obliqua. The sequence goes on along the minus strand of NC_072896.1, from coordinate 120,291,360 downwards.
CAGTATGTAAGAAATAAAGAGTATTTCAAAAAGGATGCTTAGATGCCAGTAATGAATAATACCTCTTTTTATGCCATCTTTGGTATTTGTCAAGTAGGTAGGTGCACGATTTACTAACACGATGGAACAACGCATTAAAATTATTGAAACTTATTATAAAAATGGTCGATATTTTTGGTGGAAATAATTGTCCGAATGAGTCAACAATTCAAAGGTTGGTCTGGCAGACCAAAAACTGGACATTCTATTCAGAATATTGCCTCTATATCGGAAAGTGTTGCAGAACATGTTGTTATGTCAGCTAGACGCATAACTTCTCTAAAGTATGGTTGTCCTTTTGAGAGATCTAAGTGTTTATATATTCGAGTCGTGCTTGATAATGCTTTTTGTTTTGCCATGTTTCAATTTTGTAGTTTTATGTTTGATAAAAGTTGGATACAGCGATCGTGCCAGTTTGTAGCAATTACATTTTCTTCAAGCTTTAGGCCGAACACCATACCAAAGTCATTGAGTTGCTTGAGCCAAAACCCGTTTTTTCGTAATATGCACTGTGTAAGTTTTTGCGGGAATTATTTTTGGCTTGCACATGCAAGCAAACGCCATTTTGGGGATGACACCAAAATATTTATATTCTGCTACCACTTTTATTTCCTCGCCTTTGTACCACCATTTTTCTGTCTTTCTGTCTTAGCTAGTTGACTACCTTTTCTAAACGCCATCATCTCAGATTTCATTAAATTTACTTCCATGTTCCACTCAGCGCAATATACATATTTCTAGTTTTTTAATCATAGATTGCATGACATTAGGAGTATCAGCTAAGAGAACAATATCCACAGCATATAGAAGAAGGCGTACATTTATTCCATCAAACAGTCATGTCGATCATTCAGGTATAATATGAAGAGCAAAGGTGATAACGGACAACCTGTACCGGTTTCAAAGTAATCTGATACTTCCCTGCCTGTCCAAACTGTTGTTCTCGTATTCGAATATATATTTTCAATCAGATTTGTTATTTTCGTTGGATAATCCCATCTGTTGAAGTTTATAAATTAATGGCCTCCCGGGTACCCCTTCGAAAGCCGCTTTGAAATCTACAAAGAGTGCATAAACTTTTTTGTTTTCATTGAACTTTAAATGTACTATAGATGCAAGATTGTATAGTATGTATATGTTATCCACCGTTGAGCAGTTTTTTCTAAAGCCGGCTTGAAATTCAGTGAGCATGTTGATGTTTTCTATCCAGTTTGTAAGTCTTGCATTAATCAATCCCATTAAAACTTTTGTGATACAGTTCACAAAGGATATTCCCCGATAATTACTTTCTATATTTGCATTTCCTTTCATAAAGTATTCTGCCTTCTCCAGGTGCTTTGCTTGTTTTAGCATTTCTAATTATTTGTCCGACTTCGATTATTGTTACATCTTTATCAAGGTCCGTATCTGTATGCAAAGCAGCTGCATAATGAATATTTGTTTTAACTGAGGCTGATTTAGTAAGTCTTTGAAATGGTTTTTAAACTCCGTCGTCGTAATATCTGCTCTTATTTCTTTGGCAATTATTAATCAGTACCTAAGAGTACAAATGAAAAACGTCTACTATATTCCTTACGAGTGTACTCGTACGCGTGCATAAAAATATTTCAGAAGTAAATGTAATTTATTTAATTTATTAGATATTTTGTGTCATTTCCGCACGATATGTGTCGTATTAGCTATGGAATACTTCTTGATTCTATTTTAGTTTCAATACCCAGTTATAGCTTTTCAAATAAAAATTAACTATTTTAATAAGCCTATACTAATCTGTAGGAACATAACCTCTTTATTATGCCTGTATTCAACTCAAATTTACTTCCACGGCAAATGCATTTGAAACACTGTTCAAAATACTCGTCATGTTCAAAGTGATGTGACTTCTCGCCTCGGCGTACACATTTTCACACTCAGAAGTTATTTGGCACAGCAAATACTCTAACATTCGTCAGACAATGATGGCACTGCAGTGAGCGAAAAATAAACAACTACTCGTACAACCAGAAGGCATTTGGTAATTGTTTGGCGAATTATTTGAGCAAATTTTTTGGCACAAAAGAAGCACCGAAATCCTTTTTTATGGTATACATTTTTACACGCCCCACCGACACGTTGTTGTTGTCCATGTAGCAAGCATGTATGTATGTATGCACGTAAGTAGTCTCACGATGCGCTTGACAGCTTTTGCTGGCAATGCAATAAATTCGAGTTACGAGTTGTCCTGGAATTTCGTACAGCGCGTGGAGTCGCTGTTGGCGGAGGCGTTTAGGCATGCTGATGAGCTTCTAAATGCGGCACAAAATTAATTGATTTGCAAAACTGATTCAACAAAGCGTTAGGGAATGAAATTCCATTCAAGTGAAATCACTTTGTTTGAGGCAACGCGGGCAATTAGTTTTTATTAGCGGAAGTAAATGGGAAGTGAACGCGGAATTGCCTTGAAAGGGTAACTCGACGCTGTCGGCGAAGCTGCGAAAATATTTGTGATTCTTTCAAATTGGTTCTTTAAGCAATTGATGGCATTTAAAGATTTGTGTAGAAATACTTTCGCTTAAAATAATTTAATTCCATAAAATTCACTACAATTCACATATTTTATAAATTTCATTTAAGAATGCGTTTTATAGGTGGAACTAGTGGAAGATATTGCCAGCATAAGCGCAAAAGATAAGGTTAACTAAAAACTCAAACAGAAATGAAAACAACAAAAAATAATACTTGGTGAGAAATAATTTCCTGGTTGTAAGTAGCTGCAAATTTACTTATTTACGCTCAACGAGCAAAATAATGCAGGAAAAAAGGGCGACTAATAAAGGTAGGTGATGCAACGTTGACGTTTGCCACTTTTGTGTGCTGTTACGTGCAGGAAATTCGGAAGCTGTAAACTGATGAAAAGTGGAAGATTGCGAATAATCCTGGCAAATTCGTTTATAATGACGTTGGAAGGTATAAAAGGTATTGAACGTATGGAGGAGTATAAGAAAATTGCATGTAAACAAGAATTATTTTCTATAGTAATTGAAAATTTGAAAACAAACAACTGATTTGTATAAGTGAGGTATTTTTATTCCGTTTGGTTATTTACAATTTATTAAAACTATTTTTTGAATACGAGGGGTGCCTTTTATATGTCGGGATTAGAGAACAAAAACAAATTTTAATCATCGAAAATCACTTTATTGTTTTTCAAAATATTCTCCATGAAGATCTATACACTTTTGCATGCGTTTGAACCAATTGTCGAAGCACTTTTGCCACTCTGAATGAGGTACCTCCAAAACATGCATTCCGAATGCCGCAACCGCTTCTTCAGGTGTCGAAAAACGTTGACCTCTCAGTTTGTTTTTTACGTACGGGAATAAAAAGAAAACATTCGGTGCCAAGTCAGGACTATACGGCGGATGACCCATTAATTCGATGTTTTGGGTGCTCAAAAATGCCGTTGTTTGAGCCGATGTGTGAGAGCTCACATTGTCCTGGTGAAGAGTGATCCGTCTTTGGCGATTGGTTTTCCTAATTTCTTGGAAGACTGCGTTGTTCTAGTGGTACGGTTGCGACATGTCCAGTATTTCCGAAAAAACAGGCGACCATTTGCTTGGAAGTGCTTCGTGCGCGAACAACTTTTGTTGGATTTGGTTCATCTTGAAACATCCATACAGTCGACTGCTGTTTACTTTCGGGCTCATACGCGTAAATCCATGATTCATCACCTGTCACGATGTCATAGACGTGTTTCAAAGCCCCGCCCCGCCCCCCCCCAGTCAAATGTTTATGCAATATTGAATATATGCTGGTTCCACTAATGCCTAAAATTGTCTCAATCTCACGATAGGTCACATGACGATCTTGCAATATCAGTTCGCGCACAGCATCAATGGTTTTCGGAACAACAACTGATTTTGGACGACCTTCACGAAATTCGTCTTGGAGTGAACTACGACCACGATTGAATTCACCATACCATCGATAAACACTGCTCCTTGATGGAGCTTCATCCCCAAAAAATGAATTAAGTTCATCCATGCAATGTTGCTGAGTTAATCCACGTCGAAAGTTGTAAAAAATAATCGCACGAAAATGTTCATGATTTAATTCCATTTTTGGACCGAGATGAATCTTTTAAGTTACTGTAAACAACACAAATAGCGCTGGTATTTCAAAACTTTCTGAGTACGTAAAAGCCAAAAAATGTCAAACTTTGCGATACAGCTGTCAGTTGCCAGATTGCAACACCAGGGTTGCCCAATCCCGAAATATAAAAGGCACTCCTCGTACCATATCAATTAAGTGACCACCTTTATTGGCAATCACAAACTGCGAACTTTTTTCTGGGTTTTTCATCACCTTGTCAAGCATTTCGGGTTTTATAGCGTCGGTTTCGGCACGAATGTTTGCCTTAAGCTGGTCAATAGTCTGCGGCTTGCTGGCGTAAACCTTTCTTTTCAGATAACCTCACAAATAGAAGTCCGGGGGGTGAAGTCAAGTTGCCTTGGGGGCCAGTCGATGTCGCCTCTTTTTGACACTAGACGTCCTAGGAATTTTCGTTGCAGAAAATCATTTGCATTCGCAGATTGGCATGGCGCACCGTCTTGATGAAACCAGTAACCGTCTAAATCTTTCTCATGCATTTGCGGGCAGACATAATGAGCCAACATCCATCGATATCGATACCAATGATGGTTTGGGGCAAATGCCGGCCCAAATAGTTACTTCCCGCTCATGCAATGGCGTTTTATGGATCTCATGTGGATTAGTTCTCCAAATGCGGCAATTTTGTTTATTCACGCTACCAGAGAGGTTAAAATGTAGCTCGCCCGTCATTAAAATTTGCTTCGAAAAATTAAGTTCAGTGTCAACCATTCGAGCGACTGTTTGGCCGTATTTCAAGCGACGTGAATCATCTGTCGGCAATATTCTTTGTGTCGATTGCACTTTATACGGAAACAATTTAAATCATCCTTTAAAATGCGCCGCATTGTGGTTTCACTCACGCCAAAATGCTGAGCGCGACGACGTACGACACAGTTAGCTCCTAGGCAATGCTCTCCCTCACTGCTTCAACAAGTTAATTGGAACGTCTTGGTCGATGATGAAAGGCATGTTGACGATCTCCTACTGTCCCGTGATCAAAAAATATCGACACCAAACGACGAATACTACTGTCAAATGGTGTCTGTTTGCCGCGATGCTTTTTGCGATATGAGCGTTGAGTTAGAACAATAGAACGACTATTTTCGATGTATAACGTCACTATTTCAGCGCGTTGTTTCGGTGCAAAGCGATCGATGGTTGAAATTGTATTGAATTGACGTATGTGCTGAGCATTCATCATAAGCATTATTTGATGGGAGGCGGAATTCTTTTGTATTTGTGCATAGGGATTGTGTCTTGCAGATTCGCTGTCTACTCTGCAAAATGTGCAGATTTTCCAGTTTTTCAGATTTAGTGAAAACTATGAAACAGTTCAGATATATAGTGGTCACCGCAAAACGTCTTTTTTGAGAGGAGCTGCCGGAGATCAGCTGTAGCTCCTTTCCAAGTAAATAATTTTACTAATATTAAGTCTTAAAATACAGTTGAAAGATAACATAATATGTGTAAAAATTTTTAAATCAATAAATTTAAAAGTTTTCTCAGAAAAAATTCAGGTAAATTCGCTTTCTTCGGCCTTCTAACTGTATATAACACCTTAAGCGGACGCCACCTATAAGCGGAAGAATTTTTCAGACTCTCAGATGGCCACTTAAGATAGAGTGCACGGTATATAGAACTAGTTTTACTTTTATTAATAGGTGGCAATCATATTTAAAAATATTTCTGCATTAATTTGTACTAAAGTAGCAAAATATTGTATTATCCGTATTGTAAAACAGGTAACCCCCGTATAACACGGGAGTTACGTGTTAAAAAATTGTCCTGTTATGTGAATACGTGTTATACGAAATAAAGGACTAGTACGAAAAGAGGGGTCAGGTTTCAAAAATTAAAAAAAAAATGCTATTACGTTTTCATTATAAATATAAATATTTTTATGAAAATTTTCTTAAGAAGTAATACATATTAAAATGAATTAAATAATGTTTTCTTCATCCTCAGTAATCGCTTTTAACCGCGGTCCTTTTCTTTTTGGCAAGATATCCTCATCGTCTGAGCAATTTTCAGTATTGTCTTTCGATCGATCATCTACCTTTTGCAAAAAATCTGTAATTTTAGTTTACTTGCATTTAGTTAAAAGATCTTTATAAATTTCCTTATATGGTGCTAAGCACTTATGAAGTTCTCTTTTAAACTTTGTACTCCTTTCATTTGAAGGATCTTTATTTAACACGTTCCCTCCGGCGCTGTTATTCATGGTTTTCGCCCACAGACGGCAATGTTTAAGTCTTTTCGCTCTATCGGAAGCGATTGCAGGTCATAAGGGTAGTCGTTTACACGCCGCCTCATGAAGCAATCTTGTGCGAGCCACCGGTGGTACGCGCCGCCCCATGAAGCAGACTTGTGCGAGCCACCGGTGGTACGCGCCGGCGTGAACGTGTTAAGAAATATGACTCTAACTGTTCAGCTAAGTCTAGGCCTTTTTTATGCTTTGTAGGGTAAACTTTTTAACTTCTTCATCTTCGCCTGTGCTATCATATTTGGACTTATCATGGATTGCTGATATTATTTCTACCAAACTTGCTTCATCTATTTTTTCTTCCACCAGTAATTCTTGGAAATCTTGTGCAGTCATATCGTCAAAATCTTTCCCTCCTAGAGACTTAGCAACTCCCATTGTTGCATCTATTCTGTTTTCTGCTGCCTTGATAAAATTTTCACTTTCATTGACTCCGGCCATTTTTTTTCCAACAACCATTTAATGTCGTTGGTTTTACCTCTCTGACAGATGAGTTTATTAGATTAATGCAGTCCAAAATTGTGAAGAGTTCACGCCTCCTTGACGTCCATAGATTCATCACTGATTTTGTTCAAAATCCATTATAATGATCTCCTTATGTAATTGGTTTTGGTACGTGGAGGATAAAAGAAAATTGTCTGCAAGCAAAAGTTTAATATGCTGTTATTTTCTATAGCAATTATACATAGGGACTTCATATGTCTATTTTATTGAGGAAAAAGTGTTCATAGAAGTACTTGCCTATTCAACTTAAACCAAATGACCTTTCTAAGATTTAGATATTAGAGCCAGGCACAAGGATACCTTTGGTCTGTCATTCTATTTTCAATAGCTTCTAACAAGATCAGCAAAATAATCAAAATCAATATGCAGTCGATCTTTATATCCTCTGTAACAAGTATAACGCCACCGAAACAAAGTCCACATTCGAAGACATTATAAAAAATATCTTAGAATGGGCAGAGTATTCTGGAGTAAAAATATCTTTAGATAAAACAAAGAACTTCCATGTGTGTAGGCGATGTATTTGTAATTATCATAATTTTAAGATACATGTAAACAATATTGAACTTGAAAATGTTAAATAACTAAAAAATCTCGGTATAATATTTTCTTGTAATGTAAAGAAGTCATTAAGTACTAGAGTAAATCTATTATCATACTTATCAAGCAAAAAATGTCGCGTACTATACATATAAATACTTTAATCTATCTAAGACGTAAATTTTAAGTAAAATTGATTATGGACTTTATCTCTACGGCAAATTCCCACAGTCAACTGTAACAGTGTTTAGTCCAGTTTACCATCAAGCCGCCAGGGTATGCATACGTGCCTTCAGAACTACGCCCGTAAAAAACATTTTGGCAGAAGCGGGCCTACCAACAAAACTGGAAAAAATACGTGAAATCCACGCTCCCTTGGTACCTAAAATAACACTTTCATTAGACTCAGTTATTGACAGCGATATCAAACACATACGACTAACAAAAAACAGCCAAAGGATTCCATCTACCTTGCACCTAGCTCTTAAGACCGTAAAGAACTTAAATCTATCCTAGCCAACAAGTAAAACACTTAGGTGTTATCCTTGATACAAAACTCAGCTAGAAACTCCAATACAGAATACAGGGTGAAGAGAGTTAATGTAGCACTTTACACGTGTAAGATAATGTTGGGTAAAAGATGGGTTCTTCAACCAAAGTTATGCAATTGGTCTCACACAGCCATTGTAAAACCGATAGTAACATATGCGGCACTAGGCTGGTGGTTCGCTATGGTAAAGAAATACAACCAAAACCAGCTAAACAATATACAAAGATCAGCATATATCTTAACCACGGGATCGCTTAGCACCAGTCTTACTGAAGCGCTTAACGCGCTAACTCATCTGTTACCATTAGACTTACACATAAAAACAATCGCCACATGCAGCGCGGTGAGACTCAGAGATATACGAAATATGCACTGACGGTTCTAAGAAGAACTGTGGTGTGGGAGCTGGCTATGCCAGCGTGTTCGAGGCAGAACTATTGGCAATCAAGAAAGCTTGTAAATCACTGAAACACTACAAAGAAATTGATGCAAGAGTAGCTTCATTTTCAGAAAGTCGAGCAGTTATCAAGCTCTTAGATTCCAAATCCATTTCATCCAATTTCCAAATCCAGTTTCACAATGTAGAGAGGAACTAGAATTGCTTGGTCGTTGACTTCATATTACTCGTATATGGGTTCGTGGACACAGGAATATAGAGGGTAATGAGAGAGCAGACGAGCTAGCAAGAAAAGGTTCGGCACTAGACATTGAAGAGGCGGTGGCAGTTGCTATCCATCCAATGCAATAAAAACATCCATTACATCACACTACTATGCTATGGCAGTTGCTATCCATCCAATGCAATAAAAACATCCATTACATCACACTACTATGCTTTAGCCGCAAGAAGGTGGAATGAATTAAGTGCATGAAATGCAACAAGAAAAACGTGGCCGTCGTACAACATCCAGAGGACGAATTACCTGTTAGGATGCTCTCGCTCACGCATTTCACGGATTACTGCAACCCTTGAGATCAGTGGAAGATAGGGGATCATGCAGCCAGACTCAACCTTCCTTTTGCAATTCCATCTGCAGAAGCTACCAGGCGGAGAGGGTGAAAGAAAGTCTTTTCCACTATTTAAGCCAATGCCCAGGTTTAGCCAGAACAAGACTTCGCTTTCTCGGTAAACCTTTCCTACAGCAAATTAATGAAATCTCAGACATAGCGGGAAAAATTTGCTGTTATATCTGGATCTCACGAAATGGATTTGACTTGATACAAAAAAAAATGGTTTACGAACAAACTTTCTGAAATAAAGGGGTTTCCAATAAGAGGGGTTATTCCCGCAAAAGATCAATTGTTTCGTTGTTTGTGTGACACGTAGCGCCGTATTGTTGAAAATACACGTTACCCAGATCAATACCATCCAATTGCGGCCATAAAAAATCGTTAATCATCTCCCGATAGCACAATCCGTTCACTCTAACTATTGCTCCAGCTTCATTTTCGAAAAAGTAGGGTCCAATGATTCCGCCGGACCATAAACGCACCAAACAATAACTCTTGGATTTTCTCAGCTCCAGATGCGACAATTTTGCTTGTTGACGAAGCCACCGAGGTGGAAATGGGCCTCATCACTCAAGATGATTTTTCGATGGAATTCCGGATAATTTTCATGCATTTCAGCGACCCAATCAGCAAAGACACGACGTTGTTAATGATAGGCCCGCTTGAGTTCTTGTGTTAAGTGGAGTCTATAAGACTTACGGTGTAATGACGTTTGTGGAATACCTAATTCCAAAGAACGACGAGGAATGGGCAGACCTGGGTTTTCTTCAACACTTTCGGCTCCAACAGCAATATTTTCGGCTGTTCTTGAGCGACGTGCACGGGTTTTATTCTTCACATCACTAATTCGTCCCTACAGCTCGAATTTGTTCACCAATTTCTGTATTGTAGTCCGACATGACGCCTCGCGATGACCTAAAAATGTTCGAGTTTTACGAACCGTCTCTGTCAAATTTTCACCATTTTTATAGTGAATTTTAATAATGTCAATGCGTTGTTAAAGCGTGTATCGTTCCATTTTTATTAATGGCGTAGTTTCTACTTGTCAAATATCAAAAAATTACGCTTTCGTTGTGTGTGGCAATACCAATGGACTACTACGATCCCACAGCAGCCTCATTATTTTTCATATCCTACGCTATTAATTTAAAGAGAAAGACAAAGTTGGGTTTTGCTCAGTTCAAGTAATATTTAATATTATTTTGACAATTCCACTTTTATTGTGAATCAAAAATGCAAACGAAAATGCAGTGGAGCCTAAAAACCGTTTTGAACTGAAAGGCATTACGCTCCGTTTGCCTTCGCCCATTCAGATAATACGATTGACGTATCGCGTAATTTTTTTTGTGCGCCTGCGGTTACGTTAACGGATATGACGATTCGAGTCTGGAATCTAGCTGATGGGTTTCAGCTAGTGCTGTTATTGTAGTATATTTTGTACATTTACATGCTAAACATAAATTCCCATTCCGATTCTATAAGAGTATCACGTGTTGCTCTCACTTTCACAATAAACAATTCTTTCTAATGACAAAAAGCAACCAAGAGAAATCGAATAGCATTAAATGTTTGATAATAAAATCTTGTTGATTAATTATGGCAACGAATGCCAGTGAAAGCATCCACAGAAGCAGCAAGGCCGATTGTGGCCCCATAGATTTTGCAGCAAACATTATTCCATTGGAAAAGCCAGCAAAGTGGCTGCGAAATGAATAACGGACGCTCCCAGGCTAACGAAAACAAGTCTGCAGTGCCAGCATGACCACAACAATGACACCGCCAACTGTGCCGGAAAGTGGCCAAATAGTAGGAGGAAGAAGTAGGTGAAAGCAGAAATCATTGGTGCATGTGTAGTGGTAATAACACCGGATGTTATTGGAAACCAACGCAGCAACCAAAACACACAACACAAACAGCGTCTTTGATTATTAAACCCCTCCAAAACATGACGACATATGGCAAGGTGCAAGGCACAGTTGGTAGCCTTTGCGTGATGTCGGACATTGGCAGTGCTCCGTTTCCCCCAACAGCATAAATTTAATTAATTAAATTTCAATTAGGCGCAATTAATAGAAAGCAAAGTGTTGATGGCGATAATTTTATGAGTAAGTGTTTTTTGTGCGAACATTTTTTTGGAGGTTGTTATGCAAAGCAATTATAATTTTGCCGAAAGCGAAATATTAATAATAATATTTACGCTGTCTGTGGTGATTGTAGAAAAATGGGCATCCCCATCAGTCTATTATTTCGTATAATTTGCAGAAGCTTATGAAGAGTGGAGATGGGAAGTAAGTGGTTTACAATAATGTGTGGTGTAAAAATGGTTTTGGTTTCGAAGTGGTGATTCATTCCAAGGAAAGACGTTCGGTTGATGGTCGGTATTATGGAGGACACAACCCATGGGGCCAGCATATGATCACCATTGGAATCATTGAGGACCGTATGTCCCTGTCTTGCTTGGAGGAGGCGCATAACGCTGAGCACGTTCTCTGTGAGTGTCCGGCCTTTGCTAGAGTTTTGGGTTCCGATGTCATGAGAATGAGTAATATTCGTTCTCTAAAACTGGAGGATATTTACAGATTTGCCAAAGAATCTGGAAAATTCTCACAGTTCAACCACCTCTGTCTCTGTCTCTATTCTTTCCTATCTCTTTCTTTGATATTTTTCTCCTTCCCTCCTTGACTATCCACCCCCTTTCTAGAGCTTTAAATACAAAGGTCTTTTTAGCCTGAGTGTTTTAGGAGCCACCAAATCTCTTGGTGCTCCTTGGCTCGACCAATTAAAATTTCAATTTCAATAGGCTTGCTTTATATAGTCTGGACAAAGTAGGGACAATGTATTGGGTTCCATCAGATTCAGGAGATTTGTATGGGTTAAATGTAGATACAGCGCATTGTACCCGATTTTTGTGGAATAGCTGGCTACTAAGCTTTAGGCTCTCCCTGGCAATAGAAATGGGGCAAGTTCTAGCGAAATTGGGGACTCACGTAAGGCATGGCATCCCGGAAAATGAGTGTCCATTAGAAGTTAACTGGTTTCTTCTGGCTTAACAGATAATGTGGGCTGTTGGTTTTATGCGTATTAGTATCAGAGAACGACTTTCCTCTGCCCTAAAATGTTCTTAATTTCCGTTTTGATTTCATATAATGTTCCATAGAAAATATCTCTAAGGATAAGAGCGTGTGCATACCATGCCAGCACTTCCGAATAATAATAATTCCATGTAAGTACACACATAAATGGGTCAGTACCAAAATCTCACAGCTAAGCTCCGCTGCAAAATTGAATTCTACGTATACTTGCACTCCCGTCCAACCAGGTAAGAGCACCACATGCTACTCTTACTGACACTTCCGTGCTATACCCGGCACATGTATGTATTTCTCTCCACGACTATGCATAGTGAATGTGATAAATAGTTGTAGTGTCAGACAACTCAACGCAAACACAGTTGTGATTTATGGTTGTAATAGTGGCATATCCTTTATTTAGAATTTACTGTTTCGTTTGTTGAATTGGGTGTTGCTGCTGATGTTTCAAGTGCTTGACTAATGAATGAAAGCACATAACTGCACAAACACCCGCGCCATTCATGCACACAGCATACATCCACATATGTATGTGTGTGTGTATGCACTTATAGTTGCAAAATAATTTGCTCCCATATGTATACAGTACTACCGGAATTTATCATTAGATGGTTAGAACTGTAAAGTAGTAAAAATTTCTGAGTTCTCTGTGCGCTGAGTGAAGCTGCGCATGAAGTGTAGATAAAGTACTCACGAGCACATATGTAAATATATTTGTTACAATGTATGCACTTCAAATGCATTATAGGTGTTTGTCTACGTATGTTTTCGTATGTGTGCGCGCAGCACAGATGAAGATGGTTTGGTGTTGAGGCAAGATTTGTAGCCACTGAAGACATTAGCACAAGAAATGGCGAAGAGTTTTTGGGATAAAATACCCACTTATTGCATTGCGCTTTCTCATACGCATTTGCTATTGTCAAAACCGAAAATCCACTTGTATGTCGTTGAGACTAACATGCACACACACTCACACAAATATATGCATTATTTTCCACTCAACAGTCGCCGCATTTTTATTACCATTCGTTCTTCGTTCTTTTCGTTAGAGCACTCGAAAATCCCTTCTTTTGGTCGCTGCCATGGTGTCTTTCTTGCTTAATTTACTATTACTTTTCTTTTTCCCGTTTATATGATTTTTCACTTTTCTTTCGTATTTCTTGTATTCTTCTTAGCCGCTGCTAGTGACTTTAAGTGCAGATAAACTGCCCGCATCTGCAATTCTGAGCGCCTTTGTCCAGGTGCACCGACCTTTTTTTATTTGCAAGTTATGTCCCTTGGGAAGTTTATTTTAGTTGTAATATAATTATTTGACAATTATTTACAAATATTTGACAGTTATGTTCAAGGGTGATGTATTAATCTTGACTCTTAAACAAGGCGAATCGATTAAAGATGGTGTTGGTGAATCAGCTGAGTTGTTTTTTTTCTTTCGCCGTGTCTATGTGGCTGTCAGCTCAGAATGAAACAAGGCGAATTCATTATTTGTTTGGTAGTTTCTCAATACTTTGCTTTGACAATCAAACGTACAGAATAGTGTTGTTGGTCTAGTGCCACCACCTTGAATGAATGCGCCTTGAATCTTAAATTTGTAAAAAATTATTGGAGAGTGTTAGGTTAGGATAGTTTGAAGCGGTTGCCCCGTGTGGGACAAACTCAGGCTCATAGCCCAGTGTAATGCCGCGGGGGAACTTGTGATTAAAACCAGTGTGTACTTTTCAATAATTTTAGGAGATTCCTGATTTCCACAGCACTGAGAACTTCCAATACATTTGCCTATTCCTCATCTAGACAGATCCTGCAGAAATCATATGCTTGCACGCCTATCCTTTGGGCTAAGACTAAGTTTATTTTGGCTTAGCAGAGATTCTGTGCGCTTAGCATTGAGAGTCGTTCACAATTGTTGGGCGTTTCTGCAGGTGGTTTCATTACGCCACATTTCGTTAGCAGCTCTTACAGTTTCCTCAAAAATAAGTAGCTTGCATCTCTGCAAGGGTATGCCTATGTCATTGCCTGTGTACTCATCAGTCAACTTGGTGCCGAGTCTGGCTAGTTCATAGGCCCTGCAGTTACGCTCAATGTCGCAAAGGCCAGGAACTATCAACTTGAGATGAAATGACTCAGCTATCTCGTTAAGAGATGTGTGGCATTTCATGACTACCTTGGAGGTTGCCGACTGCTTTGAAAATATAGATATCATCTTTAGATATCACATCACACGGTTCCAATGCCACGGCTTTTATTATGGCCATAAGTTCAGCCTGAAAGACGCTACAGTGGTTGGGAAGCCGAAAAATAAAGGAGATCTCAAGATGTTCGGAATATACACATTTTCCCTCAAGCTTTGAGTCATCTGTGTATACATGGATGGCCTCGCCCTTACTCACATCGTCCAGTTCCCGTTCTTCGCTTGAGGGTGGAAGGGTCGTGGATGTAATGATATGACCAAAGAAACTTGTATATAGTAGCACCGTGATCTTGACCAAAATTATGCGGAGAACACCCAATTTTTTAGAGAAAGCTAGGCTTTATGATGCTACAGAATTGTCAAGATCACACAACTTAAATATTCTTCTTCTTAATTAATAATCGGCGCCGATTGGACACGCCATGTGAAGCCAAGTCCTTCTCCACCTGATCTTTCCAACGCAGAGGAGGCCTTTCCCTCGCATTAATATCAGGTATAAAATTACAGTTGTCACTGTTGTAATCTGCTTCTGTATATCACAAGAATCCTCACAGTCACTTCTGTCATTCAAATAGTCTTCTATCTGTTGCTGGGATACATTTTTTTCCGGTTTTCCATTTTTGGCTCTAAAAACAAAAATGAAATCTGTAAAGTAAAGTACGAAGTGGAGTAGTCCCTCAAACGAAAAACTTACCTTATAATTATAAATAAATTAATAATAGAATGCCACTAATAAGTTTTTATACAGGATTTAAAATAAAACTCGACTTCCTAAAGGGAAAAAGAGTGAAAGAAATAATTTACGAAGTTCTTGAAAAAAAAACTTATCTTAGGGGACCTAAAGTCCGCCACTCCGTACTCTAAGGGTTAATTTAATTTTTCAAAATTTGTTTGACACTTCTACAATAATAAACAATATAAACATACTCATGTGTTCACAATAATAGCAACGCGACGTGTTTCAAAGCAAAGTTTTGAAGTTTTATTTAGTTTTTATGTTTTGACGTGACAACGCCTTATAAATCGATGGAGCCGGCTGCTCGCACCAAAAATGCGGCGTTACCTTGCTCGGAGGCGTTCCATTTAAGTCTTGAACTGCAAGCGAGAGCGCGAAACGAACGACAAAGGTGCACAATCGGCCCCCGTGTTCGTCAATGCTCGACATCTGGCTCTCTCCTACTTGAGTGAGCATATATGTGTATGTATGTATACGCGCATATATATATAAATTCACACATTTGTATTAGCATATGCCTTCTTCCTGTGTGCATGGTAATGAACTATTTCTCTGTAATATTCGAGTGTAATGTGTCTTGAAAAAGTAAAATGGATGATGGTGCCTCTTAGAGTTGTTGACTTATTAACGTCTGATGCACAATCGAAATTGAACATATCTTTCATGAATTTGATAAATGTTTCGTAATTTATCGCGTTTGTGTAAATGTAACTTGACTTATTCCATTGCGATTCCATTTGTCTCCTTCTCTATATCCATACAAAATATCTATCAAACAAAGAAAATTAAAATATTCTTTTGAAAAATGCAACCATTCCATCAGTATTTTCTTATGACGTTGTGCCGTTCAACTAACTCAAAAACTATCTTCACTAAACGGACCTTACAGACAACCTCTTTTTCATAAAAACATAGGTTTCTCCAAAACAGAAATCATGAAATTTCAGTTTTAAACTTTGTAGGTGCACAGTTTAATAAAAATCTAATAAACTTTCAACAAAATTTTGAACTTTTTAATGAGAATTTTTATTTATTTTTTTAAATAAATTTTGGTAAAGTGTAAGTTAATTTTTGACAATTTTTTTTCTGGCGGTCTTCAACATTTTGCCCACATAAATAAATTTCGAGTATTCATTACATGGAAGAAAATAGATAACACCGTCAAGCTGACACCTAACACGATTTAATGGGCTTTAACTCTGTCTACCAAAATTTTTTTGAATTAAATTTTTTTTTTTTTAATTTTGTATCAAGTTTAAAACTTTGAGTGTGTTTGGTGTAGTGTAAACTATATAAATACAGTAGATTCTGTTTTTATGCGGTTTTTTTTAATGCGGTTTTGAAATAGTGCGGTTTTTTTTTAAATTAAAAAATATGGAATCGTACATATAAACAAGGTTCTAAACCAGCTAAGAAAAAACTCATCACAGATTACATCAGAAATGCTAACCCTACAAGTACGGAACCGCCTGCATAACCATCTAGATCAGACGTGTACATTTCCTCAAGTGACGAAAGTGATTTTACGCCAAATCCTAAATGAATGCGTAACATGTGGGTATTGTCTAATTCTATTTCTGACGTAAATTTATTTTTCGATTCTGACGTTTCTTAAATAAAGATATAATTTTCAAAAATACAATATTTTGTTTATGCGATTTTATTAATTATTTCTGATTCATGCGGTCTATGGAACGTATCTATAGTTATAATAAGGGACAAGTGCCCTTTTTTATGCGATTTTATTACATTATTTCAGATTTAAGCGGTTCCTAGCACTTTTGAAACGTATCTATAGTTTTACTATAGAACTGGTAGCTTTTTTTATCCTGTTTTTTTATGCTGTTTCTTGCGGAACGTATGTACCGCATAAAAACAGAATCTACTGTATAAAACAAAACAAATAATTTTTCTTCATCTTTTAATCCCCAAACGAAATGTTACAAAAAACGAAGCCATCTGGTGGCGAAACGGGGTTCGCCGGGTTTGCTAGTTTTTTTATAAAAAAATATAAATAAATATAAAATGAGAAATAAATAAATAGTCAAAACTTTTTATAATGAAGCTTTGCTATTTCTCCGCACCCTAGTGTATAAGCTTCATTCCTTCCGCATTAATTTCTCACAGGGAATCAATTGCAGTAGTGTAATGTTACTGTAATTAATTTCGGGTAAATCCCCGAATTCAGGCAATTAACAGAAATATTTAGAACATTTCAAACTAAAAAGCAAGCAAGTAACTAGTAACAATTTGGGCAAAGATGATTCTTACACACAAATAAGCAACAACATATTTTCATTTTTTTTTGTGCATGTAATGCGATTTGGCTTTCAATAAACTTTCAATTGGCAGTGAAATTGCTAAATTTCTGCCATAAACTTTTAACAGCGAATTTTCCAATATTTGTTGTTGTATGTATGCATGTATGTAGTAGCTTTAGATACGCTGCTTTTTTTGCGCAATGGCGAAATTTGTCAAACCATGTAAGTACAGAGCGACATGGACGCTGGCAACATTTTATTTGGTATGAAGATATTTTTATTTTTGCTACGAGTGTTATTGCACTTATATGTACGATATTTTGTAAAACACCGCACGTACAGGAAAAGTTTGTGCATTGCAATGAGTTGCGTCGGAACTGCACAGAGTTAAAGGGAAGTTGTTCGTAGGTTAACGGTAGTTGGTATGTGCTTCCATACTTTTACTTATAGATTTAGATTTGCCACGAAATTCGATTAGCAAATTGACTTTTTAGTGTGATGGCAATGATGTCAGTGGCTAGGGCGTGAGAAATGGTTTGCATTTTTTAGTTTCAAAAATAATGACATTACAGGAAAATGCAAATACAGTAAAAGCTGGAGAGTTTAGATTATTGAATGTAGCACCTTGCGAGAGTGCAGTTCAATTCTCTTAGAGAAAATGGATCTGCTCTATGGGAATCACCCTCTTTAGCCCATTTTGTGGATGTGTGGAAGACACAGACTATTATTGTCAGCAGCGCATTTTTCTCCTCCCACTAAATCCGTTGAGTAGCACCAAAACAGAAGAAGTAAAATCACGTCCAAGTGAGCCATTTTCTAATGTAACCTATGGTTCAGAAACAAATCCTCATAATACTTATGATCTTAGCCTACTTCACTCTAACTTACACTAGAGCCGGTCTTTAGTAGGCAGTCTCACAAGTCTTTCGTGAGGTACGGTGCACTAGACAGGCCTCGTTTTTAGGATGCAGGACGAAACTCAACTGAAACTACTGGACCGGACAGTATATAGACAGACATCAAACGACATTCATCGAGAGAATCTTAAGACCTTCCTAAACTTCTAGCCCCCGAATACCGTTATCGGTGTCCAATCACCCTCTATTGCAGAAGAAGAGCTTCAGCTGCTTTCTTGATACTCTAGTACGTTAACCTCCTACTTATCCAGAATTGGCCCTGGATATGTGAGGTGAAGGCTAGAAGACTAGAAGTCTCGTGAATAGTCACCTATTCACCTTCCCCATCAAACCTACTCATCTAACACCCCTCTCAATCTGAACCCAACCTGTCGAAACAGCTCGCTTTCTGTATAAAATTGTACATCTGTGTACTTGACAAATGTCAAAGATGACATAAAAAAAGGTACCGTCTAGGAATTATGCGCTACTGAAATTAGGCTCTTGCTTCTTCAGCAGCGATTGTCGACTTTTCATCTTTGACACTTATTTGTAATAGTCGAGTCACGTAAAAAACTTATGACCGGCCGATAGCCCCCAGCTGTTTTTAGCTGTTGTAGTTTTACCACTGTAATATTTTTAATTGCTTATTATTATGTTTCATACCAGTAATTAATTATTATTGTTATTAAAATTATTATGGGTGTTTTTTAAGAGTTTTTCAGTAACCAAATTATATATAAAGGGTGCTTAAGTTTCAAGGACCGGTGTTGATTTTGAATAAAAAACAATTTTTTTAAGAAGTTATTGGCATTTCTCTTTATTATGATAATATTTGTATAGTTCAATTACGAATGGAACAAAGTATTGGCCAAATGGTCGCCGCGGCCTCGGCGGCACACCTCCATCCGATGGTCCCAATTTTCGATGACGCTGAGGCATAATTGAGGTTCTATGTCGTTAATGTGCCAAATTATCTCATCCTTTAGGTCTTGAATTGTTGCTGGCTTATCGACGTACACCTTTTCTTTCAAATAACTCCAAAGAAAGAACTCCAACTCAAATCACATGATCTTGGTGGCCACTTGACATCGCCGCGACGTGAGATTATTCCGCCATCAAATTTTTCGCCCATATCTTCCAATTCGGGCCATAAAAAGTTAGTTATCATCTCACGATAGCGAACACTATTCACTATTCTTCGAAATATGGTCATTCACTGTTGCCATTTCCTACCACCATTCGGAACATTGACGACGCTTGAAATGGTCAAGGACTGTTAGTTCTTGAGTCAATTGCACCTTGTAAGCGTGTAAATGCAAGTCTTTATGCATAATGCTCATCAACGACGAGCGTGAGAGGTGAAATTATTGGGCACGACGACGAGTTGAGGTGGACGGCTCTTCAACCACACTATCGCGAACAGCAGCAATATTTTCTGCAGTACGAGGTGTACGAGCATGCACTGGTGTTTCCACATCTCCTACAGACCCGGTTTGCTCAAACTTTTGCACAATTTTTCCGATTGTACTCACATTTGGACGATTAAATTGACCGAAAAAATCACGAAGTTCGCGATATGCATTTTGATTTGAACGCCCGTTTTCATAATAAGCCTGAATAACTTTAACGCGTTGCGCGATTATGTATCTCTCCATGGTTCAAATTGAATTAGTCTGAAAGTGAAAAATGTCAAATGAAATGCAGAAAGGAATTTTATGTTTAGGTGTAGTTTACATTCAACTTCGGCCCTTGAAATTTAACCACCCTTTATTTTTAATGAGCAGTTAGGCTCTTGATACAATACATTTTCTTGCACTCCTTCTGTTCCATCTCTGCTCTATCGGTTTTCACCGTCATACCTTAAACCTTTTGTGACTACAAGTTTTACTAGTCTCTTACATAGGTCTCAAATTTAGTGACTTGAGACTTGTATAGGGTGTTTTTCAAGAGCTTGAGAACTTAAAACGATAATACCAAACTGAAATACAAGTATTGTTGGAATGCATTTTTTTATTATAATCTGGTAGACAATTTCGTGGCATTTTTTGAATATAATATCTGGCATATAACCGCGGCACCTACGAATTACATGGTGTATTCCTTCAGTACAATAAATGGATTACTAAATAAGGACCGATTATTCTGTCAGTAAATCAAAGTAAATTTCCACAATTTTGATTCCTTGTTCTGGCGTTAAAGTATTCATGATGACTTGCCAAATCTTATTGAACTGATATGTCAACACAGTTTGCCATTCGCAGCTGTCAAACCATAGTAATCGATATCGATAATTCTCATGCAGCTAAAGAAACAGCAGATAAAAATTATTGAATACTAGCATAGATGCTTTACGACGCAGCGGAGGCGCCTCCTCCTGAAGCAGTGAGGAGGCTCGTCAATACGGCGCATCTGATCCAGAAACGCGTCATTATTGGAGCAGACGCTAATGCACATAATACTGTTTGGGGCAGTACAAACAACAACACACGAGGTGAGCAATGAGCTCTAGGGCAACACAACGGACCCAACTTGCGGTCTATGTGGCACTCCGATGCGGGGTCACCCTTAAACCAACCAACCAACCCCAGCATAGATCTGCTGCTCCATTTTTAATGTGAAAAAATGTTTTTCTTTTTTTTTAGAAAATCATACTTGCCCAGATTAGTCGGGAATATCTAGCATAATATGTATGTACAGGTATATATCTATGGTTTCGTTGAAATGTCGTTCTTCGCTTCACAAAAGTCTACCATCTTCGCTCTTAAAATTGTGACCTGAATTTAAGCTTAAATTGCTTGCAATCATTGACAACACATTCCATTTCTCCCACAACTGGTCGTTTTCAATCAGTGAGACCGTTACTTCCGGTCGCCTGCAGCCTTCATATGTGGTCGCATAAATCAAACTGAAAAAAAGAAAGTGACAAAAAAACTTCTACTCAATACACTTTATCCCCTAATGGACGAGTGATTTTATTTTATGAGAGCAAAGCATAGGGGGAAAAAACAGGTATGAAAGTGCAATAAAAGCTGCAATAAAGTCGGTGACTATGAAAGCGTTCGGTGTGGAAAAGCTGATGAAAGAACAATATCGGACAGAAATAGAGGGATTAATAAATGTAAAAGTGTTTAAATGGACAATTTATTGACAGAGTGAGGAATGTGGTTAATTTAAAGTTTTTCCACGCTGAAATTCAGCTTCATATAAAACTGTGTAATACTTCATATTTCAACGAGAATTCGAGACTTGTGATTTGTGAATTACTTTCAGTGGTAAAAAATTCCGCAAACAGCTTAATTTTGTTGTGTGAATTATTATTAAATATTATATAATATTAGAATTATATATAAAATTCGATAATTAAACGAAATGTACTTTGTTATGTAATTTAATGTCCAAGGATGCGAATCATTTCTTCTTATGGGACTTTTTAGTACCGATATATTTTTTATACTCAAATTAATTGGTAGTGTGACTGGCCTAGTTATTTTTTAGGGCTGCATATTTTCTTGTCCCAGCGACCAACGTCTCACCATGGATTTGTTTTTTGCATGGGTTTTGACCTAATAACTTACATTTATTTGGGTTGGAGAATTCATAGCGTTTTCATAATTCTTTTATTTTACAACGATTTGTTTGCTGTTTGGCAAAGAGTAAGTATTCATTTGATAGAACTCTTTCTGCTCTTTAAAGTTATGTTAATTTTAATTTTGAGTTATTTAATTTGTTATTAGTTTTGAGGTTTAGAAATGGAATACCCAGGAGGCAAAAATCAACATTTTCGACGCTTGCTCTTCTTTGCTTTTCACCGAGGACCAAAAGCTGCCGAAGCAAGGCGAGCCTACAGCTTGCAAATGGTTTGCAAAGTTCAAAAATGGCAGCTTAGGCGTCAGTTACACGTTCCGCAGCGGAATGCCTTCTCAATTCGATGAAGAACGTTTCAAATCACTTTTGAAGAAGAACGGTCGCCAATCCAGTCGCGAATAGACGGTAAAAATGAGCTATGGACATAAAACTATTGTCAACACCTTCATTCAATGGGATTTACCAACAAATTGGGAGGCTGGGTTCCTCACGAGCTCAACGGAAAAAAAACAAAGAAAGTTGCTTTCAAAGTTCTTCTCAGCATCTCGCCCGCCATCGAGCAACACGCAGTCATAAGCAGCTCTTTTTGTACCGAATCGTCACGGGATATGAGAAATGGTGCCTAGACATCAATATGATGCAAACAAGGTAGTGGGTGGATCCAGGTGGAGATTGCCAAAGCCGAGAGTGAAACCAAATCCTAATCCAAAGAAAATAATGATATGTGTTTGATGGGACTGGGAGGGCATGGGGCACTGAGAAATGCTCGAAAAGAATGTCACGGTCAACAAGAAGCTCTACATTGCCCAGCTACACCACGTGAATGAGGCTATTCGACTAAAAAGACATGAGCTTAAGTCACAAAGACAAACCTTACACCCTCACGACAACGCCAGGCCCCAGTTGCACGAACCGTCAAAGCTGCACACCAGGAGTGCTTACGATGAAAAAGTTACTCAATGCGCGAATGCGTTTCTTGCAGAATGATCATTTTCATAAAACGTTTGGATCATTTTTACGCATTGTTCAACTGAGTATTGCTCCATGAGTACGTTTGCCAAGGCTTGTAGTAGCAATTGTCTAAAAAAAATTGGCACATCTCAAATTATTGCTGTAAAAAATCTGCATCACCCTTGCAATGGCAAACCTCCGAGTGTATTTCTCATGAAAAAGCTCCTCATAAAAAATATCAGCCCTTCGGAGTCGGCTTAAGACTGTAGGTCCCTCTAATTGTGGAACAACGTCAAGACGTGCAATACCTTTTTAAGTGTTTGGCCGAACTCTACCTGCTACTTGTGGTGTGCGGATTTGGATTTGTTCAGATAATACTCGTAAATAAATTCAGCAGTGCGTGGAAAAAGCCGAGAGTGATCAATGGAAGTTCGGAAGCCCAAGTATTTTTCGATATCCATAAAATCATTTATCGTGAATGGACAGAGACTTGGACAGAGAGTATCTGAAAAGGTCTTTGTTTAAGTTCTGCAGTAGTTGCAAGTAGGCATTTATTTTCCGAAAAGTGCTACGAGCGACTGGATTTTACAACACGAATATGCGTCGGAGGTTTTTTTCTGTTATTTGTGCGATGATTTTTGATAACCCAATGTTAGTGCACATATTTTTTAACCCTGTTATCGTGCTCTACGACTACCCACTATTCACCAAGAAGAAGAGAAGTCACACCTCAAGAGAACTCACTAATGCCGCCTGCAGGAGGTCAAGGAAGCTGTAACGGCGGTGCTGAAGGAGTTAGCTTTGGAAGACTCTGGGAATTTGAATCGGACGAGCCACGCTGGAGTTATTGCGTAAAGTTAGAGGGAGACTATTGTGAAGATCGATACTAATCTTTTGCTCGTAACTTAATTGCCACATATTTTTACGATATCTTAAAATAAATGATTTATTATTTCTTTTTTATTATTTTCTATATTTTTCTACATTTGTATCCGCAATAAAAGACGTAGTCGAAGCTTTATAATTCTTGTGCAGCTTAAGAGTCCACGCTCAAGTCTAACCTACAATAGAAAAATAGCCTAAAGTATGAAAGTAAACCTCGGAGGTGTGTTTTTTCTCGCCTCATATGAAAATTTGATAGTTACCTCGTTATTGTGAGAAATATTATGACGAAGGTGGAAAATTGTCGCATTGCTGATGAGGACGTGATCGCGTCTAGGGCCAAGATTCGAAAGATCCTTTTTGATTTGGTGCAGAGATCATTTTGCTGTAAGTGGTGCAACTTCTTGGTCCAAAGCGTCAACTATAATAAAATGTAACCTGTCCATATTTTTTCATGTCGCACCAATTAAGCCACAAGCTCGAGATATACATCTGTGCGATACCAGACAGGTCTGCCAGTTCCTACAGGACAGTATCCGAAGACGCTATCTGTGTTATTGCCGCAAAAATTCCTTTGTAGATCCGTGCACACGAATTACATTACCTATTAGACAGACCAAGAATAAGACCTTCAAGGTAGCAGAAACGAGAGCAATGAAGCTCAGCGCTTAATGAGTGGCAACGAAGATGTGACTCATCCTGCACTGGTCGCTGGACACACGAGCTCATCCCGAACATTGAGACATAGTTGCAACATAGATTAGGATAGGTTGACTTTTGTCTAACACAGTTGCTGACTGGACATGGATGATTTCAACATTATTTGCACAGATTTGGTCTGGGTGCTTCACAATATTGCCCCCCCCACCTGCCCTGAAGAGCTAGAAGTCGCGAAGCATGTTCTATTCCACTGTCCCCGGATCGGAAAAAAGCGCGAGGAGTTAGCCCTGGATTGTGGAATACAACCGAGTGTGTATGCTGTAATGAGTTTCCTATGCAGCTCAAAACAATGTTGGGATGCGGCGTGCAAGTTTGCTAAGCTGGTGATGCGGGCGCTAAGAGAGCTCGATGAAGAAAGGAAATGAAGGGAACTGTTTGATAAGCTGATAGTTATGACACCTGGGCCTGTATTCACTTAGAAGTAGAGTTCCAGTGGAAGTCTAGACTAGAGACGAACTGAAGGCAATCACAGACGCCTAAGCTTATCACTTACGACTAAATCATACAGTGACAAGACGGTATTGGTCATGGTATTACCGCATTTTCGGTACCTTCTCCACGTACAGGGGAAGCAATTGGAGACTACATATTTTCGACGCACTACCTCTATATGTGTCAGCCATAGGACCTGGACGCAGGTTTTTATTGTGGTCAATAGACACATTGACGGTTTCACCGCGATGTTATGCAAATATGCAGTCCTGGTTGGAAGTCAACATGTCATAAGTGCGACGGTAAAAAAATAAAATCGGCCACTATAGACCTCTACATTCGTGGAACAGCCATAGCTAAAATATAAACATCAATTTTGCTATATAAAAAGTGGTGTCATAACGCCCACCTGGGGTAAAGATTTAGAGGGATTTTCATCTGTCGGGCACTCATAACTACGACAAATGTTACCTTTAACGCTATTAGAATGTCTTGGATTTTGAAATACCGAGCCATTCCTATATACTTAGAGTACTAGATAGCTTTGCCATCTATGCGTTCCTGTTTTTAATACAAAATAAAAAAATTTAATTGGTGCTTTAATTTTTCATTGGGTCTGGATGTTTTCCGTAAATGGAGGGACTTACAGTTTTATACCTCTTCCGAACGGCGGATGGTTTTTTATGAGGAGCTTTTTCCTCCCACAAAATACACTCGGAGGTTTGTCATTGTCTGCCGAGGCGTTTTGGTGTGTTAGGACCGGTGGTTGGAATGCTGGCACTTTCGAATGGCAGTCAAGCACAAAGCCATTCGGCTACGGCAGCCTGTTTTTAATATAGGGTGTCTAAATTGAACATTAGAGAGTACTTATAAAATAAAGCTTTTTACATCAGTTGATATTTCACGCCCACTGTGGACCATTGTTAAATTTGGGCGAACCAAATTGTCGTCGCATATAAAGCCACTCAGTTACGGCGGTCGACGGGACTTTGCAGGTTACTGAGAAAGGCTATGCAAATTTGTGGCACCTTAGAAGAACATTTGAACATAGAATGTACATACATATATATATATCCACGTGTGTATATGCAACACAATAAGAGAAACAACAAATAAAATTTCATTTATTGTAGATAACAGGAAAAAATGTAAAAGAGTGAATAAAAAAATACCGTCGAAATGACAACCTGCACTCGTTGGTTTACAGAATTGAAAACAGGGACTGCGATGGATTAGTTGCGCAAATTCGCATAGTCCAATCGAAGTTCAATGACGTTCGAACGCACTCAACCACATGGACGCGAACACAACAAAACCCAGTTGAACAGGATATGAACAACGAGTGACCAAATGAACGAATAAGTAAACGTACGTAGTTGAGACGAGGGAGTTTTGTGTTTCTGGGGGATTTGAGGTTTGCGAATCAGATTTGATTTTCGCTCGTTTGCTTTGTTTTTGTGTTTTTTTTTCCTGTGACAATATTTGCTTTACCGAAATTTTTGTTGTCCCACAGTGTACTTCACACGTTACGCGACTTATAGTGGATTTTTTTTTTTTTACTCCATGATTGGTTAGATTTTTCAAGCGGAATTAAAACCGACTTTTCAATGTTTATCTATTGTAGTGAGAACAAAAGAATGTGCAATTTAATTGGAAAGAAGAAGTGAAAGAGACAGGAATAGCGTGGGTAGAAGAAATTTTTTTAGAGCAAATAATACCGCTCATAGCTAGGAAACAAAAAAAAAACACAGAAATCTAACCGTTGGTTTTGAGTTGCTGGTGTTTTAGCCACGCGCTTGTTTGGCTTGTCTTAAGTTTTGTATGTTTTTATTGCTGGCATTTGCGCTTTGATTGTGTGTCAACATACACACACAAACACATAAACTATCAAATATCAAGTGCACACTCCACCTAGATTTGCCGTGCGGCACTTCCTTCAACTTGAATGCATCAGCGTCTTGTATGGCTCGCGCACTGGCAGCCCAAGAAGTGGCAGTGGCTACTGCTGATCGTTAGAAGGCGCACCAGCCAAGTGCAGCGCTGTCGTGCTAAAGTCACCGCAGCTCAGGAATAAATAACACACGCTAACGACTTCCTTAAAAAGTTCGTTTTCTCCGCTTCCTTCCTAAGTATCCGCGTGCTCACACTCCAAATGCTTGCTGCCAGCTTTTGTTTAAGTAAAAAATTGCATACTAAATTTTTGTTTCACCACATTGTTCGCTGCAATAGTTCCCATAAAGTTGCTGCCTTCTTTCTTTCAGTACTTTTATAAGTTTTATTTCTCACATTCTGGTTTTTTTCCTCTAGTACTGGGGTCGTCTTTCATAGTTTAAAATTCCCATAAGGACCAACTTGAATAGTAACTTTTAACGACTTTGCCACAACATGTGTTATGTAACTACTTATTGTCAAAAAATCTCGTTGGCAAAGAATAGACGGAGAAGTCAGGCGTCTACTCACAAATCCCTACTACAATCATATGTATGTGTGCACATTCATACATATATGTCTTGTGTGTTTGTCAATATGGTTGCAGTCATTCGTACGCGCATTTATAAATATGTGTTTTTGTTGTCTTGAGGTTTTTTTGTTTGTTTATTCGCGTAAGTAGTCGCAAGGCGTTGAAGTGTGCTTAAGTGTGTGAGCGGCAAAGGCAGTGGAAAGGTCGCAGAGGTGGAGGAGATTTAGACCAGGAATAAAACAGTGCACTGGAAAAAAAAAAAAAAAATATTATCAACACTTTTTAAGGATATCGTAAAAGATTGCAAACGAGTTATTTATGCGATATTTTTATACCTGCGGGCATTTGTGCAGAAGGGTGTTATGGGTTTTTTAACATTTGTTGCAAATTATCAAGTTTTGGAAGTAGGGGAAAGTGAGAGAGCAAAATAACACCTCATTTTGAGGGGAAGTTGTTAGTTTTTACTGGAGAAATTTTCCTTTGTAAGAATTCGCAAGTGAGAAAAACAGCTGATCGCTCAAAATTAAAATGAATTAAAATTTGCGAATTGAGTCAAAGTTCTATATTTAAATAGAACTGGTGATTAAAATGCAGAATGTAAGTAAGTACAACTTAGATAAAATGTATAAAGTTTATTTGAAGTCAAATTATAAATAAGAATCAGCCAATGATATAGAGGTATGTGCTTCTGAACCACCGTTTCGGCAGTTTCGGAAATTCAAATCGAAAGCATTGAAGATATCTTTTGTGTTTTATGCTTGCACTTCTTGGTTATTAGGAATAACAATCGCGTACGCGGATGATATCGCAATAGTGGCAAGGAACAAAAGATATCTCATTGAAATCTTCTGTAATATTGAATTTCGTGCAAAATCAGTAGGCCTTCGAATAAATGAAGGCAAAACTAAATATCTGAAAGTCTCCCGCAGCGAAGAAAGACGAAGTCCTGAAATCATCCAAATCGGGACATTAACCTTTGAAGGTGTTCAACACTTCAAATATTTGGGAGTGCTAATAAAAAATGGACAATGACAACAGTAGTTAGGACACAATACAAGACAGAATAATGGCAGCAAACAAAGCATATTACGCCCACACAAAATTGCTGAAGTCTTAACTGCTCACACGCGAATATAAACTTCGCCTGTACCAGTCAATAATACTACTGGTGCTGTCATACGGCTGCGAGTGCTGGACATTGTCAAGCAAAGACGAAAGTAGCTTAAGAGTTTTCAAACGAAAAGTACTTTGGCCCCATACGCTGCAACGATGGAACGTACCGAATACGCTACAACGATGAGTTGCTAAACTTATGAAAGGGAGAAGACGCCGTGAAATACATTAAATCCCAAAGGCACACTGTGCGCCCCCAAAAATCTTTTTTATCAACAAATTGTCTAATGACCCGAGCCCGACGACGTCCAAGGTTAACCTGGCTTGACCAATCCATAGCCGACCTGAAAAAGCTACGAGTTAGGAGTCGGAGATCTGTTGCTATGAACTGTGCAGGTTGGAAGAGGATTGTGGATGAAGCTAAAGCTTACCCTAAACTGTAATCACTACTTGATGATGATGATGATGACTTCTTTGTTATTAACTACTTAAGCTTGTCGAAATTCCGTGACAAATTTTAAATGCACACGGTGAGAAAAAAGTTGCATTACTTTTGCTTTTGTTCATATCCATTGCCACTCATAAATTATGCTCAGTTTTGTGACAAATTTCGGTTCTTAACCCACTCTATTGAGCTAAGAAAAATCGCATTGCAGTGATTGCAAGTGAGATTTACGATTTGCTGAAAAAACTTAATATTTCCAGAATGCTGTTTAACCACACGATCAATCGTTTTTCAACAAAAACGTCTGAAGTGATAGACAGAAGAAGAAGTGGTCGTCCTCGCGAAGTTCAAACCAGCGCAGTCACAAAAGCCATTCGAGAAAGAATTCGCAGAATTCCCTTTAGAAAGCAGAAAATCATGTTCAGAAAAATGAATGTACATATCAACTAGTCCTGTCAAGACTAATTAGAGATGATCTCTACCAGAAAGCCTTCCGTCGCTCGATTTTTAGGCCCACAACTTTGAGCGCAACTCATAGGAGGTAGGCAGAAAAAGAGTAGCTTTAATAAAAAAAAATTCTACGCGGCATATTTAAAGAAACACTGAAGCTTATAGCGTTTGTGAAGCAAAATATGTGGCTGTAAGCTGGCGTCAGACTCCATAATAATAGCAAAAACAATGATAATTGGCCCTTACATCCTTTGTTGGGTATTTGGCCGAGCTCCCTCTCCTATCCGTGGTGTGCGTCTTGATGTTTTTTCACAAATGGAGGGACTTACAGTTTTATGCCACCTCCGAATGGTAGATTGCTTTTTGTGAGCAGTTTTTTCAGGGCAAAAAAAACACACAGCGCTTTGTCATTGTCTGCCGAGAGGCGATCGCTATTAAACAAAATTGTTTTCTATCACTTAGTGTTTCATGCTCGAACCAGGGCACTACCAAATAGTAGTCACGCAAGTAAGCTATGGCGGCAAGCCCAGTAAAATCTGTTTAAATCAAATCTCCCAGAAAAGCGTTGGATGCTTAACCACTTTAGGGTAGATGACCTGGTACAGCAGCCAAAAAAAGTAATTTTCCATTGGCCACGTCAGTTTGCTATTATTACATTTTACTTTCTTTTTATCACCTTATCTGTATCAAAATCGTTGAATAAATCACTATTAACTTAAAAAATTACCTCCAAATATCAAGAATGCTAATCTATTACATATACACGGCAATCTATTGCAATTGATTTACGTTATAACCAAGGCGCGTTAATTTAAGGTGGTAGTACTAGGGCAACAACAATGT
This sequence comes from Anastrepha obliqua, assembly GCF_027943255.1. NCBI lineage: Eukaryota > Metazoa > Arthropoda > Insecta > Diptera > Tephritidae > Anastrepha > Anastrepha obliqua. The sequence continues at coordinate 120,261,267 of NC_072896.1, read as the reverse complement.
TTTGTACGTGTGATTGTCAAAGAAAAGTATTGGCAAAATAGGAAACAAAAACTGAATCTGCCTTGTTTCATTCCGGGCGCATGGACACGACAAAAGAAAAAAAAATCAGCTGATTTGCCGATACAACCTTTAAATATTCGCCTTGGTTATAACATTTTTGTTGCCAATATTAACAAACAAAATTTTTCTGTGTACCTTTAAAAGCTAAAACCAAGTTGGGAAGAAATCGCGAAGGAGACACCTAAAACTTGAGTGGACTATAAAAAGACAAGAAAAAATGTGTCAAAGAAAAAAATCTACGTCAACTGTTACGATAATTACTATTAGAACAATGCCAAAAAAGAAGACAACGTAGCTTAGCAACTACAAAGAAACTACTGAAATGCAAGTAGCCATGTTTGCAGGAGTGAAGTGCGTTTTCCGAACATGGAACAAAATATTTAATGGCAAGAAAAACAATTATTAACACCGGAGAAGTTCGGTCAAAGTGTGCGCACATACGAACTGCGTTGCACAGTGTTGTGAGTCAATAAAGCAGAGTCACAGAATGAAATTTCGTATACAGTAAATGTCCGAACAAGAAATATGCCTAATGGGGAAAATTTTCTTATAAAGATAGAACTATGCTACAAATTGATAACAAGGATCATGGTGCGGAAGCGCTAGTTAGATTCTTGACGAATCACCACCTAAACCAACCAACAACCAGAACTATGCTCTTCTCTCATTCAATCAAACTTGAAATACGCACCTTTAAATTACTAAAATTATCCTACTTATGTCTGATGATAGCTGGAGTTTGACAAAATATCGAATGCACGATCAATGGAGTATACTTCTTCTTTGATTGATGCCAAGGTGAATGAAATAAAATATATGTACTATGGAAGGCGAATTTATTACAGAATTTATTAAGGGGACAAATACCTGTAAACGGCCATATTTTCCCTGATTTACATTAAAGTTATTTAAAATGAAGAAGTCAATATATTTTTGTCAAAATTGGCATACAGTTTATTTATACATTAAAATAATATAAATTTTTGTTTTATTTTAATCATTTAAAATGGCGGATGTACCCCTCAATTCTTCTAGGAAGGTCGCAGCGGGGCTTCTCATTCGGCAGGCATTGTAGCATCGGCGTGAGTGACCTGGATATAAAGAAACGAAATTTTTTTGCTTATTAATGTCATAATTTCTAAATGAATTAAAAAAAAATAGAAAAAAAACTCGCGGAATAAAATTCTTAAAAAAATGAATTTTGCGGCGAATTTTCCACTATTTTTGCTTCGAAAAGTTTTTTTCACATAGAAAGTCATATCATAAAAAAGATGTGTGCAAAATAACAGAGACATCGGTCAATAACTTTTCGAGTTATCGTGTACGCTAATTCGAAAAATATAGTTTTGAGAAAAACGCGTCTAAAGTTTGAAAACAACGTAACTATATCTCTCCCAGCGCTCGAACGCAAAGAATAAAGTCGTCACAGTTGACGTTCTATAATACAAGAAATACTTAAGTTTACGTTCTAAAAATTTTTTGACACATTCTGAAAGGACTATATTAACATTTTATGAAAAAAAAAATTTTTTTTTCGAAATTTTACAGGTATCTGTCCCCTTAAGTAAAACCATGCGTGCATTTTGTTTGCTTTTGAATTCAATCATATTAAAATAAACATGCACTACTCCATGCATACTGTTTCGGTTCTCCACCAGGAACACCAAAAAATGGTCCTTACCCCGCTCAACTTTTTGCAAGCCCAATACATATTTTTTCTTGTTTTTTTTTTTTTAATATTTTACTTTAGGTATTATTTCAATCCCAACTATAAATTATCTATGTACATTGTACATAAATGGCAAAGTGTCATCATTTGTATATAAATAAATCTGCCTTGTATACTATAAAAGGCGGTACTTTACTGGCGGTACTCTCATGATGGAAAGAATAATGAGATAGCGCCTATCGTGGTACCGTTACGTCGTATTAGCTCCAGTATGGCCAGATTATCATATCCGTAAATCAATTTTTGTTATTAAGTCTCGAAGTTTTAGTAATTTGTTCATGATATTTTTCTAGCCTGTTCTAATTAAAAGTAAAGTTTATAATTTTGTAAAATATACATTTTTTAAAAATTAGTTGAATAATACACTCAGATTTAGCTTTATTTTTTTTAACATCTGGTCGCAATAATACAGTTTTTTTAACTTAAAGTTTCGGCAGCTTTAAATTAAACACAAAGAGAAACAAACACCAAACTTAAAAATTGTCGCATTTTGGGTATAAAAAGGCACCAAATTTATTGCGAAGAGCAAATGGTTGGCAGCACTGCACAACTCAGCTAATGCGACGTCACGCACTCTCTGATGGGCGCAATCTTGTTTCTATCATTCTTGGCTACTCTTTGCTCTTCACTATGCGCTCTTCCATTGAAATATGCACCATAGATGACAAGTTGCCAAATTCTTTCTCTTGTGAGAGCGCTGTAAAACTGTGCATTTTTTATAACTTTAGGCAATGATGCCGCACCGGGAGAAAAATGAATTGGGATCTTTTAAACCAAAAGTGGGAATTTTGCAGTTTCTACACCTCACAGCCCACATGCATATATAATATTATATTTAAATACAACAAAAATAAATATAATCACTATAAAATACATAAAAGAGCAAAAATTCAGAATTTAGTATTGAAATAAAGTAACCAAACGTTGAAAGACAAAACTAATGAAGGCGAAAATCCTAATTCTAATCTATACTAATATTATAAAGAGGAAAACTTTGTTTGTTTGTTTGGTTGTAATGAATAGGCTCAAAAACTACTGGACCGATTTTAAAATTTTTTTCACCATTCGAAAGCTACATTATCCACGAGTAACATGGATTATATTTTATTTTGGAAAAAAATAGGGTTCCGTAAGATATTTGGATTTTTCGGACACAAACTGAAAAAAATCTTATATTGTAATATAAAATAAAGTCAACTTTTTGTGTGTGTTCGCTAACCGGCCGTGTCTTTGCACCGAATTAAACCAAACTTACACACATTGTTAAGAAGGTATTGAAGATGGTTTTCGTATAGTTTGGATACCTATTGGTGGATAGGGCTCGAGATATAGGTCAAAACGTGGACCCGGGTAACCTTCGGATGTGTATGTACAATATGAATATCAAATGGAAGCTGTTAGTGAATGCTTTAGTTCAGAGTATTTTTCATGCCACTCCGTGACTAGGGTCTCGAGATAGAGACCAAAACGTGGACCCTAGAATGTGTTTGTACAATATGGATATCAAATTGAAGCTGTTGGTGAATGCTTTAGTACAGAGTATTTTTCATGCCGCTCCGTGACTGGGGTCTCGAGATATAGGTCAAAACGTGGACCCGGGTAACCTTCGGATGTATATGTACAATATGGGTATCAAATGGAAGCTGCTGGTGAATGCTTTAGTTCAGAGTACTTTTCATGCCGCTCCGTGACTAGGGTCTCGAGATAGAGACCAAATCGTGGACCCTAGAATGTGTTTGTACAATATGGGTATCAAATGAAAGCTGTTGATAAGTGCTTTAATACGGGGTAATTTTCATACCTACTGATGACTAGGGTCTCGAAATATATGCCAAAACGTGGACCCGCCGTGTCTTTGAACCGAATTAAACCAAACTTACACACATTGTTAAGTAGGTATTGAAGATGATTTCCGTATAGTTTGAATACCTATTGGTATATAGGGTCTCGAGATATAGGTCAAAACGTGGTCCCGGGTAACCTTCGGACGTGTATGTACAATATGGGTATCAAATGGAAGCTGTTAGTGAATGCTTTAGTTCAGAGTATTTTTCATGCCACTCCGTGACTAGGGTCTCGAGATAGAGACCAAAACGTGGAGCCTAGAATGTGTTTGTACAATATGGATATCAAATTGAAGATGTTGGTGAATACTTTAATGCAGAGTATTTTTCATGCCGCTCCGTGACTGGGGTCTCGAGATATAGGTCAAAACGTGGACCCGGGTAACCTTTGGTTGTGTATGTACAATATGGGTATCAAATGAAATTTCTTTAATACGGGGTAATTTTCATACCTATTGATGACTAGGGTCTCGAAATATATGCCAAAACATGGACCCGCCGTGTCTTTGCACCGAATTAAACCAAACTTACGCACATTGTTAAGTAAGTATTGAAAATGGGTTTCGTAAAGTTTGGTTGTAATTCGGAGCACTGGCAACGGGTACAGCGTTCTTTTGAACCAGCCATAATGTCGCTTACTCTTTTAATGCTTGGGGCGGAACTGAACTGTCAAATTGACAGTGTGAGTTACAATGTGTCAATATTTCTTTCTGATTTGGATGCCATAAGGAAAAAACGTAAGTGCAACATGTAAAAATTGTTTGTGAATAATTTCTTACGAAATTTGAGAATTTAATGTGAAATCCGAATGAAATTATGTGTTCGTGCTCCAATGTTAATAAAACATGTAAATTGAAACGAAAAATTCATGGATGATCAGGAAAAAAAACGATTGTTTATTCATATGCGTTGATTTGAAATTTAAAAACAATCTTCTTTTTTCCTGATTTTCAATTTATATTTTATATTTACTCAAAAACAAATAGAAAAACAAAAAATATTGTTTATGCCAAAGCGCTCGAATAAAGAATAAAGAAATAAATAATATGAAAACCATATATTTTCTGTTCTAAACCATATCTATTATATTTTAGTGTGCCCAGCGAAGGGGGCCGGGTTTGCTAGTTATATATAAAAACATTGCAATTTTTGAATATCAAATATTAAGTGGATAACAAAAACAAATTTGTAAAGCAAATATTGCTTAGAAAAAAAACTTTTGTAAAATATTATAAATTGTCTCCTTCTACAGACTTGGGAAATTGAAAATTCATTGTCCTCTGACGTATGCTCGAACCCACATAGTCTTTACTTTGACATTTTCTATCTAAAAAACAGTATTACAATATAATTTATTATTTGAATTTGTTTGAATATGAATTCCTGCAAAATAGTCGTATGTATGATATAATATATCGTGGCATGATTCAATCATTAAAGGTGTGCTCACTAGTGACATTCAATTTTTGACACTCCCTTACAAAAGGTTGTATTTAAGAAGGTAAATAAAGTGGAAAATATTTAATCCTTTTTGGTAAAAATGGTAGCAAAAAAGTATTTTCTTACTTAAATGGAAACAAACTGCGAACGGTTTAAAAAATAAATTTTAATTAATATTTGAATGTAAATAATTGTGTACATAGAAGTCATTAGCGGAAATTGTCAAGACTAATATTAAAACAAGAAATTATTTCACACAATCCAAGATTTTATTTTGTGAATTAATTTTTAAATTTAAAACCGATCGCGAAGTTTCGCCAATATGAAACTATTTTGTTAAAAATAAATATTTGGCAAGTACAATTCTGTTAGGTGTTTCGCCGAGATCCTCCTCCTATTTGTAGCGCGGGTTCCACAATTGGAAGAACCCAGCCGATTTAGGTAGATGAGTTTTTATGAGAAGCTTTTTCATGCTGGTACTGTGCTTTGCTAAGCCTCCTCAGGACACTTCATCCATCCAGGGGAAGGTGGGCCCATTGGAAACAAGTTCTGTCAACCCCAACTTTTTTATAATGAGGTTGCAATGTTATCGATCGCGTCGGGACTATCCAATTATCCTCCCTGCCGTAACTTTTTAGCTAACGCTAGCTCTTTGCAAAATATGAATTCCGTCTAATTACCACAGAAATAAAGCTTTGTAAATTCTCCATTCATCGATCTCGGATGGTGTCAATTACTCTATCGTGACCTGACTTAAGCGGTATGTATTTTATGTCATACTACCATAGTCTTGAACATACCGATGAAAACTCTTTAGCGAGTTGTTGCTCGTAAGCAGACCATTTTGAAAATGATATGTTTTTCTACAAATTTTACTTTTCCTCCACTTTTACTCAAAATTTCTAGAGCTGGCAACCCGGTGTCTTGCTAATGGAGCCGATTTGTCAAGAGAGAATGAGAAAGCTGCTTACTGAGCAAGCCTTTTATCACTGAATCATCATCGTGGCATATACGTGTCTCATAACGCCCAAATAATAGTCCCTATTAACTGTCTGACCATCTGATAAAAATTACCAGAAAACCATAAAAACTATTAGCATCGCTTTCTTTTTTTGAATGAAAACGACGTGAGTTTTTGGCCTTAGTTCATTCGGAGCTCTCCACTCACTCGTAGCATGTTTGGATTGCGTGCCGTGCTCATAAAACCACGTCTCGTTTGCGGTACGGATGCGTTTGTTGAATTTTGGGTCGGATTCAGCCCGGGAATCATATTTTTGGCAATACAAAAGTGGCCACTTTTTTGCATGAAATTCAGGGTCTTAGAACCAACTATGCAGCAACACTGCGCGTACCCAAATCGTTAACAAGAATGTCCTGAACGGATCCATAAGCAATGTTCAAGCCCTCAGACAGGTCACTGATGGTTAATTTGTGGTTATTGATCAACTTTTCTTTCTCTTTATTGATGTTTTCATCAGTTTTCGATGTCGATGTCGCCTGCCATTACGTTCGTCAATTTTGATGGCGTTCATACCACTCGTAAATGACTGTCTACTCTTTGCTTTAGAGTATTATTAACGAAACAGTTTCCGAACATTCCTAAAGTCGTTGCACCATTGAATTCATTTTTAACTCAAAATTTAATACAAACTCGTTGTTGCAAATTCAAATACTTTTTTAAACTTCTAAAAATTCGAAAACACATGCAGAGGTAGACTTACTCAAAATGGCGTAGCAAAGGTGATAAAATTTCGGAAGGAATGTTAGTCAAAGATGTGGCAACCTAACAAGAAAAGATACACAACTCAAAGCAGTTGACTGAGAAAGTCAACTGGCGGTTGTTCCTAGAACATTTTGGTCGAAGTGGTAGCTGGTTCTCAGTTTGACTTCAAATCGTGTTCTCTAGTTGGCCTAAATATAATCAAACTCAGTTCGAAATGTCACTATTGAGGTGAACAATTTTGTATGCAGAGTATAAATTTTTCATTCTCAATAAAAATGAAAAAAATTTAAACGATTACAGAAAATTCAATTTAAATTCAATAAATATTAAATTATACAAAAATATAGTAATTAATTTAGCAGTTAAATTTTATGACGTGTCAATATAAAGGGTGGTTAAATTTTAAGGCCCGATATTGAATGTGAACCACACCTAAACGTCAAGTTCTTTTCTACATTTCATTTGATATTTTTCAATTTCAGACTAACTCAATTTGAACCTTGGAAAGATACGCAATCGAGCAACGCGTTAAAGTTATTCAGACTTATTATGAAAACGGGCATTCAAATCAAAATGCATATCGTGCACTTCATCAAGAAATTAATCTTCAGTGATGAGGCACATTTTCACCTCAATGGATTCGTCAATGAGCAGAATTGCCGCATTTGGGTGAAAAATAATCCAAGAGTTATTGCCGAAAAACCAATGTACCCACAAAGAGTGACAGTTTGGTGCGGTTTATGGGCCGGCGGCATCATTGGGCCGTATTTTTTCCAAAATGAGCCCGGTCAGGCAGTTATTGTGAATAGTGTTCGCTATCGTGAGATGATAACGAACTTTTTATGGCCCGAATTGGAAGATATGGATGTGGACGATAAGTGGTTTCAACAGGACGGTGCCACTTGTCACACAGATAATGAAACAATGGCTCTTTTGCGAGAAAAATTTGATGGCCGAATAATCTCACGTCGCGGCGATGTCAATTGGCCGCCAAGATCATGTGATTTGACACCGTTGGACTTCTTTCTTTGGAATTATTTGAAAGAAAAGGTGTACGTCGATAAGCCAGCAACAATTCAAGAGCTAAGGTATGAGATAACTCGGCATAGAACCTCATTAGAACCTCATTACGGCATAGAACCTCAATTATGCCTCAGCGTCATCGAAAATTTGGACCATGAGATGGGGGTGTGCCGCCAAGGCCGCGGCAACCATTTGGCCGATATTTTGTTCCAGACGTAATTGAACCATACCAATATTATCATAATAAAGAGAAATGACAATAATTTTCTAAAAAAATTGTATTTTATGCAAAATCAACACCGGCCTTGGAAACTTAACCCCCCTTTACAATCGGCTTCCATTTTGTTGAGTAAGCGTTGGTGCTATTCAATGTCCAAGGCGTCAAAGCTACATTTTCCGGCTTGACAACAGTTTTAGCACTTCGCTCGGTTCACACTACATTTGTTTAGAAGTAAACAATTTTACTTTTTTACTTTGTTATTTACTTTTCATTTTATCACTTCCTTTTCTAACATAAAAATTAATTACACTTATGTATTTGCACTTTTAGTGAACGGCATTAGACACCAGCTTAAGTTTCATAGATGTAATTAAATTTCTCAAAGTTTGCAAACAAATTTTCTGTTGCTTTCTTAGTATCATTTTGGCATTTTTGCCCCTACATGGAACACCGTGCGTCGATTCCTCACTTTCGACCATAATCACGCACACACACGTGATTGTAAGGAGGCGTACGCAAAAAATATAGTTATAACATTAACAAAATGGGGAAAAAGGTACTATAACAATTACAACTACAGTAGAAACAATGGCGTTGGTTACATCAATAGGAAAATGCTCAATTGCTGCTGTAGCAACAAAGAAGGTATGGCATCAATGGCGCAAGGTGTGTTTTGGTTGCAGTCGTTACGGTGAAGTGCGTTGTTTGAGAAAGGCAGATGATGGCCTGAGCACGTGAAATGTACGTGCATACCATTGCCCGCCCTCTGCATACGTCGTGCGCCACACTCTGGCTTTTGTCGACTGCTGCCATCTGCCAGTTAGGTCTCGCGCAATGGCGCAGATTATGAGCCAATTAGAGAGTTCAGGTAAAAGTTGGCAAACGGTAGTCATGGCATCGTTTTTTTCTTCGTCAAACTCAACCGTTATAAGGCTTGTATAAAGCAATTTCGTTTTTAAATTGAATTTAAATTACAGTTTGCTTTAGTTTATTCTGGGTTTGCGTTTTAAAGAGTGAAAGATCAAGAAAGCTCCACTTGCATAAAAAATAGTAGCGTAAATCATTTAATGTGCCTTTTATATTTGAACCGATGATGGGTAGATATTCAAGACAATTTTTGCGAAATTAATAATATTTCGATTGTGGATATATTTGGAGTTAGAGAAATGCATAGCATATACAGGGTGAACGATATGAAGTGTTACCTATTCAAAACACCATAACTTCTTTGTGTGAAATTAGTTTTTATTGATTTCAAAGACAAAATTGTTCAAAAATGATTACAATTTTAACATATCTTCACTTTACCTCGATATGAGCACCTTTTGCCTTGACTATAGCCTTCAAACGGTCAAAAAATGAGTTGCATGCTGCGCAAATGTGATCTTGAGGTATTTTGGCCCATTCTCGTATAATCACTTTTTTTAGCGCATCCATACTGGCATATTTTTTAGTCCACACCTTGCTCGCCAAAATGGACCAGATGGAATAGTCCATCGGATTTGCGTCTGGCGAATTCGAAAGCCATTGTGTGGACGAAATGAAGTGTAGAACTTGATTTTTTAACCATTATTGGTTCACACGAGCTTTATGAGAGTGCTGTTGGAACGTCCACGGTCTACGACCGAAATGTTTGCGTGTCCACGGCTCTTAAGTAGCTTCTGAAACATTTTCCCGATAATAAGTCGCATTCACTTTGACACCAGGCTCGCTAAAACCGATTGGAGAGCGTCCATCAGCGGTCACTGCGGCCCAAACCATTACTTGCGATGGGAAATTGCTTCGAGTGGCCATACGTAGACTCAAATTCTCGTATGAGCGTTCGGTCAAGTAAACACGATCGTTTTGAGTGTTTATGAAATGCTCAATTGGGAAATTCATCAGAAACCACAATGTTAGGAAATTCGCCACGTTCGTGCAAGCGCAACAACTCCTTTGTTCTTTCGCACCGAACTTTTTTTGCTGGGGCGAAAGATCGTGTGCTTTTTGGAACTTGTAAGCCTTGACCTTAAGCTCATTTTTCAATATGCGGCGAATGCTGTCTTGCGATATTTTCAGTTCGTTGGCCATTCTTCTTCCACTTCGACGTGGATTTCGCTCAAGTCGCTTCTTCACTTTTCGAACCATTTCACGTGACGTTACAGTCTTTTGATGACCACCTGTATCATTGTAACGAGTAATGGTGCGATACACAAACATTTTATTCACTTTGAGCTGACTGAGCTCACGAACAATGGCTGGTTGTGATTTTCCAGCCAAATATAACACAATCACACTATTACGTTTGAAATCCATCACAGAAAAAAAAATTCAACAAAACTGAGACGCAATTGCTTTTGATGGCTTATAAACAATATATAGAACTGTCATTAGATCAATTTTGACGTTGATGTCATAAGCTCTTTTACAGATACAACCAGTGTGAAGTGGGTAACACTTCATATCGTTCACCCTGTACATGGAATGATACAAATACACATACAAAAATAAAATAAATTCTAATAAAAAATATATATAAAATAATTAGGAGAAAAAATGAAACTAAATAAAATCAAATAAAAAAATTTAATTAAAGTAGAATAAAAAAATGTATTATAGTAATTTCAAAGAATCTACAACATTGCCTAAAAGCTTCCTTATAAATGCGCTTTTATCGAAACTACCGTGTGATCAGATTGGATGTATTTTTTCAAATAGGATATTTTTGACAGATCACGCGTTAGTACGGTCAAATTAAATACATAATTTTGTTCAGTATTCATTGACATTGCATCATGGAAACATTTACGCCTCAACAACGTTTACAAATCATACAAATGTATTACAAAAATCGACGCACTGTGAAAAATGTTCGTCGCGCGCTCAAGCCAAGTTTCATTATCCCAAACAGAAATAGTAGACAAATCACTTTTTTATTTTGAAACATAGATCTTCAACGAGACCAATACGACTGGACAAGTACAATTGTATTTCATCAGCATACGCATGGACATTCACATACTGACAAACGATAATAACATCATTAACAAAAAGATTGAATAAAAGTGGACCAAGGATAGACCCTTGCGGAACACCAGTGTGTACATATTTAGGCTGAGATGTTAATTTTTTGGTCTTAACCTTCTGCGATCTGCCACCATGAGCTTCACTGCACTGTCTTTGAGGCAGAAATACTGTCTTTAAAGCCTCAAACATAACAATTTGTGATCCACTGAGTCAAATGCTTTAGAAAAGTCAAGTAAACAAAGTGGAGTCAAGTCTCCGTTGTCAAAACTAATTCTAATGTCGTCCAGTATTTCAACCATTGCTGCCGAGCAACTGTGACTATAAAACTATAGCCTTTTTTCATACTGCTGGGGAACATGAACTAATCTAGACTATATGGACGAATTTTTATTCAAGAAAAAATGTAAAAAAAATTTACATAAAAAATTATTTTCAAAAGTTTACACTGTTAACATAATAAGGGCAATATCGCTATTCTTTCGGATAGCCAAGCTGCAATCCAGGCGCTGGACGCGACTATAACAACCTCTAAAGTGGTGGAGCAAAGTAGGAATAGCCTCACCAACTTGAGTGAAAACCATAGAGTAACCTTAATTTGGGTCCCGGGACACCGGAACATAGAAGGTAACGAAAAAGCTGATGAACTGGCAAGAGGTGGGGTTCTGCCATGAATAGCGCTCTTGCAGTACCAGTATTCCCTCCACTAGGTGCGGTCAAGAACCCAATTTCCCTAAAATACCTTCGAATTGCAGATTGTAGATGGAGAGACCAAACGAAATGCAAAATCAGCAGAACGTTATGGCCCACCTACAACCTCAACCAATCGTCGACATTAATAAACATGAAACGACGGGACATCTGTAGACTTACGGCAGTCATAACTGGCTTCTGGTCTATCGGAGAACATGCCACCAAAATGGGCATCCCTCACAACACACACTGTCACAGTTTTAAACAACCGGAGAAAAAAGAAACAATCTTCCATTCCCTCTGTGAATGCCCTGCCCTATGGAAGGACAGAATGTTAACCCTGGGCAAACCGCTGTTCGTCAACAACCTAATAAGGTTCCTAAACCGCACAGACTGGATATAGTCCTGCTGCAAATAACTGTTAAACAATTTGGTAACGAGGATGTGGCAACAAAATGGTGCGGAAGCGCTAGTTGGATTCTGGATGAATCACCACTCTAACCAACCAACCAACATAATGTAGGTAAAACTTTTCTTAAAAAGTGTATCCAATTATCTTTCATTCGATATATCATACGCCCGCTTTTAATCTTTATTTCGACCGCACATCGAAAAAATAGCAGTGAACAGCCCAATATTGCCTGCGATAAGTAAAGCTTTTTTGCGTAAAACTTCTTTGCTGACAATGAATAACATGTAATCTCATCAAAATGCATCCCTTAATCTAATATATTAGTTTGTTCTTACTACAATAATAAATTTGGAAAAGTATTGATTTGTCTTATTTTTTACAATTTAAACAGAAACCACCATCTTATAAGTATTAGTAGTGAAGACGGCAGAACTCATCGTATAGTTCACAATGGAGGTCCCCCAACAGATTTTATAACGGAGGACAACATAAAATTTGCCATCGAAAGTTTCAAACCTTACAAATCACCAGGACCAAATGGATTTACCCCCTCTGACCTGCAACATACAATAGGTATGATTGCACCTAGATTCGCCTCAATTTTTGAGGCAGTTGTACGACTTAATTATATCCCCAAAAAATGGGCTGAAGTAAAAGTAGTCTTCATTCTCAAAGCAGGAAAAATCACACATGCGAAACCGAAGGACTAGAGGCCGATTAGCCTATCATCCTTCCTGTTAAAAACGTTAGAGCGATTTGCTAGATGGTCACATAAAAGGAAAGATTAGGAACAAGCTATCACCTTCTCAACATGCATACAGCAAAGGCAAATCAGTACAGACAGCGTTCCACTCGCTAGTCGACACGATTGTGAAATCACTTCACTATAAGGAATACACCCTTGCGGTCTTTCATTAACATACATCCGGAAGCAATTATCAAATCGCTAACGGAAATTGGAGTAAATAGAGCGCTCATCTCGCTCATAGAGCGAATGCTAAATCGGGCTAATCTGCGCGTATCAGATTTGGGTAAAACATTCATTAAGAAATTTTCGATCAGTGGTGGGGTAATCTCTGACCATCAATAATCTTCTTCAGGAACTGGAATAATTGGAGGTAGGATAATTTCATATGCCGTTGACATTGTAATAGCAATCTCGGTCAAACACCTTCCAACACTGTGCTATCTTCCGCAAAGAGCTCTCAATAGACTATCACTTTGGTGCAAAAGTCGAGGACTGGAAGTGAATACAGAAAAAACGGAACTGATACTGTTCAGCGGAGAACACAAAACACCTGCTCTTCAACATTTAGGGGGAAAACCCCTTAAAGTAACAGAAAGCGCTAAATATCTCGGACTCGTACTGGATAGGAAGCTAAATTGGGGACTCACAGTCGCAGATAGAGTACGCAAAGCTACGCTATACTCCTGCGGAAGGCTTGAAACCCAGAATCATACACTGGTTGTACACAGCAGTTATTAGACTCATTCTCTTCTACGGTATTGTAATATGGTGGAATGCCCTTAGTAAGACAGGACGAGTCCATCCATGTATACATAGATGACTCAAAGCTCGAGGGCAGAGTGGGCGGAGGTGTATCTTCCGAGCATCTGGGGATCTCCTTCAGTTTTTGGCTTCCGGACTACTGTAGTGTCTTTCAAGCTGAACTGATGGCAATAATGAAACCCGTGGCACTGGTACAGTGTGATGCAATACCTGGAGATGATATCTACATTTTCACTGATAGCCAAGCGGCGATAAAATCTCGCACAAAACAGTCGACAACCTCCAAGGTAGCCATGAAATGACGCACATCTTTTAAAGAGATGGCTGAGTTATTTCACCTAAGGATAACATGGGTTCCTGGCCATTGTGACAGGGGAACTGCAGAGCCGATGAATCAGCGAAAATCGGTATCAAATTGATTGATGAGTACATAGGCACTTACATAGGTATACCCTTGCAAACATGTAAACGTATACGTATACGCGAAGAAATTGTAAGAGAAGCAAATGAAAGATGGCGTAATGAAGCCACATGCAAAATCACCCGACAGCTGTGGCCGACTCTCAGTGCTAAACACACGGACCTAAGAACCCTCCGAGTATATTTCTGCCACAAAAAAACGCTTCATAAAAATATCTGCCGTTCGGAGGTGAAACTGTAGGTCCCTCCATTTGTGGAACACGCACTTCGTGAAGAAAATCATCTTCACTGATGAGGCACTTTTTCACCTCAGTTGATTCGTCAATAAGCAGAATTCCCGCATTTGGGCGATATGTGGTTTGCTCTTTCGCTCTTTTGCGCGAAAAATTTGATGGCCGAATAATCTCACGTCGCGACGATGTCAATTGGCCGCCAAGATCATGTGATTTGACACCGTTGGACTTCTTTCTTTGGGGTTATTTGAAAGAAAAGGTGTACGTCGATAAGCCAGCAACAATTCAAGAGCTAAAGGATGAGAAAATTTGGGACATTAACGGCATAGAACCTCAATTATGCCTCAGCGTCATCGAAAATTTGGACCATCGGATGGAGGTGTGCCGCCGAGACCGCGGCGGCTATTTGTCCGATATTTTGTTCGATACGTAATTGAGCCATACCCATATTATCATATATATATATATATATAATTGGCGCGTACACCCTTTTTTGGGTGTATGGCCGAGCTCCGCCTCCTATTTGTGGTATGCGTCTTGATGTTGTTCCACAAATGGAGGGACTACAGTTTCAAGGCGACTCCGAACGGCAGATATATTTATGTGGAGTTTTTTCATTGCTGAAATACAATCGGAGATTTGCCATTGCCTGCCGAGGGGCGACCGCTATTAGAAAAATGTTTTTCTTAATTTTGGTGATCCACCGAGATTTGAACCTACGTTCTCTCAATTCCGAATGATAGTCACGCACCAACCCATTCGGTTAAAATAAAGTGTATAAATTTAAGTAAATAACTAATTTTTACTTATTTTTAATATTTACTGCAACTCTTTATCTTCGCAAACTTTTCATACATTTCAACGATTCATGCAACGTTTCAAGCATTGTTTTTAAATAAACTCATTCAGAAACTCCACAAAGGCGCTTAATAAAAAAGTGAGTGCTAACAGAAAAAAGAGAAATAAATAAAACCTCATACCCGCCACCCTTCCTCCCATATTTGCAACAGAGTTGCAACAAATGTTGCACTCCGCATTGTTGCGGTTTATCTGTAACATATTTTTTATTTCACTTCACTATTTTATATTTTGAATTGTTTCTTGCTGCATACTTTCGGCACGAAAAAGTGCCGAAAAAATAGGAAACGAAAAAAGCTTA
Source organism: Anastrepha obliqua (assembly GCF_027943255.1). Taxonomy (NCBI): domain Eukaryota; kingdom Metazoa; phylum Arthropoda; class Insecta; order Diptera; family Tephritidae; genus Anastrepha; species Anastrepha obliqua. The sequence goes on along the minus strand of NC_072896.1, from coordinate 120,245,798 downwards.
TTTTTATTTATTTCGCCCTATATGCGATCTGGCCAGCGAAATGTAATATAAAATAAATGGGAAAGAGTAACAAAGGAGTTGGTGTGCGTAGCGAGAAAAAAATACTAGTTTTTCATAAATACAAATACAAAGGGCGTGGAGAATGTGAGCTGTCGGCTATGGGGTATGGCGCGCTAAAAATGCCAAAGAGCTGTGTGGTTTTAGCTGTTACTTCACCCCGGCCTCCACTTTGCGTTGCACAGCCGCGGCCAAGTTCAATTGTGGGTTTTCAACTTCTACTCGACGCCAATTCTTACACTTTAGCGTTCCGCATTTTAACTTTTGCTTTTTTAACTTTTTTAAGTTTACGTGCAAAATATTCGTATTTTTGGTATTTATTTTTTGGCGGCCTGTCGGAGCATGTGTAGTTTTGTTTTTTATTTAATTTTTATTTTTCTTTATGCGCTCTATTCTATTTTTTCGGGTTAAGTATTTTTTCAAGCGCGCGTATAGTTGCGGTTTTTACACCACCTTTGACCCGCTAAACTCCCTTACAATGGCCGCGCATTCCGCAACTGTTAGTGAGCGAGACGCGGTGCGGTTCCAACCATTTACGCAGCAGCTGTATGATTTCGGCGGATTTACGCTAAAGCGGCCAGTTGGCATAGCACAAAAAATTAATTTATGATTTTTGTTGTGCAGTAATAAAGCGGCCGCTGTTTTTTATGCTGCTCGGCAAGTGTGTTGCCGCTGGCGCAGCTCAATGTTTTACGGCCGAGTATTATAAACGGGTAATAGTAGAGGCGTAAAATGCTGATCCGGCCTCGAAACGTTTTGTGAGCGCGCCATTAAAATTGTCTACTAGCGGATGTGCGGCCGTTTGTGGTTAACCGCTTGTAAATGTAGGCAGGTCCTTTCGCTTTTGTTTTGCTTATTTGTTTGTTTGCCTTTTTTGCTTGGTGGGTGCTTTTGTTGCATGTGTTACATGTGGCCAGTACTGGCTTGTTTCATACAAAGTAGTGGCTTATAAGTGGTAATTGATTATGAATTTAAAATACAAAGCAGGTAATGAATGGTACTTGTTTACAAATTAAAATTATCCTGATTTAATTAAGACGTTAATTAGTGAAATGTTCTTCTAATACTTGTAAGGATTTACAAAGCGGTAAATCAGGAAAGCGCTTGGAATGTGGCGAAAATTGAGAGTAATTAAAATAGGGAACCGGATGAATAGAGCTTATTGAGAAATTTGAAAATTAAGCTGCTGAAATGGATAATATATCAACAACGTCTGCTTATTAAAAAAGGCAATCTATGGCCTAAAGCAATCGGGTAGACTGTGCTACAAAAAGCTAGATCAGAAACTACGAAATATGAACATGACAGCATCAAAATGTGATCCGTGTACATGCATTTACAAAAACAAAAGCTCTATTGCACTTATTGCCATATAGCGCTGAACAGCTAGCAAAAGTTAGAACAAATAAAAAATTATCTTGCATCTGCTTTCGAAATGTAAGAATTTGGTGAATGTAATATATAAAAACCAAAACTATTACAATGTGTCAATCGAAATACGTAACTCAATTACTGAAAGGATTTAACATGGAAGAATGTAATCTGGCCGCCACACCTGCAAACGCCAGCATAAAGCTGCCTAAGGCAATGTCTCCGAAAACCGAAGAAGAATAATAAAGCTTTATCATTCTGCAAGCAAACTGCCATTCCAGAATCTAGTTGGCTCACTAATGTACTTGGCTGTTTCAACAAGGCCAGACATCCAGCGCCTTGCGGATAACAAAGCTTCGGGCTTAGATGGCTTGCCAAATGTAGCTGTGAAAGCAGCAATTAAATCAACACCCAATTTTTTTGCTAAATTGTACAACACGTGTCTCAACGAAGGCGTTTCCCCAAAAGTGTGGAAGAAACAGAGGTTGGTACTGCTACCCAAACCAGGAAAGCCGCTGGATCATCCATCGTCATACCGTCCACTCTGTATGCTAGATACACTCGGCAAAATACTAGAACCAACAGGTCTTTCCCCAAACCAATACGGCTTTAGAAAAGGCCGCTCAACCGTGGACGCAATACAAGCTGTAATGAGTATTGCTCGTCAAGCCACTAGCGGCAGGAAATGGAAAGGTGGCACGAAGAAATACTGCGCTATTGTTACCTTAGACATAAAAAATGCGTTCAACTCCGCAAGCTGGCCCCAGATTATGAGTGCACTGAGAGGATTCGCGGTGCCGAAATACCTGCAAAAAATCATATCAAGCTTCTTTGAAAACAGGCCTTGCTTTATGATACTGACAACGGAATAGGCCCATATAAAGTAACGGGCGGTGTCCCACAGGGCTCGGTGTTTGGTCCAACACTTTGGAATGTTATGTATGACGGTATCCTCAAGCTTGAGCTTCCTGAAGATGCTACCCTCATTGGATACGCAGACAACATTGCGTTGGTGGTAGTTGGAAAGCATCTGGACGTGTTGCAAGCGTTATGCAACGATGCAATTGTAAGAATTAGAAGATGGTTTAAATGTTATATAAGGTGGCAGTCATATATCAAATATCTGGGAGTACTTATTGACTCGAAAATTACCTTTAAGCATTATTTAGAGTCTGTTAGTAAAAAAGCCGTAAAAATAAATAACGCGTTGACTAGACTAATGCGTAATATTGGCTGCCCTCACTCAAGTATACGGAGACTCCTGTTAACAGTCACGAGCTCAGTGATTCTGTACGCAGCACCAATCTGGGCAAACATGAAGCCATCGTACCTCCAACACATACGAGCCACATACAGACTTGGCGCCCTGCGAGTAACCAGTGCCTATCGCACTGCCTCAGATGACGCAATCCAAGTGGCAGTGGCAGATACGATGGAAGCAATCCGAGAAAGGTAGGTGGACCTTTGAACTGATCCCAAACATTGCGAGGTGGATTGAGCAAAAACATGGAGAAATTTATTTTTGTATCACACAGTAGCTGACTGGACACGGTTGCTTCAAAGCATACCTACACAGGTTCCATCTTGAGAACGACCCGTACTGCCCGCAGTGCCCCGAAGAACAAGAAACGGCGAGGCATATCTTGTTCCAATGCCCGCGGTTCATTAATGACCGAAATATGCTTGAGGGGGTTAAAGTCCCACACCACGGCTTCGCTTTTGATGCTTCCCCTTCTCCACAAAAAAAAAAGGCCAGACATCGCACACATAGTACGCGTATTGAGTCAATTTAACACCAACTACGGAAATGTACATTGACTGGCAGCAAAGCAAGTATTGCGCTATTTAAAAGGTATACCAAATCTTGGAATGACTTTTACCAGAACCAAAACCAGCTCCTTCGAAGGATTCGTCAAATGATCATCCTGGTGTTGTTTTTTTTTTGAGTAAATTTTTTACTGCTTCATGAATACATTCAACTCAATCAATCAATAATTAATAATCAATTTTTAGTGATGAGTTAATTGCTTATATTTGGCGCACATTTTTTAAGTCATTAGCAATATTTTGCACTTCAATTTCATACAAAATCAGTTGCTTAGATCAAAATAAAAATTGAAATCATTTCGATTAGAAAAGCTATAACTGCAGTACAGTTGAAATGAATATTGACACGAAAAAATTTACTGGTCCGATTTGCGTAGCCCCGAGGTGCCTCCTCTCAGAGGCCGGTAAATTAATTTCATAATTGTAAAACAATTTAAGTCTTGAAGCCATCAGTGCATTTCTTCGTCAGACAAACAAAAAATTAATTAAAATACAAAATTTCAGCTTCCTAACGAAAAAAAAGAAAGCTTCGCTGGAATGCTTACTAAAACTTCTACATTTGAAATCAAATAAAAATACACCCGTAAATGCCGCAAATAAATTCCATTTAATTTACAATATACGTAGTTCAGCGGCTGTAATTATCTGGCATCCGTCGTATTTACAAGCCCATGCAGCGTTGGTTGCTACTGCCATCCAGTATGCCTTTCCAACAAGTTGCTTAGGCACGCAGCGGCCAGGGTAAAGATTTGCTGAGCAGCTGTTCGGAGCTGTCTTTTTTGGCTTCTAATTCAATTTACAACTTTGCCGTTTAGCAAGAAGAAGACGAACCACTCACTGACTTACAGTGAGTAATGTGCTATCTGCGGTGGCTAAGGCAACAACAATGCGCGAAGAAGAGAAGAATCAGCAGCTAAATTTCGAGCAACTATTGCTGTTTGGCGAAAAGTTTCTTGGCTTTGAGGTAACGACGCAACACTAGGCAACAATCAGGCAGCTGGGTGCCAAGACTCACTCAGACAGTTAGCCAGGAAAAATGCGACGTAAGGCATTGCAACTTTAATTAGTTGTTGCTTCATAGAATACGTTTTTTTGTTTTTATTTTTTTGATGCCAACTGTTAGTGGCCGCCAACTGGCCAAGCCTACAGCGCAAAGTGAAGTAAAACGGAGCATTTCAACGGCACTTAATGCAATTTAATTTAGCAGAAATAATTTCAATTCGAAACTTTTGGACTATGAAACCTACAAACATATGAAACTTTGTTGGAAACTTGCCGAAAATTTTAAATGAAATAAGCGCGATACTAAATTAAAAGCCGAACGATGAGGTAGGTAAGTGCGTGCATGTGTGAGAAGTGTGTGAGGGTTGTGAAATAGAAATATATGGCGATCTAAAGTATTAAATTTTCACTCACCATTCTGTTGATAATTTCACACGAAGGCCTCGAACAATTCTAAAGTAAACTTAAATGGACAACCACTTCATTATAATTTCTCAGTTGGAGTCTCGATACTGTTTCTCTTGGATCTCAATATGCTAATAATCAAATTTTCCGCATCTGTCGACTATACTCCCGAGGAGTTTCAAGCTCGTCCAATTGAACTGCAACGAACTCATGAGAAAGATAGACGAGATAGCCGTCATGGAATTAAGATAGCAGCGGTCCAAGAGACAAAACTGCACGCTAGCTCCTGCCTGATAACCAGGGATGGCTACAACGTGCACAGAAAGGATCGCGAGCGAGACAACAGTGGAGGCATTGCGATCATAGTGCAGTATCGTCTCATCGATAAAGGCATCGACCGCAGGGACAACACCTTAGAATGTCAAGGTATAGCTGTCCGGTCAGGCGATGCCGAGCTCGAAATTTTTAATACAATATATATATATCCCCTGCCACCTGCTGCCCGGCAGGATATCTTCCTGTTATAGGTGCGCTCATCAGAGGTGAAAACCGATTGGTAGTAGGTGACTTCAACGCGCATCACGATCTTTGGCTTTCAAGCCTACCAAATGATCGTAGGGGACATCAACTGGCAGAACAGATAGACGACTCGATATTCAGCACAGTAAACGAGGATGCCCCAACCAGGATAGTGGGCAATTGCAGCTGCTCGCCTGACATTACAATTGCTAGCGCCGGTCTGGTAAATAGCATAAAGTGGCGACCTATGCTACCGCTTGCATCAGACCACTTGCCTATAATTTCCAAAAATTTTGAGTAAATGCCAGATTCGTATTCACCACCAAAAAATAACTCTTCTGATTGTTCGCGAAACTGAAAACACGTTAATTTTCGTAGGCCTATGTAACATGAACTTCAATGATCCTTGGTGTCAGCATGATGGTGAATGATGTTACTTATTTCGTTAAGCCATAGATCTTTCATGCACTAATTCCTGTAAATGTGTTATCAGCTATTTTGGCGATGCCATTTTAAGGGCTCAGCAGAACTGTAATTTGATCACGAAAGCCTTCTCGTTGAAAATGTATATTAAATGAATATCCAGAAACAGTTTAAAACTAAAGGGGTTTTCAATTGGCGCGGGTCGATTTTGGCGCCCTGTGGCAGCCATTTTGTTTTGGTGACAGCTGTCAAATCTTTTGTTTATTATTCAGTTGTTTATGCCAAATCATCATGGCAAGTTACACGATTGAACAGCACGTTCAAATGATAAAACTTTATTATCAAAATGAGTGTTCATTAACGCAAACGTTGCGCGCATTGCGCCCATTTTTCGGTAGACGTGGTGGCCCTTCCAATTTCTTATGGCCCATATTGAACCATATGGACCTAGACGACATGTGGTTCCAGCAGGACGGCGCTACGTGCCACACAGCAAACGCCATTTTATTCCATTTCAACATCTACCCGTCCTTATTGAAAAACCCATCAGTTGTGGATGCGGAAGCTAATTTAAGGTATTCTGAGAAATTTCAGACTTTTTTCGTTGCGCAAAAAAATGTGATACTGATGAGGTTAATTCACTAAAGTAACAACTTACCTAAAGTGATTAAAATGAAGGTTGGGAGGAGTGTCCTAAAAATTATTCCATTCATAGAAACGTACCACCAAATCTATAATCTGCATCTGCTTTCCATGGCTCCCAGTGGCTTTTTCCTTTTTTTCAAATACAGGGTGGCTGATGAAAGCCGCTACCAAAAAAAAATTGAATAACTTTTTTTCTTTTTAAGTTATCTGTTCCATTTTTGTTTTAATTTGCAGATTGATCTTTAAAATGGATAACTGGGACACGCAAACAAGAATTTGGATAGTCCGCCGCTATCACGCACTGGAGTCCGTAGTTTTGGTACAGGCGGGTGTTTGGCGGCGATCCCCCGAGCAGATGGACCATAATGAGACTGGTGAATAATTTTGCTGAGCAAGGAACAGTCCCAAGAAGGCCTTATCATCGAAACCCACCAGTTCGGACGGAGGAAACGATCGCTGCTGTAGCTGCAGCTATACAAAGCAATCCAAGGGTTTCAACAAGAAGCTTATCTGCTCAACTTGTTGTCAGCCGACAGTCTTTGCAAACAATTATGCACAAAGATTTAGACTTATTTCCCTACAAAAATCCAAATGGTTAACAAACTGAATGCAGCAGACTTGCCGATTCGCTTGGAATTTTGCCAGAAGATCTTGCAAATGGTGGAATAAGACCAAAACATGTTAAACTGCCTTTTCATGTCTGATGAGGCCTATTTCGATTTAAACGACAATGTGAACAAACAAAATTGTCGAATATGGAGTACTCCTAACCCACAGATACTCCACGAGACGGAATTGCATCCTCTTCGCGTGACAGTGTGGTGTGCGGTTTCTTCACGCTGTATTGTCGGGCCTTATTTTTTTAAGAAAATGGTCACACCGTTACGGTTACTGGAGACCGTTATTTGAAAATGCTGAAAGAATTTTTCTATCCAGAACTACGCCGAAAGAGAATTCCTTTCAACTCTGTGTGGTTTCAACAAGATGGGGCAACGTCTCACATAGCCCAGACCAATAAACTGATTTCAAGAAACTCCGAATTTCGTTGGCCCCCCAGGTCGCCTGACCTTACTGCACCTGACTTTTTCTTGTGGGGTTTATGTAAACAAGAAGTTTATAAAACAAAGCCAACAAATTTGGATGAACTAAAACAATTCATTCGGGCAACAATTGCGGCTATTCCTGTCGCAACTCTCAAAGCAGCAATGAACAACTTTTTACTAAAATGCCGCACTTGTGTCAACGAGCATGGGGAGCATTTAAATTCAATTATTTTTAAAACTAGTTAAGCTACATTTAATAAAATTTAATGACCTTCAACTTGAAAAAAAAAATAAATGAATTCCATACACTAAAAAAAAGTTATTTGAGTTTCTTAATGTAGCAAAATTCATCAGCCACCCTGTATAAGAAACAGTTCCGGAGATGCATAGTTTCCGACGACACTGAGTCAAAAGCGGCTGTACAAAACCATTTTGCAAATAAATCTAAGAAATAAAAAAAATTTCAGATATTCGCTATGGGGCGAAAATGCACAATACCGTTAGCAACAAAGTTGCCAAAATATTAAGGAGTCCCGGTGGTCTAGAATTTTCAAAAATTCGATTTTTTTTAATATTTCAGAAGTATAGGGTTTTAAGAATATATATATATATAATTGGCGCGTACACCCTTTTTGCGTGTTTGGCCGAGCTTCTCCTCCTATTTGTGGTGTGCGTCTTGATGTTGTTCCACAAATGGAGAAACCTACAGTTTCAAGCCGACTCAAGCCGAACGGCAGATATTTTTATAAGGAGCTTTTTCATGGCAGAAATACACTCGAAGGTTTGCCATTGCCTGCCGAGGGGCGACCGCTATTAGAAAAATGTTTTTCTTAATTTTGGTGTTTCACCGAGATTCGAACCAACGTTCTCTCTGTGCATTCCGAATGGTAATCATGCACCAACCCATTCGGCTACGGCGGCCATTTTTAAGATTATATTGTCAAATTTGTGGAAGGATATTCCCAGTATTTTCGATTCTACAAGACCTCATCTTCTTTCAAGCATATTTTTACAGGCATTCAAAGTGATTTTTGCTTTCTTTACCCGTTCTTCAATTTTTAATTTCCAGCGTGGAGTTTTAGAATTTGAGAATTACCCCTAAGTACTATGCACTGGTGGAAAGTGAGAGGGTTTGTCCGTTAATACTTGGTAGTGTAAAAGTTGCTACCTTATATCTAGTCGTAAACATCTCTGTTTTACGCGCCTTTAAACTTAGGCCACAGTCTGTAGCTCGCCTAGCGCTCTTTGAATGATCCCACTGATCGTATTGGGGCACTGTTCTATTGCCATTAGTACCACATCATCAGCGTACGCAACCACTTTTAACCCACCTCCATTAAGTTTTGATCCTGGTTTCTAGATGATCCAATCGCTGATACAATTTTCCACCCCTAAGTCTATTACCGCCCGTTGGATAGCATGAATGCTAACATTATTAAATCCGCCTTCTATGTCAAGAAAAAATGCCATGGTATACTGTTTGCTTGCTAGAGACCCCTCTATTGTTCCGATTACCTCGTTAAGCGCTTTCTCCGTAGATTTAGAGGTCACCAGCGGCGAGCTTCTAATGTGTATGTCTAAAAGCCGTTCAAATGTTTTTAAAAAGATGGATGACAGACTAATTGGCCTAAAGTCCTTCGCTGATACATGCCCCCTTCTACCCACCTTTGATATGAAGACGACTGTAACCAGTTTCCAGCTATTTGGAATATAACCTAGGTTTAGACACGCTTTGAAAATTTCCATTAGCCATAGTAGAATATTATCATGCCTGTAACATCTTGGGAGAGATCGCGTCAGGGCCTGGAGATTTGAAAGGTGAAAATGACTGGATTGCTCATACCTACAACCATATCTTTTGTGACTATTACATCGGTAAGATGCTACAGTCATACTGATTAATAAACTTTTTAGTTTTTGTGTTTCAGATAAATAGAAGAGCCAAAATGGACAAGACCAATCAGTCTAGGTCCAATTTTCCGGGAGGGTCAACTTCAGCGCCATTTTTAAAATTATGTATTTTACATTTTTGTATGTAAAAGAAGTTAAATAAAAAGCCTAAAAAATTTAAATATCGTTTTTCATTTTTTTAGTGTAAAAAAAAATACCTGAAAATACCCTAAATTTTCGAGATCTAGGACTCCTTAAACCGATTTTTTAGCAACTTACAACCTACATTAGTTAGACGAAAAATTCAATTGGCTATAAAAACGCATATCCGAACTTTTTCTAAACATTCTGATAAGAAAGTGGGAAACTTTGATGGAAACTGGTTGATTGTTTTTTTAAATTTATACAAAGTTAGAAAATTGGATTTATAGGAGAATGAACTATATTTTTACACAAAAATTATTAAAACGTTAAAAGTCAAGTAATTTCTTAGTTATTCAAGGCCTATTCTTTATGTGAAAGGTGTATTTGAAAAAAAAAACATTAAAAATGAAAAAAATATGAAATCATACTTCTTTGAGACCCAACGTGGGGCACGCACGAGTAAATTATGTGGTTCTGAACTTGCACATAATTTTTTTGGGATTTGGTCGTCAGCATTCGACTAGCGGGATATCACCACCTTCTTCCTCAACCCTTACTCCTCAACACTTACGTAAAATATGCATTTGGAAAATTACTGAATTTATGTATTAGAATATCCGTACTTATTTTGTTATTTGAATTGTATTTAAGCAGAAAAACTTTGAAAATAAAACTAATTTAACCACCACATCGTTGCGTCATTACTTGGCTCACTTTACTTTCATCGTTACTTACTCTGCTTCGCTTTTTGAAAATTTGCGCGGTTACTAAAACTACTTTGTGATCCTACCCTTACTTTTCTCTCCTCAACTTATCATCCGCCCCTCGTATGCATGGAAGGATAAGTGCATTAGAAATTTCCGCTGTGCTCCAGGTCGTATGAGTAAATGAAATTCGTTATGCATTCAGCTGCTGCATAGCTAATGATCCTATTGTTTCCTAATTCATAGCTTGCAAATGAGTTAGTTATTGTTTGCTTTCATTACTTTTCAGCGTCTCATTGAGTGTTCGTAATGCCAGTTGGCAATAATCAATTAATGTTGTTGCCAAATAATAAGCGCTGTGAAATAACGCCAGTCGCATGAAGACAAATACTCGCATGTACCTCTAAACAGCCGTTCATACATACGCATATATAAGCAATTAAATATATGTACTCGTATAAGGTGTTTGCAAACTGGAAAGCATATGGGCGTAGCAAGCATTACATTCATGTATGGGTGTAAGAATCTTTACTACGCATATTAGGTAAAGTAAGGCGTTCTAGATGTCTGATGGGGTATGCATTGCAGCGGGCCATTCTACATGGCGATTTAAAGACGGCATTACACTTCAAGAAAAGTCCTTTGAAAGTTTTGTGTCTCAGGAAATAAATTTTGCGTTGCCGCGTTCCGAAAAAATAAGAGGAAATTCGATACATTCTGCAGTATGACTAAATAAGCAATAGCATCGTGCGAAAAAAATTCAACTTGTTTTTTGTTATCCAAAAAAAAATTGAATACTCATACGTACGTGAAAATATATATTTTATATAGCAGCGCTGCAAACTCAGTTTTTCATTTTCGAGCCAATTAAATATTTCAGAGGACTTACGTTATAATTTAATATACAATGGCATGATGACATTTGCTCTTAAGTGTTATCTGTCAATACTACAGGGTGAACGATATTCAAAACACCATAACTTCTTTGTGTGAAATTAGTTTTTATTGATTTCAAAGACAAAATTGTTCAAAAATGATTACAATTTTAACATATCTTCACTTTACCTCGATATGAGCACCTTTTGCCTTGACTATAGCCTTCAAACGGTCAAAAAATGAGTTGCATGCTGCACAAATGTGATCTTGAGGTATTTTGGCCCATTCTCGTATAATCGCTTTTTTCAGCGCATCCATACTGGCATATTTTTTAGTCCACACCTTGCTCTCCAAAATGGACCAGATGGAATAGTCCATCGGATTTGCGTCTTGCGAATTCGAAATCCATTGTGTGGACGAAATGAAGTGTGGAACATGATTTTTAACCATTCTTGGTTCACACGAGCTTTATGAGATGGTGCCGAGTCCTGTTGAAACGTCCATTGTCTACGACTATGGGAAGCGATTGGGAAATTGCTTCGAGTGGCCATACGTAGGCTCTAATTCTCGTATTAGCGTTCGGTCAAGTAAACACGATCGTGATCGTTTTGAGTGTTTATGAGCTGCACAATTGGGAAACTGAGCGTCGAATGCTGTCTTGCGATGTTTTCAGTTCTTTGGCCATTTTTCTTCCACTTCGACGTGGATTTCGTTCAAGTCGAGCCTTCACTTTCCGAACCATTTCTGGCGTTGTTGCGGTTTTTTTTGGTCCACCTCCATAGCGTTTTGCAATGCTACCAGTATCATTGTAACGTTTTATAGTGCGATACACAAACATTTTATTCACTTTGAGGTGACTGAGCTCACGAACAATGGCTGGTTGTGATTTTCCAGCCAAATATAATACAACCACACTATTACGTTTGAATTCCATCACAGAAAAAAAAATTCAACAAAACTGAGACGCAAATGCTTTTGATGGCTTATAAACAATGTATTGAACTGTCATTAGAACAATTTTGACGTTGGTGTCATGAGCTGTTTTACAGATACAACCAGTGTGAAGTTGGTAACACTTCATATCGTTCATCCTGTATTTTGGGGAAAAATAAATCCATTATTTTCTCATTAGATGGCTGTAGCGATCGATATCTTATTAAGTATCGATCAAACAATTTAAAGTTTATGTTCGTTTTCATAGTGACATTTCACACTAAAAAATTGTTTCTGTTATTTCTAGTTCTATTCAGTTGTGAGTTACAGGGCGTTAACAACGGGAGTCAACAAAGAGAAGATTTGGTACATTTTACATTTTTTTTTTTGTGACAAAGGCGAAAATCAAGCCATGTCGTGAATGGTGTAACAATTAATTACGCGGAATTCTGGTCTCGTCGATTCCGTTCAGGCGTTGTTGATGTTAAAGGAAATGTCTATAATGTCGAAAAAGTCGATAAAATCACGGAAATAATCGAAGTTAAGCGACATGGTAGTAGTCGTAGCATCGCCCTGGAACTAAAGATGGACCTTAAACATTTTTTAACCATTTGGAAAAAAAATTTTATGCTTAAATAACGGATTTAAAAAAATTGTTGTAACTAAGTTATTGATAAAAAATGCTTTTTTTGACAATTTTGCAGAGTAAATTGACATAAAAAGGAAAAATATTTGGCCGTAATCAAATGCGAGGGAATATTTAAGAATTACAACGACAAAAGAGTGGTTGCAATGGGCCAGCACATCCTTTTTTCTATTTATTTGTTCCATTGTGTTGGGACTTAACTTGTTTTCATCAAACATTTTGATTTATAGATTTATTTATTGAGAGATTTTATGCGAACCCTTCAGCAGAAAAAATTCTGGTTGCGCGATCCGATAGGATCAAACTCGGCTCTTACTGCCTGTCTGTCACGCTCACGGTGGTTGGTCTTTTAGTGAGACTTATAAAATAAAATATAAACTTACATTTATTTTAATTTATTTTTTAACTTGTTTATAAACTTATATTTACAAATTTATGGATAATAAAAAAAGTTATACCCTACACATTTTTTGTATTTTCAAAAGTCGGCCTCCCTACTAAATGCATTATCGCTCCCGTTATGCTGGAAAATTAAGTTTGAAAGTTTATTGCTCTATAAAAATGAGAAGAAGAAGAAGGAGCATCCAGTGACCTTAGTCGTTAAGCTGCGAAACCTAGGCATTTGCAGAGAAAGCGCTTAACAATATCTGAAAGGTTCCCACAGCTTCTGCAATGGGAGTTAAATGGTGAAAATAGCTTTTACGCGTGTGTGCCGATCATCCAGTGACCGGCAAATACAGCTATGATTTTGAAATTGAACGGTGTAGAGTCCTCAGGACTTTCTGAGTCCTCCGTCTATTGTACTGGGGCCATAGGGTTTCAGCACATAAAGAAACAGATATCCATCATTTCTACGCTTTCCTTATAAATAGGCTGTGTAATTCCCCTTTAACAACAGTCTGGGGGATGCCGATGACCAGGAGGCCTCTAAGACCCATTCAGTCCCTTTCTGACAAGCAATTCCATTTCCCTCTATGCTCTCATGTCCTGGAAGCCAGGACAGTGCAATGTTACCTGCACACCCAAGAGATTTGATCTTATCGTTTTAGGAGTTAACTAATTTGGACCAGCACCATAGCGTGGCTATCGGAAAAAAATATTAATATCTCCCTCGCTCCCACGTTCCCTCAGCATTTTGCATGCATGCATGATCGCAAAGACTTCTGCCAGAAAAACACTAGCAGTATTTGGCAATTTAAGGAAATGGATAAATTAGCTGATTTAGAGAAAAGCCCTGCTCCTGCTCCCGATTCCCTCTTGACATTGTCAGTGAAAACAGAGGTACTAGCTTCGGTACAGACTTTCCCCACATTCCAAACCTACCTGCTTGAAAGGAGTACGCTGGCACGACCCTCAAACTCCAGTTTGCGGATAGAAAGATCTGCCCGAAGTTGAGAGAAATACGTTGATAAGTGCCCAAAAAAGCTGCCATGTCCTTTGAGAGATTGCTTACAGAGGCCAACCCCCCTTAAACTGATTGCACTTTGAGCACCGATAGAAATAACACGAAATCCGTTGAGAAGTAAGCGCGTACCAATATTCAGGGCAGCACTGCGGAAAGTTCTACGTGCTCCGGTGATACCATTGCATGCAGTCCTTTGCGCTCTCACCAATTTAGTGAATTTATAGCGCATCCAAAGAGCTTCCACCTAAATGAAAGTTCCGAACTTTGTGCAACATATATAAAAAACCAAATTTTGATAAAAATTTTAAACTAAAATAATGGAAAGAAGAACTAAAATTTAAAATTTCCAAAAAATTGGGGATGCAGTTTTATAGCGCATTCAATTTGAATATAACAAAGTGCAAGTTTAAAGTATCATAGCTGAAAATGTGCATTGATTTTTGATAATTTTTTCCCTGACGGTGTTGCTCATTTTCTTCATATAAAAAAAATCCTGCATTTGTTATACAAAAAATAGATTTGAAAGGATAACTGAAGCTTTAACCAAATGATGCATCCGATACTGAACCCAAATATTCGTTTGGTCTCTAGCACAAATGGCTCTACATACGAGTACTTGCAGCCGGAAAATTGTACCCACAATATGTTTACATGTTCGAAGGCACGGCAAAATGAATTTTCGTACAGCTTTGTTTGTATGACTTTTGTTTCAGTTTATCGGTATGTTCATATGTTCATATGTGTGCTTAAGTGCGCCCATACCTACATACCTACATGCCATATGCATGTGTATGCATACAAATGTGAATATGCAAATAAATGACTGTATTGTTCAACAACAAAATTTCCATTCACCCGCCGGCGTTGCAATGCAATTGTCAAAAGTAGCGGCTGGGTAAGCCGCTGGTGGATCGGCGTACTTTGCCAACTTTCACGCTTTCCGTGCTGCTGGTAATCTCGCGTTCGTGACAGAAGTGTTTCGAGTTTTATTGATTGTTGCATATAGCTGGTGGATGCAACAGAATGCAATTGCCGCTGGTGGGTGACGACAATGATGGCGTCATTAGCTTGACATGAATGCGAGTAGCTATGCTCATATGTGTGTATGCATGTGCACACAAGTATGTAGCTGTATGTGTGCGCGGGCATTTGTTTGCAAAGCTACGCGTTGCACGGTCGTATACAAATACCAATTGGCGCTCTGCTGAAGCTAGATAAGTTAGCTGTGCTCTGTGTATGTTTGCGCGGTTTAAGTGGCAAAAGCATTGCTGAATTTGTTTTATTGATTTGACTTAATCAAATGAAATTCTAAAGCGAGTTTAAAAATGGAAAGCGGGTTTTATATATGGATCACTTTAACTAGACTTAACCTCAAAATTCACAAAGACCTGATGGAATTTGATTATTTTATGTGAATAAATAGAAATATAGGTAAGCACACGTAATCTTGTTTTAAGGGGGGCCTCTTATCAGTCGGATTCAAAAAATCGATTTTTTTACTGCAATCGATAAATATATTATAGGAGAATATGCCCTCAAAATTTTAAAGCAGAATTCAAAGTGATTTTGGAGTTACAGGCAGGGTACCGTCCCTCGTGTGAGTCTACCTTCTGAAAACTTTGAAACACGTTTTCTCAAAACCATGTTTTTGAAATTGTCGTGTGAGATTAAAAAAAAACGACGAAAGTTATCGTTTCAAACCGATAATCTATGGAAAGATAATTAAAATGCGCAACTAATTACTAAATACAAAAAAATGCATTTTTTAATGTTATTTAACACCTTTTTTGAAAAAAAAGGAAAAAAACACTTTTTTTTCAATAATTAATTGTGTGTTAGTTTTTTCATATTTTTATATAAGAGTAGTCTGTTATATGCGGGAAAGCCTTCTGAATAAAGCAATATTTTTCTTTTGTGTTTCAGGTGAAAACTGCGACCGCAATCTTACACGCCGTTTTACTAGCGCGCAATGAGAAGCTGTTCGAGATCCCTCATATGTCCATCATTTTGTTTTTTTTTTATTTATGTTAAAAAATTGTTTATGACTCTTCAATCATGCCTTCAAATAAATGCAAAAGATTATTCCTGTGTGTCGCTTTTTTCGCCTCGAAAAAAATTGAGAAAAAACACCTTTTTTTGAAGCCATTGATAAGAGGCCCCCCCTTAAGGATTACGTATAGCTCGGTTTGACACTCTGAGGTATGCAACAAAACATACAAGTTACGCTCATCCCACTTATTTTGGTACAAACCCAGTTCGTCAACCAGAAGGAGTTTTGGAGGCATCAGTTTTGAACAAGTTCAGATATATAAGGAAGAAAAATAAATTTTTGGTTATATGCTTATATGTTGGGCGTGGTTTCCCTCCGATCACATTAGTGTTCAATATGAAGCTAATGAAATATTCCGATCCTTATGCCTGCATTTCAATTATCATTTGACAACACATTTCACATATCAGACCAGCTCTTCACCGTTAAAAAAAATTGTACTAGCCTAATCATTGACAATAGTTAGTACAAGCTGGCGCAAAATTGATCACCCTATCGGTAGATTTACAATCCTTGCCAAATAAAGATTTCCATCACACAAAATCATTTTTTATTTAATAAAAAAATTATTCAAAAACAAATTAAGCTGATTGATTTTGCTCCACTTTGTATTACCTATTCTTTGAAGTGCAAAAATTATTTTTGTAATTTATTTAATTACAATAAAAACAAAAATGGCAACGAAATGTGTTCCACCAGCGACGAGCGTTCTATCACAATTTTCCTTCGAGAATAAAAGTGAATGGAAAAAGAGTCAACTATGGCTGGCAGTAACTTAATACAATGAGATTTTTTCTTTTAACTTTTTGCCTTAAGAACCGAGCGACTGTTGTGGGTGCTACTTTCAATGAAAGATTTTCTTGTGCATAAAAACAATCTCGTATTTAATACAAGGTTCTCACTACTGCCAGTTGTTTTAAGGCAAAGGGTTAATAGACTTGGGTGATCAAAAATGTCACCGGAGAAAAACGAAAGAAAAGGCGTTATTGAAAAAAAGCAATGGGAAGAGGAATGGGGCTGGGCGAAATAAAACCTTTCGCCAGCGGAAAAGGCTATACATATAAGAATTTATTATCAGGAAGGAAGCTGTGGATCGCTTCAACTAACCTGCCTGTAACTAAAAGACGTCCAAGGAGTCGTCCGACTATGAAATGGATTCAATTTCAGGATGTAACAACACAGCAATGAGTTCAGAAATATTCGAAAGGCACTCAGACCACTCCACGCATTTGCTAGAGTGCCGCATATGACTTTCAAGAGGAACATGCAGGAAGTCGGTTTGAAGAAACTATGATAAAAACTCAAGAGGGGTCCAAGGGTGTGTCATTAATGATCAAATACAGGTGAATGCTGGAAAATTAAATTGGCTGTTGGAACGTCTAAATGGGCAAGAGAGATGAAATAAGGAATAAGTTTCAAAAATACATTAATGCTTCAATTGCCAGAAGAGTCTTAGGAAAAGTCAGGTACCAGGGAAGCGTTGCTAGTTGCTTTCGCAAATGAGCCTCCAAACTTAAAAAAAATACTATATTTTATTTATTTATTTATTTATTGTCTTTGAATGGATACATTCTTACAGACTATATTAAGCTAATGTACAATAGTTTAGTAGTATACTATGAAAAGAACGATTTAAGATGATTGACTAAGATGCCATACGGCCATGTAAAATCAGCACCAGAAGAATTGAAAAACATATTTAAATCTGCACATGTCCTAGGAATCGGAGCATTCACCCCATAGTTGGTTCTCGAGAAGCCAATTTTAAAGGTTTCATACTGTCGGAGCCTCATATTGGGTATATTAAATTGAATTTTACTTAAAAGGGAAGGACAATCAATAGATCCAGAAATGATACGGATAATAAATGAGCACGATAGAATAGATCGTCTGCTATCAAGTGGTTTTAAGTCAATTACTAAACATCGAGAGCGGTACGATGGTACAGGTTCAGAAAAGTTTAAAGATCGGAGCGCAAAACGAAGAAAGACTTTCTGAACTCTCTCAATCCGATTAGACAGACCTATTTGGTACGGTCTCCAAATAATAGCGGCATACTCTAATCTTGATCTAACAAAAGCACAATACAATGTTTTGAGAGTGTATGGGTTAGTAAATGCAGAACAATTTCGGCGTACGAATGCTAGCATCGCATATGATCGTCTTATGACGTGGTTAACATGGCTGGTGAAATTCAGCTTAGAGTCGAAAATAACGCCTAAGTCTTTAATTTCCTCAACGAATTGCAAAGGTAAGCCAGCAATATTATACGAGGTATGCAAAGTATTGTTTGATTTAGCATATTTTACGTGAAAGCATTTGCTAATATTTAGTGACAAACGGTTTAAATAGCACCAGTTCCGAACATTGTGCAAGTCAGCTTGCAACTTTTCAGAGTCACTAAGACTGTTAATCACCGCAAATATTTTTAGATCATCTGCATACAACAAGTGTTCTGCAAACGAAAAGCAAGAACCAATATCGTTAATAAAAAGTATAAAGAGGAGGGGTCCTAGAATACTTCCCTGTGGGATACCAGAGTATGCAATAAATGCACGGGATGTCGTATTATCAACGGCTACTACGCAGTGCCTGTTGGACAAATATGATTTGATCCACGACAAAAACGTGGAGTGTATACCCAATGATGCAAGCTTCGACAAGAGTATTCGGTGCGATTCTTTGTCAAACGCTTTAGAGAAGTCTGTATAAATTGCATCAACTTGAGATCTGTTCTGGAAGGCTGAAATGCAGTAATCATTGAAAATAGACAAGTTAGTGACAGTGGAGCGACTTGCAACGAAACCATGCTGGTTGGTAGATATTAGGCCTTTGACAGCAAAATATAACTTATCATTCACTGTTATCTCAAAAAGTTTTGAGACAGACGAAAGCTTCGAAATCGGTCTGTAGTTGCTAACATCGTTTTTATTTCCACTCTTAAATATAGGCGTAACGGAAGTAAACAACAAGTGGCTGGTGCCTATTGAGGAAACTTGCTGCTAAATAACGAAATTTTATTACCAACAGTGAAACATGGGGTGATGCTATAGGGATGTATGACAGCTGGCGGCATGGGAAAATTGCAGTTTATTGAACAAGTTTGTTTATTTGGATATTTTAAAACAAAACTGAAAGCAAGACGCTGAGATCCTGGGGTTATCATAAGAGCGCTGCATTCAACAGGACAAATACACCAATCATACGGCTCATTAATTAAAGTTATTGGTTGTCTATAATCTCCCGAAGCTATTGCCAACACCTCCACAATCACCAGATTTAAATCCCAGTGAACACTTCCATAAGCGACTCTGCAGAAAAATATAAGTAAATACCAAATTACACACAAAGATGACTTGAAAGATGTTATGTGGAAGAAGACTACAAAATTGGTAAACCCTCTTACCAGTAGAAACATCGTGGGTACCAAACAAGCTACTAAAAAGTTAAAATTATTGAAAGTTCTTTTAATTTTTTTTAATCTTATATTTTTTATAAAGTAGAGTAAACTTTTAGAGTTTGTTATTTATGTGTTTGAAATAAAATCCATTATTCATTTGTTAAATGGTGTTAGCTGAAATGAATTATGTATTTTATTTAATAAACCATAAGTCGTCATATGCTGTTTTACAGTTAAGAATAAAATAAAAATAAATAAATCTTAGAAATTTAAACACTTTTTTCGTCTTACTTTTTCAACTACCCACAAAGGAGCGTAGACTTATGACACTAAGTGTATGCACTTCTCAAAGTAATAGCGACAGAACTGTCTTCTTTTTAACCCACTTTTATTAGGACGTTTTGTATGTATGTATGTAATGGAATCTTTGAGCTCAATTTTCACTGGCTTCTAAAAATCTGATCGACTTGAGATTTTGCACACCTATCAAGGACCGATGACAATGCAATAATTTGATAAAAGTTTTCCATTATCCTTACTAGGATTGCCAGGATTAATATTTTCTTTTTTTTACTGTGGGCAAAAAGTAAGGTGAATTTGGTTGTAAAATGAAAAATCTTTATTTATTCTTGTAAATCAGTTTCTCAGGCTCCCTCCCACGAAATAAGTTCTTCATCCCCATTATTTCTTTATCACGGCCGATAACTGCATAGCTTTAGACTCTCAGTCGATAAGAAAGGAAATAAATATAACACGAATATATCGAATCATTTATTCACTGACTGCAATGATAACAATAATTTTCATTCATAATAAAAAAAAAATAGTTTAAAGAAACTAAAAAACACGCTTTTTTGCTAATCGAACTAAAAATAGAAAATAAAAAATAGTTTAAAAAAACTGAAAAAACACGCTTTTATTGCCAATCGAACTAAAAAGTAGAAAATAAATTTTAATGACGAAGAGACCTATAATGAAGTAATAGCAAATCGAACGATCAGTCATAGTCAACTACCTCAGAACAGAACTATAACAAAAACTAAGATACAAATAGAGTAATTCAAATTAGTGTTAAAAGCGTGGGATGCATTTTGCTTCACTTTCATAACCCTCTGTACACAGGTAGTTGCCAAGACAATGATTGTAATACAATATTTACTGTATCAAGCATCCCACGCTTTTAACTCTAATTTGAATTACTCTATTTGTATCTTAATTTTTGTTATAGTTCTGTTCTGAGGTAGTTGACTATGACTGATCGTTCGATTTGCTATTACTTCATTATAGGTCCCTTTGTCATTAAAATTTATTTTCTACTTTTTAGTTCGATTAGCAATAAAAGCGTGTTTTTTAGTTTTTTTAAACTATTTTTTATTCTTCTATGAGACTGCCAATTATCAAATGTCACAATTTCTTCGGCACTAGTATTTTGAAAGTTCTCTTCCAAGTGCACCTAGGCCGCCCATTCTTTTCTACTGCCTTGCGAGTTCCAATCGAGTACTTACCCGCATATTTCTGTGGGATGCTTTCAAAAAGTATGGCCTATCCATCTCCACTTTCTCCGCTTTATTTCATTCCGCATGGGTGAGGGCTTACAATTCGCCCGAAGCTCTCTGTTGTTGATTGTTCTAGGCCACCAAATCCGCAATAGACGTCTTAAACATTTATTGGCAAAAATGTGTAGCTTATTTGCGAGCAAGTCTGTCATTAGCCAGCTCTCACAGCCATACAAAAGCACCGGTTTTACATTTGAGTTGAAAATACACAGCTTTGTGTGTGTGGAAATCGATGTATAAATCCATATCTGGTTCAGTTGAGCAAACGCCCTACGAGCTTTTGCGATTCTGCTTTGTATGTCATCTGCTGCACCTCCGTCCATAAAAATTACACTTCTCAAATAGGTAAAGTTGTTGACACTTTGAATACTGGAACTCATTACGCTAAATCTACTGTTTGGAACTGCGACATTTACTTTAAGGATCTACTTTTCCCTCATTAATCTGCAGCACGATTTTCTTTGATTCTGCATGTCGGAGTGCTTTGTTGACAATAGGAAGATGTCATCGGCGTAATCTAGGTCTTCAAGGTGTTCGCTGAAATTTCATGATAGGCCTCTGTAGCATCCACCTACAGATCTTGAAAGCACGTCATTGAGCACGATTAGGAACAGCATAGGAGAAATTAGGCAACCTTGCACAACACCAGCTATAGATTCAAAGGTGGACGATAGACTTCCATTATATTGAACCCTACATACATTACATTTGAAGGTATCGTACTGGGCTTTAAGTAGCTTTAGCTTTTTGATTTTCGGTGCAATGCCTCGACGATATATATATATATATATATGTATATGTGCACTTGAAAGAGAACTCTCCAAAAACACTTAAGACTGCAGGGAAATCTTTTATAGAAGTCAAAGCCATCGCGACGGATCGTGACCGTTGGAAGCACTTTGTGGAGACCCTATGTCCCATCAGGGAGGACAGGAATTAAGAGAGTTTTTCACGCACAAGGAATAGTAGCTACAATTTTCTTAAGCACTTTCTTGAGAGGTTCGTCCTAGCCCTAAATAAGTAACCATTTGTGCGAGTTACATGTCAGAGCGTTGTTTTGAAAAATGCTTTATAATTTTTATTTGTGATAATATCATCGAATTCTTTAAACAACTTTTAATGACCTTTCAGAAAAAGAGACTGTTGAACACTTTCTATATCCGGGCTTAATAGCTAGACGATTAAGGGCGCTCCTTTCTTTGACAGCCTGTGGCAGGGTTGCAACCTAAATCCCATCAACCTTTTCTCTTACATCAAAATCTGGTTGGCTGTAGATATCTGCCCATTAGAGGTCTCATAATTGCATCAAAATGGCGCTTTAGTGCTACTTGGGCAGTGCCAAACTGGCACTTCAAATATTTCACATAACCACCTTAATCTCTAATGCTCTCATCATATAATTGGTCTACTAACTTGATCTTTTCTTGTTCTTCTTACTGCTGGACTTAGCGGAAAATTCTAGAGTGATTTAAGCACGTAGATGAACAAAGCTCCAACAGCCTAGCGCTCTAGTTAACGTAAATTTTCTGCAATTAAGTATGTAAATAAAACAATGTATTAACTATATAGCCTCTTCGTTGTGGGTGTGAGTGTCCATGTTAAAGTGGCAGAATTGTCATACTTGAGTATTGACGACGCCTTCACCCTATTTTCGGCCCAAAAACTTATTACCTACAAATATGTTCTAAATACATACATATGCATGTGCTAAACTAACTGTATTACCAGTTGCCCAAAATACAGTCTCATAGCGCAAACATACATAAATACACAACTAAGCGCCCATGCCCTTACAAATAATATCAACACATTTGATAGCCAATTGCCGTCATTACTATTTGTTGTTATCAGATTGGTTCCTTGGCGGACAGCGCCTGAAAGTTTATTCGAGCAGCTAAGCACTATACTTATGAAAATGCGTCTACATCTTGTGCTTATGTGCGTCTACGTTAGAAGTGGCTCTATTTGGACACTTGAACTCGCCACCTTTTGCTTGTTTCCGACGCCTTCCACGCTGGTTGCTTGCTTGCTTGAGCGGCGACCTCCCGGCAAACGTGACTAATTCAAGATATTTTGTTCTGACCGCTGCTTTTTCTCTATTTTTTCTCTATTCTCAGCATTTTTTTTTTTATATGCAGTTTTTCTCAGTTATATTTTTTGACACCGGTGGTAAGTAAAAAGAAGCGGCATATGTATACGTACAGGTTACATATGGCAGAGCTCAGAGTTTTTCTTTTACTCTACTCATATTTATTTGGGGAAACAAAAACAAAATTTTTTTTTGCCACAAATACGGTTATTCTCTTTCTTTTGCCAATTTTCTTCTGTGCCTGTGTATGCACTGTATGAGTGCGTGTGTGTGTTGATATTCAAGTGTTACCAGCTGTCGCTTGAGCCGAAAAGACCACTTCTATTAAATACACACCACTACATGCTCACTTCCATAAAAGTGCTTCACTGGATCATTTAAGGAATTGCAGAGCTAAAGCTACAGCTGCTGCTATCATTTGTCCTAGTTGTTGTTATTAATATGTAAATTGCCGTCATCAGGGTGCGATTATATTGTACTATGAAGCATGAAGTATGCAAAAGTGACAATTTATGTTTAGAAAAATGACACTTACATATTTTCACAATTTATAGTTATGCATTTTTTGTGAAAGCGAAGTGGTTAGCGAAGTTGAATATTCTTCCAACTCCTTCGAAAGCCTTCTTGCTTGGCAAAATTATTGCAAAAGCAGCATACGTTTTTTAAATTTCTATAAGAAGAGACTTTTCTTAGATGAAGTAGGCAGGCTAGTTAGTCTCTCGATCTCGATCTTGTTGGTCCGCAACAATGGATACTCCTAAGATGGATTCTCCCCTTCAGATCCTTATTCAAGCAGTAAAAATCCGTGGGTTTGCACATAATTTATACTCTTTTTTTTACTTAAGAATCAGACCATCCAGTTTTTATTTAAAATCGGTCGCTGAGTTCGAAAATCTAAATAATTTTTTTCTCAATTATGCCTCAGCGTCATCGAAAATTTGGACCATCGGATGGAGATGTGCCGCCCAAGCCGCGGCGACCATTTGGCCGATATTTTGTTCCATACGTAATTGAACTATACCAATATTATCATAATGAAGAGAAATGCATATAACTTCTTAAAAAAATTGTATTTTATTCAAAATCAACACCGGCCCTTGAAACTTAATCAGCCTTTACAATACTTTTGCGATTTGTCAATTCGGGCCACTTTTCTTCGACTGCATTGTTTAATTTCGTTAGTTGTTCAATGTAGACATCAGAATTGATCGTTCAGTTGGGTGGTAAGAGTTCAAAGTAGACAACCCCTTTGTAATCCCACCAAATTGATAACAAAACTCTCTTTTGATGAACAACAACAGCTTACGATGTTGTTTGAGTTGGTTCACCAGGCCTGCTCCCGATCTTTTCCGCTTTCCCATTTTTCATCGCCAGTTATCAGTTGTTTTAAAAATGAATCTTTTTCATTACGTTTCTTTAGCAAATCGCAGCTGTTAATGCGTTAAAAACGTTTCTTCGCAGTTGGTGAGGAACCCATGTATCGAGTTTTTAAAAAAAAACATAACCAAATTGTTTTAAGTGATTTTCAATGTATGTATGTGGTACATGAAGCTTCTCTGCAATCTCACGTGTTGTACTGTGATGATCCGAATCGATTATTGCTTTGATTAGGACGTTACCAACTTCAACTGGAGGACCAGAGCGTTTTCCATATTTGAGTGAAAAATCACCAGAACGGAATGTGAAAAACCAATTTTGACACTGCCGTTCTTTTAAGGCTTCGTCACCATAAACAGCACATAACTTTTTATGAGCTTGCGATGCGGTTTTCTCTTTGTGGAAATAAAAGAGCAAAATATGACGAAAATGTTCCTTTTGTTCTTCCATTTTTCAACGAACGCCAAACGAAAACTGCGCAACTGCGAAAAAACTTTTTTCACTAATTGAAAGCTGAATTGCTAACTATCAAATAACAAAATGTGTTTGACATTTGTACTACGTCTGCACACCTAAAAATTCAACTGAAGCCATCTATGAGTGAAATCCGCAATTACTTAGTTGCCAACCCAATACATTGAAAATAATGAAAATTTTGATAGCTAGCAAAAGCTATCAATTTGATATTATTTAATTATTTTTTAATCATTTTTTATTAAAAATAATGTGCTTTGACTCAATATTACAACTTTTTGCTTGTGCTTAATTTTTTCTTCACAGTAGGCAGGTGAAATGGTTGAAGTACCAGTTTGGAGTGTGTCAAGTAGCACTGAAGCGCCGTTTTGATATCTTCACAGCATACAAAATACGATTTATTTCAGGCGTGATTAAGTGCAGATATATAATAACAAAACCAAGCCGATAGTTTTTGCTGCCAGTTTCCTTAATTGAGTAACTACAGGGTGAACGATATGAAGTGTTACCTAATCAAAACACCATAACTTTTTTGTGTGAAATTAGTTTTTATTGACTTCAAAGACAAAATTGTTCAAAAATGATTACAATTTTAACGTATATTCACTTTAGCTCAATATGACCACCTTTTGCCTTGACTATAGCCTTCAAATGGTCAAAAAATGAGTTGCATGCTGCACAAATGTGATCTTGAGGTATTTTGGCCCATTCTCGTATAATCGCTTTTTTCAGCGCATCCATACTGGCATAATTTTTAGTCCTCACCTTGCTCTCCAAAAGGGACCAGATGGAATAGTCGGATTTGCGTCTGGCGAATTCGAAAGCCATTGTGTGGACGAAATGAAGTGTGGAACATGATTTTTTAACCATTCTTGGTTCACACGAGCTTTATGAGACGGTGCCGAGTCCTGTTGGAACGTCCATGGTCTACGACCGAAATGTTTGCGTGTCCACGGTTCTAAAACAGCTTCTAAAACATTTTCCCGATAATAAGACGCATTCACTTTGATACCACGCTCGATAAAAACGATTGCGTCCATCAGCGGTCACTGCGGCCCAAACCATTACTTGCAATGGGAAATTGTTTCAATTGGCCATACGTAAGCTCAAATTCTCGGATCAGCGTTCGGTCAAGTAAACACTATCGTTTTGAGTGTTTATGAACTGCTCAATTGGGACATTTTTTTCATCAGAAAACACAATGTTAGGAAATTCGCCACGTTTGTGCAAGCTCCTTTGCTCTTTCGCACCGAACTTTTTTTTTTGCTGGGGTGAAAGATCGTGGAACTTGTAAGCCTTGACCTTGAGCTCATTTTTCAATATGCGTCGAATGCTGTCTTGCGATATTTTCAGTTCTTTGGCCATTTTTCTTCCACTTCGACGTGGATTTCGTTCAAGTCGAACCTTCACTTTCCGAACCATTTCTGGCGTTGTTGCGGTTTTTTTTTGTCCACCTCCATAGCGTTTTGCAATGCTACCAGTATTATTGTAACGTTTTCTAGTGCGATACACAATCATTTTGTTCACTTTGAGGTGACTGAGCTCACGAACATTGGCTGGTTGTGATTTTCCAGCCAAATATAACGCAATCACACTATTACGTTTGAATTCCATCACAGAAAATGAATGAATGAAGAAATTCAACAAAACTGAGACGCAAATGCTTCTGATGGCTTATAAACAATATATTGAGCGGTCATTAGAACAATTTTGACGTTGATGTCATGAGCTGTTTTACAGATACAAGCAATGTGAGTTAGTAACACTCATTTGTAATTATATTTTAAGTAAATAAGTAAAATAAATAAAATAACATAAACTTGAAATTTCTCCCGTGAGAAATGTGTTCAAGTTTTCATGCTGAGAAAGTGAAGAAAATTGTTATGGAGATTCGTAGAATCACAATTAGAGAAGTCGCTGAGGATGTCGGCATGTCGGTTGGGTCATGGCATGCAATCTTGTCCGAAATTTTGGACTTGGAGCGTGTGGCAGCGAAGTTCGTTCCAAAATTGCTGAATTTTTACCAAAAACAACGTCGCATGAACATCGCTCAGGAATTATTGAATGGCGACAATGAGGATCCAGGTTATGAAAGGTTCATAACTGGTGACGAATTATGGGTATATGGTTATGACATCGAAACCAAAGCCCAATCGTCCCATAGCAAGAGTCCAGGAGGGCCAAAACCAAAAAAGCACGCAAAGTTCAATCAAATGTCGAGGTTTTGTTCACTGTTTTCTTCGATTACCCTGGCGTAATGCATCAGGAGTTCTTACCACAAGGTTGTACGGTAAATAAAGAGTATTACCTTGAAATTATACGCCGTTTGCGTGAAGCAATGCGAAAAAACGCCCGGAATTGTGGAAAAAAATGCATGGCTTTCGCATCCTGATTATGCACCTGCTCACTCATCTTTGCTTATGAGAGATTATTTGGCTAAAAACAATACCGTTATCATGCTTCAACCAGCGTATTTACCAGATTCGGCTCCCTGCGACTTTTTCCTGTTGCCAAGATTGAAGAGATCCATGAAAGTACGGCGTTTTGCGACGATTGAGGAGATGAAAACCGAATCGCTGAGAGAGCTCAAGGACATACCAAAAAGCGCATATCAGATCTGCTTCGAGGATTGGAAACACGCTGGCACAAATGTATGTATGCATCTGAGGAGGATTACTTTGAGGGAGATAAAATAGAAATTGATGAATAAATAAATATGCTTTGATGAATGAAAAAATGAAAATTCACCTTATTTTTTAAACACACCTCGTATATGTAATAAATGTGAAAAGAAAGTTATCGTGTTAAAAGTTCTATAAATATTGTATAATATATTCTTTGAAAAATTTACTACGGGACTTTCTTTTAAAAAATCTGATTAAATTACTAAAAGCGTCCAAAAATTAGAAAAGGAACCTGTGTTATAACATTTTTTTGTATTTACATGTTTTGCGTTCATTTCAGTAGTTCATTTAAGGGGTCAGATACCTGTATTTGGGATTTTTTTTTTTCATAAAATGTTAATATAATCCTTTAAGAATATGTCAAAAAATCTTTAGAACGTAAATTTAAGTATTTCTTATAACTATTATAGATCGTCAACCTTGACGACTCTATTCTTTGCGTTCGAGCGCTGAGAGAGGTATAGTTACGTTGTTTTCAAACTTTAGACGCATTTTTCTCAAAACTATATTTTTCGAATTGGCGTAGACGATAACTCGGAAACTTATTGACCGATCTCCCTGAAATTATGCACGCATCTTTTTTATGATATTACTTTCTATGTGAAATTACAGGTTTTCGAAAATTTTTCGAAAAAATTTTTTCGAAGTGAAAATAGTAGGAAAATTCGCCCCAAAATTCATTTTTGTTTTTTTTTTAAGCATTTTATTCCACGATTTTTTCTATTTATTGTTAATTCGTATAGAAATTGTGACATTAATAAACAAAAAAATTTTTGGTTTTTTAATATTCAGGTCACTGGCGCCGATGCCAGAATGCCCAATGATTGAGAAGCCCCGCTGCGGGCTTCCTGGAAGAATTGAGGTGTACATCCGCCATTTTAAATGATTAAAATAAAGAAAAAAAATTATATTATTTTAATGTACAAAAAAAATGTATGCCAATTTTGAAAAAAATATATTGACTTCTACATTTTAAATAATTTTAATAAAAATTAGGGAAAATATGACCCCTTCAGTAGTTCATTTAATTCCACCGCCTCGGTTTTGTTCGGTTCGCTGTGACATGACCAATCGTCAAATTTCTCCTTCACAACTTCGGCTCTGTTTGCTTCGACTTGCATGGTATTTGGCGCCATCTTGTTGGAGCCCCTGCTCGGATACATCGATGTTGTTGCGCTCTGGCTACAGAAAGCCGGTTTTCTTACTGTTTAACAGCTCAAGCAAAGCAATTGGAAAACGATCAATGCTAACTGGACATTCATTATAATATTTGATTCACTATTGATTCATTTTTAGATTTTTTAGTTTATTTTTTAAAGCTGAATAAAATTATTGAAGTGGAAAATGAAATTCATCACGTGCTTCGCATTTTATTGCAAGACCTCAAAATATGCAAATTTTCGACTAGTTTAAATTACTATATTTAGTGCATTAAAGCAGTTTTGTATGCACAAATATTTCTTGTGTTCATTCCAAACATTCCAGCCAATGCCTTATGGATGTATTAAATATGCGCTTAAGTTCAATTAAAATGTAAATTTAGCTAGAAAAACATTACACTTCAGTTGTGTGTAAGCGGAAGAGTATTTCAAGTGAGTTTATAAATTTTGCGTGTAGCCAAAATAAATATTTAATTGTACGAGTAGTACAAACCGATTAATCAAAGTGAATTGCACTAAAATAATGCAAGTAAAACCACAAAGTATGCAAACATACGAATCGATATCTACATTTAACATATATGTATGTATATGTGCATGTTTGCCTGTGTATCTGCATTTAATTTAAGGCATTTCTGAAATAACAAAAACAAAATTAAAAATCTATAAAGCTTAATGCTGTATGTATTTGCATTTATAAAAATTATTTAAAAAAATGCATTGTTTACATAAATCAGCGTTGAGTAACTGTTGCATTTGCAAAATAATTATTCTAAAAAAATAAATAATGTTTGTAGGTGGCAATAACATTTAACTTTATTCAGTATTTCAATATTTTTTTAGATATCGAAATCATAAACGCGTTTAATTGCATTTGTAAATGATTTCATAATTTATGCGTGTTAAATTTTAACGGGAATGTAATTATGACCAATTCGTGTGATAATATAAGTTAAACAAGGTTAAGTGGAAAAGTCAAGCAAACATGACAAATAATAAAGGGTGGTTAAGTTTCAAGGGCCTGTGTTGATTTTGAATAAAATATAATTTTTTTAGGAAATTATTGTCATTTCTCTTTATTATGATAATATTGGTATGGCTCAATTATGTATGGAATATCGGCTAAATGACCGTCGCGGCCTCCGCGGCACACCTCCATCCGATGGTCCAAATTTTCGATGACGCTGAGGCATAATTGAGGTTCTATGCCGTTAATGTGCCGAATTATCTCATCCTTTAGCTTTTGAATTGCTGCTGGCTTATCGACGTACACCTTTTCTTTCAAATAACCCCAAAGGAAGAAGTCTAACGGTGTCAAATCACATGATCTTGGCGGCCAATTGACATCGCCCAGACGTGAGATTATACGGCCATCAAATTTTTCGCGCAAAAGAGCCATTGTTTTGTTAGCTGTGTGAGAAGAGGCTGTGTGACAGTGATGCCGCCGGCCCCCGCACCAACAGTCACTCTTTGTGCGTGCATTGGTTTTGCGGCAATTCTGCTTATTGACGAATCCACTGAGGTGAAAATCTGCCTCATCACTGAAGATGATTTTCTTCGAAAACTGGTCATTCACTGTTGCCATTCCCTGCCACCATTCTGACCATTGACGACGCTTGAAATGGTCAAGAGGCTTTAGTTCTTGAGTAAATTGCACCTTGTAAGTGTGTAAATGCAAGTCTTTATGCATAATGTAATAATAATGCATCAACGACGAGAGTGAGAGGTGCAATTGTTGGGCACGACGACGAGTTGAGGTGGACGGCTCTTCAACCACGCTATCGCGAACAGCAGCAATATTTTCTGCAGTACGAGCTGTACGAGCTCAAACTTTTGCACAATTTTTCCGATTGTACGCACACTTGGACGAATAAATAGACCGAAAAAATAACGAAGTGCGCGATATGCATTTTGTTTTGAACGAACGTTTTCATAAAAAAGCCTGAATAACTTTAACGCGTTGCGCGATTATGTATCTCTCCATGGTTCAAATTGAATTAGTCTGAAATTGAAAAATGTCAAATGAAATGCAGAAAAAGCTTGACGTTTAGGTGTGCTTCATATTCAACATCGGCCCTTAAAATTTAACCACCCTTTATTACTATGGATATTACGGCTATGACATCATCGGAAATCGATTCTATCTGTAACGGCGTTTCTGATCTGGTTTGCTTGGGGTGTTGTGCCTTTTAGTGATTCCGCATCCTTGCTGCTGATGGTCTGCGTAGCCTTGTGATCGCCTTTACGCTTTTCGTTGCCCTTTTGCTCAAGCAGAATCATCGCCTTCGTGTGTATGTGCTTTATTTCTGAGTGTGATGCACGTTCAGCTTGTCCTTCCAGAACTCTAACATAGCGTCAATCTTTACCCCAAGCTCTATCATTTTTTCTTGCAGAGTCGGCTGGCGAGGGTGGTACGTCGGAGTCTTGGCTATGTAAATAATGCTCAGGGTGCTTGCTAGCGCTGATACTTTATTCGCTCGTCGCTGAGATGCTGCGTTGCTCGTGGCATCATTAGTCCTTGGTATATTTTCGGGTGAGCGTGTTCCCTGCGAATGTGTTACTGAGATGTCACTCTTGCTTACTTAGTATTAGTACTTATTTACTACTTAGCTGAATACCACAGTTGTCAGCCCGGGATCATCATTTCCAAAACATTATTTTGTCGTTATTATTTTTCATCATCATAGAATACAGCCGCCCCTTACATGCGACCAGACCTTTACGTTGACCAGGGAATCGCCCAATATGACTCCATCGCGCCTGGATTTTTGAATAAGTTTATCAAGCTCTGCTCACCTTTGACAGGATATGCTAGCTTTTATACTGCGCCCTCCGTTCTCTCCAACCGGATTTTAGTCGGCTCTTATGACATGCCTTACCGCGGATGTATTCTTTTCCTCAACTCGTAGGGGTCTCTATCTTTATCTTTATCTTTATCTCTATCTCTATCTCTATCTCTATCTCTATCTCTATCTCTATCTCTATCTCTATCTCTATCTCTATCTCTATCTCTATCTCTATCTCTATCTCTATCTCTATCTCTATCTCTATCTCTATCTCTATCTCTATCTCTATCTCTATCTCTATCTCTATCTCTATCTCTATCTCTATCTCTATCTCTATCTCCATCTCTATCTCTATCTCTATCTCTATCTCTATCAATATCAATATCTCTATCTCTATTTCTATTTCTATCTCTATCTCTATCAATATCTCTATCAATATCTCTATCTCTATCTCAATCTCTATCTCTATCTCTATCTCTATCAATATCTCTATCAATATCTCTATCTCTATCTCTATCTCTATCTCTATCTCTATCTCTATCTCTATCTCTATCTCTATCTCTATCTCTATCTCTATCTCTATCTCTATCTCTATCTCTATCTCTATCTCTATCTCTATCTCTATCTCTATCTCTATCTCTATCTCTATCTCTATCTCTATCTCTATCTCTATCTCTATCTCTATCTCTATCTCTATCTCTATCTCTATCTCTATCTCTATCTCTATCTCTATCTCTATCTCTATCTCTATCTCTATCTCTAACTCTATCTCTATCTCTATCAATATCACTATCTCTATCTCTATATCTATCTCTATCTCTATCTCTATCTCTATCTCTATCTCTATCTCTATCTCTATCTCTATCTCTATCTCTATCTCTATCTCTATCTCTATCTCTATCTCTATCTCTATCTCTATCTCTATCTCTATCTCTATCTCTATCTCTATCTCTATCTCTATCTCTATCTCTATCTCTATCTCTATCTCTATCTCTATCTCTATCTCTATCTCTATCAATATCTCTATCTCTATCTCTATATCTATCTCTATCTCTATCTCTATCTCTATCTCTATCTCTATCTCTATCTCTATCTCTATCTCTATCTCTATCTCTATCTCTATCTCTATCTCTATCTCTATCTCTATCTCTATCTCTATCTCTATCTCTATCTCTATCTCTATCTCTATCTCTATCTCTATCTCTATCTCTATCTCTATCTCTATCTCTATCTCTATCTCTATCTCTATCTCTATCTCTATCGCTATCTCTAACTCTATCTCTATCTCTATCTCTATCTCTATCTCTATCTCTATCTCTATCTCTATCTCTATCTCTATCTCTATCTCTATCTCTATCTCTATCTCTATCTCTATCTCTATCTCTATCTCTATCTCTATCGCTATCTCTAACTCTATCTCTATCTCTATCTCTATCGCTATCTCTAACTCTATCTCTATCTCTATCAATGTCTCTATCTCTATATCTATCTCTATCTCTATCTCTATCTCTATCTCTATCTCTATCTCTATCTCTATCTCTATCTCTATCTCTATCTCTATCTCTATCTCTATCTCTATCTCTATCTCTATCTCTATCTCTATCTCTATCTCTATCTCTATCTCTATCTCTATCTCTATCTCTATCTCTATCTCTATCTCTATCTCTATCTCTATCTCTATCTCTATCTCTATCTCTATCTCTATCTCTATCTCTATCTCTATCTCTATCTCTATCTCTATCTCTATCTCTATCTCTATCTCTATCTCTATCTCTATCGCTATCTCTAACTCTATCTCTATCTCTATCTCTATCTCTATCTCTATCTCTATCTCTATCTCTATCTCTATCTCTATCTCTATCTCTATCTCTATCTCTATCTCTATCTCTATCTCTATCTCTATCTCTATCTCTATCTCTATCTCTATCTCTATCTCTATCTCTATCTCTATCTCTATCTCTATCTCTATCTCTATCTCTATCTCTATCTCTATCTCTATCTCTATCTCTATCTCTATCTCTATCTCTATCTCTATCTCTATCTCTATCTCTATCTCTATCGCTATCTCTAACTCTATCTCTATCTCTATCTCTATCTCTATCTCTATCTCTATCTCTATCTCTATCTCTATCTCTATCTCTATCTCTATCTCTATCTCTATCTCTATCTCTATCTCTATCTCTATCTCTATCTCTATCTCTATCTCTATCTCTATGTCTATCTCTATCTCTATCTCTATCTCTATCTCTATCTCTATCTCTATCTCTATCTCTATCTCTATCTCTATCTCTATCTCTATCTCTATCTCTATCTCTATCTCTATCTCTATCGCTATCTCTAACTCTATCTCTATCTCTATCTCTATCTCTATCTCTATCTCTATCTCTATTTCTATTTCTATCTCTATCTCTATCGCTATCTCTATATCTATCTCGATCTCTATCTCTAACTCTATCTCTATCTCTATAAATCCAAAGTATGTAAAATTTTATGTGTCTATGCTAAAAGTTAACAGAAAGTAAATTTTTTGCAGAGATGTATTATAGCTAAAATATAATTCAAGTTCGGCCCAAATTGAACATTAAATACATTTTTTCACTTAATTTTTTGTCGCAGTTCGGCCATGAAATACGTTTCACATAAACACACAAATCCACGTTTGATCACTACCACCAAACGTTTCCGGTTTTTTGAAGTCAGTTGTGGTCAACCGCAAATGACAGTGCCAATATGGCTAACCAGAGGTTGATGGGTGCATGTGCACCTACCTATAAACGAGTTTCCGCAAATGGAATT
Organism: Anastrepha obliqua; assembly: GCF_027943255.1. Classification (NCBI taxonomy): domain Eukaryota; kingdom Metazoa; phylum Arthropoda; class Insecta; order Diptera; family Tephritidae; genus Anastrepha; species Anastrepha obliqua. The sequence continues at coordinate 120,211,536 of NC_072896.1, read as the reverse complement.
GCTAATATATATACATACATATGTGTATGTATACTCGTAAGTATATAAAAGTACGTAAACGTAATAGAAACAATTTTTTGATGTGATAACGTCTTATAATTCGATTTAACAGGCTGCACGCACGAAAAAATGTGTCGTTACCTTGCTCATTAGTGTTACCTTGCTTTTTAGTGTTACCTTGCTCTTTAGTGTTACCTTGCTCATATGTAGTTACCTTGCTCATTAGTGTTACCTTGCTATTTAGTGTTACCTTGCTCATTTGTCGTTACCTTGCTCATTGCATTGCATGAACTGCAAGCGAAAGCGCGGAACGAACGACAAAGCAAACAAAGCAAACGAACGGCAACGTTCGACATCTTGCTCTCTCCTACTTAAGTGAGCGTATATATGTAGGTATATGCGCATATGTACATTTATAAATTCACGTATTTGTATTTGCATATGCCTTCTTATTGATTATTATTAATTTGATTCACTTGAAGAATTTAAAATAAAACCAAGTTTGTTAATAATACCTGTTGTTTTAATGTTATAATTATTAATTTTTTTATTACATATGAAGGAAAAAATGTATTTTAATATTTACCATATACCTTATAAGATATGTTGTCTATACTAATATAATATAATATTATAAAGAGGAAAACTTTGTTTGTTTGTAATGAATAGGCTCAAAACTACTGGACCGATTTTAAAAACTCTTTCACCATTCGAAAGCTACATCGTCCACGAGTAACATGGATTATATTTTATTTTGGAAATAGGGCTCGAGATATAGGTCAAAACGTGAACCCGGGTAACCTTTGGTTGTGTATGTACAATATGGCTATCAAATGAAAGCTGTTGATAAGTGCTTTAATACGGGGTAATTTTCATACCTATTGATGACTAGGGTCTGGAAATATATGCCAAAACGTGGACCCGCCGTGTCTTTGCACCGAATTAAACCAAACTTAGACACATTGTTAAGGAGGTATTGAAGATGGTTTCCGTATAGTTTGGATACCTATTGGTAGATAGGGTCTCGAGATATAGGTCAAAACGTGGACCCGGGTAACCTTCGGATGTGTATGTACAATATGGGTATCAAATGAAAGCTGTTGGTGAATGCTTTATGATATGTTATGTTATGTTATGTTATGTTATGTTATGTTATGTTATGTTATGTTATGTTATGTTATGTTATGTTATGTTATGTTATGTTATGTTATGTTATGTTATGTTATGTTATGTTATGTTATGTTATGTTATGTTATGTTATGTTATGTTATGTTATGTTATGTTATGTTATGCTATGTTATGTTATGTTATGTTATGTTGTGTTGTGTTGTGTTGTGTTGTGTTGTGTTGTGTTGTGTTGTGTTATGTTGTGTTATGTTATGTTATATTATGTTATGTTAATGTTAACTCATTCTCTATATCCATACAAAATATCTATCAAACAAATAAAATTAAAATTTTCTTTTGAAAAATGCAACCATTCAATCAGTATTTTCTTATGACGTTATCACGTTAAACTATCGTCAGTAAACCGACTTTACAGACAACCTCTTTTTTTTAATATTTTTGAAATCAAGTTATTATTTGCTGCTGTACATATAAAATAAATAAGTGCGTGGAAAAAACCCGGAAGGTGCAAGTTACGCTTAATTCCAACGCATAACTCGATTACATGTCTATAATTATATTATAATCACTGCCAAATCTAAACCCCAAATGCCAGTTGGCGCTAAATATTTTAGCTTATTTGCATATTTTTGTGCCTGAGTTAGTATTTATTTTCATAATTTGTCTGTCTACTTATATTTGATGATTTTCTCTCTTATTAGCTTTTGTATAATATTTATTTCATTTTTGCAATTCATTATAATTACGAAACATGATCATTCGCATTCCCGGTGCGACTGCGGCGAATCCAACAACTGTGTTGTATGTAGTGGGTGTCTCAATGTAACTTGAAAAGTATATTCACGAGATCTGGCGCAGCTTTCTTAGAAGCACTAACACTTAACAATATTTTTGACCAAACATCGTTTGTCCCAGGACCTTTGGAAATAGCATGGGAATTCATCAAAGATCCTGTAGTGCGAAAGCGCAATGCAACAACTCCTGCGCTAAAGGTCTCTCGAAATTCGTAGATATCTACTTTGGATCGGGCGCTATGGGAGATAGGTAGTACATACACTCAACCTGCCTCGGAAATCATGTACATAGTTGTGAGGATTCGGGATAGTATAACTGCTGCGGTTGTATTTGAATGTCTTCGAAGAGGTGCCAGGGAGCCCCATGTGCACTGCAGTGTTGCATAATAACAACTAAAGTCGTCGAGGAATGTTTCACTGTTTTCAATACCGTGAGAGCAAGGAACTCGGTATTGCTGAACTGGGTACCAGATAAAGATCAGATAAAAGTCATGGCGACATCGAGTAAGCGGACTGCTTTATGGAATTAGGCACTACTTCAAAATGCCATGTCACAGAAGGACACGGAATTCATACGCCACTGAATGGAGGGTCTAGGTAAGAAAAAAAGTTTACCTTCCTTCAATAAGAGCGCCAAGTGGGCTCCTAAACCTGGGTAGAGAGGATTTACGAACTCTATCTGGATACTGTGCGGGGCTTTGTAGTCTTCGATATCATTTCAGGGAACTAGAATTAGTATAAATTCCGAGCTAGGCCATGAATCGCCAGAGAATAGCGAAAGGTGACAACTCACTCGCCTAAGTGGTGACATGGAATCCATTGGTGACATAGAACAAAAAGTCAGAGGAAGTGCTGAAATTCATTAGAAGCTTCGTATCATAGGTTCACGGTCAATCACAATAGATAATATGAGAGATCACAGTGTAATATGACCCGATAAAAATTTAATCTCTTGCTTGAAGTCAACGTGAATTGACCACAACGATCGTGCGATTTGATTACGCTTGTGAAGGGAGGTTAGGTTAGGTTCGGTTTGAAGCGGTTGTCCACTGTGGGACACACTTAGGCTCATGGCGCATTCTGATGCTGCGTGGGGAACTAGCCCTTATCTCTCCTAAAAGCAATGTGTACTTTTCAAAAATTTGGTACAATTCTTAATTTCCACAGAGTCGAGATCTTAAAATTCATTAAGGGAATGTCTACCCAAAATGGCGAGTCTACGTCAGAAGGGATGTATGAACTTCTATCATAAGGTCTAATGTGCCTTTTATTTATTGCAATACCTTTTTCAGATTCAGTTATTTTATGAAATTTAATTTAATATGGAGCTAAGATGAAAGCCTGTGTATTTCTTTCAACCAAAGTAGAGCAGGATATTTTCTTTATAGTCTCGACATGACATCGTATCACTGAGTCCGCAGCTCCCCCTAGCCCAGCTACCAGAGATGTTATCACTAAGTCAATAAATTTGAGAAGACGTTCAGAATAGAATTATATTAACTGGATAAATAGTTTTTCAAGAAGAGGTGTATGCCAACTGTCTATATGCAGAGATCAACCTAGGCAGAAATTTCCGCAACGAGTGAATTCCCATTATGCGCAACAGTCAGGCGGCACTGAAGAGTTTGCCATCTTGTAAGATTAAGTTCTCACAGGTCCTTGAGTGTAATGAGAAAATGAATTTGTTAGGAACACACAATTGCATCCGGCTTATATACATATGTAGGTCCAAAGACGCAGGAGCATAACCGTGAACGAAATAGAGGAGGCATTGGCTAGAGAGGCTGCGGTCTGTTTACTAATAGAGCCCGAGTTTTTTCTTGCTATGATACAACACACTATCGAGCAGAACCTTAGGAGTGAAGATCTAAAGCTAAGGGAGATTAACTGACACCAAATGGGGCTACGCCATTCCCTATTGAGGGCTACAATCGAAAGAGGTTTAGGAAACTCATGACCTTCCCTAAAGATAAACTGAGATTGTTCACGGGCATTCTCACAGACCATTGCGTTTCTGCGACCAAGCATCGAGGACTCCAATACATCTTCTCCTTGAATGCAGCGCTATAACGAGGAGAAGGTTAAGACTCATCTGTTAATTGCAGCCAGCACAATCCGGCTCAATCTTAAGTTTAATAAGGGAACTGGGTTTGCATGAGTTGCAGTGATGAGTGGAGGGCACAAAAGACCAATAGGTCGAAGTACAAACCTCAAATCTTTCCACCTAACTATCTATAAGTATATTTAATTTGTTATGTTTATGGTTAAAAACCCTCGGAATTTACTAAAGATAATTGCTCGTGTCGCTTGTTCCGCCGCCGTTAGGAATAATATTTGTAGCTCTATGACTGTGAATGGGTCTTTTGGCGAACGAGGATAAACGAAGTACCTCATGTCATCGAGCAAACAGACAGCGCACTCGCGTATCGGCAACCACGCCACTTTTGGCAGTTATGATATCGAGGTTGTAAGAGACTTCATTTATTTAGGGCACAGCATTAACACCGATAACAAAGTCACACTGGAAATTCAACGAAGAATCTCTCTTGCCAACAAGAGCTACTTCGGACTAAGTAGGAAATTGAGTCGTAAAGTCCGCTATCGATGAATAAAACTAACACTTTATCTCGCATAATGACCGTCCCAACGTATGGCGCAGTAGCTAAGACGATGACAACATCCAATGAAGCGTTACTTGGAGTGCTTGAGAGAAAGATTCTCCGAAAGTTTTTTGAACCTTTGCCCGTTGGCAACGGCGAATATCGCAGGCGATGGAACGATGAGCTGTATTAGCTTTACGAAGACATAGCGCAGCAAATATAGATCTAGCGGCTACACTGGCTGGGTCATGTCGTCCGAATGAAAACAAATCTCTCCGGCTCTAAAAGTTTTTGGTGTGGTAGCAGCTGGTGGTAGCAGAGGAAGAGGAAGGTCTCCTCTACGTTGGAAAGATCAGGTGGAGAAGAACTTAGCTTCACTTGGCACGAAAAAGAAACGACTGGCGCGCTATGGTAAACTCAGCCAAAATCGCGTAAGCAATAACAGGCCAATCGAGAAGAAGATAACTGCAGTGGCTTGTGTGCACGCAGGAATACACTCGACAACGACGCATGTCGTATGAGGAACATTATCTTGTTAAGGTATTTAATCGAGCTTCTGAATGGCAGTTGAGTTTTTTGAAAAGCAATGCAGCCGCAGCTTAACCTAGTAGGAGCAAATTTTTCGCTCAATTTTTGTTTTCACCCGATATTGCATGCTTAGAGTGAGCATCGAAGATGGGGTCAACCGAGTGTTAATCGTCTACAAAGCCACTTCATTTTCGATCATCAAATATCATTGACTTATTGGTAATTTAATAAACGGAAAAGAAGATTTAAAGAAGATAAGTTTCTGCCGCGTGTTCTCCTTTTAGGACACCCATTAAGTGCGCATGTATGTAGGTAAGCTTGTCGATTTGCAATCAGAGCCCGTTGTTTTTGTACAGTTACAACATTTAATTATTTACTTTGTATTAAAAATATTTGGTTACTGGTTAATGTGAGCAGTTGACTGTGCATTACCAAACGGTAGTACCATAGCAGGGCGAGAGCGAGAGCGAGATAGAGAGAGAGAAGTATGATAGAAGGAGACGCAACGCTGCAACGCTTTTACTGTACTCATTGCAACAGTTATTGAAGTGTGCTTAATTTCGTATGGGTGTATGTATGTGCGACGTTAAGTGCTGGTGTAGGCAGCGTGTTGCATGCAACGTGTAGTAATTAAAATTTTAAATGATTAACTGTATCACAGCACAAGGACAAACACGTGCTGTAACAGCTACACTGATTCGCATGCAGTTATTAAAATAGATATTTACACATATGTATGTATGTATGTATGTATAGGCGTATGTATGTATGATTGCACGTGATGTGACTGTAAACATACATACACACATACATACACTTGGCATTATTGCATAACTTTACGCATTCACATGCATACACACATACACACACATATACATTCATATATACATAACATTCACTGATGCAATTAGTGCAAAGTTAAGGATAGCCTCATTACTAAAGTACGAAGTATGAATGTATGTAACACAAATAATGCAGTGTTTGGGCACATAAGCGCGTGTGTGTGTGTGTGTAGGTGTGTAGGCTTCTAAGGGGAGTGCTGCGGTCAAATCGCGCAACACCAACACAAACTGCCACTCGCAGACGCCTACACTTATGCTAATACAAACACAAACGCGAACTCAAACACAAATGCAAATAAAAACAACATCAACGCCGGTAAATTGCAAATGTAAGTGCAACAAACGCAATCGCCATAATAATAATCATAATTTAATTTGTTCATAAATTGCAAAATATTCAATGCAATTGTGTTGTTGTATTGTTGTAGGCATGCCGTCTGCCGGCTGTTGTTGTCTGCCTACACATTCAGTCGCCCCATGCAACGATTGCGAACATGTGCTATGCCTCATGTTGCACGCCAGGCTATCAAAGCATTTACATGTACGCACACATGCAACTACATAGGTATATGTATGTAAATGGGCATATTCTATACTTTTTAAAATTTCGTTTAATTTTATTTTAAGTTTTTCACTTTCACTGTATGTAAATTTCGAAAATACGTTTGTTGCAGTTGTTCGGCTTTTAATTGAATTTTGTTTTTTTTTGTTTTTCTGTTTTTTTATTGCTCAATTATGAATTCGCTACTGCCTTCTCAATTGAACAGTGTAGGGGTAGGAGCAAGGGAAAACAAGAGCGGGTGCCGAAAATGTATTCATTGTAATATTAACACATACATATATGTATGTATGCATACTATACCTATGTATGTATATATGTATGCACATTGGGATTTTTATTCATTATTCAGTTGACGCTGGGTTTTTTTTCACAAAAATTTAACCAAAAATAACAGGTTTTTCTATTTTGTATTTAAAAAGTTTATATTGTTTAAAAATAAAAATAATTCAAAATAAACCAAAAAATAGTTTTCCTGCTTCAATATTACATATAAAGGGAGGGCCATATAGCGTTTGCTTTTTGAACCACCTATTTTTTTAAGAATGGTAACACAAATGACATGTCAAATGTGTTCATAATTTACTTAAAGGTTTGACATTTACGAAATGGGACGCTATACGCTTGAAGAATGGGCAGAAAATCGTTTGACCGAAGATGAACATTTTTACCGAAAAATCATCTTTTCTGATGAAGCTCATTTTCACATCGGTGGCTACGTCAATAAGCAAAATTGTCGGATTTGGGGCTCAGAAAATCCACACGTTACTGTAGAGAATCAAATGCATCCACAAAGAGTCACTGTTTGGTTCGGTTTTTGGTCTGGCGGCATCATCGGGCCATTTTTTTCTAAAATAAGCGAGGAGCCGCGGTTACAGTAAATGGCGAGCGTTACCATGACATGCTTCCAAAAATTGAAGAGGATGACATGGACGACATTTTGTTTCAACAGAACGGTGCAACTTGTCACACTGCCAAAGTTACACTCGAACTTTTGGCTACCATTTTTGAAAACCGAATAATCAGCTGAAATTCCCATATCAATTGGCCGCCTCGGAGCTGTGATTTAAGCCCGTTGGACTATTTTTTGTGGGGAGCCGTTAAGGTCAAATGCTATGCGAACCATCCAGAGACGATTGATGCTTTAAAACACGAAATCGAAGTTGCCATTCATGAAATTGACGCCCAAACAATAGAAAATGTGCTTAAAAATTGGGTTGATAGAATGGCCTACTGTAAAGCCAGTCGTGGCAGTCATTCGAACGATATTATTTTTCTTTCATAAATGACAATGTTCAATCTTCAAAATAAAAAAAAAGTTTGAAAAAATTTTGATTAGTTTTTTTTTTTATAGCCGATTCAAAAAGCAAATTTTACATGGCTCACCCTGTATAAAATACAAATAAAATAACTACTGAAAATTAGTAAGTAGATTTTGTATGGTAAGTTATGGCACCAAACATAAACAAACTTCACAATTATGGCTTTATAATGTCTTCCCAACGTTTAGGCAAATTTTTACTTCCCTGCTCAAAAAATTGTTTGTCCTTGGAGCCAAAATACGCTTCGATATCTCTTTTTATAGCTTCTTTTGAGGAGTAGTTGTTGTTACTCAACCGCTGTAGCTGAATGGGTTGGTGCGTGATTACCATTCGGAACTCACTGAGAGATCGTTGGTTCGAATCTCGGTGAAAGCAAAATTAATAAAAACATTTTTCTAATAGCGGTCGCCCCTCAGCAGGCAATGGCAAACCTCCGAGTGTATTTCTTCCATGAAAAAGCTCCTTATAAAAATATCTGCCGTTCGGAGTCGGCTTGAAACTGTAGGTCCCTCCATTTGTGGAACAACATCAAGACGCACACCACAAATAGGAGGAGGAGTTCGGCCAAACACCTAACAGAAGTGTACGCGCCAATTATTTATTTTTTTTTTGTTGTTACTCATAAGGGACTGAAGTCCACGGAAAATGTGATAATCACAAGGAGCAATATCCGGAGAGTATGGTGGACGCGGCATTAGCTCCCATCCGAGCTCGTTCAGTTTGCCTAATGGTTGCCTTTCGGTATGAGGTCTTGCGTTGTCGGGGTGAAACAAAACTTTGCGTCTATTCACTAAAGACGGTCGATTTTTGTTAAGTGTTAAGAATGTGTGTGTGTGTGTATATAATTTCTTGTGTTTGGTAGTTTCTATTGCTCTCGCCTACTCTTGCTCTTCACATACAAGTCATTCCCTTTCCTTTTGTTTGTTTATTCTTGGAGCCTGACGCCACAGTGAACTCGGAGGGCGCAACATTGCATTCTATAATCCTTGCTTCCGGGGCGGTGCTCATAAATTTGACATTTCTTCTCATTTTACAATCAAACAAACATTTTACAGCAAGCGAAATGCATGCTGCTGGCGAAATTTTATGGTTGCAGTTTTCGGCAACAGCAAATATTAAGTATTTTCCAACTTACCTGAAGAACGTTCTTAATCAAATTTCGACAGAAGAATCAAGAATGATAGAAAGAGAGAGATTGCGCCTTCCGAAATTGCCGTTTCGTAAGACTCCATCTATAAATAAACAAGAGGAAGAAGAATAGTAGGCGAAAGCAATAGATACAACCAAGTGCAAGAAATTATACGCACACGCACATACTTTCTTGCCACGGTATCTTCCCCATAAATACATACATAAATCACAATATAGGGAGCTGACGTCAGGATAAAGTAACTGTTTTTTAATGGTGCCACCTTCAGTAGTCAATTCCCCTTGTTGAAGAACAATAACAAAGTTTAAGTCAGGTTATATTGCGGTGGCCCGCCACAAAAGTCAAATAGCCCTTTGTGATGCCGTTTGAGCGGATTTTAACTTTTTCCTTTTCGTTGTTCTTGAGGTGTAACTAACGCGTGTGGCCAACCGTGGATCAGAGGTTCCGCCACAAGACACAGAGCCAATAATCGGAATCAATTCCGCAGGAATCATGAAGTGGCTCAGCGATTATGAATGCAATTTATATAAAGAGCGATGGTCCGGTCCACAAGGCTGCAGAACAAAAAAGTGTTTTGTGATAAGTCCGAACAGAAAACTGTCAAACTTTGCACTAAAATTTGGAAGGAAAGACGTTCGGTTGATGGTCGGTATTATACAGGGCACAACCCATCGGGTCAGCATATGTTCATCATTGGCATCATTGAGGACCCAATGTGCCTGTCTTGCTTGGAGGAGGCGGATAGCACTGAGCACTTTATCTGTGAGTGTCCTGCCTTTGCTAGAGAAAGGCTACAGGTTTTGGGTTCCGATGTCGTGAGAATGAGTGAAATTTGTTCTCTAAAACTGGAGGGCCTGTTCCATGGCCTGTTTTCTAGTCTCTCATAGTTTGTTTTTAGATACTTTGAAGTTTCATATGACTTTCAAGTGAAACTTTATCAATTTCAAGGGCTATTTACATTTAGAAAAGTCTTCTGCTAGCCAGTCAACGAAATATTTGCCCTAAAGTTTATGCGACTCTGTTTCAAATCAATGTTTCAATCTATTATCCGGCTCTTGTTTTATACTGGCCCACATTTTGATGAGTTTTTAAAAATTTACTAGATTTTTAAGTAAATTTTAAACAAAGCATCAACGTTTAAGGAACTTGAAGAAAAGTTTTATACAAAACAAAAGCATTCTAATGCTGCCGATTTTCGTAAGCGGTATGTGTTTTACAGAAGTCAATTCAAAAAGCTCAATAAATCTGTGTACTATTATTATATTCGTAATGTAGAGAGCAATATTCCAAATATAATACAAAATCCTTTTGGAGTTACATAGAATCTACGAAAAACTATTCAAATATACCTGCGTCCGTTCATCTTAAAGAGGTCTCAGCTAATTCCATTTCTGATGCTGTCAATCTCTTTGCTCATTTTTTTTCTTCGAATTTTATTAAATTTGACTGACGAGCATGTCATTGTTGGCATAAATCAGCTTAAGCCATCCACTAGTACTGATGTTGATGCTCTATCGGTTATTCGAATCAAAAGTTACCCAGCTTTTATTATGCCTTCAAAGCACATTTTCATCATTACACAGCGAAATCCTGGCTGGCACTTCGGAGATTCCCGGATTGGTGGACTATGCACTCCCGCCCACACTTGCCATTACAACGTTCACGACCCTTCTACCCTCAAGGGAAGAGAAGGAACGCGACGATGTAAGACAGGGCGAGTCTATCCATGTATACACAGATGGCTCAAAGCTCGAGGCCAGGGTGGGCGGAGGTGTATACTCTGAGCATCTGGGAATCTCCTTCAGTTTTCGTCTTTCAGATCGAACTGATGGCAATAACGAAAGCCGCGACACTGGTACAGTGTGATGCGATATCTGAAAATGACATCTACATTTTCACTGACAGCCAGGCGGCGATAAAATCCCTCACAAAACAGTCGACCACCTCTAAGGTAGCCATGAAATACCGCACATCTCTTAATGAGATGGCTGAGTCATTTCGCCTGAGGATAATATGGGTTCCTGGTCATTGCGACATTGAGGGCAGCTGTAGAGCCGATGAACTAGTGAGACTCGGCACCAAGTTGACCGATGAGTACATAGACAATGACATAGGCATACCCTTACAAACATGTAAGCTACTTATCCTTGAAGAAATCGTAAGGAAAGCAAACGAAAGATGGCGTAAGGAAGCCACCTGCAAAATCGCCCATCAACAGTGGCCGACTCTCAGTGCTAAACGCACAAAATCTTTGCTAAGCCAAAATAAACACAGTCTTAGCACTTTGATTTCAGTCATAACGGGACATTGTCTAATAGGTAGGCACGCCCAAAGGATGGGTGTGCAAGCACATGACTTCTGTAGAAGTTGTCTTGATGAGAAAGAGGAAGAGACAATCTTACACAGACGGAGATTTGCTATTCTAGGGAGACAATTTTTTAACGAATTGGAAGATCTCAGTTCCGCTGAAATAGGAGGTATTCTAAAATTTTTGAAAAGCACACTGGTTGTACGAGAAATAGAGAAATCTCCCCACGAGGCATCACAATGGGCTATGAGCCAGAGTTTGTCCCACAGAACAACCGCTTCAACCTCACCTAACCTATTCTTTTGTTGCTTCGTCTGGTGTTCCCCAAGGTAGTGCCCTAGGTCCGCTACTATTTATCCGCTTCATTAACGATATTTCTTCTTCTTCTGCTCGCGGATGATCTAAAAATCTATTATGAAACTAAATGCCCAGAAGATTCATCCATTCTCCAGTGTGAGCTGAATAACTTCTATAATTGGTGCGTGCGTAATCGTTTGTTCCTAAACATAAAGGGGACAGATACCTTTAAACGACCATATTTTCCCTGATTTTCTTTAAAGTTATTTAAAATGAAGGCGACAATATATTTTTTTCAAAATTGGCATACAGTTTATTTTAATGTAATTAATGTATTTTAATGTATAATAATATAACATTTTTTTTTTATTTTAACCATTTAAAATGGCGGATGTACACTCAATTCTTCCAAGAAGGGCGCAGCAGGGCTTCTCAATCGGGCATTGTAGCATCGGCGTCAGTGACCTGAATACAAAAAAAACCAAAAATGTCATAATTTCGATACGAATTTAAAAAAATTTAAAAAAATCGCGGAATTAAATGCTTAAAAAGCAAAAAAATAAATTTTGGGGTGAATTTTCCTACTATTTTTGCTTCGAAAAAATTATTTTTTCGAAAAAGGCATAATTCAGGTTCTATGCCGTTAATGTGCCGAATTATCTCATCCTTTAGCTCTTGAATTGTTGCTGACTTATCGACGTACACCTTTTCTTTCAAATAACTCCAAAGAAAGAAGTCCAACGGTGTCAAATCACATGATCTTGGCGGCCAATTGACATCGCCGAGACGTGAGATTATTCGGCCATCAAATTTTTCTCGCAAAAGAGCCATTGTTTCGTTAGCTGTGTGACAAGTGGCACCGTCCTGTTGAGACCACATATCGTTCATATCCATATCTTCCAATTCGGGCCATAAAAAGTTCGTCATCATCTCACGATAGCGAACACTATTCACAGTAACTACCTGACCGGCCTCATTCGGCCTCATTTTGGAAAAAATACTGCCCAATGATGCCGCCGGCCCATAAACCGCACCAAACAGTCACTCTTTGTGGGTGCATTGGTTTTTTGGCAATCACTCTTGGATTATCATTCGCCCAAATGTGGCAATTCTGTTTATTGACGAATCCACTGAGGTGAAAAAGTGCCTCATCACTGAAGATGATTTTATTCACGAAGTGCGTGATTTGAATGCCCGTTTTCATAATAAGCCTGAATAACTTTAACATGTTGGTCAATTGTGTATGTTTCTTTTCATGGTTCAAAGTGAGTTAGACTGCAATTAAAAAATGTCAAATGAAATGCAGAAAAAAGCTTGACGTTTAGGTGTGCCACATTCTAAAAGGATGCATAAAGGAAAGATTAAAATGTTAATATAATTTTATGAAAAAAAATGTTTTCGAAATTTTACAGGTATCTGTCCGCTTAATAAATGTCACTATACTTCGTATGCGAAAGTTTTTAATGTTGTTCCAACAGCTTATTACATCTCGAGCTGGCCGCGAAAGTTAATTAGTGAATTAAAGGACCTGGGTGTTTCTTTTGACTCCAAGCTCAACTTCACCACCCACATAAACTTTATTCTTTCTAAATCGTTCGCAATGTTAGCCTTTATTCGTCGAAATAGTTTTTTGTTTTCTAATTCCTATACTCTCAATCGGTTGTACTCGTCCTTAGTTCGGTCCAGGTTAGAATACGCGGTATTCGTTTGGAGACCGTTTCATGCAGTCTCTATTAATAGATTAGAGTTTGTTCAGAGCGCTTTTGTGCGTTTGCTTTGCGCTCGATGAAATTCGGCGATCCTATTCCCGCTCATCGGTCTCGTTGCTTATTAATAAATCTACTGTCCTCATAGTCTAGGCGTGCTCTCTTGTCGATGTGTTTTGTCTTCGATATTTGTGCGGCTCAATAGATTGTCCGTATCTGCTCAATAAAATTAATTTTAATGTTCCCTTACGCATTTTCCGTTGAAATTAACTGTTTTTTGTGGGTATTGCTAAAACCGTTTATGGAATGAATGCTCCTTTTAGAAGGCCGCTATCTCAATTTATTCTGCTTCCTTAGTGTTTGATTTCTCTTACTCTAAGTTTACTTCTAAGATGTCACTTGTAAGACTCTTGTCATAAGGTCTATGTAATAGTCTGTGAGCTTCTTGTTTGTTGATTAAATAAATAAATTTGTGGAAGAACCTGAAGACGCCTGCCACAAATAAGAGGTTGAGCTCGACCAAACACCTAACGAAAGTGTACGCGCATTTTTATTATTTTTTTTAATAAATTTTAGCGGTATTAATATTTAGAAACCGCATAACTCGCTTTTTTCTTTTTAGTTAAGTTTTAAAATTATTTAAAATATTGAAAAATGCACCTAATTCTGTTTTTACACGTCTTTTTTACACGGTTTTGATATAACACGGTTTGAAAATAAAATATTTTTAATTTTTTACACGATTTTATTCCATTTAGCAGGATTTACAATTTTTTGTGCTTAAATTTTTTTTTTGTCAAATTAAATTTTTTCGAAATATGTTCATATTACAAATTTAGGGGAATTCCCTTTTTGTGCATGCAAGCAAATTTACTGGTCGGAGCAATTGAAATGTGTTAATATTTTGTGAATTATTAATGCAATCAGACGTTTTTGGTAAAGAAATTTTTATTGGCAAATTTGTTTTTCCAACGTTACATTAAATTTAACGCATTAAGATAAAAGGTAAGCCAAAAAATATTTTATATTTATTCAGTTATTTATATTTTTAATTTTGTGGAATTTTATGTATCCCTAAAAGAAAATGTCAAAAACAAAACTAAAACGTAAAGCAATTTCTTTGGAAACCAAAACTGAAATTTTAGATCGCTATCGAAATGGAGAAGGCTCAATATTTCTCGGCAAAATGTTCGGTTTAAATGAAGCCACAATGAGAACTATAAAAAAAATGAAACTTCAATTAGGTAATCGGTGATTCCTGGAACGAACCTATCTTTTAAGTCTTCATAATACACTAGAGATGCTACTAAAGAAAAAATGGAAAAAGTACTCATAATATGGATTGAGGACAATGCACAAAAACAAATAATATGAAACAGCAAGCATTTAGGTTTTATAAAATGATAAAAGACGAACAACCCTCTACATCCACACAATGAACTCATGAGAAAATCTACGTATTTACTGCGAGCACAGGATGGTTAACGGGATGTCTCCAAAGGCATGCGATAACATAAAAATCAAGGGGGAGATTGCTTCTGGAGATCAGAAAGCCGCCAAAGAATTTCCACTAAAACTTAAAAATAACTGATGGTGCATACAGTCCAGATCAGGTTTTTAAAGCCGACGAAACTGCTCTTTTTTGGAAAAAAATGCCTAGAAGAACATATGTGGCCAAATCGCAAAACAGCGCTGGTGGTTATAAAGTTCAAAAAGATCGAATCACATTTTTATTTTGCAGTAACAAGCCTTAGATCGGAGATCGGATAATATAGCCCCTGCTTATCAATTGGGCACTTAAGCCTAAAGCAATGAAAAGTGTTGATTTTGGTGCATTGCCGGTTAATTGGATGGGCAATAAAAAAGCATGGGAGACAACTACAGTTTTCACAGAATGGTTCATTAAATATTTTGTACCAGAAACTAGAAAATATATGAATGAAAAAGGCTTAGAATTTAAAGTTCTTCTGTTGGTAGACAATGCACCCGGGCATCCTCAGTTGTACCACGAAAAGGTACAAGTTTTGTTCCTGCCACCGAATACCACATCCCTAATCCAATCACTGGACCAAGGAATTGTCGCAACATTTAAAACTTACTACATGAAAAGAACATCCCAGTAAATTTTGGACACATTGGATAAGGATAAAACTCTTACAGTAATTGATGCTTGGAAAAGGTTTTCCATTAAAGATTGCGTTAAACATGCAGCTTCAGCATTATTAGATTTACGACCATCAACCTTAAACGGATGTTGGAGAGCAATTTGGCCAGAATGTGTAAAAAGTAAAAATCCTGCGGATCCAAATACAAAAAAATATCCCAATATAATTGATTTGGCACACGCAGTTGGTGGGGAGGATTTTGATGACTTGGTATTCGATGACATTGATGAACTGATGATTGATAAAGTTCTTAGCGAAGAGGAAATATTATATTTTGCTTCACAGAATGCGGATTCTATAGAAAGCAGTGGTGGTGAAGAACCTGTAAAATTAATTGCAAATTTAACTCAAGAAGGACTTCAACTTGCAAATAAATTAGGACACCTTTTCATCACGAATGATCCCAACGTCGAAAGAGCTTCACAATTTCAACGTGAGCTGAATTCTTGTATGGCTCGTTACAAAGAATTATAAAAAGAGGTAGTAAGAATTGGCGAACAACGGCTCATAACAGAGTTCATTGTTAAAAATGTAGATGCTGAACGAGCAAGAGAAAGTCCAGTTCAAAATGATCCCAGCGAAGATAGTGATTGTATACGCGCTCGAAGTAAGCGAGTGCAAGTAACTGATGATGGCAGCAATTAAATTTATGTTCCTGTATTTATGATTACCACGTTTTTTTTTTTAATTTTTTTACCTTGAAAATTGAATAACCTATTCTTTCCGTTAGCAACGTAGCTGTTTAACATAATTATTTGTAGTTCCTGAACTTGCCATTCATTTAATTCATATTATTTTTAAGATGAGAGTTCTATCTTTATTATCTTTAATAACTATGCTTGTAAAAATAAACATTGTTCTTAAAAAATCCTTGGTTTTTACTCATTTTTATAGGTTTTAGAGATTAGGAACCAATCACCTATTTTTGAATACGATCAATGTCTTTTTTTACACGGTTTTTTCTGGAACCAATCTACCGTGTAAAAACAGAATTAGGTGTACAATTCAAGCTAAATTACTTGGCCATACAAATCAACTTCAATATCATTGCATGCGCTATTACTTGCATCCATTTACTTTTAATACTCTATTTTAGCCTATATTTGCGATATGCGCTTTACCCAAAATCAACAACCCAAAATTAATCTCTTCAACTCACTGCTAACTTATAACAAGTTTTCACAATAAGTTTGCTTCGTTTGCCTTACCCAAGGTTGACTATTCCCACGGGAGCTGCCTAATTTGAAACTATAAATATGCTTATGATAATATCTGTGGTAGATTTGGGAGATGGTCGTGCTGTGGTGATAACAAACATATGGTTTTCGTTAACGAGAATGAGCGCAAAATCCAACAAAAATCCATCTACAAATTCACCACATATTCGTTGCTCAACAAATGGAGGAGAAATCACGAATGAGATTGGGGAGCGTGAAAGTTCACCTTCAGCATCCAACAAAAATCCGTCTACAAATTTACCACGTATTCGTTATTCAACAAATGGAGGGAAAATATTTGTTATTCAACAAATCGAGGGGAAATCACGAATGAGATAGGAGAGCGTGAAAGTTCACCTTGGCTGTATTATATGGCATAAGGGGTAAGTGACTGAATCTTGTAAATTACTGAGTGGGGTAAGTTACGTGTTTAGCTAATTCTATTAGGAACTGCCATTGCAAACCTTTTCTGAAGTTAATGAATGAATGAGCTATGCAATAAAGAAGTGCATATAATAAATATTTAAAAATTTTAAAGGAGGTAAAATTAGTGGTTTTTAGTGCTCTCATTATTGGTATACTTGTAGATGATGAATTATAATGATTAATGAGTTAATGGATTGCGGAACTTTGTATACCTTAAAGTGATCAGCTTATTTCTCTATTTCCCACTTTTAAAAAAATATCAAATACATGAAGTGAATATGAATGGATAACTAAAACTAAAAACTAAGTTGCTGTGACTGCCTATATTAGATTTTCCAACTAAGAAATCAACGAAATGTAAGCAAACACACAACCATATGACCACGGTGGCCCTCCTTCACTAGATTGCTAATGTTCTTGCATATGTAAAGCTCGGCATCCCTAATCCTACTTCTATATCTGCTTGCCATTCATTTTGTTACAGCCTTTAAAGTCGTAAAAAATCATCGATTTCAATTAAAAAGGATTACTTTTGTACTGCAATATTTTGAATTAAAATAAATAGCATAATTAATTAAAAAGCTGGCTGTGGGTCGTAGTCATACCTACATACATATGAAAAAATGAAGAAGGATGCTAAAGGATGCTTAAGTCAATAAATAAAGCAATCAAATGTAGAAAACTGAAAAACCATAAAAACTAAAAACAACACAAAAATTTTATTTTTTAAATAAACTGTAACTGTATTCTATTTAAATTTAAAAAAATCTTACACCGATTTAATAAATATAAAATAAATAAATATAAACTTTAATAAATATAAATACAAAATAATTTTTGTCTCCCGATAAATTAAATAAATAAAGAAATATTCCTAAAATATGTTCATTAACAACAACTTTTTTAAATAATCACTTTTTTCTATATAAATAAAAAAAAAATTTTTCTCCTAAAAAAATTAGATAAATAAGGAAATATTCATAAAAAATATTTAATTAATAACTATTTTTAAATATGTAATACTTTTTTCTATTTAAATTCATATAACTATTTGTTCTCTTTTAAATCACCTTTTTCTATATAAATAAAAAAAAAATTTGGTCCTAAAAAAATTAGATAAATAACGAAGTATTAAAAAAAAATATTTAATTAATAACTATTTTTAAATAACACTTTTTTCTATATACTATAAATTCAAGTAAATTTTTCTTCTCTTTTAAAACACTTTTTTATATAAATAAATAAAAAATGTTGCTCCTCAAATATATAAATAAATAAAGAAATATTCGTAAAAATATAATAATTAAAACTTATTTTTAAATAAAATCTTTGTTCTATTTAAATTCAAATAATTTTCTGTTCTCTTTTAAATCACCTTTTTCTATATAAATAAAAAACAATTTTTTGCTCCTCAAAAAATTAAATAAATGAAGCAATATTCCTAAGAAAATATATCTAATGTAATTTCTAATTAATAACAGTTTCTTAAAAAAAACCCTTTTTAACACACTTTTATTAGGTCGGGTTGTAAGTATGTATGTATGTATGTATGTAACGGAATCTTTGAGCTTAATTTTCACTGGCTTCTAAAAATCTGATCGACTTGAAATTTTGCATACCTATCAAGGACTGATGACAATGCAATAATTTGATAAAAGTTTTCCATTATCCTTATTAGAATTGCCAGGATTAATATTTTCTTTTTTTACTCGTGGGCAAAAAGTAAGGTGAATTTGGTTGTAAAATGAAAAATCTTTATTTATTCTTGTAAATCAATTTCATCCCCTTCATAATAATCTGCTCTCGATAAAATACACTTATGCCAACGATTTTTCCAATCCCCGAAACATGCCAAATAGTCCATTTCCGGTATAGCCATCAGCACCTTCTTCGATTCAGCTTTTATCTCCTCAATCGACTCGAAACGCATTCCCCGGATTGGTCTCTTGAGTTTTGGGAATAGCCAGAAGTCACACGGAGCCAAATCAGGCGAATACGGTGGTTGCGGAACGATATGCGTGGAATTTTTGGCGAAATGGTCACGAAGAACGAGTGCAGTGTGAGACGGTGCATTATCGTGATGCAAAAACCAAGAGATGTTGGCCCATAATTCTGGTCTTTTTTAGATGAATTGCTTCACGTAAACGACGCATAACGCTCAAATAATATTCCTTATTAACAGTTTGGCTAGGTGGAAGGAATTCATAGTGCACCACACCTCGAAAATCGAAAAAAACTGGCCAATGGAACGGGGTAGCCGTTTCTCAGGCTCCCTCCACGAAATAAGTTCTTCATCCCGATTACTTCTTTATCACGGCCGATAACTGCATAGCTTTAGACTCACAGTCGATAAGAAAGGAATTAAATATAACACGAATATGTCGAATCATTAATTCACTGCCTGCAATGATAACAATAATTTTCATTCACAATAAAAAATAGTTTAAAAAAAAACTAAAAAACACGCTTTTTTGCTAATCGAACTAAAAAGTAGAAAATAAAACATAGCTTAAAAAAACTAAAAAACACGCTTTTATTGCCAATCGAACTAAAAAGTATAAAATAAATTTTAATGACAAAGAGACCTATAATGAAGTAATAGCAAATCGAACGATCAGTCATAGTCAACTACCTCAGAACAGAATTATAACAAAAATTAAGATACAAATAGAATAATTCAAATTAGAGTTAAAAGCGTGGGATGCATTTTGCTTCACTTTCATAACCTTCTGTACATAGGTAGTTGCCAATAGAATGATTGTAATATTTACTATATCTGTTCTGAGGTAGTTGACTATGACTGATCGTTCGATTTGCTATTACTTCATTATAGGTCTCTTTGTCATTAAAATTTATTTTATACTTTTTAGTTCGATTGGCAATAAAAGCGTGTTTTTTAGTTTTTTTAAGCTATTTTTTATTAAAAAAATAAAAAATTTGTTACCTAAAAAATTAAAATATGGTCAGCACAATTTTTCTCTATCTGCTTTTTGTGAGGCTGCATGGCTTTCGGAGGCTAAAAATAGCATATTTTCTTTCATTGTTTCTAATTACTTAAACTTTTCAACATATCAAAAATAAATACTTGATAAACATTTTGTGTAAATTTCAATTAAAAATTACAAAAATTCTGCCATGAAATCTAATTTCCTCTAGCTACTCAGAGTAAAGTTTCCTAGGCTTTGTTAGAAAAATTTACATATGCATGTAAATATGTATATGAAATTAAAAGCAAAACAAAAAATCACTTATATTAGCAAATATGTATATAGTAAGGAAATAGTTGGATAGAGGCACCTTACCTAAATAGTATCATAAAATCACAAATATCGGATTTTGATTACTTTGCATGCATTTCGAAATGCACCGGACGCATATACCGTCGTATACAGTTATTATGTGAGCCGTTTTCCACTAAACTTACCATGCAACTGACTTAAAATTTTCCACCTAAAAATTTCCCCTATATCTGCAATATTTCACTTTTTCCTATTGTTGAATATTCAACGAGTACTTTCAACAAACTCAACACTCGTCCCTTTCTACCACAAATCGTAGCCAACTCACTGCGTTTGCTGTAACTCACCAGCTCTATATTATTCGCCTACATACATTTGTATGCACTTA
This sequence comes from Anastrepha obliqua, assembly GCF_027943255.1. Classification (NCBI taxonomy): domain Eukaryota; kingdom Metazoa; phylum Arthropoda; class Insecta; order Diptera; family Tephritidae; genus Anastrepha; species Anastrepha obliqua. The sequence goes on along the minus strand of NC_072896.1, from coordinate 120,190,867 downwards.
CTTATTTACCTTAAGCCACGTGAAATCTTTATGCAAATGCTTTTATTGCCTTCGTCGCCGCCTTAACTACTACCACAACCGACTGCATACTTGTTTTTCCCGGCCGCTTTGGATGTTTGTTTTTATTTTTGTTTGTGTCACTTTGTTCCAGCCACAGTTGATGTTGTTGCTGTTGTTGACTTTTTCCCTCTTGCTGGCTGCCTTGCTCCTTAAGTAGGGATTTGCTGATTTGAAGCTCTGACGTAATTGATGGGTCGGTTTGCATAAGCATTCGTTGGCCAAATATTCGCTTCCTAGAGATTTTGAATGATTTTTTGTTTTTTCGTTTTTTTGTGTCTTTCACTTTTTTGGCTGGCGGCAGGTATTACCTTTTGTATTGTGTGCTTTTCATTATTGTTTTCCATTTGGTGCTTGCTTTCATTTCGCTGCCGCTAACGCATTGTTGCTTTGTGATCAGAATACAAACAACAAAACCTGTAGCATACATCCCGGCGCTTTAATGTGTCGCAAAGCGATTAGTAAGGTGAGGTAAGGCAGGGATAGCTGGTTGTTGTTTTGGGTTTTATGTTTTTTTTTCTTTTGGCTGCTTGACTGCTACAAAGTGTGAGGACATTTATTTGGCTTGAAGTTGCGCTTACTTCAAAACAACAGTCATTTTGCTTGTTGACGTTGTTGTTATGTTGATTTTAGCCAATTTGTTATTCCAGCTAAGCAGGCTAATTGGGTGGTTTTTTGTTTCGCATTGTTTTGCCGTGTGTTTACTTTGCTGAATCGGTGGTCATTTGTTTACGGCTAAAATAATTTACGCGCGGCTTGTTGACGCGCTAGGGGTTGTGAGTGCTGATGCTAGTGGTGGTGACAAAGGTGTTTTATGAGTTAAGTGGCGGGTGTGATGCCAATGATTTACGTCTAATGCCATACCAGTTTATCGACCTATATAAGTACTTAATTTGTTTATAAGCTGCGCTAAGGTCAGCTAATATTTCAAATTATAGTGGGAAGCAGTCAACTTAGTGGCCTTATGGCGAGGAGGTGTGAAGGACCCATTTGCTGTGGTATTGAAAATAAGGATTTATAAATATGTGTAAGCGAATATGTGTATGTATGTATGTATGTATATATGCAGTTATAATTAATATTTAAATTGAGCCATTTGAATGCTGTCATTGGCCTATGAAATATTAGCGGATTTCCCATTTTACCACATCCGCGTTTTTTCAGACGTGCCAATCATTCGAAATGGGGCGCAGCGCAGGCGAGTCAATCATACCACGCGCTGTATGTACTATAAGTATTTGTATGTATTGATATTTGCTTATTTATCTTACTTGGCTAGCGCGATTTTGCATACATTTCTATAACTTATAACGACAGGCGATGTTTTATCAACATTTATGTATCGCCGCGCAACTTGTGTGCCCCAACACACACCGCTTTGCTGCTGTTCAGCTCCATCGAACGTCTCGTATTTAACTCTCGTTCAGCTTTTACTGTAGGTGACATTAAAATCACATGCAGATCACATCGTCATAATCATTGGCTGCATTTGCGTTGTTTTTTTTATTGCTGTAAACTTTTTTGGGCCTTTAGCCGCTCAGCGGTGACATGTTGAACAAGGCAACTTTGTGTTTAACGCACACACGTACATACACACATACATGCATATATAAATGCAACTTTCAGCATCGTTGGGCACCCACACGCATATTCACCCACACACACGCACGCGCACCCATAATGGATGGATCTGCCTGTGTTGCATTTGTTTGCACATTTATCTGTTACAGAAAATGTAAAAAATGTAAATTTCGTTGCATTTGCAATTTTAATTGCATAAAATATGCGCGCAAACCATACAAACACCGCGTCGAACTAGTCAAATGGCGGTATGTTGTGATGCGGCGGCACGGCGCACTGTGGAAAGACTACGGCTAAAAATCTTATAATCGAAGCTAGATATGGAACTACTCGTAGAAATAATAGGTCAAGATTTCCACAACAAACAAACCAGATCTATGTACCGCAGGATAAAGAAACACACGAGCCAATTCCAGCCGAGATTGATGGCTTGCAAGAACAAGAACAAAAATGGTGATTTAGTGAGCGATAGAAGTGAAGCGCTCAATATCTAAAGCGTGGTTAAGTTTCAAGGGCCGATGTTGAATATGAACCACACCTAATCATCAACGACACCGTTGGACTTCTTTCTTTGCGGTTATATGAAAGAAAAGGTGTACGTCGATAAGCCAGCGACAATTCAAAAGCAAAAAGATGAGATCATTCAGCACATTAACGGCATAGAACCTCAATTATGCCTCAGCGTCATCGAAAATTTGGACCATCGGATCGAGGTGTGCCGCTGAGGCCGCGGCGGCTATTTCGCCGATATTTTGTTCTATACGTAATTGAGTCATACCAATATTATCATAATAAAGAGAAATGATAGTAACGCACTGCAACGCCAAGGTGATGATGAAGATATGGTAAGTCGAAGCAAAGATAAGTTTGAGGTCAATAAAATTAAAGCAATGTAAAAAAACATGGACATATCACGGATGAACAGATTTGAAGTACAATTTTTATTCTGATTTATGATTTTTCGTACGGTTGGCTTGTTTTTTTGGCCATAAACATTTCTTCAACTAAGAGAAATAAGGTAAATAAAAATAAGAAAGCCTTGATACGAAATTCGATATCCAAGAAAGAGAAGAAATTGCGGTAGCAAACACATTCTCTACCCTTTGATCAAAAAGTACCGGGAAGGTGATGTTGACTGTTTTTTTTCGATTGTCAAGTGGTAGTGCATCATGAGTACCTTCCATCGGGCCAGAAAGTCAATAAAGAATATTATTTATCCATTTTGAAGCGTTTGAGAGATGAAGTACGTCGCAAACGGCCGGAAATGTGGAATGTGGGCAAACAATTCTTGGATTTCTGTGTTGTGGCTGAACGAAGTCCATATATTTTTTAATATTTTTTTTATTATATATATTTATTTTTTAATATTATAGGTATTATATATATTTCTTTTTTCCGTAGTACGTTCTCGATGTATTTCTTTATCGCGCTCCAGCTGTCCTCGCGTTCGAGCATTTTGCTCATTATGTTGCTCGGCACGATGCCGCCAATCTGTCACAACTAAAAAACGTGTGTTCAGCGTCATCACTCGGCGTTTCGCCGTATATGCATTTGGAATCACTTACTTCGTGCCTCGAGAGGAACTGTGTTAAGAAGTAATTCACTTCCCCGAAGTTCCTTTGGATCCATTTGTATATTGATGGAATAAGTTTCGCCATCCATCTGCCACTCGATTCAGTGTACCATCGGTTTTGCCACTGCAGCATGGTTTGGCATCTCCGTTCCTCGACGCTAGTGATGGCGTGTTTCTTCTGGGAGTGTCATGCACCTGTTCGCTCCCAGGCCATGAGGTCGACGGGTATCTCCCCGCTGATCACAAAGACTGCTGCGCCAGAGAGAGCGCGCTAGGCTGAGGCAACTCTGAGTGCCGTTGTTCGTTTCACAGCTTCCCTGCTTATGCTGGGCTTTGCAATTTAGCTCATCTCCCCATACTTCCCTGCCATATAGGAGAATTGAGTTTGTGGTCACCATGTGCTAGACTACATGATGCGATGGTAGCCGCGTGCGTATTTGGGCCCAGAAAGTAAGCCTGCAGTCAAGTGGCAATGTGATCTCGTGTCATCAGGTAGACTTTCTCTATCAAATTCTCTCTATCAAATTTCATATTTTGACTTTTTGGGATAACGTAAAGCTATTTACGAAATTTCATTAAAATCCGAGCACTTTTAATTTTTCTGTACATTAGCGTAAGAGGCACGACAGTTGTACAATTTTCACCACATTTCAAGTTTCTGTTTTCTACTTCAAATGAAGTGCCTATAACGAAACCGGAACAAGCTAACTATTTTTGGCCGCAGCTCATGTAAGATCGCTTCACTGTGCGGCGTAAAGCTCTCGGCTGCTATGTATCTCGCCGTCGAAACGCTTGCAGGCTAAATGAAATTGCCGACGTCATAGTGTCAGCGGCATTGATGCTAGGATGAACGGATGGCACATAACATAACGAACATAACTTTAGCTTATACGCTAGCTCAACTGCCATCAGACGCACTTATGCATGTTTTTATCCCTGCGTACAGTTAAGTGAAAATCCTATGCAATTAAGGAAAAAAAAGCGAGGATATTTAAGAGCTACTTAGATACTGAGTAAATAAATATTTAGCTATTTAAGATATTTCTGTATAATAAAATATTAACATTCTTGATACTCAAAACGCTACCACCTAGGAAATGAGACTTCTTGTTCAATTTCAAACATTAACAAAAAATGGTTACAAATTTAATCTTCAAAATAATAGCCATCGCTAGCGGCACATTTTTTCCATCTTTCCCGGCAATTTGTGGATGCCGCGCCAAAAAAATTGGCCGTCTTTGGCCGCAAACCTATCATCGAGCCATTTTTTGGCTTCTTCGTGAGAATTGAAGCGCTGCTCGGAAAGTGCGTGGCCCATCAATGCAAACAAATTATAATCAGAAGGCGCCAAGTCTGGTGAGTAAGCCGCATGCACCAACGGTTCCCTATCGTACGTTTCCAATAAATTCCCGGGTCGCTCTTGTTCAAAATTTTTCAAATTTTCAAAAAATAAAAAAAAAAACTTTTTTCAAAATGTTTATTTTTAGTGAAAGTATTCTCTTTTTTTCTTTAATTTTAAGTAAAATATTAAAAAAAAGTAATTAAATATATTAATTCTGCTTTAATGAAGCTAGAAGTTTTTTATTCAGAATCATGATTTCCGTGCAAGCGAATGAAAAGTAAAAAAACAACTTAAAAGATAAAAAGTAAATAAAACAAAAAAATTCAAAAAGTAAAAAACAATTTTGATTCCAATTTCGATATTTTGATTTCTTTTTAAGTTGTAAGCCTAACAGTTGTCAACCTAAAAGAAAGTTTCTTCTTCTTCTTAATTGGCGCTATAATTGCTAACGCGAGTCGTTTCTTTTTCGTGCTAACCGGCAATTGGGCACACCAAGTGAAGCCAAGTCCTTCTCCACCTGATCTTTCCAACGCAGAAGAGGCCTTCCTCTTCCTCTGCTATCACCAGCTGGTACCGCATCGAATACTTTCAGATCCGGACGACATGACCCAGCCAACGTAGCCGCTGGATCTTTATTCGCTGCGCTATGTCTATGTCGTCGTAAAGCTCATACAGCTCATCGTTCCATCGCCTGCGATATTCGCCGTTGCCAACATGCAAAGGTTCAAAAATCTTACGCAGAATCTTTCTCTCAAACACTCCAATCGATGTTCTCATCGTCCACGCTTCTCCGCCATACATTAGGACGGGCATGATGAGAGCCTTGTAGAGTGTTACTTTTGTTCGTCGAGAGAGGACTTTACTGCTCAATTGCCTACTTAGTCCAAAGTAGCACTTGTTGGCAAGAGAGATTCTGCGTTGGATTTCCAGGCTGACATTGTTATCGGTGTTAATACTGGTTCCTAAATAAACGAAGTCTTTTATAGCCTCGAATTTATAACTGTCAACAGTGACGTGGGTGCTGATACGCGAGTGCGCCGACTGTTTGTTTGAAGACAAGAGGTATTTCGTTTTGTCCTCGTTCACCACCAGACCCATTCGCTTTGCCTCTTTATCCAGTTTGGAGAAGGCAGAACTAACAGCGCGATTGTTAAGGTCGATGATGTCAATATCATCGGCATACGCCAAAAATTGTACGCTCTTATGAGCGATTAAGTTCTGCGGCTCGTACGATGCTCTCCAACATCAGGTTAAAGAAGTCACACGACAGCGAATCACCCTGTCTGAAACCTCGTTTGGTATCAAACGGCTCGGAGAGGTCCTTCCCAATTCTGACGGCGCTGCTGGTGTTGAGCAACGTCATCTTGCATAGCCGTATTAGTTTTGCGGGGATGGTTCCATATGTAGAAGTACACGCAAGTGGGGAAAGTTACTGATCGCCATTCACTTGGGAGTGGCCAGGACGATTCTTCTGCGGATGGTTACTGATGATGACGCCTGCAAACGAAATAAGGAATATGATTTGAGGACGTGCACCATAAGTAGGCAACTGAGCAGTAAAGTCCTCTTTCCACGAACAAAACTAGCAATATACAAGGCTCTCATCATGCTCGTCCTAACGTATGGCGCAGAAGCTTGGACGATAACAACATCCGATGAAGCGACAAGATTTTTGGACCTTTGCATGTTGGCAACGGCGAATATGGCAGGCGATGACACGATGAGTTGTATGAGCTTTATGACGACATAGACATAGCGCAGCGTATAAAGATCCTGTGGCTACGTTGGTTGGGTCATGTCGTCCGAATGGATACAAACGCTCGGGCTTTGAAAGTATTCGTTTCGGTACCAGCTGGTGGTAGCAGAGGAAAAGGAAGGCCTCCTCAGCGCTGGAAAGATCAGGTGGAGAAGGACTTGGCTTCACTTGGTGTGTCCAATTCGCGCCGGTTAGCACGAGAAAGAAAGGACTGGCGCGCTTTATTAAGCTCGGCCAAAATCGCGTAAGCGGCTATCGCGCCAACTAAGAAGAAGAAGTACGATCTACACGATCAGCCAAGTCCAACCTAACCTAACCTTCATTCAGGCGGCTTTAGCAGTTTCTATTCTACCTCCTATTTCATTAGCATGGTCGTTCAGCTATACTCCTAGGTATTTGAAGTTGTTTACTCTTTCTATAGGTTAATTATTTTATAAAAAAAAAAATTGTTTTAGTTGCATTTTGCATTTGCGAAATTTGCCGAATTAAATAACTATTTGAAAGTTGCTTTCAAAGAATACAAATTGTTTTGAGACCGACTTAGTATTTGTACTCCCACAGAAGAATGTGCTTAATTTTTGCTCACTACTGTACGCAGGTATGCTTGGCGTGCGCTTATGAATAGGCTTGGCACAAAGTGGTATAATTTTTTACGCTACCGTGGCAATGGTGCCACTTTTTCCATGCACCTACAAACATACATTTACCTTCATATATTTGGTTATCTGCATACATACGCAACTAAGTAAGCATATATAGTATACACTTGGATGTATGTACTTATACAACTACATAAATACTTGTGTATACAAAGGAAGCTGTGCATCAGGCAGCGCGATTCCTGAGTAACCCGCATCTTCTTTGCCCTGGTACATAAATTTTACACGGCACGATTCGCACCGACCACCACCTACCGGTGTGGTGGAGTATGCGTGCGCCTCTACATTTGCTTAAACGAATAGGTACGTGTGTGTGTATGTACGTGAATTTTTCTGCTTATTCGCCTCTGAGCTGTGAGCTCTGTGTGCTTTGCATTTTGAATATTTAATAATATACAGAATTTTATTATTAATTAGGCAGTTGCAAATATTTGCGCTATCCTTACGATTTTTTGCCACTTCCTTTGTTTGCTTATTTTTTATGTTACTTTTTTCGTTTAATGACAATAATTTTCTTTTTTTGTCTTGTTTATTTTTGGTTAACACAGTGCTTAATTAATTTAATGGCACTGCCAATTATTTGAGGTGTTAATGAATGAGTTGACATATATTTACTCGCTTATGTACATACATATGTATGTAGTGAGGCATGCATTGGAATTCAATTTAAAAAAAGCTTCAACTAGTAGTAACGGTTATTCATAAGTGATTAGTTATTAAAGGCGAGTTTACATTTATGAAAAAGCTTGAATATTTATTTTTAGCTACCAACATTATTTTGTGTTGCTAGGTTAAAATAATTAAATCCCATAATTATTTCAAAATTTTTGTTTTCTCAAATCTTCTGTTTACACTTTATTAAGAATGTACGCATTCGCGAAAAAGTTCACTGCCCGCAGCTGATAATAGAATTCGAGTGTCGAAACAAAGCTTAGCAAATCAATATGAATGTATGTGGAGATTATGTATAAGAAAATAAGAGAATGCCAAGTACGTGTAAGGTATGTAGATGTCAGTGGCAAATAACTCCTCGGGCGGTACTGACAAAAAACTGGACACAAAGTATTGCTGAAAAACTTTCAACATCGATATCTCAACGTTCTCAACAATTAAGCATTCTTGAAGCGTCTGCTTAGCAAATTTTACCCGCGTCAAATTTGACAAATTTTTCTTTTTTTTTTTTTGAAAAACCCCTTATATGAGTCGCTCAATGCACACATCGATTAACTCCACTTTTTGAAATATCTTAAATTTGAGTGTCAAAGCCCTTGATATAGTCATAACTTTTTATATTTATAATAACTTTCCTGAATAATAAATATTAGCACCGTTAATGGCAAAGTTTTTTGGCAACTGAAGCCATTTCGCTTAACTCCATACTCTAATAAAGGGTGGTTAAATTTCAAGGGCCGATGTTGGATGTGAACCACGCCTAAACGTCAACGACACCGTTGGACTTCTTTCTTTGGGGTTATATGAAAGAAAAGGTGTACGTCGATAAGCCTGCAACAATTCAAGAGCTAAAGGATGAGATAATTCGGCACATTAACGGCATAGAACCTCAATTATGCCTCAGCGGCATCGGATGGAGGTGTGCCGCAGAGGCCGCGGCGGCCATTTGGCCAATATTTTATTTCATGCATAATTGAGCCATACCAATATTATCATAATAAAGAGAAATGACAATAATTTCCTAAAAAAATTGTATTTTATTCAAAATCAACACCGGCCCTTGAAACTTAACTACCCTTTATAAATCGTTTCAGTACATAAAGACTTACGCTGCAAACTTCGAAAAAATAATAACATATTCGGATTCGTGTACCGGTCAAAGCAGAAGTATTAAAACCGTCTTAAGTTTATTGAAATTTGTTCAAAGCACGGAAATCAAAGCTGAATCAATTGGCATGCAATTTTTGGTAAGTGGATACAGCTATTTTCCCAATGACTTAGATTTTGCCATTATTGAATCATGTGCGAAAAAAAATCAAAACATTTTTTCACCAGATGATTGGTACCATATAATCAAAACATGTAAAAAGAAAGCGCCGTTTCATCTAATCCAAATGATTCACCAAGATTTTTTGTCAACACAACCTTCAGAAGAGTCTATCATTAACAGAAAAGTAATCCTCACAGGGCTTCCAGTAAATTGGCTTAAAATACGCTGGATAAAGTTAGAAAGATCCAAAACCTCATACAATTCAAATGTGACTATAATGAAGATACAGAATTTCACTAAGAAAATCTTTAGTGGGTAGACCGCAAAGTTTGAAAAATATACAATAGATCAGCCTTTATTATATCCTAAAGGTAGAACTGTGACAAAAGAAAAATGGAGAGACTTGATGTACCTGTTAAAATTCATTCCTCCTGTTAAACACGATTACTTTAAGAACTTGTCAAAAAATCGAAATGATGAATCCTAGCATACAGCTGATGAAGAAGACATTATTTGTAATATTGCTGAATCATCCCAAAGAATAATGCCGCTAACATAAAGCTGCTATAAATTAATTACGAAAATTATTTCATAACCGAACTTCCAACATTAATTCTGAAAAGCTGTCATAAAAATGTATAATAACTAACTTTTTCTGTAATAAAAACTTAAAAATGAGAAGACTAAATTTAATTTTATTACTTTTTTCAGTTGCCAAATCGATTAACTCCATCAGTCACATAAGAACTGTAAAATTACTGACGATTTTTTATTGGCTATTCTTTCTTATTAATTTTATATACCGTTAAATGAAAGCTATATCTGCAATTATGCATTCCACATTATATATTTGAATTCGTATTATCAGAGGAATTTTTAAAAACAATATACATTACATTAATGCGTTTCTCAACTTTTCGTTTTATGCAGTTAATCGATGTGTGCACTGAGCGGCTCATATATTGGGTACGGGAATACGAGTAAGCTTCCGCCCTCGTAAAAGAGGTGTCTCTGCTGATATTTTTGTGTTCGGTCTACTAATATACTGGTGATTCGAAGGTGTATACGTGACGTCTCGATCGCAGTAGTTTATATTCGATTGAAGCGTAAATATCCTTTTTTATCTGACGTCAAAAATGTCTAAATGTTCGTCCCGAAAACACAGCATTTGCGGGAAGTCATGCTTCATTATTATCTTTTAAAGAAAAATGCAGCTGAAACGTGTCATATATAGATTGATATTTACGGTCATCATGCTCCACCAAATACAACTTGTAAAGATTAGTTTCGACGCTTCTAAAATGGCAATTTCGACGTGAGTGATAAAGATCTCGAAAGGGCACCAAAAAAAATTCGAAGATTCTCAACTAATATACAACAATTATTGGATGAAAACCATGTCGAGCCCTTGATGGCATGCCAAAAGAGTTGGATGCTGACAGATCAACCGTCGGTAAATGTTTGCATGCGATGGGAATGGTCCAGGAAGCAGATAAATGGGTGTCACATCAATTGAAAAAAAGAGATATCGAAAGACATTTGGTGACGTGTGGGAAGTTTCTTGAACAGTAGAAAAGAAAATGTTTTCTGTATCACATTGTCACTGGCAATGAAAAATGGATCTATTATGATAACCCTAAATGTCGAAAAAGTTGGAACCTGACAGGTGAACCAGGTCCATCGATAGCGAACAAAAATTAAACCATCTGATACCATCACTGGCGATCATTACGGCTGCAGGCGTTTGAATCGAGCTCTCTAAGAAAAGTGGCCGGAATGGGTCAGTAGACATGACAAACTGATTTTGCTGCATGACAACGCCAGTCCACATGTTGCTAAATCGGTACAGAGTAACTTACAGAGACTGAATTGGGAAATCTTGTCGAACCCGCTGTATTCTCCAGACATTGCACCTTCGTATTTCCATCTGTTCCTATCAATGCATTCATCCCTTATTGGAGAGCGGTTCACTTCTTACGAGAGCATCGCATAGTATAAATCTGAACCTACGAAAATGATCCAATACGTAAAAGGGCAAATATGGGTAAAAAGTTGAATTGTATACTATATTTAGCGCACACTTAAGGACAATTTGCATTTCTCTACTGAACTTTACAATTTGGATTTCTGGTTATTTTCACTTGAGCTCTTCTTTTAAGCAACGGTACTTTCGAACTAGAGAATAAAAGTGATTTACATTTCAGGTAATACTTCATGCTTTCAGTTACAAAAAAACAAACAAAATTACCACTGCTTGTAGTCACTTAAAAATGTTTGATTTTATTCAGAAAATATTTTTGATTAAATTTACTTGCCAAAAACGTTTGGGAATTAGTAAATTTCAGAGGAAATCCATATTTTTCTCTCCTGAATTCAAGCATACTCTTTTTCTATTTTAACCGCACTTTGTACTGTGCGTCATTGTCAGGTAACTGTGGTTCAGAAGGGCACACCGAAATTTCAATAACAATACAATTTCTATAAATAAAATGAAAAAAAAAATTGGGCCAGAAATTCTAAACGACAGAGTTGATGCCCCCGTTAACCTAATTCTAATGAATATCAACTCAACTGGATTGTCAGCTTAGCTAAAAAAGATTTGTGTCACGGAATGCAGAATAGGGTCGGATGAATGAATATTAAGCGACTGGAGTAAGCTATATGAATACTCTGTCCACAAGTTCGGCATGCAATGTGATTCGGCCATGGTAACTGTCGCAAAATCTCTGCCCATCAATATTTTTTGAGGTGTCTTCATTCAGAACATATTGGAAAATAGTTAAAATAGTCGCGTAATCTATTAGCAGTGCAGCGTGCAAAAAGTGGTTACCACCCATACACGCAATCAGCCAGCTCAGATCTCGTATTACTTTTAAACTGATACTGAATGTGAACGTAAAGATTGGGCTCGATTCGAATTAAATGTGTCACGCATTTTAATCAAATTTGCATGTTGCTCACGACGAGAACATTTGCCAAAAAATTTAAAACACAAAAAGCCAATGAACACATGTAGATGAAAATGAAATGAGGCCAAAGCCACGCCTATGAAAAAACGCCTATCCTAAATGACAGAGGTGTGACGCTCTTAGTGTCGAGCACTAATGATATAGTGACGACATGATGATGACGAAAGTGTGAAGAGTGGTCTTGAAGCAGCACACACAACACAGCCAATTTCGCTGCCACATACTAGGTTGTTCAACAAGTTTTGCGGTTCCATAAAAAAACACAAATACACTTTATTATTCTGTATAGTCTCCTTGAACATATAAATACACTTGTTCCAATGAGATTTCAATTTATGAATTCCAACCCTGCAGTGAGAATCTGGAAGGGCTGCAAACTACGCTTCCACAGCTGTTATGACCTCATCATTTGGTGAAATCCGCTTTCCACGCATGCATTTTTTTAGGTATGGAAACAGATGGAAATCGCTAGGGGGGCCAACTCTGGTGACTGCGGTGGGTGCTCCAACAATTCGAACTTTAATTAATGGATTTCAACCATTGTCAAAATGCTCTTGTGACGGTGCAGTGTCCTGATGAAAGATAATTTTGATCCTTTGCAAACTGGGTCTTTTTTCACGAATGTTTTCCTTCAGCTGGTCTAAAAGGTTTCGAAAATGTTCAGAATTTATTGTTTTACAATCCACCAGCATGTAAAAACTGTTTTGCTTTAGAATCATGGTAATAGACCCCCAAGTCTCATCCATTGTGATGAATCGAAGCACACAATCCACTTTATCCTTTCGTAAACGCTGCTGAGAAAGTCGCATTTGAATTCTGAAACCCAATACCTCAGTCAAAATATAGCTTAAACTGCCCAATGAGATGCCTTAGGCTTCTACTAAATATTTTTCGGTCACACGACGATTGCCGAATACGATATCCTGTATTTTTTCTACGATTTCTGGTGTTATTGTTGGTGATTTTTTAAGAGATATAGGAAAGTTTTTCAAAAAACACACGTAAAATTCAGAAAAATGCATGAAATTTTTATTTAAATCGATAGGATAGTCCATATAATTTAATGTTTAAAGACTATTTCATGCAAATGTTGACCGCTACTGCGCTTCAAATGGTCTATCCGCTTAGTCCAATTTTGGCATACTCTTTCCAATGTTTCGGCCGGTATCTCACATATAAATGCTTTAATGTTGTCTTCCAATGCGTTAATTGAAGCAGGCTTGTCTGAATAGACATGAGCTTTAACATAGCCCCACAAAACATAATCTAAAGGTGTTATATCGCACGATCTGGGTGGCCAATTGACAGGTCCCGAACGTGAAATAAAATGTTCACCGAACTCGCCTCTCAACAAGTCCATTGTTACACGTGCTGTGCGGGATGTGGTACCGTCTTGCTGAAACCACATGTCATGCAAGTCAAGCTCTTGCATTTTGGGCAACAAAAAGTTGGATATCATTTCACGGTAGCGCTCACTATTCACAGATACGTTACGATTCGCCGCATCTTTGAAGAAGTACGGTCCAATGATACCTCCATCCCATAAACCGCACCAAACTGGGACTTTTTCTGGATGCATTGATACATTGGTAGCTCTTGCAATTCTTCTGCCTGATCTTCACTCCAAAATCGACAATACTGCATATTTACGTACCCATTGATCCAAAAATGAGCTTCGTCGCTGAACACAATTTTTCGATAAAAAAGTGGATCTTCGGCCAACTTTCCAAGAGCCCATTCACCAAAAATTCTGCGTTGCGGTATGTCGTTCGGCTTCAATTCTTGCACCATCTGCATTTTGAAAGGCTTCACACCTATGTAAATGCTTTCGCAAAATTTTCCACGTTGTTGAGTAACAGAGGCCCAATTGCTGCGAACGGCGACGAATCGATAATTGGTGGTCATCATTAACACTGGCCGATACAGCTGCGATATTTTCTTCAGTTCGCACTCTACGAAAGCGTGTTGGTGGTTTGATGTCCAATAATGTAAATTTGGTTCTAAATTTAGTCACAATAGCTCGAATAGCTGCTTCAGTGGGTCGATTAAAATGACCATAAAATGGAAGAAGCGCGCGATAAACTTTCTTAACAGAACACGCACTTTTATAATAAAATTCAATGATTTGCAAGCGAAGATGTTCGACAGTGAAACAAAACACGAAACGTGCGTCAGCTGTTTAGACCAACTGTTTAAAAAGATAGTAACTAAAAAATCACCCTTATTTCTGGACGTCCTTGACGTGGATTGTCCTCAAGGATCGTCATTTTTCCACTCTACTAACTGATAGCGAAAAATTCTTATACACTTTTAACATTCGTTCATAAATTACCTTTGCTTTTCAACCTACCAACAATAAAAATTCAATCACTGCAGAATACTTGATACTAAATACTAAACTAAACTAGATACTAAATGGCTTGTGAAAAAAAAAAATGAGTTGACAGATTGAAAGCAAGAGTGTATGAAGTGGGCACCAACATAACAAACAATTGAGGTTATAGGCAAATTTAGTCTAAAGTAGCAACGCCCTCTCTTATCGAACCACAAAACTTATTGAGCAACCTAGTATAAGTACACACGCTCATACATACTTGTACATCACATACGCATAATGCATGCTTAAGGTAATGCAGCATACCGATAGGCTTAGTGAAATGGCAAAGTGTTAGGCAAAATGGCATGGAAAGGATATGAAAATCGTATTGAAAGCAATAAAATTGAAATGGAAAAACGTTTGTTGACAATTTCGATTATGTCGCTAATTTAGCGAGCTCACTTTACTCCGGCGTCAAAGTTGGACCAGAAATAGCATGAAGAGATGCTGATACATATTCGTCTCGCAGCATAATGTTGCATATTCGCATATGCGTGTGCTTATACATATACATTCACATTTTACAAAATCATAGACGTTTATGCTGGTGCGAGTTTGGCACTGCACTGTAGTGTGGGCAATTGAAATTGCGCTGCTGCAGCCGTGGAATTGTTTAAGCGGCCAAAAGTGACAGCAAAATTGGAAATGACAGGATGCTGCCGTTGGCAAGCAGCGTTCAGCAAGAGTCGTGCCGCATTGGCTTGTGCGCGGGCTTGTTTGTCGGAAAAAGCGCTTTTTGTCGGCTATGGCTGTTTAAGTTGTTATTTTTTCACATTATTTGTTGTTTTTTGTGCATTGCCTTCTCGTTTTTTTCCATATTGTGGAAATGCTGTTTAAATTTCCCAAAGGAAATTCCACTTTGAATACTTGTGTGCTGTGTGTGTGTGTGTGTGTGTGTGTGGGTATGTGATGCAGACACTGTATTGTTTATATTTGGAATCGTTGGGGATATGTACCTATATGATATTTTTCTTTTAGAAAATTACAAAATTTTGAAATATTGAAAGTGCAATATAATTGTATGTAAATGCAGATTTCTCTTACAAAGAAATGCTCTTGCGGATATTTAACGGTTGTGTTGCAGTTAAGGTGGAAAATGTTTGATATGGAAAGTTGTATTTCCAGAAAAATTATGTATTAAAAGAAATTTCTGCTCTATTCATTTCTGAGTTATTTGCTCATTTGTTGTTTATAGAAAAGTTGTCACGCATTGAAAATGATTGGAAATGATATGTGGTAATGTGGGTACTAAGAACAAGTTTTTGGCGGTGCACAGTTTTGACAGCAATAAAATAATTTTAAATAGAGGGTGAAAAATTTAGTGGTATCAGATTTTTGAATTGAAATAAAACAACGAAAACTCAAATTGATTGGGCAGTTTTCATTATTTTTGATATTTCAAAGATAATCCCTTTCAAATGTTGGCTGCAACTGCGCCGTAATTCGACCATCCGTAAACACCAATTTTGAATGACTCGCTGGAGGGCTTCGGTCGGTGTCTCGTGAATAACTTTAGTATTGTTGGCTTCCAAAGCCTCAATCGCAGCAGGTTTATCCACGAAGCAGTTAGACTTTACATATACCCATAAAATCCAAAAGCCCAAAGGTGTGATATCATATGTTCTTGGTGGCCAATCCACTGGTCCGAGACGAGCGATAAATTGCTTACCGAAACGACGACGAAATCCAATGTTTCACGAAGCGAAGTTATTCCTTCTAAAGTGTCAGTATGTTTGTGTCATCGGTGCAAAAATGGCTTTCGAACAAAGAGCTAATATTAAATTTTGTTTTAAAATCGGGAAAACGTTTACCGAAACATTTCAATTGATGAAAAAAGTCGTGCCAGAGTTTATGAGTGATGGTTGTGAGGACATAAATCAGAAATCACCGAAAACTCCATCGAAATTGTTTGTAAATTTATCAAAAATGAGCCGAAATTATGGTTGAAATTCATGAAATCGGAGTTGCATATCTCCAAAACATCATGTGATCGCCTTTTAACTGATCATTTGGGCTTACGAAAGGTCTGTGCATGTTTCATTCTGCACAAGTTAACTGAGGACCAAAAATTGCTTTGAATTCAACATTCGAAAGGCCTCATTAAAGAGACGAGGAAATACGAGAACTTCCTTTACATCAATGTAACTGGTGATGAAACGTGATGTTTCCAACATTAACTTGAAACTAAGCGTCAAAGTGCCGTATGGAAGACCCCAGACGAGCCAGCACCCACAAAATCGCATTAGGAGAAGTCAAAAATCAAGTCGATGCTCTTTTGTTTTTACGATTCCAAGGGAATTTTCCACAAGGAGTTCGTGCCAACGGGCCAGACCATCAATGACATTTTCTATCTTGGCGTTTTGAAGAGTCATCCTCATCGATCCACGCTTGTGACTGATTTTTTGACTAGAAATCGCATTTTAACCATCAAGCGCTCACCGTATTCATCTGATATGGCTCCCTGTGCCTTCTACCTATTGGAAAATTGCATTTGGCCAAAAAGCTTGCACCGACATCCTGAAGAACATTCCGGTCAATGACCTGAAACACTTTTTTGAAAAACTTTTAGATCGCGCAAAACAGTGTATCGAGGCCAGAAGGGACTTTTTGGAATAAATAAACTCGAAGTTATCAGAGCAAAGCTTCTCTGGTTTCTATTTTAGCTTATATATATATATAATATATAATTGGCGCGTACACCCTTTTTGGGTGTTTGCCCGAGCTCCTCCTCCTATTTGTGGTGTGCGTCTTGATGTTGTTCCACAAATGGAGGATCCTACACTTTTAAGCCGACTCCGAACGGCAAATATTTTTATGAGGAGCTTTTTCATGGCAGAAATACACTCGGAGGTTTGCCATTGCCTGCCGAGGGGCGACCGCTATTAGAAAAATGTTTTTCTTAATTTTGGAGTTTCACCGAGATTCGAACCGACGCGCACACGGCAAAATGAGGACTTTAGGAGGTCAAAAAGCGATTTATCAACTTGAAGATAAAGTCTAAATTAGTTTATATTTTTCGAGTCTGATAGTCGTTCCATCACAAAGCGAATAATTCACCTTTAATATGTTTACAATAAAGGAGTGGGAGGGCCCGGCAGATAAGCGAAATGATTGTACGTTTAATTTGCTTTCTACCGTCGAATGAACAATACGCATTGTTTCCTTCGCCTCGTGTTTAAATATCAACAGTAGTCAATAACATGGAATCTACAGGTATGTACATTTTATTAATACAGTAAAATTAAAAATAATGTAATCGTAAGTATTTAAATATCATATTGCATGTCTAGTTAAATTTCCTTTTATAATTCATGTTTACTTAGACTTACAAAAAAAGTTCCGCTAAGTACCGTTTTCTGTCTTCGATATTTGCAGTTAACAGTTAGTTGGCCGTTATTATTGTGAATTTTGAGAACTCAAACGAACTCATTGTGACACTATCCTCTTTTATTTACAGGTAGTCGGAGTGATCAAAGTCACTCGAAAATACATGTTAGAAAAATGGATCTGATTTTAGTGCTACAAAATGAAAACTTTTATAAATTATCATCGTCTAAGTGTGTGGAACGATTAACTAGTTACATATTGGACAATCATAGTATTTATAAACAATCAGAAGACAGTGCGTTACGAATAAAATGTGTTCTCAAAGTGTTTGTTTCTAACAAAATCTGGGAAAAGAACAGCTGCACGAATGGTGAACCTGGCATTGACCACCAGCCCTCGCAGATACAAACGCACAAAACAAATTCATGATACACCAAAGACTTCTGGTATCACACCCTATTCCCCTGAGGAGGCTTTAGCGTTCATCATTGACTCTGATATGGGTAAAGAAGATTACATTGACATGCAAAGAGGGGCGAAATCTCGGGGTGCCAATATATATCCTGCATACAATGTTATAGCGCAGACAAAGAAACAGTGCTACCCTGACAATATAAAAATATCAGAAACAGAAGTCCAAATCCCCGTCCAAGATGTTCTTGACCACACGGTACGCAGACTTGCAGATGTACAGCAGGATGTACTTCTTACACACCACGATCACGAAGAGAACGCACCCATTAAAGTGGTGTACAAATGGGGCCTTGACGGGAGTGGCGGTCATTCCATATACAAACAATGTTTTGTAAACAACTCATTATATGGTGACACTAACATTATTTTGTGTACTATTGTGCCATTACAAATGTCAGAGAACACAACAAGGAATGGAAAACAGATTATATGGCAAAACCCTAGTCCTTCCTCCTCAAGATATAGCCGCATTATTCGATTGCAAATTGAGAAAGAGACAAAAGAATCTGTGAAGCTGCATTACGACGAAATTGAAGAGCAAATATCGAGGTTAAAGGTTACGAAAGTAACTTTTAACGACAAAACATATACTTTCAAACATTATCCTATATGTACAATGATGGATGGCAAGACTTGCAACGTTTTAACTGACACATCATCAACGCAAGCTTGCAACATATGTAAAGCATCACCCAATGAGCTAAACAACATAGATTTGCTTTTGAGAAAACAATATTCCAAGGCTCCGTTCAAGTTTGGTATATCTGTGCTCCATTCGTACTTAAGGTGTTACGAGTATCTACTCCACATCTCGTATAAAATAGAGTTGCAGCAATGGCAAGCCAGGAGCACAGCAGCCAAAGAGAATATTAAAAAAAGAAAAAACGAGATAACTGAAAAGTTCTACAAAGAAATGGGATTGGTGGTGGATCAACCGAAACAAGGAGGGGGGAATTCCAATGACGGAAATACGGCCAGGAAATTTTTTGCTGAGCCTACCAAATCGTCTAATATAACAGGTATAGATACGGAAATCATCAAAAGATTCGCCAACACCCTAAGCGTATTATCATGCGGATTCAACGTAAATCACGAAAAATTCAAAAATTACAGTATTGAAACTGCAAAACTTTGCATTGATAGGTATGGCTGGTACAAAATGAGTGCTTCTGTCCACAAACTCCTGATACATGGAGCAGATATTATTAAGGAGCTGCCACTACCTGTAGGTTTATTCTCCGAAGATGTATTGGAGACCAGCCAAAAGGAATTTAAAAGCGTACGGCTTATCCATACTAGAAAGACCTCCAGGATCGACACCAATACCGACATTGCGCACTGGATGCTTATAGCTTCCGATCCTATAATTGCATCGAAGAGGAGGAGCCACTATAAAAGAAGGAAACCATTTGCTAAGGAGGTTTTAGAAATGTTGGAAAATCCTTCAATAGAAAACGTCATCAATAAAGATGATGATGACGAAAACGAAGATGATGGCCAAGAACATGAAGATGATGATGAAGCATCCAGATTACACTGGTTTACAGCCAAAATGCACCAGAGACGCCGTTATGAAATTCCTATGTAAAATCACCGTCTGATTCCGAAAATCAAGGTTATTTTTTATTCTATGGTAACGTTTTTGAGATATTTACGAATTACCGTTATTTCAAAAAAACAAAAAATTGGGCCCACTTAATCATATATATCTCGAAAACGAATTGAGCGATTCCAAAACCGTTTAAAGCTTTTAAAAGGTAATAAAATTTCCTATAAACTGTGTGTAAAACACTTTTTGCTAGGCCCTGCAGATTCAAAGATAACGAACTATCATAACGGATTTTTTAAATTTTTTTAGTAAAAATATAAAAAAAATTGTACTTTGAGAGAAAGGATCTCGAAAACTTTTTACTTTTTCGTGTATTTTTTGTTTTCACTCTAAGCTCTGTTTTATTACAAAAAAAATAAACTTTGATTAAACAAAATCGATGAACTAATACAAAAGTTACAAGCATTCAAGTAAATATATCCATATAGTAAAACTTAAGTATCCTACAAATAATAGCATATGTACTGTATGTATTCTGTCTTAACTCTATGATCTTATTTTATAATTGAAAAAGTTATGTGTCTTGTTTTGACGCTTATTTATATAAGGATCGGTTTCTCTTATGAGAAACCAACAGTAGTCACCCATCATAGCGACATCCCAGAATCCTTGATACCGACTTTCAATCATTTTCATTTGCTGGTGAAACCTTTCGCCATGCTCGTCACTTTCGTCGCCAAGATTTTGCGGGAAAAAATTTAAATGGGAGTGCATAAAATGAATTTTTAAAGACATATTTACTCCTGAAAGAAAATTAAAAAAGGAATTAGATAAATACGTAAGTGACACATTAGCATATAATTTTCTTAGGCTGGGTTAATCTTCCAATTCAGAACAAATTTTGGTCGTTCTTGTTTGTTCGGAGCAGGGCAATAAATTTAGATTAAGAGCTATATATTCTCATGTAAATTTAAAAATTTGCTTTAAAATTTTTTGTTTAGTTTTAAAGTTAACTGAGAAAACGGTCTTATATACATATATATATATATTGTATATATAACGGTCTTATATGTGTTTTTTATTTACCCATTTCCGCATTGTTTTTGATTAAATCGTTCTCTATCAGCTCGAAGGACTTTTGTGTTTGCCTAAAAAAGAAGTAACGACCTTTTCAAAAGAGTCCCACGCCGCTGCCTCCACTGGTGACAATAGTTCTTTGAAATGGGTATTGACCATTATTTTCCTTATTTGCGGCCCCACAAAAATCCCTTCCTTTATTTTTGCTTCTGAAATCTGTGGAAAGATTGTTTTCAAATAATGAAAAGCTTCGCCTTCTTTGTCCAAAGCCTTGACAAAGTTTTTGATAAGGCCGAGCTTGATGTGGAGCGGAGTATGAGTATTTTATGTTATCCACCTCAACTTGAAACGCGATTCGTTCTGGCCAATCCTTTATGATGTAGTGGTCTTGACGTGCTCGGCTATCTCATTTGCATAGAAAGCAACAGTATTTTGTGTATCCAGGTTGTAGACCACATAGCTTTCCAACGACTTTTAGATCGGTACATATTTTTCAATCATGTTCTTCGTATTTAATTAATTCAAGCAATTTTTGCATTGTCTCATATGTTTCCTTCGCATTTACTGCATGCGCGATCGGGATAGATGGCTTTTGGTTGCCAATATGCAATAATACGGCCTTTAAACTTAATTAATTGCCGTCTATGAACAATCGCCACTCTTTTGAATCATATGGTTCACCAAACTGTTTAAATAGACCAGCAATGTTTTTGCAATAACAAACACTGTTCTTCTTCGTATAGTGCTGGGAGAATTGTTCGTGACGAGTCCTATAATATGTTACCTTAACATCGGATGAAACAAATTTAAATTGTTGCATACGAGGGGCATGTAGTTCGGCCTTTTCTTTTGACAATTCCAAATCCCTTATCCAATCAGTGAGTTGTGCTTGTGACAAAGGGTTTCTTTCGTTTTCCGTTTGCAATTCAGTACAACATGATGCCGCGTAATCAGATACTGCTGTTGACAATGAAACTGGAGCCGAAACTAAAGTTAAATTTGATTCTGGCAATGTAGCTTCCGTTGAATTTAGTTCTGGTAATGACACTGTAGATACGCTCGCATAGGTTACTTTTCTTGACTTTCCAACCCCAAATACTTTTGTAGTACAAATATAGCAGTCCGTTGAATGGCAAGTTGGTTCCCTCCTCTTCATTGGTGTAATAAATTTCATATGTCGCCTAAATAGATAGTTTAAGAATCATATGTACATATGACAGAATCATATGTACATATGCTACTATTTGTAGGGTACTTAAGTTTTACTATATGGATATATTTACTTGAATGCTTGTAACTTTTGTATTAGTTCATCGAATTTGTTTAATCAAAGTTTATTTTGTTTGTAATAAAACAGAGCTTAGAGTGAAAACAAAAAATACACGAAAAAGTAAAAAGTTTTCGAGATCCTTTCTCTCAAAGTACAAATTTTTTTATATTTTTACTAAAAAAATTTAAAAAATCCGTTATGATAGTTCGTTATCTTTGAATCTGCAGGGCCTAGCAAAAAGTGTTTTACACACAGTTTATAGGAAATTTTATTACCTTTTAAAAGCTTTAAACGGTTTTGGAATCGCTCAATTCGTTTTCGAGATATATATGATTAAGTGGGCCCAATTTTTTGTTTTTTTGAAATAACGGTAATTCGTAAATATCTCAAAAACGTTACCATAGAATAAAAAATAACCTTGATTTTCGGAATCAGACGGTGATTTTACATAGGAATTTCATAACGGCGTCTCTGGTGCAGAAAAAAAGTTGAAATTTGTGATCCAGTGTTATTAATCATTATAAACTATAGATATACCTAAATAAGGGTCCAACCTATATATATTAGTATTGTATCATGTATAGGTATTGAAATATACTTACTTTTTTTCCTTTCCTAAATAAATATTTTTTATTTCTGTTAACTGTTTTGGTTAGTTGGTTGGTTGGTTGGTTAAAGTGGTGATTCTTCCAGAATCCAACTAGCGCTTTCGCGCCATTTTGTTGCCACATCCTCGTTGCCAACTTGTTTAACGGTTTTTTACAGCATAACTATATCCAGTCTGTGCGGTTAAGGAACCTTATTAGGTTGTTAACGTCGACGCCAGATAGTTGCTCGAGATTCTCGAACAGCGGTTGGCCCAGGGTTAACAGTCTGTCCTTCCATAGGGCAGGGCATTCACAGAGGAAATGGAAGATTGTCTCCTTTTTCTCCGGTTGTTTGCAACTGTGACAGTATGTATTGTGAGGGATACCCATTTTGGCTGCTTGTTCTCCGATAGACCAAAAGCCAGTTATGACCGCCGTTAGTCTCCAGGCATCCCGTCGTTTCATTCTTATTAATGCCGACGATTGCTTGAGGTTGTAGGTGGGTCATAACGTTCTGCTAATATTGCATTTCGTCTCCACTTTCCACCTACAGTCAGCGATTCGGAGGTATTTTTGGGAAATTGTGCTCTTGACTGCACCTAATGGTGTGAGTACCAATTCTGCAAGAGCGTTATTCATGGCAGATCCCCCTCTTGCCAGTTCATCTGCTTTTTCGTTACCTTCAATGTTCCGATGTCCCGGGACCCAGATTAAGGTAACTTTATAGTTTTCACTCAAGATGGTGAGGCTATTCCTACTTTGTTCCACCACTTTGGAGGTTGTTGTGGCGGAACCCAGTGCCTGGATTGCAGCTTGGCTATCCGAGAGAATAGCGATATTACCCTTAAAAGAGAACTCTGCGATTAGTAACCTGCAAGCTTCCCCAATCGCCAGTACTTCCGCCTGGAAGACACTGCTGGTATTAGGGAGCCGCACAGATTTCTCAATTTTAAGTCTGTAAGAATATATACCAGCTCCAACACCGCAGCCCATTTTACTTCCATCCGTATAGACTGTAGTGTCGAAGTTGTTTAGAGAGAATCCCTTATTCCATTCTTCCTTAGTTGGAAAGAGAGTGGCAAAATTCCTATTGAAAGTTACCGTCGGGACGATGTAGTCAGTTCTCACCGAGATTAACTGAGTTTGTCGCAATAATAGACTAGCATGACCATAAGTTTTTTCTCTCCAGCGACCCGCTTCGTTTAACCTAAATGCACTCATGGTTGCCGTCTTCTTAATATGTAGGTCTATTGGAATAACGTGTGTCAGTACATTGAGAGCCTCTCTAGGACA
This sequence comes from Anastrepha obliqua, assembly GCF_027943255.1. NCBI lineage: Eukaryota > Metazoa > Arthropoda > Insecta > Diptera > Tephritidae > Anastrepha > Anastrepha obliqua. Next base: position 120,167,034 of record NC_072896.1, on the reverse strand, counting down.
TGATCTGATTGCACCGACCGTTATTGCACATGCTGATCTTTGTGTTCTGCCGAGTAGTTTGGTATTGTACTCTCTCCCTAGAGCCTTCCACCAAACTACCGAACCATACGATAGAATAGGTCGTATAACCGTCTTATACAGCCATAATGTATGTTTAGGCTGAAGACCCCATCTTCTTCCAAGCATACGTTTACAGGCATATAAAGCAATTTCTGCCTTCCTTACCCGTTCTTCAACATTTAATTTCCAGCTTAGTTTGGAGTCCAGAATTACCCCTAAGTACTTTGCGCTGGGTGATAGTGAGAGAGTTTGTCCGTTAATATTTGGTAAGGTAAAAGGTGGTACCTTATATCTGGTGGTGAAAAGCATAAGCTCTGTTTTACGTGGGTTTAAACCTAGGCCACAGCCTGTGGCCCAAGAGTTAAGCTCGCCTAATGCCCTCTGGATGATCCCACTGATCGTATTAGGACACAGTCCTGACGCCATTAACACCACATCATCAGCGTACGCCACCGCTTTTACCCCACCTCTATTAAGTTTTATTAAGATTTTGCTAATAACGCATAACCAGAGAAGTGGAGACAGTACTCCCCCCTGTGGGGTGCCTCTGTGGACCTTCTTGGTTATACTGATATTGCCCATATTAGCTTTGATGATCCTGGTTTTTAGCATAGAGATGACCCAATTACTGATGCAATTGTCCACCTCTAAGTCTATCAACGCCCGTTGGATCGCATCTGTACTAACATTGTTAAAGGCGCCTTCTATGTCCAAGAATGCCGCCATGGTATAATGTTTGTTCTCTAGAGAGCCCTCTATTGTTCCGATTACCTCGTGAAGCGCTGTCTCCGTAGATTTGCCTTTAAGGTATGCGTGTTGTGCAGTAGATATACCAGAGCTCTCCAAAGAGCTTCTAAGATATATATCCAAAAGTCTTTCAAAGGTTTTTAACAGGAAAGACGAAAGACTGATTGGCCTATAGTCCTTCGCTGATTCATGTCCCCTCCTGCCTATTTTTGGAATGAAGACGACCTTGACTAGTTTCCAACTATCTGGAATATGACCTAGGTTTAAACACGCATTAAAAATTTCCTCTAGCCATGGTAGGATACAGTCCAAGGTTTCCTGTAACATCTTTGGGATGATCCCATCTGGCCCCGGAGATTTAAAAGGTGAAAAAGATTTAATTGCCCATGCAACTTTCTCCTTTGTAATTATTTCTTTTGCGAGGTGCTGTGGATTATATTGGCTCCGCCTAATACTTCCCCTCCCACTTTCGTGGACGCTGCACCCCGGGAAATGCGTGTTTAGCAGAAGTTCTAGCGATTCCTCTGTCGTAGCTGTCCAAGTACCATCAGGTTTCTTGACCCAAGAAGCCATTGAATGATCTTTGGACAGAACACGGCTAAGCCTGGCAGAATCCCTGGTGGATTCGATTGACGAACAGAATTCGCTCCAGCTCTCTTTCTTGGCGGCCCTAATTGCCTTCTTGTACTGTCTCCGACTCTCTTTGTACAATTGCCAATTTCCTGTCGAGTAGCTGAGGTTAAACGTTGATCTGGATTTTTCCCTTAGTTTTGAGAGCTCACTGCTCCACCAAGGGGGATGGGATTTATTACTAAATTTTATGGGGCAGGACGTTTTGTAGGCCCTACTAAATGCCTTCTCCAGTGTTGTGACCCTACTCTCAAGGCTTTCGGTGAGAGTGATTTTGTGGATGGGAATCTCTCCTATCCTTTTATTGACTATATTTCTGAACCTTTTCCAGTTGGTTCTTAATGGATTTCTATACGGTAAGGGCGGATCAACATTAAGATCCAGATCGTACAGGATCCAGCTGTGATCCGAAAAAGACCTTTTATCAGAGACCCTCCAATTGTCTAACCTTACTGAGCTGCTTTCAGACATAAGGGTAACATCGATCACTTCCTCCCATCCCCTGAAGTACTCCGTACTCGGAAAGGTGAAAGTGGGAGTGTTACCCCTGTTACATACCGACAAGTTAGTGTTAATTATGAAATCATAAAGAGACTCACCTCGGTCGTTTGTTTCGGAGCTTCCCCATAGGGCATGCCTTGCATTGGCATCGCATCCGAGAAGCAGGGTTTTGTTCGGGTTTTCCTGCACAAGTTTACGAGCCTCCTCAGGCGGTGCTGGTCTTTCGTGTGCCATGTATATAGAGGCAAGCGTTATTCTGACTCCGTCAGTGGCTACCACCTCAACAGCCGTCACATCCTGTGAACTATATAATGGAATTAAAAATGTGTTTAAATGTTTTTTAGCTACAATACATGTTCTGGGATTACCTTCTATCCGTTTATAGTAGACATTGTAGGTTTTCCCAGTGAACCCTTTCACCTCGGTGCTCCGCACCCAGGGTTCCTGAATTAGTGCGATGTCCACGTCCTCCTCCGCCAGGAGAACGGTTAGGTTGTCCGTTGCACACCGTAACTGTTTTACTCCTATCACTTTTCCTTTTTAGTTATGTAGGTAAGTTTGTATAGGTTAGAAGTTAGGTACTTACAAGTATTTTTAAGTTCAAACACAATTAAGAAAATGTAGTAGTTAATGTACATAAATAATACGACACACACACCAACATTGTGCAAAAACAACATAATAAAAGTGCTTTGGGTAATAGGTACAGGCTTCCCGAGTACCCATTCATTCTTGTTTATCATTATTTTTCATAACGTATTGGTTAGGAACCCTAAAAAGTGCAAATGAATAATTTTTTTCAAATTTGTAGTTTTTGACCTCCTAAACTCCTCATTTTACCGTGTGTGCGACGGTCTCTCTGTGAATTGCGAATGGTAGTCACGCACCAACCCATTCAGCTACGGCGGGTGATCCATTTTAGCCATCTATTTAGCTTAGTCTTGCTTATTTTGGACTTCACCTTGTATATTATATATTGGGGGTCCAAAGTACCGAAACATATAAGTTCTAATGAGATCGGCCAAGTCAGCGAGTCATCAGCTGCGGTGAATTCATCGTACAGGCTTCGTCTTCAAGATTCTTTAGGTCGATATCCACTGCGTAAGCCTTGTAGATTCTAGTTTAAAAACATTCACCTGATGTCAATCGAACATTTTCGCAAAGTATGACCAATTCACCTGAATTTATGATCACGGATATCAATTCAAACTGGCATTTGCCTACCTCAGGTGAGGATTTGACACCCAGTTGTGGGGTCACATATGCACACAACAACTCTAAGACAGCGATTTATGAAGGTCTGCAGCCTTTTTTGTTGTTGTTTCATAGCCTTCTCGGAGTACTGCATTTACGTTGAACTTAAAAGTCCTTAGCTTCGTTTTCGTAGCTAGTTGTTTAGAATACCAAATACTTTTAGGTGAGGCAAATAATGCTCTGGCTTTAATTATTCTGCGTTCGATGTCAGCGTTATTTGGGTCATTTAGCGACTTAAGCAGGTAAATTTGTTGACATTTTCAATGGGTTGTACGTACAACGTGAATGCACCAGATCTGGAGCCATTAATGGCAATTGATTTTGTCTTGCTAACGTTTAAAAGGAAGCCAACGCCATCTGCATGCGTAGCTCCAGCGCCGAGCTTGCGTTTCATATGCCCCCTTTGTTGCGGCATCTATGCGATCTACATATTAGTAGATCAATAGCTAATCTATAAAAGATACTCCTCGCAGCATCGCTACAATTTGTTTTGTATTCCCATAACAAAGCCCATTAAATTAAATAAGTTACATTGACGGCCTCCTTCATGTCACAAAATTTGACGTATCCTCAGAATATTTCATCCTCACAGGCCATTAACGAGTACAACAAACGTTCAACATTTCATTTTCAATTACTTGTTTGCTGCAACCTTTGTGTTGTTGATGCCTTTGCACTTCAAACACTGCAGGGCACGTACAAACTAACAAACAAACAAACAAAGAAAAAATATAAAATAAGCGAACAATTTAGATTTAAATGATTTCCATTCAATCGTAGCCCTCGTCCTTCAATCGACTCCCTTGAGGTAGGCATAGCAATTTTTCCAGCCATTTCCATTTATTTCTATTTGCAATTCCTCATCAACCACTTTGTATTTGACAAGTTGTTGTTGTTGTTTTTTTTTAGTAAAATCGCTGTTGTCGCTGCAATGCAAGTAAATCCATTTGACATTTCAATACATAAAAGTTTTTCTATGCAATGCAAGGGACAGAATAAAACGAGCAAAATATTGGGCAAGACGGATTAGGAAACGTAGTGGGGGGATGCACATATATTCGAGCCGTTGGAGTTTTAGTTGAAAGTTTTTTTGCCGTCCAGCTTTCATAGAAAAAACTTTCTACTCATCGGCAACTGCAACATAGCAATGACGGAGCAATAACTGTCCGTGTAATAGAAATAATAATAACAACAGCACAACAAAATGTACAATCAACAACTTTTTCACAAATTTCCAAATTTGTTGTCAGTCAGAAATGCGATTTTCTGTAGAATTCTCTGCACGATGCTCTTAATTCCATTAGCATTTGAAGTACTCGCTTTTGCTGTTGTTATTGCATTCATTAGATTTATTTTTGACATTTCATTAGTTGGACTACACTGAACGAAATGATGTAGGGGAGAGCAAAAATATTCGGGAAACTTGCTATAAATCAAGGCGAATCTATTAAAGGTGGAGTTGGTAAATCAGCTGAGTTGCTTTTTTTCTTTCGCCGTGTCCACGTGGCTGTCAGCTCAGAATGAAACAAGGCGAATTCATTATTTGTTTCTAGTTTCTCAATACTTTGTTCTGACAATCAAACGTACAGAACAGTGTTGTTGGTCTAGTGCCACCACCTTTAATGTATGCGCCATGCTTTAAATTCAATGTTTCTTTATACAAAGTGGGGCAAAATTAATCCTCAGTTTTGTTTTTGATTAACTTTTTTAAAAATAACTTTTTTCACTAAATAAAAATAAAAGTTATTTTCAGTGATGGGAATATTTATCTTGACCTTTACCTCCTTCATTTCGTATCTGTTTGTATATTGCAGGTGTTTGTTTGCACAGCGCCATTTGCGAAGATTTCGATGGGGTGATTAATTTTGCGCCACCTTATTGTTGCACATGTATCAAGTAAAAGTTATGTAAGGAAAAGAAAATCGGAGCAGTTATATATACATATAGAATATTTGTGTCCTGGTACGTGTGCCAAATGTCATGTTACATGCGCAAATCTTCAGGCGCCTCATGCGTGAAGTCGGTATTGTTGTACAGAAGCGAAGCATGGCTGGTCTCTAACACCATCACACTGAGGCTGCAATCCTTCATCAACAAATGCCTCCGCATCATGTGCAAAATATTCTGGCCAAATATCATCCGTAACGATGCACTGTGGAGATTAGCGAACGAGGAACCCATTCTTGGGCAAATCAAACGCAGAAAGTGGCGATGGATAGGTCACACATTGAGAAAACCACCAGATAGCATCACGAGAATGGCACTGGACTAGAACCCGAAAGGGAGCAGAGGTCGTAGTCAGCCAAAAAACACTTGGAAAAGGTCGATGCTGCGCGAACTAGCAGATGCGGACATCTCATGGGACGGTGCGAAAACAACAGCACAGAACCGTGTACGATGGAAGAAACTTGTCGAGGTCCTATGCTCCCAAGAGGAGTGAACAAGGAAAACAAAAATATATGGAATATTTCATAGCTAGGCTAGGTTAGGTTAGAAGGTTGACCCAACGAAAAGAGGCTATTATTATTAGGTTACTGCGCACTGCAACCAAAAGCGATATATTGGCCAAAGCCTGCTGAGGTACCCTCTCTTTTAAGGCTTTTTTTAAATTTTAGCACATTCTGGGGTTTGCTTGGTTAGTTAAAGTGGTAATTCATTCAGAATCCAATTAGCGCTTCCGCACCGCATGACTACATCCAGTCTGTGCCGTTAAGGAACATTATTAGGTGGTTGACGTCTAAGCCTGACTGTCGCTCGAGACTCTTGCATAGTGGTTTGCCAATCGCTTCCATTTTCTCTGGTTCTTTACAACTCTGACAGTGTGTGTGTTGTGAGGGATGCCCATTTTGGCTGCTTCTTCCCCAATAGACCAAAAGCCAGTTATTACTGTCGTGAGTTCGCAGGTATCACTTCGTTTCATATTAGTCAATGTTGGTTGTAGGTGGGTAATAACGTTCTGCTAACTTTGGATGTTGTCTAGAGTCTTCCGCAATTCGGTGGTAGGGAAATTGCTTTCTTGATTGCATCCAGTGGTGTGAATACCGATTCATTCAGGGGTTTATTGTGCCGCACTTTATATGGATGCACGGCAGTACCACCAAGCCGTCTTCTGCCTAGTGCAGGATATTTACAAGGAATATGATTTGAATTTTCAGTGTCCATTTCACAGAATCGCCAGATGATGGTCCAATTTTCTTTAAGTGGCAGCTCAGACTACAATGGTCTGTAAAGTAACAAGTTAAAAGCCTTAAGTCTACTCTGCTGAGTGAAAGTAGCTTATCCGCGATTTCTTTGTACGGCGTTGAGAATAGTACTTGTCTTACCTTATCGCTGACCGATAGAATTTCGCCAGTGTTCAACGAATTTCTTCCCTTCCCTCATCTCTGAATAAGTGTCCAGTAAAATATGACTGGTTTCCTCTGGGTTTTTTGGAGTAGCTACCAATTGGTTTTTTCATATACTATATACCTATGTGTTTTTTTAAAGAATTTTTCGTTGGACATTTTTTATGTTTGTGTGAAGTAAAAATTTTAATTTTTTTAGGATAAAATATTCTTCTTCAATAAACTTTTGTTTATTTTATTTTATTTTTTTTATGAAAATTTTCGAATTAAAAATTATCTTCAATTATTTCTAACATTTTAAAACCTTTTGTAGCCAGTTTGCTAATTAAGTTAGGGTTATATTGTAAAGGGTTTTCCAATAAGAGGTGTTATGATCAATTGTTTCGTTGCTTGTGTGGCACTTAGCGCCGTCTTATTGAAACGTTGTCCAGATCAATACCATCCAATTCCGGTCATAAAAAGTCGTTAATCATCTCTGGATAGCGCAATCCATTCACTCTAACTGTTGCTCCAGCTTCATTTTCGGAAAAGTAAGGTCCAATGACTCCGCCGGACCATAAACCGCACCAGGCTTTTCAACAATAACTTTTTGATTTTCTGAGCGACAATTTTGCTTGTTGACGAAGCCACCGAGGTGAATGTAATGACGTTTGTGGAATGCCTAATTCCAAAGAACGACGAGGAATGGGCAAACCTGGGTTTTCTTCAACACTTTCGGCTATTACAGCAATATTTTCGGCTGGTCTTGAGCGACATGCACGGGTTTTATTCTTCACATCACTAACTCGTCCCAACAGCTCAAATTTTTTTCACCAAATTCTGTATTGCGGTCCGACAGGGTGTTTCACGGTGACCCAAAAATGTTCGAGTTTTACGAACCATCTCTGCCAAATTTTCACCATTTTCATTTAGTGAATTTTGTAATTTCAATACGTTTTTTAAGCGTGTATCGTTCCATTTTTATTAATGGCGTAGTTTCTACTTGTCAAATATCAAAAAATGACAGCTTGAAAAGTGGCATCTACCGAAATAGCGGGTTACTCAAAATAATACCTGTTATTGGAAAACCCTTTATATATCAGCTACGAGTAATAATAAAACTAATTTTGTATTTTTTAGAAATTTTTGTGGAATTTTTAAATTTTTTTTACTAAAACATGTTTTTTCGAATTTTTGAAAAACTACCCGATCAGATGTTACCAGTTTTTTTTTTTTTTTTTAATTACTGAGACAATGCGGCTCAGTAATGCCTGTAAGCTTCATAGTGGGATTCCCATAACTTTTCGAGTTGTATTTAAACTCCTACAGCGAACCAGTGAATCACTCTCCCTTAGAGGAGCATTGCCTTTCTAGCTTTTACTCTTCACTAAAAGTTCGAACATTTGTGAACAGCTTCACTGGATCCTGTTTACAGATTTTACCGATGCACTGCATTACAAAATCCTAAATGAAGATGGCATGCCTTTGAAAATTTGGGCATCGATTTTTTTGATAGAGCTGTTGTGACACCTTCAGCGCATACGAGTACTTTGAAGTTCAGTTGCTTTTTCGAGTTTTAGTGAAATTTCTTTTGAGGAATTTTTTGAAGTGTATCAATTTCATAGAAAAATTGTAATAGATTAATAGAACTTGAAAATTTAGAAATTTTGACTGGGGGCTGCATACATATTTCGCTTCTCGACTCTCCCTCTCGCTGTCGAAAGGCGGCGAGTATTATGCGGTCCAATACTTTTTTCTTACTTTTTTCACGATTTCGTTGATTTTTTATGCAGCAATTGAATCTGATGTAATAAATGCAAATAGGAATTGAGGCAGAGATCAACAATAGCAACAACAATTACAGCTGCAATATTAAAAGTACATATATCTATATCCGAGTACGGGTATATTCACTCAAATCACCAGTGCGCCAGGGAGAAACGCAAAATGTAATGAAAAGAATGAAATTGAATGACTGAATGATTGAATGAGCTAAGCTGAGCCGGAGCTGTATAGGGAGGCGAACTTGAATCAGTAGATTGGTAAAAGGTAGTAAATAAATAGCTGGGCGTTCGGTTGGCTTTGGAGTGATTGGGCTGGTTGTATAGCATGACTGCTTCGAATGGCTGGCGTTTCGCGTTCAGGGGCAGTGTGACAAATTTTACAAAAACGTCCATATCCTCAAGGGGCGAGCTAGGCGTGTGGTAAGGTGCTGAGGTTAGGATGATGCGCAAAGCGTGAAGGCGAAACAATTTAGTGTGGCCCATTACATTTGCTCAACTCACAGCAGCATGGCATCTGGAATCCGTTGTACGCCTCATATATGTATGTATGTATGTATGCACGGGCACATAGCAGAATGGCTGTGCAGTTGAGTTGAGTTGCCACTTTTTTGGCAATTCTCGTTCTTTTTGTGTTTCATTTTTTATTGTTGGCAATTTGTATGGGATTGGTAATTGAATGAAATTATTTGTGCTGGAACCAAAAATAAATTTGTTTATTTTGATTACTTTCCTCAATAACGCCCTTAAGCACAATAATTGTATACTTGTGGGCGTAAATATATTTGTGCGTGTATTGTGATTTTTTTTAAAAGGATATATATATAGGTTAACTAGATTGTTGACTTTTTAAGACAAGCTGGGTGTGGGTGCATCGACATCTTAAAGAAGAAAATTTACAATTTACATTTTTATTAAAGCACTAACTAAATAACAACATTTCTATTAAAGCGATAGCTGATGGCCGCAGCTTCAGCTGCGTATAAAATGAAATGCAATCGACTCTCGTTAATTCAAACCTGCGATATTTCGAAGCTCTCATTAATTCAAAGTTATCACGAGTCCCCTACAAAATCTATTTATATATCGAATTATGTCCATACATTTTTATGCACTCGGTAATTCGAACGAAAAAATTATTGCTTCGAACTCATATAGTCAAACACTCGACAAGTTAAATTTGCAAAGTTTCTTGGTGTGTTAGTAAGAACTTGGGACTTTGGGACTCCCCTGAAAATGCCTTTACTGTGCGTGGTTGCGTGTTACGCATAAAATATAGGCACATTTGGACGCACGCTTCCGCACGAATCGCTTCGTTGGTATACCGATTAAAAATTTGTATTAAATATGAGTCCTAAAAAGTATAAATGTTGACGATTGCTGAAAAGAAGAAATTAATTGAAAAAGTAGAAGGAGGTAAGAAGAAAAGCTATGTTGCAAAAGAATTTAAGACTCAGCACTCTCTCAGCCATAATAAAGAACAAGGAGAAAGTGACTGCTTCTCAAATTGCTGGAGCATGGAAAAGAACAACTAAAGGTGAATTTCCTCGTCTGGAAAAGAGCCTGGTCATTTGGCTTAGATAGTGTAGAGGACAAAAAAATTATCTATTAGCGGAACTTTGTTAAAGGAAAAAGCAAAAGAGTTCGCGTCTACTCTTAACATACAAAACTTTGCGGCAAGTGAAGGGTGGCTTACAAATTTCAAAAAGAAAAATGGAGTCGTGTTTAAGAAAGTTTGTGAAGAAAGTGGAACTGTTAATGATGCTGTTTGCTCAGATTGGCATGGTAAATTGAAGACACTGATTGAAAACTAAGATGCCCGATACATTTTTCAGTACTGATGAAACTGGCCTATTTTTCAAATGCTTACCGGACAAGACGCTTACTTTTAAAGATGAAAAGTGTCATAGTAAAGAGAAGTTGCCAGTTCTACTTGCAGTAAATATGAATGGATCGCAAAAACTTAAGCCTTTAGTAATAGGAAAAGCAATGAAATCGCGATGTTTAAAAGAGCGAAATCATTTCCTATTGGTTGCTGTGCTAACAAATTACTGTGCTTGGATGGCAACAGAACTTTTTAACGATTGTTAACGGAACTTTAACTGTTAATGGAAACATGAAACGACAAAACAGACAAATTTTACTATTTTTAAACAATTGCACTGTCCACAACACTCCTCCTACATTGTGCAACATAGAACTCTACTTCTTTCCGCCAAATACAACTTCCAAACTGCAACCATTGGAACAAGGGATCATCCATAATTTAAAGACGTTGAATCGCGAAGAAATTGTTAAGATCGTTATGAAATCTCTCGACAAGCAGCTACCTACGAATATCACGGTTCTGGCAGCTATTTTACTGATTGGAAAGGCATGGAGAGCTGTAACACAACTAACGAACGAGAGCTTCAAAAAATCGGGTTTCGTAAAAAAAGATCAGCACAATTCGCAAATAATTATAGTAGTTGACATCAGCGGCGTGAGTTTTTCTGACTATGTTCAAGTGGATGAATATATAGCTGTCTCAGGATCACTAACCGATGGCGAAATTTTATCTGCGACAGACCCGAATGAAAAGAGCAACAATGAAGATGAAGACGATACTTCAGAATCTTTGGCAGATGTGTCAGTTAAGGTAGCAAGATCCCCTTTCGATAACTTACAAAACGTTTGTCTACAAAACAAAACTGATGAAACATCATATCAGGCACTTTTTCCCCTTAAAAAAATTATTGAAAAGTCTGAGCAGCAGCAATGTGCTTCGAAGCAAACCCGTATAAATGAGTTCTTTTCAAAGATAAATAAATTCGAAGTTTTATTTATTTTCTTTCAAAAATTTCAAACCATTTAATATTTCAAACACTCGATAATTCGTAATATTTTAAGAGTCCCTCGAATCTCGAATTAACGAGAGTCGACAGTACTTTTAATAAAACCAGTTACCAGCATTTATTTTTTTTGTTTTAAGGGTAAACAGTTTTTAGTTTTAGCTGAAATTTTTGTTTTTTAAAGTATGCACATTTTTTTGTTCAGTGAAGTGCTTCTCTATACACTTTATTAAAATTATAGGCATCGCAAATCTGTGAGTTGCATACTCAGTCGGGTATATTCAATGTATAATTCACAGTTAGTACGCAGCTCAATACCTGCTCTTTGTTTAATTATCTGATGTGCCTTCATAATTGTTATCGCAATCAGCAACTGAAGTCGCTTTAATTTAAGTGGATCATTTGTTTGGATAATTGGAATTCGAGAAAGTATGACAGATTCTTTCTCACCGCAACCAGACAAATTAGTTGCTTAAAACATATTCTTTTGTGTTTTTTTTACCTCTCAAACGTGGTTCACTGCAACTTGGAGGCTGAAAGTATCTTAAAAGTATTATCGGCACTAAAATTTTTGATTTGGTTCGATGTGCCAGTACTCCTGAAGTTTTCAAGCTACTCAAAAATTCGACTGCGAACACTATCGTGAACAATTTTCATTTCGCTCAACAGCTGCATCTTTCGAAGTATAGGGGAGACCGGGGATGATTGACTAACTTTTGACTTAAGCTCGTATATCTCTGATGTTTAATTTAATATAACAAAAACAACAATTTCTACCGATAAAAGAACTATTCAGGTACCTAAAATACTATAATATGACCTATATATTCACTATTATAATACTTATTTTGCTGATTTTATAAACCCCTGAAGCTTGGTCAACCTACCCCATGTCCGGGGCAGGTTGACTATATGCATGCGGTATGTTGACTTAGGCAGTAATTAGTATAAATTAAGAGGATTGGTATAAAATAAAACAAGCGGCGAAATTCCGGTGACCCTGAATCCAGACTGTATATTATCGATTGTGGCCGCCATTGGAAGAGAAGTTTTTAACAATTCCGGAATATCATATATTGTGATCGTTTTTCCGGGGTGACGGGCTAGCCAGTTGTCGCTGGCTTTATTGAAATATGTATTGAGAGGGCCGTAAACGCTTCTGTGAAGTGGTTGTAGCTTATGGCTACAGTGAGGGGGGAATGACAAAACAGTCTTTGAAAAAATTAAGCACCTCCATAGATAAATGCAAGTCGTGGTTATCGAAGAGAAGAATAATAGGCTTTTCTTTACTAGGTTTGACGTGTTTCACAAAATCCTTTGCGTATTTCATGAAATTTTCTTCTTTCATCCAGCCAGATGGGTTAGCGTCACCTTCTGAACCTACAGGACCCGCAGTAAGAAAATGGTTCTTGAAGTGACCCCTTGGAAAAAAAAAGGAGGAACCATGTTGCCGAGAGCTGATATAGGTACGGCAATCGTTACTAAAGTGCCTCTTTCAGCCGATGTCATTTGCCTCAAGTTTTTAATACCTCGGTGATCTTATTGATAATGAGGGATGACGTTTTAAAAAATTACTAAGCCAATCTTCGCCAGCCATTAATTTTGTTTTCCAAGATCCAGGCATAGTTTTATTATTCTTTTTTGCGTATTCAAATGCAAACTTGCGTGCCTCATACGGTGTCAATCCATAATAAATATCAGCAGCCGTCTTCAAATAAGCTGCCAGTTTGTTTTCTTCCTCATCGCTAAATATCTGCCTATTTCTTATGTACCCGGCCGTGTCCAGGGCCAAATCAGCTCTCGTGAGATTACTTTCTAACTTATTTTTTAGTTTAGTTACATAACGATGCAACGTTTTGTACGGGATTTGGTATTGCTTTGACGTGGCGTTTATGCTTTCATTATCAAAGATAATCGCGTGGCAAGCTCTTTCTATGATATCTTTTGGAGAATTACCCCTTTCAGATTCTCTTTTGTAAGTCCTCATTGTCTGTATAAATACAACAGTAAATTAGAATGTGACAGAAGACTATAGAGCAATTTCATGAGAGATGATCATGAAAGTAGGAGCGACTGGGGTTGGTTGACTAATTAGTCAACCTGCCCCGAACAAAATTTGTCAACCAGCCCCTGACGCTATTTTGCATTTTAATTGCTCATAATATGCAAACTCTGGCACTAACATAGGAGCAATACTGCGTTATATATAATAGAACTATTATGTTTTTATTTGGCATAAGAGCAAAATTGTTTGTAACAGATACATAGGCACAATAACAATAGTCTACCTACCCCTATAGCCAACCATCCCCGGTCTCCTCTACGCGACTTCATCTCCGTTTATTTTTTCTAAAATTGTATGGTTTGTTACATAGTTCTTGAGTGCTCAATTTCCTACGTTAACAGAGCCCGTTCGTAAAGTCATGAGTTCTTGTGGTTCTACTGCTTTTCGTTTATGGGCAAAAGGCATAATTTATATAATTCCAATTGCAATACTTTTTGTATTAACAAATAAGTGGCAACTGCATTCAAAAAACTTTTTTTGATTAAAACGCTTCCAACTCAAATTTCAAGTCATCTGTACCATTTTATCTGCTATTCACCATTCTCGCTATAAGAATTACCGCTTTAAAATAATTGCAGCGGACAGCGGGTAACGGGTGATTGCGTACGCGCTGTCAAAATTAGACCACATTTAATACCATGAAAATTCACATAATTGTGGCGGGAACGGATTTCTTGCCGTTGGTTTTTTTACGGCCGCAAGATAATTACATTTATTTCTATTTTCTTCGACAGTTTGATGATACAGGGTTGCCTTTCTGACCACTTGATCGCAATTCGTTTGCTTACAAGCAACAGCAGGCAAATGACAAGCCAATAATATTCGATTTGCACAAGAAAACACGCAAAATATCGATAATTTAGAAAGAAGTTGTTTCTTTTGTAACAATGAGTTTCAATGATTTGCTTCACAAACAAAACAAACGAAAAGCTTTCATAACAAAATTAGTTTTATTGTAACCCCAAAAAGTCAGCTAAAAGCCGGCCCATCGCAATAGTGTTTTCCGTCTCCGTTGCAATTGTGTTTAACCGCCCGAATTTCCAACAGAAGTGGATCAGCTGACCAACACCCATCAATCCGCTGTCCCGGTGCAATTCTGTTCCGAACCTTAGGTGCTAACGCCATATACAAATAATTTTCACTAAAGCTTTGTTCATTCTTTCGAATACATTTTACGTGATACCCCTATCCTAATTTCCAATAAAATTTTGTTGTTAATGGAAGCGTTTGCTTTAAAATTAGGTGGCAACGCCATCTAAGTGTATTATTGGATTAAAACTATCTATACCTTTCCAATGAAATACGAGTTTGTTCATATTTTTTAAATTAATATTCGAATTAAGAAAAAATTTTAATTAATTTTCTAATTAAAAAAAGAGGTGGCAACACCAGTTAAAAATATGTTTTATTAAAACTTGTTTAAACAAAATATTTTTTTATTCAAGCCTGCTTAATAACTTTTAATTTAATACTTCTAATATATATCAATATTCCAGCGAGATCTTCGATAAGTCTCCATTTTACAGTAAAATGAACTGCAATTCTATATTTTTATCGAGAAATTTGGTATTTTTAAGTTAAACTTAGATATAAAACTGCAATTCTATATTTTTATCGAGAAATTTGGTATTTTTAAGTTAAACTTAGATATAAAACTCTCACTTACGAGCTTATTTGTTCTTCTTTCAAACTCTTCTCGCCCAAAAGATGGATTAATACGTGAAAGTTTTCGTGTGAAGATTTATTACGATTTTCGATGTGGATTATCGAGACAGGAGTGCATTAATCCTCTTACTTCGACTTTTGGTGTTCACACTTGATCACTGTGAAACGCTGGTACAACGAACTCCAATGCGTTCTAACGTGGTCATCGATTCTTTCAGAATGAATTTCGTGGAAGCCATCCAAGAACTGTTGTTGTGCTAGAAGCAATCGATAATGTTCGTCAATTGATAACGCAAGATCGTAGTATGTGACATATGGCAAGACAGAGGCATCCTTGAGCATTAGTGAGATCAGCAAACATTCAAAATGAAATTTGCATGAACATTTGGCCATCAAACAGATTTACCAATGACCCAAAAAAGACTCGTGTCGTTTGGTGCAAACAAAAAGGTTGAAGAAATTCAGCTGCGATAATTCAAAGTTTGTCTATGACATCGTAACGAATTTTGGATCTATGCATATGAGTCGGAAACAAAACAACAATTAACAGTATTAATATTAAAAGGCTAGTTTAATCCAATAAAAGTTGATCGCAGAAGAAGCACCTCAAAGCAAATTATGGCCTGTTTTTTCCAGATATTCAGTCGCAATTGAACGAGCACCACAAGAGAAACTTAAAATAGTCAATTGTAAGTGAAACGAGTACACAACCATTTGTTTGTCAGAAGTTTTCGCAGAATTAAGGGAAACGAGCTGCCAAAGATACATCATCCTTCACCAAGTCAATACTAGCTCTCACGTACCGGCTCACGCAATAGGGTCTTTGAGCACTCAAATTTTCTCATTAATGGGCTATGCGTCTTATCTGATTGCCTGATTTGGCACTTAATGCTTTCTTTTCTCTCCAAACATTAAAAATAAAATGCGAGGCTAACGCTTTTCCACGACTGAAGAAGCTGTTGAAGTCTTTAAACAGCTCGTTTTAGAGGTGTTCACTTCTGTGTGGCAAAAGTGCTTTGAAAATTGTTTCAAGAGTATCCAGAAGTGTATTGATTCCGAAGAGTGGAAATTTCTACGTTAATAAATTAAAATTTCTTGGCAAGAAGAGTCTTTTAATAATCAATTTTTTTCGGGAGTAACTGCGCACAACCTCAAATTATATTGGGTATGGGAATTAATTTCCGCCTCCGTAAAAGAGATGCCTCTGTTGATACTGAGCGAACACAGAAGCTCTACTAATATACTGGTGATTTGAAAGCTTATATGGCGACCGCCGTAGCCGAATGGGTTGGCCGCATGTCGAACTCTTGATGATATGTCTACAGAGTTGGATGTTGACAGATCAACCGTCGGTAAACGTTTACATGTGATGGAAATGGTCCAGAAAGTTGGTAACTGGGTGCCACATCAATTGAAGGAGAGGGATATCGAGAGACGTTTCGTGGCGTGTGAGAAGTTTCTTGAACGGTAGAAAAGAAAAGGTTTTCTGTATCACATCGTCACTGGCAATGAAAAATGGATCTATTATGATAACCCTAAATGTCGAAAAAGTTGGAACCTGCCAGGTGAACCAGGTCCATCGATAGCGAAAAAAATATGCATGCTTCAAAGGTTATGTTGTGCTGGTTGATCTGGTGGGATCAGAAGGGTGTCAGCTATTATGAACTCCTTAAACCTTCGGAAACCATCACTGGCGATCGTTACGGACTACAGCTAATGCGTTTGCATCGAGCTCTCAATGCAAGGCGGTCGGAATGAGACGATAGACATGACAAACTGATTTTGCTGCATGACAACGCCAGGCCACAAGTTGCTAAATCGGTACAGAGTTATTTATAGAGACTGAATTGGGAAATCTTGCTCCACCCGCCATATTCTCCAGATATTACACCTTCGGATTTCCATCTGTTCTGATCAATGGAGTCAGCCCTTATTGGAGAGCGGTTCGCTTCTTACGACACCATCGTAAACTGGCTCAATGAATGGATCAAGTCAAAAGAACTCGAATTTTTCTTCAAAGGAATAAAATAATACGAAATTCTTCTTTACTTCGAAATTTACTTCTTTACTAAATATTTTTCTTCATTTAAACTATGATAAATTTTCATTTAAGACCTTAATTGAATTTTACTTAAGTTCATTGCCATCGTCGTGTAAGAGCAAATAAAATACAATGACTTATAGCCACTTAGCACGGACAGACTAATAGAAGTTTATTAATTTCGAGATTTTCTGCCAATAAAGGACCCCCATCGCCTCTACCCTTTATTCCGCGAATGGGTCATTATCAAAGTACCGTTCACCAACAGTAATCAGCCATAAATTTTTGGCTGTCATTGCCAATGCCGCCGTTTCCTATGCTGCAAAGGTTGGCAGCATACGAGTTAAAGCGTACACACACATACAAACACACATACATACAAACGCAAGTATTCATGTGTGCATGCTTTGCTCCACCCCACTTTGCTGCTGTTGTTGTATGTATGTAGCTGGGTAGTAAATAGTAGCGAATGCTGCAAAAGTTGGCAATCGTAAGAATCCTAATTTCGGTCAGGTGTTGCACGGCTGTACTAAGCGAAGCGCCACAACCTACACGTTTGTAAGATGCCAACTACTACAAACAATAAGTCGCACATTTGTAATGGTGTGAAAAAATAAATTACGTTGTCATCTAAAGACCTAAGTACCTACAGCAGCAGCAATAAAAACAACAACAAATAGAAATTGTAATAGCGACAGCAACATCGACAGCAGTCGCCACATCGCCACAAAATCTATGAACAGCAGTATTGCATGCAACATTTGGCTTACAGATGTACGTAGCTACTTAACTGTGGCAAGGAAAGTGGCTAAAAAGCTGACACAAAACAAGGCAACACACTCCACCCGAGGCAGAACATTGGCAGCAACAAAGGGATGGTCAGCGTGTGTGCGCCACACAGAAGGTGCCATGCAGTGCAGTGGGTACCAATCTGCCATAAATAAAGGATAACAATTTGTAAGGCTCAACAAGTGGGTAACTAAATCAACGACCAACTACAACTTGCCTGGCTGCTTGCCCAACGACATGAATGCTTGGCTCGCAATGTAAGCTTACATATATTTGGGTGTGTGTGCGTGCTTATGTCTGAGTGGCTACACAGGGTTGGGTCGAGTGGCTGAGGAATTGAACAGGCATAGTTCTTAACGTTCAACAAGCTTTGTGGCATTTTTGTGGTGACACTGGCCATTGTGCTGCCCAGCAGGTGCGACAGAGTAGAGCAAAACGTAGCCAGCATAGGGAAGTATTGGTATGTTTAGTAGAAGAAGTGAGGGTTGACTTACACTTAGTAGATGTGTTTGACTTAACAGACTTTTAAGACAAAAGTAAGCGCTCTGCCTTTGATAACTCTGAAGTATTTGTGTAGCGTAAATTACTATGATACTTAAAGGAAAATTAAAAATGTGTCAGCTGTACTTGCAAACATCGACTTCCATTTGATTGGTGCCATAAGCCAACTGTGCTATTGGGCCAAGTTCCCAGCATCCAACCGAACTCAAGTGAATAGAGTTAAAGAAAAAATGTCCCTAGTGATTCTACAGTAATAAACACGTTGGCTATACCTTATATGCCACCTTGTCTAAAATTTATTACTTCAAAACAAAAATATCCTTTAATATTACGTGTTAAATTTCAATAAAAAATAGCACTAATAATTCTTTGAAAGTGTAATTCCAATGTACTATAATTATTGTCCCTCAAATGTTGCATAAATAATACTTTTTTTTAGTTTCATATTAATACAGTCTGTTACATAAGAGCGTGGTCACTGTTAAATAATAACAAGAATTGATTTTTCGAAAATTCGCAAATTTATTGATAATTTGGTCGTCAATACTCAATGCAAATACCTCAGTAGCAAGTCCAATCTCTTGCATTGTCACTTATGGCCTGTCACCGTCGGGGCATACTTTCCACTAGTTTTTCTGCATATTCTACCGGAAAAGACTTCCAAATTTTCCGAATTTGTCGAGAAAGTTGATCTAAATTACATGGTTTGCGTCTGCGAAGCTGCATTTTCATCAGAACCCACACATTTTCTATGGGATTTGCATCCGGCCAATCTAAAGTGACAACTCCGTTTTGCGCCTTTCACTCGCTACACGCTCCACTCCGATGTTTCGGATCGTTGTCCTCTTGAAGGATTCAGCTTTCATTTTTCTTGATACACCATTGCTTAGCAGATGGTAACAAAGACTTTTGATATATTTTATTCATTTTTTCGGCATTTAAATCCTCGATAAATAAGAACAAAGTACCGAAACCTTTGTTTGAGAAGCACCCCCAAATATGGACCTTGACGGAGTGTTTAACAGTCCGTTGAAGCATCCTACTGGTGGAGGTTGTCCAGGCGTGTTTGATGCTCGGAAATGCCCAGAAGGAGGATTCCATTCCACTCGTTTTTCAACCTGATTTGCACTCAACATTGGTTTTTCCAAAGTACTGCGATATTTCAGTTTATTGGCAAGCAAGTGCCTGCGAATCGTTCCGTAAGATATGTCAACACCTTTTGCTTTCAATTTCACAGCAGCTCCACGTAAAGTCAAAGTTGGATCTTTCGAGAACAATGCGAGAATCTTTTTTTCGTCTTTTTTTTGAGACTTTGCTTGCACTTCCGCGATCAGGAAAATCATCAACGTTACCGACCTTTTTATAGTGATTTATCCACTTGCTAACGAACTGCTTCGACTTTCCCCATATATTTCGCAGCAGCAGTTTGCGTTAATTTTGGTCCTTTTTCATGCAAACATAGAAAAATTGCCTCAAAGCGAGAGGCGTAAACAGCACTCTTTCCAAAAACCACTCAATTGAAGATTAAATTTGACAAACAGCTGACTTTTTACAAAAAGCATGAAGGACTGAGGTGCCCTCTATGTCATAGAAAAAGAAACAGAACGCTCTGAGTAGTAGTAGTAGTAATTCTTTATTTATTTACAAATATTGCCTCTTACATTTCAGTAATTTATACAATAATTCATTTAAATATGTAAATACATAAAGAAAGAAATAATAAATTTGTGGCAACAACAATGTTGTCTGTGACAGGTCGAAAATTAATCAAAAATAAACTCTGCAATAGGAAATTCTCTATAGCGTAAAGCTAAGTATATAAAGCAAGTTAGTATTTTCGAACTGTGGCCATTAAGTAGGTATATGTATATGAGCCCTTGATTTCGAAAGTGGTATAAGTCATATTTTCCTTGTTTCGAGATATTTAGAGTTTTGCATTTTAAAGGATTAAAAAATGTTCTCGTATTATGGAATATGATTTTGCGACAGTAAAGTAGTGCCAACAAATAAGAATTTATTATGATTGTGAAGTTTATAACCATTTTTAAAAGGAAATGTAGTTTTGAAAGATTGAAATGACTTATACCACTTTCAAAATTAACTGCATTACTTTAAAAATGGCTTATACCATGAAGGAAACATTTTTATTACAATAATAATTAACATTTTATTCAAACTCACTTCATTGTATCTAAGTAAATTATTTATTACAATAGTATTTAGGGAAATAAAGTGTTTGTGAAAAATTGGTGCGATATAGGGTAGTAAATCCATCCATCTTTAAGTTATTCTTCTGTTATTATTGATCTAATGGTTGTGCATAATGGAAGCAAATCAATATTTTCGTATATTCTAGGTCTTCCTCTTTTAGGTGAGAGGCCTAATACTTTGAATTCGGAATTGCCATCCAAGGACGTTTTATAAAACATTTTATATGGAGCTTTTTTTAGAAATCTGACCCATTGTATTTTTAGCCGAGACACAGCTTCTCGATTGGTTTTTTTCTTTCTACGAGGGGTGCCTTTTATTTGGCAGGATTTGGCAACCCTGGTGTTGCAATCTGGCAACTGACAGCTGTATCGCAAAGTTTGAAATTTTTTGGCTTTTACGTACTCAGAAAGTTTTGAAATACCAGCGCCATTTGTGTTGTTTACAGTAGCTTAAAAGATTCATCTCGGTCCAAAAATGGAATTAAATCGTGAACATTTTCGTGCGATTATTTTTTACAACTTTCGACGTGGATTAACTCGGCAACATTGCATGGATGAACTTAATTCATTTTTTGGCGATGAAGCTCCATCAAGGACCAGTGTTTATCGATGGTATGGTGAATTCAATCGTGGTCGTAGTTCACTCCAAGACGAATTTCGTGAAGGTCGTCCAAAATCAGTTGTTGTTCTGAAAACCATTGATGCTGTGCGCGAACTGATATTGCAAGATCGTCATGTGACCTATCGTGAGATTGAGACAATCTTAGGCATTAGTGGGACCAGCATACATTCAATATTGCATAAACATTTGACTGTCAAAAAAATTTGTTCGCGTTTGATCCCACACAATTTGTCAATCGCTCAAAAAAAAGGCTCGTGTCGATTGGTCGAAGGAAATGCTCAAAAACTACGATCGCGAGGCTTCGAAACATGTCTATGACATCGCGACAGGTGATGAATCATGGACTTACGCGTATGAGCCCGAAAGTAAACAGCAGTCGACTGCCTGTCGATGAGCCAAATCCAACAAAAGTTGTTCGCGCACGAAACACTTCCAAGCAAATGGTCGCCTGTTTTTTTCGCAAAAACTGGACATGTCGCAACCGTACCACTAGAACAACGCAGAACAGTAAATTCTGAGTTGTACACAACCATTTGTTTGCCAGTTGTCTTCCAAGAAATTAGGAAAACCAATCGCCAAAGACGGATCACTCTTCACCAGGACAATGCGAGCTCTCACACATCGGCTCAAACAACTGCATTTTTGAGCACCCAAAACATCGAATTAATGGGTCATCCGGCGTATAGTCCTGACTTGGCACCGAATGACTTCTTTTTATTCCCGTACGTAAAAAACAAACTGAGAGGTCAACGTGTTTCGACACCTGAAGAAGCGATTGCGGCATTCGGAATGCATGTTTTGGAGGTACCTCATTCAGAGTAGCAAAAGTGATACGACAATTGGTTCAAACGCATGCAAAAGTGTACGAATATAGATCTTCATGGAGAATATTTTGAAAAACAACAAAGTGATTTTCGATGATTAAAATTTGTTTTTGTTCTCTAATCCCGACATATAAAAGGCACCCCTCGTATTATTCGTTGATTCTTTTAGTTGTTCTGCCAAGATGACCATCCGTTCCAGGTATTTTAGCATTTAAGACACGGCTTAATCTTCCGTTAGATATTTTGAAAGTATCCAAAAAAAAGGTTTTGCTAACATAAACTTCTGAATTCCGTACATTTACATGAAACTTAAAACTACATTTTCTCATATATCCTTCGTAATTTCTGGATCGCCTTTGTTTTATTGATTTTTTTCGAACCAAACCATACAGAAATAATTTCTGTTTTTCGAGACTTGCTAATTTCCAAAAATAATCAAAATTATAGGACTATGAATATTCAAAGTATTGTCCATCGCTTACTACTACTTTTTCCCATCTTTCTGGCAATTCACGGATTCCCTTTGTGAAAAATTCGGTCGGTTTTGCCGCAATCCACGAATCGATCCATTTTTTGACTTCATCGTAATTACGGAAGTGCTGGTCAGCCAGGCCATGTTGCATCGATCGGAAGAGATAGTAATCGGATGGCGCAAGGTCTGGACTATACGGCGGGTGGGGTAGAACATCCCATTTGAGCGTTTCTAAGTATGTTTTGACCACTTGTGCAACATGTGGCCGAGCATTGTCATGTTGCAAAATAACTTTGTCGTGTCTATCGGCGTATTGCGGCCGTTTTTCTCGCAGTGCTCGGCTCAAACGCATCAATTGTCGTCGGTAGACATCCCCCGTAATCGTTTCATTCGGTTTCAGTAGCTCATAATACACAACACCCAGCTGGTCCCACCAGATACACAGCATAACCTTCAGGCCATGAATATTCTGCGCCGACGTCGATGTTGAAGCATGGCCAGGGTATCCATACGTTGCCCGACGTTTTGGATTGTCGTAATGGACCCACTTTTCATCGCCAGTCACAATTCGATGCAAAAAACCCTTTCTTTTGTGCCGTTGAAGCAGTTGTTCGCATGCCATAAAACGGCGTTCAACGTCTCTTGGCTTCAATTCATACGGCACCCAATGGCCTACCTTTCGGATCATTCCCATGGCTTTTAAACGTTTGGAAATGGTTGATTGATCAACTCCCAAAGTTTTTGCAACCTCTTCTTGCGTTTGAGCCGGATCTTGATCGAGCAATTCCTCCAATTCGGTATCCATGAACTTTGGCGGCGCACCCTCGCGTTCTTCGTCTTCCAAGCCAAAATCACCACTTTTAAAGCGTGCAAACCACTTCTGGCACGTTCGCTCAGCTAGAGCATGCTCACCATAAACTTCCACCAAGATACGATGACTTTCGGCTGCTTTTTTCTTCATATTAAAATAATGAAGAAGAATTCCCGCAAAAACACATTATTTGGCACGAAATTCGACATTTTCAAGTGTGGTAAAAATATTGTTGTTTACGCTTCAAATAAAAAACTTATACTGACGTTTGTGCCTTACGACAGTAGCTCTCCAATGAATGTTTGGAAATGTGGATCGATGGAATAATAATCAAGTTACGCCATCTGTTGTAAAACCGCACGAACTTATTCATAGTCCTATTAGCTTTCCTGTCTTCATATCCGATTCCATTTATACACTTTTTGAAACAAAGGCAATCTTTATTTTCGAAAAGTTCACCACTCGCATGCTTAGACTCTTTTGATTCATATTCCTCTCCACTATATCTATTCATTTTTCTTATATTTTGTGCATAATTATGTTGATTTCGTGTTCTCTTTATTGATTTCATGTTGCTTTCTTTCATTAGTAAGGGTTCTGTATTTACTTTTAAAGTATAATATAAACTGATTCATCAGAAGGCGATATTAGTCTTATTCGTTTCCATTTATTGGGAGCATTACTTATACTTCTTCGCCGTATAATGTCTACAATTAACTATAAATAGTAAGTTTTTACATTAAAAGGATTACTTGATCATACTTGAACCGATATCTGAAGACATTTACTAATTATTTTGGCATGCTTTGTGAACAGACTGGCTTATATACATATACATATATATATAATTGGCGCGTACACCCTTTTTGGGTGTTTGGCCGAGCTCCTCCTCCTATTTGTGGTGTGCGTCTTGATGTTGTTCCACAAATGGAGGGACCTACAGTTTCAAGCCGGCTCCGAACGGCAGATATTTTTATGAGGAGCTTTTTCATGGCAGAAATACACTCGGAGGTTTGCCATTGCCTGCCGAGGAACGACCGCTATTAGAAAAATGTTTTTATTAATTTTGGTTTCACCGAGATTCGAACCAACGCTCTATCTGTGAATTCCGAATGGTAATCACGCACCAACCCATTCGACTACGGCGGCCGTCGACTGACTTATACCACTATCAAAAAAAAAATAGTATTTAACCGTATTTTGTTTACCAACCAAAAAATAAACACATTTTATCGAGTTAACTTTTATGGCTTACTGCTAATCTCTTCAGATTATGTTATTTTATTAGGATTTGATATGAGATAGCTGATAAACTATGTAGATTTTAAAAATTTTTGACTTATACCACTTTCAAAATCAAGGGCTCATATATTACTTCTGCTTCATTCAGCTTCGCTGCGTTTAGGTTTCTTGTTCTGATCTACTTCAATACCGGACATCTTCCTAAGCAGTGCTTTGAAAATTGTCGTAATATCAGCTAGTCGCATATTTTCTTTAATATATTATATGATTCCCTTTTCGAGTAGTCTAAATGTTTATAAATTCGCGTCGCGCTTAACTGCGCTTTTTGCCTTTCCATGTTGAGATCTTTTATTTTCATTTTGGTAAGAAGTTGCTCACAGTGATCTTGCCAGTCTATAGCGGTGATGTTTTCTTCAAACTATAGACCAAACTCCATTGCCATGTCATTCGGATGCTTAAGCCAAAACACATTATTACTTCAGATGCCGTGTGCTAATTTGTGTGGGAGTCTGTTGCAATTGTATTTATCATATAAATGGTTTTCCAGATATACTTCATGTGCAGTTCTAAAGAATAAATGTGGCTATCTTCTAAATTAGTTTCTAGTGTTATTGCATAATTCGGAGTGAACTCGGGTAGTTTGAGGATTCTTTTCATGAAGTAACGTTGAAGTTTATTTACTTCGTCGAATAAGGGATACCCCCAAACTTGCGCTGCGTAGGTTTGTATCGCTTCCATTTTGATTTTAATGAAATGAAAGGCTTCGCTAAATAATCGTTCCATGTGCAATTAATACTAGCTGTTGCTGAAGTATTTCTGCCACTTTGGCATCGCTAACAGGATGTGCAACAAACTTTCTCTTATCGTTTCTGGCCGATTTCTTTACTTCCTTCGTCACCTCTATGTAGGCTGGCCGAAGGGAGCCATCGCTGATAAGTTGCCTTTGAAGTTCGTTTCTGCGTTGCATTATGCGCCAAGTGGTGTCAGAGATCCATGGTTTGCCGTTGGTGGTCTTTATTGTGCCAAGCTTTTCCTGAGCGATCTGCCTGAGCGTGGCATTTGTAGCTTCCCAATCAGTGTTGTTGTGGTTGATGAGCACCTTCTCGCGAAAGGCGCTAGTTGTTTCTTTTTTGGTCGCGGGATCGCGCAGCAGCTGGACGTTGAGTCACTTATGCCTGCGTGGTGTATAGTTTTTGTTACTGCATTCCAGCTTGATCTTGACGTCACTGTTAATTAGCTCGTAGTCGCTGTCTATGTCGGCTTCCCGTCTGTTCCTGACATCAAGCAACGAGCCTCTCCACTTTCGACTCACGTAAATATGGTCTATCTGGTTACGAGTCGCCCCACTGGGTGAGGCCCAAGTGTATTTATGGATTTCCTTGTGGGGGAAAATTGAACCTCCAATGATAAGCTCAAACGTCTAGCTCACATTAATTAGTCTGCTGTCGTTGTTGTTGCATAATCCTCAGCCATGCGAGCGGTCTGAGATTGGCTTCGAAGAATGCAAGGTGTTACTCATTTTCCTAGAAATTATAAGGCCGCTGTGCAGTTCTATGTTACCACACGCTGGCGTGCTTTCACCGCTGCCGTTCCATCTCATTTCTATGCCGATGTTCTAGATCGCCACCTGCAGAGAGAGTAATAACGTTCCATTGTACTATTCATGTCCTGGTATGTGTGCCAAATGTCACCATTAGAGGAGATCGCAGGAGATCCGAGGCTTTTGGTGCCAACACTCACAACCGTAAACGCAGGTCCCTGTCAGCTGTTACGATCAAACTAATGAGAGTCCCAAGTAAATGAAAAATTACTTTCTTTCCGTATCGTAGACTTTATCGCAGGATTTTTGAAAATTAAGGATTGCTCTCTCACCACACACTGTTGCCAAACAATACATTTCGAAATCATTTACAAAATAAACTTGGAAAAATTTCAATTTTTGTTAAAATAACTTCAAAACAATGTTGAATAATCTTAATTATAGATAAATTAACTATTTGCATTTGTTGGTTTTTGGCTTTGGTTTATTAAACAACAAAAAATTGTAACTGATAAGGCAGTTGTGTGAAAAAGTGTGTATGCAAAAATATCAATGGCAAAATCACACACAAACCGATGCATCCTGTAAATATGTAACTAAGAAAACGCAGTTGTTCACTACGGGATAAGTTTTGCTAAATTTTGTGTTCTCTACGGGATGAGTTTTGCTCAATTTAGTGTTCTCTACGGGCTGTGGTCAGGGACGTTAGTCAGTGCGCGAACCATTTCTCTTGCGTTGGTTACGTTAATATATTAGATTACTGACAGGGTACGTGATTAGCCTGCTGCTCCCAGTCCTAAATAGTGGAAATGCCCACCAGCCGTTGCTTAGGCACAACGCCTTCTTATTGCTTGGAGCGCCAACTGTGTTTTACTCTTTTCAACACAGTTGGTTGAGCACTTCGCTAAATGTGGTGTGTCTGCGCTATTACCGCGATTGCCCGCTTGCTCTTGCTGGCGCCACTGATGGAATGTGTAACCAGAGAATGTTAATGGAATGGAATGGATTCCATTAACATTCTCTGGTGTAACTGTGGGGTTTCCTTTGTGTTTGCTTATTTTCGCAGCCACAATGCAAATAATGCGCTGACTATTGAGCGGGAGTAAAGAAGGAAAGGATAAATTTTTGGTTTTTTAGAAACAGCTAAAGTAGGTAAATTTGGAAACGTGCGAGGATTCGAACCCACAACCTCTGGGATGGCAGGCTAGGATGGCCTGAAATTTCGACACGTCATTGCAGATGCGTCAGTATTTCTAAATATGCAACAATCATGAAAATCGGTTGGCAAAACAAACAAAACTGTCAAATCTCCTCTGTAAAAGTGCTGTAACTCCCTCAATTTTGCTCTGATTGGCCTGAAACTTTGACATATAGCCTTCCCGAGGAGATAGAAAGGCTGACGCTTCTGCAATTACGTGTCGAAATTTCAAGCCAATCAGAGCAAAGCTGCTATAAAACAACTAAGTAGAGAGCGACCGAATTTAGCATTCGGCCATGATCAGTGCTTTAAATTTCAGTTCGGGTTCGGTTCGGCCCTTTTTTGGCCGAGTATTGCTGTAGATATTTTTATGAAAATTTATTCCTATTATACTTTTAGTTTTTATAACATTTTCTCTCTCTCTCGTGCTTACCGGCGCCAGTTGGACACACCAACTGAAGCCAAGTCCTTCTCCTTCGTCTTCCTCTGCTACCACCAGCTGGTACCGCATCAAAAACTTTCAGAACCAGAGCGTTTGTATCCATTCGGACGACATGACCCAGCCAGCCTAGCCGCTGGATCTTTATCCGCTGCGCTATGTCTATGTCATCGTAAACCTCATACAACTCAACGTTCCATCGCCTGTGATATTCGCCGTTGCCAACGTACAAAGGTCCAAAAATCTTACGCAGAATCTTTCTCTCAAACACTCCAAGCGATGTTGTCATCGTCCACGCTTCTCCGCCATACATTAGGACGGGCATGATAATAACTTTGTCGAGTGTTAGTTTTTTTCGTCGAGAGAGGAGTTTACTGCTCAGTTGCCTACTTAGTCCAAAGTAGCACTTGTTGGCAAGAGAGACTCTCCGTTGGACAAGGCTGACATTGTTATCGGTGTTAATGCTGGTTCCTAAATAAACGAAGTCCTTTACAACCTCGAAATCATAACTGTCAACAGTGACGTGGGTGCCGATACGCGGGTGCGCCGACTGTTGGTTTGATGAGAGGAGGCTCTTCGTTTTGCCCTCGTTCACCACCAGACCCATTCGCTTTGCCTCTTTATCCGGTTTGGAGAAGGCAGAACTAACAGCACGATTGTTAAGGCCGATGGTCGAATGGTTTAACATTATAATAAAACATTGTTCACAACAAAAAAAAAAAAAAAATATTGTAAAAGAAAATTACTATATCTATACAAGTAAAAATAAATTTTTTGATATTTTTATAAACAAATTCCATTTGCCTTTTTTTCTTTTACAGGCTGGTTAAATTTCAAGAGCCGATGTTGAATATGAACCACACCTAAACGTCAAGTTTTTTTCTGCATTTGATTCGACATTTTTCAATTTCAGACTAACTCAATTTGAACCATGGAAGGATACACAATCGAGCAACGCATTAAAGTTATTCAGGCTTATTATGAAAACGGGCGTTCAAATCAAAATGCATATAGCGCACTTCGTGATTTTTTCGGTCAATTTAATCGTCCAAGTGTGCGTACAATCGGAAAAAATGTGCAAAAGTTTGAGGGTCTGTAGGAGATGTGAAAACACCAGTGCATGCTCGTACAGCTCGTACTGCAGAAAATATTGCTGCTGTTCGCGATAGTGTGGTTGAAGAACCGTCCACCTCAACTCGTCGTCGTGCCCAACGACCTCTCACGCTCGTCGTTGATGAACATTATGTACGAGGGGTGCCTTTTACATGTCGGGATTAGAGAACAAAAACAAATTTTAATCATCGAAAATCTCTTTATTGTTTTTCAAAATATTCTCCATGAAGATCTATACTCGTACACTTTTGCATGCGTTTGAACCAATTGTGGAAGCACTTTTGCCACTCTGAATGAGGTACCTCCAAAACATGCATTCTGAATGCCGCAACCGCTTCTTCAGGTGTCGAAAAACGTTGACCTCTCAGTTTGTTTTTTACGTGCGGGAATAAAAAGAAGTCATTCGGTGCCAAGTCAGGACTATACGCCGGATGACCCATTAATTCGATGTTTTGGGTGCTCAAATATGCAGTTGTTTGAGCCGATGTGTGAGAGCTCGCATTGTCCTGGTGAAGAGTGATCCGTCTTTGGCGATTGGTTTTCCTAATTTCTTGGAAGACAACGGGCAAACAAATGATTGTGTACCACTCAGAATTTACTGTTCTGCGTTGTTCTAGTGGTACGGTTGCGACATGTCCAGTTTTTTCGAAAAAACAGGCGACCATTTGCTTGGAAGTGTTTCGTGCGCGAATAACTTTTGTTGGATTTGGCTCATCTTGAAACACCCATACAGTCGACTGCTGTTTACTTTCGGGCTCATACGCGTAAAACCATGATTCATCACCTGTCACGATGTCATAGACGTGTTTCGAAGCCCCGCGATCGTATTTTTTGAGCATTTCCTTCGACCAATCGACACGAGCCTTTTTTTGAGCGATTGACAAATTGTGTGGGATCCAACGCGAACAAATTTTTTTGACAGTCAAATGTTTATGCAATATTGAATGTATGCTGGTCCCACTAATGCCTAAGATTGTCTCAACCTCACGATAGGTTACATGACGATCTTGCAATATCAGTTCGCGCACAGCATCAATGGTTTTCGGAACAACAACTGATTTTGGACGACCTTCACGAAATTCGTCTTGGAGTGAACTACGACCACGATTGAATTCACCATACCATCGATAAACACTGGTCCTTGATGGAGCTTCATCGCCAAAAGCTGAATTAAGTTCATCCATGCAATGTTGCTGAGTTAATCCACGGCGAAAGTTGTAAAAAATAATCGCACGAAAATGTTCACGATTTAATTCCATTTTTGGACCGAGATGAATCTTTTAAGTTACTGTAAACAACACAAATAGCGCTGGTAATTCAAAAGGTTCTGAGTACGTAAAAGCCAAAAAATGTCAAACTCTGCGATACAGCTGTCAGTTGCCACATTGCAACACCAGGGTTGCCAAATCCCGACATATAAAAGGCACCCCTCGTATAAAGACTTACATTTACTCGCTTACAAGGTGCAATTGACTCAAGAACTAAAGCCTCTTGACCATTTCAAGCGTCGTCAATGGTCAGAATGGTGGCAGGGAATGGGATCAGTGAATGACTAATTTTCGAAGAAAGTCATCTTCAGTGGTGAGGCACATTTTCACGTCAGTGGATTTGTCAATAAGCAGAATTGCCGCATTGGGGCGAATGATAATGCAAGAGTGATTGCCGAAAAACCAATGCACCCAAAAAGAGTGACTGTTTGGTGCGGTTTATGGGCCGACGGCATCATTGGGCCGTATTTTTTCCAAAATGAGGCCGGTCAGGAAGTTACTGTGAGTAGTATTCGCTATAGTGAGATGATAACGAACTTTTTATTGCCCGGATTGGAAGATATGGATGTGGACGATATGGGGTTTCAACAGGACGGTGCCACTTGTCACACAGCTAACGAAACAATGGCTCTTTTGCGTGAAAAATTTGATGGCCGAATAATCTCACGTCGCGGCGATGTCAATTGGCCGCCAAGTTCATGTGATTTGACACCGTTGGACTTCTTTCTTTGGGGTTATTTGAAAGAAAAGGTGTGCGTTGATAAGCCAGTGACAATGCAAGAGCTAAGGGATGAGATAATTCGGCACATTAACGGCATAGAACCTCAATTATGCCTCAGTGTCATCGAAAATTTGGACCATTGGATGGAGGTGTGCACACGAGGCCGCGGCGGCCATTTGGCCAATATTTTGTTCCGTACGTAATTGAGCCATCCCAGTATTATCATAATAAAGAGAAATGACAATCATTTCCTAAAAAAATTGCATTTTATTCAAAATCAACACCGCCCCTTGAAACTTAACCACCCTTTATTAAAAAAAATACTACATCAAAATCCATTTATTGCTTGAGCCCTTAAAAATATTTTGTTCGATTTCCGTACGATTTCAGCTGAAGTTGGCTTCGCCTGTAAAAATTGATGTTCGCTCGTTCACTACATCTAATCATTATAATTACGTATACGCCTCGTATACTTGTAGGTTGTACCTCAATAATCAGAGAGGACTTGACTTGGAAAATTCTTATAATTTAAATTTGTTTTGAAGTTGTATTATAATCATAAGGGAAGCATATTCAGTTTCAAAAAGCCTTATATCCAAGTTATCTCTCAGTAGACTACCAGATATTTTCAATTTTGTGCATCTACGTTATCAAATTTGCATATCGCTCGTATACTACAATATGGCCATAACTAAAAAAAGCAAAATCTCGAGAAAAACGGCTTCAATATTTTCAATTTAGTATGCCTCTCTAAGTAAAAGTAAAAACAAATTTTCATCTCATGAGGTGCTGTTAATGAGCGACGAGCCAGTTCAACTAATAAAGAGCGAAAATGTTATACGTTTCATCAAAGCGCAGCGGTTAAGATGGCTGGGTCACATTACAAGAATGGACGGTCCGAGGGCGCAGAAGAAAATCTTAGAAGCCAGAGCGTTCAACACGAGAGCAAGAGGAAGGCCGAGAACAAGATGTACCGACGAACTAGAGGACTACATCAAGAGACTTAGG
Source organism: Anastrepha obliqua (assembly GCF_027943255.1). Taxonomy (NCBI): domain Eukaryota; kingdom Metazoa; phylum Arthropoda; class Insecta; order Diptera; family Tephritidae; genus Anastrepha; species Anastrepha obliqua. The sequence continues at coordinate 120,135,378 of NC_072896.1, read as the reverse complement.
ATAGCGAACTGGAAAAAAGTCGCAAGCGTTCGAGACGTATGGAGGTCCCACGTGCAGCAGGCCAAAGCTCACAAAGAGCTGTAGAGCCAAAAGATGATGATGATGATGAGGTGGTGTTAATATATATCGATATGCATTTTTTACGCAGCATAAAAAAGAGCTCTTGGTCATATCTGCAAACTTATCTACTATAAATTTACATTTTTTATTTGGTTTATGACACTACTGAAGTAAATGAGTGATAGCTTAGGTTAGCCTGGTCGGCATTAAGCCCCCCATAGACCTTTTGGTCCCTAGCGATAAGTGTAGCGAGTTTCATCGAAAATATCTTAGGGAAACAATTATAAATATTTTTGGAAATATTTTTCCACTAATATCCGCCCTTTTTTAATCATAGAGCGGGTCACTTTACTTTCGTGAATGCTGAGCGTAAATCATAATTTTGAGCAGAAAAAGTTGTCAATGACAAAATAGCCTAAAATACCAAAAGATACTTGTCTTCGAACCACCCTATATTCGCTTAAAAAATTTCAATGCAAAGTTATTTGAGCAAATATCCACAGTACCTCAAATTGTATAGCTGCCAAGTCGCCATGCAGGGCAGTTTAAGCCCAAAACATAATAAAAAATGGATTTTCTGTGACAATTCACAACCTTTTTGTGCTAATCACTGAAAACCATCTACATTTTATTCTAACTAAGTAGTTAATTGAAATCCACTTGTCAGTGATAAATTGCCTGGTTATATGCCATAGACCGCACAACCTCTCTATTTGTGTGTGGCATTTAAACAAATTAACAGACACCCCCATGAACATTTCAGCAACAGTGGACACTCAGCAACAGGCGCCTGAAAAACACAAACAATAAATAAATAAAAATAAAAAAGGAAGGAGAGAGTTTTTCAAGACAAAAATGTAGGCCAAAGTAGGTCAAAGCAAGCGGGAGGGGTTTATGAAAATATCCAGATAAAATGAGGTCTAAAGTTTGGGTAACAGAAGTTATCAATGGCACAAAGTGTCCATAAAGGCGACACACAAACAAGCAAATGTAGGTATCCACACCCGCTATGAATCTATAACTCGCTAACATTTTGTTGTATTTAGTGAATTTTTTTAATTTTCTTTTTGTGATTCATAAGTCTAGACAAATTGACATAAATGTGAGTGGATGTAAGCGCAAGCCCTGTAGGAAATTAGAATGTTTAATTTACCAGAATTGGGTTTATAACGGAATACATGATAAAAAAGCTATGAATACAAATGCCTGCTTTTGAACAGCAAGAAATTGATTTCACTGAGCTCAGTTAAAATAGAAATTCTTGTACTGCAGTCAACGGTCACATTTGAAGTTTTAAACCTTTGCTTTTGTATGCTTTAACTTTTATTAAGGTCAGTAAGGAATAATGAATAATTTGCATTTGCTAGAGAGAGAGAGAGAAAAAATCTTGGAACACCACCAATTTCCTCTATGACTAAAAACAATGAGATACCAAATTTTTAATTTTTTCTTTTTTTTTTTTTTTGAAAATTACCATTGAATTTGCATAAGGAAAAAAGCACTTTTGTGTTAGTTTGATGTTATTTGATCTTCTCTTTTGATTTCCTAGTGCCAAGTGTCATTTTTTTGAATTGCCAAACTATTTTTTATGAATATTCTAAAAAAATTACAAATTTCTAGGTAGGTTAAAAAAAGTTATTGAAAATCAAAAATAAACCGTCTTGGGAATTTAAAAAAACATTTGCAACCAGATTTTCTTTTGTTATTAAATTTTTTAACCAAAACACTTTGAACATTTTTGTTTTCTGAGTTCTGAAATTATGTACATTTTGGAAGTTTTCAGTGCCCCTATAAAAAATTGCATAAAATTTTAAAAAGAAACAAGAAAAATATGTTTGTTTTTGAGCTTTTGAAATTTTTGAATATTTTTAAATATTTGTATTTTTTAATTTTTTTTAATTTTGTAGGTTTTCAGTGTCCTTATAAAAAATCGTAGAAAATATTAAAAAATCGAGTTAAATATTTTTGTTTTGTAACTTTCAACTTTTTTAGCCAAAGAAACGAGAATAATATTTTTGTGTCTTAACTCCTATTTTTTTCAGTTTTCCTCTAAAAATATTTTAAGCTATTAAAAAAACGAAATAAATATTTTTGGCTTTTAACTTCAAAAATTTGTTAACAGAAAAAAAACGAGATAATATTTTTTGTATTTTCACTTCTGAAATTTTTTAAAATTTTGTGAATTTTCAGTGTCCCTATAAAAAATAGTATAAAATATTAGAAAAAACCTGATACTATTTTTTGTGTTTTAACTTCTGAAATTTTTTTAAATTTTGTGGGTTTTCGATGTCCCTATAAAAAATAGTATAAAATATAAGTGGGTCATGTAAAATTTGCTTTTTGAATCGGCTATTAAAAAAAACGAATCAATATTTTTTGAAACTTTTTTTTGTGTTTTGAAGATTGAACATTATCATTTATGAATGAAGAATAATATCTTTCTGACTGCTACGATTGGCTTTACAGTAGGTCATTCGATAAACCCAATTTTTAAGCACATTTTCGATTGTTTTTGCTCCAATTTCACGAATGGCAACTTCGATTTTTTGTTTTAAAGCATCAATCGTCTCTGGATGGTTCGCATAGCATTTGTCCTTAACGACTCCCCACAAAAAATAGTCCAACGGGCTTAAATCACAACTCCGAGGCGGCCAATTGATATCGGAATTCAAAAACGGTAGCCAAAAGTTCGAGTGTAACTTTGGCAGTGTGACAAGTTGCACCGTCCTGTTGAAACCAAATGTCGTCCATGTCATCCTCTGCAATTTTTGGATACAACTCGTTGAGCATGTCACGGTAACGCTCGCCATTTACTGTAACCGCGGCTCCTCGCTCATTTTCGAAAAAAAATGGCCCGATGATGCCGCCAGACCAAAAACCGCACCAAACAGTGACTCGTTGTGGATGCATTTGCTTCCCTACAGGAACGTGTGGATTTTCTGAGCCCCAAATCCGACAATTTTGCTAATTGACGTAGCCACCGATGTGAAAATCAGAAAAGAAGAAGAAGACTCACCACTTTGGAAATAGGTTTTCAATATTTCCCAATTTTGTTCAAGCGTATAGCGTCCCATTTCGTAAATGTCAAACCTTTAAGTAAATTATGAACACATTTGACATGTCATTTGTGTTACCATTCTCAAAAAAATAGGTGGTTCAAAAAGCAAAATCTATATGGCCCACCCTGTATTAAAAAACGAGATAATATTTTTTGTGTTTCAACTTTTGAAATTTTTTAAAATTTTGGAGGTTTTCAGTGTTGCTATAAATTGATTTTTTTTTAAGTATTAAAAATAAACTACGACATAAATATTTTTGTTTTTTAACTTATAAAACTTTCTAAAATATATTTTTAATTTTTAATTCCTGTTTGTTTTTGTTTTAGAGGTCTCCAGTATACCTACAAAAAATAGTTTAAAACATTGTTCTTTGCTTTTTTAATTAAGCATAGGGTATCAATTTTCGACATTAAATAATATCGATATGCAAACAGTTTAAGCCAAGTTTAAGGAAAAGTAAATTTTTTTTATGCAAATTCAATGGAAAGTTTTAACAAAATAAAATATGTATAAAAATCTTTAGCATAGAACAAATTTAGCGGCTGTAAGAAGAAAAAACCTTTTTTATTTTCCCAAATTGCCGCTGAAACAGAAGTCTGAAGGCTTTGAAAATCTATTTCCAATTTGGATGAGTTTGGTTGAAATTTACCACATTCGAATTTTAAAGCCATAGAAAAGACATCTACATAAATGGTCTACAAAAAGTGACGCCTAGAAGTCAGTAGTGAATAATTCCTAAACGGTACCGTTTTTTATGTCATCTTTGGCATTTGTCAAATAGACAGATGTACAATTTTAGGCGATAGAACAACGCGTTAAATTATTGAAACTTATTATGAAAATGGGTCGAACTTTAAGCACAACACATCGTAAAATTCTTTGTTTTTGGTGGAAATAATTACCCAAGTGAGTCGGGAGTGAAAGGTTGGTGAAAATATTTCAAGAAAGTGGTTCTGTTGAGGATAGAAAAAAGAATGACAGACCAAAAACTGGACGTTCTGCTGAGAATATTGCAGCTGTAACGCAAAGTGTTGCTGAATAACCTACACCCAAAAACATCGATATTTCGACGTTCTCAATAATTAGGCATTCATGAAACGACTGTTTGGCAGACAAATAGAGAAACCTGAAGGAAACTAATTTTTTCTATGTTTTGTATTAAAACAACATCTAGGCGCGACTTTTGAAAGACTCTCTTGGTATGTTATTGTAACAAGAATCGATTTTGATATGAGTATATAATTTTTATTAGATCTCTTATAATTTAATATCAAAAGTTTATTCACAACTATTTTCTTCATCAACTGCCAGCAAAATAATTCAGTGTCGCCACACGCATATGCAACAGGCGACTCTTGTTTACAAATTTCCAGCAGGGCACGCACACACACATACCCACCTTAATATTTGTGGCCTGCCCAACAGGAGGTGACCGACAGTTGCATGCCAAAGAGTAATTAACACTGGCTAGCGCAGGCCACTCTCCCCTCCAAACAAACAAACACCAGCACTGATGAGCACTGCGCCTCGGCTAGCAAAGGAGAATATGGGCGAACGTCAACAGATGAATGGATAAGTCCGCTATAGTGCAAGAAAAAGAAGAAGAGAGGCAGCAAAAGAAAAAGTAATAGTGGAGAAAAATCTGACTGACAGCGTACATCTACATACACATAGACAAGGTGAATGCGGCAGAGGAGAACTCTACGTAAGAGATACCTCAAACGGACGGGAAAACATTTAAAAATACGATTGCAAATCTATGCAGGAAATTATTAATGTTAGCATGAACGCGCGTGTGTGCATGTGTGCAAATCTATATGTATGTACATACATACATATAATTTTAATTATTTTCAGCATTTATTGATGTGTAAAAGTTGTCTTTGGGTGTTTGGAAAATTCTCACATATGCCAGTACAAATTCGGACGCGACTTTGAGCGGTCCAAAAACGAAAGTCTCAAGAAAAAAATAATTAATTTTGCATGAAAGTGGCAGAAAGTGAGAACAGAAGGGTGGAAAACGCGCGAATGAAGTGAAGAAAAAGAGCGTGGATGATATGTGGAAGTTCATAGGAGATCGTGAGGTGGCGTAAGAGAGAAGCGTGGGGAAACTGAGAGACGATAAAGGCAAAGAAAACGTGATAATAAAATTTTTTAAGATATAATAAAAGTATTAAAATTGCATAAACAGAAAAATTTTAAAAAAGAATTTTAAGTACTTTGAAGTAAAAGCCAAATTGAACACACACATTCACAAATAGAGGAATATTTATACACAAATTTTCGTATTCTGCAGACCAGAGTATTCTTTTTAAATTCTTACGCTCTAGTACATGTATAAAGAATCTTTCGCCGCGTGAGTTTTTGAAAGCTAAAAAAAATAGCAAATGAAAAAATAGCAAATGAAAAAATAGCAAAAACGGAAATATACAGAAGTGGAAATTGCATGCCTTACAGCAAAAGTGCAAATTCCAAAATTTGAAGCAATTATTTACGTACATACATACAACATACCAAACATACACTTTTGTGAATTATACTTTTGGCGTGGAAGCGATTCAAAATTAATTGTGCAATCAATCTTTGCGTCTTCTTATAAATCATCGACATTTTAAAAACTCGCAAGCCCATAGTGTACGTATTGTATATAAACACACACACATAAGTGACATTTTGCGAGTGAGTGAAAGAAAGCTGCAGCGTACAAGCAAAAATGCAGCGATTCGTGTGCATAGGACTCTTGCTGCTTAGCTTGGCCACTAACGGTTGGTATTTTTTTAAATAATATTATTTATGAGAATTTCATAAATATATTTTCAGTAACACTATACATCACAGATTTTTCGATCAAAAAGATATTAGTTGGTTTTTGTAGATTTCTTTTAATTTTTTGTACTTCAAATACGATTCCGGTTTCTCGGCCTGGTTGGTTGTTTGGCTGTAGCGGTGATTCATCCAGAATCCAACTAGCGCCTCTGCACCATTTGGTGGCCACATCCTCGTTACAACTTGTTTAACCCTTATTTACAGTGCAACTGTATGCAGTCTGTGTGGTTCAAGGACTATATTAGGTTGTTGACATCTAAGCCAGACAGTTGTGTGAGACTCCCAAACAGTGGTTTGCCCAGGGTTGACATTCTCTCCTTCCATAAGGCAGGACATTCACAGAGGAAATGGAAAATCTGGATGACGACTTTGGCTGTTTGTTCCCTGACAAACCAAAAGTCAGTTATGACTGCCGCAAGCCTCCAGGCGTCTCATCGTTTCATGTTTATTAATCTTGACGTTTGTTTAAGGTTGTAAGTGGGCCACAATTTTCTGCTAATTTTGCATATCGCTTAGTATCTCCATCTACAATCCTCGATTTGGAGGTATTTTGACAAAATTGGATTCTTGATTGTACCCAGTGGTCTGAATACCTATTCTGCTAGAACGTTATTCATAGCAGATCCTCCTGTTGCCAGTTCATCTGCTTTTTCGTTACCGATGAGTGTTCTAGCCGAAAGTAGTACCTGGATTGCAGAATAGCGAGAGATAAGTAACCTAAAAGTTTCCTAATTGCCAGCACTTCGCCCTGTTCCAACACTACAATCCATTTAAGGGCCATCTGTATAGACTGTAGTGTTGTAGTTGTTTACTGAGAGAGTAGCAAAATTCCTGTTGAATGTTACCGGTAAGACCTCTCCGAAGTGTACTAAGTTTATCGCGATAATAGACTGGCATGACCATAAGTTTTTCCTTTCAGCGTTCCGCTTCATTTAACTTAAATGCACCCTTGGTTGCCATCTTTTTATACCACATCTTATTTAACAGATAATTTTGGCCAACAAATACATTTTTTCTGTTTTTTTTTACATTTTCGCCACTTTTTTTTTACATTTGAAATTGAAAATAGATCACTAAAATGTTGCTAAAATTTAGTAGTGGTTGAAAATTCAAGTTAATACTATGCTAAATTGCTTTTATTTACCTAACAATTGTACACAAGCGCTTTTCAAGAGCCACAAACATATAACAGCGTGTGTTAACATAGAGCTGTTAACTTACATAGATTGCCAGCGAACGAAATGGGCTGACCAAAGTGGCTAGAAGTTTAAATAGTGTTCGTGGAAGTCTGAGCAGAGATACTATGTATATTAAAAGAAGGAAAAACTAAGATGCCTCAACATTCATAAATTCATTATGAATGTATAAATATATAAGGTACAGCTGCTACTAGGTACCCATTTTGGCTTTTACGCTTTAGCCGCCGACGATGAGTATTTGGCAGTAGTATTTGGTATATAGCAGTAGTTTGTTGCTCGTGGACCGGTAAGTCATGCGTATACAAGAGGTATAGGAGAGGGCCTAGGATGCTTCCTTGAGGTACCACCGCGCTTGCTTTATGTAATGAAGAATAGGCGTTCTCAAATCGGATACAATGTCAAGTGGCACACCACAAATTGGAGGAGAAGTTCTTTTACTTTTTATTTCATTCTTCTAAATTCTATTTAATTCCGGGCTTCCTCACTTAAATGACTCTGTTCTCCGGCCCATGTTCTTGCATATTTGCAAAAATTGATTCAATTAACTTGACACTATATGGACTTGTCTTCTCTCTTTACAAGTACATATTTTTACTATATAATATGTCACTCAAATGTTTACGAGTGGGTTTACAATTAGAATGTGATTTCAACACTTTTGCTTTGTTTCCTCCTAAAATTCGAAAACTTTGATCGTTTGTCAAATTGGAGTTGAAAATGTTCTCTTCTATCATTATTGAAAAAACATTATATGTCATTGGAATATTTCTATCTACATATATGTATCTGTCATCCATTTCTATCTCAATCTCTATTTGTTTATTTTTTCTAATAGTAGGAAAGCGTCAAAAGCCTACTTTGCCAGTTGACCGTCAGTGTGGGAATTTAACCCTAACTAAAACCTCTTCTCGTCCGAGCGGTTGCTCTTAACGGAACCTTACGTCGGGACCGTTATCGTATATACATACATATCAATAAATAGTAACACCTTCGCTTCGTTTGCGCATACTTTTTCTTTCTCACACAACTGTACTTAGAAATTCTCGACCCTTTTAGCAAAATTTTCAGAAAAAATTTACGCAGATGTCTTGTCCCATCTTATCAAAGCTGTACAGTTATTTCGATTTACATACTTGTAGATAATTTATGTATGCACCTACCATTGCTAATCCTCTTTGGTTTCATCGTTTCTTCATAGCCTGGGCCATTCAATGTTACTCATGTGAATCTATTTACAACGAAAATTGTGGTGCTGATTTCGACTTGGATGATGATTTTAAGTGGGACTGTTCGCGCGTTGCGCCGCCTCGTTATCTAGAAAGCGACTTGGATGTACGAAATGCTACAGCTTGCATGAAACGGGAATACAAAGGTGAGAAACCATAATTTACAATGTACGTATGTATGTAGTATGTTGCTGTAACAGAGTTTTCAATCACAGTGTCTTATGTTTTTGAACTGTCATAAAGACAATGATTTTATTTTAATGCTAGATGGGGTATGTTTTTTTCTGTTTTTATTTTTTTATTTTGTTTCTCACAAATCGCAAATTAATCATCAACTCAGAATACGTATAGAATGTATGCACACATATAAACACATATATACAAGTAGCCACTTTCAACGCATTGAAGGGGGGGTAAGAGTTTGCACTTTCAAAAAATTGATTTTTTTTTTGTCTTATCTTATTGTTTAACATTTCAAGAATATATTCCCAAAATTTTAAGCCGATCTGAGCAAAACTTTGGAGTTATTGTCCAATTAGTCTCGGGTCTTAGCTCTGACTGGTGCGAGCGTTCGGGAAGCCAGCGCGGCTGACTCTTAAACTTTTAAACGTGTTTTCCCCAAAACTACTTTTTGAAAGTCGGTGATCACTGCCATTTAAAAACTACTGGACCGATTCATTCCAAACTTAGCACACATTTTCTTCATATAAAATGTCTCTCCTCAACGTTTAATTTATTTTGGTTTTTTGACATGAAGGGGGTTTCCCGCTCACAAACTGGCGTAAATTTTCCTTGAAAATAGAAGTTTTAACTTTAGACCGCCGCCAAAAATTTTTAAACGAAGAAAAAAATAAGCGGACAACGTTGGGGGGAAGATTTAATGATACTCTGACCAAATTTGAATTGGTTTTGGTTTCAAATAATATCCGACCGAGTTACAGTGATCACTGCAAAATGTTTTTTTTTTTCAAGACGTTTCCGGATATGGTCTGTCGCCGGCTTAGTTTTAAATAATTCCGCATGAAAAAATTACAGAATATAGTTAAAAGTATGCTTAATAACGTACAAAGGGTTTTAATAAATTTGCTCAATTCGTATTTAAGAAAAAAATTCCCAAAAATAGGGTTTATTTTTCCGCTAAAAAAATTAATTAAAAAAAATAACAACAAAAAATGTATAAGAAAAATTAAAAAAAAAATTAATAAAAAAAATTTAAGAAGAATTAAAAAAAAAATCAAAAAAAAATATTTCCGTCCCTTGGACGGACTTTTTTTCTACACCAAGCCTTAGGTATATCTGTTTGATCTGAATAGGTCTCACATAGACCACAAGGGACCGCCGTGTTTCCAGTGTTGTTGGAGTCGTGTTAGACATAGTTCATGACACACGTCTTGGCGAGTTTCAACAAACAGCTTAAACTTTTGTCAGCAACATCCTTGAGAGATGAAAAGTATACCGATCACAGGCAGTTGAAACGAGTTCTGCTCAGAGCAGGGCAGTGGCAAAGAAGGTGCTCTAACGTACCCCTTTTAAGCCGAGCCTTAGGTATCGGCACAAATTTTCCTGTTTTAAGCGGTAACCTCTCTTGGGCGGACAAAAAATGACTGACGGTGCGAGTCCGCCACAAGAAGGTTTGACTGTACAGTGTAACCTCCCCTAACGAACACCTTTATTAGACGTCTACTTGCCTTGGATGGATGATATTTTCTAAACCAAGTCTTAAGCATATCGAAACAAATGTTTATATCTTTAGCGGAAACCTCTTTTGGGTGAACAAAAACTGATTGACGGTGAATGTCTGCCAAAGGGAAGCTTCACTGTGTTTATTACAAATATTTTTCGCGCTTTCATTTTTTTACTTTTTATCGGAAGTTACGGAAAAAATCCTATTAAAAACATTCATTTTATTTTCTCATAGACTAACAGATATAATATTTGATTTACCAAACAAAAATCGAAATTGTGAACCCCTAAAACTCTGACTGTTTGCTAACCCCCCATTTGTACAATTCATGCTTATTTCCAAGAAAGTATTTCAGTATCTTAAATGTGGCTACTTTCGGCATAAACTTGCGTTTTGATATATCGTACACATATATAAGTTCAATGAGTCCGTTACTTTGGGATAGTACGGAATATTCACAAAATTTCGTCAAATTCGAAGTGGTGTAGGTCTTAGGCGGGTACAGTTGACGTGTTTTTGTAATTATGAAATAGCAAACAAATTTTTGTGTGTAAAGGCTCAGTATAGTAGCTGCAAAATTTAGTTAATGATTCCGTTCTTCTTTGTATAGTTGTGGCACTGAGTGCGCCTGAATTCATCTTATACAAAATGCCTACATTTGTAATTTATTCTTATAAATTTTTATTTAATCGCACTAACTACCAGGGCTATCGGCTTAGCCCAACATAATTGAGTCAAATTCATCCAAAAGTTAGTTAACATGCTCTAGTGCAAAAATAATTTCAAGGGAATTTGATCATTTACAGGGTCCTGTACTCGAAGTGTAACCAATTAAAAAGGTCATAAATTTAGTTTGGAAAATTACTTTTATTCAAAGTAAAAACTGTGTGAAAATAATACAAAATTAAGAATCAATTTACTTCTGCCCGATATGACCACCTTTTGGCTGGGCTATGGCCTTGAGACGGTCCAGAAACGAATCGCAAGCTACGCGAATGTTACTTGCAGGTATTTTGGCCCACTCGCAGACAATGACTTTTTTCAGCGCCTCGAGACTGGTGAATCGTTTAGTTCAGATTTTACTCTCCAAAATGGCCAAAAGAGAATAATCCATCGGATGCGCGTCTGGTGAACTTGAGAGCCATTGAGTGGACTTTATGAAGTTGGGTACGTTGTTTTTTAGCCGTTCTAGGTTCACTCGAGCTTTGTGAGACGATGCCGAGTTGTGTTGTAACGTTCATGGTCTGCCACCAAAATGTTTGTCTGCCTGCGGGTTCAAAGCAACCTTCAGAATACGTTCCCGATAATATTTCGCATTTATCTTGTCGCCAGGCTCGATGAAAACGATTGCAGAGCGCCCGTCTGTGATTACAGCGGCCCAAACCATTACTTGTAGCGGGTGCTGCCTCCTGGTGGCCAATCGATGACTTAAATTCTCGTATGAACAGTCGGTCAAATAAACCCTATCCTTTTGGGAGTTTCCGAGTTGCTCAATTTGAAAAGTTTTCTCGTGAGAAAACCCCAATGTTCGGAAAGCTCCGCTTTAGGACAAGCAATTCCTTCGCTCTCTCAAGTCATCCCTTAAATGGAAACTTACAGCCGTCCGAATTTTTATGTCCAAAAAAAAAAAAAATTTCAAAATCTGACGGCCAATGTCAATGGTCGACAGAGAAGCCATAATGACTTATGCTTCCCTATTCAGTTGTTTTTTTTTTATTTTTTGCTGCACTATATTCAACACGTTCAAAATTTGTTTGCAAATAAATTTCATAATTTTACTATAAAGCATTGGTTGCCTGTACATGTATTTGTATATGTATATATGTACAATGTATTAGTTGCATACTTGTTCAATATGCCTTTTCCATCCACAGTGAAAGATCTGCTTAGAATCGAACGCAGCTGCTTCTTCGGTGACGTCAACGATACGGTGAGCGGTTGCCAGTTGGATCCAACGCTAGAGGAGGCGGAGCCGTTGTCGTGTCATGTTTGCGACAATGAAGACTTTTGCAATCACAGTAATCAGCTGAAGGCATGGCCACAGTATTTAGCGGTTGTGGGATTTGTGTTAACAGCGAAACTCTTATATTGGCTGAGGTAAAACTTATGCAATGGAAGGGAATCATGGAGCTCAATCCGCTTATCTGGTGCCCAACACAATCGATACCAAAGGATAGAAATAGAATTATGTAAATTAATTAAAATATTTATTTATTATAATTTATTATTAAAAGTGGGATGATGTGCAACACTTACTTCGTGGTTGAAGGAACAGATCGATAAACTAGATTTTTTAATATAATCGACTATGCCATATAAAGAAATGGAAGTACAAAATGTTTACATTATTGAGTTTTCTAAACTTAAATATTTTTATAATAATTTTTAAAGAAATTAATAAAGTCAAAATTTCTGCACTATTAATTTTTTTTTTATAAAATGTAGGTAAAAAGATTATGCATGATTAGATTTTTGTAATAATTTTTTAAAGAAACAAATAAAGTATAAAATTTACGCAACATTAATTTTGTAAAACTTAGTATTTCATTATAAAATGAAATTAGGAAAGTAAAAATTTCTGCATTATTAATTTTTTAAAGAAAGCGGCAAATTAAAATTTTCTGGCACATTAATTTTTCAAAAATTAAAATTTTTTGTCTAATGTATTTTAAAGAAAACACGAATGTAGAAAAATTCTACATTTTTATTTTGTTTATCACAATTTTTGAAGGAAACTATAAAGCATTGTTAATTTTTAAAAACTTTAATTATTTTATAATAAATAAAAAAAATATTTTTTAAAATTTTTTTTAAAGAAATGAGTAAAGTGAAATAAATCTGACGCATTAATTTCTCCAAAAATTAAAATTTTTTTAAAGAAAATCTGAAAGTAAAAAATTTCAAAATTTTCAAAAATTAGAAAAAATAAGGAAAATAAAAACTTCTGCATTATTAATTTCTTGAAGAAAAGGAAAATTAAAAAATTTCTGGAACATTCATTTTTTAAAAATTAAATTTTTTGGTGTAATAAGTTTTTAAAGAAATAAGGAAAGTAAAAAAAAATCGGCTTTATTGATTTTTTGATAGTAATTTAAAAAAAATTATAGTGAAAATTTTCTGCAACATTAAACTAAACTATCAAAAACTAAAACTTTTCTTAAATGATTTTTTGAAGGAAAAGAAAAATACAAAATTTCTGCATTATTAGTTTTAAAAAATATAAATTTGTTTATCATAACTTTTTAAAGAAATACGGAGAGTAAAAAATTCTGCATCAATATTTTTTTATAATAATTTCTTAAAGAAGAGAGTAGTGAAAAGTGTCTGCAATATTAATTTTTCAAAAACTAAAATTTTTTTAATAACTTTTTGAAGAAAAAAGAAAAATAAAAAAAAATTCTGCATCGATATTTTTTTATAATAATTTTTTAAGCAAAGAAGGGAATACCAAAATTTCATACAAATTGCATTATTCATTTTTCAAAATTTAATTTCTTTTATCTAAATTTTTTAAAGAAATCAGATATATAAAAAAATGTTTCATTATTAATTTTTTAAAATAATTTTAAATTTTTGAGGAAAATGATGAAAGCACACAATTTTTATTATTTCTTTAAAACCTACTCTTTTAAAATAATTTTTAGAAATTTCTGAATATGCGAGTACTTTTAGGTGTTTTCCAAAAATGTGACGTAATATGCAACAACAGTGAGAGTACTGTAATGCATACAATATTATTCACATAAGTGCCTATAAATGATAAAGATGGAATTACTAAATAGAAACTGAACGAATTTTGAAGAAAATAAAAGTTTCAAATGCTGTAATTGAAAGATGGAAATTTATAAAAAAAACCATTAGGATTTATCCGATGCGCTTTCTTATTTAGATATAAAACATTTACAAATTCAAAACTTTTACTCAAACATTTTATTCAAATACGTTCAAAAAGTTACCATTCATCTGAATAAAATGAAGCGACCTTGCATGTAGACAAATTTCAAGAGCTGTGGAATGTCACCCAGTGTAGTGTAAGGAGGCAAGTAAGGAAGCCCCAGTAGCAGTTATGTAAGATAATCACACATGCATTTCGGCTGTTTGAAGGTATATGAAAAATAAATAATACAAATCTTTCACACAATAACAATGAATATGAAGTACAATAAAAACTGAGTCCGAAAAATGTCACTTGAATTTCATACAGCAAAACAATGTGCGTTTTACTTCGTATGTTACATTTATATGGCATGTAAAAAACAAAAACACTGTCAACAAAACAGTTGACTGTACGCGAGCCTGCTAAAATGTCGATGTGCAGACCAGATACGAATAACATTGCACATCACCCCACTTGACCCTATATGTATGCTAGATATGTTATCATACTTAAACAAGTATTTTAATTTTCGTTTTGGTAGACTGTAGTGCTGTAGGAAAATTGTATGTATTAATAAAGAATGTAAAAACATAACAATTCAAACTGTGCGAGCGAAGATGACTTATTGAAATTTACACAAATGGATTGTACACGAGGAAATGGTGTTAAGCAGCGCAGCTTTTTTCCACCAAATAAAGTCAAAGGCGCACTATAAAGGGTGGTTAAGTTTTAAGGGCCGGTCTTGATTTAGGAAATTATTATCATTTTTCTTCATTATGATAATACTGGTATGGCTCAATTATGCATAAAATAAAATATTGGCCAAAGGACGCCGCGGCCTCGGCGGCAAAACTCCATCCGATGGTCCAAATTTTCGATGACGCTGAGGCATAATTGAGGTTCTATGCCGTTAATGTGCCGATTTATCTTATCCTTTAGCTCTTGAATTGTTGCTGGCTTATTGACGTATACCTCTTCTTTCAAATAACCCCAAAGAAAGAAGTCCAACGGTGTCAAATCACATGATCTTGGTGGCCAATTGACATCGCCGCGACGTGAGATTATTCGACTATCAAATTTTTTGCGCAAAAGTGCCATTGTTTCGTTAGCTGTGTGACAAGTGGCACCGTCCTGTTGAAACCACATATCGTCCACATCCATATCTTCCAATTCGGGCCATACAAAGTTCGTTATCATCTCACGATAGCGAACACTATTCACTGTAACTGCTTGACCGGAATCATTTTGGAAAAAATACGGCCCAATGATGCCGCCGGCCCATAAACCGCACCAAACAGTCACTCTTTGTGGGTGCATTGGTTTTTCGGCAATCACTCTTGGATTATCATTCGCCCAAATGCGGCAATTCTGCTTATTGACGAATCCACTGAGGTGAAAATGTGCCTCATCACTGAAGATGAGTGCGCGATATGCATTTTGATTTGAACGCCCGTTTTCATAATAAGACTGAACAACTTTAACGCGTTGCTCGATTATATATCCTTCCATTGTTCAAATTGAGTTAGTCTGAAATTGAAAAATTTCAGATGAAATGCCGAAAAAAACTTGACCTTTAGGTGTGGTGCATATTCAACATCGGCCTTTAAAATTTAACCACCCTTTATGACCAACACAAGAGTCGATTTACGAGTATGTACTTAGCAAACGATTTAAAAGAAAAAGTTGAATTTATTTTAGTATTGCTGTAGCCGATTTAGAGCTTATGTATATGATACAAATCAACAACGACATTATTAATAACTAAAAATTCATTGGAGGCAGTCAATTTGATGAATAAATTTTTAGTCAATTAAATATTTTTCACTAAGAAGTGATTATTACGTTAGTAAATGAATTCTTTCGTGCACAATTTCAGTGCAAGCAAACCTTAATTAAGGAAATTGTGACTTATGTATGTTCGGGATAGTAGATTACTCCGAGGACACACACATACGAATGAAATGCTTCACGCTTGAAAGTAGTCGATGGAGCTTCCGCTGGTGATGGCATAGAAAGGTATAGGCAGCTACTGTATTGATTGTGGTTGGTGTTAAAATATCATAAAATCATTCCTATAAATTTTTGGATAGTTCTCCTGAAATGGCAGCTTTTGGCAGGCCAACAAAATGAAAATAATTTTTAATCTCACAGGCTTCTTAGTATTTTTCAAAAGAAAAGAAAATAAGAGGCAGGTTCAAAAAGTCCATGAAAAGTCAGAGAGATGGCACTACTGGAGCGTATCAAAGTCATGTTCAGTTAGTAGCATCTATTGAAAAACACACACTAAGTTTCAGGCATTTTTTCTTACATTCGCTTGAATCGAGAAAGCCGAGGGATAGGGTGACTAATTTTATGTCACCTTGTATAATTTGAGTAGCGCTGAATGAGTCCAATTGAAGCGTAGAAGACAAACTTGTGCAATGAATAAAACACCTCAAAGGTAGGTTCTGAATTCAAAACAAAAATTTATAAGTATGAGTAAATTGCAAAAAGTTATAAATATTTAAATATATTTCTTTTTATTTTTAAGTTTTCAAACGAAAACACCCGAACTATTCTCTAGCAAGGTTTTAGTTTCTAGTTGGCATTTTGAACGCATCATTAAAAAAATATTAATTCTAAAACTCTTTATACTCGTAAATGGAAACCTCTCTCTCTCTCTCTCGTCTAGCCACTGCAGAACGCCAACACAAATATGTAAATATATATTCATATATGTAACTAGAAATAAATTTACCTTTTATTTTTATCTGTTGCCTCTTGTTTTGTCACTTCTACTCGCGTAGATATGCAAAAGAGAAAATCTCCAGATGAGTCAATAAGAAAGACGCCACTTATACTACAAACATTTATTAGGGTGAGCCGTTTAAGCGGCTTTCAGCTCTCGTGCACACACACACATAACTTGAAATTGAAAGTAGCCTGCAAGCCATAATTTTAAAGTTATCTGCATAGAAAAGAGATGTTAAAGAATTCCCTTTCCGACTTTTTGCCATATTTTCAAAGATGAAATGTGGCGGGCAGGTATTGAGAGTATAATAAAGTTGTGGCGCACTAAAAAATCTGTTTTCTTGGGAGTTTGTGTTGCAAAGGTTTAATGAAGATAAGGTTTGGAAAAACTTTATTGAGGGTAAGTTTGGATATTTCGATATCAAATTATTGCAAATATTTCTTTGAAAAGGTGTCAAAGCAAGCGTTTAGAAAATCTTTTGAAAAAAGGAAGCCCAAAAATCTTTAAATTTTTTTTAGATTTATTTCAGAAGGCAAACACAATATTTTTATTGAAATCGTTTGTATCTTTATTGCGGAAAGTAAGCAAAATATTCTCAAGAAACCTCTTAGAATTTTCGTTCTGAAAGTAGGCAAAATATTCTCAAAAAAATCTTTTAGAATTTTCGTTCAGAAAGTAGACAAAATATTCGCTAAAAAATCTGTTAGAATTTTCTTTCAGAAAGTAGACAAAATATTCTCAAAGAAATCTTTTAAAACTTTCTTTCAGAAAGTAGACAAAATATTCGCTAAAAAATCTGTTAGAACTTTCTTTCAGAAAGTAGACAAAATATTCTCAAAGAAATCTTTTAAAACTTTCTTTCAGAAAGTAGACAAAATATTCGCTAAAAAATCTGTTAGAACTTTCTTTGAGAAAGTAAACAAAATATTCGCAAAAAAATTTTTTAGAATTTTCGTAAACAAAATAACTTTACAGAAATCTTTTTGAATTTTCATTCTTTCCTTTCAAACAGTTGGCAAAATCTTCGCAAAGAAATTTTTTAGAATTTTCATTGAAGAAGTAAGCAGAATATTTTTAAAGTAATCTTTTGGAATTTTCTTTGAGAATTTCTTTTCAGAAAGTAGGCAAATATTCTCAAAGAAATTCTTAAGAAATTTTCTTTCAGAAGGCAGGCAAAATATTCTCCTTCGTTTCAAAAAATTGGCAAAATCTTCGCAAAGAAATTTTTTATAATTTTCATTGAGAAAGTAAACAGAATATTTGTAAAGTAATCAGGTAAAATATTCTCTTTCCTTTCAAAAAGTTGGCAAAATGTGCGCAAAGAGATCTTTTATTTATTAATATTCGCAGAGAAATGTTTAGATATTTTAAAAAAATCACACAGAAATTTCAATACCATTTCGTACCAACCACCTCAAAGAAACTATATTTCAAAATTCGGAAGACATTTTCGCTGTTTTTAAAGAGTTCATTAAAAATTTGGAAAATTTGTTTGTAGATCAATTGATTTTTGGCACAGAAATTATGATTTTGATTAATTTTCTGCTTCTGAAGAGCAAACGATTCTTGACGAAAGCAATGCACTCGAGTGGCTGTCAAAATGCACATCGCACGGTATCCATTTTTAGAAATAATATTTTGAGGCTTCAACCCGTGAGTTTGGTTCAAACTCACAACCTAACAACTAGGGGACTTATAGCTGATAAGAACTTACCAGAAACCCTAAATTCAGCACCAACCAGTTCCATTTTGCAAGCTTCAGAAAAACATAAAAGTTATAGGCGAAAATGTTATAAAAAATCCATGTAATCACTTACATACCTAAGTTAATAAATTTTTAAAAATAATGTATTATAAAAATAGAAAATGTGCTAACGTACCACCCTAGTAAGCGTGCGATATTTACCTAAAGAATATAAGTAAAAATGAGCCAAAAATGTCATATCTGCCTTTTCAATTTGGTCATGGCAATCGGCTAAAAATGAGATACTAATATACTAATTTTATTTATTAGTTCATGGTTTCATTTCCGTTTCGATGAAAATTTAAAATTCGTGCCAGATTTTAGTTTCATTCCAGTTGAAAGAACGCAAACAACCAAGAAGGTGAGCGGCAGTCGGGAGTAATAAAATTGTTGAACATTTTATGAAAAGGTCAAAGGCCAATCCAAGTGTTTTTCGTTTTTTATTCTTGTTTTTTGCTTAGACCTGCGGCGCATTCGAAAGTAAAAAGTTGTGCATACACCTACACCTACAACTTACTTTTACAAAATGAAGCCAATATTAATATTTGTGTTCATTGGTGCCTGCATATCAACAGGTGGGTGAAAAGTGGCTGCATACCAACAACTTTTGATTTACTTATTTCGTTTTTTTTTATATTTATCATTACTCTCAACCTGCAAACAACTCTCGCTTCTCATCAGCATTTGGCATCGAATGCTACGATTGTGAGTCTGCGACTGATGCTCGTTGCAATCAATATCTCGAGCCTGAAGGAGTCCGAACAACCGATTGTGATGACGCGGATATGCCAGAATATTTGCATAAGTACGAGCGTCGCATAGCAGCCACTGGCTGTTTAACGAAGGTGCACGAAGGCTGTAAGTACTTGCATACACACACACATACATACATACATTTGAGCAGTCAATGAAGTAGCGAAATCATATTTATATGTACATTTTTGTTTGTGAATATAGCAGTGATTTTCATTCGAAATACCACATTTCAAAAAAACCGCCTTGATAATGGATAATACCTGTACATTTTGTAGTCTAGGTAGGCTGCCCCTTTAAAGGGTGTACTGACTGGCTGGTACATTTTTAAAACTTCTATAAAAACATGATTGAGTATTTTTCAGTATTTTTTTTTTTTTTTGCTTTATTCGAAAGTGTAAACCTAACGACTGATTGTGGAATATAATTGTAATTGTATTCCAACAGAACGCCTCCAGTGATCTTGCATTCCCTCGAACCAATTTTTCAACACACTGCCATTGCAATGGTTACCCAGCCTATCTCAGGGATAGCGCCTCCAGTGTTGTGTTTTGGTGTCTTAATCGTTTTTGGATTTACGACAGAAGATCGATCCCTACTGGCGCCTCACAAAATAAAGGGTGATTAATTTCGAGGTATCGGATTTTAAATTGAAACAAAGCAACGAAAATTCGAATTTATTTGCAGTTTTTATTATTTTTGTGTAGAACCTTTCATGATATTTAATTTTTAAGGATAATCCCTTTCAAGTGTTGGGCGCAACTGCGCCGTAATTTGGTCATCCGTGAACACCAATTTTGAATGACTCGCTTTAGGGCTTCGGTCGGTGTCTCGTGAATAACTTTAGTAATGTTGGCTTCCAAAGCCTCAATCGAAGCTAGTTTTTCCACAAAGCATTTAGACTTTACATACCTCCACAAATAAAAGTCCAAAGGTGTGATATCACACGGTCTGGGTGGCTAATTTACTGGTCCGAGACGAGAGTTGAATTGCACTCCTCGTCTTTGAAGAAATATGGGCCGGTGATTCCTCCAGCCTGCAGGCTGCACAAAACGGTTGCTTTCAATGGATTGAATGGCTGTTATTGAATGGCTGCGGGTTGCTCTTCGTCCCAAATACGGCAGTTTCACTTATTGACGTAGCCATTAAACCAAAAATGGATCTCATCGCTGAACAAAATTAATTGGGCTGAGCTCGCGATGAACACTTTCACAGAGCGTCGATTTTCGTAATACAATTGCCCGATTTGTAAACCTTGTTGAGGCGCAAGTCTTTCCATGTTGAAGTGTCAATGAATACTGAAAAAAATTATGTATTTATGATGTCCTGATCTGTCAAAAAACCTCCCTTTATATAAGAGATCTTCAAAACGGATGATTACATGATTATCGATTCTAGTGTGCAAAAGATCGTTTGCTGGGGATCTTGGGTGACACACCATCTACCTGACATCAGAGCTAGCGCACATAAAATTTCTTCTTACAACAGCTTTATGGCGGTTTTCTTGGACTGCATCTTACTATGTACAATCTTCATTTTCGCAAGTTGATGATGTTTGCTTTTAAGGAAATCGCCCCCACTTTCGAACTACTTTAAGCCCATAGAAGTGGACGATTGTTGTCTTCAATTTTTGAATTAATCGACTCGTATAAGGGAATCGCATGAACTTTTAGAAGTGAACCGAGTCATTTATGCCGAATTCCTCTCAAAATTAGTATGACTAATGATATTGAATTGAAACGGGATGATGATTTTTTTTTTTTAATATAATTTAATAAGATACTAACGCAAAAATGAGAAAAAAGTTGAAACAAAGGCCTTTTCAATTTCATGTAGTAATGTTTAGCCAATGTTTAAAAACAATGCACTTGTTCCTAAAATTATTTTGTAAAATTTTAATCAATCGGTCCGGAAAAACGGCTAGATGGATCCATTTAAAAATGTACAGTGCTATTAGTGGAATATTAACTGTAAAAATCCCTGCAAACATGAGTACACATTAATATTTGTAAGTGAGCGACAAATCTGATATCAGATTTCTATTGCGTGAGCAATGGAGCAATCCAGAATGCATGCAGGGAGGTTTGACGGATATTTTCTTTACTGATGGGTCCAAGACTGAAATAGGGTCTGGAGCCGGATGGTACTTAAACGATAGTAATAAGTATCACTATGCTATGGGGGGAATGGCAACTGTTTTCCAAACAGAAGTTTTTGCCATCCTAAAAGTAGCCGAATGGATAATCGAAAGGAGATGGAGCGGGAAACAGATTGGAGTTTTCAGTGACAGTCAGGCTGCATTGAAGGCCCTGGAGAACGCGAAGCAAACCTCAAAGATTGTTCAAGAATGTAAGAAGAAGCTTAATTCTGTCGTAAAACAAAACAGGCTTGTACTTATATGGGTTCCGGGACACTCCGGTGTTCAAGGAAGCGAAATTGCCGACGAATTGGCCAACCGTGGATCAGCGGTGCCCCCACAAGGGCCAGAGCCAATAATGGGAATCAGTCCCGCAGGAATCAATAACTGGATCAACGATTATGTAGGCAATCTACATAAAGAGCGATGGTCCGGTCTAAAACGCTGCAGAACTGCAAAGTGTTTTGTGACAAGTCCGAACAGAAAACTGTCAAACTTTCTACTAAAACTTAGAAGGAAAGACATTCGGTTGATGGTCGGTATTATTACAGGACACAACCCAAGGCTACGAGTATTGGGTTCCGATGTCATGAGAATGAGTAATATTCGTTCTCTAAAACTGGAGGATATTTACGGATTTACCAAATTACCAAGAAAATTCTTTCCTATCTCTTTCTCTGATACTTTTCTCCCTCCCTCCTTGACTATCTACTCCCTTTCCAGAGCTTTAAATACAATGGGCTCTTTAGCCTGAGTGTTTTAGGAGCCACCAAATCTCCTGGTGCTCCTTGGCTCGACCTTTTCAAATTCAAATTCAAGTGAGCGACAGATTTTCTGAAAAACCATAAAAAGGCGTTTTTTTGTGTTCACTTCAAACTAACGTTAGGGTAAAAAAAAATTTTTTCTCAAAAAATTAAATTGGGATTTTATAGAAATTTATTTTATTTTCAAAAACCATTGTCCGATTTATTTTGGGGTTATTAGTTGCTGAGATATTAATAATCAAAGATAAAATGGCCTTTTTCGTAAAATGCGAATATCTCAGAGAGAAATGATCGTAGCGAGAATTCAAAAAAAGCAAATTGAAGCTAGATAATCAAGCTAGTTGACTATATGGCTAGTTTTAGTCGGAAAAATTTTTCCAAGCCCGTGCAATCAATCAACAAAAAGGGAAAAAATTTCGAAAATTTTTGTGTCGCCCTTTAACTGACGATTACAAAATAACCGTTAAATAGAAAAATGTTTGCTCAAAGATCTTAAAAGTAGAAATTTAAAGCTTCAAAATACTTTTCGTCCGAACTCCGTGAAACCATTTTTCACCGAGATACAGCTTTTCAAAAATCACTAAGAAATTAAGGAAATTTTACTGTTCCCTTAATTTTTGTGAGAAGTGTAGTTTAGGGAAAAAGAAATCTATTGCTTTCTCGGTAGATGGCTGTAGTGATCGATATCTCGTAAAGTATTGATCAAGCATTTTAAAGTTATTTTCATACACAATTTAATGTATATTTCAAACTAAAAAAAAATCTTTTGATGTTTATTGTTTGTTCCATTCAGCTGTGAATTACTGGGTGTTAACAACGGGAGTCAACAAAGAGAAAATATTCGGTACGGTTTACAGTTTTTGTTTGATAAAGACGAAAATGCTAGCTAGGCCGATGAAATTGTGAATGGTGTTTATGGTGCCGATGCTGTAACAGCCAAGTAAAGAAAATGTCGACAATGTCGATAAAATCACAGAAATAATACAAGTTGATCGGCTCGCTGTTAGTACTCGTAGCAACGCACAGGAGCTCAAAATCGGCCATAAAACAGTTTTAAACAATTCGCGCAAAAATAATGGAATAATGGAAACAATATATTCTGGGGTTTTTTTTGAGCTACATTCATGGTCGCCTCGTCTTTGCTGGCAGAACTTCAAGGCCAAGATCCAATATTTGATGACTCAAACCAATATGTGCGACGTTATTCCAGCAATAGCATATCGAATGTTGCCTTCAAACTCGTTGAAAATGGTGGGCTTGTTAGCGTGCACTAAAGACATGGGCTCTCTTATTTTCTTGAGCTAAAGTTAATAGTTAAGGGATTATATGGGTTTCGTGGGTTCAAAAAATCGATTTTTTTGCTTATTAATTTTTACAACATCTCAGGAATATTATCCTAAATTTTCAAGCCGGTCCGAATAATAGTTTCGGAGATACAGCCCTTGGAAGGTGTGCGCTCCAAGCCACCTTTATTGTTACTCAAAACTTTAAACGCGTTTTCCTCGGAACCGTATTTTCAAAGTCGGTTGTCAAATGTTCTCGAAAACTGTCCAACCGATCTTGATGAAATTTTACACAGGTGTTCGAGATACAATTTACTCATGCTTGGACGAAGGATTTTTCTTTTCAATTACAACTATTTAAAAAAAAAACAAAATGTCAAGCAAATTTGACCGAAATTTTCATTTTTTTGGAAAAATGTCTGGCAAAATTTCAATTTTCTACTTTTTTTCTTTCCTTCGTTCAAGCACGAGTCTTAACTAAAACACTTATTTGTGTTTTTTTCATTTTCGATGATCCTGTCAGGAGTTATGCTGACAACGCGGACGCACCTTTTTTTCGAGGAGTCACCGGAAATGACGTCACAATGGAGGAGTTTGAATTAAATAACTAATTTTTTACATAGAAAAAATAATATTGAAAATAGGCATCTTTTTACCCGACGAAACCCATGTAACCCCTTAAGGGTTCTCAAGTCGCATGATAGCGGCAGCCAATTGATGAGCGCTCGCCCGGAGATGATTCACTTTCACAATTTCCAGCGGTGCATGGCTTGTGTGGCGTGTGGGGACGTCTTGTTGGCACCATCAACATCATCATTGTTAGCTCAACAACCCGATCCGGATAGTGGCTTGCTGTAACATTTGTCTCAGCTTCCCAATCTATGCCATCTAAAAATCGGAGCTTTAGTCCTTCTTTGCCTCCATTTCTTCTGCAGATACCCAGTAGGACTTTATTCGGTGGGTATGTTTCCGGTGGCCTTATTATGTGGCCAGACCATCGTAGTCAATTAAGCTTTATTTTCGAGATAATATCCACGTGTTCGTACTGTCCTTTAAGTTCGTGATTGAATCGTTTTCTCTAAATACCGTTTTCCCAAACAGCACCAAATAATCTTCTTAGAATTTTACACCCAGAGACGTTGAGTTTTTGTTCATCGGCTTTGTTTAGTGTCCAAGTTTCATTTGCGTATGTCACCACAGCTCAGTTATATCGGTGTTGTGGAGCTCTAGCCACAGAATATCCATTAAGACCATTGATGGTAACAGTGTCAATATCCTCATTTCTATGCCTTAAACTGCATCAAAGACAGAATCTTTTTGGTTGCATTAATGCTTGGTCGAACACTTGTTGCCTGTGTTTGCTCGAATAATGCCAAATCTGTTTGTTGACATAGCCGCTGAATAAAAAATGGGTCTCATCTGAAAAATTCACGTAGTGCAATTAAAACTGATACTGAGCTTCGATATTTTTTAATAAATTCCACAGTATGTCCAGCGTTAAGTGATGCTTGATGAAATACCTAACCTCACTGAATATTTTAACAGCTGAATGTCATTGGTAATTTTGTCAGCTGCTAAAAAAAATTATATATATTTATATACATAGATAATTGGCGTTTTCACCCTTTTTTGGGTGTTTGGTCGAGGTGTTCTTTCAATTTGTGGTGTGCGCCTTGATGTTATTCCATAATTGAAGGCATCTACAGTTTTAAAACGACTCCGAACTGCAGTTAGTTTTTTATGAGGAGCTTTTTTAAAGAAATACACACGGAGGTTTGCCAATGTCTGCCGAGGGACGGCTGCTTGTAGTAAATACTTTTTGGCGATTCGTTCAGCTGTGCTGCTGAAATAACGATTTGGGAAACTAGTTTTGCTATCTGGCCACACTTCAGTTCAAAGATAATGAAAACAGATACATATTTACCAAACACTTCGAATCCAGTCCCCATCTATCCTACTAAATATAGCAAAGTTGAATTCGTTTTTTTTTCTTTTTTTTAATATTAATATTTCTAAGTTTCTTGTATATCTTATCGAAAATATTTTTTTTAAGTATTTACTTACATACATAAAAGTTTAGGCGCGCTCGAAAACATAGCACATTTCCTGGTGAGCTGCCCAATAGAGAATATAGAAAAGTCTTTTTTGGACCATTTACCTTAAATGATTCACAACTGATGGAGATTCTCAATGGGGAAAATGATCATTGGGGTAAACTTTTGCTTTTTATTAAATATGCCTTTAAATACAGAGATTACTTAATAAAAGAGTTTAACTGGTTTTAAAAACCGAAAACTGGATAATTGTTTACGATGACAAATAAATCGTTATTGGTGTTAAATTATTGGAAATTTTTTCTTCTTTGCTAATACTAAAGGGTGGTCGGGTTTAAAGGGCCGGTGTTGATTTTATTTATTTATTTATTTATTTATTTAAGTCTATGAATTACAATCCTTACAGACTATGATACAAAAGTTGCTTAGATTACGCTACAAATATATTATATGTATTTAAAAACTATACTAGCTACTAACTAACTATAATATAGAATTCAAAAGATTTAAAAGTGCTGTTCTTGAAAGCGAGAAATCAAGAAGAACATCATTATGAACGGCATTTAATTCCCGTAAAGCACGAGTAATGGGAGCATTGCTGGCATACGTAGTTTTAAAGTTTCCCCCATAGTAAGGGTAGAAGTTCCTAAGAGATCGCTGGGGAACATTAAATCGAATCCTTTCCAACAAGTAGGGACAATCAATTACTCCAGTAATAATATTATGAGTAAAATACAGACACAGTATAGTCCTACGAATCTCTAAGGACTTGAGACTTATAAGCATGAGACGAGCAGAATATGATGGCATGGGATCAATAAAATTCAGGGATCGAAGGGCATATTTGAGAAATATTTTTTGCACACGTTCGATTCTATTAATAGCTTGCTGACTACAAGGTCTCCAAATAAAAGCAGCATATTCTAAGTGAGATCTAACAAAAGATGTATACAGTAACTTAATGGTATAGGGATCAGAGAACTTAGTGGCGTTCCGTCTGACGAAGCCCAACATCGAAAAAGATTTAGAAGTAATATAATTTATATGGTTATTAAAAGAGAATTTGTTATCGAAGATGACGCCAAGGTCCTTAAACTCACTAACACACTGCAGGGCACATGCCGAGATCCTGTACTTAGTGCACAAAATATTAGATGTTTTAGAGTAAGATATTTGGAAGCACTTAGATAAGTTCAGCGAAAGTCGTGAATTCTGGCACCAGAAGTAAAGCCTATTCATATCGGCTTGAAGTTTAGTGGCATCCTCTTGCGTCTTGATCGCTGAGAAGATCTTAAGGTCATCAGCATAAAGCAAAAATTTAGCAAATGTGAAACAACTTTTGATGTCATTAATAAATAACACAAATAAAAGCGGTCCCAAGATACTTCCTTGCGGAACACCTGAGATGGCAGCAAAGGAGGTAGATGAAATACCATCGATTGTTACAACACAGCGTCTATTGCTCAAATAAGAGTTTATCCATTGCAGAAATGTAGAATGAAAGCCAAGACTAGCTAATTTTTTAACTAAGATTCTATGAGAAACTTTGTCGAAGGCTTTCGAAAAGTCGGTGTAAATACAGTCAACCTGGAAGCCAGCGGAGAAAGAATCAATGCAGTATTCACTAAAAACGGCCAGATTAGATACTGTAGATCTGTTAGCAATAAACCCATGCTGATTAGGGCAAATTAAAGATTTAACGGCAAAACTCAGCTTTGCATAGACCGCATGCTCAAAAATTTTGGAAATAGTCGACAGCTTAGAGATAGGTCTATAATTTCTAACGTCATTTTTATTGCCACTCTTAAAGAAGGGCGTAATGAAAGAGAGTTTCCATGCGTCAATAAAACACCCCGACGATAAAGATTTGTTGAAAATAATTTTCAGGGGATAGACGAAGGCCGGACAGTTTTTTATCAAAACTGCCGAAAGTCCATCAGCATCAGTTTGAGAGGATGATTTCAATTTAGTTAAAGCATTACTAATATCCTCAGAAGAGAGGCAAATACCTCCAAAGTTCAGGGCATAATCTAAGTCAGAAGAAAAGTCGGATGGGCGATCAAGTTCGTCGTCAGCAAAATTAGATTTAAAAAATTCAGCAAACAAGTTTGCCGCTTCAGTTGGGGTTCGCGCTTGGCTATTATCGAAAAACATACCAGTGGGAACACTGGCACTACTCCTTCTAGATTTTATGTATTTCCAGAAGATTTTGGGATTCGCTTTAATGTTTAACTCTATATTGGTAATATAGCTGTTATAGAGAGATTTATTTAAATCGTTGAAATCCTTTAACGCTTGCTTATATTTAACGAAGTACAAATGATTCTTCGTAGATTTAAACTTCTTGAAATAATTATTTTTAAGATTTTTAAGCTTCTTCAGAGACTTAGAATACCAGGGCAATTTATAGGGCTTTTTCTTTCTGAGCGGAATGTTATCTAAGCAGAGTTTAGACAAAATGGACTTAAACGCAGAAAAACTACTAGATGTGTCAAGTTCAGCAAATAAATTATCCCAATTAATGTCAAGTAATAAGTCATTGAAATTGACAAAATCGCATGAAGAATAATTGAATGATTGCCTGACATCAGATGCAATAGTAGCATTTTGAATAAAGTACATTTTTTTTTAATTATTGTCATTTCTCTTTATAATGGTAATATTGGTATGGCTCAATTATGCGTGAAAAAAATATCGGCCAAATGGACGCCGCGGCCTCCTCCATCCGATGGTCTAAATTTTCGATGATGCATCATTGAGGTTCTATGCCGTTAGTGTGCCGAATTATCTCATTCTTTAGCTCTTGAATTGTTGCTGGCTTATCGACGTACACCTTTTCTTTCAATAACCCCAAAGAAAGAAGTCCAACGGTGTCAAATCAAATGATCTTGGCGGCTAATTGACATCACCGCGACGTGAGATTATTCGGCTATCAAATTTTTCGCGCAAAGGAGCCATTGTTTCGTTAGCTGTGTGACAAGTGGCACCGTCCTGTTAAAACCACATATCGTCCACATCCATATCTTATAATTCGGGGCATAAAAAGTGTGTTATCATCTCACGAAAGCGAACACAGTAACTTCCTGACCGGAATCATTTTGGAAAAAAAACGGCCCAATGATGCCGCCGGCCCATAAACCGCACCAAACAGTCACTCTCTGTAGGTGCATTGGTTTTACGGCAATCACTTTTGGATTATCATTCGCCCAAATGCGGCAATTCTGCTTATTGACGAATCCACTGAGGTGAAAATGTGCCTCATCACTGAAGAGGAAGTGCGCGATATGCATTTTGATTTGAACGCCCGTTTTCATAATAAGCCTCAATAACTTTAAGGCATTGCTGGATTGTGTATCATTCCATGGTTCAAATTAAGTTAGTCTGAAATTGAAAAATTTCAAATGAAATGCAGAAAAAACTTGACGTTTAGGTGTGGTGCACATTCAACATCGGCCCTTGAAATTTAACCACCCTTTAGAATAAATAATTATAAAAAAATGGGTATATCTTACTTTTATTTGCAATAAATACTACTACTAATCTCTTTTACTCGCCTCTCTTTAATCTTTCACCCTTAGTTGATGGCCGCCGATTTTATATTCGTCGTAGCTGCTACTTCGGTGACCCAGAAAATACTGATGAAGCTTGTGATGCACAGGATCCATTTGCGCCATGGGCCACTTTGCTTTCATGTACAGTCTGTACGGATGATTTGTGCAACGTAAATGCGATCAATACAGCTCAGCACAGCGTTAGTGTGTGGCGAAAACTTACTTTGCTCGGACTAACTTTGACAGCAATGGCTGTAAGTCCAATTTGTGTACTGTTTTAATTATTTCTTTAATGAAATCCATGTAGTGTGTGTACATAATTACTCAATAAAGAAATAATTTTTGTTTACTAAAATTTAAAATTTTTTTAATATTATACAATTTTTAATCACAACTCGATAGACCGCAAATATTGCTGCTCGTGGTAACGTGTAAACCAATGAAACCAAAAGGCTTGACTTAACTCAAACATCAATTTAGAATTTAAAAACCTTTTCTTCTGATGATGAGTAATTTTTTTGAAGGAATTTATGTTTTGCAACGAACCAGTAATTAACGAATAAAGGGAGAATTGTTGGATAGTCTCCACTGGGCTTCATTATAAGAAAGCTGGGATTGACGGAACATCTTCCCAATGAGCCCACCTGCATATGGGTGATCGAAGTGCCCAAAGCACAGAGGAATATCATTTATGCTCTTTCTTCCCTCCTCTTGAATGCACACTTTTGTAAGAGAGTGTCAAAACTTGAATGTCGCAATAGAGCAAACCGTTAACAATTGAATCATGCTAGGGTTAAATATCAGATTGTCATACGAGTGTATTACTGACAAAAACAGCTATTAGAAAATGGGCTGTAGCAAAAACTGTGAACCTTCATATAGCTTACCTCTGGAGCCGCTTATGCTAAGGTATTGAAATTCCATCCATTTACTTAAATTACGAAAAAGCGAAAAGTATAAGGAATTTGAAAATAATGCGTCTCACCTCTCATATAAATTTAAATCTCATATCAAAAATGAATCGAAATATAAAATAAATGAACCAACGGAAATTCCAAAATCTTGAAACAATTTTTATGGAACGCTAACAGGGTTTGAAAAAAGAATTGATCTATCATTTATCACAGGAAAATTTTGAAAACTGCATTATGAGGTAAGGAATCCCAAACGCAAACTCTATCCTATACAGAATTTCTTAGTATTAGTCAAGATAATCATTATGATTGCTATATGGTATAGTTACGGCCTTCCTACAAATGATTGTGGTATCACAATGGATCGGCAACGGTCTAAGCGAGTTGGTTTAAAGACCGACTGCCTACCTACAGGTCAGCCCATAAGTTCGTGCGTATTTTACCCATAATTTCACTTTTGTACGATTTTTGTAATTTACAAAAAATTATTCGCGAAATATAACTCAACTATTTATATTTTCTTTGATATATTTATTGTGCATTCAACAAGTGAGTTTAATCGCGGATAAAAGCACGTGCTGTTAAAAAATAAAATGGAATCTTTGAACGCGTACAAGAGGCATATTTTGTAATTTTTTATAAAAGTAGTAAAAATGCAACAACTGCTGCTGCAGAAATAAACACTGTTCACGGAGAGGATACCGTGAGTGTAAGGACTGCGCAAAAGTGGGTTTCAAAATTCCGAAGTGGTAACTGCGACGTGGAGGATGCCCCGCGCGCTGGTCCTCCTGAAGTCTTTAACTCCGACGCCTTGCTCGAACTCGTGGAAGCTGAGGCAAATTTGGCAGTCGATATATAGCTAGCGAAATAGAGCTCCGAGGTTAAATTCATCGCATGGAACAGTTCACAGGCACCTGGTTCAGTTGGGAAAAGTTTCAAAGCTGGGAAAATGGGTTCCGCATAGACTTTCCGTCGCCAATCTTCAGCAGAGAGTGAATGTGTGTTCTCAGCTGCTGCAATGGCTTGAAAATGAAAGTTTTTTGAACCGTATTATTACTGGTGATAAAAACTGGGTCCTTTACAATAATCCTGTTCGCAAACGCCAATGGTTAGATAATGATGAAACACCAGAACCGACCCCTAGAGATGGTTTTCACCCCAAGAAGATTCAGCTGTCTATTTGGTGGGATATGACCGGTATTGTTTATTATGAACTTCTGAACCCAAACCAGACGATAACTGCTGATTATTATTCCCATCAGCTATCAAACCTGAATGAGGCACTTAACAAACATCGACCGTCTTTAGTGAATAGACGCAACGTTTTGTTTCACCACCACAACGCAAGACCTCATACCGCAAGGCAAACATTAGGCAAGCTGAACGAGCTCGAATGGGAGCTAATGCCGCATCCACCATACTCTCCGGATATTGCACCTTGTGATTATCACCTTTTCCGTGGACTTCAATCCCATATGAGTTACAAGAACTACTCCGCAAAAGAAGCTATAAAAAGGGATATCGAAGGGTACTTTGGCTCCAAGGACAAACAATTTTTTGAGCAGGGAATTAAAAATTTGCCTACACGTTGGGAAGACATTGTAAATAATGAAGAAAAATATATTATTGATTATTAAATAAATCTTCTAAACATCTTTTTTATTAATTTTAAAACCACCTTTAAAAAACGCACGAACTTATGGACTGACCTGATATAATATAAATAAATTGAGTTAATTTGGCAACCCCAAACAGAGTCTTCATGCATTTCCATCAAAAATAAAAGTCCTCGATAATTCTTTATAATTCATCGCACATATTTTTTTAAATGTGTACTGTTTTTTTTTATTAAATTATGACAATTTGTTGTATTTTTGTATTTTATTTAAATATTTTATATTATCAACATATAGATATATTTCGTTTTTTATGTTTATTTTAAATCGAAAAATTCACGCACATTTTCAATAGTAATCAAAACTCAATATTTTCATAATAATAGTAATATTTTTATCATTTAATAATAATATTAATATTTTATAATAAACGGAGTAACTATAATAGTGGTTTACTTGTAATGCTAGCGCTAATTGTTAAAATGTTTACATGTTTGTATGTCAGTTAATGATTAACATATTTATTGTACTTTTAATATATAATTTTTGTTTTTATAATTATTTTTGATTTATGTTAATAAATTATTATTACATTCATAGCGTTGACGAATGATGACAGAGTTGAAAAATATCTACATACATACATCAACGCACTATATATAATATAGTTGTGTTCTCATGCATGACGCATGTTGACAAGTGTAACTAGATACAGATGTATATATGTATGTATATAAGTAGATGGTATACCAGATATTTGAACCATTCAACATTAATAGGTGTATATAATTTAAATGTGTATATGTATATGTATATCTACTATATATGTATATGCATACTATATAAATGAAGTTCCGCATACACTTAGATGGCTACACATCGATATACGCGCAAATGTATGCTATATTTTTTACCCATGCATATGCCTTTAACGAACTTAAGCCTTAAATGTACAAACAAACAAACAGAAGTTATTCACTACTACACATACACCGGTAAATGTGTATAGATGGGTATGCATATATATTTGTATTATATATTTAAATATCATAAATAAACATTTTATGTTGTATAGGTATGTAAACTTTTTTATTTTCATGTTGTATATATTTGTTTTTATTTTTGTAAATTATTTGTTTCATAGTATCTAACACACATATCTCAAAAACTACACATTTATTATAACAAAAAGACAACTCCGCCTAATTATTAATTTTTAATTTCTTTTTTTTTGCAATTTTCTTTGTTTTTTGCATACATACAAAGTATTCATGCATTTTTTCATCGACTTCACTTTTTGTTCATTACTTTTGGGCTCTTCTGGTGTCAAACTTCTTTTATTTTATAACATTACAATAACAATGACAGACCGTATGCATTTTCTTGAGAAATAAAAATTGCTGGCTTATTTCGTTTTGTTGTTGTTTCTTTAATCCCGAAATTTTTAATTTTTTTTTAAAGCAAAATAGTGAACCCGGTACACGTTGCGTGATTTAGCTTGGAAGCGAAATTCTTTGATATGCTCAACAATGCAATAACCGGTATTCATTTGAGCATTCAATGAAATAAAGCCAATTAAAATTTAAGATGAACTGATTTATTTTTTTTTTGTAGCTTGAGTAAGTTGTTGTCCTTCACAAATTTTTACAAGTGAAGCACCGGGATCCCGCTGCAATATAATTTTGCAAATTTTCTAATAAACAAATTTTTACTTCTTACATTTCAATATTTGATTTTTTCAGGAGTCCGAGATTAGTACAGAGAGCTCCCGACATTGGGACCCCGGTGGAATCAAAATTTGTAATATAAAAAGTTTTTATTTCTCTCGAAATTTAGACATTTTTCAGG
Organism: Anastrepha obliqua; assembly: GCF_027943255.1. Lineage (NCBI taxonomy): Eukaryota > Metazoa > Arthropoda > Insecta > Diptera > Tephritidae > Anastrepha > Anastrepha obliqua. The sequence goes on along the minus strand of NC_072896.1, from coordinate 120,102,052 downwards.
TTCCCGAAATTCCTGCAGGACGTTCCCAACACCGGGATTCCGGTGTAATCAAATTTGTAATAAACAAATTTCTATTTCTCACAATTCGATATTTTCAAATTTCGTGATCCCGAAATTAATACAACTCAGCCACGATAGGACTTGAAATACATACGGATGGCGGTACTGGCATCCCTAACAGATATGTGTACATATGCACATATGTATGTATATATACAACTGACGCACACATACATACATACGGATGTATGTGATTGTTGTTGTTTTTTTATATTTGATATAGAAAACTTATTTCATAAAAACGAACTAATCATTTAAAATACTGATAAAGTTGTTTAATTCCATGCCGCACAGCACATAAAACACACAACAACAATAGCAACAAAAATTGTTACAATGTTCCTACACTTGCCTCCCTCCTCTGTTCTGCACTTCTCTTTTATGCTAACATCAACTCACCCCACCTCACTTTACCTCACCACATTTTACCCCACCTCACCTAACCTACACAACCCAGCATAAACAATATATACAAACTTATTTGTATTTAATGAAAACATTAAAGAAACAATAGAAAATATATAACAAAACGAATACATTTGGCCCCCGTTCAATTCCTGCTGCAGCTCCAGCTTCAGCACAAAAAACAAAAAAAAAAATACAATTGCATTCTAGCAAGGTTGCATACAGGTTGGCAAATGTATTCGTAAACAATAACAACAACAATTTTACATTTATAGTTTAACAGCGCTAATATAAATAAACACACATACAAACATACCTACAGCTGTATTGGAGCATATTTGCATGCGTAGGTTGCATACTCTTAAGCTAATTATATAATAAACTTACACGAATCGATGTATTTTATTAATTTCAATTAATTTTATAATATTTATTTGCTTGCTAATGTATCTCAAAACATCTCATAATTCCATTTATTTCAAAAAACAAATTGAAGTCAAAGTCATGGTTACGCACCCCCAAGCAGGCTAACAGAAGCCAAGCAAACTTGTAAGCGCGAATTTATATGGTAAATAAAATCCAGCAACGCCAAAACTGTATGTGCGCCTGAAAGTATGTAAATAACTGCAGCAAATTTTTATTTAATTATTTATATGAAATATAATTATAAATAATTGTTTAATTATCATGTGGGGCTATCGGCTTAAGTGTGGGAAAGTAAAAGTGACTATTACAGAATCTGTTACTTTGCAGTGCATCTTTTAGGATTAATACAGGGTTTCCCATATTCGACGGACCCATCTGGCAACCCTGTATCTTTTAACAGAGACGTCAGATCGCTTAGTGACATACCGCGTTGGAAGCGTCAGTCCAAGCAAATTTTTACCATGGAACAGTACACGCCACGCGAGCGCTCCCAAATTGTTGAAATTTACATTCAACAAAAGAAGTCAATTGTGAAAACTCAACGTGCGTATAAAAAATTAAATAATGTGAAAAGTGCGCCTTCTAAGAACACCATTTTCGACTGGTGATGCTCTTTCTAATCCAAAGAGGCCAAATCAAAACCGACCAAGGCGATCAGATGAGAATATTGCTCTTGTACGGGCCAGTGTTGAGACGTCGCCAAGGACATCCCAAAATCGCCGTTCTCAGCAGTTGGGCATTGCTCGGACCACTTTACAACGAATTATCCGCATTAATTTGCATTTATTCCCGTAAAAGATTCAATTGACGCAAAGATTGTTACCTGCGGACAAGCTTCGTCGATTGGAATGGGCCCAAAAAACACATGGGTCCGTCGAATATGGGCAACCCTGTAAATTTTTGAGCTAGCGATTTTCGCACCGTTTGGGCAGTAGACACGATTTGCAAGCATATATGTATATACGCAAGTATGTTTATAAGGGTTTTAATAGAAATTTAATTGTGTCAACTAATTTATTTCTCCCCTTTGTGATATTGGACTTGGATAAACCAGTATTTACGAAAGAACTGCAACTATTTTTGTAGGTGGGCGCGAGCTGAGAAAGAGTATGATTAAAGCGGGTCTACGCCAGGTTGGATCAATAAAAAACATGTAACCTTGAGCCAGCTTAAATTGAGCGGGCATTTCGACGAAATGAAGTTGAAAATTTCATCAAAACAACCAAAGGGACAAATATTCTATTCTACAGGGTGGTCGATCTAGCGTTAAGAGTTCGAGCTACTGATTATTTTGACTTTAACACAAAAACAACGTGATGTGTCAGAAATTTAATTTATCAACAGAAATTTAGTTTATCAACAGAAATTTAGTTTATCGGCAGAAATTTAGTTTATCAGCAGAAATTTAGTTTATCGGCAGAAATTTAATTTTTCAACAGAAATTTTATTTGTCGTCAAAAATTTAATTTCTCGTTAAAAATTTACTCAAAATGTCTGACTTGAATGCTTGAACAAAGTAGAAAAGTATTAAAATCGAATAATCAGCCGAAATGGTAATGTAAATTGGTCGCATAGAAGTTGAATTTTTACTCCATTCGATTATTTATGCTGTATAAAAAAAACGTACCGTGTGAAAACTTCAACCGATGATAATAAAATCCATCGAAAATAAAAGTAAACAAAGAATTTGGGGTTTCTTTAAAAGTGTATTGATAAAACACGACCGCTTGAAGTATGCAAAATTAAAAAGAATTTTTTAACTAACAGCAACAACAGCAACAACGCTCTTAAATAAATATTGCATACATTTAGGCGTTTATACATATATATATACAATATATATATATAAGTGACAATTACAGCCTTTTTGGGTACTTGGACGAGCTGCTTTTCCCATTTGCAGAGGGCGTCTTGATGTTGTTCCACAAATGGAAGGACCTACAGTTTTAAAACGAATCCGAACTGCAGTTACTTTTTTATGAGGAGCATTTTCATGGCAGAAATACACTCGGAGATTTGCCATTGCCTTACGCGGAGTGACCGCTTTAAGGATTTTTTTTTTCATTTTGGCGTTTCGCGGAGATTCGAACCAACGTATTCCGAATGATAGTCACGCTCCAACTCATTCGGCTATCCACCACTTTTTGAAAACCTTCGGTTGGGCAGCTGGTTCTGGCCTTCCTTCGTCTTGTTCGAGGATGCTTTTTAAAAGATTATATCCATAAATCGATAGAAAATTAAATTTTAGGCGGCTACCTGGAACACTCAAGTGTTTTTTTTCCTTGTTCACTCCACCCGGGAGCATAGGTCCTCGACAAGACTCAATCTTGCGTTGGTTACGTTAAACTATTTGCTTTCTGACAGGATAGCTGATTAGCCTGCCGCTAACAGAAGTGTACACACCCATTATTTATTTTATTTTGATTTATGCTTTTTGGCATTTATAATGATTTTCTCGTCACCAGTTGGCTTGGCTTCAAATAGTTCTGCTTGCATGCGTTACAACATATCTGTGGACTTTTTTAGCAAACAGCAAACAACTTCTATCGACTTAACATTTTCTACATGTCAAGCACTTAAGTGCTGTGTCTCAATGCGGTAATCGAATTAAGGGGGAACGCCACTGTGAAAATTCAAAAAAATCGATTTTTTTTTGCATAAATTGTTAGTATAACTACTCAAGAAAATGTGGTAAAAATTTTAATGCGAAATTCGCTTTCTATCTGCACTGAAGTGAGCGCCCGTCGGTTCGGCCCCGTAGCGCTTACGATACGATGCTTTATTTCAAACGCGTTTTTCTCGAAACGACTTTGTTTGATACGGTGGCAACGATTTCTCGAATACTAATGAACCGATTTTAATTTTCTTTTTTTCAAAATTTTTGTTTTCGCATTGGCTATCGTTGTACGTAGCCGATTTTCAAAATTTTGAAAATAACTATTTTTTTTGGCCTTTTGAAAATAAAAAAAAATGGTGAAAAACACGCATCAAAACTCAAATCACCATCAGTTTGTCTAACAAAAAAAAAAAAAAACCAACGGCTACGTACAACGATAGCCACTATTGTGTCGATTAATACAATTTTTGGTTTTTTGATTTCAGCTTATTATTCATTGCTGTGTCGCTGCCACCAGATGACGTCATTTTTTTTAACTCGTTACGTTTACTTACATAAATTTATCAATTTTCAATATTTTTTAATAAAAATTTACATCAACATAGTTTAGTACATACATAATAAATTGCCTTCTATCCGATCTTCGAATAATCATTCCTACTTATAAAAAAAAATTTCCCAAAAATCGACTATTTTTTTACCCCCCACAGCGGTGTTCCCCCTTAATAATCTTTGAATGCTGCTGCTTTAGAATTCATTGAAAAAAAGTTGAATTCCATGAAAGCTAAATTTCATTTCATTTCACTAAAAGCAAAAATATTCGAAGTCAAATAATTGCATTATATCAAAAGTCCAAAGATACATACAAACTCCAAATTAAACTCTTCGCTACTTCTTCCTCTTCTTCTTCTTATTTAACGACATTTGATTTCATTTACTTGTACACAAATACATACACAGGTTCATTAATATCTATAAAGTAAATCTCTTAAACGCTTAGTCATCTAATGAAAAACCAGTTGCTTATATAATTCAAGTGCATTTTTAATGTTTTTTTAATTTCCTCGTTTGTTGCATGTGTTAGTACTTCTTATCTCAATGAGTGCCAGTTGACTCGCAATTACGCATTTGTGTGTATGCATACTGATATTGAATTTAATTAATTTACTTGTTAACGCTTATTTACATATTCTTTACATAATTTTATGATAGGTAATGCATTATACTATACATATACATACATATTACTTGTGTTACATATATTTGTTAGTGCGCTCGAAAAAATTGAGCAGTCCATGTCAATGCAAATTCTTAAAAGGAAATTAGCATTTCAATCTTGTCTCATTATCGTACATACAAAAAAACGTTCATTAACAACATTAACGCATCAAAGTGACAAAAAAAATTGCATAACTTTGAAACAAATAACGAGAGTTGTTGCTGTAATAAAAAAGTGAACTTCTTACAAATACCAATAAACAATTCAAATAGTTGCTCAAACAAATCCGCGCATATCATTTATTAAAATTGTTGTTTAATGATAATAAACATAAAAATAATATTAAAAGCTATAATAGGTATTAATAGTAAAATTGGCGAAACGAAGTAATTAAAAATTATGGATTAAAAGTTAAGCAATAGCATAAATTAAAAACTCAATAGAAATTATAATGAAATCAGTCCGACGTTTCTTTAAACTTTCTTTCTTCTTAATTGTATTGAATCATTTTACATTTTATAACAACATTAGGGGTATATACACATATATGTACATATCAAGGAATATTTCCATACGCTCTGGCACAGCTCCAGCATTTAGACGAATCGTTAGGGAGAAATGAAGAAATAATGGGGAAAAAATTGTGACTGATTGAAAATTTGGTAACGTAAAAAATATTTTTCTTTTTAACTTTCCAGCATTTAGACGAATCATTGGAAAAAATTAAGGCATAAAAAAAATTTTAATAATTGAAAATTTCGTTATCTAAAAAATATTTTTTTTTACTTTTCAGCATTTAGACGAATCATTGGAAAAAATTAAGGTATAAAAAAACAATATTAATGATTGAAAATTTCGTTACGTAAAAAATATTTTTTTTAACTTTTCAGCATTTAGACAAATCGCTAGGAAGAAATGAAGAAATAATGGGGAAAAAATTGTGAATGATTGAAAATTTGGTAACGTAAAAAATATTTTTTTTTTTTAATTTTCAGCATTTAGATGAATCACTAGAAAAAATTAAGTATAAAAAAAATATATTAATGGTTGAAAATTTTGTAAGGTAAAAAATATTTTTTTTAACTCTCGTTAAGTAGAAATGAAGAAAGAATTTGAAAAAAAATTGTGAATGATTGAAATTTTGGCAACGTAAAAAATATTTTATTTTGTAACTCTCCATTTACCCAAAATGCATTTTAATACCTTGTATATGAAAAAAAAAATTAACTAACTTTGCTTTTTTTCGTTTTTTTTCTGTTAATTTTTACTTTGTAGTAGTGTGTGTAGTAAGCACTGAACAAAATAACTTCGACCCTCAATAAAACGTTCTGGTCTGTGGTTGGGAGGGAAATAAGGTAGCAGATCATCTAGCTAAAAATGGTTGTTGTTGTTGTTGTTGTAGCAGCATAAATATTCCCCATATATGCACGGGGAATGCTGCTGGAGTGACAGTCCTTGGCCGGATATAAATCTGGGTTATTCCGGTAACGTAGAACCGACTGCCATGCGAACATTCCCTAATTGGCACTGAAACTTTCTGTGGACTCACAAAGGGCCACATCAAAGAACTTCTCAGAAGGTGGGAGGAGAAAAAGTTCGTTGACCACTGGCGAAATTCTATCTATCAGCGACAAGTGAAACAATTCCTAACCCCGGACAGAGGAATTTTTGATAAGCTACTTTCACGCAGCAGTGTAGACTTAAGATTTCTAACTGGTTACTTTGAAGGCCACTGTGGGCTGAGATACCACTTAAACAAAATTGGTTTCTCTGTGCGAACAACATCTGCCGATTCTGTGAAATGGGCACTGAAAATTCAAAACACATATTTTGTAAATGTCCTGCACTAGGCAGAAAACGGCTGCAGCACCTTAGTGGTAGTCTCCAGACATACCATTGCTGCGACGGCAGCGTTGATTATGCATTAGGCCAATTAAACCGCCTCATCCGCAAACAAAAAAAAACAAAAAACTGGAAGAGTGTCATAAGCCAATAAAAACCAAAATATGGAAAAAACGGTTTCAATATTTTTAAAATATGAACTATACCTTCTTAAGTAAAAATGCAGACATATTTTCATTTAACGAGATGCTGTTAGTTAACAGATATCGCCAGGATTTTTTTTTTTTGCATGGCATGAAATAAAAACTTGTGGTTCCCACGACAGTTGGCCTGACCGGCCAAGGACTATCACTCCAGCAGCAACATGTATGCGAAATGTTATGCTGCTACAACAACAACAAGCTTGTGGTAATTTTTGCATACCTTTCCAAAAAAGAAAATATTTGTTTACACTAAGCCACTCTTGCAAAATTCTTCTGCTCAATAAATGGAGCATTAATACTACAAATAATAAATTTTTGGTGCACCAAATGTACGAACTCTTACTACTTTCCAAAGAACAGACACTTAATCGTAAAAAAAATGAAAAGAAAAGAAAAGAAAAAAAAATAATAAAATAAACGTAAAAAAAGTATAATAATAAAAAGGAAAAATATAGTAATAATATATAATAAAAATAACAAAACCACATAATAAAAACAGTCAAGCACAAAAATCTCATCTACGACTCGTCTAAATGCACGGCAGTGGCCAGAAAGGAAATTTGAGTATCGAAATAAGCCAATATCCAATATTCTCAAATTGAGCTACTTCAAAAGTATATCTATCTAAAGAAAATCAAATCGAATAGTGGCATAAATGTATGCCCTTTAGGAAATCACCGCCTTTAGAGGGGGAAAAATTATACAATTTCCGCTGCCGCCGCTATTAGTGCTAATGTCTATTTACATGATAAAGATTTACTTATGACGCAACACTAACTGTCTCACTTCAGCAGCAGCATTCCTTTCGATACGCGAGTATAAGTTTCCCATGACAGTGGCGATTTTCACTACGGCAATGACGCAGATCTATATCTGGTCAGGAACAATCATTCCGGCAACATTTTTCAAAAGTAATAGAGGAGCTTTCATGCTGCGCAGCGTAAGAAAGTTTTTTTCTTCTTACTTAGCATGGCAGTGCTGGGTGGACCACTGCTTCCGCAAATGAAGCTTACTTTAGATTAGTTGAAAGTGAACTTGGGACTATTTGCTATTTTAGCAATCAAATTATTTGCATAGATGCAGTTATGTAGGTGTACACTTACTGAAGTCAACTTGTAACGATGGAGATTTCTATGATTAAAAAAACGAAAACATATTCCGAAAACATTAAGAAATCTCAATTCACGGTTGTCATCAATAATTTTTCTCTCATTTAATATGCATTAATTCCAATTGGTTGTGTGTTTTCAAAACAAAAGAAAAACTCTTTTTACAAATGTTTAAATTTTTTTTAAATAAAAAAAAATTCACGATTTTTAAAACAAAAAATTTGTTTTACATTTAAAAAAATGTTTTTTACACATACAAAAAAATTTCACGATTTTAGAAATAAGAAAATTTTTTTTGGCGATTAAACCAACAAAATTTTTTCACAATTATTAAAATTTTTATTTTATTGAAAATCAAAAAAAAAATTTAAATTCACAAAATTTAAATTTCGCAAAAAAATTAAAAATTTAAATTTTTTTCACAAATTCAAAATCTAATTTTTTTTATTTTAAGAATTGTGAAAAAATTTGGTTTATTTTAATAATTGTGAACAAATTTTGTTTGTTTTAATATAAAAAAAAATTTAATTTTTTTTGTGAAATTTTTTATTTATTTTATTAATTGTGAAAAAATTTTGTTTGTTTAAAAACCACGAAAAAAAATTTCTAATTTAAAAAAAAAAAACTTTTCACAAAAAAAATTCAAAAATTTTGAAAAAAAAAATTTCACAAAAAAGATTAAAAAAATTTTTTTTATATTGTACAATATATTAATTTTTTTTATAATTTAAAATTTCTTTTATAATTTAAATTTTTTTATAATTATAACTCTGTTTTTTTTTTGTTTTTTAAATATACTGCACATTTAAACGATATAAATTTCTCGCTACAAAAATAGCATTTTTTAACAAATACAACAAAAATAGTTTTCGCTTCCCTTTGAAGCACAACTCATAATGGTTTACAACAACTGCTTTGCATCTTAGTTTACTTTTGAATATTATTTAATTTCATGATCAACGTCATATCCATGGGAATATGTATACATATATGTATGTATGTGTGTATAGGTATAAGTGCATAGTCACCGTGATATTTTCTGTTCTTACTCGCTCTCATTTGCGTTATTTTCTATTTTGCATTTTATATTTGTTTTTGTTTTTCTTCTTTTTTTCTACTCAACTCATGTTTGCTTGTCCAATCCCAATCCTGCTGCACTGAGAGCAAGGCTGTTTTGAACTGTCATCTTCCAATGCAATATTTATGCACATATGTATATGTAGGCATGCAACTATGTATTGTTTGTCAACGCCATGTGCTTTTATTTCAACTTCATTTCATTTTTTATATTTACTAGACATAATTTCAGATTTTGCATTTTTTTCTTTTCTCTTTTGTTTTTTGATTTTGATTTTTTTACCATTCACAGAGTATTTTCTTCGTTTTATGCTACTGCATTTTTTACAACAACATGTATTGTAAGTATAAATATTATTATAACTATATAGATAATATATATTACTGTGTTATTATTTCCTTTTCTTTTTTGCTTCTAACATTCATCAAATAGCGCGTTGGCAATTTAGCCACGAAAATTACATTTCAATGCATATATGTATGTAGGTATATGTAATAATATATACGAAAAATACTGCGCCTTGAACATCATCCACACTCCCCCTCCTATCCTCCTCAGCACGTTTGATTATCATTCAAAAGAAGACTTTCTCGGCGGGCAATTTTTGAATGAAATATTTTTTTTCTATAAGCTTTCACTTTAATTTTGTTTGCTTTGAATCGTACATAGCAGATTATGCGCGGGGATTTTGTGTTTGTTTGTGTTTTTGTTTTTTGCTTCAGTTTATTTTCCAGCTAAACATTCAAAGAGTCTCATGCCGAACTCTCATTGTCTTCGAAAACAAAACAAAACACGCATTACTACTCGCTTAACGCGTCGATTGAGCCATTGCGAGCAACAAATGCTTTGCAATAAGTGGCACATACATTGTGGGAAGGTGTGTAGGCTTATTTGTTTTGTATGTACGTACAGTCACTTAAACGCCATCAAAGCCATATACTTCAAGTACACGTATTTCAAAATCACCGGAAGGACATAGCGGCGGATTGTTGAACGTTTTGCAGCTATCCGTTTTGCCGAAACGTATATTCTCATCCATCCAAATGGCTTGGCCCTCACTGTAGGTGGCGAAAAAACAAAAGTGAATATGAAAAAGTGTTTTAATATTAAATAATATTGATATATAATGGGTGTTTTTTTATCTGCATGTGAACTATACATATCGCTAACAATGGTATGACAGCTGGGAATGGCAAATTGTGTTCACATTTCTGTTCATTAAGGCTTTTTTACGCAAAGCAAACCTCAAAGATTGTTCAAGCTTAATTCTGTTGCAAGACACAATAGCTCGTACTTATATGGGTGCCAGGACACTGCGATGTTCAAGGGAATAAAATTGCCGATGAATTAGCCAACTGTGGATCAGCGAGAGCCAATAACCGGAATCAGTTCCGCAGGAATCATGAATTGGATCAGCGATTATGAATGCAATTTTTATAAAGAGCGATGGTTCGGTCCAAAACGTTGCAGAGCTGCAAAGTGTTTAGTGCCAAGTCCGAACAGAAAACTGTCGAAATTTCTTCTAAAACTTGAATGAAAAGATATTCGGTTGATAATCAGTATTATTACAGGACACAATCCATGGGATCAACATATGACCACCATTGGAATCATTGAGAAGCCGATTTGTCTGTCTTGCTTGGAGGAACCGGATAGCACCGAGCATTTTCTCTGGGAGTGTCTGGCATTTGCTAGAGAAAGGCTACGAATTTTGGGTTCCTATGTCATGAGAACGAGTGAAATTCGTTCTCTCAAACTGGAGAGTATTTACAGATTTAGGAAAGAATTTGCAAAATTCTCACAGTTCTAATTATCTCTATTTTTGATTTCTGTCCTATCTTTTTCCTTCTGTTACCTCTCTCCTTTCCTCCTTGACTATCTACCCTTTCACTTTCCACAGCTTTAAATACAAAGGCCTTTTTAGCCTGAGTGTTTTTGGAGTTACGAAATCTCTCGGTGCTTATTGGCTCAACCTTTCAAATTTCAAAAAGTGTCAAAGGCTTGGCAAGTCATTATGAATCGTTTAGCGCCAGAACAAATTGTGGAAATTTACTTCGAAAAAAATAAATCTATCGCGAAGTTCAGAGAACACTGGCGGCATCATCGGTTCTTATTCCTTTTTAATATAAATGAGGAAGAAGCTGCCGTTCCGGTGAATGGTAAGTGCTTCGAGCCTTGCTGACTGAATATTCTTATCAAAAAATAAATGCCATGAAAATATCTACCAGGTAGGTGAAATGGTTGAAGTACCACTATGTCACTCCCCAAGTAGCACTAAAGCGCCGTTTTGATACCATTATGAGACCTCCAACAGGCAGATATCTACAGCCAGCCAGAGCTGATGGAGAAGATTGATGGGATTTAGGTTGGCGCACTGCCCCAGGTTGTCGAAGAGATTAGGGTCCAGTGACCTTAATCATCTAGCTGCCAAAACCCGCACATTTACTACATTTGCTCGACAGTCTCCTTCTCTAAAAGGTCCCCACAGCTTTTGCAATGAGGGTTAAATGGTAAACCTAGCTTTTCCGTGTGTGTGCCGACCGTCCAGAGACCAAAGAACTTTCTGAGTGCTTCGTATATCGTATTGAGGTCAAAGGGTTTTCGAAATAGCAAAGAAATGGAGCTCCTTCCATCTTTTCTGCGCTTTCCTGATTATATTAAATAAAAAAATGTATGCCAACAATATTTCTATTTTCTATTACCATTCTAAATTTTAAATCTCTCAAAAAAACACCCTTTATATATAATACATTCCCAGATTAAACGTTTAATTACCCGCCACCAATGGTTATCATTTTCGAATCGGCTGCCATAAATAGTTCTGACGCATGCCCCAAATCCTTTTCATTTTCAATGCCTACCCACGGGTATTTGGCGCGTTCCGGATAGAGTGAAAAGAGGAAGGTTTCGCCGGTGCCAAAGTAGGCCTGTCGTTGGCCTTTGTCATCTTTGACATTACGTTCGAACCAACGCGATGAGCAGTAGGCGCCAAAGACCTGTAATGAAAGCGACATTTGTTAAAAAAATTTTTCTGGTTATTTTTTTTATTTTTTGTTTTAATTTTATATTTTTTCGTTTTTTTTTTAATTTCGCATTTTTTCATCGTTTTATTTATTGCATATTTCTTCGTTTACCTCATTATTGCACGTTTTAATCATCATTAACGTCGGCTCATGCTGTTCCACGCGCACATAGAAGGTGGTCAGCGAGCAGCCATGTTCCTCTGTGGTGTAGAGCAGTACCGGCTGATACATTGTTATCCTGACGGGCAGCCATGACCAGAGTGTGAAGAGCTGAGGAGTTGGGAGAAAATAAATTATTAGGTTGATATTCTTTTGTTTTTTTTTTCTTTGATTAAATTAAGTGAAATAAAGTGATTTAGCGTAAATTAAATTAGAAACAAATAAAATTCATACATACAAATAAAACAATACACAATACATACAGAATAACTTTTTCGTTTAATACATAGCTAAATAAAATTGTAAAAACTCAATTGCATTACACAAATAAATTAAAATTTTTATTCTTAAATTAAGTAATTTTTTTATTATGCAAATTTTATTCAATTTAATTATATTATTTATTTACTTATTTGATGATGACGTTAAGCTTTTTGTGATTGACATGCGACAAGCGACAACTTAAAGCTGATTTTATTATTACTTGTGTTTTTTATTTGTCAGCTGTCATGAGCCAAAATCTTATTGTAAGTTAGTTATTAGAAGCTTTTCAATTCTCGAGTTTATCCTCCTTTACTTGAAATTTCACATTCGAAATTTTTTATTCGAAAGTTGACAGCTGATATTTGAAATTCGATATTTGCTATTTGCAGTTCTGCATGTGATATTTAAAATTTAAAATGTGAGATTTGAGATGTTTTATTTGATATTTGAAGTTTGGTATCTGAAATTCGATACTTGATATTCGAAATTTGACATTTGATATTATACCTAGGCTCGATATTTGATATTTGAGATGCCATGTTTAACATTTGATATTCGATATTCGAGACTTCAGATTTCGAGTTTCTGATTTGATTTTTACCATTTAATTTTCAAATTTCGAATTCGATATTTGGTATTCGAAATTCGCTATTTCATATTTAAAATTTGATAATAGAAACTTTTAAGTTTATATCTGAAATTCGATACTTGATATTCGAAATTTGGCATTGGATATTTTAGGCTCGATATTTGATATTTGATATGCCATGCTTGACATTTGCGATTCGATATTCGAGACTTCAGATTTAAAGTTTCTGCTTCGATTTTTAATATTTCATTTTAAAATTTCGAGTTCCATATTTCATTTTCGAAATTTTATATTTCGGTTTGGAAATTTCTGATTTGATTTTTAGCATTTAATATTTAATGTTTGATACTTGGTATTTAATATTTAAAATTTGAAATTTGTTGTTATGATTTAGAAATTTAAGGTTTGCGATTTGATCGACGAAATTTAAGTGTTGATATTTGAATATTTCTTGTTTGACATTTTGTTAATAATTGATATTCGAAATTTGACACTTGGCATTTACCTTTGATATTCGATATTTGATTTTTGAAACTTGAGTTGTACAATTTAAAATTCGATAGTCGAAATTTGAGATTTGATATGTGAAATTTCTTGTTGGACATTTTATGTTTGATATCCGAAATTTAACGTTTGATATTCGAAATTTGCGGCCGCCGTAGCAGAATGGGTTGGTGCGTGATTCGGAATTCACAGAGAGGTCGTTGGTTCGAATCTCGGTGAAAGCAAAAATTAATAAAAACATTTTTCTAATAGCGGTCGCTCCTCGGCAGGCAATGGCAAACCTCCTGAGTGTATTTCTGCCACGAAAATGCTCCTCATAAAAATATCTGCCGTTCGGAGTCGGCTTGAAACTGTAGGTCCCTCCATTTGTGGAACAACATCAAGACGCACACCACAAATAGGAGGAGGAGCTCAGCCAAACACCTAACAGAAGTGTACGCGCCAATTATTTATTTTTTTTTTATTCGAAATTTGAATTTCGTGAATTGAAATGTGACATTTGAAATTCGATGTTCGAAATTGGAGATTTTATGTCCGAAATTAGAGATTTGATATTTAAGTTTCAATATTTGACGTTTGATATATTACTTTTTTTTGTTTAATATTTTGCTTTTTATTTAATATGAAATATATTTGAAATTTGGTATTTGATGTTCGATATTTATTATGGAAATATTTTTAGCGAAAATTTATTGAAAATTTATTGAAAAACTATTTAAACTAATTTCATACAACCAAAAATTAAAACATAAGAAAAGTAAGTAGTATAAAAATAATCAACAACGTCATGCAAGCCCATCCATATACACTAAGAACTTTGTTTGCAAACAAAAATTATACTTTTTATTTGAAAAATAAAAAAATCTTACAAAAACAGCTAGACAATTGAACTATAAAGGGCTAAATAACACTATAAGTATGATACTTGCACCAAACATTTGAATTGCAAATGTCTTAAATGCACTTTTTTTTTTTTTTGAAATTTAAAATGCAATTAGCCCATATGCGTATATACACTCGTAAGTATAGAGATATGTTTGTATGTAGTGTGGCGCGATTTTGTTGTTGTTATTTTGAATTTACTATAAAATTGTATCGATTTGCAGCAGCGGCTACTGTGTTCAGGTTTCACGTTGTTGATGTTTGTGTGATTTTTTGTTTTTGTTGTATGCTATGTAGTTCATATACGAGAAGTACGAAAAGATTTGTTTATGTTTTTAACGGAGAAAAATTAAGTTAAAATATGCCACAACGTGTTGGCATGCAAAAGTTTGTAGAATTACTTAATTCACTTATGGAATAAAATGAAAATCTCAATAAAAAAACACCAAAAATTCTTCTAAAAAAACCAAACGCTTTCTATTTTAGTACAAACGAGTAATTAAAAATATATAAATATTTTTTAGTTCTTTATAATTATTTTTAATTTTTTCAAGTTCACGTTTTGGCCTATTTACATACAACTTTTAGTTTGAACAAAATGGAAAAACTGTTTTATTTTTCGAAAAAAAAAATATCTTTTTACCTGTTATAATCGCATTGCGACAAATGTTCTATTATTTTTATTAATATTATTTATTTTTATTTATTATTCATAATTCTACCACAAAATCCACAAAACCGAAATACTCCTACTCATTAAGAAATAAGTCACCAAACCAAAGTACGAAATATTTGAAATCCTGTATACTTTTTACAACCTGTCTTCGATGCCACCGCTTGCTTATTCGATGAACTCCATCAAAACAGTAATTCTATAGATGAAAATGAGGCATCTTTAATAAAACTTTAACGCTTCTAGGATATAAATTTATATGTGGATATTTTCATTTCACAAGCCGCTGTCGGTAATTTTTTTTTGTAGTTGAGAGAGTTTTGCAACATTAAGTAAATTGTGCTCAATACAAAAAGGAACATCGATCGAGAATTTTTGTAGTGCAAGAAACAGTACAACAAGTGGCTTTTTCAAATTAATATCTCACACCGCTTTAGCAATTTTTAATGAAGCTTTTATTCGAGCCATCATTCTGTGGCGACGAAGGTGGAGTCCTGCCTGAGCTAATTTGTACTCATGACGAAATAAGGATATTGCATATACATAATGGGCGCTTCCAACCTTTTTGGGTGTTTGGCCGAGAGCTCCTCCTTCTATTTGTGGTGTGCGTTTTGCAGTTTTTCCACAAATCGAGCGACCTGCAGCCGACTTCAAACGACAGATAGTATTTTTATGAGAAGCTTTTCCATGACAGAAATACACTCAGAGGTTTGCCATTGCCTGCCGAGGTGCCAATTGGTGTTTCGTTCCAGAGATCTCAAACCTATGCACTTCCGAATGGTAGTTATGCACCAAGGTGTGTTTTAGAAAATGTTCTGAGAGTAGTAAGATTCATAGAATAACCGAAAAGATCAGTTGGAATTTTTATTTTGTGTAGCTCTCAAAATTTCAGAAAAGATGAGGGATATGAGCTTGAAAACTGATCTTTTGCAGCAATCATATATGAAATGACCCCAGAAAACTATATTACCACTATTGCAAAGAAATCGGTGCAGCAGAAAACTGATATAAGTTGGGTGAGCTATATGGGTTAAACCAAGCTATTAGTTTGGGGAAAAAGGCATACATAATTTTCTCGGCAGATGGAGCTATACATCGACCACGAAAAAGTTTTAAGTCATTTGCGAAAAAAAATTGACGCAAAAATAATGAATTTCTTTTCCCCCAAACTAATATTGTTGGACACCATTTACAAGACAAAGTCATTTCAGAGTAAAATGAGCCTGCATCAAAAGCAAAAAATTATATCTCTGTTGCAATCTGAGCGCATAAAAATTAAAGTACGTGGAAACAGGAGCAAAGGAGGTACCATAAATAACTCAATCGTTTGCTTAAATGTCTACGAGATATGGCGGGGGTCCAATGATTTGTATTAAACATCTTGATTTTGGAAACTGAAAGACGCATGGCGCAGCACTCAGTGTGCAAGAAAAATCTTGAAAGATTCAAAAGCGTTTTTTCAAGTAACAACGCATTGCAGCAAGCAACTAGTGCGATAATATTATTTGTGGTCAGCAGTTGTATGCTCCATTTTAACAAAAAAAACACACAGTTTTTGTCGGCCGACGAAGACACCGATTCTCCTCCTCAACTGCCACCAAACTTGTGGTGCCTGGGCAAATATACATAAATCAACAGCATTCTAGTAGTATGGATTATATGTACGTATATGAGTACGGATACATATATATATATATATATCCATGTATGAGTATTCCTTGTGTTTGTATTTTGTGGCATTCATGAGTTTAAATTACAAAAGAAATGAAAAAAAATTGTTCAAAATTTTCAACACTTATTCTCCATTTTGTTCAAAAGGTTGTAAAAAAAAATATTTTAAAATTAAAATTATTATTATATTTTATTTATGGAACAATACAAAAAGTGCAAAATTACACAGCCTTGACTTCCATCAATCAGCAATGATCATCTAGATATATATATTCGAATATACCTCATACAAATAATTATGTGCATATTTGTAAGTGCATCGACCGACACTTTTTTCTATTTGATTCCAGATTCGAATCTGCACTTCATTTCGGCAATTTTTCATTAGTGTTTATCGTCGCTCAGTCGATTTACAATTGTGCGGTTACATACAAAGCTTAGAAGTGGCCGAGATTTTGGTAATAAATATGTACATATTTTTATGTTCATTTCACATTTAGCGGAAGATTTATATGTCCTGTATTCTCCTTATACGAAATGCGTTAAAATGCGCCCGCTCTCTATATTACCTAAGCAAACCAAGGTCGTGATATCGCTCGAAACTTCGAGCTTCTCAAAAAGAAAGTTGTGAAACTCAAGAAAGTAATTACGGTAAATTGTGCTCTAGTATTATTTTTTGCATGTTAATTTCCAAAATACCTGTGGAACTAGCCCTCTGGAAGAATATCAATATCCCTTGTAAAGTAGATTACAAAGCAGCTTAACTGCCATAGACTATTAGTAAGTTCTTAAAAAAACAAGAATCAAGCCTCTAGTTATCGTTAATCGAACGGGCGGTGGGCACGTTTTTATTCGTAGATACTTAACATCACAAGAAATATCGTAGAACATAATATAGTAGACACCTGATGTTAGACTTAGATCCATTTTCTTTATACAACTAATTTCTTTTTTTTTTGTCGGGATAGGTAGTCTGTACAGCAGAAACAATTAAGTCCATTGTACTGTACTCGGGTTCCCTTTTTAATTTTCTTTAAACCTACCTGACCTCTAAAAAAATCTAAGTAGGTCTTGTGGTGCCAAGGAGCCAAGGTGATTGCTTTTAACACATCAGTGCCAAAGACCTCAAGCCTGATTCGAGACGCACAGAAAGTGGTCCGCCATCTTATCCTCACCTCCACATGCTGAGCATATGGTCTGAGTCTGCCTACCTTTTCCATGTGCTTCGCCCAGAGAAAGTGGCCAGTCATCAGTCCAACCAACTGTCTGCAGTCCCTGCTGCTTAATGAGAGAAGGATCTGCGACAGTCGGTCGGATATGCGAGTTACATGGAAATAAGGTACCGGGTAAATTTTTTGGTAGTTTTTCAAAATATCTCGACCTCGAGCCAGCTAACGATTTATTCTTATTAATATTATTTCTATAGCTGAATTTGAAGTCCCTAACTCAACGGAGAGTTAAAAACAAACACAGTTTCAATTTTTTTCCGAACTAATATACCTGTTAAAGAAAAGATGTGTGCATAAGAGTATAAAAGTTATCCAACAAAAATCTCATTTACTTTAGAAACATTTTACAAGGTGGCGCAAAATTAAACTTCAATTTTTTTATATTTTTTTTTTTAAGGTTTTGCTACATGCACAAACAAATTATTTTGAGTGATGGTCCTCCAGCGGGTCATTCAAAATTGGTGTTTACGGATGGCCGAATGACGGCGCAGTTACTACCAGCATTTGAAAGGGATTATCTTTAAAAAGTAAATATCATGCATGGTTCCACACAAAAATAATAAAAATTGCCCAATCAATTTGAATTTTCGTTGTTTTATTTCAATTCAAAAATCCGATATTACTAAATTGATCACCTTCTACATCGCAGCTGTCTAATTCACAACTGCCAAATGATTGACGTACGATGCCATTGGCAAAAAATTATAAATCTTCCGATAGGGTGATTAAGTTTGCGCCAGCTTGTGCGATGAAAACGAACTTCTAATTTGAGGGCTAAAATTAAAAAGTCTTTGTGAACGCGCAAAGATTTTGTCAAGTCGACTTTAAGTCGCAGAATTGAGTTCAAAAGCGATGCACAAATACACACATACTTACAATTATTTGTATGAGGCATACTAAGTAGTATATAATTATGTATTTTTTTATTTTAAAATCAAAAAAAAAAAAGAAAAACATTATCCATACACTAAGCAAAGTCATGTTCCATTAACGGCATTACATTACATTTAGATATTCCATTACATAAGTGCGTAAAAAAAAAATTTACTTCATTGTGTCTTGGATAAAAAATATATACGTTTTTTTTTGTTTTTGTTTTATAATTTTTATGTTGTTGTTGTTTTTTTAGTTTACAAAAATCACACTTACATCTTCGGCGGAGCAAACTAGACTCTTTAGACTATGTATGGGATAAACGCCCATAGCGACTGCCCTGTGACCAGGCGATTTCTCGCCCTTTTGAGCGAGAGCAGATGGATTACATAATTTTTAAGCCATGAAAAAAGTATGGGTTTGAAGGTGAATATAAGGAAATTCAGGGCGGGGATAGCAGTAGAATTTAAAGCAGGAAATAAAGGAATGGAGTTTTTTTACAAAAGGTAGTTAGAAAATTAATTATACAAATAATGTACAAATTTGGAAAAGGGCAAAACAAGAATTAACAAAAAAAAATTTTGTTTAATATTTATTGAATTAAAAAAAAAATCAATTTAATAAATATAATTATTAAATTAAAAAAAATATTTTTCAATTTAATAAATTGAAAAAGGCAAAACAATTCAAGCGTGAAACCATAAATTATTAGGAGTTGGGAAATATTTCATTATTGACAGAGAGAAGGCAAAGGAGCGCGTGGGAGAGAGAGAGTAAATTTATTTATTCACATTTTTAAGGCAGCATTTCAAAAAGAGAAAAAGAAAGTATAATTAAATTTATTGCAACTATTTCACCTTAGTTAAAAGATTTAATTCAGATTTTTTCACAATTTTCAAAAAAAGAAAAACAAAAAAAAAAATATTTCACATCAAATTTCAGCCAATTGAAAAAAGTACTTCATAAATGGTTTATTGTAAAACACAACAAAACTTCAGTCCTTTCCTTGTTGCCAAATAACATATACATATGCACGTTTGTATTTATAAGAATTGAGGTAAAAAAGAAAGTACTGAAACAATCTCGAAACGATTTAGCAATTGAAAACTGAAAACAAGTGACAATTCATGCCATTTTTGCCAGCTGAAATGTGGAAAAATGAGAGAAAAGCGAAATTATGAAACGATTTTGGATGTTACGGGCAAAGGCAGCCATTCAATATAAGTGCGTTAAGTGGTAAACAGGTAAACAGGCGGTAGGTAAGCAAAACGAAGAAGACGAGGCACATTTTTAAATCTTTTTTCTTTTTTTTTCTGTTTAGCAAAAGCTGGAAAATCATATGTAGAAGGTAGCCAATTTGAAAAAAAAACAAACGAAAAAGGAAAAACGCATTTGTCACATGCCTTCACACACACACAGGCGTATAGACATTTCTGCATGCATGTGTGTAGGTGGCATACACAACAAGCAGCCTGACCAAAGACTTCATATAAAACAAAACAAAAACAATATTTGCAACACCGACAAATCATCTCCAAATCAATCAAGTCAAGTTAGCAGACAAATTAAGCGGAAACGCAAATGCAAACTGAAAAATTGAAAAACTGAAATTGCAATTCAACTCAAATCTAGCATACAAGTAGTAGAACCAGCTTTGCATTTGCATTTTTAGCAGCACTTAAAAACTATTATTGCTTATTTATTGTTTTTCTATTTTTTTCATGGTTGTATGTATTGATATGATAATAAAAGTTATTTTCAGTGTCCCATACCAAATTGCGACAGGTCTCGGTGTACAATCGCTAAAATGTTTCAATGCACATTTCGGCAGTTCGAGTTACGAGTTACGAGAGAGTTACAGATGAGAAAAAGTAAATGAAATAAAAAACGAGATATATGTAAATCAAAGTAAATACGATACTTGTTGTTGTTGTGGCTGTTTTTGTTGCTATATTGTGTATTGTATAAATAATTATTGCTGTTTTTTGTTGTTGTTGTTGATTTTGTAAAGCTATTTAGTAAAACTAAGCAGAACAAATATATGTGCGCGCAAGAGGCAAGGAGGACGTAAATTTTTTCGTTTTTGTTTTTGTAACATATGAAATGATCACTGTTCCTGTAAGAAAATGGTTTGCTTCCCGGAAGGCGCTGAACTAGTAAATTATTATAAAAATTTATTCAAAAAACAAAAACGTCTTATATCCCTATTTATCGAAAAAGGCGATATGAGAACAGAAGACAATCAAAAATTGGGTATCTCTGAAGTAATTGAAATGTTGGTGTTTCGAAAACTTAAATTTTTTAAATTTTTTTTATATATTTTTTTTTTGCGTATCTTTGAACTAATCGAAATGTTGGTGGTTCGAAAACTTAAAATTAGTTTGTTTTTAAATTTATTTTTTGGGTATCTCTGAATTAATTGAAATTTTGGTGGATCGGAAACTTAACATTTTTTTATTTTTAAAAAATTTTTGTTTTTAATGTTTTTAAACTTAACTTAACATTTTTTAATTTTTTGTTTAAGTTTTTTAAAAAAAATTTTTTTTTTAATTTTTTTTTTTGCGAAATGTTGGTGGTTCGGAAACATTTTTTATTTTATTTATTTTTTAGGTATCTCTGAACAAATCGAAATTTTGGTGACTCGGACACCTGTTTTTTAATTTTTTTTTGTGTATCTCTGAATTAATTGAAATGTTGATGGTTCGGAAACTGATTTTTTTTATTTTGCTATTAAAAGCATACATAACAAAAAATTATTATATAATTTCAAATTAACGCAGCGCTAGCTTCGAAGGCTTACGGCTAAGACTTAAAATTACAAATTTCTCCGCGAAGCAAATGCATAAAATTTTTTCAAAAAAATTCAGTTGGCTAAGGAGTCGAAATTCGATCATCCTATACAATATTTATACCTTTCGATTAGAAATGCCTCTAGTATTAGGTGAGATAAAAAGTTCTGAATGTTTTCCGTTAGACTGGCAAAGGTATTTGACAGTTTTGTGGAGGTAAAAAAGAGAGACAATTTGATTACAATTTTATACAAGGCCGACCAAAACGGCTGTTGTGCCAGAAATGATCGATGCTGTGCGTCAATCGATAACTAAAGATCGTCATGTGACTTATCGGGAGATAAAGACATCCTTAGGCATTGGTGGAGCCAGCATACATTCGATACGGCACGAACATTTGGTCGTCAAGAAGATTTCTTTTCGTTAGATACCGCATAATACTATTGACCATTGCTCAAAAACAGGATCGTGTCGATTGGTGCAAAGAAATGTCTAAAAAATTCAGTCGCGGTTGTTCAAAGTACGCCTATGACATTGTAACAGGTGAAGAATCTTGGACCTATGCATATGAGCTGGAAAAAACAGCAATTCTAAGACGAGCTTAAAAAACATTTGTTCGCAGAAGAAGCACCTCATTGAAAATATTCACCAGCTTTGTATGCCAGAAGTTTCCGGAGAATTATTTAGTCAGAACATATGTAAATGAAAAAAATAATTTAAGTGAGTTATAGAAAAGAAACTAAAAAGTTCGACCCAAATTGGGGGACATCAGAATTCATTTTAGAGGTATGGTTCCTTCGGCAAAGTTTCTTATTTTGATCCCTAGAATACGATTTTCACAGAGCAATGAGCGATTTTTAAATCATATATTAGGGCGGGTCGATTTAAAAATCGCTCATTGCTCTGTGAAAATCGTATTCTAGAGATCAAAATAAGAAACTTTGCCGAAGGAACCATAACTCTAAAATGAATTCTGATGTCCCCCAATTTGGGTCGAACTATATATATATGGGGCGTTCCACGTCAACCGGACCAAAGCTCTGTCCAAAATTCTATGGGATGAAAATAATCATATAATATGTCAAAATACTCGTAAACTCATGCCCTTTCAATTGCAAAGTGGCAAATTTGAAAATTCAAAATGGCGTCATTACCGTGTCACCTCAAAGACACTAAATTCCAAAATTTGCAAATATATCTATCAATTACTTTTAAAAATAGGTTCAAAAATAATGACTCATGATATATTTGAATGTTTTTGGGGTCGCTGATGACGAATCCGATGTCAGTTTTTCAAAATTCAAAATGGCGGATCCAATATGGCGGACATTTTTCGAAAATTTTTTTGGATTCGCTTGAAACTCATCACTTGGGGGTTTTCCGGGTCGCTGATGACGAATCCGATGTCAGATTTTCAAAATTCAAAATGGCGGATCCAATATGGCGGACATTTTTCGAATATTTTTTTGGATTCGCTTGAAACTCATCACTTGAGGGTTTTCGGGGTCGCTGATGACGAATCCGATGTCAGTTTTTCAAAATTCAAAATGGCGGATCCAATATGGCGGATATTTTCGAAATTTTTTTTAATTTGCTTAAAATTTGTTACTCCGCTAAAGTCAATGGAGAAAAACGATTATTACAAAAAAGTCTCTTGCTTACCGATATTAAAGTAATGCATGCAGAATTTAAGGAAAAATATCCTGATTTGCCGATTGGCATGTCAAAGTTTGCTGCTTTGAGGCCAAAAAATTGTGTTTGTGCGGGATCGGCTGGCACTCATAGCGTTTGCGTCTGCTTAATTCATCAAAATTTTAAATTAATGATTGATGAGTTGAATTTTGAAAAACTGGCACCTGATTCAGAGCTTTTAATTAAAAATTATAAGGATTGTTTTAATTTTGTTTTATGTAAAATTCCTCAGCCCTCTTGTTTTCTTTTAGAATGCACCTCATGTCCTGGAATTGAAACCTTTTTAAATAAAGTGTCAACTGCTTTAGAAGCTAATGAAATTAGTGAAATTATTTGTAGATCTTGGCAATCGACTGATAGGTGTACTCTGAAGAAAATGTTCTTTTCCTCAGAAGATTTTATAGGAGAAATGTCCACTCAGTTTAAGAAACTTTTACCGCATCATTTTATTGCTAAGAGGCAGTCTGAGTACTTTCAGGAAAAAAAAATAATCTTCAAGACGGCGAAGTAATATTGCAGTGTGATTTTTCTGAAAACTATGCTTATTTCATTATAATAATGATGAATGCACAGTACATCCTGCAGTTTTCTATTACAAGGAAGGGAATGAAATGAAGCACCGCAGTATTGTTTTACTGTCAGACTGTACAACGCATGATACTGCAGCAGTTTACATATTACAGCAGACAGTAATACCGGAAATAAAGAAAGTATGCCCAAATGTCAAAAAAATATACTATTTTACTGACGGGGCTAAACAGCACTACAAAAATCGGTACCAAATAATAAATTTAATAAACCACGAAAAAGATTTTAATGTAAAGGCTGAGTGGCATTTCCATGCAACTGCTCATGGGAAAGGAGCATGCGATGGCGTTGGAGCAGTTTTAAAAAGAGAAGCAACGCGTGCCAGTTTACAACGTAAACCTCAAGACGCCATTTTGAATGCCAAAGCTCTTTTTGATTGGGCAAAAGAGCACATTAAATCGATTCAATTTTTTATTTATTCAAAACAGCAACATGAAAAAATGAAACGTTCGCTAAACAAGAGATTTTCCGCGGCACCTTCTGTAACAAAAATCCAATCAGCACATTGTTTTATAGTTACACCACATAATAAACTCAACGTTTATAGGTACTCGAATGACCATGAACCGCTCGCCATTGTCCAATATTAATCAGCCGTTTTGAAATATAAAACCATTTAAAGAGAGTTACTGTCAATCAGCCCTTTTCAGAGCTAATAAATTAATTAAAACACCAAAAAATAAACCTTTAATCAGCCCCTTTCAGGGCTAATAAAGTAGCTAAAACACCAAAAAATAAACCTTTAATCAGCCCCTTTCAGAGCTAATAAATTAATTAAAACACCAAAAAATAAACCTTTAATCAGCCCCTTTCAGGGCTAATAAAGTAGCTAAAACACCAAAAAATAAATCATCAATCAGCCCTTTTTAGGGCTATGAAACAACATTGATTTGACATATTGGATCCGCCATTTTGAATTTGAAAAACTGATATCGGATTCGCCATTAGCGACCTCGAAAACCCCCGAGTAACAAATTTTAAGCAAATTAAAAAAAATATTCGAAAAATGTCCGCCATATTGGATCCGCCATTTTGAATTTTGAAAAACTGACATCGGATTCGTCATCAGCGACCCCGAAAACCCCCAAGTGATGAGTTTCAAGCGAATCCAAAAAAATTTTCGAAAATATCCGCCATATTGGATCCGCCATTTTGAATTTTGAAAAACTGACATCGGATTCGTCATCAGCGACCCCGAAAATCCCCAAGTGATGAGTTTCAAGCGAATCCAAAAAAATTTTCGAAAAATGTCCGCCATATTGGATCCGCCATTTTGAATTTTGAAAATCTGACATCGGATTCGTCATCAGCGACCCGGAAAACCCCCAAGTGATGAGTTTCAAGCGAATCCAAAAAAATTTTCGAAAAATGTCCGCCATATTGGATCCGCCATTTTGAATTTTGAAAAACTGACATCGGATTCGTCATCAGCGACCCCAAAAACATTCAAATATATCATGAGTCATCATTTTTGAACCTATTTTTAAAAGAAATTGATAGATATATTTGCAAATTTTGGAATTTAGTGTCTTTGAGGTGACACGGTAATGACGCCATTTTGAATTTTCAAATTTGCCACTTTGCAATTGAAAGGGCATGAGTTTACGAGTATTTTGACATATTATATGATTATTTTCATCCCATAGAATTTTGGACAGAGCTTTGGTCCGGTTGACGTGGAACGCCCCATATATATATATATAAAAGTGCTTTGACAATTGGTTCAAGCGCATCCAGAAGTGTACTAACTTCCACGCGTGCTAACCATAAAACAAAAAATTAACAAAGTACTCATAGCATACCACTAATTTATCGCAAGCCCTTACATAAATTTCTCGAAGAGATAAAAAAACACAGATAGATCTCAAACTCCACAAGCAGATGGTTAGAAAGATCTGACCAAAAATCAATTATCTCATCTAGTAGCAAGATTATTGTTCCAATTTTCTATAGGTCTAGTGATTTCTGACACTGAGGTCACTATCTACTAGAGATGCATACAAAAATAGCGGTTCATTTATCACGATTTTTGACACATCTGCAGGGGTGGAGAAAATTCAAGCACAACCAATGCATTTCAGAGACAGTTCCACCAGACGGTGCGAAAAAATAAAATAATAAAAATTTAACGTGTACGAGTATGCATTAAACTTTTTTATTTAATAACAACGCGCCGTCAAATGAAGTGCAGCACGAATTCGCACGCCGCCTCATAGCTAAAAACAGAAAAATCGGCCACGGCGTGAATTCGTTAATTTAGACTGTTAATCTTTGTTTAGAGAGTTTGGAATTCTAAGCACCAAAAGCAAACACAAAACACATTCCTCTTGTTGATTTTGCGCTACTGCTACTACCTATTCAATGTGCCTTGATTTTCCATCAATTTTTGGTGAAGGTTGCAGAAATGACATGAGTCCTTGACCGAATGAAAAAAACTCTAATCGGAGAGAGGTTTCTACCATTTGTAGCAGCATATCAATTCGTCAACTGTAGCTGCCACTTCTTCATTAGTGAGCACAATTTAACTCCCCCTGGCTTTAGATGGCTCCTAAGAGCATTGGGTGCCTACTGGGTCTAAAGTTGGTTTTATCGGATGCGGCTTGGAGACCAAGCTACATGCGTTATTGTTCCACTCTAACTTGATTTTGAGAAATTTTACTAACTTTTAATGCAACACATGAGCTGAAAAGTCCTGGGCCTAGCACATAGCAGGCTTTATTAGTTTTATTGCATTCATCTCTTTTTCAGTTAGTGCTAACCTTAAAAAGACAGCTGTTAAAATTTCATGATAGTTTACTCATTAGTTCGTGAGTTATTGAGCTAAGAGTGTCGCTAATTTTTTTTTTTTTTTAATTTAGTGTTTTAATTTTACACTGTTTCTTGCTGGGAAAAAAATACCGATCAAGCGAAGCAAATATGGTCTTACAGACACCGATGATGCAATGATGAACAACGCAGTAGACTTCCAAATGAGGCGGTAACAGCAGAAAAGATCACAAAAACCCACAAAACGGTTTGAATGAGCGGAAAGTGAAGTTGCGTTAGTTAAGATATCAAAAGTTGGCTTTATATTACGTGAGGATTTGACTATGAGAAAGCTCTGATCAAAGTGGGTGTCGCGTTTGCTCACTGTTGCATAAAACAAGAACGTGTTGATGATGGCAAAACAATGGCAAAACTACATGAATTGAACTTTGAATTGCTCCCACATCCACCGTATTTCCCAGATTGGCTCCCAACGACTACTGGCTGTTCATAGACCTAAAAAAATACTCGCCGGTAATAAATTTCGCTCGAATGAAGAGCTTATCGCTGTAACTGAGTTCTATTTTGAGGCAAAAGATAAATCGATCTACCAAAGTGGTATTGAAATGTTAGAGCGATGCTGGCATGATTGCGTTGTTTGGAAATTACGTTGATGAATAAAGCTAATTTGTAACAAACAAAATGAGACGTGTTTTCTTTGTTAGGCGCGGGACTTTTTAGCCCAAGTATGATTTTGTATATTAATGGCGAATTCGCCACGTCATTCTGCAAGTATATATAATTTTTAAAAACAAAAAAAAAAATATATTATATTTCTATAAAGGGTGGTTAAATTTCAAGGGCCGATGTTGAATGTGAACCACACCTAAACGTCAACGACAACGTTGGACTTCTTTCTTTGTATATATTTGAAAGAAAAGGTGTACGTCGATAAGCCAGCAATAATTCAAGAGCTAAAGGATGAGATAATTCGGCACATCAACGGCATAGAACCTCAATTATGCCTCAGCGTCATCAAAAATTTGGACCATCGGATGGAGATGTGCCGCCGAGGCCGCGGCGGCCATTTGGCCGATATTTTGTTCCATACGTAATTGAGCCATACCAATATCATTATAATAACGAGAAATGACAATAATTTCCTAAAAAATTGTATTTTATTCAAAATCAACACCGGCCCTTGAAACTTAACCACCCTTTGAATAAATGGTGAAATGTTTCTTCAATAAATTCGCAAATAAGTTTGCACTTAGTAGTGAATTTTAATTAAAAAATTATTAATAGTCATAGGCACATAATTTTTTTAGCAAACCTCTTGCACGCACATATTTGCACGTTCGCTTGATAATTTAATTAAAGCTTACTTAACATGTAAATAATTATTACTGATGTAGCTTAAAATTAAACTAAGCTGAATTGAAAAGCTGAAACATTGCATTCGACTCAAAATAAAAGAGGCAAATGTGTGTACATTGGATATACAAAGAGAGCTAAAGTGAGGAGGGATAATTTATTAAGAATAGCGAAAGATGTACTAAATAAAAGCTTAGTGGAGATTGCTTTGATTGAAAAAATACAAAAAAAAATCAGATGGCAAATGGAAATAAGGAAAGGGGCAAAAGTAGTATTAGATCAAGAAATGCAATTTCTCAGTGTCAAGAACAGCTTATCGGAGCGCTTGAAATTAATTAAACGAAAACATAAAAGAATTTCTTTTTGTTTTGATGTTTCATTTGATTTCAAAATCTTGCCGAACACCCTAGTAATTTAATATTTTTTGTTAATTTTTAGTACAGCTTCAGTATATTTCTTTTGTTGTTTTTAATTTTAGTTTCATATTTGATCGGCATGCATATAAGAAACTCACCTCACGTATGGTCAATGTGTGCGACATCATTTGTATATTGACTTGTGATTGACTCGATGGCAAATTATCACTGGATCGCGACTTAACTAATTGCTTCGATCCGCTATTCAATACGGAACGGCTCTTTAGTATCATTTCAGTCTTCATAAATATTCTAGAGATATATGTGGAACTGTGCGCGATAGAGAGTGAGAGAGAGAGAGAGAGTGGAAAAAGTTAAATGATTAAAGCCCATCGATATGATTAAATTCAACCAATTGCACCCACACTCACCTCAATCCCCTAATACTAAATGCGGCATGCAATAATTTCGATGGTGACACTGGTATCTTCTTGCAGAATTTAATCAACGCATTACCAATGTCATTTTTAATATTATCTGGACTCCATTCGTTGTTGGATTGACACTCTTTGTGGAAGAGATTGATTATCACGAGCGCGACACGATACAGCACCTTAATTCCCTCATGGAAATAGCAATCCATAATGCGTACTAAATGTTGAAATGGTAGGCCAGCTAATATCCACCAGCACCAATCCATGAAGACGCGTTCCAGTTTAACGCCAGGGCAGATGCGTTGAAAATAGGTCACGGCACTTTTCTGCAAATTAGATGAAGAACAATGAGCAAAGGGATGCTATTAAAGCAAAAAACAAAAACAAAAAAAAACCATTTAAACAAAGTTTTGATCCCTGTTTTCGCTGCTAATTTAAATGCAACGCACAAAAGTATGCTAATTAATTTGGTATAGTTTATTATTTGTGAGACATTAAATTTCGTGTGAGCGCAGTAAAGATAAACGTAGCATACTTTTTGGCTGCGGTGACTTCTTTAAGGTTACTGACCCCTTTTTTTATACTTACGCTGTGCTTTTTGGCAATTTGCATCACCGTTTTCCAGGTGACTTCATGCTGTAATTTGGTTTGTTTTATAAATACTTTTTCCTTGCTACCGACAAGCGCCGCCAAACAATGATACGCTTCCTCCTCTGAAATAAAAACAAAAAAAAACCATATGAAAAGGATGGATATTAGAAATTGTAAACTAAATAAATTGGCAATAAAACAAACAAGGTATTAAAAGAGAGCTCACAAGACACTCGTAGATGGTTCAAGTACATCAGAGTCGGGTGGAGTAAATTCGGAATTAAAGGAAGCAAATGAAATGCAGATATCACAATGGGACCTAGGGTCATCGAGTGTCTTGTCTCAGACAAGCAACCTGACTAGCCTAACCTAACTAAAATTCGGAATTATAAAAAAATTTTTAGGCTTCTTTTGAATTTCACTTATTGACTGTTATCGCCTATAAAAGCTCCAAGCCAAAGAAGCCAAGACAAAACCGAAATTAATATACGTATTTTAATGCCTGAGTCATTCCTTATGTATGCTGTTCTCTAACTTGGGTTTTATAACTTATATTTCACACATTTTTGTATAATTCCTCAGAATTTTAGAACTTCTATAATGAAAAAAAAAAAATAATAATACAAAAAAAAAACCGAAACCTCTGACAGCGCAAATAGGTAAATAGTACCATGCAGATTACCCCAAAACTGATTTAGAGTCACAATATAGGTTTTATGTCTAAGGAACCGTCATCCCCATCCAGACACTTGCACACAAACTGTATTACCTCCTAGACACACAGCAAAGTCTTACGAAACGTAGTGAATTTTTTTAATTCGATTTTTTGTTACCGATCAAAGGTAAGCCCGGCTCAGAATTTTATAGATAGACAGATTCATTTATCATTATTTCACAAAATTTCAGAATGTTATATTTCAAAAAAAAAAAAAAAAAAAAAAGACGCACGCCACAAATTCGAAGAAAAGTTATGAAGACCAAAGACGCCATACTATCATTATTAATATGATTTTTGTGAATCATCGCTAAAGGGTTAGCAGACCAAAATTCGCATTAGCCACGCGGGCACAAAATGATAACAGATGCCTCATAAGTCTTATTAACACACATTCATACGTACATATTCATATGTACATATAAAAATTATGACTTCAATATGACATTGAGCTGGCTAAGCATTCGCGATTGACCTATATGAGGTGGGAGATGGTGAAAGGAATTTTGTCAACTTTTTATTACTGCTTAAGCAGCCAAGTTATCATACGTAAATTGTTGAATATTTGAATTTAAAAATATTTTTGGATTAAAGCCAAACAAAGATACAAAATGCAAACAACAGGCGGCTATTTATTTTTTACAAGAAAATTTTCCGATGCCAAGATAGAAAATATTAAAAAAAAAAAATTCAGAGGCAAACAGGATGAGAAATTGAAATGGATAGAAAATGGTAATGTAGGTATAGAAAGAAAGACAAAATATTTAATGAATAGCAAAATACATAAATTAACAGCGGCACGAGCATTAGAAGAGGGATTATTTAAAAATATAAAAAAATAATAATAATTAATAAATATCATTAGGAAACATTAAATATAAATGTAGAAGACTAATAAAGATTTGTTTGCGGGTTTTTTTTCTTTTATTTGTACATCTACTTATAATACTGTAAATGATTTGAAATTGGAGTGTAAAATTGAGTGAGTAAAAATAAGTAAAGAAATGGAAATAAGAAATTTGCACGAAAATAAAATAAGTTATAAATAAAATGGCAAAAAACTAGAAAACAAAAAATAGAGAAAGAGAGAAGAAGAAATCAAGGAAAAGAAAAAGGAAAAGGGAAAAAACTAAAATAAAATGAGTCCAAAAAAATGAGGAAAAAATAAAAAATATTGTACAAGAAAATAAAATAAAAATAAAATGAATGAAACAGCAAAATGAACAAAAAAAATTATAAAATAAGATAAAAATACTGACAAAAGAAAGAAAATGTATATGAAGGATTTTATACTTGCTGAAGGTTTTTAATTTTTTTTAATTAAACAAAAAAATTAATTAAAGAAATGATAAAAAAAATGATGAAAGTATAAAAGAGGAAGTAATATGAGGAAACTAACAAATAATAAAATAAAGATCAAATGTATAAAGGTAAAGTTAGGTTGAAGCGGTTCTCCTGTGAGGCACACTCAGGCTCATAGCCCAATGTGATGTCGCATGGGGAGCTTTCTCTATCTCTCCTAAAACCAGTGTGTGCTTTTCAAATATTTTAGAATATCATCAATTTCTTCAGAAGTGAGATCTTAAATTTAAAATTTATAAAAAAAAAAACAGAAAAAAAAACAAAAAAAAAAAAATAAAAAAGAATAATGTATAAAAGAGAAAGTGTATTAAACTAAAAAATATAAAATAAATTTCGAACAAACAAAAAAATGAATAAAGAATAAACGATGAAACTAAAAAATTATAAAATAAAAGTGAGATCGCGGCCGCGAATGGGTTGGTGCGTGACTACCATTCGGAATTCACAGAGAGAACGTTGGTTCGAATCTCGGTGAAACGCCAAAATTAAGAAAAAACATTTTTCTAATAGCTATCGCCCCTCGGCAGGCAATGGCAAACCTCCGAGTGTATTTCTGCCATGAAAAAGCTCCGTTTCTGGACCGTCTCAAGGCCATAGTCAAGGTAAAAGGTGGTCATATCGAGCAAAAGTAAATTGATTCTTAATTTTGTATTATTTCAATACATTTTTTACTTTGAATTAAATAAAAGTAATTTTCCAAACTAAATGTATAACCTTTTTGATTGGTTACACTTCGAGCGACGGACCCTGTGGAAAGTAGATTTTTACCTAATACTCTTTTTACAGGAATTTTTTGGGTACGTACGAGTATCAATCATATAAAAAAGGGAAGTAGGTGCATAAACCTAATTGTGGAGTTTTGAAGAGCTGCCTGAGAGCTTCACTCGCAATGGCTTTAAAAAAACCTTAATCTTCTGCAGGATGCACTCAGATATATTGTAGCTGGTCCAGTAAGTATTTGGTGCTTGTTGCCCTTATTAGCGAGTTCAGGTTATGTAATTACTCGTTTTGACTGAAACACCTCAGTTAATTTACATCTTTATATGCACCAAACTAAATCTGCATAGCCAATTAACATCACAAATGGATTTACCACACACTTTCTAGAAGTGTCAGTCAGGCGCTCTCATCTCTTCTAAACAAAAGTGCATCTATAGTACGAAAATTTGCATGCGATTTTGTGCTGAGTACAAATTTGCTTAGCTTACAAATCTGCTTAATGCATTTTAAAGTGTGCAAAATAGATATTTGTTGTAAATTATGATGAACACAAACGTGATGGCCGATGTACTGGCAACGCCAAGAATAATAAACAAATGCAGTTTGGCAGCTATAAATAGAGTGAACGAAATATAAATATGTATGTATGTAAATAAATATATAATACATATGCATTGATGTGCATTTATAGCATTGCCATTATCGTCACCTGTTTCATATAAAATTAACATTTCCATTTGCCTACCAACAATGCCCAGTGGTGGGTCCTGGCTGCCCCAGCTCAGCTTTTGACACCTTTTTCTCCCCTACAGATGCACACAAACATGTACACACCCACTTGTAGGCGCTACATACATCTAGTTATATATTACACTCATACAAACGTAGCTATGAAGTGCAAGAAATATTAGCAAATTCACACAACAATTGCACTGGTGCCAGTGAGCTTTAGGTCAAGAAAATTCATTTTACAAGGCTGTCATGTCGTTGCTCGCCAATTGCAATCATTTCAGCAATAACAGAATAAAAACAACTAGAATAACGAAAACAAAAACAAAAACAATAACAGTGACAATAGAAAAAAGATAACGAGCGACGCAGACGTGCAACGACGCTTTAAAAGGCAAATTCACAAAACGTTGACAGATCGTAAGTCGTCACCGAGGAAAAGGAGGGCGAGGACGGCATTTGAAGGATGTCAGGGGGAGGCAGATAAAGAAAAAAACAATAAAGCGAACTATAAGCTGGACTCCCTGACCGCCCAGTCTCGTTAGTTATGTAGCTACATCTATAAATATGTACTCTGGTATATCTGAAATAAATTTAGTAGACTGAAGGCAGCGACGAATGGACAACCAGTGACTCTGACGTGCTACTGGCTGCTTGACCAATGGGACAACCAGCAAATGCCTCTCCATCCAATTGAGCTCCAATTCAGCTGGTAATTGCATTTACGGTGCAAACGAGGCGCAAGCGAACGAGCAAACTTTGTTATGTTCGTATGTGGAGAGTAGTTAGTAGGTGACTTGAAATAGAAATTGTACCGTCAAAGCAACTTATATAGAAATGCAATTTTGGTTTCTTTTTTTTCGTTTTTTTCTTTGATTAGTTACTCGTAGTAGTTATCGGCTGAGCTGCACAGCAAAAGAATAACTTGGTTGCAATTTTATGCGAATATGCAAAAGAAAAAGGAAAAAATAAAATAAAAACAGAAGAAAAAATGGATGTATGGATGCATTTGTTTGAGTGTCGAACGGGGTTTTACGGGCTTATTGTATGGCCATGTAAAACTACGTCAGCGCACCACTCGCGTATATTTAGAACAATCATTTGATTATTTTATAATTACCAGCAATATTTTTAAAATTGCGTAATTATCGTCGGAGGCTTAGAAATCAGCTGATAGACAGCAATTACTGCAAAATAAATTTCCATTTTTTGAGGTCATTGTGCCAAATTCACTAATAAAGATTGAATTACTTTTCATAAGAATACAAAAAATGTTATTGACTTAACAAAGTTACAAAAAAAATTAAATATTAAGAGATGAGAGATAAGGAATTAAATAAAATTAATAAAAACAAAATAATTATTGAATATAGTAGAACAAAAGAAGAAAAATATATATAAAAACAAAAATAAAATAAAATAAAATAAAATAAAATAAAATAAAATAAAAACTAAATTAAAATAAAATAAAAAATGAAATAAATAATAGAGATTACAACGAAAAAAAACTTAAAAACAGAGCAAAACTAATATTCTTATTAAAATAAAATAAA
This sequence comes from Anastrepha obliqua, assembly GCF_027943255.1. Lineage (NCBI taxonomy): Eukaryota > Metazoa > Arthropoda > Insecta > Diptera > Tephritidae > Anastrepha > Anastrepha obliqua. The sequence goes on along the minus strand of NC_072896.1, from coordinate 120,067,578 downwards.
AATTAAATTTTCGTTTATTAAAAATAAAGAAATATTAAAAATGATCGATTAACAAAAACAATAAAACTGGAATAGCATAGGAAAAGAAAAAATTATAATAGAAAAAATTAGTTAAAACAGAATAAAGAAGTAAGTAAAAATCCTAAAGATTAAGTAAGGAATAAAAAAAATATAAAAAAATAACAAACTTATTTTTATTTAATAAAACTAAAGAAAAATAATTACACATCAAAAAATATTAAATTGAAAGAATTTGTTAAAACAGAATAATGTAAAAAATTATAAACAAAACTAAAGTAAAAATATAATAAGTTCGTGCGTTTTTTAAAGGTGGTTTTAAAATTAATAAAAAATATGTTTAAAGTATTTATTAATCAATAATATATTTTCCTTCATTATTTACAATGTCTTCCCAACGTTTAGGCAAATTTTTAATTCCCTGCTTGGAGCCCAAATACCCTTCGATATCCCTATTTATAGCTTCTTTTTAGAAGTAGTTCTTGTTACTCATATCGGATTGAAGTCCACGGAAAAGGTGATAATCACAAGGTGTAATATCCGCAGAGTATGGTGGATGCGGCATTAGCTCCCATTCGAGCTCGTTCAGCTTGCCTAATGTTTGACTTGCAGTATGAGGTCTTGCGTTGTGGTGGTGAAACAAAACTTTGCGTCTATTCTCTAAAGACTCTCGATTTTTGTTAAGTGCCCCATTCAGGTTTGATAGCTGATGGGAATAATAATTAGCAGTTATCGTCGGGTTTGGGTTCAGAAGTTCATAATAAACAATACCGGTCATATCCCACCAAATAGACAGCTGAATCTTCTTGGGGTGAAAACCATCTCTAGGGGTCGGTTCTGGTGTTTCATCATTATCTAACCATTGGCGTTTGCGAACAGGATTATTGTAAAGGACCCAGTTTTTATCACCAGTAATAATACGGTTCAAAAAACTTTCATTTTCAAGCCATTGCAGCAGCTGAGAACACACATTCACTCTCTGCTGATTTGGCTCAGCTTCCACAAGTTCGAGCAAGGCGTTGGAGTTAAAGACTTCAGGAGGACCAGCGCGCGGGGCATCCTCCACGTCGCAGTTATCACTTCGGAATTTTGAAAACCACCTTTGCGCAGTCCTTACACTCACGGTATCCGTGTTTATTTCTGCAGCAGCAGTTGTTGCATTTTTACCACTTTTATAAAAAATTACAAAATATGCCTCTTATACGCGTTCGAAGATTCCATTTTAGTTTTTAACAACACGTGCTTCTATCCGGGATTAAAATCACTTGTTGAATGCACAATATATCAATAGTTTATATGAATAGTTCCGTTATATTCCGCGAATAATTTTTTGTATGCAAAAATCGTACAAAAGCGAAATTATGGGTAAAATACGCACGAACTTATGGACTGACCTGATAAAATGTTTGTTACCGTAATGCCAATCAGAAAGTCAGGAAAGGTACCACTCTTCAACTGCTCAGTGAGAGAAGTGCCATTGGGATACCTATGGTCACGAGCAAATTAAAAAATCAAGAATATCTAAGAAAACAATAGAGCATGGAGAGATGAAGACACCTACGTAACAGCTGGGTTACTATGGCCGCAAATAAACAAGAAAAAAAGATAAAGGTACTGCTTCGCCTTTCAAGAGAGGATATCTCGAAGGTCGTGGCTTGTATAACCGGTTATTGACTATTTGGCCGGCATTCCTTGAGACTAGGAGTTTTCTCCCATGAAATATTGAAGAAGTGGTAGAAATGAGGAAGAGGAAGAGGAAGAGGAAGAAACAGTTCAACACTTACTTTGCAATTGCTCAGCCTTAGCTAAAATCAGAGCCGGTTTTCTAGGTAAATCTGTTTTCAATTCTCTTACAGAACATTTTGGCGTGGGGATTGGACCAATCCCGCGCATAGGAGCCACAAAATGGTTCCAGGAAGAAAAATAAATGAGGTTCCCGTGTCGCACAGTGGGATCACCACGGAGGTCTGTGAGGTCTAAGTAAATTGGTCGTACATACCGACCACCACCATAACATAACCTAACCTAATGTTAATCAGGTCGGCAGTAGCTTTTTGGTCGATGTCCAATACGAATATGAAAAGCACTTTTTCTCCTAGAATCACTCGAGAAGAAGCAAAACTTACTTTTGAACATAACAAAAAACGATGACAAACAACTTTAGCAAATTATAATTATAATAATACAACTTTAGAGCATCATTTTGGCGTTCGTAAATTGAAATTGAAGCAATTTGAAGCTATTTGAAAGTTCGACTGGCCTACAGCAATTACAAAAATTAGACTCTTCTGGGAACGTCGAGTGTAAATCTGATATCAAAACTATGATGTGTTGATGTCAGCAGTATCAGAAAATCAATGCCTTGTAATAAATTTGTGGCTTTACAAAAAAAAATCAATTTATTCTACATAATAGTTTTAGGGCCAAGGTGATGTTCTTAGTTGCCAGATCTACACAAGAAAAAAGCGAAATTTGCTCGGTGCTTCTTTAAAGTTGTTGTAGTATCACAAGCCTTTGCATTTCAACCTTTCAAGAATGCTGTTGAAGTCACAGTCTTGACCAGTAACCGCCAGTGCTAACTCATGTTAGTGTCGTTCGAAACTTTCCCGTAAACGCAACCAAACAAAAATGAGTGAGAAGTACGCGAAGCGTTTTGATGAGTTTTCCGAGCGCGGCTTGAAACGACTGATGACAAAAAACAGGATAAAGTGATCATCCAACTTTTTAAGCGGGACTCTTCTTTGCGACTACGCCAAGCACATACAATTCTTGCTAAAAAGGGAATAGATGTGAGTATCAACACCATCGAATGACGATTGATGGAGGCGAACATATCCCATCGTCCCACATTATAAAAACCACTACTCTCAGAAAAACAATCTGTAAGGCCTGGAAACAAGCAAATGGCGTCACAGTAATGGACTGGCCTTCCCAGTCCGCAGACGCCAATCGCATTGACAATGTGTGGGGAACTATGAAAACGCTTCTTGCCGGAAGGCCAGTTCATGATTTAAAGCAACTCGTGCGTCAAGTTGGCAAAATCCAGTCCTGTTTGCGGACGAGTTACGCAGAAAAGCTGGTTCAAAGCATGTAGAAGATGCCAGGCTATACTCGACAACGAAGAAGGCTACACGGCTTATTAAGTAATTGCGACTCGTAGTTTTGTACATATTTTGATGTAAAAAAAAATGTGAAATATATTTTTTTTATACTTCATGATTAATCGCGGTTCCTTTTTTCTGACAAAGACTGTATGTACTTATAGTAATATATATTCGGCCTATGTAGCCATGTAGCAAAGCTCCTTATAAGCTTTGTTTATGAACTTTCTTTCTTTTACACAGCTGAAAAGTTTACTTATAAATTTCAATGAAATTAATAGAGAAACTTTTCTTACAAGCAACTTATTTCATCTAATTACCCTACAAGGAAATTTTCTGATTTATAATTATATCGAAAATTCATACCAGACTAGACTATTAAACGAATACAAAAATTGTTAATTGAATACTTTTATTGCCTGTAAGAACTTTGTAACTAATAATCAGCCTAAGTGATAACAGATTCCTATGTATTTGTGTATAGACACATACATACATATTTTCACAATGCATGAACTAATTACAGTTTAGGTAGTTTGTAAATATTTTGATTGTTTAAGTGATAATTTACAATCAAAATGTACCAAAGACCCCACATTAAAGTGCAGGAGAGACGAAAATCCTTGACGCGTCCATCAATAATCCAAAACATTGATACTGATTAGCGTTGTCTTTCCGATTTTCTGTCAGCTGGTCGCTTATCAGCAAATGATTTACATACTTACAAATGCACACATACACACATAAGCTAGTATGTAAATGGGTATTTACAATCAACACAAACTGGTCGAAGCCGGTCAGGTGCTATCTCCACTACTCTTATCAGTTGATGCAATCAAAACAAAATCAATGTGAATAATAAATAAAGTAGGAATAGTTGAGTTGATTTTATGGAAGCAAGTAGACCCATTGACGGTGCAATGTGATTTGTTTGAGGAATTGACGTACCACACATTGATATACTTTGTAGAGGGCGCATGGCACAGCAGCTGCGCAATAAAATCCAATTTGCAATTGGAAATTTTCAAAACAAAAATTATATTTAATTGGCGTTTAAAATGCAGTTTTGCTTCATTAGTCACAACTCAAGCATTTTTGAAATTTCTTAAATAAATTGCAATGGAAGAAGTAGACTGTTTGCGTTTCCGCTTTATTGGCACTCCACAAAAACAGCGTGGGCTTCTTGTGGTCGAGTTCAATTGAGAATAAAGCATAAAAAATGCATAGGGAGCCGCGACGCTCTTTTAAATTTAATTAAAATTAAAATTAAGTGGCAACGAAGTTTAATTTCACAAGTTGAAAAATTTAAATTCCAGCATTCGTTTTATGGAAGAAAACAGCCAACACCGTCATCAGAAAAAATTGCCTAAATTGTGCCAGAAGTAAGTATACACCGGACACGTTTTCAATTTTCCCCCAATCGATTCCTTCAAACAACCTAAGTTATAACAAAATTGTGTTTTATTTACATGAATAAAATACAAAAATCATATTTAATCCAAACAATGACAAAATTTTAAAAAGGAACAAAATGATAGCTTTTTATATTAAACTTTATAAAAATTCATGTCTCAAAAGTAAGTATACAGTTCATCACATTATTAATTTGTGAAATCAAAAACATAATTAAAATCAAATCCTAGTATTTGGTAGGATAACCATTAGACTTTACAATCGCTTTAAGTCGTGATGGCATTGATTTCACCAAGTTTTCAGTTACAGCTGGTGGTATTTTATTCCATTCCTCTTGAAAGACGTTTTTCAGTTGTTCCTTATTTCTAATCGGATGTTTACGTATTTGTCGCTTTAAATGTTCCCATAAATGTTCGATTGGGTTGGTATCCGGGGACTGTGGCGGTGTTTTCAGCTGTTTTCGCACATTGTATAACAGCCACTCTCGTAGAATGTTGGATGTGTGCTTGGGGTCATTGTCCTGCTGGAAGATAAACGTTCCTTCAAGGCCCAATTTAGTAGTGCTTTCTTTTAAATTATTTTTCGAAATATTTAAATAACCATATCGGTCCATAATATTTTCGATAAATACCAAGTTTTCAACCCCGTTCGCAGCCATACATAACCAAACTATCACAGAGCCCCCTCCATGCTTCACAGTGCCGGTCATATTGTATGGATCCAGTTCCGCGTTAACTTTTCTCCAAACTTTTTCACGGTCATCAGATCCACAGATACTGAACTTACACTCATCAGAAAATATGACTTGGTTCCAAAACGTTTGGTCATATTTTTCATGATCTTTTGCGAACGAAATCTGTTTACACCGATTGGCACTACTCACGAAGGCTTTTTCCTAACATTGCGCCCATGATAACCAGCACTATGCAAAACCCGGCGAATAGTTTGGGTGCTAAATTGTTTTCCAGTCTCATTTTCAACTTCAGATCTCAATTTGGGGGCATTAATTTTGGGGTTTGTCCTGATTTTCCGTACGACTAAGCTTTTTTCTCTGGTACTTAAGAGCGGCGGAGGCCCACAACGCTCTTTATTAGTGGTGCTTCCCGCACTTTTATATAATATTTATTCACAATCTTTTGAACTGTAGCAAAACTCCTATCTATCAAACGTTCGATTTCTCGCAATAATTTATGTTCCTTGTGATATTTTATAATCAGTTTTTTTAAATCATCAGAAAGCTTTTTTTCTCTTGGTGCCATTACGCACGGGTGTCCGGTTATTTACGCGCCATTATATCGAAAACAAATCAATGACCATCAACATCAAAGTTCGCACATATAAGTCATGCGCACGGCCAATTAGAAAACATGAAACTGAAACTCGGACGGATACAACTACACCATAGCTGCGTTCACAAGGCGAGATCTTAAACTTAACGAGGAGATACGAGAGATGTTCGAAATCACTGACGTAATAAAAAAGAACTGCAAGAGGAGAAAATGAGGAGAATAAAGAGCAAAATTCAACCAACAAGTAAAGAGAATGGGAGACGATTGGTTGCCAAACATTGTGGTGAAAGGCCAAAACAATACGCCCTGCAGGAAGACCAACAAAACGTTGGCATGAGCATTACACGTCTGGATCCTGCAATAATTATATTAAAAAAAAATAAATAAAAAAAAAAATATAAAAAAAAAATATAAAAAAAAAATATAAAAAAAAATTAAAAAAAAAAAATTAAAAAAATAAACAAAAAAACATTTCTTAATTTTTTTCGTTGAAAAAACAGGACTTAGTTCTACAATAATGATGATGAAGAAGAAGAATTTCTCACACTTATCACACAGTTTGAAGTACGAAAAACCAAAGTTAGTTTCTTGGACAGAATAACTTTATTTTTCACCAGTGGTGTAGGCACTGAGACTTTATTAGTGCCGTACTTTTAACACCATTCGCCACTTCATTCCGAGGCGCCCCAAGAACCAGAAATCATACACCCCCCGAAATTATTATAGAGGCACACACTTTGACAAATTTGGACTATTTACTTATTTATTTTTTATGAAAATATACTTCATTCTATAACAAAGACCATAATAATCTAAGTTTCAAGCTTGATGATAGATTTATAAAACTTAAAAAAAAATTCCTAAAAATGTAATCTAAAAATAAAATAATTTTAATCAGAATATTTCGAAAAAATTTGAGTACGCAGTTTCACGCAGTGAACTTTAGTATAGTAAAATTAAAGTTGGAAATACCCCAAAATTCTCGTGAACTTTTAAGAGTTTCACCCGCCAGAAGGTGTTGCGCATTCCCTCCATATAACGAACACACACGACAGTTTTTGTTTTTATACGGAGAAAAAGCGTGAAAAATTATCAAAAAGAAACGAGAATTTTGAGCCATTTTAAACTTGTACTTTGTTTCATGGTGAAAATAATTCAGAAGTGTGGCCAAGATCAGACCGTAACCGGCTCTCAGCGAATGTAAAAGAAACAGCTGATCGGCTAACGTCACCGGGGTCATGGCAGCGGTTCCTTTGCGAAAAAAACTAAGTTTGTGTTGATGATATACGAAAAAATCAACAGAGGCTTCGCTCATGTTGTTTCATTGCTCTCTGAACAACGACTGATTGGACAAGTGTGCGAATGTGTGTGTGAAATGAGCGGGCAGAATTATGCTGCCGAGTACCCAGTAATGTGGAGGTTGCTCTTTTTTCGTTTTTCATCATAGTAGATTGGCCAAACACGGTAATCTATCATACTTGCTTTATTTTATTAAAATTTAATGGGCGTAACCATATTTTTTATTTTTTAATTCTGCTTAAAAGGCTTGATAAAAAATTGTCGATTTTTTATAAAGTTTCAAACTTTGATGTAAATGATATTTGTTGCAGAATGAGCTCAATAAAATTATAAAAAATTTATGAAAATTAAAAAAAAAAAAAACAAAAAACAAGAGAAAAGTAGTCAAAACTGTAGTCAACATCTCCTCATTCTATGATTTTGTCCATAGGTGAAGCTACTTCATTGCAAGGCGCCATAAAATCTGGGAATTCTATGGTCTGGCCTGTTATGCATTACAATTCCGCTTGAAAAGCAAAAGCAATTTTTCAAAATCACATACACACAAAAATACGCTAGCAAAAAGCAGGCATGTCACAAAGGGTGAGCACCGCTAAATAACCTGCTTTACCTTTTCTTTTTGTTAGCTGCTCAGGCATACCCCGACATCTGAGTTATCAGGCGAACTTTGTTTACTCGTGATTGTAGTTTTTTCCACATTTGCTTTTGCCACAACTGTACGTCTAATAAGCAGCCATCATTTGATTTGTATTTACAATTGTGCCTATAATAATTGCCCACTTTGTAATCAGTAATTGAGTTCTTATATTTGTAGGCACGAAATCATTTATTTGCACGAAGATACGCCATATTTGCACAACTATTGTTGCCACTTAATAACTGTTATTTGCTTATTAATCTAATTCAATATAAAGTGTTTACTGAAAGACTAAAATAACAGATTTCAAATTTGATATGAAAAGCCTCTTTACAAAAATTCCATTTGAAGAAGAAATTTTTATATGTAGAAGATCACTCAAGCCACCAGCCAAGTTAGGTTAGGTTAGGTTAGGTAAGATTAAAGTGACTGTCCCAAGAAGACACATTTCGACGTGAGAGCGAGGGAGATATTAACATTTTCTCCGATAGTCAAGCCGCGATCAAGGCTTTAACGACGCTATGGTACGGAACCAGACTAGTAAACTCCTGTAAGGAGGAGATCAAATCTCTTGGGTGTGCAGCATTTCTCTAATCTGAGTTCTAGGACAGGATGAGCTCGAATTGGCCTTAGAGACCTCCTACCCGGGCATCGGATCCCCCTGACAATTGTTAAAGGGGAACTGCACAAATTATTTCTCAGGAAAGCGCAGAAAAGATAGAGCTCTACTTCTTCATATGCTTTTTCGAAAACCCTTTGGCTCCAGTACAATATACGAAGGGCTCAGAAAGTTCTTTGGACTCCTGGCCATTCAATATCAAAACTCGTAGCTGTGTTTACTCGTACCGGTCATTGGACGATCGGCACACACGCGGAAAAGCTGGGGTTACCATTTAACCCCCATTGTAGAAGCTGTGGGGACCTTTCAGAAAAGGAGACTATTGAGCACTTTCTCTGTAAATGTTCGGGTTTGGCAGCTAGACGAGTAAGGTCACTACTCCTTAGCGCTCCTTTCTTCGACAGCCTGGGGTAGTGCAACAAACTGAATCCAATCAATCTCCTTCATTGTATCAACAGCTGACTGTAGATATCTTCCTGTTGAAGGTCTCATAAGGATATCAAAACGGCGCTTCATTGCTACCTGACGAATGCTAGACTGGCACTTCAACCATTTCACCTACCTACCTACCTACCATAGCTCATTGTCTAACAAAATCCATATAAATCCAATTTTATATTTTTATTAAAAAATATCATATCTATGCCTCTAGCACCTTATAAGCTACTAATAGACAAGCACGCCATCTTATAGGCAGGCAGACTGGAAGCTCCCTACAGACAACTACTGCAGAAGCTTTAGCGACACTGAAGAAGAGACTACAGAACTTTCTATGCGGGTGCATGGCTCTGGGTAGAAGGTTGAATATTCTACAAAAAAATTCTAATGAATAACTTGGTAGAAGTAGCCAATTTAAAACTAACAAGGATTGTTAGATACATTAAGGCCACAGGTTGGTTCAATGGTATCACAATGCGCCTACAGCAGGCCTAGCCTCCCAGCTGGTCAAAAAATATTTATTTTCACCTAAGTAATGTGTGATTTTTGGATACGAGCGGAATTTGCACACAAACAGGATATTTAGAAATATTTCGACGCTGGCGCCACTTGTAGACCAATGCTTGTAGGATAACAAGTAGCCTATAACCGCCTCAGAAGCTGCGGTACCTAACTCTGAAAGCTACATCAAATTCAGTTCATCCGTTTCGGAGATAAACGCTTACAGGCAGACGAAATTTAAAAAATGGTAAAATCGTATACCTACTTTAAATTTTGTGATTGTTATTATTTTTTAATAATTATTGTTTGCAAAAGAATAACAAAGCAGAAATTTTAAGCTCAAAATAATGGAAATTTATTGTTTTTTGTGCTTTACTTGAAAGCATAGCTTTTAAAAACACCCACTGCCACTAGAAATATAATACGCATTACAATAATTCCTTATTACTATGTTGATTATGCAAATTTATGCTATTAAATTGAAAAATTTTCCTTTACTACAATAACAAACAAGCAATGAGCAAAACCTGTTTCAAAAGTCAATGGGTATTGAGAAAAAAATTCGATAAAGTGCTATAGAAGCACATTGGCATGCATGTAGGCATGAATTACTTATTCAATTGCGAATTAATTCCAAACAAGTGACACACCCACTCGTCACACATTTTCCATATTTACATTTATTGCATATTAATTGCAAAACGTCGTACGGTCCGCCAGCGTTGCGACTACCTGCCTACAAATCGCTTCACAGCAAAGCAAAATAAAGCGAAGCCTATTTATTTGACTCATAAACAAACAGCTTACAACTCTATTGAGTTGCAGTTTTAATGCGATGATCACATCGCAAGTGGACACTAAGTGAGTCTATAAATTGTTTTTCAAATTGGATGGCGCAATAAATTTTCTACAAGTAAAAAAAAATGCATATGAGTTCATAAAACCACAAATATGGATGGGTGTAAGCTGTGCATCTTAGCATTTAAATTTTGAAATTGTTTTCATTATTGTTGTTTGTAGCCTATTCAAATTAGTATTCCTAATTCATGTGCCTGTGAAACAAATGGACCAGTGAAACAAATTTCTGAGTTGCATGGTAGCGACATTTTTCTTCAAAGTATTAAAGCATCAAAGGCAAACATTAGGCAAACAAAAACTAAGACCGCTTTGAACTTACGGTATACAATTCTGAGGATGCGCTAGCCAAAAATACATCACCCCTATCCAACGTCTGCAAAGCAAAATCCTATGGCGCATAGTAAACGCATCATACCACATAAGGAATAGCGACCTTCATCGTGCACTTGACGCACCAACTGTGACCGAAGTAACGAAGCAATTTGCGATAGCTCACAAACAGCGTCGAAAAAATCATGTCAGCAGTTCAGCATCCAGCTTACTTCGGCTGAATTATTCACGAAGACGTTTAGAACGCACCACGTTAGAAGACTTTATAGAGAGCGAGTAGCGACTTTATTGTAGACCTTCGGAGGGTTACCGTTGGGCAATCGGGTCTGGCCAGACTTTTTCGGTTTTGGACGTGAATTTAACACATTTCTATTATAGCTAACGACTTGAACTTCCACAGAGCTTCCTAAAGTTTAATTTTCTATCGATTTATAGATGCAACTTTTTAAAACGCATCCTCGAACGGGACGAAAAAAGGTCAGGTCAAAGGCCAACCGAAGGTTTTAAAAAAGGTGTCCAACGGAGGGGTAAGACAAGTTAAATTAGCAAATGAAAATGGCTTATTAGTATCCTTTAGTATCCTAGTATATATAGGTGCAATTATACAACGCACAGACGCAGCGATTCCAGATCGCAGCAACGGCACAAATTACCGCAAGGCAGTACTAATAAATCCGACGCCGGAATGGATAGCACTTTATAGTACCCACAAGCACTAGCCAGGAAATAAGCGCCCAAAAGTAGGCACCAAAAACACACCGCCAAAAAAATTGGGACCAAAAACACCCCAAACAGTAGGCACCAAGGAAATATAACGCCAAAAAGTAGGCACCAAAAATATACTTCCTACAAGTTTGCACCAAACAATAAGCGCCAAAAAGTAGGCAGTGTTATTTCTCACTAGAAATTAGCAACCACAAGGAAAAACTCAGGAAAAATAGCCTAAAGTGTGTTTAAGATATATATAAGGTATAGCTCTCTCTCTCCTTTTCCTCTACGTTACATCTTTTTTCTCTCTCACGGAACGAAAATGCCTAAAACGTTGCATGGCCTTGAAATGTTACTCTCCATTCTCGCTCGTCCATCGACGCCTCAGAAGTTTCACTTCAAAACACTTTTTCTTATTTTTTTTTCATTTCTCTGAATTCCAAATGGTAGTCACGCACCAACCCATTCGGCTACGGTGGCCGCCATATATGTACAACTTTACACTACTAAAAAATACGCATATTTTAATACAAGTAAATCAGTTTTTCCGAGTTTATTTCGGAAATTCAATTTTTTACTAAATGATTTTTTTGTTTTTATGTTTTTTAATTAGTAGGAAAATACATTTTGTCACCAAGAGTTTCCAAAGAAAATCTTTTTTAATTACCGTTTTTTTACTTAGGACCAATTTTCGAAAACTATAAATCTTTATGAGATTTCACGATTTCAACGTAACCTAAATTAAAAACTTGTTTTCTTTCTTATAAATCCTCGGGCCTGTTGTGTGTGCCAAATCGGTTTGGAAACAAAATGGCCTAGTTCCGTATGCTCCTTCGTGTTGATTCTTTCAATTCTGAGTAAAATGGAAAAATTTTTTTTTTTTATTCTAACAACTCAGGATCAACACTTTTATGAATTAAGAATTCGATGGAAATCAAGATAACGAGCATTATTAGATTCGAAATTTATAGAATTTATAGAAAAAATTTATAGACAATAATTAAAACAATCGAAAAAAGAGCTGAACGAAAAATTCCCCAAATGCTCAGACGGAAAGAGAAGCAACATAATCTAATCATGGATTTATATTCACTAAAAGCGCACCAGTTCAGTACCACCGGATATCCCGGCAGGGTATACATTCCGCTTATGCGCAGGTGGAACGTTGGCGCAATGGTTGCTGCGGTGAGAACTGAAAGTAGGCATTTTCGTGAATTTTTGATTGACGCACATCAAATATACGAGTAAAGTTTATGGCATCCGTTGGTTAAACATTTTCACAATAGGCAAATTAAATTCGTGAGCTACATATGTACACACATACATACATATAAGCATGAGAAAAGCTGCGTGGGTGGTGTCCAGGTCGTGTGAATATCAACTGCTAAAGGATGAGCATTTACATATTTTTATTGTACATATATACAGTCAACGTTAAAAGAAAATATACACCATATATTGACAAGTTTTGACAACAAAAACTATTTAAAGCAAAGTTCACAAATTTGTATAAAATGTGCGAAAATTCGGCCAAAATTATAAACATTTTACTAAATTTTTTTTAGAAAATTTTCGGGTATGCAGTTTGAGTAGTAGATCATTGAATTTTGGTACAATAAAGCGCAAGTTTCAAGAATCAGCAACTCACACTGATTTTTGAGAATTTTTTCTTCCTGCCAATAATTAATGTTCTGATACCCGCACGAGTACAGGGTTGCCAATATTCGACGGTCCCATCTGGCAACCCTGTATCTTTTGACAGAGACGTCAGAACGCTTAGTGACATACCGCGTTGGAAGCGTCATTCCAAGCAGATTTTTACCATGGAACAGTACACGCCACGCGAGCGCTCCCAAATTGTTGAAATTTACATTCAACAAAAGAAGTTAATTGTGAAAACTCAACGTGCGTATCAAAAATTAAATAATGTGAAAAGTGCGCCTTCTAAGAACACCATTTTCGACTGGTGATGCTCTTTCTAATCCAAAGAGGCCAAATCAAAACCGACCAAGACGATCGGATGAGAATATTGCTCTTGTACGGGCCAGTGTTGACACGTCGCCAAGGACATCCCAAAATCGCCGTTCTCAGCAGTTGGGCATTGCTCGGACCACTTTACAACGAATTATCCGCATTGATTTGCATTTATTCCCGTATAAGATTCAATTGACGCAAAGATTGTTGCCTGCGGACAAGCCTCGTCGATTGGAATGGGCCCAAAAAACACATGGGTCCGTCGAATATGGGCAACCCTGTATTTACTTTCGGCACTGCGCGACTGCCTACAACGAGCAGAATAGCAAACATTTCAGCGATTCAAATTTTCAAAAGACTTTCTAAAGACTTTATAACGAATAATGCAAGAAAAGTAAAGTAATGAAAAAATTCGAAGCAGATCACTTTGCAAAAAGTGTTAAGCAATCCAGCTCAAAATTGGTAGTCTTGTGCGTATTTGACAAAGCATTTAACAAGCAATCAAATCGAATTACATTAAATGCAGCTCGGAATAGAAATTAATTTTTAAATCAATAACTCAGTTTATGATTTTCTCAGCTCCTCATCTCAAGTGCTAAGTAAAGTGCTTTATGTGGATATCTCTCTGTATTTATGCACTCACACACACACACACACATAGATATGGGCTATAACTTTTGAGAGCCGGCTACATTACACTGTAAGCGTTAATTGCTTTGACATGACAGTTTGATTATATTTGAGAAAATCAAAAATGTCAATAGGAGCGCACTGCCTACACACATACATGCATGTACACACTTTGAACAGGGGTAGGTATGCGAGCCTCGTTGCTACTTCATTGAGTCAATTAACGTATGTAATTTAATTCAATTTTCCTGGCTAGTCAAAGTCAATTTTCACTATTAGCAAGGGGGCTGCTATTAGACATGTTACTATAGGTGTATGTGTGTATGTAGGTATGTAGGTATGTATGTAGGTATTTATGTATGTATGACTGTATTCAGGTATGTGTTGAAGAGCAGGCAGTCAGTTATACAGGTGATGGCTACTTTTGCAAAAAAAAAAAAAATTATAATTTGCTCTCGCACCGAGGTAACGTATGCGGATAGAAAAATAAATTTCTTTTTATTTGTAAATATTTGTATGGGGGGAAAAAAAACTTGAGCCCATACGGGGGAAGACTTTCGTTGCAAGCCCTCGTGCAGCATTAGATCTGTGAAAGCACAGTAGGGTCGTACAATTGAATGCCTCCAACTTAATTGCAGCACCATTGTGAATTCATTAGCTTTTGAGAAAATTCACAAAAATTAATCACAAGTAGACAGTTTGCAATTTAAAATGTTGTAAGGTAATCACAGGCAGCGTTGATCTATACACAAAATTTCCGGTATTTCTCAAACTCATCACACACACACACATACATGCATAAGTACTAGCGTATAAATGTACAAAGCTTTCGAGAATATTTTTTCTGAAGACATCTGTTCCTTGTTTATGTAGCGTAAATACAAAAAATATGTGGCGAAATACAAACACTTATAGGAAGTCGAGCTTTTTGTTGTTGTTGTTGTTGTATTATCTTGTTGTTTTGCTGATATCTCTCTGCTGATTGAAATGCCTCTTTAATTGGCTAGCAAACACAGGCATACATACATACATGCGCTCACTTGCAAATATGTATGATGTATGCGTCTACCAACTAATGAACCATGAAATATGTACGTATGAGCGCACACACACACACACATACATCTGTGCAAAGTCACATGAATGCTTTTATGATAAGAAATGACAATCGACGATTTAAGAGCACAGTGAACAATGAACAGGCGCCGTAGGTGGCGTTTAAAAATACTACTATTCCCCTCATACCCACATACGTGTATGGTATTTCTAAACAACAAGGAGAGACCCTGATAGAGGAGGTCAATCGGTTGCAGTTGTTGGCGCGCTCATTATAATATGTAATGGACCGTTACCTCAAGCGAGCGCGAAGACTATTGTTCGGTAATCTTATTTCAATTGGACCAATGCAGATATGTTTGACTCGATGTGCGTGTAGTGTGTGTCTAGTAAACAATATAATTGTGTGCATTTATTACTAGTTAATAAAAAAATAGTTTAATAATAGAAAATTATAATCGGAATCGTGTCAATGAAGCGCAGCAGCAAGCAAACAGACCATGGACCTGGCGAAGCAATGGCTCATACATACTATACATATATACATCCTTATGTGCTCCTTATCGGTGCACTCTCCACTACTTAGGCCCATAAAATAATTAGCGAAGTGTAACTTTGCAACTTTTAATGATTAGCAAATAATTCTACTGAGAGTTTAGTTTTTGTTTTTTTTTTTTCATTGACAAACAGTACAAATAAAATCTGAACGATGTTAAGCTGTTAAGTGAAAAATAAATATTAAAATAGAATAAAAATGATTGTGCGAGAGCGGAAAAAACAAAAACACAAAATAGCCAAGCATAGTTACAGTGCAGTGGAAAGTGGTTTGAAAACCAGTTTTCTCCAAATGAAACTCGAAAAAGTGCGAGCCCAACTTTCTTGAATTTTATTGTAGTTTTCTATTAACAAAATGCTCGTATTGCTATAGGTGGTGATAGAGGAAACCGCGGGAGCACTAATAAGTTCAAGTATACGAGTGTATGAACCTACATACATACACACGTACATATGTATATTATGTATCATACATACATAAGTACATGCATACATACGTACATAGATTCAATAAAATTGTATGAGAATCAAAAAACCCGCTTATTTTAAGGAGTGAATGAAGTAGATCTTAAATTTTCAGAAATCATTTAATTGCCATCGACAGACGTATTCCATAACATTTAAAAAAAAATTTGTTCTATTGAAAAATTTACACTACAAAAACTAATTAAATTTTTTGCCAATTTTTGTTTTTCTTCAGCCCTCGGCAGACAATGGCAAGCTTCTGAGTGCATTTCTGCTATTAAAGAAGATTTTAATGAAAAAACCAATTGCCGTTCGGAGGAGGCTTCAAGTTGTACGAGTAGGTACCTCCACTTATGGAAAAACCTTCAAGACGCAAACCACAAATAGTGGGGCAGGAGGAGCAGACCAAACACCAAATAAATTACATCCTTTATTGGAAACCAATTATTAGTGTATTTAATGGCCTCCATATATTTAGTTTTCAAATTTTTATTTTGTGAATTCAAGACCAATTTAACAATAAAATAACAAATAAAATTATTGCAATTATTTATTTGTCGATATATCGACTTCGATTGGAAATCATCTTCACGACCGTAGCTTTGATAATTTAGAACTAAAAAATGACGCTATGAAACCACTTATTGTTTTTTTTTGTTTTTGGTTTCTTGTTGTTGTAGTATTTTCAAAATAATATGTGATAAAAAACAAAAGCTTTCATTATTCGAAAGAAGCTTTAGTTTTTTTTTTAACCAACATCTATATATATCATGAAAACAGCGTTACTACGCCAACAACAAACAAATTTAAGAAAAATAAGTTTAAAGAAAACCTAGTGCACAAATATTCAATTAATTCTAAAGCATTTGTTTATGACAATCGGTTGAACGGGGCAGAAGTTGCTACTCAGCAGCGCCACCTCGAGGCGAGTGGCATCAATGAGCATATTCTACAATCCATCTCCGTGGAAAAATACATATATACCTATACCAATTTTTATAATAATCGGTCCAGTAGTTTTTGAGTTCATCGATAACATTCAGACAAACATTCATTTTTATGTATAAAAGATTGTATAGAAAAATTATTAATTTTTTATTTTGTAGTAAAAATTTATATAAAGAACGTTTAAAGACAAGAAACTGCAATCCTGGTTCGTTCCTCCAGTAAAACCCGGCTTCACCAGACCAAAACCATTTGAAACTAATTCAAATCAATTTTGAATCAATTTTTTTATGTGGTGAAATTTTTAGCTGTGTTTAAATAGCCAAACGGCCCGGCAACTCCTTCCGATCATCTTTGTATGTTTTTTGATTTATTTTATGGAAGAAACTTTAATTTTTTGTAAGAAAAAAATCTAGGAAAACTCTAAACAACAAAATCAAAAATTATGCGAACAAAAAAGATATAAATTCTTGTAAAAAAGTGAATACTTAGGAAACAGCTTTAATCTTTCGCTAAAAACCAGTTCCTAAGGAAACACTTACAATTTTCCACTTTTTCGGTAAACAAATTTTGTGTTTCATTGAGTTTTTCACCAAAAACTCCTAGTGGTAGAGCAAAATTTGATCTTAAAAATATCTATGGAAGAAGCTCTAGCTTTTAGGGTAAAATAGATTATTTCATGCTTTAAAAAAGCAACAAAGGTGTGTGCCATGGACATAATTTAGCAAATCAGTAACGACGCACTGTGGAGATTAACGAACGAAGAAAGTGGCGTTGGATAGGTCACACATTGAGAAAACCACCAGATAGCATCACGAGAATGGCACTGGACTGGAACCCGCAAGGGAGCAGAGGTCGCGGTCGACTAAAAAACATTTGGAGAAGGTCGATGGTGCGCGAACTAGCAGATACCGACATCTCATGGGACAGTGCGAAAACAACAACGCGCTATGCTCCTGAGAGGAATGATCAAGAAAAAAAAAACAATAATAATTTAACAAAAGCCTTCAGTTTCGGTTGAAAAAAAGTTCGAAACAGCTAAAATTTTCTACTTTTTCGGTAAAAACAAATAAATTTACCTCATTTAATGTTTAAACAAAAACATTTAGTAGTAGAAGAAAGTTAAAGATTTATTTACTGAGATCTTTTATTTTAGTTATTAAAAATGAGTGCACTTAAGTAAGTAAACAACATAAAGAGAAAAACAAGAGAGAGAGAAAAAAAAAACAACCGGTAAAATGCACACATTTAGTAATACTTGAAATTTTAGAGCTTTCAATGCAAAATAATTAAGTTTAAGTTTAGGAAAAAAGATTCAGTTTTAAGTTTAAATTAATATAATATTATATTATCGATGAACTAAAAACGACCAAGGAAAAACGATCGGTTTATTACTAGATTTTCAAGATTTTCAGCGCAAACTAACAAAACACTACGCTTTTCCTCATTCAATTAAGAGTTATGTATAAAAACTCACTGACAAGCGTTTCAAGTCACATTTCAGTTTATCTTTTGAAATTTCACATGATCGAGTTTTGCAGGTTATTATGCAGAACGATCGCTGCATGCCCATTTTGGTTTTTTTTTTCTTGTGTAAATGTTTTAAATTTCTTATTTTTATTTTTTAATTTTTATTGTTAATTTTCTTTTTTACTTTTTTATTAATTTTGTTTTATTTTTTTTAATTTTTTTTTTTATTTAAAAAAAATTTTTTTATTTTCTTTTGTAATTTTTGTAACTTAAGCTTTTTGTGCGCACAAACTTACGAAATCTGATTCATATCAGGCATTAAAAAGGCTGCTATTATTCACCTGACCTCTCTCACTAACTTAGTTATGGTAATTTGTGTCGCTCCTCTTGGAACATACCCCTCCATATACATACACACAAATCTACTTGTTAGGCAAATAATTACAACAAATTTCAGCTAACGAAAAATTCTCGCATTCAATTGATAATTAATTTAGATTCAGAGAGGAAAGCAAAATTTGAGGAACTATCGAATGATGCAAGCTACAAATGTACATACATGTAAGTATTTTAAATCTTACAAGATTGTAGCGTACAGATATACAGCATACACAAAATGTATGTGCCCCATTTAAGTAAACAATCACTCAAACTTAAAAGTAAATAACAGATATAAAATTGTAAACAGCGCTAAATTAACAAAAGAAACTTTACTGCCCCCAAGTACTTGTAATTTATACAAATTACACAGAGGAAAGTATTTTTAAACAGTTAAATATTTGTAAAGCTAATTTTAACGTTTCGACAAAATAAACAAAAACAGGCAACAGCAGCTGTATGCTCCGAATGCTCCGAAAACGTGAATTATTCAAGCAGCTACAATAAAATAATAAAAGGGAAAAATAACAATGTGGAAAAAGGAACAAATTAATTTCCTTGCAAACCGTGTAAAAATTTGTTTATTAAATACTATTTTCGCTGAGTATGACAACAACCATAAAATATTATAAAGCTAAACTATTTTTTATAAAAACTGTTTTATGGCTACCGTTTTACAGGTAGATAATTCTCGTGCACCAGAAAATTGCATTGCAAATTGGAGAAGTTCACTACGAGCGCTTTCTCATTATCTCAGCACTCAAATGGTACATATGTATCTATGTATATGTACATACTTGTGACTGCTCTCTTTATAGGTGTAAGTATTTATTTACATATTTACATTTTTCGTACTCACCCGACATGAAATGCAAAAGAATCGATGTAATCGGATACAATACTGGACTGTACGTAATATCGGGGCAATCGTAGCCTAATACATTCACAATACGATCGGCTACGGCGCGCCCGGTGCGTGTAAGGTGATAGGTTAAACAGTGAGCGGGATCGACGAAGGCGGGTAGCATGATCGGTTTTTCAGAGAGCTCCGTTGTGCCAAAGACCTGTGAAAGTGAAAAAGAGAAGAAGTAAGAAAATATTGTTTAGAAAGGCATTCAATATGCGAAGTGAGTTTTATGTTTTATGGATTGCGCCTAAAAGGTATGCAATTCTCAACAGAGCAGCCTGCGCTATTTGCCTAGCACAACTCTGCAACTCCTAAATGGCTTATAAAGAGTTTTTTATTTATTTATTCAAACACGCAATCTAGTGAATCAAAAATGAAACAAATCTTTCAAAGCAATTATTTGTGATATTTTAATATATTTTATTTATTTGTTTTCATAAATTTTTATTTAATTTTTTTTAATATTTTTTTATTATAAAGGATTTTCCAATAACAGGTGTTATTGGTGAATGTATTGCGCTATCGAGAGATGATTAACGATTTTGTATGGCCGGAATTGGATGGTATTGATCTGGACAACGTTTATTTTCAACAAGACAGGGCTGCGTGCCACATAAGCAACGAAACCATTGATCTTTTACGGGAAAAGTTTCCGGACCGTGTTATCTCTCGAAGAAGTGACCGCTATTAGCCACCGAGATTTTGTGATTTAACACCCTGTGACTTTTTTCGTTGGGGCCACGTGAAACAGAAGGTATACGCTAACAGCCCCGGGTCGATTCAAGACCTCAAAGTTGGAATTCGTGAGGCTATCGCGGACATAGGGCAGCCACATTGCAATTCGGTTATGGACAATTTCATGAAAAGGATATTGTCCTGTAAGCGTGGTCGTGATGGTCATTTGCCTGATGGTATTTCCCACTATTAACGGCATACCTTCCTCTTTATAATGAAATAAACATCCGATCATTTATGCATAAAAAAATATATTTTTTTTCTTTGAATATCAAACTAACACCTCTTATTGGAAAACACTTTATAACATTCAGTAGGGCGCCTCGGTGTCGCTTACATTGCGGCAAGTAGTCGATCTAATAGTGAATGATTCGATCCAGAATTCTGAATCCGCCAATACCATCTCGAATGTTAGCCTCAAACTTTTTCAAATTGGTTAGCTCGACTTAGGAGGTTAGAGATTACCTTGAGATTACCGAATTTATTCTTAAAGTGCAGTGATTAACAATAAATCCACAAAAATTAATTTATCTGTTCACCAATGGCAGATTAACTGCAACATTGACGATCAGCAGTCAGACTGGTTTGAGAAGTTTTTCGTCATTGAAATTGGTTTAGTGGAATATTTTAGATAGGCAATAGTTTATTTAATTGCGCAATTTGCTGCTAGTAATACTAGACAGGTGCAGGAAATTACTAAATGACGTCTATTGAGGTTGCAAAAGTATGGCAGCAATACGCATGCAAAGTTCGATATTACAATTTATAAGAAGCACTTACAAGCCCTTGGCTCCATGCCATCAAAAGTCGTTCTTGAAAAGAGATACAGTGTGGTGCTGCCAGAGGCTCAATTGTGGCCGAACTCTGAAAATGACCCCGGCTCCAGGACCGAGCATGGCTCCGGCTCTGGGGTCTACGTGGAATCCAGCGAGACAAAACTGCACTTTTCTCTTGGAATGCATGCATCTGTGTTTCAGGCGGAGATGTATGATGTTCAAAAAGCGATGAACTTTATTGAAAACAAATGGCGAGGGAGATCTATATGTGTATGCAGCGACAGCTAAGCTGATTTCAAGACCTTAGACAGCCCCCCAACCACATCAAGAGTAGTCGAGTCCTGTAAATCCAGGCTGAACTTAACGACCTGATGCTAACATGGGTGCCGGGACACGTGGGTATCGAGGGTAAGAATTAGAGAATTTTTCTTTGAATATCAAAATAACACCTCAGGAAAACCCTATATATTAATATACTTTTTTTATAACTTTTGTTTTTATATATTTATTCATTTTATTGCTTTTAATTTAAATTTTAAATTTTTTTATTTTTTTTATTTATCTATTTTTTGATTTATCAATTTTTTCTTTTTACTTTCTTTTTTAAGCAATTTAATTTTTTTTCTATTAATTTAATTTTTATTTAAATTTTTTATTTGTCTTTTACTTTTATTTTTTTATTTATTGTTATTTTTCGTGATATTTTATTATATTATTGGTTTTTATTTCTTTTTATTTATTTCTTTTTTATTTGTTTTTTTTCTTTTATTTTTTTTATAAATTTTTTATATATTAATTAATTTTTTTGTATTTTTTTTATTCATTTATCAATTTTTTATTTTTACTTCCTTTTTTACTACTTTAATTTTCTTTTTTATTAATTTAATTTTTTAATTTATTTACTTGGATTTATTTTTTATTTTAATTTATTTTATTTTTATTGTTTTTTTTATTACTTTTTATTCTTTTCTTATATTATTTTTTATTTATTTTTTTATAAATATTTTTTTTCTTCTTATTTTTTTATTTTTATTGTTATTTATTTATTTTTTATTCTTTTCTTATATTATCTTTTATTTTTTTTTATAAATTTGTTTTTTTTCTTTTGTTTTTTATAACTTTTGTTTTTATAATATACATATATTTATTTATTTTATTGTTTTTTTGTAATATTTTATTACTTATTTTTACTTATTATTATTACTACTTACTTACTTACTTATTATTATTATAATTAATTAAAAACATTTTTTAACTATATTATTTTTTTTGTATTGTTTTATTTATCTATTTCTTCATTTATCTATTTTTTATTTTTACAGTCTTTGTCTTTCTTTTTTCTCTTAATTTTCTTTTCTATTAATTTAATTTTTTTATTTATTTACTTGGATTTATTTTTTATTTTATTTTATTTTATTGTCTTTTCATTATTTTTTTTTATTCTTTTTTTATATTATTTTTTTATTTATTTTTTTTTAATTAATTAAATGTTTTTGATTTTTTATTTTCTTTTTTTGGTTTATTTTTTTTGTTTTTGTAGTAATTATTGTCTGTTTTGTATTTATTTATTTTTTATTTATAAATTTTTTTTATTACTTCTTTTTTTACAGACAATTAGTACTACAGGCTCACGCAAACTTAGTCATGAAGAGATACTCATTTCAAAAACGCGTAAATGAGATCCGAGCGTTTTATGGTAATCGTAGTCAGCAAAAAGTAAAACTGCCCCCGTACATCGGAAACAAAAAAATACCATGTAAAAAATAAATAATTGGTGCGTACACTGTTAGGTGTTTGGCCGAGCTCCTCCTCCTATTTGTGGTGTGCGTCTTGGTGTTGTTCCACAAATGGAGGGACCTACAGTTTTCAAGACGACTCCGAACGGCAGATATTTTTATGAGGAGCTTTTTCATGGCAGAAATACACTCGGAGGTTTGCCATTGCCTGCCGAGGGGCGACCGCTATTAGAAAAATGTTTTTATTAATTTTGCTTTCACCGAGATTCGAACCAACGACCTCTCAGTGAATTCCGAATGGTGATCACGCACCAACCCATTCGGCTACGGCGGCCGCTACAAAAAATACCATGTAGACCTGTGTTATTTTGACCATCGTAATGTAAGGATATTTAATATCTAACGAGTTCTCCTTAGTCCGCCTGACACTCTATAGGGATCTGAGTTTGTTTCGAATAACTGGTAGTCCGTTTCATCAAACATATGTATATATATACATAAATACATTTCATTTGCGCACTCACCTGATGCACCATATCCCAATAGAAACCATCCAACATATTCTGTTTCGTCTGATGTTGAGCGCACAGCGTGGGCCATAGCTGCGCACGTATGGGCGAATTGATAGGCCATGAATTCTCACGCAGAATACTCTTCACCTCACGTTTCTTGCCTTGCTGGAGTAATTGTTGTATTTCGGTGAACGAACGCAAGGCTGGTTCTTTGCCTTCAAATAAAGAAAAAAAACAAAAAAGGAATTAAATGAGAGATAAGCGCTTTTCATGTTAGTAATGACAGCTGTATAAGAAAGTAGCAGAAAGAGAATAAGTCATTGGGGTAGGCCTTGATGACAGTTTTACAAAAAACAACAAAAATGTCTGGGCTTTTTTTTGTTCTTGCATTTTTTTTTCTTGTATATTTTTGCCACTTTTTTACATAAATTTCTAAGCATATTCTACATAATTTTTTATTTTTATTATATTTTTTTGTCCTTTAACACCTGTTTTCTACCGAAAATCACACCCGTCACATCCCTCAAAAAAGTGTTATTTAGGTAGAATATTCATCACAGACAAAATCTTCTTCAATTCTTCAACCTGCTTAAAAAATAGAAAATAGTGAGCACGTAAGTGGTATTGAGTGAAATATGTACGTATGTACATACGTATAGATTTCGAGTACCTAAATAGCACTCATGCCGTATTTTCCAACATTCCCAATGCACGAGGGTGTCAAAACACTTAAGCTGATGAGATTAGAAATATTGCGTTAGCGTGATTGGACATTGAGATAGTGCATGTGAAGTATTGACAATTATTGGTAATTATAATTTTTTTCTTCTAATGAATCAATATTTCGAAAACCACTTAGTTTAAATTCTTATCAATCAATAATTACAAAAAACAAGTTGTTATTTAAAAAAAGTGTATTAAAATTCTTTCCTAGGCAATAAATTTAGGGCACATTTTTGAGTTACAAATATCAACACACTCTCTTTTGCTTAGGTAGAGGGACCGACCTATTGTAGAAAAGGAAAATGAAAAAGCGTGAT
The DNA here is from genome assembly GCF_027943255.1 of Anastrepha obliqua. NCBI lineage: Eukaryota > Metazoa > Arthropoda > Insecta > Diptera > Tephritidae > Anastrepha > Anastrepha obliqua. The sequence continues at coordinate 120,043,188 of NC_072896.1, read as the reverse complement.
TGAGATAGGTTAGGTTAAGTTAGGTTAAATGGCTGCCCTAGCTAAAGGGCTCACTTGGACAAATGTTAAGAAATTCGTCCGTTGTGGTACCATACAGAGGAGAGGAGAAAGGAGAAAGGAAGGAAGAAGGAGCCTTGGGATTAGAGGCGATGATGACCATGCATTTTACAACGACACCGACGGTGGCTGATTTGCGTTCGTAGTTAGCCGCAACAAGCTACTGATGAACTTCACCAAATTTATGATATTTAGACCCGCGTAGCGAAAAAATGAGAGCCCAGATGTCTAAATCTTTGCCAGACGAGAGAAGGGCAGCTGAGAAGGTGTTGAGATGATTCCACCTCGTCCTCCAGACAGCTTCTGTAGAACGGACTTGAGGCAATCCCAAGTCTCACGGCATGAATACCTAACGGACAATGTCCGGTAAGAATACCCACCAAATTCGAGAGCTGGGGCTTTGTTAGCCTTAGGAGTTCCCTCGCGCGTCCCCGATCTACCCGTGGTCAGAAGGATCTCGCGACCTTGCACGTTTGCGCACTAGCCTAGCGCTTGCTGAGTTGACTAAAGACCCATCTTTCCAGGAGCAGCCCACAGGTTCTTAAGGGAACCCCAATTCTCCCATTTTACTTCCTTTACGGTAATTACCGAGGTAAGCAACCAGTCCACCGCTTCCTTAATTGCGGATACCTCCGCTTGGAAAACACTACAGTGGCCCGGAAGCCTAAATTTAAGTTTCATTGGAGGCTCTTTACAGAATACTCCCTCACCAACCCTTCCGTCCAATTTTGAGCCATCCGTGAACATGTTTGCCATGGCTTGCCGCCAAATGTTGCTGGAGCTGCATTACTCTTTCCGTGCTGGTGTGTATTTATTGAGCGCTAAGAGACCAAAAAGTATGTAACATATTTGAGTTTGATCGCTTGAGTGAGCCCTTGCTGCCGGTATATTTCCTGAGAGTTTGATTAACTCCTACGTTGGAGAGAATAATGACAAGCGCCATCTGGTCCATCGCGGTCCCGTTACTTTGCTCTCAGCAAATTTGACAATTTCAGTGACGTCACACTAGCCCAATGAGTGATCTTTGAAAAAGGGGCGGAAAACACTTTTTTGGTATGTTTGGGGTTATGTAAGAAAATAAAGTTCCTTTTTCAAAAAGGTCGTTATGGTTTCTGTAGTATTATCTGCTATTTTTGTGCTTATTTTTACCATGAATACACCTCTATAGCTTTAATTCGTATTCAGTAAATTCAAAGGCTTTTTTAAATTTATAAAAAGGTGTTAAATGTTAAGAATAGTTGAGAGAAGAAGATCGAATATTCTTGCGTAGCTTTAAAAGGAGCAAAAACTAAATTTGCAATTTCAAAACATCAAATTCTATAAGAATCAACAAATTTTCAATAGCAGTAAAATCTGCTCAGAGTGGTTTTTTTATAACATTTTTTTTTAATATACAAATTTTTTTGTTAATTTACAGTTTTGGTAACTTCAAACTAAACAAGGGAACAAACACCAAACCAAAAAAATGTTCGCGTTTTGTGTATAAAAAAGCATTAAATTTATTGCCAAGAGCAAAGAGTTTGCAACCCTGCACTACTAGGCTAGGATGACGTCACGCGCTCTCTGTTGGGCGCAATCTTGTTTAACTCCTATAGCAATAACTCAGATGTAGTTGTGAGTCATACGGAATAATTTAATAATTGTTTAACACATTCAGGCATCAGAATATAAGGAGTATGCTCTAGGAGTATTTCTAGATATATTAGGGGCCTTTAACAACGTGACGAAAGATGCTATTTACAATAGCTTAGAGTCACTTAATGTGCAACCCGCGATTTATCTTTGGATAAGGCGGCTATTAGATAGCAGAAAGATAAGAGCGGAATGGAACGATACGAGCGTCACCAAATATGTATGCAGAGGCACATATTTCCGACGTGGAACCTCCCGAAGCTAAGCAGGTCAACAACGAACTACTTCTCAAAGATCATGCAAGGTACCTCGGAGTAAATTGCTGTGGAAGCACAATGTTGAGGAAAGGGTGAAAGAGGCCAGTAATGCGTTGCACGCATGTAAAATAATGCTGGGCGCTACTTGGGGTCTATCACTTTAGACAGAGTGGGAGCAGGTATTTACTGCTCAAAACTAGGGATAAGGCAGCCTATCAAGCTGCCAGACTACAGCAGTATTTTCCAAGCGGGAAAGCCGCGGAGCTAGCCTACACTAGAACAAGAAAGGACTCAACAATTAATATGTGAACGGTCAAGCAGCAATAAAAGCAATAAGCTCATATTGTATTAAGTCAAAAAATACCAATCTGACCACTTGAAAAGCAGCAAAAGTTATGTGTAGAACTAACGACAAAAAACTGACTCAATTCGTACTTACGCTCTCGCGAAAGGACTGCAGAACTATCAAAGGTATGCTGAAAGGTCATAATCTACTGGCTGCATATGTGTACACATAAACCAAAAAAAAAGAAAAAAAAAACAACACTCTCAACAGTCTCAATAAACAGTTTGCACATTTTGCCTTTTCAATTTCTTTAGAATGTGTTGCGTGATTAACTTCGATTTACCGTTATCTCGGTTTTGCAACGATCACTTTGATGCTTTCGTTTTATGATCCAATGGCATTATCATTCTTGACATATTGTATCGGGTGTGCAACTAATTAATTTCGTATTTGTTACTAACCTCATATCTATTTATGTAGTCAATATTTTGACAGTGACAGCTATCAAGTAAATTTGATATGTCACAGTGAATATTAGTAAACACACAATTTTTTTTATTACAGTCCAAAAGTCAAATTACGTTCCAACAAAACAGCATTTGCGGGGAGGTTTGCTTTTGTTCTTCAATTTAAAAAAAGTGGCAACAGAAGCACATCGTTTACTCTCAGAAGCTTACCCTGAATATGCTCCAGAGGTTAGAGTATGTCAGCAGTAGTTTGCACGATTTAAAAGTGATGATTTTGACACAGAAGACAAAGAGCGATCAGGCCCATCAAAAAAGTTTGAAGACGAAGATTTGGAGGCATTACTCGATCAAGATCCATGTCAAACTCAAGAAGAACTTGGAAAAACATTGGAAGTCACTCAACAAGCCATTTCTAAACGTTTAAAAGCAGCCGGACACATTTACAAACAAGGTAATTGGGTGCCACACGAATTGAAGCCGAGAGACGATTTTGCATGTCTGAAATGCTGCTTAATCGCCACAAAAAGAAATCGTTTTTGCATCGTATTGTCGCTGGCGATGAAAAGTGGATTCATTACGACAACCCAAAGCGTAAAAAACATATGTGAAGCCAGGCCAACCAGCCAAATCGACACCAGAACCGAATATTCATGGTTTGAAGGTAATGCTCTGTATTTGGTGGGATCAGAAGGGTGTGCTGTACTATGAGCTGACGATCACGGGAGAGCTATAAAGGCAACAATTGATACGTTTGAAGCAAGCAATAGCAAAAAACGGCCAGAATGGGCGACCAGACACGATAAATTGATTTTCCATCATGACAAAGCTCAGCCACATGTTGCAGTGCCGGTCAAAAGTTATTTGGAAAATGCCGAATGGGAAATTCTACCTCACCCGTCTTATAGCCCAGACATATGTATATCCTTCTGATTAACACTTGTTTTGGTCGATGCAGAATCACCTTTCTGGAATACGGTTCACCAATGTTGAAGGTATTAAAAAATGGTTTGATGACTTTCTCGCCGCAAAAGGTGAGAAATTTTTTTAGGATGGAATCCATAAATTTCCTGAAAGATGGGAAAAAGTTGCCGCTTCCGATGGACAATATTTTGAATAAAATATTTTTTCACTTTTATACTTAAATTAATGGGTTTTTAACAAAAAAAATACGAAATTAATTAGTTGTACAGTAATATTTATTAAATTATAAAAAAATATTATTATTATTATTATGTGTTTCGTCACTCAATATCCAGAACACTACGCAATCGTAGCATTCCAATGAGAAACAGATATTAAGTTTAATCATAGTCCGAGCCGACAGGTACTCCTTACAACACACACACTATCTTTCGCTCTTTCTCACTCTCTCTCTCTCTCTGCAATTGGAACCAAAGGCTATTAGTGTGTGAATACTTCTTCGCCCAATCGTGACTGAGTGGCATGAGGGGCCCATCACGAAAGCCGAACTTATTTGCTCTCACTGAAAACATGTGAGATCTCCACAATATTAATTTTTCATAGCACCAATACGTGCATGTTAACGGTATGCAAAACAACCCCATCTCGCAAATGAGCTCTCTAAAACCTACCAACTTATTGCGATTTATTTGGAAATACAAGGAAAATAAGCAAACTAATAACACAAAAAAATTCAGCATGTGCGTAAAAATTTTATTCCCCATGCAATGTATGTCTGCATGTGTGTGTGTGTTTGTGTGTGTGTAAACAATTTGGCATATAATGAAATCGTAAAACCATTGATGTGAGCGAGCGTCTGCGTCAATGTTGCCTTCCTGCCTTTTTAACAATAGATTTTTTTCTATACGTGACTGTTATCACATACACAGAGGCTCTCTTTTATTTGAATATTCATTCAAACGGCTACACTGCCACTCACATACTAATTGACTTATAAACAAGGCTTGGGGGTGTGTATGACGCTGATGCGAGCACAAAAGTTACAATTAAATAAATTTAGACAAACAAAATATTTGTATGGCTAATTAATAATTCGATTTAGAAATTTGCTGAATTAACTATGTTAACTACGTAAAATCGCATAGCATAGCAAGAAAGGCAGCGAATGAATCACTTTTGGTCAAGAACACAAAGAGTAAATAGTGGAACGTTTTGCCGCATTTCCCTCATTCAATGTTGTAATAAATACTTGAATGTTCTGTTAATAATGAAACCACAAAAAAAATAAAATACCAAGTTGCACCGAGCCCAAATTCCATGTGACACTTGCGAAAAGTCTTTTTTTACAATTTTATTTTTGATAGCTGAAAGAAAGCTGAGCTGATAAAATCAATCAACGTTCACATACCCGCATACATATGTTTGCACAGAAATTATCGTACTGCCCGCTACATATGTACATATGTTTATTCGTGTGTTCCATGTACAGACAAACAATTATCTTGTGTGGAGCGCTGGTCATATGCAAAAGCTATGTGCGTTGATTGGTGATAGAGCTATCATTCGAGGTGTGATATACATACATAATTTTTATTGGTATCGGTGTGAGTTTGTCAAGTGGTTAGCATATATACATACATACATACATACAAGTATGCGAATATTTACATGCATTCATACAAAATGAGAAAAATAAGTGATTTGAAGTGATAAAAATTAGAGAACTTAGTGAATTCCAAACTTCATAAAATTCGTAAACACAAACACATATTTTGCACGACACTCAGTTATCGTACACAAACAACAAACATATTTTTAATTCGCATGTGTATGGAGAAATAAATTACACACTCGCAAGCGTTTTTATTTTGTCTAATTATGTACCTAAAATACTTTTGATCGATTAACAACTGCATACATTTTTTGTCAGCTGAGCGTCAGAATCTTTCGCTTGAGGCAATAAGTTAATTTACGATATAAACAAAAATCAAATGGGCCACTTGCTTATTTGCTTTGAGTGTTGATAAAGAATGCAATTAAGATAAGATTAAGCGGCCATTTGTATACAGGTATTTATGTATAGTTATTATTATTATTAGGTTAATTGTGGAATTATAAAGACCGGCATAATTCACGAGTTTCTGGCGCAATGATTGATTTTAGCCATAAACTTGAGTTGTAAATAAATTATAAAATCATAACACTGCAAGATTTATCGGTAATTGCCGGGAAAAACCGCTATTTATAATGATAATTAAAGTTGGTTGTATTTTAGGATAAAGAGAATCATATTTGATCATAACTAAAATAAAATGAGTAGCAAAAAATGGAAATGAAAATAATAATAAAATATGATAGAGAACAAAAGGAAATAATCAAAAAAACTAAATTGAAGACAAATAAATTACAAAAAAGTAAAATAAAAAATATAAAAATAAAAAATTTAAATAAAAAAAATATATAAAAAATTAGACAAAAGGTATGATATATAGTAAATAATATAAAATAAAATATAGTCATAAAATAATAAAACTTAACATTAAATGATATAACATAACACACCATAACCTGAGATAACATAGCATAACATAAGGAGATAATAAAAAAGTAAAAGGAATAAAGAAAATAAACAAAAAAGTAAACAATAAAAATAAATATAAAAATCATTAAAAAAAAATTATAAAATAAAAGAATTAAAAAAAATCTATACAATAAAATAATATCAAAATAGAATAAAACAAAACAACTAAATATAAAATAAAATAAAGCCATAAAATAATAGGACTATGAATAAGTTCGTGCGGTTTTTTCGAAATTTGAAACTTTATTGACGTAAAATGGTTACAAATTTAATATTCAAAGTATTGTCCATCGCTTACTACTACTTTTTCCCATCTTTCTGGCAATTCACGGATTCCCTTTGTGAAAAATTCGGTCGGTTTTGCCGCAATCCACGAATCGATCCATTTTTTGACTTCATCGTAATTACGGAAGTGCTGGTCAGCCAGGCCATGTTGCATCGATCGGAAGAGATAGTAATCGGATGGCGCAAGGTCTAGACTATACGGCGGGTGGGGTAGGACATCCCATTTGAGCGTTTCTAAGTATGTTTTGACCACTTGTGCAACATGTGGCCGAGCATTGTCATGTTGCAAAATAACTTTGTCGTGTCTATCGGCGTATTGCGGCCGTTTTTCTCGCAGTGCTCGGCTCAAACGCATCAATTGTCGTCGGTAGACATCCCCCGTAATCGTTTCATTCGGTTTCAGTAGCTCATAATACACAACACCCAGCTGGTCCCACCAGATACACAGCATAACCTTCAGGCCATGAATATTCTGCGCCGACGTCGATGTTGAAGCATGGCCAGGGTATCCATACGTTGCCCGACGTTTTGGATTGTCGTAATGGACCCACTTTTCATCGCCAGTCACAATTCGATGCAAAAAACCCTTTCTTTTGTGCCGTTGAAGCAGTTGTTCGCATGCCATAAAACGGCGTTCAACGTCTCTTGGCTTCAATTCATACGGCACCCAATGGCCTACCTTTCGGATCATTCCCATGGCTTTTAAACGTTTGGAAATGGTTGATTGATCAACTCCCAAAGTTTTTGCAACCTCTTCTTGCGTTTGAGCCGGATCTTGATCGAGCAATTCCTCCAATTCGGTATCCATGAACTTTGGCGGCGCACCCTCGCGTTCTTCGTCTTCCAAGCCAAAATCACCACTTTTAAAGCGTGCAAACCACTTCTGGCACGTTCGCTCAGCTAGAGCATGCTCACCATAAACTTCCACCAAGATACGATGACTTTCGGCTGCTTTTTTCTTCATATTAAAAAATTCCCCGCAAAAACACATTATTTGGCACGAAATTCGACATTTTCAAGTGTGGTAAAAATATTGTTGTTTACGCTTCAAATAAAAAACTTATACTGATGTTTGTGCCTTACGACAGTAGCTCTCCAATGAATGTTTGGAAATGTGGATCGATGGAATAATAATCAAGTTACGCCATCTGTTGTAAAACCGCACGAACTTATTCATAGTCCACAAAATTTAAATTAACATAACATGAAAACATAACATAAGATAATAATCTATATATATAAAAATGAAATGATGTTCGTTTGTACGCATTTTTTTGGGCCGATACGAGGCCAATTTTATTCGTTCTTTTTTCATATTATAGGGATCCACTAGGGGAAGGTTTTTAGCAAAAAAAATTTTTTTTTATTGTAATAATTTCTTCATATAAAAAAAAGAAAAAATTAAAATATTGTAAAAATTGTGTTTTTAGTGAAAATTGCCGCAGAACTTGCTCGATTCTTAGATTAAGTTTCGAATTAACATTCATTTTATATGTACAACCTTTTTTGAATAAATATGGGAATTTTTCGTTATTGTGAAACGATTTGTGTCGTGTTGCTAAGTTGCAAATTTTTTTCGACGGGTAGTAAACATAAACAACAACATGTTTATGATGCAGTCATGAATAATGTTAGCCATGGAACTGATGGATTGTTTTTCTTGGATGCTTCTGGGGGAACAGGAAAGACCTTTTTGATTTCATTGATATTAGCAACACTTCGATCAGATATGTAATAACGTTGCATTGGCACTCGCTTCTTCCGGAACTGCGGCTACATTACTGGAAGGCGGTCGCACAGCACACTTTGCATTAAAGTTGCCTTTGAATATGCAGGTAAATGAAACACCAACATGTAATATTTCGAAAACATCTGGAATGGCAAAAGTTCTTAAAGTATGTAAGCTCATCGTATGGGACGAGTGTACTATGGCACACAAGAAACCATTGGAAGCACGTGATAGAACTTTGAAAGATCTACGAGGAAGCCAAACAGTCTTTGGAGGTGCCATGATTTTATTGGCTGGAGATTTCAGGCAAACATTACCTGTGATCCCAAAATCTACGGCTGCAGATGAAATCAATGCATGCTTAAAATCATCGTATTTATGGAGACATGTAAACACGTTTACACTTGCTACAACGTACGTGTTCAACTACAGAACGATCCATCAGCAGCTGAATTTTCACACCAATTACTGAAAATCGGAAATGGCCAAATGTCTGTCGATCCAACAGGAATGATTACATTGCCTAACAGCTTCTGCACTTTTGCATTGTCTAAAGAGGCATTGATACAAAGTGTATTTCCAAACATAGTTCAACATTACAAAAACCATGATTGGCTCAGCGAAAGAGCAATTTTAGCTGGGAAAAATAAGGACGTCAATGATATAAATGCAGCTATTTTGGATCAAATACCTGGTGACATAGTTGCACATAAGTCAATGGACTCTATTACTGATCAAGATGATGTCGTAAATTATCAAACTGAATTCTTAAACTCACTCGATTTGCCAGGCCTACCACCTTATAATTTACGATTAAAAATTGCAGCACTGATTATTATGCTGCGCAACAGTAATGTGCCACGACTTTGCGACGGTACCAGACTTGCTTTGAAGAAGGTAATGGGTAACGTTATCGAAGCAACAATTTTGAAAGGGAAGTACAAAGGAGAAGATCACTGATTCCGACGGGATTACAAATGTTTGCAGTTCCCTATTCGCCTTGCCTTCGCTATGACAATTAATAAGGCGCAAGGACAGTCTCTACAAATGTGCGGTATTAATTTAGAATACCCAATTTTTTCTCATGGACAAACGTATGTAGCTTGCTCACGAGTAGGTAAACCATCGTCATTATTCATTTACGCGAAAGATGGAAAAACCAAAAACGTTGTCTACCAAAAAGTGTTACAATAAAGTTCGAATGAAATTGTATCAAAGAACTTGCTTTGTTTTGTATTAATTTTATTCTCTTTTAGCAAATCATTGAATTTATCGCCTAGCGAAGCGGGGGAGGGTACGCTAGTAACAAATAAAAAACAATAAAATAAAATTAGGATAGTAATATAAAAATAGTTTTAAAAAGTTACAAAATGAAATAATTAAAATAACTGGTAAAATAAAATAATATGACAATAGAATAAAATAAAATAAGTAGTAAGAGGTACACCCTGGCGAATTTAACTCACACTCGATAATTTTGTGGTTCCTGTCACAGGCAAATTTTTCGTCAAGCGCCCAACTAAACACAGCCAGCAAAGAAAGTGGCGAATCGAAGGCGGCGTATGTTTTTGCGTGACTACTATTTGGTGTAACCGCACTCCAACATGTGGATATGGAGCATCAAATAATAAAAAATTTGTATGTTTTAGTTGTCGACCTGCGGTAGGTAAGCAATGGCAAACCTCCAACAAATGCATTTCAGCTGTAAAAAACCTTCTCATGAAAATCATATTACCATTCGGAGTCAATACAAAACGGTAAGCCCCTTAATTTTTAGGACTACATCACAACATACAACACAAATTGAAGGAGTAAAGCCCAGCCGTTGTGAAACATTTAACAAAGCACGAGAAGTATATCGAATTCTCCGAAAACAACAAGTGCCACAGCGTGCGCTGGTATTGAGCAATGAACTCATATCTCACACACTTCGGTCACCTTTGTACTTTTTTTATGCACTTTTTCGCTTTTCATTAGCGGATTTTTCACAACATCAACAACTCAATAGTAGCTGCAAACGAACTGGGCTTAGGGGGGGTCGCTAAGTAATTTGTGAAATATGACACCCATGTAACAAGTTAGTCGGCCGACGAGTTTGTGAGTGGCAGCGCGGCAGTTAGTTCTACTTATCACACATGCACACACACACACATACACATTCCCCTACTAGAGGAGTTAAAAAGTCATTGCATTACCTATGTACGTAGTTTCACACAATATCATATCGTTGCTCTAACATCACAATTAAAAGAAAAAAGTAGTTTTCCTTACACAGCGATGAGATGAGGCATTGCACACGCCCGCTAACTTTCTCGACAGCCAACCGCTTCTGCGGCTTACCAGCCTCTTGCCGCGCTAAACACCATCTTCTATGGAATCTACGCTATAATGCAATACTGTAATTTGCACTGCTCTTGTATGTGTGCATATGTGTGTGTGCATTTGTTGTGGAGTGGTTTTATGCCTAACCGCTAAATACGATTTTTCGCTTTTATTGCTTTAATTGCATTGTGTGATTATAATACAGCGGTCAGGTTTCAAAATTTTATTAGGTGAAGTAAAAAGTTTCGAATATTTTCCGCTTCATAAGTCTTTAGTGAGGCATATCGCGCAGTGTAAACTATGCCTCAGGTAATAATATATGGAGATTTAAAGGTTAAAAAAGTAAACAGTTTTGTGCAGTCAGTTGTGTGTTACAGCTTTTCAAAATTCAAACGAAACAACACAGAAAAATTTCGATGCATTATTCAGGCATCCACTGACAAGGATGAAACGTAGGAGGAGGCAGCCAAGAAAATTTTTAATGTTTATGGATGCCTTACAGCATCGAATGCCATAGCACGGAGATGATGACAACAATTCATTTTTGGGCATATGGGCGACGTTGAAAATCGTTAAAAATATAGACAAAATCATAGAAGCAAGCGTGTCGGAACGGTAATCGTGCAGTTTTTCCATTGCTCGGGAATTCAAGATAAGGCGGAAAGTATTTGAAAGCATTTGTTTTAGGATAATTATAACTACACTGCGATAAATAAATATTGGCACGTTTTGACGCTTAATTTGTGATCAGAACTAAATTATTTAAATTAAATAAGAATTAAAAAAAAAATGATTAAAAAAAATTGATTTAAAAACAATATTTAAATTTATAAAATATTTATAGCACAGGACTTATTGACAAGTTTTGACACTTTACTTGTGATCATAAAAAAATTATTTAAATTAAATAAGAATTAAAAAAAAAAAAATATTAAAAAAATTTGATTTTAAAAAATATTTAAATTTATAAAATATTTAAAACGCAAGACTTATTGACAAGTTTTGACACTTTATTTGTGATCATAAAAAAATTATTTAAGTTAAATTAGAATTAAAAAAAAAATTATTAAAAGAATTAAATTCGAAAAAGTTTTTAAATTTATAAAATATTAATAGCACAAGACTTATTGACAAGTTTTGACGCTTAATTTGTGATCAGAACTAAATTATTTAAACTAAATAAGAATTAAAAAAAACATTATTAAAAAAATTTAATTAAAAAAAAATATTTAAATTTATAAAATATTTATAGCACAAGACTAATTGACAAGTTTTGACACTTTATTTGTGATCATAAAAAAATTATTTAAATTAGATAAAAATTAAAAAAAAAATTATTAAAAAATAAAAACAAAAATTATTAAAAAATAAAAAAAATATTTAAAAAAAATATTTAAATTCTTATTTACTTTTTTACAAAAATACAGCTCATTCTCCTGCAAACATCATAGGTATTTTAATTCCAAGTTTCAAATTTTGTGAAAATTAACAAATAGTGCAACTTTTTCTCTACAAAACGAATGAGAAAACAGCCAACACCATCAGCAGAAAACATTGTCAAAAATCAACGAGATTTTAGAGCTACTTGAAACTTGCACTTTATTTTTACTAGAATTATGTAGAAAACTTTCTAAAAATTCTGCCCTTTTGATAAAAAAAAATTTATAAAATATTTTATTTTTTAGACAAAGTTTGAAACGTGGATTTATAGGAGATGTGACTTATATTTTTGTAAATAAAACTATTAAAATTCAATGAGCAACAAACAAATTGTTAATAAATCCTAGTAATACAGATATTTAACGCAGTGTAAGAAAATTTCACGAATTTCAAAATTTACTTTTTTTATGGAAATTTCACAGCCGAAATGAAGCGAAAATCTTTGAGAACATTTTACTTCACCTAATATTTATATTATATTAAACTGTATTGTTGTCTTTGTTTCTCGCCTACGACTGGTGCTATTAATTTGATATTAAAAAAAACAAATGTTTATTTTACAATTTAACCGAGAGCAGTTATTAACGAGCTAAATGTCACTTTATTATGTCATTAAGGCAATTCAGATTTGCAGGTAGAAAAACATTTATCACACAGTGGTTGAGATTGAAATGATTAAATTATAACGAGATAAACAAGGAAAGCTTGAAGCAAATTAAATCAGAAGGAAATGGAAACAAGTGAGCCCTGCGGGGAAAAAATAATTAGGTACACAAGTGAAGCCAACATTTACTTATTTTGTATTTTTTGTATTATTTATTGTATTTTTTAAATTGCTATATTTAGCTTGACAGTTTTATGCTAAATTGTATTATTTCTGATCGACAAGTTTGTATAGCGCTTTATTAAAGGGTGGTTAAATTTCAAGGGCCGATGTTGAATGTGAACTACACCTAAACGTCAAGTTTTTTCTGCATTTCATTTGACGTTTTTCAATTTCAAACTAACTCAAGATACACAATCGAGCAACGCGTTAAAGTTATTCAGGCTTATTATGAAAACGGGCGTTCAAATCGAAATGCATATCGCGCACTTCATCTTCAGTGATGAGGCACATTTTCACCTCAGTGGTGATTGCCGAAAAACCAATGCACCCACAAAGAGTGGCTGTTTGGTGCGGTTTATGGGCCGGCGGCATCATTGGGCCGTATTTTTTCCAAAATGAGGCCGGTCAGGCAGTTACTGTGAATAGTGTTCGCTATCGTGAGATGATAACGAACTTGTAATGGCCCGAATTGGAAGATATGGATGTGGACGATATGTGGTTTCAACAGGACGGTGCCACTTGCCACTTGTCACACAGCTAACGAAACAATGGCTCTTTTGCGCGAAAAATTTGATGGCCGAATAATCTCACGTCGCGGCGATGTCAATTGGCCGCCAAGATCATGTGATTTGACACCGTTGGACTTCTTTCTTTGGGGTTATTTGAAAGAAAAGGTGTACGTCGAAAAGCCAGCAACAATTCAAGAGCTAAAGGATGAGATAATTCGGCACATTAACGGCATAGAACCTCAATTATGCCTCAGCGTCATCGAAAATTTTGACCATCGGATGGAGGAAGCCGCGGCGGCCATTTGGCCGATATTTTGTTCCATACGTAATTGAGCCATACCAATATTATCATAATAAAGAGAAATGACAATAATTTCCTAAAAAATTGTATTTTATTTATATTACATTAATATTATATTATATTAAAAATTGTATATTATTTATTCAAAATCCTAACCGGCACTTGAAACTTAACCACCCTTAGGAATAGTAAGAGTGTTAACGTTTCTCTGTTTTTTGTTTTTTTTTTTTTGTTTTTATCGGGACAAATAGATATGATAATTTATAATATAATATTTATAATATTTGTTCTAATTTGTCCCGACAAACAAAAAAAACAGTTTTTTAAAATGTACCAATAAAAGTAGATTTGAGAGACTAACTGGAAAGCCAATACAACTACTACCAAAAAGGCAGTTGCAAGAAGGTAAGATTGTTAAAAAAAAGTCTTATGAACTTTTACATAATTTTCAATTTAATTTTAGCCACTCAAGTATGCCCTTACAGCCAGGGGGGTGTCGTAAATGAAATACATGGAAGAAAATGAGAATAATTTAGCAACTTCAGTGATGATTTCTTAGAGTTCTTAAAGTAAGGTAGTAGCACTAATCAAGAGTCCCTAGCTCAGCGCCATTTATACTATAATTAAATGAAGGATTCATTTATTCAGAACTTTCGTAATGTATAATGAAGTTTGATAAAAATATGCTTTGCGTATTACTTTTTTGCGAATAAGACTTTGACTCTTATGCCAGTATTTAATTAGCATCTCAAGAAGGCAAGAGTTTATAGGCATCTCGAGCCAACTGACTATACTTTGGCACCAGCTGCGAATTTCACTATTTACTGTACTGTCTGTGAATTTTTAAAACATCGACAACTGTATTTTTTGGGCAATACATAACGCAAAAAAACAAACAAAAAAAATAAAGAAAATATCAAAAAGACAGAAAATAAACAAACAAAAAACACCAAAACAAAAAAATCCGCTTGCAGACAGGGCGAAGCTGCCTAGGGAGGGTCCATTTATAGGGCATAAGGCAGCTCGGCCTAATTATCCGCTAAATATTTATAAATTACTATTTTCATAAAATATGGATAAAATTTAAATATAATACTACAGCTTAACTATTCAAAGAGCTTAAAAAGTATGTGAAAAAGAACGTTTGGCACTTCAATTTGCTTTATCTGATCAACTAGCTGAGAAAGGAGGGAAACATTTAGCGGCAGAACTTTTTGTATTCCTTTTTTTTAGTTTTTAACTTTTTACATTTTTTTTATTTATTTAATTAATGTATTAATTTATTTTTTCCCCCTTTTCTCTTTAGTTAATTAATTTTTTATTCTTTTTTTTTTTGTTTAATTAATTAATTTTTTTTATTCTCTTTTTTTGTTTCATTTTTAAGTTTTTTTAGCTTTTTTAAAATATTTGTAATTTTTTTCACTTTTTGAAACATTTTTTAATTTTTTTAGCTTTTAAACAACTAAGAACATTAAAGTTTTTTAAACTTTTTTTTAATTTGTTTTAAATTTTTTAATTTTTTTAACTTTAAATCTTTTTTTTTACTTTTTTTTTATTTGTTGATAGAATTTTCAATTCCACTTCCACTGTTGCTCTCAGATATAAAAGAAATAATATAAGATATTATATATAAAAGAAATAATTTGATTCCATCACGAGGTTGGATATGAAAGCTAACACAAAAATATGTTTTGTTTTTATTTAAAATGTTTATTTCAAATTTTTTATTTCTTTTGTTGCAATTTTTTTATTCACTTTTTGGTTTTTAATTTTTTTCTTACATATTTTTTTTTTACTTTTTTATATTAATCTTTACTTAGAATTTTTTTTTTTTATTTTTTATGTTAATCTTTTCTTAAAATTTTTGTTGTTACTGTTTTACAAATTTTTTTAACTTCTTTTTAAATTTTTGTAACATTTTTATAAATATTATGTATTTTATTTTTTTTTTTGAGTTCTTAATCTTTTTTTATTTATTTTTTGTAATTCTTTTTTTTAATAATGGTTTGTTTTTTTAATTTTTTTTTGTCAACAGAATTTACAACTTCACTTTCACAGTCGCTCTCGGCTGACTTATTAGGTAAGCGTAAGCAGATAGATAACCAATAATTTGAATCCAACGCGAGCTAGGTTTGGACAATATGAAGACTCAGACCCGAGCATCCTACGGTTTTTTTTACCTAAAATTTTATTTTTAAATTTTTTTTTGGTATTTTTTGTATTTAGTTTTTTTATTGTATTGTTGTTTTTGTGTTTTTGTTTTATCTAATACATGTTTGTAAATTTTTTATTTTAAGTTTTTTTTTTTTAATTTTTTAATAAGAACTTAAAATTTTTTTTTTAAAACAAATGTTTTCTTCAACATTTTTTTTTTTTTGTTGTTTGATTATCATTTTTTTTTAAGTTTTCTTAATTTTTCCATACATATTTCTAATTTTTTTTTTATTATTTTACAATTTTTTTTTTTTTTTCAAATAATTTTTTTAAGAATTTTTATTAATTTTTTTCTTTATTTTTGGTTTAACAAATTGTTTTTTAAGTTTTTGTTTTTATTTTTTGGTTTTTAATTATAATTTTGGTTTTCTAAGTCTTTTTTAGTTTTTTACATTTTTCTAAATCTTGTTTATTATTGTTGAATTCTAAATACAACTCTGCAAACCAATCCTGCTTTCTTATACGAACAATTGTACTTCACTTACATGGAACTTTGCACTTGTACAATTATACATTAGATAGCAGGCGATGCCAAAAATGTAAAACGGCACTTAGAATAAAAGCGTGAAATTACATCGACACGATTTTTTCTTTCTCTGCGCGGAAATACTGCTTCAATTATTTTACAATATTGTTTTCATTTTTTATAAAAATTTTGTGTTTTTATAAAAATGTTTTTTTTTTGTTTTGCTTGAAGATATAAGGAGGTAGAGAGTAGTATTTGAGGAATTCATTTCCTTCCAATAATTAAAAAATACAAAATAATAGCAAAGAACTATTCTCAATTTTGCCGAAAATATCCCTCTTTTAACATACTGTGCCGCAGCGATAGTTATAGCTGATTAAAGCCATTAAAGCTGGATAAATCAGTTCCCCAACAGCTGTGAAAAACATAAACAGATAATCGCTTTGCTTTAAAACAAATTGAAAGTCATCGCATGCCTTCTGAATGTTTGCTGAAAACGCGTTTGGTTGCGTATACGCAGTGCAGGTCATAGGAGGTGAGTAACAAAACGGAGAGAAGTGAAAGGCGCACTAGCAGCAGCTCATCAATGTCGACTTTCGACTTATTTTAAATACGAAAATGCACTCTTCAAATTCTATGTACTAAGAAAGAAAATTGAAGGAAATCAGAAATCAATTTCTAAATTTATCAAAAATGCTACAAAACGCTATTTGTGATATTTTCGAACACTTCTTTTTTACCACGAGTGCCGTAAAAGCACGACGTGGTAGAAAGCGTTCGAGTCGTATTCAATACGCAAAACATAGTTCAGTTACTAACGAGACAATTTTTAATACCAAAACAAGAGATTTTTGAATATTAGTGACTATAATCTCGCAATTTTTCAAACACTGCTCGCAAAAAAAAATCTATGGGCAGGCTCCTGTGACTAGTGACCTATCTGAGTTAAATGATGTTCCTATTTTGGACACTTCACTGCTTTATAGAGGTGTCTGTACTCTGTCATATGATTGCTTTTAAATAGTTACATCAATTCGGGCATCACGCCCGCATAAACGTAAATTTATTAGCTATTCGTAGAAATGTTGACAGAGTCAAGAATATGAAAAAAGCACCTATTATCATTTGTGCTCCACAGATGACAAGCCAAACCAAGTGAGCTGGTACAAATGGCAAAAAGTTAAAGCCTCTGGAGAAAATTTTAATCACCCTGCACCACTATATCCAGATAGTCAGCAGCACGTAGAGCCAATATTTTTAGATTTATCACGAGATGAATTGCTCGAAAGATGTTTGGGTAGTCACACGCAAAACGCAAATGAGAGTTTCAACTCTACCGTTTGGCGTCTCGCTCCAAAACACCTACATTGGGGGTCAAAAATGATTGAAATGCTCTCATACAATGCCGCTGGATTATTCAATGAAGGATATATGTACATCGATTTTAGAAACAATGAACTTCACAAATATAATAATTGGCCGACAATGTAAATCTTACGCCGAAAAACTGGATGAAAAGAGAGTGATTCAAGGAAATCGGCTCAGCTCATTAACCACTAAACAAGCACGTAAAGCACGTCAACAGCAACTAATTGAACAGAATGAGTTCTACGAGGCTTCAGAAGGACAATTATATGGCGCTGGAATTGCTGATTAATCGATAAGTCACAAAAATCATTGCATTTTCATGTATCAAACTTTAGACGCGTTTTTCTCAAAACTATGTTTTTCGAATTGGCGTACACGATAACACGAAAAGTTATTGACCGATCTCCCTGAAATTTTGCACACATCTTTTTTATGATTATATTACTTTCTATTTTTTTTAATTCATATAGAAATTATAACATTAATAAACAAAAAATGTTTGGTTTTTTGTATTCAGGTCACTGACGTCGATGCTACAATGCCCGCCGATTGAGAAGCCCCGCTGCGGAAGAATTGAGGTGTATACCTGCCATTTTAAATGATTAAAATAAAATAATAAAATAATAATAAAAAAATTTTATATAAGGTTGTCAGAAAAGTCTTGCGGTATTTCCGCAAGTTTGTCTTTGCAAGCGCGTAGTTCTAGTTGTATTCGTCGCATCGGTTCACGCTAGAGCTTTTTGGAAAGCTCTTTTCACGTGCTAACGTGTTTGATTAATTATTGTTTGCTTTTAGTCGTTCGTGAGTTATAGCGTCGCAAACATGGAGCAAAATAAAGAGAAAATACGGCATATTTTACAGTACTACTACGATAAAGTCAAAAACGCATCTCAAGCTGCCAATAAAATTTGTGCAGTTTATGGACCGATACAGTTTCCATTTCCACCGCACAACGATGGTTTCAACGTTTACAGAGGTGCAGAGGTGATCGAAGATGCGCCACGGTCCGGAAAGCCTGTCGTCGAAAATTGCGATAAAATCGCTGAATTGATCGAAAGAGACCGGCATAGTAGCAGCCGTAGCATCGGCCAAGAGCTGGGCATGAGTCATCAAACCGTTATAAACCATTTGAAGAAGCTTGGATTCAAAAAGAAGCTCGATGTGTGGGTGCCATACGACTTGACGCAAAAAAACATTTTTGCCCGTATGGATGCATGCGAATCGCTTCTGAATCGCAACGAAACGACCCGTTTTTGAAGCGGATGGTGACTGGCGATGAAAAGTGGGTCACTTACGACAACGTGAAGCGCAAACAGTCGTGTTTGAAAAGCGGTGAAGCTGCCCAGACGGTGGACAAGCCTGGATTGACGGCCAGGACGGTTCTTCTGTGTGTTTGGTGGGATTGGCAGGGAATCATCCACTATGAGCTGCTCCCCTATGGTCAAACGCTCAATTCGGACCTGTACTGCCAACAACTGGACCGCTTGAATGCAGCACTCATGCAGAAGAGGCCATCTTTGATCAACAGAGGCCGAATTGTCTTCCATCAGGACAACGCCAGGCCACATACATCTTTGGTGACGCGCCAGAAGCTCCGGGAACTCGGATGGGAGGTTCTTTTGCATCCACCGTATAGTCCGGATATCCCACCAAGTGATTACCACCTATTTCTGTCCATGGCGAACGAGCTTGGTAGTCGGAAGTTGTCCTCAAGAGAGTCCTGTGAAAATTGGCTCTACGAGTTTTTTGACAATAGGGAAGTGAGCTTCTATAAGAGGGGCATTATGAAGTTGGCATCTCGTTGGGAACTCGTCATCGAACAAAACGGCGCATATTTGACTTAAATCGCATTATTATAACCAATTTTATGAACAATTAAAAATTCAATAAAAATACCGCAAGACTTTTTTGACAACCTTATATTATTTTAATGTATAAGTAAACTGTATGCCAATTTTGAAAAAAATATATTGTCTTCTTCGTTTTAAATAATTTTAATGAAAATCAGGGAAAATATGGAAGTTTACAGGTAACTGCCTCCTTAAGATATCAAAGCTTAACAACCTAATCCTTTCTTTCTTGGTGCGGCGGCAAAAGAAAAATTATTCATATGTCATACGGAATGCGTTCCTCGTGTCGGTCAGAGCAATTCGGAGTTCTATTAAAATACGTGAAGGCACTTCATTTACCCTTATTTTCTTATTTTTTACAAGCATAATCATCACGTGATTAAAATTAACGCTATCAAATCCATAAAAAAATATGTATACAAATTTTAACAATCACTTTTTATAGGCGTATCATTTGGTATATCGACATAAATATTTCTGTGTGTGTGTGTTTGTGTGCGAGCTTTTGGTGCAAACAGCACTTTTTATGATGCTCCGTATACACTCACGTACACTAGAGAAATATTCTACCAGCAGAGTATATACAAGTAGATATGTTTGTGTACACACAGTTCAGTGTAAAAAATGATAAAACAGGCGAAAAAAGTGATTTGCAATTCTAATTTTTCTACCAAATAGATACTTACTCCGAAAAGCAAGTCTTTTGGAAGTTAAGTTGGGACTGAAGAAGCAATAATGAAATGAATGAAATTAGTATTTATAATTTAAAAAGCTTTGCTTTGAATGAAGTAAATAAAAAGTAAAAAAACAAAACATTGAATTAAAAAGAAGAAATTTAGTGGGTATACAAATTAAGAAATATTGGCTGGACTACATTTACGGAGGTAGCGAAAACTTCTGGTTTCAATTTTTTCGGTGTTTTGTTTTTGCTTTTATTTTGTTTCAAATTGTCTGGTACAACTCTTCACAAGTATTTTTTTTCCACAAGAACACCACGTGACAAACGCTTTAAGGTGGAAATTACTCAAAAAGTTTAGTTCATACTTTTTTTTATTTATTTCTTGTTGCGTCAAAGCCTTACAAGAAATCTACGAATTACTTATGGCCATGGGGATAATAATATATAAATAGCAATTGGCGCATACAACCTTTGTTGGGTATTTGACCGAGGTCCGCCTCCTATTAGCGGCGTGCGTCGTCTTGTTGTTTCCCCACAAATGCAGAGACCTACAATTTTTATGCCGCCTCCGAACGGCAGAAGATTCTGTGGAAATTTTCATGGCAGAAAAACACTCGGAGGTTTGCCATTGCCTGACGAGAGAAGGTTTTTTCTAACATTTGTTATTTCATATCCGGGGTTTCGAACTCGGCGCCACCGAATGATAGTCACGCATTCGACTACGGTGGCGGCCAGCCAATGTTCAGGAGGATACTAAGACAAAAGACAAAATAAGACAGCACGCAAATAATTTTAAAACCAAGACTAATTTTTGCAAAGACAGATATGAAAATCGGAAATGCCTAGGATACATTTGAGATACGTTAGGCACACTTGCGAAGGCACTCTTGAATTGATGGCGACAGCAGTGGCTAAGACGAAGATCTCTTTCGAGGGTTATCAATATCTCTACGTTTCCACGACAGTCGGTTCTACGTTACCGAAACGACCCGGATTTATATTCGGCCAAGGATTGTCACTCCAGCAGCATTCCGCGTATGTAAGTATAGGGAATGTTTATGCTGCTACAACAACAACAACAACGAAGATTTTCACAGCGGAGATCCCTACAGCAGATGAAGAGCTCCAGCTTCCCCGTGAGACCTGCGTAACACTGGCACAATTACGTTCTGGATATTGTAGCAGGTTAAACTCCTACTTATCAAGAATTGACTCCGACATACCAAACATATGTCCGGCATGTGAAGGCACCCCGCACGGCACTAACCACCTTTTCACATGCCCCTTAAAACCTACTGATCTAACACCCCTCTCCATCTGGACCCAACCTGTCGAAATAGCATGTTTCCAGGGCCTTCCTTTAGATGAGCTAGACGAAGACGACCCGTGATATATCTACCCTACCCTGACGGGGTTTGTATTACTGCTACAACAACAACATGGAAGATCTCTCAACGCGGCTTCCATGCTCCCGATCAAGCAGCACTGTAAAATGCTCAGCAACAATTTCTGCCTGGGTGTTATGCTAGGAATCACGCCTGCTGGCATTTACTAGAGCCTGAGCCACCTCACAGGCGTATCAGTAGACAACTCCTATAATACACCGACGAGATTCACGACCAAACTGCGAATACTGGATCGGACAGTATATGGACAGACATTAAACTACATTCAACATGAGACTCTTAGCACCTTCCTAAACTCCCGACCCACGAATGCCGTTATTAGAGTCCAAGCACCATCCATTGCAGAGGAAGAGCTTCAGTGAAAGCCGTCAAAAGTGAAATTACTATTTTCTAGAGATTCTAAATTCATTTTCTTTAGCCGAGAATTATAGGCTGAAGAGCAAGGGACTCAAATCGTTAGGAACGTAATGCCGGCTTAAGAAATATTTTTTGAGCGCAATCTATTTTATTCATCGAAAGTTGGTCGTATGGTTTCCAAAAAAAAAGCGTATTCTAAGTGAGAACGAACAAGAGCCGTACATAGTAGAAAATTCAGATGCATTGGGACGAATGAAGCCTAGAAAAGCGAATACGATTTTGAAAGAATAAAATTAATGTGGCCACTGAAGGAAAATTTCGCATCGAATAATACTCCAAGACTCGGCAGAATACAAAGATCAGCCTATGTAATAACGGTCGGTGCAATCAGATCATATCCTAGAGAGGTTCTCAATGCACTGACACACGTTGTTCCAATAGACCTACATATAAAGAAGGCGGCAATCGTGAGTGCATTTAGGTTAAATGAAGCGGATTACTGGAAAGAAAAAACTTATGGTCACGCTAGTCTATTATTGCGACAGGCTCAGTAAATCACGGTAAGGACTGACTACATGGTCCCGATGGTATCTTTCAATAGGAATTTTGCCACTCTCTTTCCATCTAAGGAAGAATGGAATAAGGGATTCTCTCTCAACAACTTCTATGCCACAGTCTATACAGATGACAGTAAAATGGATTGCGCTGTTGGAGCTGGTATATATTATCATAGACTTATAGTGGAAAAATCTGTGCGTCTCCCTAATGCCAGCAATGTCTTCCAGACGGAAGTACTGGCAATTGGGGAAGCTTGTAGGCTACTAATCACGGATTTCTCTTTTAAGGGCAACATCGCTATTCTTTCGGATAGCCAAGCTGCAATCCAGGCACTGGACGCGACTATAACAACCTCTAAAGTGGTGGAGCAAAGTAGGAATAGCCTCACCACTATGAGTGACAACCATAAAGTAACCAAGAATGCAATTTCCCTAAAATACCTTCGAATCGTTATGGCCCACCTACAACCTCAACCAATCGTCAAGATTGATAAACATGAAACGACGGCACGCCTGTAGACTAACGGTAGTCATAACTGGCTTCTGGTCTATCGAAGAACAAGCCGCCAAAATGGGCATCCCTCACAACACACACTGTCACAGTTGTAAGCAACCGGACAAAGAGGAAACAATCTTCCATTTCCTCTGTGAATGCCCTGCCCTATGGAAGGACAGAATGTCTGGCTTAGACGTCAACAACCTAATAAGGTTCCTAAGCCGCACAGACTGGATATAGTCTTGTTGTTAATAACTTTTAAACAAGTTGGTAACGAGGATGTGGCAACAAAATGGTGCGGAAGCGCTAGTTGGATTCTGGATGAATCACCACTCTAACCAACCAACCAATACTCCAAGATCCTTAAACTCTGTTACACTTCGTAGTACATCATTAGAAATGGCGTAGGATCTGCTAAAAATGTGAGCATCCACTGAGTCCTTAACAGATGGGAAAATTTTTTTACTATACTGCAGTCTGATTTCCACCCGAAAAAGATACCTTTTTTCAAAAATCCGCCTTTTTGTTATTTTTCCCACTATAGCACCTGCCAGAATGACAAACCTACATAATAATATAATAATCAGTTTAACTTTTTCGTTTCAGATGTCCTGAAGAGCCCAAATCCTGTTGACAAGCCACCTATCTTTTTTTTTAAGACGCTTACTTTGGTGCCACACTACTACAAAAAAATATGTCAAAACTAAAAAAAAATTGTATGTGTACTATTTAAAGTCAATAATAACATACAATACTATAATATCAAAACGTTCGCATTTTAATCTCTTAAAAAAAAATTTCAAAAAATATCTATAAAAAAGTTTTTGACTACCTTCAATCAGCCGGGAGGCAAAAAATTAGAAAAAGCAAAACATTTGCTAATTTCATTGATAAAAATGACAAAAAGAAGTGGCCCTAAGAGGCTCCCTTGGGGGCACCAACAAAGTGGTTCAATAAAACTCTAGCGATTTTTACCACGCACCATCTGTCCGTCAACAAAAACTTTGCCGAAAGGTTGAGCGAAAGTCCAATCAAGCTAATTTATTTACTAAAATCTTGTGCGGCACTTTGTCAAAGGCTTTAGAGAAGTCATTTACACTGATTACCACTGACAATCAAATTGGAGTCCTTTGGATCACATTCGAATTCTGTATCGCTAAAAACAACAAGCTTAGTAGCTGTAGAGCGGCCAGCGGACAAAACCATGTTGGTTAGGGTTAATTAAAGACTTAAACGCAAAATAAATTTTGTCCTTTAGAATGCATTCAAACAGTTTAGAGATGCTTGATAGCTTGAAATCGACCTATAATTTCGAACAACATTTTTTCTTCAGCTTCAAGTGCCCGTAGATGAAGATTTCTTAAAAATAATCTTAAAAGGAATTGCCAACGTCGGACAATATTTGAGCCAGATAGCTGCAAGGCCGCCGTCGGCATCTGTATGAGACGAAAGCTTGAAAGAATTTCTACGCAATCAAAAGCAGTTACGCAGCCGGAAAACACAGTACAGAGTACAACTCGTAAATAGAAACTTTTTCAAAATTTAGTTCACAATATTTGAGTCACGTAGTCTGAGTCATTAAGCCCTTTTTAAAGAAAAATGATTTACAGATGCGTAATCGGCTTCTTCAACAAGAAACAAACGCATTAGCATTAAAGCCTAGCAAGAATAATCAGCATACAGACAAATTCCACCACACTGGGCGGCGCTAACTGCACGAATAACCGAAGAAAAAAATTTTTTTTTAAATAAAAGTTTATTCTGTGCGTTGTGCGTTGTTTGTTTTTTGATTTTTGTTTTTTGTTCTTAAATATTTATATTGTTGTTGTTGTTTACCTGGGCTGTATTGCCAACAATAGCATTTCGTTGTCATATCTGTGGTGCTGGCCGCAATAAAAAGCGGCATTTCGAAAAATTTATCACATTCTGGATCCACATAAACGCTGCTGCGACGACTGAAATTGTCCATGTCGCGCAAAGCGATGATTTTGCCAACCATTTTTGCGCTTTTTTAAGCTCTTTTATAAAAAAAAATTATTTTCACAAATTTCTAGCTGTTTAATTTGTAAATTGCACTTGAAAACAAAAATAAGTTTAAATATAAGTTTTATTACTTTTTATAAATACAATACTTTTATCTTATTTTTTACTTAATTTTTTTTTTGTTGATTTCGGTTGATTTGCACACTTTTCTAAATACTAAAACTTATTTTTTCATAATTATCACAATTTGCTGTATACAAAATTTTCGGTGCTCAAAAATGTATCGTATCCAATGAACGCCGCACAGTGTAACGTTTAACCTTTCAATCTACACATTTCCACTTTTGACTTGCGTACTTGGTTCGGTTGCGGTTGCTTTATTTAAAATAAACAAAATTTCTCAACTAATATATTTTTATTCGCTTTACATTCACTTTATCCTCGAGAATTTGCTGTTTTCGCTTTTTTCTTTTTTTTTTTTGGTAAATTTGCCGTCGCACGGGTACCCAAAATTACACAAATTAATTAGTTACAGCAAAATCAGATCAATTTGTATCGCTCGTTTCAACAACAAAATTTTTGCCGTTTTTTTCGTATTTTATTTTAAGTTGTATTTGTAATTTGAACGCGCGCGCGCCACCTTAGCTGCCACTGCGTTTGAGTACTACTGGTCGTTGACTAGCTCAGTGATCGAATGCCGAACGTCCCGGTATTTAGAACCAGTCCGCATAAAAAATATGTCATGCACTCGTAAATAGGCAAACACAGAAGAGAAGACACTAACAACAACAGAATATTACGCTACTTGCTAATCTCGCTCGGCGCTCGGTGTTCGGTGCTCGCAATCATCAGCCGGCCTCTGCTGGTTCGATGTGTGAGCGAGCGACGTACGTGTGATCAGCTGCTACGATCGATAAAACACCAACATTAGCGGCAATTATAGAAGCAAATACAGATGTAATTACATATAACAAATTACATGACAATGACATGAGCAGCAATCCATTGTTCAGGTGTACAAAGCTTTTTCCCCAAGTGCATGCAAATGAAGATGCCCCCCAACTTCCTTCGCAAAGGGTTGATTGAAATGAGCGCAGTGCCCAAGTTCTCTAATTGTGACTACTAGTCTACCACCGCTCTTGCACTCTCTTATGTTCAAACACTCACCGCAAGCGCACGCACATACACACACGCACACACTAATGTGATGGCGTATGTAATTGTAAAAGCTTAAAGCTTTGCCTCTGCTCGTGTTCTGGTTTGCCGGTAAATAAAGGTCGCGCGCTTCGCAATCGTGATATTCACCGGTGACGACGACTAGCAGCTGATATTTTCACGTACTTCGTCGTATTTTGTTTACGTTTAGAATTTTAGTCATCCAAGCACAACGTCGCAGCTTTTGTTTTGACGCTGAATTTTCTGATACTCTTGTCGGTATCTAATTCTAATGATTTCATGGTACGCTCTGCTCTGTTGACTTGTAATCTCTTAGAAATTTAGATAAAAACGCAAACTTAATATGCGGCATTACAGGGAATGAGGGACTGTTGTATTAAGTATCATAAAAATCGTACTTAATTCGCTTAATATTTTTATTGTATTTGTGAATGGTTTTAGAAAATCTCATTTTTATAGCGTTTCATAAAAACATTTATAATTTTCAATTGCTTAATTTTGTTTAGAAATATTATATTTAGTACTATACGTGATAGATAGAAAAAAGCGAAAAGTGCCTGCTGCATATTCATAAATAAAGGAAATAATATGAAGAGATAAAAGAGGGGGGTACCAGACATAGAACCACTTCAGCGTAACTGGAATATTTTATGCCACTAATGCCTTCCCAGATGCAAAGCGGATATAAAAGGAGTAACCAAGGAACGATATTTGGCCTACAATTAGACAACCAGAAGGTTGCGTATATCGAGTTGCGTATATCGAGTTGCGTATGAGGTTGAACCCTTCGGTTCTCAGTGAACATGAAAATGTATCTGATCTAAAAGTGTAGTTTCATAGAATAACACAAGATGACAAGTCTGTCATTTGAAGGATTGCTAACACGGTTAAGAATGTAGGGTTTGCCCAGGCTACTCAGCGAATGGCACAGAACAAGTTTTCACGAATAAAAATTCTGAAAACAAATCACGAAGGCACTATTACAGATACTATGCTAGTATTTCTGACGCAATTAAATTTTTATTAAAATGATTTTATAAAAAATTATAAAACAAATTATAAAAAATATAAAAATAAAAAAAATTTAAAATGAATAAAAATTAATTTGAAAAAAAATATAAAACAAAAATTATAAAGAAATACAATACATTTTAAAAAAAAATATATAAAAAAAATATATAAAAAAAATATATATAAAAAAAATAAATTAAAAAAAAAATATAAAATGTGTATAAAAAAAATATTAATATATAAAATGTATACTAACAAAATATAAAAAAATTATAAAAACCAGTATAAAAAAATGTATAAGAAAAAAATTAAATACATTATTTTAGATATTTTTTTTTAATAAAATTAAAAAAAAGTGAGTGTACAAAGGCGAAAAAATTATAAAAAATATATAAAAATTAGTTTAAAAAAAATTTTGTAAAAACAATTATAAAAACAAAATATTATAAATTAAATTATTATAATTTAAAAAACTTAATTTTTATAAAAATGCATTTGTAAAAGACAAAATAACATAAAAAATATATAAAAATTAATTAAAAAAACTACATATAAAAATAATATTATAAAAAAATACTCTAAAATGTTTAGAAAAAAATATAAACCAAAATAAATATAGAAAAAATTATGAAATGTTTATAAAAAAATATTATAAAATTTATATCAACAAAAAATATAAAAAATTGTACAAGAAAAAAATTACATAAATTACATTTTTTTAGTTTTTTCTTTAAATTAAATTTTTATAAAAATGAGTGTCTAAATGCAAAAAAATTACAAAAAATATAAAAAATTAATTAAAAAAATAGTAAAAAATAAATATAAAAACGAAACTAAAAACAACATCACTATATCACAAAACTTGTAAAATTTGTACAGGAAAAAAATTATAAAACTGTGTATAAAAAATACTAGATTAGATTAGGTTTGTGGGCGGTTGGACAAGTTCAAGCACTCAGTCAGTAGACCATTGTACTACACCCGCATAGATATCAGTAGAAAGAATAGAGATAGGAAAGATAAAATTTTTTAAACAAATGAAAACAAAAAAAAAAAGTATAAGAATTTTTATAAAAAAAAAACAATTATATAAAAAAATTATTAAATTGTATAAAAAAAATCATTTTTATAAAACACTGTGCATAGATTTTTTGTAGTTTTTTTTTTTAATTAAACAATTTTTGTTTGTTTAGCACTTACAACAATTTTTTGTAATATTTCTAAAATTTATTTTACTAACTGTAGATATGAATGTAATCCAGTTATTTTCCTTTTTAAATTAGTATAACAAACTTTTCGAAAGAAATTAAAGCTTATTCGTGCATTAATTTGAACGTGAGCAAGTTTAAAGCAAATTCCCTCATAGAGAGCGTTGCTAATTCAAATTTTAGACATCATCGCATTATTCTTCAATGAATTTGGAAATCATTTGCCACAGTTATGTGCGTAAAAGATCAACAATCAGAAAAACCGGTATTCGGTCGTATTGTGAGTAGTTTGCAACAATAATCTTTTTTTTAAATTTCACAAAAATCCCCACCTTTTTTTTAAATACATTTAAGCATTGATGACTAACGAAAGTGTATCCTTTTCACAATCTTATTTTTCACGAATGCTGCCACCAGGCATTCATCAGTTAGGCGCATAAAAAATCAGCAATGAAAAAAGAGCAAGTCCACTGATTTTTTGGGTGTTTTCCAACAAGAATATTTATTAAAATAAATTCACAAAAATTCCCAAACTTTTTTTATCAGATTTAAGCATTGATGACTAACTAAAGTTTTATACTTTCGCTTTCTAAAAAATAAAAAAATGAATCTTTCCTCTAAACAAGCGACTACTAAATATGTAGATATTTGTATGTATGCTTGTATAAATAAATACTTTTCTTATTTATATGCATTTTTCATTTTATTAATAACTTTCATAGAATTTTTCCGGAATTTTTGTTTTTTTAATTTTTTCCTATTTATTCGCGAATTTTAATAAAAGTAATATTTTCGTTACATTGTGCCATGCAGAAATTCATTATTGAAATCGGGAAATTTATTTATAAGCTGAAAGGTGATGGTTTGCGAGGAGCAAGAAAAGAGAAGCCTGAAAGAAGACATGAAATGAAAATATTTGCGGTCACTTCAAGTACTTGCATCGCTCTGCTGAAAGTATTGCAAACACAAAGGTGCTAATTATAAAGCTATTAGTAGGTGTAGGTACTTATAAACAAGGTGGCACAAAATTAATCACCCTATTGGAAAATTTATAATTTTTGCCAATGACGTCGTACGTCAATCAGATTTGACACTTGAGAATTGGGCAGCTGCAGCATACAAACAGGCAAGCAATGGAGCGCGTCGTAGAGGTCTAAACACAGATTTCTATTGTTCAAAATGATTTTTATCATTATTTTTTAAAATTTTGTAAATACATATACAGTTGCGGTCAGAATGTTAGTAGACTTCGACTCGCCAAAGAACATATAAATTGGCCTTCGACCAAATGGCGCAACATTTTGTGGTCGGACGAGTCGAAGATTGTCTTGTATGATGAAAAGGGATCGCGCCAATATGTAAGACGACCACCTAACACCGAATGCCAGCCAAAGTATACAACAAAAACAAACTACGCGCTTCATATGTTGATATACTCAAGGACATGATGCTGCCATATGCCAGAGATGAAATGCCGCTTGCTTGGACGTTCCAGTAAGACAACGACACCAAACACACGTGCAAAGCTGCTAAAAGATGGTTGGAGGATAGTCAGATTAACGTAATGGCATGGCCGCCACAGTCACCAGACATAAACCCTATTGAAAATTTGTGGGTTGATGTCAAGGACTCAATTTCGATTGAAAGATGCCAAAAACTTGTTGACTCAATGCAACACCATTGTGCTGCAATTCTAAAGAATAAGGGTCATGCAACAAAATACTTATTAAATACTAAACAAAACCCCATGTAAAAATAAAAATAAAATCTCCATCATACAAAAGTTTTTTTCTTACAATTTCTTCTGCCTAAGCTAAAACGAGTCACAATCCAGCTATCCAAGGAAATTAAATATCTTGGAGTAATCCACAATAGTAAACTCCTATGGAAATGACACGTTGAAACAAAGACATCCAAAGCACTGACAGTTTTCTGGCCTCCGGCTCTGGGGTCTACGTGGAATCCAGCGGGACAAAACTACACTTTGCTCTTGGAATGCATGCATCTGTGTTTCCAACGGAAGTGTGTGCTGTTTAAGAAGCGATGAACTTTGTTGTGGAAAACCGATGGAGAGGCAGATCTATATGTGTCTTCAGCGACAGCCAAACTGCGCTTATGGCCTTAGACAGCCCCCGCAACCACATCAGGGGTAGTCGAGTCTTGTAAATCCAGGCTGAACTATGTCGGTAGACATAATAGCCTGATGCCAACATGGGTCCCGGGACACGTGGGTATCGCGGGTAACGAGACCTCTGACTGCTTAGCTAAGATGGGCTCTGAGGCCAACTTCTTTGGCCCAGAGCCCGTTTTGCCACTCCCTTCTGCGGCCATCAAAGCCACGATAAGCAAACGACGCGTTCGACTGATGACGGGCCAGTTCCTGTGGGCGAAGCACATGGAAAGGTTGGGCATCTCAGACAGTGTACTTTGCCCAGTTTGTGAAGAGGAGGATGAGACGCCGGACCTCTTCCTGTGCGTCTGCCCCACCTCCGCTCGAATTAGGTTTGAGGTCTTTGGCACTGATTTGTTAAGAAGCGACCATCTTGGCTCCTTGGCACCACAAGGTCTACTCCGATTTCTTCGGAGATCGGGTAGTTTTAAAGAAAATTAAAAGGAAATCCAAGCGTAGTACAATGGACTTAATTTATGTCTGAATGCTGCACTTGCTTGTTGTCCCGACAAATAAAAAACAAAAATGCAACTGTTAAAATAAGAATAAAAAATTTTCTTACTTAAAGATTTATTGTCATAATTTTAACCTTAAAGTAAGACAACATTTTTTTATTATTATTAAATTTTTTTTTTTTAACTTTTCCCACAGCTGAGCTATACCAATGGCCTTTAAAATAATACTAAAATTCATTGGGCTATAAATAAAAATACAATGTAATTTTGCGTACCTGGAAAAATTCTAAACATTTTGATTGAAAAGTTTTAAACTTTGGCTGGAATCTGCAGAATTTTTATAATTTCCATAATTTTTGTACAAAGTTTGAAAATATTACGATTTTTTTTTTGGTGCAATGAGTTAAGCTTGTAGCAAAAATTCATAAGTAAACAAAAGTAAAATAGCTTAAATTGGTCAAAATTGTCGCACATCTATTTTATGCTCCACGAAATGAATTCTAAATAGTTTGGACTAAAAATGCCACTGTTAAAATTAAAATCATTAAAATTGTGAAAATAAACCTTAAAATAAGACACAATTTTTAAATATTGTTTTTTTATTATTATGTATTAATATAATTTTTTTTATAACATTTTCCCCAGTAGAGCTTACCAATGGCCTTTAAAACTAAATTAAAACTGTCGCAAACAATAACAAGTGCACTAATTTTGAAATTTATGGGCGCGGTATTTAGGTTATAATGTGATTCGCGCGCACACGTAGAACCCATTCTATATATATGCATACATACCTACACACATACATACATCTGGACATAAATTAGTTTGCCCAAACGTGCGCGAAAATTGTGAATACTTTGTCGACTCATCGAAATTTCCACGCCTACATTTGTGAACGAGATTTTTCACGCGTTTAAAGAATGTCGCTAGAAATACAAAATGTTTACCTACATATGTAACGGGTGTATTTTTCGGTGGCAAAGAATTTTTTTGCACAAATAAAAGCACAAAAAAAATTAAACACAAAATATTTTGGCTCTATTAGCTTGAACATTTTTCGTCGTATTATTCATTAATGAATTGAGGCACATGACGCACTCGAATGCTTCTCAAGTGAACCATCAATCAATCAGTTAAATTTTTCGCCACCTTTTCCATACAAAAAAATGTATGTATGTTTACTTGTATAGCTGAT
Source organism: Anastrepha obliqua (assembly GCF_027943255.1). Taxonomy (NCBI): domain Eukaryota; kingdom Metazoa; phylum Arthropoda; class Insecta; order Diptera; family Tephritidae; genus Anastrepha; species Anastrepha obliqua. Next base: position 120,010,981 of record NC_072896.1, on the reverse strand, counting down.
TTGTCATGAATTATCATAACCAAATTTCTAAATGTCATAAAAACACCCGTTATACACATATACTTGTATTTATACACACTTCAAAATGTATATGGCAAAATAATTGCTCTAACAACTGAAAAAGCGCAAAATATTTTCTATAATAATTAAATATAAATTGACAGTTGTGAACACCAACACAACAAAGTGACGTAGAGTGATATGATTTTAGGTACTACGGGAATTTTTTTTTAAATTAATTTTAAATTTGTATGTTGCCCCACTACGTCAGTGGCGCACGCGTCTTAAAAAAAGTCAACTCAAGATTGAGATATTTTACTGGTGCATATGTATATATACTCATACATACATACATATGTATGTTGGTACAGTTGAAAGTAATAAAAATGCAACTGTCCTTTATGGAAATTGCCACTTTATATTAGGTTAGGTTGACCTGGCTGGCTGAAAGCCATCACATAGACCTATTGATCCTTAGTGTTACCAAATGGAGCTAGGCCCTTACGTTTCTTTGTAGTAGATATCTTGTAATACGTCTGCGTCTTTTGCAAATCTAAGTAAACTTTGGAGCTCTATCCCCGAGCACAACTGTTCACAACTGTCAAATATGATTCACGTACGACACCATTTGCAAAAAGTGTAAATCTCCCGATAGGATGATTAATTTTGCGCAACCTTGATAATAACTTTTCCAATATTAAATTGATTTTTGTATATTAAACTTCAACCACCTCGGGAATGCATTTATTTTCTGCCTCCGATTGCACTATTATTGCTTGCTACTGTATGTACGCACACAAATCAGCATATACATATATGTACACATGTGCTTACATATACATAGGTAAGTATTTCAAGTTACGCGTCACGCGCGTACAGTACTTGATGCTAAAAATAAACTGGCCACCATAGCAAACAAATCATAAATTTCATTTTTTATCTGTGTGTAAATAATCACTTCTCTCTCCTCTAATTACTAGTTATGGTAAAAATGCACAGTTATTACTGTTAAGCATAAAAATATTTAATATATATATACGAATTTTCTCTGGACATTATACCAACGAGTAGAAAATCACGTGAGTTAGATGAATAACGAAAAACACAAGCAACAACAATTGGATACTGAAAATCAAAGCTGTGGGGGAAAAAGTAGACTAAAAATCTAATCACTTAGGTGCCACTCAATATAGTGAGCGCTAACAACTAACACAATGTAGTAAAGGGGTTTTTTGAGTTTTCAAGTTGATGTCAAATATCATTCTTAACTACAATAGAACTCCAACCGTTGCAAACTACTCGACTCTCAAGTCTACTCAACTGAAAAGTTGATATTTAACCGCGATTTACTCAATGTGACAGGAATATGATGACATGACATGACATACATATAGGTTGTATGTATGTGCCATATCTATAGTTCTGTGAGCAATTTTGCAGAGCTCTTCAGTTTTTTTTTTTTAAGTAATCAAACCTCTTGATTTAATCTGGAGAAAGTAATTAGATAACACAGGCCTGCAAAATTTCACTTTTTTACAGCTTCTAAAACCGCTATGGGTGTTTCTTGAAGGTTTTTTTATGCTGAAAACGAATATGACCTTGAATTGACCTTGCTCCAGCACGTCAGGCCCCTGTAAAGGGCGAATTCAAAATAGTATAACTATTTTTATATTAATCGCAAAAATATTTTTAAAAATGGATTTTAAAGCTGAAGACTAGTACTTTGCGATGCCGTTGTGGAAAATAAAAAAAAAACTTTACCTTGCTCAAAAAAAAATTTAAAAAATGGCCAAAATCTGCATTTTTTGACTATTTAACCTCAAATTGCCAAAAATCCTGACGTGCTGGAGCATTTTCAAGGTCATATTCGTTTTTAGCATAAAAAACCTTCAAGAAACACTCATAGCCGTTTTAGAAACTGTACCTCGCAGGACTATGAAATACTATATCCGCTACATTTTGGTACATAAACTTTATTTTTACTTAATTGTAAAATGTGAAAAATTGATGGGTGATATAACTGTTTAAGACTTTTTTTCGTAATCAGGACACCAAATTACAAAGTAATAAGTTAAAATTATCGAACAAGTTTTTTGGTTGTTGGCCTGTGTAATCACTCTTGAGAACTACTGCTAAGAATCAACCTGAGTAGTTTCCGCAAAACCTTAATTCCCCTAGATATTTGTACAGTTATGTTAACAATTTACCACTACTCACTCTCCAGCACCACTTACTTTTATAAAAAAGAAAAAGAAAAACCAGTCCTGATACAATGAAAATACACTACTTCCGAAATTGTTAATTTATTTGCAGGGCAAAAATGTGCTAAGAGCTAATTGGCTTTGCATCGAATTTCGAATATAAATATTTTGCATGTTTTTGCTTCACACCTTCGGCTGTTATGTTCATATGCACATGAATTCTTATACTGGTATGTGTGCATACATATGCAAATTTAGAATTTATATGCACATGATGTTCATAAATTTTGTTCGTGAGGTTTTTTTTTGTTTTTGTTTTTTGTATTCCATCTCTAATTTGTTTACAAATTTTGCACGCAGTTGTTGATGTTGTTGTTGCATTGTCGTCTCTGCGTCTCTGCGTCTCTGCGTCTCTGCATGACTTCCTAAGACATTTCTGAGTGCTGCTCTTTCTTTGCTCTTCGTTTATTGATGTTCCACTTTATTTTAATTTTTTGGCACAACAAATGCAAAAACCACAAATTGAAATTGAAAATTCAAGAAGCACTCAAACACAATAACAGCAATGTCAACGAGCTAACAGAGTTGATGACAAATTTTAATTTCTGAGCAATGAAAAATAAATATGAAGAATATTTACGAGTATGTCTTTCTTTGGAATAAACCGAGACGAAAAAGTAAATTAAATAAAATAAAATACAATAAAATGAGGTAGAAATGCAATCAAATATAATAATATATAATAATAAATTAAGAAAATTAAGAAATTAAAAAAAAAAATAAATAAATAAAAAACTTTAAATAAAACAAAAAATAAATAAATAAACTTGAAATAAAATTACAATAAATATAAAAAATGTAAGTAAACTAATTAAAAAAATTAAATTAAATAAAAAAGTTAATAGAAAATAGATATAAAAAATGTAATTAACCAAAAGTTCCAAATCGTTCCGATCGATCGATCGAACACTTACAAAAAACATTATTTAAAAAAGTAAATAAATAAAACAAAACTAAAAATTGAAAAAAAAAAAATTAAATAAAACCAAGCATAAAAATTTAAGGACAATAATAAAAAAAAATACAAATAAAATAATAAAAAGAATATTTATTAAAAAAATTCACACCGGTTCACGTACGTTTTGAAATAAATTAAGGTAAAAAGTAAATAAAAATTTGAATAAAAAATTTATTAAAATCAATTATAAAAATGCAATAAAATGAATAACAAATTTAACATAAAATAAAATATCAAAAAGTAAATTAAATACTAAAAGCAAAGAAACAAATACAAAAATAATATGAAAGAAATTTAAGTAGCTAAAGAGTCCAAACCCTTCCACGTACACTAAAAAATAAAATAAAATAAATCATTAAGTAAAAAATAAAGCATTTAAGGAAATATTAAAATAAAACTAAAATTGTGAGCAAAAAATGTAAAGAATAAACTAAATAAAATAAAGTTACAAAAAACAAAACAATTATATTCACTTCAATAAAATAAAATATGTAGGTCCACAACCTCCATTTCAGGAACTATAGAAATCTAAGGCTCAAAAAATAAAAAATTCAAGAAAAGTAAATTTAAACAAAGAATTAAACAAAAACTCAGTTTAATAAAAATTAAATAGAATAAAAAAAAGATGAAATATTAAGAAAAAATAATAAAAAAAATTTATTAAAAACAAATAAAAATAGAAAAATTAAAATAAAATACTAAAAAAATAATTTTTTTAAATTTATACATATGTATATGTATCTAAAAATGATATAAAAATATTAAAAAAATAAAAAAACATAATATTGTAGAAAAATTAAAATAAAATAATAAAGTGTATACAAAAAAAAATATTACAGAAAAGAGTTACACTAATTAAAAGAAAAAATAAAATTAATTAGCATAAATTAAGTAAAATCAGTTCAAGCACTCCGCCATACGAACCTTTTAAAATAAAAAGGGGGTAAATTAAAAAATTGAAAATAGTAGATGACCTAAAGTTAAAGCTGGCAAAGAAAAACACTTGGAAAAATTGATAGAATGCGTAATTAGCTTCTCTAAAGATATCTGAATGCCCATAGGATTTGATAAACGCCGAAAAACAAAAATTGGAAAGTTCAAAGTCATAAATATTGAACCGGATGCAGATGACAACATCACAGCGAACATTAGGGGAAATGGAAAAAGGTGAAGTTTATCAGTACTTTAGTGAATTACAAAACAACAATGGTGAAGCAATGCAAATGATAAAAAAAACGTATAGCCGAGTACAAAAGACGCCTTCACGTACTTTGCAAGACACACCTGAATGGCAATAACCAGATCAGAGCTATCAACTCCTTTGCAATACCTGTAATTTCGTATAGTTTCGGCATAGTAAAATGGTCAACAACGGAACTGAACAACATGGAACGCATGATGCGGACAATAATGACTAAACATAAATGTCGTCATCCTAAAAGCTCTGTGTTGAGATTTGCACTGCCTAGGACTGCAGGACAAGCTAATCTTGAAACTTCGAAATTACTTCTGTGAAAAAGCCGGAAACTCAGCACTTCACATGCCGTCAGTCAGTGCAACTGATGACAAATTTACACCTCTTAGAATGATGCATGAGTTTAACAGCAGGAACACTACAACAAAAATAGACAAAGTTGAACAATGGTCACGGATGCCCATACATGGCGTATATTGCAATGAATTGAAAAGCCCGCATGTCGACGCGAAACTGTCGCACTTATGGCTAATCAATAAGGGAATTTTCGCGGAAATAGAAAGTGCTATATTTGCTATGCAAGATGAAGTAGTACCGATGCGAAATTATGTACAGTACGTCATTAGAGATCCCAATGCTTCGGAAGACATATAGTAATTGGCCATTGAATTATGACCGATAGCATTTTTTCTGAAAACTTCACGTATCAGGTAAAATTTTCAATTTAATTTGGGCTTTTCCAAATAAAAAAGGGTTTTAAGGAGTTTTTAACCTGTTCTTAGATGTTTTTAAGAATTTCCGGTCAATTGGCCTGCGACGATTAGGAAAGCATCAGTTTTTTTGCTTATAAGTGAAAAGTCAAATGTGCAAGTGCCAGTGCGAATTAATTCGATCTTGTGTGAGGAGCATAAAAAAACTAATTGAGATCGTCTGAAAAGTGAAAGAATTGAATGGTGAATATTCATATAACTAAAATATAACAACTGTAAGTAAAAAAATTATACAAATATTTTGAATTTGTCACGTGGATTATCCTTTTTTTCAATTTCACCTGTTTTTTTTAGGAAATGGGCCGAAAGTCGGATTTTACATCGGGATAAAAGCAACAAATTGCAGTTCTTTTGAAAGCCAAGAACTTGAGCTATGCAAACATAGCAAGAACCGTTGAAATATCCAAGGCGTCTGTGGTAAATGTTGCCAAAACGTTGAAAAATACCAACAACGTTTTAGCGGTAACTTCAAACAATCATTTAATTTAGCGTACGATAGTTAAAAACTTATTAAAACAGTGTAAATATCTGACTTGCAGCTAAGCTGCGGCCAAGTTGTGTAAGTGCCCCCAAAGAATAGGATGTTTGAAGAAAAAAAAACTTCATTTTAACAAAAAACAATATTTCTTTAATACGCAATGCGCCTCATTCAGGAAGAGATCTACATATTCCAAAAAACGCAAGCTTATAAATAATGAACCCGCAGCGAAAACTTAGTAACCTTTTAAGCCCATTTCACACGTTAAGCATTCCATTTCATGTTCCACAACCAAACCACCCATTGCCTTACTTAGCAAATTTTCAGAATTTTTGTTTCGCACAAATGGCAATCAAATGCTGCTTCGTTGGGCGGCGCTGAAATTTTACTTGCCAAAAATAGAATATGAAACTTGTATACGAAGAGGTGAGAAACAAAGAAAAAAAATAGCGCATAAAATACGGGAAAAAGCTTGTAAAAATTAGCAAAAAATGGGAAGATAAACGGAAAAGCGTCATTTGCAAAAAATAAAACTGGCAAAAATAATGGGACTGCAAGTACGTATACAAAAACAAAAATAAAAAATAAAAAACATAACAATTAAAATAATCGATTTGAAAAGAAAAAGTTAAATGGGGAGCCAGCAATTATGTGCCCACACACACATACACTGGGGTTTGCGAAAAATAAAGGAACTCATGAAGAGAATATATGGCATGCGATAAATATTATACTTAGTAGAATATTTTTCCTGAAGTAATGATATTTAAGCTATCGAAAAAGCTAAGCCGTAAGGTACAACAAACACCTGCTATGAATATATATATAGGTATATGTATATATAATTGGCGCTACACCCTTTTTGGGTGTTTGGCCGAGCTTCTCCTCCTATTTGTGGTGTGCATCTTGATGTTGTTCCACAAATGGAGGGACCTATAGTTTCAAGCCGACTCCGAACGGCAGATATTTTTTATGAGGAGCTTTTTCATGGCAGAAATACACTCGGAGGTTTCCCATTGCCTGCCGAGGGGCGACCGCTATTAGAAAAATGTTTTTTCTTAATTTTGGTGTTTCACCGAGATTCGAGCCTACGTTCTCTCTGTGAACTCCGAATGGTAGTCACGCACCAACCCATTCGGCTACGGCGGCCGCCTGCTATGAATAGTGTCGTTTAAAAGCTGCATAAAATGGAAAATTAATCAAGTTAGTCAGTTCCCAACTAGTCGATTACCGTGGAGAGAGAGCAAAAATTTCTATGCTCAATGAATCAAGGAAAACGTTTGCGTTTGGTTCTCCAAACGAAAAACCTTTTGAAAGAATGAAGAAAAAAAAACAGTCAGACAATCAGAACGACATGCCATGGGGTCTCAAAAGAAATATAGCATCTCAACCCGTCAGTAGTACACCAACGCCAGTATTATTATTCGAAGAGAGTCGAATCTACGTTGCAGAAACGATCCGGAAATGTAGCCGGCCAAGGAGTGTAGATTACGTTCGGTTTTCGTGGCAGTCGGCTTAGAGTAGCCAACTCCCTTTGACCATGTACATAGGTCCGTTGTGGTACCACTGTGTGACACGGAAACCTTACTGTTTATTTTTCGTGGAACCAGTTAGACTCTCTTAAAGAGCGTAGGACAGGTTTTATCCCACGGACTGTACTTCGGACATTGGGTACACTACAAAATATGTTTATGATGCTACAACAGCAACAACAACCAACCAACCCGCCGGATTTTTCGAACAGAAACATGGCTTTTATCTGTTCCAAAAGAGCGATTCGATGTCAAGTAATTCAAGTTTTTTGGACATTGTAAATTTTTTTGAATTTTTTTGTGGTATAGAGATTTCAAGTAAGAGAAACTTTTGAAACAAATTTAAATAATTTGGTATGTAATAATTTTATGTATTTCAGTAAAATAAGAAGTAAGCTAAAGCAATTTTGAAAAAAAAAATAATAATAATAAGAATTTTGTGATTTAATCAATGCAGAAAATTTTAGCATAGAGATTTCAAGTAAGAAAGTTTTGAAACAAAATTTAACAACTTTGTGATTTAATGAGCGTTATAAATCTTCTAGTTTTTTAAACATTTTTATGAATTTTTGTTTTAATTTTTGTTTTCATCTTTGTTCACATTTTTGTCTTTTTGCCATTTTACAATAGGTTAGCTTTCGAGGGTCAATAATAAATAGGGCAATGGGCAAAAACTGAAATGCGGAAAATTAACATGACAAATTTCTATAAATATGAGCGGAGCAAAGAAAAGGTAGCCTGTTTCAGCTTCTCGGAAAATCATAACATTGACAAAATGCACATTCACACTAAATAACTAACAGATGGGCGCATCCTTGCAACTGATGGCGCAATTAATGTTGATTTGTGACAAATACATTAGCATTCTAATTGTTGTTTCCCCTTCTTCTACATTATTGCTTCTTCTTCTTCAAATTTGTTGCTTATTATCCGTGGCAAATCAGGCAAGCCGACGGTGCAAGGTACGGTGCCCAAAGGGTTGGCAATTCGTGTGGTAATAAATCAAATATGCAGTTGCAATTTATTGTGTTTTGTTGTTTTTTTCTTTCTTTTTTTTATTGTCTCTTGTTTTTTTTTATTTATTCTTTATTTTTTTGGTATTCTTTACTTTTCTTTTTGCCTAAATTACGCTGATAAACTAAATTTAGCGCAAATTTTGCTAAAAATTGGCAGAGAAAATGTTTTCGTCGAGTTCTACACCAACAATTTTATGAAAATTTTATTTTAAGTAACATTGATGTAGAGATTTCGGTGAATTGTTGATTGCAGTCGCCTGCCGCCTGTTTGTCACTCAGTCGGCTGTTGCTGTTTGCAATCTTTTTTAGTTTTGACGCGATTTCTGCTATTGTTGCAAGTGGCATATGTTGCAATATGGCAGACGTTGTGTTCTTGCCACGTCATTAACATTTTACAAGAATGCATCTGACGTGATTGTAATTGGCGCGATAGCAGAAAATTAGCGAAAATATTGATGAGGTTGGCGACACCAATTTCGTGGTTAATACCCGACATACTTTGATACCAGAAAAAAATTTAATTTTGTAAATAAACGAAGTTTTGTAAAACAAAATTGTTTTGTAAAAAAATGAATTTTGTAAAACACTTGTTTTGCAAAATTATCATAAATAAAGTTTTGTAAAAAAATTTATTCTATGAAAAAATTTATTTTGAAAAAGAAACAATTTATTTTGTAAAAAAAATTATTTTGTAAAAACATTTAATTTTGTAAAGAAGTTAAGTTTTGTAAAAAAAAACTAATTTTGTTAAACACTTTTGTTTTGCAACAAAAAAAACAAATTTGTAAAAAAAATTATTCTGAAGAAAACTTTTATTCTGTAAAAAAAATTTAGATTGTAAAAAAAAAGTGATTTAAAAAAACATTGAGTTTTGTAAAACCTTCAACCTTTGTAAAAAGGTTGTTTTGTAAAAAAACATAATTTTGTAAAACACTTTTGTTTTGAAAAACAAAAGTGTAAAAAAAATTATTCTGAAGAAAACTTTTATTCCGTAAAAAACAAATTAGTTTTATAAAATCAATTTAGTTTGCAAAAAAAGAGTTATTTAAAAAAAAATTAGTTTCGTAAAAAACATTACTTAGTTTTGTAAAAAAAAACTTTTTTGTAAAAAAATTGTATTCTGTAAAAAAGTTTTAATTTTGTATTAAACAATTTATTCAGTAAAACAAAAATTTATTCTGTAAAAAAATTTAATGTTGTTAAAAATATTTTTTTAAATTTAATGTTGTAAAAACAAATTTATTTGTAAAAAATATTATTTTTAGTAAAGTCAAAAGTAAACTTGTAAACAAAATTTTATCCCGTACCTTTTTACAAAAAAAAATTTTAATTGTATAAAAAACAATTTATTTAGTAAAAGAAAAATTTATTCTGTAAAAAAATTTAATTTTGTTAAAACAATTTTTGTAATAAATTTTGAAAAAAAAATTATTTAATTTGTCTTTTGTTTTTGTAAATAAAATTTTATCCCATAAAAAAATTTAATTTTGTAAAGAACATTTAATTTTGTAAAACAAAAAATCATTTTGTAATAAAAATTTAATTTAAACAAAGATTCAATTTTGTAAAAAATAAAATATTTTGAAGAAAAATTTTATTCTGTAAAAACAAATTTAGTTTTATAAAAAACAATCTAAATTGTAAAAAAACAAGTTATTTGATACAAAAAATTAGATTTGTTAACAAATCATGTTTGTTCAAAATTGTTGGCTAAAATTTTTTTTTAGATTATTAATTGTGAAAAAAATTTAAAAAGTATATGTTATCTTAAAAACTAAAAATAAAGTTTATGGAAATGTTAAAAAGAATCGAATATATTATATTTCACTCTGAAAGCCAAAATTTCAAAATTATAAATTTTTTTTAACATTTTTTCCTTTTTTCTTATTGCACTCAAGCCTACAAACAAATAAATTTCAGAAAATTTTCCAAAATATTTGAATTATAGATAGGTACGAGTAATAGAGAGAGACTTAAGTTCTGTTGCACAGAGGGTAGCCGAAATATAACAGAGAGGCAGCCACCACTTTCAATTTAGCAAAACTCAGGATATGTGAAGTTAAAGAGACATAAAAAACAAAATGTTAGAAAAGAGGTTGTTGATCTAAGATCTATATAATATAGTAGATTGTAGTCTAGATTCATTTAGTATGTATACTAGATATTAGGTTCATTCAAACTAAGAGGAAGAATTTAAATTATCGGGTATCGCAAGTACTCGGTATCGCATTTGTACGCAATTCGTGGAACTTCAGTACTTCCTGTGAGCTTCGACGACATCAATCGGCCTACGTTACCGGAACGACACGGGTTTATATCCGGTCAAGCACTGTCACTCCAGCAGCATTCCTCAAACAATTATGCGGAATGTTTATACTTTTACAACAACAACAACTAGTTTAGAGACCTCCTTAGTAGTAGTTGAAATCCATACCGATCAGACGCGTTGGGGCTGGAAAATGAGGGTGATTTGCATGCGCACAATGCGTGTATTAAATATTGAATTGGCGGCTTATTTCACTTTCTATTTAGAAATCGAATGGCCGGTTTTGTTCTTGAATTACAAGTGCAGTATTGCGCAGATAAAAGTTACCGAAATTTGTATCAACCAAATTTTCGAGCTGTCAATTGATGTTTTTTTTACAGAAATCATTAAATAGATATTCCAAGACAATTCTAAACATTTCTATAAGGCAAAAAAATATTGTTTATTTCTTTTAATAATTTTAGATTAGGTTGGTGGTTCAAAGGTATTGTAAATGTTGCATTGTCTTGTGTCGTAAAGTTTTAACGATTAAAAAATGTTCAGCGGACTTGAAACCAATACTGAGTATTTGTAACAGTGCGAGAATTCCTAATACGACCTGTATGGTACCTTGTGAACCTCTTTAGCATATTTTTATCTCTTTTACGTTTACACAACAACAATCCACTTACGACACCTTTGTGAATACCGCAAATAATTTGCAACAATAAAAACATTTTGTTCTAGTGCTGAACGAAGCTGATATGAAAAGGTTAATATGGAATAGCAATGGAAGCAGTGACGATCCAAGGCTACTTGAAAACTGTTGGTCGATCCTGAAGGGGTCTATGGCTAGACAGAACCCAAAAAATTAAATGGACTGCAGAAATAATGCAAAACAACTTGACGTAAAATTTCGATTAATTTCTAAAACAAAAATTTGATTTTAATAAAAAAGTTTATATGTATTATTTTTATATTTTACTGTTAGCAGGAAAAGAACTAGGTTTACATAGATGTTTACATTTATTAAAAAAAAACAATATTTATAAAATTACAAAAAATATATTTACAATACATTTTATAAACAAAACAAAACTATCTTAAAATGTTTATAAGAAAAAACCTATTTTAAAATGTTTATAAAAACAAAAAACAAACTACATATTTTAAAACTGATAATAAAACATTGTCGTTAAACAAATATAAAAAAACTTATATTAAAAAAGAAAATTATAACTGTTTATAAAATATTATATAAAGGGTGGTTAAACTTCAAGGGCCGATGTTGAATGTGAACCACACCTAAACGTCAGGTTTTTTGTGCATTTCATTTGACATTTTTAAATTTCAGACTAACTCAATTTGAACCATGGAAAGATACACAATCCAGCAACGCGTTAAGGTTATTCAGGCTTATTATGAAAACGGGCATTCAAATCAAAATGTGTGGGTCCGTCAATAAGCAGAATTACCGCATTTGGGCGAATAATAATCCAAGAGTGATTGCCGAAAAACCAATGCACCCGCAAAGAGTGACTGTTTGGTGCGGTTTATGGGCCGGCGACATCATTAGGCCGTATTTTTTTCAAAATGAGGCCGGTCAGGCAGTTACTGTGAATAGTGTTCGCTATCGTGAGATTATAACGAACTTTTTATGGCCCGAATTGGAAGATATGGATGTGGACGATATGTGGTTTTAACAGGACGGTGCCACTTGTCACACAGCTAACGAAACAATGGCTCTTTTGCGCGAAAAATTTTATGGCCGAATAATCTCACGTCGCGGCGATGTCAATTGGCCGCCAAGATCATGTGATTTGACACCGTTGGACTTCTTTCTTTGGAGTTATTTGAAAGAAAAGGTGTACATCGAAAAGCCAGCAACAATTCAAGAGCTAAAGGATGAGATAATTCGGCACATTAACGGCATAGAACCTCAATTATGCCTCAGCGTCATCGAAAATTTGGACCATCGGATGGAGGTGTGCCGCAGAGGCCGCCGAGGCCATTTGACCGATATTTTGTTCCATACGTAATTGAGCTATACCAATATTACCATAATAAAGAGAAATGACAATAATTTCCTAAAAAAATTGTATTTTATACAAAATCAACACCGGCCCTTGAAACTTAACCACCCTTTATTACATTAAAATTAATTTTGAAAATAATTGTTTTTTAATATTTTTTACAATTTTTTTTTTTTAATGATAAAATTTTTATAAAACCTGTTTCTGAAATACGTAATAAATAATATTAAAAGTTTAGTTTTTTTAATGTTTTTTAAATACTTGTTTTTTTTTTATTTTTATTTTTTTTATTTTTATTTTTTAATTATTCTTTTTTACATTTTTTTAATAAATAAATTGTTTATAAAAATTAAATTTTTGTAATATTATTTTAATAATTTTATAATTTTTATATTAATTTCTTATAAAATATTAAAATGTAATTGTTTCTAATATTTTTTAATTTTTAAATAATTTATTTTTAAATATTTTGTTAAATGTGTTTTATTTTTTGTTTTTAATTTTTATAAAAATTTAATTGTTTCTGAAATACGTATTTGTTTTCTTTTTTTTCGGATAACACTTGATTGATACTTCTTAATTACTACTATACAGGGTGGCGCAAAATTATTATAATCATCTAATTTTGTTTTTGAGTAACTTTTTTACTAAATAAAAAAAAAACGATTTTGAGAGTTGGAAATCTTTATTTTGACCTTTGTGCGCTCCGTTGCTTGTCTGTTTGTATACTGCAGTTGTCTCTAGTTCACAAGTGCCAAATATGATTGACGTGCGACGCTATTTGCAAAAATATAAATCTTTCGATAGGGTGATTAATTTTGCGCCATCTTATAAATTCGGCTCATAAGCACTGGCAGCTACTACTCTTTGCTAGTTTGTATTTAGATATCAGCAATTTTGATATATGCGTCTAATAAATTCTGTGATATTATTCCCCATTATTTTCACGGTAGCTGGCTGTAGTGATCGATATCTCGTAAAGCATCGACACAAACTAATATTAATAAATTCGTGTAGATTTCCCCAAAAATTCTCGAAAAAAACATTCAACTAGCAAATAAATTGTCATAAAAAAATTAGTTGATGTTGAAAAAGCAGCATTGTTCGTAATAAAATTTCTTTCGACTATGAAAAATGCAAGTAGTGGTACCTTTTATCTGAGCAATACTGTGTGCATCAGCAAACTGGATCATGTAAGCGTTGGCATAATTACATAGTAGCGTATAAATATGTATGTATGTGCGTATGTATGGAAGTGTGATCAGCGCTTAATGATCAGTGATCTGCTCGAGAAAAAAAATTAATAATACGGTATGCAACAATATTCAACCACAAAAACAATATTGAATTTCTTAATTTGCATGCATATATCAAACAAGTAGAATCTTATGACTTCAAATAGTTATTTAGTTGCTGGCACTTTGCACCTAAACACACACACGCACACACTCTTACAGCGTTCATCAAATATTATTCTCAATATTCAATTATTTAATTAAAGTAGCCAGAGCAGCTCGCCCCACGAGCCCGGCAATTATTGAAAGGCAAAAAATAGCTCAATAAGAAAATATAAAATTCATAGCAAAATGTCTAAATGGTGCTAATTTTACTTAATATTTTTCTCTTTGCTATTTATACTTTTTTGAATACTTTAGCTGTTTTTAGATATTCGCTGTAAATAAGTGTCGCACGAATTTGACAAATTTTCATAACTGAGCAACTTTCGGAGGCAGAGTCAAATCAGCGTCAACGTCGAAATTTCACTTTGCAAATTTTATATAATTGAAGCTACACTAATGGCACTGGGCAACATGAATTTTCGCCCAAAAGGGAAAAACTGGAAAAATATTTCAAATTGATCTTTTTTTTCAGGGATAAAAAAATTAAAAAATATAAAATAAAATAATAAAAATAAATTTAAAATAAAAATAAATAAAAAATAAAAGTAAATAAAAAATAAAACATTACCCACAAAATTTTTATGATAACGACGTCAGCTCATAACTAAAACTTAAACTGAAATAGACATAGAAATAGAAACTGAGGCAGGAACAATGAAAAATATTTTCTTAAATTGGAAACGAATGAAGTAGAAAACGGGAGATAAGAATCTGCATCAGACAAGTGGCATAAGCGCCACATGACGAATGTCAAATGCCAAATTAGACGAACACGCCTCTCTTCCTGGCTCACACTTGACACTTGATTAATCATTCGCATTTTGTGTAGCTCGAAGCTCAGCAATTCTTTCCATGGCTGCTGATTGCCTCGTTATTGGAGCAAACAATTATGATATAAATGAGAATTCGAAATAACAGCAATCACGCGAGAAATTTCAGATTATTTGCAATAACAATAGTCAGAAGAGCTAAGTGAAATCGCTGCTTACAATGAGTGACTTATTTTTAGCTTTGCTGTGAAGGTTGAAAAAACTGCGTAAATGTGATAAGAAATCGAGAGGCTTGTGACAATTTCAGATGAAGTAATTAAAAAAATAAAAAGACAAAAAAATCAAAAATCAAATTAAAAAGAAACATAAAATGATAATTGAAAAAACAAAAACATTTAATTAACACAAACAAAAGTAAAATAAAATAAAATAATATAAATAAAATCAAATAAAAAATAAATAGGAATATAAAAGTTAAAACCAATGCATAAAAAATATAAATAAAAAATAAAAAAATAATAATTAAAAACGGTAAATTAAATAAAAATTGTATTCACTTGAATATAATAATAAAAACGAAAAAATAGTATAAATTAAACTAAAAATGTAATTCAATTTAATTAAATAAAAAAAATGTATTAAAATACATTACTAAACTGAAATAAGTTTCAACAACAAAATCATTAAAACTTGAATAAAAAAAATTAAAAAGTAGGCAAACTCAAATTAAAAAATTTGACTAAAAATACACAACTACAAGTTTAAGCAAAAACAAAATTAAAACTTATATGAAATCAAATAAAACAAAGTGCGATAAAAAAGTAAAACATAAAAATTTTTATTGTTTCCAATTTAATTCAAAATATTAAGTTAAATAAACCAAAAAAATAACATTGCCG
The DNA here is from genome assembly GCF_027943255.1 of Anastrepha obliqua. Taxonomy (NCBI): domain Eukaryota; kingdom Metazoa; phylum Arthropoda; class Insecta; order Diptera; family Tephritidae; genus Anastrepha; species Anastrepha obliqua. The sequence continues at coordinate 119,995,424 of NC_072896.1, read as the reverse complement.
GGACATATAAGTCCCGTTCGGACCGAAAGGGTTAAACAAGAAACTAAATAAAAAATGCAGTACAATGAAATGAAATTAAGCAAAATAAAATAAAACAAGCACAAAAAAAGAAAAGCATTTTTAAAAATTTGAAAAAACGAATTACATAAATAAACTTTTTTAATGCAAGTAAAAAAGTAAAATAAAAATACTATTCAAAAAAATCTTAAATAATGGAAGTTATTTACTTAAAAAACCGATGAAAATAAAAAAAAATTCAAATTATAATCAAAAAAATTTTACAATAAAAATTTAAAAAACAAACTAAATAAAAAATAATAGAAGATATTAACTTAATAAACTAATGAAATTAAAAAAAAATCAAATTATAATCAAAAGAATTTTTAAAATAAGTTCAATAAAAAGTTTAAATAAAATTAAAAACAGGTAATAAAAATAAATAAAATAAAAAATATAATAAAATAAACCAAACTCAAAATTACTCAAAAACATGAAGCTAGTTAAATAAATAAATATTTATATAAATATTAAAAAAAAAATTACTACAATAAAATATGAATATAAAAAAAAATATTTACAATAATATCAAACAATAATTTAATAAAATTTAAATATAAATAAAAATCTAATATGAAAAAAATTTAAAAAATAAAACAAAACAAAAAACTGAATTAAGCCATAACACAAACTAAAATAAGGTAAAACAAAATAAATAAAATAGAAAAAAGAGGTAAAAATTAAAAGAAAAATAAATAAATTTATTAAAATAAATAAATTTATTAAAATAAATAAATTTTACAAAAGTTTAAATTTTTTATTTGCCAAAAGAAAAGTTATGTTAACTAAAAACACAAACTAAAAAGAAACGAATTAAATAAACCAAAAAGTAATATGCAAAAAACGAGATGAAGATATTGATAATTTAAAAAGCCCTTCTAAAGTAGTTGGCAACAAAAAAAATATCTATATATATACATATATATAATAGCGGCCTCGGGAGTCTAGCGTAAGCGCACTAGCCTGCCATTCCAGAAGTTGTGGGTTCGAATCCCACGTAAAGCACGGTCCTCGCACTTTTCCAAACTTACCTACCATACTTACCTAGTTTCTATAACAAAAAACAACAAACACAAAAATCCTCAACCCTAACAACCTTATCCTTCCAATCCTTACTCCCGCACAAAAAGTTAGCGCATTACTTGCATTGTGGCTGCTAAAACAAGCAAAAACGAACAGTTACACATTGCATCAGTGGCGCCAGCAAGAGGAAGCGGGCAATCGCGGTAATAGCGCAGACACACCAAATTTAGCGAAGTCCTCAACCATCTGTGTGATCCTTCTGCCAGAAAAATTTGACACACAGATGGGGCTCCAAGCAGTAACAGAGCGTTGCTCCTAAGCAACGACAGGTGGGCATTCCCACTACTTAGAACTGGTAGCGGCAGGCTAATCACCTACCCTGTCAGAAAGCAAATATATTAACGAAACCAAAGCAAGACTGAGTCTTGAGGCCCTATGCTCCCGAGTGCAGTGATCAAGGAAAAAACAAAAATAATATAGCGCAAAATTAGTCACCCCGTCGTACGTCAATCATATTTGGCACTTGTGAACTAGAAAGCAGCAGCATACAAAAAGCCAAGCAATGGAGGATGTAAAGGTACAAATAAAGATTTCCATCCATCAAATTCCTTTTTTTTTATTTAGAAAAAAATTTATTCGGAAACAAAATTGAATGATTAATTGTGCCCCTTCTTGTATTGTAGCAGATATGAGGCATTAATCAAGTTTTATCCAAAAAAAGATTTCCATCAAGGAAAATAATTTTTTTTAATTTTTTATTATTAAAAAAGTTATTCAAAAACAAAATTGGATGATTAATTTTAGATGTGTGGACTACATATACAGCTTTATGCCGCCTCCGAACAGCAGATGGTTTTTTATGAGGCGCTTTTTCATGACATAAACACAGTTTCTGTTTGCCATTGCCTGTGTTTTTTTAAATGAATGTAAATTAAAGAGAATATCGGGCGCGCTGAGGAATTCTAGGCCTAGTCGAAAGTTTCACACGCAATATTCTTTACTTTTATTTCTTCATTATTATTATATTTCCTTTTATGAATATCCGCAATTTTTTATCTAAGCTTAACAAAAAATATTAAAAAAAAGGAGATAAAATAAAAAAAGATTACAGTAAAAAACACGAAAAACCTATGTGCATACAAACATAATCAATGAAATAAAATTTTTACGCCGAAAGCTTAGAAATTATCTAAAAATCGTAATTGCAACTAATTAAAATTTTCCCTTTCTATAGCATTTGCTCCCTTCCCCTAGCATGCGGACCAACTGTCGAATGCAACAATGAGCTTTATGCGAATAGAATCTGCAGCGCATTGCTCTCGCACAAAGGAGTGGGCACAGCCTAATTGAATTATTTAGGGAAAAGTAAGGAAATCGCAGAAAACCTAAAGGAAATTATTCTATTGTATATAAATTAGTTAAGCAATAGAATACATTTGAAAAATATGCTTTACAGCGACAATGAAGAATATAAACAAGAGAGAGAAAGAAAGAGAGCTCGATGCGCCAAAGCGCTGAAGTCAAACGAATGGCCAAACCATTGCCGATTGTCATAAATGATAGCTGATTTGAGAAAAAAAGCACGCTATTGGCAAAGTGGGTGTGTAGAGTAGTTTAGGCGCGCGGGCAGGGGCAGCCACAGCTACCCAATGTCATAGTGAATGGAGAAACGAAGCACGAGACTTTTCACAGCAGCAACAGCAACAATAACCCACTGAACAACAGTTGAAGCAGCAGCGCCGAACTCGCCGTTTAGCGCACTTGTTGCTGCGTTACAACAAAAAGAAAAACAAAAAAAAACAAAAAACCAGCTTTACAATTCCCATTCCAAAACATATTTGATTTGTTTACTTGGCTTTGCGGCCAAGAGCAAAGTGAAGAGAGCACGCAATAAATGTTAAACTAACGAACGCGCGAACAGCCACACAAACACCTACATACGTAAGATATAAATGCTGATATCACGTACGCACGATTAATCCCGCGATCAGCAGGCAAAGCACGTTGGTGGTTGAGAAAAAAGTGCACAAAAGCGAAAAACAAAAAGAATAAAAATAAAAAAAAAATATAGGAGCACAGATAATGAAAACACGAATGCAACAAGCTTAATTTGTTTTATCTCCATTTAACGAGTAGAAGCGTGCGCTTTTAATGATGCCTACTGGTCGATCATCGTCGTTCAATCGATCGGTCGGTTAACACGAACGGACAAAAGAAAACTCATACCACAAACTATGTATGTATGTATGTAAAATCGCGTAGACACTTGCACAATGTTTTATTATTTTTATTACTTTTTACCGGTGTACTGCACTGTCACAGGGCGAAATCGATACTAATTCTTACGCTGAGAACGAGTGTACATTTAAAGTGATCTCGTTGTTGCATGTGAAATAGGAAAATGATGATTGGCATCGCAAAGAAAACTAATAAAAAGGGGGAAAATAGGCACAAATGAGCGCATTCACAGCGGTTTGTCATTTGTTGTTAGTGTTGAGCGGCAGTGTTTGTTTCTTGTTCGTTGAAAAATGCGGTGAAAATCAATGCAACTGACGATGATCGTGACGAATGATGATGACGTGATGACGTGCTGACGATGATCGCCGTCGGAATGCGCAATGCAACAAAGAAAATGAGTATGCGGGACGTGGTGCGTACTGGTGGAGTTCAAGTGAGCGTGCAATGAGCTTTGTTTTGAGCATGGCTAGCAGGCAGTCGATCGCTCTCAGACTGCGAGTGATGATAGAAGCGCGCGACCTCCTGCTGGTTAGCTAGATATCGCGATTTTTGTTGTTGTTGTTTTTGTTTTGCGAACTTATCTTTGGAGTTGTTTTTGAAACGTATCCGCTGCATTTCAACTAATGTCGTTCTAATTTTGAGTAAACTGTAAGCAGTTATATGCAGATCAGCTGCTGACGCTGTCGACACATATCTTATGAGATAAAACCAAAACAAGGTTTTAATGCATGCACGATTTTTGTATTTTTATTTCAGTGTCTAATAAAGCTCAAGCAACCGTGTAGGGAAAGCGGGCCCTAGTGAAACAAAATTCTGGTTCAGCAAAGGTTGGTTGGTTGGTTGGTTGGTTGGTGATGGCAGCTTCACCTACTACTACGTCGACTAAAAAATACCCAATCCGCGCTCTTCCTTGGATTCTCTGATAACGTCGTCGGCTGTCATAATTCACTTCTTCACTTCAAACCATTTGGACGTCTCATTGAATCTATTTACTTATCTTAGTTACGGGGCACTTGGAGCTCTTTTTCAGATTTTGTTTGAAGAAGCAGGATTTAAGGTGTCTGGTGTTAGACACCCATAAAATGATAGGGAACCACTTTACCGTGAAAAAAAAAACAATTGGCACGTACACTTCTGTTAGGTGTTTGGCCGAGTTCCTCCGCCTTTTTGTGGCGTGCGTTGATGTTGTTCCACAAATAGAGGAACCTATATATAATTTTAAGCCGACTCCGAACGACCAATGGTTTCTTTTATGAGGAGCTTTTTCATGGCAGAAATACACTCGGAGGTTTGCCATTGCCTGTCGAAGTGTGACAGCTATTAGAAACAACTTTTTCTTTCATTTTGTTGTTTCATGCATGGAGATTCGAATCTACGCACTCCCGAATGGTAGTCACGAACCAACCTATTCGGCTACGCCGGCGCCACCCTCTTACAGCCTTCAGATTTGTAGCTACGGCACCGAGTATTATGCCTATAGGACATCTGCTTTAGCAGCATGTTCTGCTAATCGCTTCAGTTAGGCTAAAAATATCTTTTCAGTGCCTTCTTAAAACGTCTTATCTTTTGGACTTTTAGACGTTCTAGTCTTCTCTTCATCACTTCTTAATAGCTCTTATCTTTTGGACTTCTTAGAACGTTTTATATTTCGTATTTCTTAGAAAGTCTTCTTTTTATGACCTCTTAAAAGGTTTTATATTTCGAACTTTTTAGTCCATCGTCTCTTCATGACTTCTTAAAAAATCTGTTGGAGCACATTCGGTTCGCTTTTCCGAGTGTCGACAGTACCTAATAACATCAGCGGTTCGCAATGTACAAATTGCAGCCGTTAGTAATATGCACACTCGCGCATACATAACTACATACTCAACAGGATCATCTATACACATTCATACATACATAGTAGCTGCACTGGCTGCGCTCTTGCAGTCCTGATAACAGACCGCTACACTCAGCGCGCTCTTCTTTTCACCTCATGACATTCTCTTCGCTTATCACTCTTTCGTTAAGTGCATGGCAGCGGTACCAAAGATGCTCTTAGTGATAAGCGAAACTTATATTTTGTCAACTGTTTTAATTATATGGGTCATCGACCTAACAGATGTAAATATGCATAAATATAACATGTAAATTTCAAGGCCAACGCATAGCGGTGCATATCTTAGCAAATAGGGATATAAGGGCACACTGAACTAAGTATGACACAGTTCACTACGCCCTTGCGCAGACCCACTAAGACTGCGCTATCAATAAAACGATAAGTTTAAGCATTCGTGTTTTTATTCAAGCAATTTTTGATTGTTAGTGAAGGTATGTGGAAACGCCCACTCTGCTCACCCATGGTCTTACATTTTAGACCGTCTTGTGTTTTGGACTTCTTAAAATGTATTCTCTTTGTGACTTATCATTTTTGGGCCAAATCTATTTCACAATCTCGCTACATTCATTGCTGATTTGTCAGCCCCCTCGTTATCGTGCATATTCCCATGTCTGGAGACTCAAAAGACGGTGTGGTCTTGCCAACGACTTGCAATGTCTAACTATTTTGGAATTTTCTTTTCATCTTTTCGGATTCAAGGGCTGTTGCTAATTTTGTAGCATCATAAACATTCTCCATTCCGTGGGGGATGCTGTTGAAGTGAGAATCCTTGGCCCGATATAAAACCGAGTTATTCCGGTTACGTGGAACCGACTGTCCAACTTGTTGTTGTAGCAGTTTACTAAGCCCTGTCAGTGCGGTGTAATCACCGATCGTCATCGTCTAGCTCATCTAATGGTATGCCCAGGGAAAATGATGTTTCGACAGATTGGAGAGAGAGAGGGATGTTAGGTGAGTGGGTTTAAGGAAACATGCGAATAGGTGGTTGGTATGGTGCGGTGTAATTTCACACGCCGGACATATATTGAGTACCCCGGGGTCGATTCTGGTTAAGAAGGAATTTAACCTAGTACAATATGCAACCCGTAATAGAGCCAAAGTTATGCGGATCTCACTAGGCAGCTGAAGCTCTCTGGTTGGACTGTCGTCGCAACCCTCTGACTGCCTCTCTTGCAGTACACTTTTATTTCCCCATACTCTACAGATCTTCTAGACCCGTAGTACTGCTGCTCGAAAGATGTGGGAAATGCGCGGTAATTGTTATGAGAGAGTAATTCAGAGAATGTGGATACCCATTGGTATGATAACAATACACACCTCCTCATTTTTCAGTACTAATTCACTATTTACAGGAGCGCCAACCGTCACTGATTTCACAGTGTGACAGCTTCAAGTTCGAAAGCCGTCCGACCCGCTCAGATCGGCGCTTGAGAGATCTTGTACTTCGTCGATTAGGGCGCCAAGCTAGAAATATATTTGTGCACCAGATTCTCCCAAGTAAGTAGTATAACGCAAGATGTACAAAATGGAAAGATGTGGTCAACATCAAAGAGGTAAGGGGCTCTGAGTGAAGTTGAAGGAATCAGCTGCATTTCACAATACGTGCACAATTCTGCTGTCAAGTCCCCAATGCTAAAGTTACCCTTAAAATTTCTTGTAACCTATCATTCTTAGTATAACAGATTAGACACTCGAAGTAGTAAACACTCAATTTTCAGAAGAATCGGAAGTACCCGAATTTCAAATATATCGCTACTGAGTATTGAGAAATACTCAAAAATACTCAATAGTAGATATTAAATTGAAAATTGCGCTCATTGAAAAGTGACACTGTGTCGAATCCCGAATAATAAATAAATAAAATCTCCGCGTTGCTGAATTACAGTACTCAAAAGCAGTCAGTACTACCATTGCGAAAAAATTCAGAATATGTGACCAATGCCAGACCGTCAACAGGCTCTCAGCGAATTTGAAAGAATCAGCTGATTGGCTGAAGTAAGCAGGTTTATAACAGCGGAAAAATGTGATTGTGTTGGTGATATACGAAAAAAGTCGACACAGTCTACGCTCTATATTACTTCGTTGCCGTTTGAACAACAACTAATTGGATGAGTGTGTCAATGCACGTGAAATGATTGTGCAGAATTTGGCCGCCGAATCTCTCTTGTGACGTGCCAGCCGAAGTTGCGCTCAGAATTTTCCTTTTCATCGAAGCTAAAAAGCAAACTTTGTAAATCTTTCATCCTTGGAAATTTGCTGCCGAATCCCTGATGACGGGGCAGCCAAAAATTACGGCTCAGTTTCGTTTTTGATCATAGCTGAAGGCCAAACTTGGAAATCCATCATCCTTGTAAAAGCAATCGATTCTCAAAAGCACTCGTTACTTCCCATATTAATTATTACAAATTACCAAAGAGGAAAAGAGAAAATTATTCATTTCGATTCTAAATTCACTAAAAGTGCACTCGTTCGATACCAATGGACTTTCCTGCAGGGTAGTCGCAAAATATCTAAACAAAGTTGGCCAGCACGTGCCAGCGCTTTTAACTCATTTCAAGCATGAATTTAAGCGTACAGGCGGGCGCTTCTGTGAGCGATCAATTGTCTCATTCAACGCCAGATAAATGATACATAACAACAACACCATATTTTTTTAATAAAAATTAAACTTTCAGCACTCTAACTCATGATATCGGGTAAGTGCTGCTGTGATCGTCGGAATATTTTCTTTTTTTTATTTATCTGAACATCAGCAACTACTTGAGTTCGCCACATCAGTCCTTTCTCCTTCTCCTTCAGCAGCTCAACACCTTGTTTGTTATCGACAGGCATACGGGTATGTGCATGCATACACACATACTTACATAGGTATATATGTAGTGCATATACAATTTGAATAAACCTACTGATCTTTCATACAACAAATAACTCGTTGTTTCTGCTCACTGCGAACAAAATGCAAATTAATTATTTCATTTGAATGTGTGGATTTGTGTAGTATAGCGGCGCATTTGTGTTTAACGATGTGTGATCGGATCGCAAGTGATTCTCGGTATCTGATATAAACAACAACAAAAGCAAAGTGTAATCTTAACTGAGTGCAGGCAAATTGAAAATTGAAAAAGTTGATATGCATTTATTTTGAAATTCCTTCATACTTCAAAATCCAATTTCTATATAACGAAGAATTCTAGAATTTGCGAAACCATTTTAATATCTTTACATTAAGCGATCGCGCAGGAACTTCTTTGTAACTAAAAAAAAATGTATGTATGTTGCTGTGGGTAATTATTAATAGACAGTGACAGTATCTTTTTCGTTAAGCACACTTGCAATCGCTCTCTCTGTTTGCTTCCTCAAGAGTCTTACAGCCTGTAAACAAATCCATATCAGGCTCGAACTGCATTGAAGCGTAGGTGTGCATGTATGTATGTGTGTGTATACAAAAGCAAGGTCACTTTCTCTGTCTGGACCTTGGCATCATCAAGTAATAAAACATCAAATATACTCTCTCATAACCAATCAATCCAGGTACAAGAAAAGAAGCTAAATGTACTCTACAGGGTTGCCAATATTCGACGGACCCATCTGGCAACCCTGTATCTTATGACAGAGACGACATACCGTGTTGGAAGCGCCAGTCCAAGCAGACTTTTACCATGGAACAGTACACGCCACGCGAGCGCTCCCAAATTGTTGAAATTTACATTCAACAAAAGAAGTCAATTGTGAAAACTCAACGTGCGTATAAAAAATTAAATAATGTGAAAAGTGCGCCTTCTAAGAACATCATTAAACGTTTGTATGCAAGGTTTTCGACTGGTGATGCTCTTTCTAATCCAAAGAGGTCAAATCAAAACCGACCAAGGCGTCGCCAATGACATCCCAAAATCGCCGTTCTCAGCAGATTCAATTGACGCAAAGATTGTTGCCTGCGGACAAGCTTCGTCGATTGTAATGGGCCCAAAGAGTCATCGAAATCCGTCGGGTCCGTCGAATATGGGCAACCCTGTATAGAAAAGCTTCAAATTGACTAAATCATCATCATAATCCCTTCGTCTCCGTTGCGAAAAGTAAAATTTTTCCATTTTGTGCGATTCCCAGATATATTTTTCACTTGCTGCCAGGTCTTTGCTTTGTCCACGGCTTTGTATTTCTCTTCAATGGCTCATCGCCAAGAGCCCCTAGGTCTGTCTCTTCTGCGCTGTCCTTGGGGGTTCCAGTCCAGCGCTTGTCTGTTGATTTCAGTGCCACCTTTCCGTAGGGTATGGCGAAGCCATCTCCATTAACGTTCTCTTATTTCAGTTGCAATTGCTTTTTGATTGACTAAATCGCCTCCTTAATTAACGTTAGTCAGCCTTCAAGTTTCAATGGCGAAAATTAACTGTCATTAAGTAAAGCCCTGCAAGTGCATTGAGTGCTCAGCTTATCAGCCAATCATAGAGTACTTTGAAGTTGACTTGACTTTGCAATGTTTACACTTGAGATAAATATTAGCAGCAACGTGTGAACAAGTGGAACTTTTGTAGGAAATTTGTGAACTTTATCGATCATTAGGGAGAGTCATGCTTGTGAGGTGATGATACACTAATGATTTGTAATAGACTCTTGAAAAATGTTCCAAAGAGGTGCATTGCCTTTCGGCCCATTGCAGCCTGAAGAAAGGCATACACCCTCAGTCCAACCCAGCTCTATCTTGAGCTTAATAAGGGAACTGGGTCTGGATGAGGTACTGTGATGATTAGAGGGCACAAAGTGCAAACTTTATTTCATTTCTAGTTTAATATTTTCACTGATCGTTGGCAGTATCGCATATGAAACCGTACTGCTTAAACTAAAGTTTTTGTAAAGTCTAAATAAGGTTGCATCTGTAGCTGATAACCCAGCTGCGAATTAAATTGTTCCGAGTGCAACACTTTTACCAGAAGTGAGCCGACAACTTAAACATGGTTAGATTGCTAAACGTCATGTGGCTCACTTCTGGGTTAGTGGTTTAGTTTCTTAGTGGGCATGACTTCACAGTGATTTGTAGTCAATTACAAACGCAGCCTGAAAAATATTCTCAGGCTAGACTGGATTCAATGGAATACAGAAATGCATAGTACTTGAGTTCATCACAACAGGGATGTGAGTCCATCACTACCTGGAATCATACCACTAAGGCTATTAAATTTCAAAAGAAGTTCAGAATCGAGGAAACTGTGGTAAACAGATGGCTCGAAGACTCCTGAAGGCATTGGCGCTATTCTGTACCTATGGCAAGTTTTCCCTCATCTTCAAGCTGAATTACATATATGCCACCAGTCTAAAGGCACAGATCAACTTAGGTAGAATGAAACCTCGGGAATGAGCGAATTACCACAGTCAGGCGGCACTTCTTTGAGTTTAAGTCCGCATTAGTCCTTGAGTGCATTAAAAAATTTAATTTACTAGAAATGCACAATTGCAACCGGTTCATATGCATTCCAAGAGAGAGGGCTATTTATACCTGGAACGAAGTAGTGGACACATTGACTAGAGAGGCTAAAGCCTCGTTATAAATGCGACCAGATCCCTTCCTTGGCATAGGATAGGACATCAGACAAAGAGGAAACTAGAAGCGAAGAACTAAGGCTACGAGACATAAGCTGTCACCAAACTACAGTGCTACACAAGGCGAAATCCATACTGGGGACGAATAATCAAATGAGGTTCAAGCAACATAGCCCTCACTAAGAACAAACTGTGAATGCTCGGCACTCGCACAGGTCACTGCAGATTGTGTAGCTTTGCAGGATATGGTCCACTGATTCCCGTAGTTTCTATGATCAATCCACGGAAACTCCAATACAGCATGATGCAATATGCAATATTAGATATCTCGGTCGGATGCGGCCGAAAAAAAGGTGCATATGCTCAGCCCAACCCAATTCCAATGGATTATTGAGGGGTGTGGGGGTTGTGTGAGGTACTGCGATGATTAGAGGGCACGAAAGAACAAGGGGTCGAAGTGCAAACTTCATTGTTAGTACTTCTAAAAATTCTCGTATCCTGAAAGTATTGATCGAAGACCAACCCATAGGTGGGAAAAACCTTTAGCAGACGGAGAGCTCCTATTGCCGCGTTAGACGTGAATTATGCTATGGATATTCTGGCAGCTTAAACTTCTACGTATCTAGAATTTCAGGTTAAACTGGCGCAAAATTAATCACCCTATCGGAAAATTTATAATTTTTTTATGTAAAGTAGACAGCTGCAGTATACAACCAAACAAGCAATGGAGCGCTTAAAGGTCAGAATAAAGATTTTCATTACTCAAAATCATTTTTGTTTTTATTTAGCAAAAAATTTATTCAAAAACAAAATGAGATGAAATCTTTTGCGCCACCCGTTTAATGAAGAAAGAATTGTGGCCATTTTTCAATTAGCACAAAAACATTACGCCAAAAAATTCAAAATTTTTTTATTTATTTATTTTTTTTTTTTTTTTTTTTTCAAAAGTACATTGTTGTAATTTGTAACAGTTTTTTTACAAATTATAAAACAAATGTGCTCCTGTTTTAAAAGTTACAACAAAAACAATTCCCTGAAAAATTAAAAAAAAATTGAAAACAGTTAAAAAAAATTAAAACAATTAAAAAAAAATTTGTTTAATCAAAAAACAATTTTTAAAGTGTAACAAAAAAAATTATTATTTTTTGTTTTTTCTAAAAGTACATTACAACAAAAACAAGTCTTCAAAAAATTAGAAAAAATGTGGACCTGTTTCAAAAGTTACAACGAAAACCCTGAAAAATTAAAAAAAAAATTTAAAACAGTTAAAGAAAAATTAAAAACAAAAATTTTAGAAAATTAAAAAACAATTTTTAAAGTGTAACAAAAAAAATTATTATTATCTATTATTTTTTGTTTTTTCAAAAAGTACATTACAACAAAAACAAGTCTTCAAAAAATTAGAAAACGAATGTGGTCCTGTTTCATAAGCTACAACACAAACCATTCCCTGAAAAATTAAAAAAAAAAAATGAAACCAGTTAGAAAAAAAATTAAAAACAATTTTTAAAGTTTAAGAAGAAAAATGTTTTTTTTTTTTTAATTCAAAATGCAGATTTTTTGCTACAAAAAAATATAAAAATGTAAAACAATACCTAAAATGTTCAAAGTTGAATGAATTTCAAAGTTATGAAAATTTGTTTCAAAAATTTATGCAAAAGCAAAATAAGTTGATTGATTAGTCATCCGTTTAATGGTGAAAGGAGTGACCACGACTGTGGCAATTTTTCAAAAATTGTAACAAAACCAATTCGCAAAAAATTATAAAAATTTGTTTTTTTTTTTTTTCAAAAAGTACATTACAACGAAAACAATACCTTAAAAAATTAGAAGAAAAAAATTTTAACAAAAAACAACCTAATTTTTCCCGAACAATTTTTTTTTTCATCAAAAAGTTTATTTATGCTACAAAAAACAAAAAATACAAAATGTAAGAATGTAAAAAAGAAAAACTTTACCAAATGCTCAACTTGAATAAATCTCAGAATTATCAACATTTTTTCTCAAAATGTTTTCATTTCCCTTCTTATTATACTCAAATGTACAAATAAACCAATTTTTAGAAAAATAGATGGCAATGCCCAAAACCACTTGAATCACTTGACATGGAATCGCTCATACGTATATTTAAATTAAACTAAATTAGCCTCGAAAATAGAAAAAAAAATCTCAAAAATCTCTCTCTGTGATACAAAACACAGAAATAAATCCTTTGCATGCCATCAAATATACCAAATTCTAACCCATTTTGAACAACTGGCGCATTTCGCCTTAATTGCGGAAACAACGCAGCTGCATTTACAACAAAAGCTCAATAACACACACACACGGCGCGCTTGGTACTCGTATAATTTCTTTTCGCACATTGGCTGCCATTTCTCGATTTCGATTGCATGCGCGAGTATGCATGTGTGTATGTGGTAGATACACCTGGGAACTTTGGGAACTTTTATGCAGCACAGAATAAAAGGAAATAGAAAGAAAAGCGTAAATATTTGCTTAAGCGAATTAATGCGAACACTCTTGTTGCAAGCAAATTATTGGACCCATCAAAATTGAGAAGCGTAAAAACCGATTGCCGGTCGGGCGAAGGTTTGAGCTGCAAGCACACATACACACACACACACTTGCACGGATATGTATGTTTCTGCATGTGTGCAAATGCCTATTTAAATACGTGCATATATATGTATGTATGTATGTATGTGTATGTATGTATGCGTGTATTGCATAGGCAACCCATTTTCCTAGTAAGTCAATAACCTTTTTTACTCTGCATGTTTACGCTCTGAAAAGTGAGAAAAAAGAAACGGATTTCTATTGTGCTCGGTGGGCGAAAAAATGTGCATTTGTGTGTGTGGGAATGTGCAGAAGACGCATGCAGAGGAAAAGTTGCGCCACAGCGGCGACGGTCGGCGGCCGATTGCCAACTAATGTTTTCATTTATATATGTACTTAAGTGTGTGAGTGTCTGCATATTTGTATGTATGTATACAGTGTATATAATGAACATTTATTTAATGATAAAGCAGAGAAGTAGAAGCAAAAATAAATCTTCGGTAAAACGGGTAAGACAAAGATGAAATAAAAAAGGTATTAAAAACAAAAAAAAAAATCAAAAATATTTTAACACAAGTCAATAAATAATGTGAAGAAAGAAAAATGTAAACAAGCAAATTATATAAAAATATACTAAAATAAATAATTACACTGTGTGGTTAATCAAAAGTGGCGAAAGAGTGGAGAAAAAGACACGTTTAAGGGGTTATACGAGGTCAGGCTGATAAGTATTTTAAATGACAAAGAAAAGAATTCGTTTTGGAAAATTGGATGAATAACCTAATCATTTGGTAAAATTTTATTTTGTAACGCAGCACAAAACAATTACTTCAAATATGCTTCAATTTTTTTAATGCCACGCGAAAAATATTTTTCTTCTTCATCTTCATCTTCATTTTGCTCAAAATCTCTTACACCAAACCATTTTTCAGGCTTAGAAACATAGTAGGTGAAGCAAATAGGCAGATCTGCACATTTTCTGCTAGATATCTTTGGTCAGCTCGCATTTTAATTCCACTAACAAAAATAAAGTCAAAAGATGTTAAAGCGGACACTCACCGTTAGTAGGCTTTTCTTGTCCGTTCAAGAGAGGTATCCATTCAAAAGAGAGTAACTTTTTCCGATGCATAAAATTTAGTATAGAAAAAAAAATGTACGCTCAAATGCGAATTGTTCGGCTAATAGATGCAGCCGTTCGGAGAAGGTAGGTGGCGCAAAATTAATCATCCCTTTTGTTTTTTTTTTTGTGAATAACTTTTTTACTAAATAAAAAATTAAATAAATAGAACAAATTTTGAGTGATTAAAAAATGTTTTTGAGCTTTTCGCACTCCATTGCCTCTTTGTTTCTAAATCGTGGAATGAAAAAAATGTATCAATGTATTTAAAGTACAGACAATTTATTGTAGATTAATAGTTTTGTAAATAAATATCTATCTAATTTTCTCGGCACACGAGTTTTATAGTCATGATCATTTAAATGACATAAAATGATTGAAAATAGTTTTGTAAGATTTTTGTGAAAAATAAATGAATCTAATTTAATCTACAGCAGCTGTCCTGTTCACAAGTGTCAAATATGATTTGTTTGGAAAAATTACAAACCTTTCGATAGGGTTTTTATTTTTGCGCCACCTTGTATATACACAGCTGTCTGGTGAAATCTACAACTTTTAATTATCTCTTTAACGGCTATACTTAAATATTATTATAATTTTGTAATTATAAGTCCCGAAAAATGTGATTTCAATATTTCGAAAATTTTTTAATTTTTTTTAGTACTTTCTTTAGGTCTAAATTCTGATTTATAATGCTTTTATTAGAATTCTCAAAGCGGAAAGTTCGAAAATCTCAAAATTCTAACCTCAGAACACAGAACTCAGCTCAAATGACTTTAAACCTTAAGTATTGAAAATATTGCAAAAAAAAAAAAATAAAAATAGATGTGCGATTTGCAGTAGCACTCTTTCTTTCAAAATCAAATAAAACATCCAAAGAGAATTCGCATGTCTCCCTTCCCCATGTCTCTGTGTGTAAATCGGGGTTTACACGCTATTAACCTGCTCTGCATATTTCCCCTCAAACCAACTCATCTATCCAACACCCCTATCCCTTTCTCATTGGCTCTGATCAGCTGAAGCAACAAATTTGCTCTCTCTATCAATAGATGATCTCGTCGGCAACATTTGACAAACTCACACCACTCTTTCTACCCAAAGAGCAAACTTTCAATATCGATCTCCTTTTAATGCCGCACAGTGTTATTGAACAATACCTTGTTGTTTATAATAAATACGCACAAATTCACATACCTACATTTGTATACACGTATGAATGTGTTTTCATATATTTTATACATATTTAATGTGTTTAAATTACCTCACGGCTGCATGCCAAGCGCGAGCAGTGGGTAAACAAAGTGAAGAAAGCTTTTTAATTAAAATGAATTCAAGCAGAAAAATGTTCGTAAAAACTACTTCGCAGACTCATGCGAATATTAAAACATAACAACAAAAACAAAAGCTCAAGTACGCGCGCATGATATGGTGCCTGGTGTTATTGTCATCGCCATACTTAACGCGAGAAATGTGTTTACCAAATATATTAGAATTCATTAATACATTTAACAGTAACAAAAGCAGCAATCAATGAAAACGTACAAAAAGCTTAATTTTTTTCGCAAAACAACCCTTTTTAAAATAAACAATACTCAAAAAAGCAGCAGCACAAAGCAATACGTGTGTGTGTGTGTAGATATGTATGAATAATGGAAGATGAATAAACGGTATGAGCCAGCTCGCTTGAGTGGAAATCGAAAATAACCACTGACGTCGGCATCGGTGGCGATTACGAATACAGGCGACTAGGAATTGAAATGTGTTAATAAAAAATAAATAATGGCTCACTCAGAAAAGGCCACAGCATCCAACAAACAATCAGAGCGAGTGACGTGAGTTGTTGCAGCGCAAAGTATGTTGCTAACATTGTCAACATGTTTCGGACGTGTATATACAAATGTTTATAGGCAATGATTAGCAACAACTCAGCAAAGCCAAAGCTACAGCTTTTGTGGCATACTTTTAGGCAGCTAATGCTTGTTTTTCACTATCTGTTAGAAGGTGATTTACATTTTGGGACTTTTAGTTAAGAAACAAAAAAGTAAAGTACAATAAAAGTAAAAAAAAAGGAAAAATAAAGTAAAATAAAAGAAAAAATAAAGTAAAATAAAAGTGCAAAAAGACAGTAAAATAAAAGATAAAAAACTAAACATAAAGTAAAATAAAGGAAAAAAAATAAAAATAAAGTAAAATAGAAGTAGAAAAAAAATTATGTAAAATAAACGTAAAAAAATAAAAAAAAGTAAAATAGAAGCAAAAAAAAAAAATATGTAAAATAAAACTTAAAAAAATAAAAATAAAGTAAAATATAAGTAAAAACAAGTAAAAGAAATAAAAATAAAGTAAAATAGAAGTAAAAAATAAAAAAAAGTAAAATAGAAGTAAAAATCAAAATTAAATTAAATTAAAATGAAAAAGGTACATTGAATCGAATTAATTAAGCTAAATTAAATTAATGTCAACTAAATTAGATAAATAATACAAAATAAAATGAACCAAAATAAAATAAAACATAATTAAATATAGCAAAATAACATCAACTAAATAAAAAAATAAGATAAGCTCAAAAGAAATTTGAGGCCTTACGTTCCACCTAGGAACCACGGAAAAATATAACGGGTGGTTAAATTTCAAGGGCCGATGTTGAATGTTAGCCACACCTAAACGTCAAGTTTTTTTTTTGCATTTCATTTCACATTTTTCAATTTCAGACTAACTCAATTTGAACCATGGAAAGATGCACAACCGAGCAATGCGTTAAAGTTATTTAGGCTTATTATGAAAACGGGCGTTCAAATCAAAATGCATATCGCGCACTTCGTGAAGAAAATCATCTTCAGTGATGAGGCACATTTTCACCTCAGTGGATTCGTCAATAAGCAGAATTGCCGCATTTGGGCGAATAATAATCCAAAAGTGATTGCCGAAAAACCATGGCCGGCGGCATCATTGGGCCGTATTTTTTCCAAAATGAGGCCGGTCAGGCAGTTACTGTGAATAGTGTTCGCTATCGTGAGATGATAACGAACTTTTATGGCCCGAATAGAAAGATATGGATGTGGACGATATGTGGTTTCAACAGAAAATTCGTTACTCCATACTTACAGCTTTCGACGTCAACTCAAGCCCCTCAAGTTCCAAACTGCGTATAAAAAAGGCACTCCATCTCTGAAGACTATTTGTAACTGGTAACAAAGATTTCAGACTGAACAGTTTTCTGTGTAAAACGAAGGAAGAAGGACCTCCAAAATCGTCGAACAAAGAGATAAATGTGGCCCTGGTGAAGCGAAGGCGGAGACCTACGAATGGCACAGGAAATAAGATGGAGTGAATTGGGCTTAAATGCTATGAGAGTACCGCGAATATTGCATTGATTCGCAGTACACAAAGAAATCTGCTCGATGGGTTACGCGAACTTTAAATGAAAGTCAAAAAGAAGCAAGAGGAAATTTTGCTAAATAATTTTGAGAAAACTCGAAAACGAAGAGTCCAGCACATTTAATATGATCGCAACATGAGATGAAGTTTGGTTTTTTTAAGTATGGCCCGGAAATCAAACAGCAGTCCCATCGTATGGAGCCCGAAGCGAGCAAATCCACCTACTTGAATTGTTTATCGGTGTGCGGAAAATCGAAGAAATCAAAAATGTGGATTCTTACTAGATTTTTAGAACAAACCTAATGTTATTACAAAAGAATTATTTATAATAAAAAAAATTATTTTAAATAGCATATCGTTAAGGCGCAGTCACACTTATCGTACCGGTAATCAGCAATTGTTTGAGAATGACTTCACTTGTACTATCGCGACAGGCTGTCATAAATATGCTGCGACACCCAAAAACGAGAGAAAAAAACATATTGACATAACAAACATGCGACGAACTGTAAAACAAGAAAATATTAAAATCCACCGCCCCGCCGCAGGGCGTGAACAAGAACAAGTTGCTCAGCTCAACCCCCCGGATTTGTTAAACTTGGCCGTGCGCTACAGTTTGATTTTCTTTTGTTCTTTCGAATTCTGTGATAGGAAAAACAGGTCACACAGCGCCATGAGAATGACAGTTCAGTTAAAAATAAAGCAGATAAATGTAAACCGTGAATGTTGGGTGGAGGAAAGAGCTTGCGAACATTGAGCATAAAATATGACAAACACAAAAACAAGATTAAACAGATAAAATGTCAAAATGCTGATAGATGGCTTAGATTACTAAAATATAGGCACAGCTAAAAATAAAGTGTAAAAAATTATGAGACTTGCGACATTGAAGAAAGTTTTGAAATAAGTTTAGTGAAGATAGTGGAAAGAAAGAGAGCTAATAAACTCTTACAAATTGTGAATTATGTTAGAAGCCGCTATATAGCACACGAATGATGTATACATATATTGTATGTTATTATATACAAGGTGGCGCAAAATTAATCACCCTATCGGAAGATTTATATTATAAGATTTTGCATTAGACTCAACAGCTGCAGTATACAAACAGACACGCAACGGAGCGGGCAATGGTCAAAATAAATACTGCCATCAATCAAATTATTATTTTTAATTTTTTTTTTTAATTTTTTGTAGTTTTAAAATTTTTTTTATATTTGTTTTTATTTAAAAAAAGCCGCTATATAGTACACGAATTCAATTTTTTAATTTTTATTTTTAATTTTTATTTTTTTTTTAATTTAATATTTTTTTTAATTTAATTTTTTTTTTTTTAATTTTATTTTTTTTTTTTAATTTTATATTTTTTTAAAATTTTTTTTTTCAATTTCAAGGTAAAGGCTACCACAACTAGAGAGGAAATTTAGTCAAAATACGATGAAACGATTAAAAGAATAAAAAATAGACTATCTATCGTTTCACTTTTATGCATTAGTGAAGGCTCAGCGTTTCTCGTATATCTCATAGACAAAAAATTCGGTGGAGCCGATGCTGAAAAGCTGGGTCCATTGGGAGTAGAATATCTCACCAAGGTCTTCAACCTGTCTATGGCCACTCTCATTATTCCTGAGAAGTGGAAATTAGGGAGAGTGGTTCCACTACTGAAGCCTGGAAAACCCGCCAACCAAGGGAAGTCTTATCGTCCGATAACTCTCCTTTCCCCAGTTGTGAAGACTTTGAGGCCTTTCTACTCCCACTCGAAACACCTTTACGAAACACCTGACCCCAGCCTCACACCAGCATGGTTTCCGAAAAGTGCATAGCACCACCACGGCACTCACCGTCACCCAGGTAAACCGCGGACTCAACCAAAGTCGCCCCTGCGAGAGGACTGTCCTAGTAGCGTTGGATCTAAAAAAAGCTTTCGATACAGTCAGCCACGCCACGCTACTAGATGAGATTTTACAGTGGACACTCCCGCCAGGGCTGAAGAGGTGGACCGCGAACTACCTGAGTGGTCGTTATTCGTCGGTGATATTTCGATACCAAAGATGTAAACAGAGGAAAATAAAGCAAGGAGTACCGCAGGTTGG
Source organism: Anastrepha obliqua (assembly GCF_027943255.1). Classification (NCBI taxonomy): domain Eukaryota; kingdom Metazoa; phylum Arthropoda; class Insecta; order Diptera; family Tephritidae; genus Anastrepha; species Anastrepha obliqua. The sequence goes on along the minus strand of NC_072896.1, from coordinate 119,975,548 downwards.
TGTCCTTTCACCCTTGCTTTTCAATTTCTATATTTCGAAACTCCCCCCGCCACCAGAAGGAGTCTCCCTGATCCCATACGCCGACGACTGCACGGTAATGGCGTCGGACAATGACATTGATGGCCTATGCACCAAGGTACACGACTACCTCGCCAGCCTTTCTCGCTTCTTCACTGCGAGGAATTTACAACTCTCCACCACTAAATCCACGGCGACCCTGGATTTCACCACCTGGACAAAGGAGGTCAAGCTACAACTCGAGGAGAAAGTCGACGATACACAAATTCCGACGGTTAACAAAACCAAAAATATTGGAAATTACCTTTGACAGCTTGCTCTAATTCTCAGCGCATACAACCGCTATTGCAACTAAAGTACAGAATCGCAACAAAGTTCTCAAGTCGCTTGCCGGCAGCACTTGGGGCAAAGACAAGGAAATGTTGCTGTCGACTTTTAAAGCAATAGGCCAACCGGTTCTAAACTATGCTGCGCCTGTCTGGTCGCCTGGAACCAGTGATTCGCAGTGGGCGAAGCTTCAGACCTGCCAAAACACTGCATTAAGGACCGCGACATGATGTCTTCTGATGTCACCGATACAACACCTACACAATGAGGTGCCTGTTAAGAAGGATAACAAATTGCTCAGTAAGCAGTTTCTGCTAGCGTGTTACCGCAGGCCTCACCCATGCAGACACCTGCTTGAGCCTGACAAACACCTTCCAGGCACATCAGGAGGCATTTCCTCAACTACGCGGACGAGATCCTATACAAAACAGACAGACAGCTACTAGATGGGACAGTGTACAGACAGGCCATAAACGACATTCATCGGGAGACTCTCACCACCTTCTTAAGCTCCCGACCCCCGAATGCCGTTATCGGAGTCAAACCACCACCAATTGCAGACGAAGAGCTCCAACTTCGCCGAGAGTCCCGCGTAACCTTGGCACAATTACGTTCTGGATACTGTAGCAGGCTAAACTTCTACTTATCCAGAATCAACCCCGACATACTAAACATATGTCCAGCATGTGAAGGCACCCCGCACGACACTAAACACCTTTCCACATGCCCCATTAAACCCACTCATCCAACACCCCTCTCCCTCTGGACCCAACCCGTCGAAACAGCTAGTTTCCTGGGCCTGCCGTTAGATGAGCTAGACGAAGACGACCGGTGATTACGCCACACTGACAGGCCAAAGGTACTGCTACAAAAACAACAACATCGGTGGAGCCAAGTTGCGCCATTCTGTCAAAAACCCTTTGGCGAATTAAGATAGCACAAAACGCCATTGGGTCTCACATATAACTTTAAACAGACACTGACCGACAATATATCAGGAATAGCGTAATCTTGACAGCGAATAGCCCAACCAATTTGTTAAATGGAATTTTTCCAGAGATTAGCTGGGAAACTATGCGCATAAATGTTTGTATCTAATCGCATGTTAGTGTAAGTATGTAAATGCATTCAATTGGCTGGGCATATGGCAGTCAGCAGCAGAAACTATAGCAGCCCAAGATACACTTGAGTTGTTTTTGAAAAAAGAGAAATTAAAAGAAATAAGAATTATAAAAAAAAATACTAAACAAAAAGAAATAAGAATTATAAAAAAATTCATTTAAATAGAAGATTATACAATTTAATAGCGCTCTTCAACTTTGAGCAAGTTTTTCCTTTCATTCCATTTTCCTGTTTGTTTCACAAAGCCAATGTGCTGCTTATCGCAGCAGCAACATGTTGTTATTGTGCGAAAGACATTAAAAAATCCAAAAAAGCAAACACTACAATAAAAGTATAAATAGAAATTAATGTATGTATACCATAAAAAAGATTTGTAAAAAATCAGCAATCTCTACTTGAGGCAATAGCAAATAACGCGAAAAAACAAACAAAACCAGCATTGCCACCAGCGGCAGAAATTATTGTTACGTTCGAGCGCATTTTAACGCGAGTGCGCGAATAGTAAGAAAAAAATTCCAATCACTTGTAAATGCAAGTAAAAAATTATTGTATATTGTAAATGCAACTACAAGCACCATTTAATGCACTGGCAGAGCAATTAATGCACAACTAATGACTGGTTATCGTGCAGTTGGTGCTGGTGTTTGAAAGTTGGCAATTCGAACGGTACATGTAAGTCAATAACAGATGTTTATAGTTACACACGTATCTACATACGAGTACATACATATTTAGTCTTCGGGGACTATCGGTGATGCGCTTTTGTGGGAGTGCATATTACCAGCTGCGCGCTTATGGACATTTAGCAAGTATTCCCGAAAAAATAGAAACATTTAAACAACCCAACAGTATTTACTCTAACAGGTAAGGGGTTACCATAAAATCTATAAAGTGCCAAAATTTTTGATCTAAAGTAGCAATTGTATGTAGAACTTTTAAAAGAGTTAGCTAAGCGGTACCTCACGATCGTTGGCTGGGTCTCTTCACACAGAGCTATTCCAAGATTTCGTATTGCGGTTTAGCTGGCAAGGGAGAGCACTGATCTTAAATCAATCAACTCAAACAAGCTTTCGATCAGGCCGGTCTACATCGCGCTCGCCAACAGTAGATGGGCCATGGAACCCTCTTGTGAAGTAACTAAATAGGACTGGCCTAGAAAAATGAACACAGAACTACGCCCTAGGCATATGTTCTATGCCAGTGGTCGATCGCGAGCTACCGGTAGCTCGCAAAGGCAATTCTGGTAGCTCGCGCTGCTCACGTTGCAAAAAATCCAAAAATCTGAAAATCATACCAGTATTAGCAAATTTCAGAAACTTTCATAATAAATAGATAAACAGCGGCAACACTGCGGTAAGCGATTTCGCGCCGACAAACTCGACGCGAAGTCGCGTCTCCGTTCTAGGATCGGCACGATTAGCGTGTTTGAGAATTTTTTGGCTTTATATATACGCAATGCACGTCGACATTGCGCTCAGTTTAATACTGAACGGCATTATCAACGTTCTGCGTGCAGCGGTTGGGTTAGAGTTCGAAACATTATGGCAAGCAGTAGTAAGAAGGCGAAGACATACCATTTCCATTCGGAATGGGAAGAACAATACTTCTTCACAGAAGTTAAAGGCAAAAGTATTTGTTTGTTATGTAATACATCTGTGTCAGTTCCTAAAAAAGAAATATTGAGAGGCATCATAAAACTGTACATTCGATTTTTGAGAAGGCATCTATGCAACTTTCTGCTGATACAGTGATGAGGCGAGTAGAAGTAATGAGCAATGATATTTTTTTACAGTTAAGAAGTGACTTAGATAACTGTATTTATTTTTCACTACAACTGGATGAATCAACAGATGTAGTTGACACCTCACAGATGGCCATATTTGTCAGGATGGCTTTTAGTGATTTTACAATTAAAGAAGATCTTTTGAAGTTTATTCCACTCAAAGGACATACTACTGGGCTAGAGCTGTTTTCTCATTTAAAATATCTCATCTCTTCTGAGAAAATTCCAATATCAAAAATGGTAGGCCTGACAACTGACGGTGCTCCAGCTATGGTGGGTTGTGATAAGGGGCTCGTGGCGCTATGTCATAAAGATGAAAGTTTTCCACAATTTCTTAGTTACCACTGTATTATACATCAGCAAGCATTATGTGGAAATTTTCTAAACTTGAACAACGTTAAGAAACTGGTGGTGAAAATTGTGAACAAGATTAGAGCTCAAGCGTTACAAAGAAGATTATTTAAAACCTTGGTTGATGAAATTGACTGTCAATACGGAGAGCTACTTCTTCACCCTGAAGTGCGATGGTTAAGGGGGGGGGTAAGGGATAAACGCTAAAAAAAAAACACTTTTTTCATGAATTTATTGTAGCGAAACGGTTCAAGTCAGTTTATTAAAAGTTGTTGCATATTATAAAGTAACACTTCAAGAATATTTGATAAAATTTTCATGTAAAAATATTGCAAAATGAGCGAATGAGAGCACATTTACGTAGACGTCTTTTCAAAAATACATTTTGCAGTAGTCAGCATATCTCAGCGTAGGATCATCTGAAATCAAAAAAATCGAATAATTTAGTTAAAGTATGAGTTAAACTTCCCCCCAACGTTTATTTTGACGATTTATTTTCATTTTCAGCCATTTGGTAGTCGTTTGAAGTAAAAAGTGATTTTTGACGAAAAAATGCCGCCATTTTGTAGGTGTAAAACCACCTTAATATAAAAAAAAATGGCGAAAAAAAACGTTGGGGGGAGGTTTTTTATATGTAAAATATGTGTGCAAAATTTCAAAAGGATCGGTTGAGTACTTTTCAAATGCCAATGACTACGCACTTAAAAAAAAAAGGTTCGAGAAAACCGCGTTTAAAGTTTGTAACGGACTACGCGCGCAACTGCTGCGTCTCGGCAGATGTTTGAGGCGGCTCGGCTTTATGCTCTATAACTTAAAAAGTTTTGCTCGGATTGACTTAAAATTTTAACACGGTATTTTTGAAATGTTTTACTACAATAACATGCAAGAAAAAAAATCGATTTTTATCCCTTCGAAATGGAACTGATTGCTTTTCAAAGTGACTTGACTTTAAAATCTTTAGGTTCAAATACAAAATGTATATGGACTTTAGTAAGTAAAGATAAGTATTCAGTTTTATGTCGTGTTGCGTTGAAAGTGAAAGCGTTATTCAGTTCAACTTATTTGTGTGAATCTTCTTTTTCCAATATGAAATTTATTAAAAATAAATACCGCAATCGGCTTACAGATATACATTTGGATAACTGTATTCGAATGACTGTATCAAATTATACTGCAAATATTAAAAAAAATATCGATGAGTCAGAATGTCAACCTTCTCATTAAATATGCTCTTTTTATCTGCCCATATTTTATTTATATAATAATGTACTATTACTGTTTTGTTGTTTTTTTAAGTCGCTTGTGATTTGCCATTAGGACTGCAAAAAATTTTGTTACGATTGATAGGTGTGAACATGGATGTTGTTATGCATAAGTATAAGCACTATAAGTCATAAGTTTATTATATATAGAACGTATATTAGTAAAATAAATACATGTATTGTATGTCGAATATAACTGTGTATTATTTAATTTACGTTGGCTTGTGCAAGTAGCTCGCTGTTTATTTCAAAATCTTGAAAGTAGCTCAACACATTGAAAAGGTTGGCGACCACTGTTCTATGCTATACATTTTCATTGACCTAGAGTTGAAAAATCTGTACGTCTTCTTAATACGAGTACTTGCATACTTGAAGTGTCTTCCAATCGGATGTATTCGCAATGGGGAAAGCCTGTAGGCTACTAATCGCAGACTTCTCTTTTAAGGGCAACATCGCTATTCTTTAGGGTACCCAAATTGCAATCCAGACTCGGCCACAACAACCACTAAACTACATAGTGGAACTAAGCAGGAATAGCCTTACCACTTTGAGCGAAAACCAATCTAGGTCCCGGGACAACGGAACATCGAAGGAAACAAATGAACAGACGAACTGGCAAAAGGGGAATCTGTCATGGGTAACATTTTTGCAGAATCAGTATTCACACCACTAGGTGTAATCTAGAAAGCAATCTCCTGAAATTACCTACAAATCGCGGATTGTAGATGGAGGGAGCATACAACATGCAAAGTCAGCAGAAAGTTATGACCCACCTACAACCACAAACAAACGTCAGTATGGATAAATATGAGACGAAGAGATGTCTGTAGACTCACGGCACTGCTAACTGGCTTCTGGCACATGGGTGAGGAAACAGCCAAAATGGGTATCCCTCACAACTTATACTGTCCTAGTTGTAATCAACCAAAGAAAATGGAAACTATCATCCACTTCATCTGTGAATGCCGTGCACTAAGGAATGCGGAGTTGTTAACCCTTGGCAAACCGCTTTTTGAGAACCTCGAGGAACTGTAAGAAGAGCTATTATAGACCTATAGGAAAGACCCGTATAACTTGGTAGCGGGGTTGTGGCAACAAAATGGTGCGGAACCGCTAATTGGATGATTTGGTGAATCGATACTCAAACTAACCAACATGCTAGACCTACGAACAGGCCGCACACTGCCTAATAGCAACACACGCGAAGCGTATCAAATGACTTCTGTTATAGCTGCAGGAACGAAAACGAGATGGAGAGCTTTGAGCATCTCTGCCATTGTCCTGCTCTTGTCAGAACACGACATGTCTTTGAATGTCTGGCTGGATCTGTAACTATCGACAATACTTCATCGTTTATCAGAAAGACGAAGAGGCTAGAGGGGGAGACTTCAGCCTAATCTGAACATTTTAGAAATTAAACAGATATCTAATGTCATTCTCGCAATGATCTTAAACCTTTGAAGCTCTTTTTCTTAGTTTTCAATCTACACCTAAATTTACAATACTTTTAAATTCCTAATTTTTCGGGTATACACATTTCAATGTTTGCAACTGTATTGCTCTTATGCAAATTTATGGCGCATCTATTTAATTGTTTTTTTTTTTTTTTGCTATATTTGGGCATCATATTTGCCTAGCGTTAACAAGCAGCTGGGAATATTCGTAACCGGGTGTAATAAATGCACTTTATTGGCACTAAATGAGATATGTATTATATGTGATTTTTTCCTATGCATTTCTTTGGTGCTACTGTTTGTATAGCTTATGGGATATAAAAGAGAAGTAAAAGTTTATTTTTGAATTGAATTTTTGGCTCTTCTATGCGACATGGGAAATTTTACAATTTAATGTGGAATTAATTTGATTATATGTCCATTTTTATGACACGTAACTGAAAGTGAAATAGATGCATGCTGGCTACATAAAATGGATGAATGGAAAAGTTCATACGTAGCGATGCAGCACTGCTGAAGTGCTTCTTTTAAAATTGGTCATATTTTTTTTAAATTCAGTTGTCCACTGCATTTATAGTAAATTAAACAAAAAAATGTCGGTGGAAATTCCGTTTAGCTTAGCACAAACTCGTACAATCTTTCTCTTTCGTATTATATTCATGTATGTGTATCTGAGATGCAGCATTCAAAATTTAAATGTACTCTTTGAAGATCACAATCTCTGATTACATTATGAACTTATGGACTAAGGTTTTTTTTTTTTTGGAGTTTTCAATTACCTGCATATGAAAGTCCATTGTATCTGTTCGCAGTTGGTCTTGGTCCTTATTTTCAACTGTTCCCAGTCAGTATTTTAACCGTTCTAAGATATTTTTTAATCTCTTCCCAGTTGTATTTTGCACTTTTGAATTATGTTTAACCTACATTCATCATTCACATAATTATGTCTATTTTTCAACTATACCCAGTCAGTATTTTGACTGTTCTCAGATATATTTTAATCTGTTCCCAGTTAGTTTTAGCACTTTTTATAGATGTTTACGCTATATTCAGCACTTAAATCGTTCTGGGATTTTTTTAAACTGTTCACAGCCACTATTTTTACTGTTTTCAAATATTTTTCATAGGTTCGCAGTTGGTGGAAACACTTTTTATAAACGTTTACCCTAAATTCATCATTTAAAAAATTGAGTTTATGTTTCAACTATTCCAAGTCAGTTTTTTTGCTGCTCTCTGATGTTTTTTAGCTATTCCCAACAAATTCGGCACTTTTCATAAATGTTCGCTTTATACTCATTACTTAAATAAATTAAATAAAGTAATTTTTCAGTGAGTAGTTTAACTGTTCTCAGATATTTTTTAATCTGTTCCCAGTTGATTTTGGCACATTTTATAAATATTTATCCTACATTCATTACTTAAATAGTTGTAGTTATTTTCAACTGTTCCCAGTCAATATGCTAACTATTTACTTTCAGATATTTCTTAATCGGCACCTTAAGATATTTTTTAGCTATTCCCAATAAATTTGTTACTTTTTATAAATTTTACCTTACATTCATGACTTAAATCGTTTTAGTGATTTTTTAGCTGTGCCCAGGTATTTTTTGAACTGTTCCCAGTTGGTTTTCGCAGTTTTTATAAATCTTTATGCTACATTAGTCAGTTAAATAATTATATTTATTTTTTAACTATTCCTAGTCAGTATCTTAACTGTTCTCAGATATATTTAATTAATTCCCAATAACGTAGGCACTTTTTATGAACGTGTGCCATACATCCCCCACTTAAAAATTGATAGGATTTTTTAACTATTTCCAGTCAGCATTTTTACTGTTCTCACATATTTTGTAGCTATGCTCAATAAATTTGACTCTTTTCATATGTGTATACACTACATTCATCACCTTAATAGCTCTAGGATTATTTTAAACTGTTCCCGGTCAGTATGTTTACTGTCTCTTTAACATGTTTCCAGCTGGTTCTGACACCTTTTACAAATGTTTACCCTACATTCGTCGTTTATATAGTTTTAGCTATTTTCTAACTGTTCCCAGCCAGTATGTCAACTGTTCTCTGATAATTTTTAATCTTTTCCCAGTTAGTTTTGACACGGTTCTATTTATTTTCCCACTGCTCTCAGTTTCAAGGCTGTTATTATTTTATATTTTCTGTTCCTAACAGTTTTTGAACCCAAGACTATCGCATGGTATCCTATGCACTTCCCATTTTTTCATTTGATGGCTGCCTGTTATAAGATATATTTTTACTCGTTTAACAAATTTTGGCTTTTTAGTACAAGAATTTATATGTAAAATCTCTGAAGGCGAGACGAATTTTAACTCATACTGTTCACTGTTCTACATTAGAAGAGATTCTGGTTTAGCAAAAATGTGACTCTTGCCAGTAACGCAAGCACTACAAGATTGCTCTGTAAACGGTTCTTCAAGGAAGCAAATATAGAGTTTCTTTTAAAAATTTTGGTTCAACATTTGAAACAGCCTTCTGCAAATTCGTAATTCCTTTTTCAAGAAGCAATAAAGCAGTAAAATTAAAGAACAACAAACTAACATAGAACTCGAGTGGGAACAGATAACAAAAATAATTAAGGTCACCCGCCAAGGCTGCAAGAACTATTTTTAAAATTACTGTAATTCAGCACTGCAGAGTGGAATAAGTCAAAAGCGATTTTTTTGAAGTTTACAGTAAATTTTATGTAACAAACAAGTTTCCCCAAATCGTTAAATGATAAAGTTGTTTACACAATCGTACTTACAAGTGCACATCTGTAAATAATTAATTTACGGCCCAGACCCTTCCAAATAAAAACAAAAAAATAAAATGTTTTAAATAAATAACCCGTAATCAATTACGATTAAATACACGCACGGCGAGTAAAAAACAACCAACAAAAAAGCAAAAACAAAAACAAATAAACCAAACAAAATCCAAATAATGGCTCTAAGGTGCTGAGAAAAGAGCAGCCGCAACTTGAAGGCAATAAACTGAAAATTCAATAAATTTATATAAATATTTTCGATTATCTCCGGTACTAACTGAGGGACTCCTATAAAGCGTTGTATACAGTTATTTACAGTGACGAGCAACAATCAACTAACTGTAAGGAATTAAAGTCGCGGGGAAATAGTGGAATATTCTGAAACAGGTTCTACTAAAATATTTCAAACTTTTTTGTGCACATTTAGGGTCGCTAAGGCTGATAATATACATCTGTGTTCACAATAATAGCAGTGCGACGTAGTTTATTGCAAAGTTTTAAATAATTATTTATTTTTTATATTTTTTTTTGCAAAAATATAGTTTATACTGCAATAAAAATGAAGAAAAAAAATTAAATTATTTGTAGTAGATATAAAGGGTGGTTGAATTTCAAGGGCCGATGTTGAATGTTAGCCACACCTAAACGTCAAGTTTTTTTTTTTGCATTTGATTTCACATTTTTCAATTTCAGACTAACTCAATTTGAACCATGGAAAGATGCACAACCGAGCAATGCGTTAAAGTTATTTAGGCTTATTATGAAAACGGGCGTTCAAATCAAAATGCATATCGCGCACTTCGTGAAGAAAATCATCTTCAGTGATGAGGCACATTTTCACCTCAGTGGATTCGTCAATAAGCAGAATTGCCGCATTTGGGCGAATAATAATCCAAAAGTGATTGCCGAAAAACCATGGCCGGCGGCATCATTGGGCCGTATTTTTTCCAAAATGAGGCCGGTCAGGCAGTTACTGTGAATAGTGTTCGCTATCGTGAGATGATAACGAACTTTTTATGGCCCGAATTGGAAGATATGGATGTGGACGATATGTGGTTTCAACAGGACGCTGCGACTTGTCACAAACCTAACGAAACAATGGCTCTTTTGCGTGAAAAATTTAATGGCCGAATAATCTCACGTCGCGGCGGTGTCAATTGGCCGCCAAGATCATGTGATTTGACACCGTTAGACTTCTTTCTTTGGGATCATTTGAAAGAAAAGGTGTACGTCGATAAGCCAGCATTAATTCAAGAGCTAAAGGATGAGACAATTCGGCACATTAACGGCATAGAACCTCAATTATGCCTCACCGTCATCGAAAATTTGGACCATCGGATGGAGGTGTGCCGCCGAGGCCGAGGCGGCCATTTGACCGATATTTTGTTCCATGCGTAATTGAGCCATACCAATATTATCATAATAAAGAGAAATGACAATAATTTCCTAAAAAAATTGTATTTTATTCAAAATCAACCCCGGCCCTTGAAACTTAACCACCCTTTATAAAAACAAATTTCGACAAAATTTTAATTTTAACTTCGATTTTTTAGAACAATACTGGCTATGCAGTTTTGTAGTCCCATCAATTATGGTAAAACATTTCGTCAGTTTAAAGTTAAATTCGCGTTGATTTTTGATTTTTTTTGTTGGCGGTATTGTATTTATTAGGTTTTTCTTCCATACAAAAAAATTGAAGCATAAATTTAGTATGGAAGAAGAAGAAGCGTGGCTGAGCGAAAAACTTTTTTCAAAACTCAACAGTATTTTGTAGTCAATCTAAATTTGCACTTTGCTAGACTAAAATTAATTTTGCTATAAAACCGCATACGCAGAAAAGAAATCTAGAAATTCTGGTAAAAAGTTGAAAGTTTTGATGAAATTTCGGAAAATGTTTAAAAATTGGAAAATTCGCGTTATATGATTTTTGTTGTAGTATCAACTATTTTTTTATTTATTATTATTTTTTTATTTTTTTTTTTTCATTCATTTATTTACTTATTTATATAAAACTTATGGTGTGTTTCTAATTTGTGAGTATGAGAAGAAATCGTAGACGTAGGAATTAATGGTAGTTAGGGTAAATAAATAGTATAAAATGGCTGACTGAAAGCCATCACATAGACCTATTGATCCTTAGTGTTACCAGATGGAGCTAGACCCTTACGTTTCTTTGTAGTAGACATCTTGTAATACGTCTGCGTCTTTTGCGAATCTAAGTAAACTTTGGAGCTCTATCCCCGAGAGGTTTTCTAACTTCGCATATTTTAAAGCTCCTAAGCATTTCAATCTGGTTCTAGCTAATGCAGGACAGGAACATAGAAGGTGTTCTAGCGTTTCCCTCTCTTCTAGTTCATTGCAAAATCTGCAGCTATCGTTGTTTGTAATTCCTATCCTGTATGCGTGCGCCGCTTGCAAATTGTGGCCTGTCAGCATGCCTACGATAGTCCTGCTTTCTTTTCTAGACAGAGCTAATCCGAATCGGACGTATTTATCTGCATTCTGTGTGCACATGATTTTCGCGGTTCTGCAAGTGACTAGATTATTTCACCTCCTGTCTGTCCGTATTTTCGTGTCCGCAGCGATGTCTTTGTATACCGTATTTAAAGGTTTCAGTATGTCGTTTTCTTGTTCGAATTGTCTGTAAACAGCACTTTTGGCAATCTCATCTACAATTTCGTTTCCTGCAATGCCCTTATGTCCGGGTACCCAATAGATATGCAACGCTCTGTCTGCGGCTAACCTGTATATGGCTTCCCTGCTTCTTAGAACATTTTTAGATGATTTGATTTTAATACAATAACTTTTTTGAAAAACATTCGATTGACAAAATATAACACACTTTATACAAGGCGGCACAAAATCATCCAATTTTGATTTTAAATAATTTTTTTACAAAATAAAAAAAAATGGTTTTGAGTGAAGGAAATCTCTATATTGACCCTAATACGCTCCATTGCTTGCCAGTTTGTATGCTGCAGCTGTCTAGTTGGCAGACATTAATAGAAATGTTCCATGCTTCAATATTGCCTTCCGTCACTGTACCTATGCACTCAAAGCGATTTGCTTTGGATAAATATTTTTCATATTTATTAGAAAAAGTGTGGAAAATTTCCAATAAAATCGCTAGCGCTACTCGCGTATGTACATATTTATTTATACTTGTATGTATGCACGAGTATATTTAACTATTTACGAGTAGAATATTCAGTTGCGGCAAAAGCACGTGCGCTCTCACTGGGGATATTCACTTAACTTACTTCAGAGGGCAACCGCATAGCGCAACATCTGCTGATCGCAGCGCATTTTATTTATTATGAAGGAGTGTATTTTTCGCTTCTATTATGAATAATAAATATGATGTGAAATTGCCTAGTACTAATAAGCATTTTTTTTGTTTTTTTTTTTTAAGAAATTAAAATTTTCTTAAAAATGCGATAAATGAACGCGCATAACTCACGGGAGTCGCTACGCTTTAGGAAAATTAAAATGTGCAGTTTACTGGCGCCTTTCAATGCACTCCTGATTAAAGCGCAAAAAACACAAATAAGAATATAAAAATTACAAAGAAATAATTGGTTCATACAAAAACCGGCGATCGTGCAGATAAATGCGGTCTATTTTGCATATGCAAGAAATATCTGGAAGAATTTGAAAACCCGCTGGGTGCAGGCACAGTTTTGCATATGTACACATTTTTTTTCTCTTTTTAGTTTGCTTTAATTTGTTTTTTTTTTTTTTTTGCTTTATCTGCAATTGAGATAATCGCAAAATTGCAAATATTTTTAAATGGATATCTACTGTGAAGAATTTAATAAAGCAAAATAAAGAAAAAATTACAAAAATTTATTAAATATAAAAGTGTGTGTATGTCTGCATGCATAAAAAGTAGAAAAAAATTAAATGTCAAAATACCAGAATAATTTAAATGAGCGCAAGAAAATCGACGTCTTTTTGGCAGTATGACAAAAATGTTCAACTTCGTGTGATATTAAGTTTTTTTTTAATTTATATCATTTAATGTAATAATTAATGTGAGTAATTCTTTTCCATGAGCATTTACAAGTATGTATGTATATTGTTTTAATAAATTCTTAACGTGAATTGTCGCTTGGGTGGGTTTTACGTTGTCGTAACATCAATTTGCTTTTGGTGGCTTGCCAAAGGTTACTCATTTCAAGATTTGTTTATCTCGATTTTAATTTCATGTTTTATATTCTTTTTTTTGATTCATGAAAATTCCTGTGCAGCAGTGAATGGGCGAATGACAAGCACTCATCTTGCTCGTGTGAAAACCGCATCGATTCACTGGAAATTCCTTTCTTAGTGAAAACAAATGTGAAAGAAATTGACAATTTTTAAGGCCACTTGCGAAAGAATTTTTTGTATACAAACAGTGGCGGTCGAAATAATAGAAGTGTGATGTGTTGCAAAGTTTTCAATACTTATTTGTATTAAAAAAAAAATATATGGGACATTCTTTCTCAACGGGAGACCCCTATCTGTCCAAAAATGTTTTTGACCTAGAGAGTTCTAATAGGGCTTAAAATTTAGCTTTTTTTATCTACTTTTCAATACAGAGTGGCCAAAAACGAAATTCAAGATGGCTCATTTAATAGGGCTAAAAATGTAATCAAAATTCATTAAATTCATTCTAATAACCTATACCAAAAAAATTCATTTCAACGGAAAGAGTTGTACGAGGTCTCAAAATTTAGCTAATAAAGTTTACTTTAAAATACAAAATGAAAAATTTTAAAATCCAAGATGGCGGCCACAACATGGCGGCTAATTTTTTAAAACTACTCAAATCCACTTAAACCCCTGAGTAACGAGTTTCATGCGAATTCATGAGTTTTTTCAAAAATCCGTCTGCCATATTGGATCCGCCATTTTGAAATTTGGAAACCTAACACTAGATTTGTAATCAGCGACCCAAAAAACCCCCGAGTAATATTATACATTTTAAGTGGATTTGAGTAGTTTTAAAAAATTAGCCGCCATGTTGTGGCCGCCATTTTGGATTTTAAAATTTTTCACTTTGTATTTTAAAGTAAACTTTATTAGCTAAATTTTGAGACCTCGTACAACTCTTTCCGTTGAAATGAATTTTTTTGGTATAGGTTATTAGAATGAATTTAATGAATTTTGATTACATTTTTAGCCATATTAAATGAGCCATCTTGAATTTCGTTTTTGGCCACTCTGTATTGAAAAGTAGATAAAAAGAGCTAAATTTTAAGCCCTATTAGAACTCTCTAGGTCAAAAACATTTTTGGACAGATAGGGGTCTCCCGTTGAGAAAGAATGCCCCATATATATATACATGGGGCATTCTTTCTGAACGTGAGACCCCCTGCCCCCAGAATAGATTTTGACGAAAAGAGGTCTATGAGGGCTTAAAATGTAGGTAATTATGTTTACTTTCGAAAGCAAAGTGGCACTTCTTGAAATTCAAAATGGCGGATCCAATATGGCGAATTCAATATGGCGCAATTTTGCAGTTCGTGCATCAGATTTATGCTATGAACTGATGATAAAAAATGTGATGAATAATCAGTGACCAATAAAAATAAATAATTAACTTGGAAATATGTAAAATTAAATCCAATGCAACAATTTTACTTAAAAATAAATAAAGAAAACACGAAATAGCATAAATCTGATGCACGAACTGCAAAATTGGGCCATATTGAATCCGCCATATTGGATCCGCCATTTTGAATTTCAAGAAGTGCCACTTTGTTTTCGAAAGTAAACATAATTACCTACATTTTAAGCCCTCATAGACCTCTTTTCGTCAAAATCTATTCTGGGGGCAGGGGGTCCCACGTTCAGAAAGAATGCCCCACATATATGTATGATATATACAATTGTATAATTAATTAATTTTTTTTTAATTATATTTTGTTTTTATTATGTTATTTTAAATAAAAAAAAATATTTTTCTTTTTATTCAAATACTCCAAAAATATATTTTTTTATTTTATTACATTTTTTTATATAATTTTTTTGTATTTTTTTATATTTTTTTATGTCTTTTAAATATATTTTTTTTATTAATACTTTTTTTATTTCTTTTTAATATTGTTTTTGTTTCATTAATATACTTTTATTTTTTTAATTTTTTTAATTCTGTTTTGTTCGCAAAACCATAGTTTATGCTAAGCAGAACCACATAACTCAAAGTTTCAAATTATTAGGTGCGTCGGTAAGCGACGGTATACGAGATCTACCAGATAGATGGAAAAAAGTAGTAGCCAGCGTAGGGGCAATACTTTCAATGATTCACTTGCAAACATTTTTTCAGAATAAAGTTGTATTTTCGTAAAAAAAAACCACGAGAACTTAGTTGCGCACCTAATAAAAAAAAAAAAACAATTTTAAATTAAAAAAATTTTAAAAATTTGAAATATTGTAAAAAAATTAAATGAAAAAAATTCTATGTATAGGTACAGTTTTATGCCCCCTTGAATTTAATTTTTTAATTTTATTTTTTTTTATTACATAACAAAGTATTTTGTTTTAAATAAAAAAAATTTTATTTTCAATTAACAAATTTATTTATTTTGCCTTTTTTTGTTTAATTTTTTTGTTCTTATTACTTTTTTCTTTTATTTTTATTGTTTCTTTCTCCTTTTCTATAGTTTTTTTTTTTTATATTTTTTTCTCCTTATTATTTTTTTCGCAAAAATATAGTTTATACCAAGCAGCACCATATAATTCAATGTTTCAAGTTATATAAAAGAAATATAAAAATTGAAAAAATTTTAAAAATTAAAAAATTTGAAAACTTAAAAAATTTAAAATTCAATTATTACAAATACTCAAAAAAATGTAAACTGTTTAGTAAGAATTTCATGAAAAATTCTATGTGTGCATTTTTATATGCCATTGAAATTTTTTACAATATTGTGCCACTTTAAAGAGGCTCAAAATTCGCGTTGATTTTTGTAAATTTGTTCCCCTAAAGATGTTGCGCATTTTTTCTATATAACGAATGCTCAAAATTTTTTTCTCTTGGAGAGTCCTGGACGAAATTCGTAACCCCATTGTGACCGTTGATGAATCCTGAATTAGTCAGTATGAACAGGGTCCAAGCAAGAGTTGATGTAGCGGATTAAACGGGTAGAAAGGCCACCGGCATGAAATGGCGAACACACATTTATTAGCTGATCACTAACCTAAAGGGAGTACAAAGCACGGCTACTACACTACTAGGGATCAGGAAGGAGGCGGTAATACTCTGCAAGAAGAGAGGCGGAGTAACTGTTTCTAGACGACAAAGCGTGCCCGTTTAGCCCGCTCGGGGTGCTTTTTGAAGCTATAGGACTCACAGTAATTTACCACCCAGCTTACCGTTGAGACTTGGCTAAGTCGGTTTCCTTTTCTTTGTTTTTTTTTTTTCTCAAACAGTGAGATGAAGGCCGTCGTAGAAAACCAGTCTGAAGATAAATCTAAGGAATAATTTTTATATGGCATTAAAGGACACTCATCAAAGTTTTCAGATTAAAATAACAACAATAAAATATTTGTAATACTTCCAAGGTGTGCAGCATCGAAGGCCACGTACATTTTCAGATTGTGAATTATAGCACGAAAATTGCGAAACGGTAGCAGTTACTTGTTATCCTTTTAGTGAAAATTTGAGATATTGCAATAAGAGTGACCTCGTACTTTTCACTGTTACAGTTAGGACCTTTTGCATTTTTTGCTATTCTACACCACCTATTTATTTAATAAATTTATATAAAAAGTTTGTTTCAATTGACGGACTTACATTTAAAAATTAAAAAAGTTAAATACCATAGACGCCGACCTTATCAGCCACACCTCGTATGTGCATTTTAGGGCGATTCTCGCAATATTGCAAAACCCTTGCACTTTACGCGGTCCGAAGTCTTGCATTCCTTGCAATTGGAATTATGTATGTACAACAATATAAAAGCTAGAAAATATTTGCAAGTGCCGCAAAGTATGCAATAGTGAAATCTATGTACATTCTCTCTACGTATGAGTTGTTTGTTGTTATTCTTTTATTGTGCAATGTGAGTGTTCCGGTACTATTTCATAATTTAGTGCAAGATTTTTGCAATTTGTGCTCAGTAAGCAAATCTCCACTAGTTGACTAATTTTTCGTGATGTAAAAATGCAACGAGAGCGAAGCTGAGACGAATTGAAGGAAAATAGAGAAGGGCAACACTTTGACCTTGCAGAAAGAGAAATTAAGTTTAGTGCAAAATATGGATTCCTCATTTTTTCTGAGCGAAAACATTTGACAGTTGTCTAAAACGCAGCTGGTTCTAAGTTACTCATTGCTGAATTGTTGGAAGAATATTGAAGGGACTCTTAGCTGATAGCTTAATTGCATTAAATTTCTGTATTTTTAATGAGGTTTACAATGGCTAAAAATAAAAATTAAAGTAAACAAAAGTAGAAGTTTTGGGGCATGTAGTAGAAACTCAAAAGCTATCGCCATCGCCAAGAAAAATAGCGGTTGTAACAAAATAGGTACAAAATACCAAAAATTTGAAACAGTTACAGGGTTTTTTGTGCTTTGCTGGATTTTTTCGAAAATTTGTTAGAAATGAGGGAAACAGGGAAACCGAATCGTTTAATATACTAAAAAAATTGTTAAGCGAAAAACCAGTACAGAGCACTTTTAATAAAAAATTTTAAACTGAGGTTCCTACTGACGCCCCCATCGACGATTATGGAGCTGTGTCTGAAGATGAGCATTTGCATCCTATGTACTACCGAGGCTGAAAGAAGCTATACGAGCTATGAATTGTAAGTTTTGGCGATTATAAAGGCTCTAAACAAAGTTTCGCGTTTAAGGTGGTATAAGCAATTCAAACACCTGGGTAAACATATTTTACCAGAGGAGGATAAAAAATGTCAATAAAAGAAAAAATTATTGAGGAAGTTGGGCTAAGAATCATACTCTGAAAGCGCGAAGAGGATACAATAGATCTTTCTGGCCGCAGTGCTAAATAATAAGTAATAACAATAATTCGTCTGAATCAGTATATTTTGAGACATTTCTGGAAACAGTCTTCATTATGTGGACCTTTCTTGCCATTTTTCGGTGCTTTATTTGTTATGTAGTAAATAATTTACGTTCAATTGCATTCATCGTACAATTCGCACCACTAATAGATAGAGAGCAAATGCAAGGTGGCGCAGAATTAATCATCCAATTTCGGTTTTGAATATTTTTTTTTTTTTTTTTTCTAAATAAAAAGTGTCTAATATGATTGACGTACAACGCCGTTTTCAAAAATTATAAATCTTCCGATGGGATGATTAATTTTGCGCCACCTTGTACATATCTACATATATATGTACATATCTCAAATTTAAACTTAATTTGTATTGACAGCCTAATAAAAGAACTAACACACTATGCTAATTAACCACTTTTTTATATCAAAACAGCCTACCTCCTCATCAACGGCACCTCACGTAGGCCTTAACACCCTCGCATTTTGGCCATTTTGCATGTTTGACGTAAATGCCGGCACATCACACCGATAAACGAAATGCCTTAATGCATAAAAATTATACTGCGGCATTTAGCCAAGCAATTACTACTTACGAATACTGAGCCAATTTTACAAGCGCCGAAAAATTCAGCTACTGCACCCAATTCGACGAAATGGGCTAGCCAGCCGCGGAGCACCGAAAAGGGCAGCAAATTTTATTGTTTATTTATATTATTTATTATCAATAGATTCATAAAAACAAGCTAAATATAAAATTCGAGTGGTAATAAAATTAACAAAATACTACCTAAAAAAATAGAACCCATGACAGGCAAAAAACATATGAACAAATTGGAGGTCACAAAATTCGAAGTGCAAAATTAAGCAGCAAAAAATGGTGTAATAAAATACAAATAAATAGTGTAATAAAAAATATCAAAAACAATTTATTTTACTACTAAACTGATACTGAAAATCAAATTAAGCGATTATATTTGTTGTTGATTTATGGGAAGAAGTGTAAACGACACAGTTATCATGAGCCAGTCGCCATAGCGCGGGTAGCGGAAAATCGCCAATCAAAAAATAGTTGAAGTTATTCTGTGCACTCACCGGCGTATTTCCATGGCAACACTGAAATGTAAATAGTTCAGCTAAATTGTAAAATTGTAATTCCAAATCCTCTACTTGTTAGGTGGCAACTCTCGCACTCTAAGCTACTAAGCTATCGGTAAGTAGCAACTTGAAATTTAGTCACATCAGTAAGTACGTACGTATCAGCTAAGTGCAGGCAAAAATATTTATCACAACCGCATTTTAAATGCCAAACAGCGTAAGTATTTAAGTAAATGTGAGATTAGAACTGTCAGCGTACTTTAGTTATGTATATTAGGGTTGTGGTTCAAGAAAATTGGAGCGACTGTAACATAGGTATCTCTACTCCGCTTTTTTTTTAACTTTTTTTTTCTTTACAATTTATTTTCCTTTAAATTTCTTATTATTATTTTTTAATTTCTTATTATTTAATTTCTTTATTTTTATTTATTTTAATTTTTTAATTTATCTTATATTTTCTTACTCTTGTTTTTATTTTTTCTTTTGCATATTTTTTTTTTAATTTCTTATTATTATTTTTTAATTTATTAATATATATTTTTTTTTTTATTCTTGTCTTTATTTTACTTTTTTCATTTCTTTCTGTTGCCTAGTTTTTTAACTTCTTATTATTATTTTTTAATTTCTTATTATTATTTTTTAAATTCTTATTATTTACTTTCTTTATTATTGTTTTTGTTTTTAATTTCTTTATTTTTTTCTTTTGCACATTTTTTTAAATTTCTTATTATTTTTTAACTTCTTATTATTATTTTTTAAATTCTTATTATTTTATTTCTTTATTATTGTTTTTTTAATTTCTTTTTTTTTTATTGTATTTATTTTTATTTTTTTTTTTTTTATTCTTGGTTGGTTGCTTGGTTTAAGTTTGACCCCGCATCGGAGTGCAACATAGACCGCAAGTTGGGTCCGTTGTGTTGCCTTAGAGCTCATTATATTGTATGATTTCCCCACCTAACCGAGATTTTTATTATAGATTTTGGTCCAAAATATTAATTCGTTTCGAGAATTTAATGAGAGATTCGATTTTCTGGTCCGAGAGTACTGAAAGATTGTCAATTGTTGGAGAGCCTAGAAGAGCGAGTCGACTTCTGGCTAGACCGGACAGCTGCACAGCAAATGTCTGCTCGATACTTCCTCATCTTCGTCCTCGCAGTATCTGCACAGGTCGTTTTGAGGAACCCCGAGCCGACGTGCGTGAGTGCCCAAAAGGCAGTGGCCGGTGATAAGAGATGTTATATGCCTTAGTTCGTGTTTCGAAAGACTTATAAGGGTTTTTGTCTGTTTCAGATTGTAGGATGGCCAGATTTGTCTGGTCGTAACGCAAGTAGTTTCCACTCGCCACCTCCGATCAGCAATGCTGTGAAATTCTCGATCAATGATCATTTTACATGTTGAGAGCGGAATGTGGATTGTGGGTAAGTTACTAACATTTGATTGCGCAGCTCCAGCTTTTCCTTGGTTTATTTTGCATTTTTTAATTTTTGGTTTAGTTGTTATCTTATTTTTTAATTTCTTACTTTTATTTTCTCCTTTTTTATTTTACAATTTCTCATTTTTTTTCATTTTTTTTTTATTTTATTTTATTTTGTTTGACATTTTATTTTACACTTCATCATTACTTTTTCATTTTATTTTTTTATATTACTATTATTTATTTTTATTATGTTTTTATTACTAAACAAGTTTTGTTGGTTAATACACAAATTTTTAGTTTTAAGGTAATTCTTTTAAATTGAATTAAATTCCATCGATTAAAATTAAACTCAAATAATGTTCAAACGTCCACTTTCCGCTAAATGTCCTTAGTGAAGTATATCTCGCACTGGATCAAACTAAAAGATGGCACAAAATTAATCACCCCATCGGAAGATTTCTCCATCCACCTTGCACATATACGGCCATTTAATGAAGAAATTAATGGTACAAAGCCATAGATTTTGTTACCAAAATATTTTATAATTTCTTATGACCCCACCTGACATCAGCTGTAAGATTAAATCTACTTATAGTTTCTATAAAATCTCTTTTTCGCAGAAGCGAACTCAGACCCCCTTTCAACTTCGAAGGCATGTCTGTTAGAACCCTTTAATCTCCGGATGGGGTTCAACAAATTTAACCGAACTTTTGCTGATAGGCAAATAAGTTATTCTGAAGCTATTACTCTCCGGGTAACGCTGGCGTCGAAATATAACTCAATATCATATAAGAGATCCAATTCAGCCGGATTTGAGATCGCCGAAAATCTAATACGCCTATGCAAAATGACGTTCTGGAAGACCTCTCCGAGCCATTTAATACCAAACGAAGTTTGACGCAGGGAGACTCGCTGTCTTGTGCCTTTTTTTAACCTAATGCTGGAAAAGATTGTTCGAGCCACAGAGCTAAATCGCTCAGGCACAATTTTTTATCAGAGCATACAATTGCTGGCATATGTGCTGTTAGCTCTGCCTTTTCTAAGCAGGGTAAAGACACAAAGTGAAAGGGTTTAATTTTTCGATTTTTTTTTTTATTTATAGAAGCCATGCAACACAGCGTTCAAACTTCGATAGAATGAAGAATTAGGAAAGCGTATGCAAGTCGTCATCAGGCCTGAATGCATCATTCCATGCATTCAAAGTTTCAAAGCAGATTGTCTATCATATCATCAGAAATCAAAAAGAATTAGCGATAATTATCCGCTTGATTGCAAATATTCTTATGCAGCAGCCATTGGCGATGGCAGAGGCGGCTGAAAAACGATTAAAAACCTGAATCACGCCAGTACTTGTAGCGCTACTAGTAAGAAAAAAAACAAAAAAATAGTTGAATAAATGTGACCACCTAATATAAACAAATATGAAATTTTCTCTGTCTTACCAATTTGGAATCGAGCCAATTTAAATTACAAAATGTAAATAAATACCAAAAATAACTTTAAAAGTTTTACCACCAAATTTCCAAAAATTAAATATTGGTTTATCTCAAATACATGTTTATGTATGTATGTATGTAGCTTTACACATATTTGCATATATTGAGCATACGAGTGTTATGTACATATATTCCATAAAAGTCTGTATGTAAGCAGTACACACTGGCAGTCACTTCATCATGTGATAGCAATGGAATGGAGAAAAAGTTATGCATAAAACTGGAAAATGAGAAAAACATATCCATATATACAGATACATATGTACATACATGCGTGTAGACATAAATTCATGATAAACAAACACACACAGCCGAAAGTGCGAGTTTTTGTTTTCTAGAGCAGCTTTTTCAGCAGGCGCCAACCTTGTATTTTCCCATTTTAATTTCGATTTTCTTTCCGTCCTAATTATCAACACAAATAAATATTTACATACAAAACGTCAATGCTTAGGATTGGCATGTACATATACAGGGTGGGCCAACTGAACTCGTAAGGCCCGACAGAATAAATTTCGAACAACTGGATGGCAATAAAGGTAAAGCAGAGAAAGCTCAGTTAGTTATGCACTCATCTTCTACAGCGTCTTTGCAGTTCGAGTTACGCTTTGACAGCTGTCAAATACGGTATGGAATACAACAGCGAAATGGCGATTCGTACGATTCCATTCTGTAATATGAGTGAGGCTTAAGCCAATTGTCGAAAATATTGATAAAGTCATGGAAATCCTCGATTCATGCACTCAGTTCATTGCGCAAGAATTAAAAATTAATCGAAAAACTATTTGAGATCATTCATATATACATATGTATATATAATTGGCGCGTACACCTTTTTTGGGTGTTTGGCCGAGTTCCTCCTCCTATTTGTGGTGTGCGTCTTGATGTTGTTCCATAAATGGAGGGACCTACAGTTTCAAACCGACATCATTTGCGCATGGATAATGATAACCGTTAAACTGTTTAATTTTATTTTGAAAAACTTTTTCTGCCTTATTTATTTTCCAGCGAAGACGAGCAAACTCGACATAAACAGAATAAAATGTTTTTGCCTGTAAAAGTAGGCAATTGTAACTAAAAATCAAAAGTTCCGTGTGTGTTTTTTACAAGGCGAATTAATTAAAAGTAATGACACTAGACCAACAACAATGTTTTGCACGTTTGATTGTCAAAGCAAAGTATTGGCAAAATAGAAAACAAAGAATGAATTCGCCTTGTTTCATTTTGGGCTGACAGGCACATGGAAACGACGAAAGAAATAGTACAAATCATGTGATTTACCCATGCAACCTTTAATAGATTCGCCTTGGCTTTTTAGAAAATACATATTTTTCTTCATCGCACAATCAACCGAGAACTACTTTTTTTTAATCGTTTTGTAACGGCTGTTGTTGTTGAAGTGGTTGAGTATTTCCCCCGAAATAATCTTAATTAGTGACCAGCACCGCTTTAATACCACCGTCCTCGTATAATGATGTTTTTATTTTTTTGTTCTAAGACAGATCCATTTAGTGAGGTCCAAGTATAGCAGCAAATTCTTTAGCGGAGTCGTGCCCTAGCTAGCCCTGGACATTCACATAAGTAGTGGAACAGACTTTCCTTCGCTTCTTCCGCTTGACAGCTTCTGCAGATAGGACTGAAGGGTAGGTTGAGTCTAGCTGCAAGAACCCCTACTTTCCAGTGGCCTGTAAGGGTTGCAGTGATGCGTGAGATATTTGGCCGAGAGCATACTAACAGATCATTTGTCCTTTGGATTTTGTATGACGGACATGTGTTTTTTGTTGTAATACATGTAGTTAGTTGCTTCCATCTTCTTTCGGCTAAAGCATGATAGTGTGAAGCGATGGATGCCTTTATTGTGTTCAATGGGGTGGGGACTGCCACCGCCTCTGTTAAGTCTAGTGTCGAACCTTTTCTTGCTAGTTCATCCGCTATCTCATTACCCTGTATGTTCCTGTGACCGGGAACCCATATCAGAGTGATTTCAAGCCAATGACTAAGCATTTCCAGCTCTTTTCTACACTGTAAGACTAGTTTGGATGAAATGGAGTTGGAGTCTAAGGCCTTTATAGCTGCTTGACTGTCTGAGAAGATAGCGACTCTTGCACCAACTTCCGTGTAGAGTTGTAGTGATTTACATGCTTCTCTGATCGCCAACACTTCAGCCTGGAACACGCTGGCATGGTCAGGGTAGCTCCCTAGAATTTGTTATTTCAGCTTAATGCAACTTATTGCTTAGTAAAATAAATGAAGCGGCCCCCTAAGAAATATTCTAAAATGTACATTTTTTAAAAGATCTTAATTTGCTCTTTTTCAGACGAAAAAATTACAGTTTAATCGCTGAAGTGCACAACTTTGTTAATTTTACCGTCAAAAGAAAGCGTAAAAATTTATAAATTTAAATATAAAAAACTTTTTTTGTTCGAATTTAAACAAAAAAGTTTAAAAAAATTTGGTAAATTTAAATTAAAAAAATGTTTAGCTTAAAAAGAATTGTTTTAAAATAAAATAAATAGTCAAGTTAAAAAAATTTATAAATTTTATCTCATCTAATTTTTTACGCATTTTGACTGCCATAGATGACATTTTGAAAACGGACCCTATTATTAACATCATCGTGGACATAAATCAAACTTTTTTTTTAAACTAATAAATAAAAAATAGAACTAAACTTAGACAACTTTTTGCATCACCAAATATTTATCGGATTTAACAAAAAATTGACCTCCGTCGAAATAAAGTGAAAAAAACTAGAAAAACTAATAAATAAAAAAATTTAACTATATTAAATTTTGAAAACTTTTGGCATCACCAAATATTTATGGCATTTTGAAAAACAAAAACAATGTGGACCACCCTATTTACTTAAATTCCATCCTTGCATAACCTATTCGCAGTTTCTGACTCGCAAAAGCAGTAAAACGGACTGCCTGGAGTCTCTGACCAACCTCAACACTACAGATATAAAATATATACATACATATATGTAAAGACATATGTACACACATACATATGTACATACATACGTAATTTAATTAAATGCCCAAGGAGAGCAGAAATATTAGAGTGAAGGCTATAGGCTAAACGAAGAAAGACATGATGAGATTACAAGTAGGCAAAACAAATTGTTTCTTAATTTTCTTTTATTTTTTCCAAGCTAATAAAAAACCTTTCGCATCAAGCAAATATGGCAGCCTTCATGAAATTTATCAAAACCATATGCCACTACAACCACTTTGGCTGCCATTTTGGATTTTGTATCATAAAAATTTTACTTTACTTTCAAGATCATGCGATAATACCAGAAAGGAGTCAAGAGTGCGAGGCGTATGTATGTAGTTTCGCATTATTTTTTATAAATGTATGTACAAGGTGGCGTCAAATTAGTCATATAATTTTGATTTTGAATAACTTTTATACTAATGAAAAAGTGATTTTGTGAGATGGAAAGTTTTATTTTGACCTTTGCGCGCTCCCCTGCTTGTCTGTTTGTATACTGCAGCTGTCGAGAGTATTGGCAAAAACTAACGGGTGACTTTTTAGCTACTATATTTTTAAACAGTTGGTTTAAACAGCTGACGCACGTTTCGTGTTTTGTTTCACTGTCAAACATCTTCAGTTTGGTCCATTATTTATCCATGAATCGTCTTACAAACGAAAAACGCTTGCAAATCATTGAATTTTATTATAAAAATGCGTGTTCTGTTAAGAAAGTTTAAAGTCGAAAAATTGTGTTCAGCGACGAATCTAATTTTTGGATCAATGGGTACGTAGGGTACGCAAATAAGCAGAATTGTCGATTTTGGAGTGAAGATCAGCCAGAAGAATTGCAAGAGCTACCAATGTATCCAGAGAAGGTCACAATTTGGTGCGGTTTATGGGCTGGAGGTATCATTGGACCGTACTTCTTCAAAGATGCTGCGAATCGTAACGTAACTGTGAATGGTGAGCGCTACCGTGAAATGATATCCAACTTTTTTTTTGCCCAAAATGCAAGAGCTTCACTTGCATGACATGTTGTTCCAGCAAGACGGTGCCACATGCCACACAGCACGCGTAAAAATGAACTTGTTGAGAGGCGAGTTCGTTGAACATTTTATTTCACGTTCGTAACCTGTCAATTGGTCACCCAGATCGTGCGATATAACGCCTTTAGATTATTTTTTGTGGAGCTATGTTAAAGCTCATGTCTATTCAGACAAGCCTTAATTGAAGCAGACAACATTGGAAGACAACATTAAAGCATTTATATGTGAGATACCAGCCGATACATTGGAGAGAGTATGCCAAAATTGGACTAAGCGGATGGACCACTTGAAGCGCAGTCGCGGTCAACATTTGCATGAAATAATCTTCAAACATTAAATTATATGGACTGTACTATCGATTTAAATAAACATCTCATGCATTTTTCTGAATCTTACGTGTGTTTTTTTGAAAAACTTTCCTATAGCTCTTAAAAAAATCACCCTTTAGTTGCAGTGTCAACAAACAGCGTTATGTATTTTATATACATTAACAAAAAACACTTATATTAGCAAAAAAAAATATTTAATAATTTGTGTTTTTAATTTGTATTTATTTTTTATTTTATTTTTATTATTTTTTTAAATTAATTTAATTTTTTTTTGTTAATAACTTTTTTATAGCTTATTTTTATGAACATTTTTTTCTAATTGCTTTTTCTTTACATTGATTTATTTCTTTTATTCATTTTTTTTTTTTATTTTAATTTTATTTGTTTGTTTCTATAATAAAGGAGTGTTAAAATTTTATGATTTTCAAATATTTTATAGAAATACAATTATTAGAATAATATGAATATAAACTGGACAATGATTTAAAATTGTTTTCAGCAAAAATATATAGGCTTACAATACACACAATCGCATGTGCTGAAACCATGTTCCCTGCAGGGAAGAGCCAAACTAGTATGGAAACATTCTAGTTCAGATACTGGTATTTATTAGAAGAATTCATACTAACTAGTTCCTCATTTACTATGTAGAATAATACGAGCAGTAAACTGATCAATTTGTCTGCAAAGTTGTTAATTTTTTTTTTTTTAGATAAAAAAGATTGAGACTCGTCTATGAACGCACCACTGCATCGCGATGAATAGATAATTATGTATAATACATATAAGTAGGTACTGATTAAAAATTTTTCTTTTTTAAAGCCTATATCCTAGTATATTAAATAAAGGCAACACTCAATTAATATTTGTATAAAATTTATTCACTTTCAATGTAGCCTCGCATCTCAAGTCAGTGAACGTTACAGGAACGGATTTATAATATTGTTGCACTAGTTCAGAGTAGGAGAGAAAAACTTGTTTCATACCATTCGCGTATGAATATTTTCCAGACCATTACAATTTATTTAATATTGACTAGTTTTGCCACAACTAAACTTTTCTTGGCAAGCACCAAAATGATTTTTTTTCTACAATATTCTAAAATATTCGCAGCAGCCTGACACATAAAAGACCAAAGTGACGCCTGGCGTAGTCAATAGTGAATAATTGCTAGCCGGTAACTTTTTTATGTCACCTTTGAATTGCTCAAGATGGACAAGTTTACACGACAGATGTGTTAACCCTTAGGAGCATGGTGGGAAGCCAGGTTCCCACCTTCTTTTTTCTCAACTTTTCTCTACAGATTTGATATTTATGAGAATGGGACCGGGAAAATTTATTTATATGATAATCCATATATCAAAGAATGTAACTGAAACTAATATAAGAAAATTGTTTTGCGTGAATTTATAAACAATTACAGATAAACAAATTGAAAAAATCGTCTATTTTCAGGAAAAAATTCATTTTTCAACAAAGTACATAATGTATAAAGATGGGACATGATACTATAAGGTTTTTGGGGTTGCTGATTACGAATCTGAGGTCAGATTTGAGAAATTCAATATGGCGGATACAAAATGGCGGACATATTTTTTGAAAAATTGTTGGATACTCACCAAGTTTGATATTAGGGAGTTTTTGGGGTCGCTGATTACGAATTTTGGGTCAGATTTGAAAAATTCAAAATGGCGGATACAAAATGGCGGACATATTTTTTGAAAACTTATTGGATACTCACCAAATTTGATATTAGGGGGTTTTTGGGGTCGCTGATTACGAATTTTGGGTCAGATTTGAAAAATTCAATATGGCGGATACAAAATGGCGGACATATTTTTTGAAAACTTGTTGGAGACTCACCAAGTTTGATATTAGGGAGTTTTTGGGGTCGCTGATTACGAATTTTGGGTCAGATACTGTTCATTGCGTGACGCGGTCGCTTTTAGGTGCTCTGCATTGTTATTACGTTCAAATTTTCTCTCCGTGAACATATTGCTATCATTTACACATTTCACACACATTTTTGATACACCACCAGTTGTTCACAAAACCAAATAGTTTTTGGATATACCTCTGCTTGCTACCAGTGTGTAGAGAGTGAAAATGGAAATCGAACCAGCAGATATTCCAAGTGACAATGAATCAGTTGATGGACTGTGCAGTTCCGACGATGAACGCGAGGACGCAGATATCATCAATGTCAAAAAAAGAGCGGAAAATTTTGATTTTGCTGACGATGGAGTCGAGGCGGATGATTTGCCCGATGTTCCTGATGAAATCTCACAAGTGAATGAAAAATGGGAAGAAAAGAGAAGATTGAGAGATGATCTTCAATTCACAAAAGATTTTGGGCCCAATATTGCGGACACAGTTACATCACCAATTGATGTATTCTTTTGTTTATTTCCTGAGTCTCTAATTGATATATTGGTTGAACAGACAAACCTTTATCGAGTGCAAAGAGAGAGTCAACAGAGAGAAGTAAGCAAAATTGAACTTCTCACATTTTTGGGAATAAACATTTTGATGGGAATCAAAAAGCCCACATCATATCGAGATTGTTGGTCAATGAACCCTCAACTACATGATTCTTATGTGAGTAAGTTGATGACAGTGAATCGTTTTGGTTTTTTCCTTAGTCATTTACATTTGAATGATAATACCAAGGAGCCTAAAAGAGGAAGTCCCGGATATGATAAGTTGTACAAAATAAGACCTATGGTAACAATATTGAATGAAACATTCAAGAGTTGTTATAAACCAAAACAAAATCAATCCGTGGACGAATCAATGATCAAATTCAAAGGAAGAAGCAGCATGAAACAGTACATGCCAGCCAAGCCTGTGAAACGTGGGTACAAATGTTGGGTTCGTGCCGATGAATCAAGTTTTGTCTGTGAATTTCAGGTGTACACTGGTAAAACAGAAAGTACAGAAAAACTTTTGGGTCCACGAGTTGTAAAAGATCTTACACGCGAACTTGTAGGTGGGAATCATCATGTATATTTTGATAATTTCTTCACTTCTGTTTGTCTCATGATATCTTTGAAAAAAGAAAATATATTTGCCTGTGGAACTATACGAAAAAATCGTTCAAGGCTACCAAAAAGTCAGATTCCAGACAAAATTGTGAAAAGGGGTGATAGTGAGTTCAGAACATCTAATACCGGCATCAGATGGATAAAATGGATGGACAATAAGCCTGTCCATTTCCTATCAAACTTTCATGATCCTCTGGATTCTTCGACTGTTACTCGCAGACAAAAAGATGGATCTCTGAAAGAAATAAAGTGTCCCTCAATGTGTTCGGATTATAATAAACACATGGGTTACGTGGATAACTCAAATCGTTTAGTTTCCACATATAAGATCGATAGAAAATCCAAGAGATGGTGGCTACGATTATTCTGGCACTTCTTAGATGTATCTGTGACTAACGCTTTCATCATGTATAGGGAGAAAAATCTCTTACCTTGCATGACATTGAAACAGTTTAGGTTGATTATCGTTGAGAAATTATATTAGTTTCACAAAATCTACCTGTTTCAAGAGGACGAAAACGAAAAGCAGAAATAGTAGGCCCCCATAAGCCTCAAGTTCCTCTGCCTTACTGCGATCCCGAAGGGAAGCCCAAACGATGTGCTTTATGCAGTACAAAAGCAGATGAGAGAAGAACTTTATGGAGTTGCACTATTTGCAAGGTAAGTCTTTGTTTGCAACCAAAACGAAATTGTTTCGCAGATTACCACAAGTGAACTTTTTCTTTGTGTGCAATCAAATATTTTCAATCATAGAAAAGACAATTACTATTATAAAAATGGTGGAACAAAAAATAAAAAATACAAAAAAAAAAATTACAAAAATACAAAAAAAAATTTTAAATTGCAAAAAAAACTTGAAAAAAAAAATGGAACTAGAAGCTCGCCACGTCCTCGTCGTTAGTTCTGGGTAAAGCTAAGAGCGAGTGAAATTACTTTCTTGCAAAACCATTTCTTATTTTCTGTTCCACCATATTGGACTTTCAAAAACTGGCTTGAGGTTTGCAATCAGCGATCGGAAAAACTTCAAAATACCAAGTTTCGTGGGTATCTTAATTTTTCGAGAAATGTGTCTGACATTTTGGATCCGTCTTTTCGAATTTTTCGAATATGACTTCAGATTCGTAGTCAATTACCCTAAAAACCCACAAACATCAAGTTTCGAAAGTATTCAACAATTTTTCAATAAATGTGTCCGCCATTATGTATCCACAATTTTGAATTTTCAAAGTTTTACCTCATATTCATAATCAGCGACCTCAAAAACCCCTAAATATCAAGTTTCGTGAGTATCCAACATTTTTAAAAAAAATATGTCCGCCATTTTGTATCCGCCATTTTGAATTTTTCAAATCTGACCCAAAATTCGTAATCAGCGACCCCAAAAACTCCCTAATATCAAACTTGATGAGTATCCAACAAGTTTTCAAAAAATATGTCCGCCATTTTGTATCCGCCATATTGAATTTCTCAAATCTGACTCAAGGTTCGTAATCAGCGACCCCAAAAACCCCCTAATGTCAAATTTGGTAAGTTTCCAAAAAATTTTTCAAAAAATAGGTCCGCCATTTTGTATCCGCCATATTGAATTTCTCAAATCTGACCTCAGATTCGTAATCAGCGGCCCCTGAAACCCTTAAAATTACATGCAATCATAAAAGCGGTTGGTAAGTAAAATGTGTGCTTCAAAGGGTTAAAATTATTGAAACTAATTATAAAAATTAGCGATCTTTGAGAACAACATATCGCAATATTCGTTATTTTGGTACAAATAATCTTCCGAGTGAGTCGACCATTCAAAGGTTGGTAAAAAATTTAAGGAAACTGGTTCTGTAGGGGATAGAAAAAGGACTGGTAGACCAAACACTCGTCGCTGTAGCGCAAAGTGTTCCTGAACAACTCTCAACATCGATATCTCGACGTTCTCAACAATTTCAGGAATCGATTGCTTTACGGATTTTACCTGTAAATCTGGTGCTCATGGTGGACATTTAAATGATGTAATTTTTCACATATTGTTAATTGTTATCATTGTTATTTTAGACATAAATATAATTGTTAAGATTCATATTTTGAAAAAAAAAGCTTAAATTAAAAAATAATGAGGCAATTTTTAAATGTTTTATTTTAGCCCTTAACAACCGAGAAAATTAGATGAAATTCTAAAACGTTTATAAGGCTGAAAACTTAAACTAAACATTTAAACTGATTTATTTAGATATGAATTCAATATATTTACTTGATTTATAATTTTATATGATCAACAAACCAGGGATGTACAAAGTTGTTATATTTGTTCAAGAAAACTACAGTAGAAGTTTTGTCACTCTCTTTCCATTTCGGAAATAATGAAATAAGGGATTCTCACTAAACAAGTTCGACACTACAGTCTATACAGATGGCAGTAAAATGGATTGTGGTGTTGGAGCTGGTATATATTCTCATAGACTTAAAATTGAAAGATCTATGCGTCTCCCTAATGCTTGCAGTGTCTTTCAGGCGGAAGTACTGGCAATTAGGGAAGCTTGTAGGCTACTATTCGCAGATCCCTCTTTTAAGAGCAATATCGCTATTCTTTCGGATAGCTAAGCTACAATCCAGGTACTGGACGCGGCTATAACAACCTCTAAAGTGGTGGAACAAAGCAGGAACAGCCTTACCACCTTGAGCGAAAACCATAGAGTTACCTTAATCTGGGTCCCGGGACATCGGAGCATCGAAGGTAATGTAAAAGCGGATGAACTGGCAGATTGTAGATGGAGAGACCAGACGAAATGCATAATTAGCAGAACGTTATGGCCCGCTTACATCATTAAGTAATCGTCAACATTGATAAACATGAAACGATGGGACATAGACTAACGGCAGTCATAACTGGCTTTTGGTTTGTGGGAGAACAAGCAGCCAAAATGGGTGTCCCTCACAACACATATTGTCACAGTTGTAAACAACCGGTGAAAAAGGAAACAATCTTCCATTTTTTCTGTGAATGCCCTGCCCTATGGAAGGACAGAATGTTAACCCTGGGTAAACCGCTGTTCGAGAGTCTGGAACAGCTGTCTGGCTTAGATGTCAACAACCTGATAAGGTTCCTGAACCGCACAGACTGGATATAGTCATGCTGTAAATAACTGGTAAAGAAGTTGGTAACGAGGATGTGGCAACAAAATGGTGCGGAAGCGCTAGTTGGACTCTGGAAGAATCACCCCTTAAACCAACCAACCAACCCCTTATTGGGGCATTTCGTTTTCTATCGCATAAGTACTATGTCCCGCTCGTTAAGGATTAAAACAACATCTAGGCGGGTCTTTTGAAAGACCTCTTCTCTTATTCATTTGAAATTTAACTAGCATTAATTTTATTTAGGTTCCTAAAGCGAATACCATAAATTTTTAATTTTTACTAGCTGTACCCGGCGCGCGTTGTTACAGATTTCGATGCGCAGCGAATCGTTTCCTCTAATAAAAAAAATAATAATAATAAAAATACAGACATGGTCATACTAATTTTTATGAGAATCGGTTGAACGGGGGAGAAGTTGCTACTGTGCAGCGCCACCTGGTGGCGAGTGGCAGCAATGAGCAGGTCTGTAGAACCTTCTCCGCGGAAAAATACATATATATACCAATTTTTACAATAATCGGTCCAGTAGTTTTTGAGTTCATCGATGACATACAGACAAACATTCATTTTTATATATAAGAAGAAGAAGAAGATTTAATTTTCTTTTTAAGAAGAAGAAGATTTATTTTTTTTCTTTGTTTCAGTTTTTTAGGATTTACTTATATGGTTTTTAAGTTCGCACCAATTTTTAAATGTTTAACCCACTTCTGTACCTGAGAGAAGTTTCATTTAATTTTAAGAAATAAACCTTCTGTATACTCTTTTAATATGAAATGTATATTAATATTTTAAGCCGTTGGAATAGAATGTATGCTTCATTATATATTTGAATTTTTCTATATTAGTTATTTTAGAAATATTTTGGGCTGGAATGAGCTGGTAGCTGACCAAACAACTGGCATTTCGTAGAACGAAGGACGTAAGGCGTCCCCTCGTTAAAAATACCATTTGCTAACGTGAAAAAAATTATAGAACGCGAACTGGTTAAGCTGAAAAGTGAGCTGGTAGTATTTTTTCCTGCAGGGTTGTAGTGCGACCAGTCGCTACACAACACACACACACATCAACAAAATTTTATGGACTGAATGCAATTTAATATTTATTTATTTATTAGTTGCGGCTTGTGTTTATTTTGATAGCAATTTAGATTGCCATTTTTCATAGTTAATCGACAGAAAGAAATTCAAATTTTTAAATGGAATAAAATCATATATTTTTGAATGGCAAAATGTTAGTTTACAAATATGGAATGCGGCAATGCGGCAAAAACGCTTGAGGCAGTTTTATTTTTAGCCTGAAAGGAATTTTGTAAACCATTTATTTCCTTTACTATTTGTAGTTGTTGTTGTTATTGCTGTTGGACACAGCACTCAATCAAATTAGAGAATATTCTCAATGGTTGCACAAAAACCAAACGTGGAAATATATACATTTACATGTACATAGGTATAAGTGTATGTATGTATGTATGTATCCGCATGCATTCATCAAAAAATCGTAATAAATAGATTTAGAAAATTTTATTTTGGCTAAGTGTAAAATTTCGATTTTTGAAATACTTATGAAATATTTGTATGTAGTAATAGAAAACTTGCCTTCACGCAAACCAAATTTCAGTATTTTTGGTAATTTGTTCGCAATTTTTTTCTGCAAATCACGCCGCTTGCGAATGACGCAGCCAAAATAAATAAATATCTGCACTTAGTTATTGTAGAAGCAGGGTAGATAGAATAGTCTCAAAGCACTTACCAGTTGACGGCTTTTGATTGTAGAAATCTAAGCTTTTTATTTCTGCGGTGTCGACGTGCGGTGCGAAGCCCTCATACAAATCGCTCTCCTCCTCGATGCCGCTCAATTTATCAGCCTGGGCTGCCGATGTGTCACGATTGTAAGGCATTTTCTTTTTTTTTTTTCTTAATACTTTTACTTCGAAAGAGTGGAGGAAGTTTTATGCTCTTCTTTTCCAAATCCTTCTTTGCTCTATGATTTGCCTCAAATACCTTTTCTCGCTGTCTCTCCTTTCTTCTTTGGTGTACGCTTTCCTACTGCACTCGCTGGTCTTTGTGACTGTTTTCTTTTTTATTTCTTTATATATAATATATATTTTTTTTTTTGAAATTTTCGATTTGACTAGAAATATGTTACGTAAAAGATGTTCCTTTTTAATACTTAATTACTTGCGTTTTTTTTTTCACAATTTCCAAATTGCTTATCGAAATGTTTATTCGTTACTTTAAATGCTTATGGAGATAGAAATACTCCACGGCGACGTGTAGAAAAATGCAACATTATGATATTTTCAAATTTATGTTAAGTCCTCAAAAAGCATAATCGAGTGATGCCACGGGAGATAAGTGGTGAGAACCTGAAAATTTAGAAAAAAAATTGTTTTCATTATTTTTGTGTTACAACCAAAATATCAATATAATAATAAAATAATTAGGTTAATATAGATTATCGCCCCCAGTTTAGGCTGGCGGTTCCAAGCACGGATAAAGAAAAAGAGTTTGAGGCAACGGGGAAACCTCATCCTTAGTAAAATCATATCCAGTGTCTGAAGGTATAGTCAGGCCACGCTGCTCTCAGGGGAACATAAAAACTGAGAGCTGGCCCTCCAAGTTGGGGGTTGTACTTAGGGCTGCTAACCTTATCACTAAAAAAAAAACAAACACATATCATCACAAAGGCCTCGGATACACGAAACACTAAGAAGACGCGCTCGGATACGAGAAGCACATGGGCTATACGCATCAGATTTAACAGCGAGCTAGAAGAGTCCCTACTAAGAACTTTCCCCCCAAGGGGAAAACGTGTGCAGTGTGCCAAATCGCAGCGCATCCGATGAATGAATGCCTCGCAAAGTTGTAGAGGCGCGCATGCTAGGTGAGAAGCGAATAGAATGACCGGGGAATGCGTTCCCACGAAAGTTACCGTTACCGGAATGACTCGGATTTATATCCGGCCAAGGACTGTCACTCCAGCAGCATTTCTCATTTCTGTATGGGAAATGTTTATGCTGCTACAATAACAACAACCGCGGAAGCGATGGCTAGACGACGTTGAGGACGATCTAAGAAACTTAGGAGTGACCAACTACCGTAGTCTGGCTATGGACGGAGATGCATGGAGAAGAATTGTAGAGAAAGCTAAGGCTCACAATGAGGTGTGAAGCTATGAATGATGATGAATTAGATTAGATTAGATGGGCGACTGTTAGAAGGAGATAGTTTACTAATTAAGTGACTATAGAATCCCGAGAAAGGTATCCAAGTCCTGCACATTTTTAAAAACTCGCGTTCTTTTAGCGAACCCAATCAGACACTTCAGCCAGATTGCGCTTAAACTGACTATTCTCGGTTCGAAGATGTTCTATCCCTCATTTTTACACTTGAATACTATAGAAACTTTTATGTGTGGCTTCGTACTAAGCGTCAATATGACCCATAATCCAGTACATCCAGTATTACTCCTCGAACTATTGCGACAATTTACTACATCCAATCAGTTCCTTCGGCAAGCTTCAGCCTAAACTAAATATGTATATCCTCGAAGAAGTTCTCAACCTATAATTTGAAATGGACTTTTCGCCATATATGGTTTCTGTTTCTTCCTTGTTTTTACAATCACTGAAGAAATAATTAGTCGGTGCTTAGAAATAAGTGACTATATGGCCAGTAGCACAGTACTCTCAGTTCTGTTCCTACATATTCCTAAATAATCACAAACTTTTAGCGAATGCAATTAGCTCCATCAGCGAGATTGTATCTAGCCTGACTGGGCTTCCAGAAATCTGAAAAGCATTTTTCGGCTTTCGGCGCGCGCGGTACTCTCACACAGGAAATTCTGAATGGATTAAGTCTCTTTCTCATTCCTAGAGCTCCTATAGAAATAGCTATGCGTGGCTTGCAGCGTATTAGCAGAATGCCTAACAGTTCAGCATCCTCGTGATATTTACGGTATTCTCATCAAAATTTCAGTCTTTACTGAGGATTTTCAGATAAATTTCGGGTACGTAGTTTTTTTAGTGAACTCTATCTTGCTCTATATACTTTGAAGAAGATTTCTTCTTCTTCTTAGTATCATAGTCCTTAGTGAACCATTGCTTCATTGACAACCTTTCGCCACTCGTCTCTATCTAAGGCTTCTTGTTTCCACCGACGCACGTTCAGCTTTGCAAGGTCATCTTCAACGTCTTTGAACCGTCTCTTTCTGGGGCGTCCTTCTGCCTCTTACAGGGCGTAATTCAACTGCCTTTCGAGTTGTTGTCTCCTTAGGCATTCTAAACACGTGCCCAGCCGTCTTATCCACTGAGATTTTATGAATCTTATCACAGTTTCGTGTAGTGCTAAAGGTTTCAGCTCATGATTATATTTTTTTCGATAAGTTCCGTCTTGCTGTCTGATTGGTCCATAAATTTTTCGTAACATTTTCCTTTCGAAGACCATTCGCTGATTAATGTGATGGTTTTTAGCGTCCATAGTTCAAAACCATTGCCTCTAACGGCCCCAAGCTGTGTTGAAATCTCTTCTCGTTACTGAACCTTTTTTGTTATATTATATTTCGCAGTAATCCACAACTTTATTTTATTTTTTTATTTAATTTTTGTTTTTAATTTTTTTTTTTTTTTTTATTTCTTTTTTAATTCTTAAAAATTTTTTTTTATATATTTTTTGTTTTTTATCTTTTATCCACAACGTTATTTTTTATATTTTTTTTTTATTTTTGTTTTTAATTTTTTTTAATACTTTTTATTTATTTTTTAATATTTTTTTGTTTATATTCCTCTTATTCTTTTACAATAACTCTCACAATTGCTCCTCGTTTACCCACTTATTGCCAGTCTGTCTATTTTCGTCCTAATCGCCAATTATCCGCATTTTGCCTATACAATTTTTCTTTTTATCAGTTTCGCCGAAATATTTATATTTATTGCTGGATTTGTTCCAAAATTATCATTGCACTTTGATTCGTAAATGCAAACTCAGGTTGTGTGCA
This sequence comes from Anastrepha obliqua, assembly GCF_027943255.1. Lineage (NCBI taxonomy): Eukaryota > Metazoa > Arthropoda > Insecta > Diptera > Tephritidae > Anastrepha > Anastrepha obliqua. Next base: position 119,937,926 of record NC_072896.1, on the reverse strand, counting down.
AATATGAATGCGGATATGTGCGTTTTTTTGTACGCGTGACGTATGCCGAGCGTCATATTTCCGCTGCGTACACACAAGCATCTCCAATAATCAAATGCAAAATTAGCGCATAGTAGCAAGTCACTTGCGACTCGATGAAATTGCTTGAAACTGTGAATATTTGTTTTATTTTGTGTGAAAATTTAATTTTGTGTGCATATTTTGTTTATACGATTTTTTAATATTTTTATTTTTGGTTCCAAACGAATTCAATTAAAAATGTTTCGTTGTTGCCCTTTCGTTCCTTTTGTGTGATTTTGTCACTATTTCCACCCTCCTTCCCCATTTTCGCTTTACCAAATTTCCCACTTGTTTATTTTGCTTCCTTACCTTCTTTACCTCTGAATTACGCTTTCTCTCTTTTTCCAAAAATAAATTTTATTTATTTGGGTTTCTGGAAAACTGCGCATAAAAGTTTCTATTGTTTGTTGTTTTAGTTTATAGCAGAATTTCCTTTTATCTAAATTGGCAGTTTATTTGTTGTTGCAGTTTGAAAAGAGATTGTTTAGATAAAATCGCGAATGAACGCTGCTGAAGTGGGCTGCTGAAATAGGGCGGCAAAAATTGCCCAAAAGGCGAAGAGAGGAAATTTAGTGATTTATTTTGGTTTGTTTAAATTGTTCAAATTAAAAGGCAAAAGTTGTGTCTTTCGCTTCTCACAATGGCTGTAGTCCGTATGTATGGCGAATAAGCCTGGATGTTTACTATTGACTCCTTGCTCCTGGCTAGATATCTACTATTAAATCTTATAATCTGGCTAACAAGCCTTAATTTCTTCATGGCCTTGCCGGATAAGGCTAAAGAAATCCAATAAGTAGAGACGAACCAATTATGGACGCACGTCTGGAGACTTTGGGTGAACACCAAAGGGACTGCTAAACTGAATTAAATTTGGTTTGAATGCTGCTCGGGACTATCCCCAGTATTTGGTCTGTTTAGAAAAAATCTCAGAAAATACTCGCTGAAATAAAAATTCAACTCGGTGTGTGTTCCAAGGTTGTTGTGCCCAAAGTTAGATAACAAAAGAGCGTCTAATGTCTTAAGATTGAGCAAAGCTGAATACAAACGGGGCAAATAGAAGGGGTGAGTGAGAGGGTAAAACACAGCATAGTTTAAATCATGATGAAAATAATTTAGAAGCTGTGACCGAGATGAGACCGTTAATCGGCTCTTAGTGAATGGGAAAGAATCAACTGATTGGTTGACGTCACTCGGGCCATGACAACGGTTTGTTTGTGAAAAAACTGAGTTGTGTTGGTGAAATACGAAAAAAATCAACACAGTATCCATTAATATTGCTTCGTTGCCGTCTGAACAACGACTCATTGCACGAGTGTGTGAATACGTGTAAATTGAGCGGCCAGAATTCGGTTGCCGGTAAACTTTTCCCTTTTTCTATACCTTCACAATTTCAACATTCTTTATATTGTAACGATTATTTTCTATGCGCAACGATTACCCTCCTTCTACCAACAGTTCAAGTTCTAAAGCAGTTCAAGTAGAGGAAAAAGTCATCAGCAGAATACAAATTTAAAAATATTCTGTCATCATTCATTTATTGAAAGAGGATAGTATCACTTTCTTAACGGTAAAGAGCGAATCCAATATGTCCAAGGTGCCGGAATGAGAGTTGAAATATTGTATAAGGGTCGAACTGTGAAATGCCTTCATACACAATGGAGAACATTAAAATTAACAATAAGTTATTTTATTATAAAAAAAAAAAATAATAATAATAATTAGTAATGCCAAGAAATTTGTCCAAAAAGTAGAGTCTCGTGGACGAAAACCTATTATGTCGTCGCCATTACTCGTCAAGCGCTTAGTTAAACAGACCAAGAAGGAGCCATTCAAGCCAGCAGTGGAGCTTAAAAAGGACCTAAATATTGATGCTTCTGTTGAAATCATTCGCACTCGACTGAGAGAAAGGAACTTGAATGCTTGTAGTCCGAGAAAAGTTTCGCTTTTGACCATTAAACACGCAGCTAAACGCATGAAATTTGCTAAGTAACACTCCAATTGGCCAGTGAAAAAGTAAAGAAACATAGTTTTGACAGATGAGAGCAAAATCGTATTGTATGGAGGAACTGGTTCTCGTAGTTACGTTAGGAGGAAACCAAATGAAGAATATAGACCGATGTACACGAAAAACCCATTAAACACGGGGGTTTCAGCATTATGATATGGGCGTGCTTTTCCTATTATGGAGTAGGTCCGATTCATTGGATTAGGAGGATCATGGGCCAGCACGTCTACGTCGACATCCTGCAAAATGTAATGTTACCATAGGAAGAGGATGAAATGCCATTAAAATGGGTCTTCCAGCAGGACAATACCCCAGGATCACGAGCAAAATGGCTAAAAAATGGTTTGGGGACAACGCAATCAACGTCATGGAATGGCCCCTGATAACTTATTAAGTGAATATATTTTTAAATATGCAAGACAAATGGGGTGTCTTCTTACCTAAAATATGTTGATAGCTGAATTAATTAAGTAAAATTATTTTATGTTCAAAAAATTGAGTTCTTTTCAAACTTTTTAAATTTTGAATTTCGAAACACCCTATGGTGCTATTATTTCCACCGCAGCTGTATGTACATATATGAAAAAATGTCGTTTCATCATGACGAAACTTAAACAGTTAAAGGCTTAATGAATATGCACGTCATTTAAAAGCACAGCATTCCAAATTAGGTTTACTACAACTAAGAAAAAAAACAAAAAAAAAATTTAAAAATATAAATTAAGCAAAAATTAAAAAATAAATAAAAAATACAAAAAATATGTTAATTAAATTAGAAACAAAACAAAACAAAAAAAAAAAAAACACTTCAAACTATGTAACCCTACGGGTATTTAAATATAAGTCCAAATATTAGGTGAAGTAAAAATGTTTTTCGCCAGATGTCTGGGGTAAGCCACTTCTCATGAAGTACTATTATATAAGGTTGTCAAAAAAGTCTTGCGGTATTTTTATTGAATTTTCAATTGTTCATAAAATTGGTTATAATAATGCGATTTAAGTCAAATATGCACCGTTTTGTTCGATGGCGAGTTTCCAACGAGATGCCAACTTCATAATGCCACTCTTATAGAAGCTCGCTTCCCTATTGTCAAAAAACTTGGAGAGCCAATTTTCACAGGACTCTCTTGTGGACAACTTCCGACTACCAAGCTCGTTCGCCATGGACAGAAATAGGTGGTAATCACTTCGTGCGAGATCCGGACTATACGGTGGATGCAAAAGAACCTCCCATCCGAGCTCCCGGATCTTCTGGCGCGTCACCAAAGATGTGTGTGGCCTGGCGTTGTCCTGATGGAAGACAATTCGGCCTCTGTTGATCAAAGATGGCCTCTTCTGCATGAGTGCTGCATTCAAGCGGTCTAGTTGTTGGCAGTACAGGTCCGAATTGAGCGTTTGGCCATAGGGGAGCAGCTCATAGTGGATGATTCCCTGCCAATCCCACCAAACACACAGAAGAACCTTCCTGGCCGTCAATCCAGAATTGGCCACCGTCTGGGCAGCTTCACCGCTTTTCGACCACGACCGTTTACGCTTCACGTTGTCGTAAGTGACCCACTTTTCATCGCCAGTCACCATCCGCTTCAAAAACGGGTCGATTTTGTTGCGATTCAGCAGCGATTCGCATGCATCCATACGGGCAAAAATGTTTTTTTGCGTCAAGTCGTGTGGCACCCATACATCGAGCTTCTTTTTGAATCCAAACTTCTTCAAATGGTTTATAACGGTTTGATGACTCATGCCCAGCTCTTGGCCGATGCTACGGCTGCTACTATGCCGGTCTCTTTCGATCAATTCAGCGATTTTATCGCAATTTCCGACGACAGGCCTTCCTGACCGTGGCGCATCTTCGATCACCTCTGCACCAGAACGAAAACGTTGAAACCATCGTTGTGCGGTGGAAATGGAAACTGTATCGGGTCCATAAACTGCACAAATTTTATTGGCAGCAAGAGATGCATTTTTGCCTTTATCGTAGTAGTAGTGTTTGCGACGCTATAACTCACGAACGACTAAAAGCAAACAGCAATTAATCAAACACGTGTTAGCACGTGAAAAGAGCTTTCCAAAATGCTCTAGCGTGAACCGATGCGACGAATACAACCAGAACTACGCGCTTGCAAAGACAAGACTTCTTTGCCAACCTTATATATAAAACCATCGCTTCCTGAAAGGTGACAAGGCAACCAAAGTTCTTTCATAGCTGTGTGTGTGGTTTACTGTAGCCAGTTTTGTGTTACAGACTTCCAAAATGGAGACAAACAAAGAGAAAAGTCGATACATTCTTCAATACTGCTAAGCTCTAGATGAATAGTCGAAGCAGACGGTCAAGCGTTGCCCAAGTGTTTGCTGTTTCTGAATCCAATACAGTATCGAATGCAACAACAAAGTGTTGACCCCCACGATTCTATTTTAGTAATATGCACATCGATGCTGCGACACGCTCTAGCAGGGCCATAGTAGAGCATTTTGATAAAATCATGGAAAATGTCGAGCCGGACCAACTAATGAGCGTTTATGCGATTATTCAGAAAATAAAGGTTAGTCGATGACTCAGATAATAAAGAGTATTTTGCACAATTTACATAAGAATAATTAAATTTATTGTTTTTTGGCAGCGAAATCTGTGAGGAGGTTGGTGGCTGTTGGAGTATTCACCTACAGAACCTTCGGTCACAGCTCAATAGGAAAGTGGAGCTCAAGTTGCACAGACTACATGACTCCGTACTTTAGTTGGGAGAGAAGGTTTCGCACTACAATTGAAGAGGAGGGATGGCACACAGGCATGAAGCCTGGCCATAAAACTTTTCACATCTATACAGACGGCTCTAAAACTTCAGACGGAGTGGGAGCGGGTATTTACTGCTCACAACTAAGGGTAAGGCAGCTGCCAGATTGCAGCAGTATTTTCCAAGAAGTTTTTACTCTGCTGTGGGGAAAGCCGCGGAGCTAGCCTACACTGGAACTAGAAAGAACTCAACAATTAATATATATGTGGACAGTCAAGCATAAATAAAAGGAATAAGCTCATATTGTATTAAGTCCAAAACTGTTCGACGGAGCAGGGAGGTCATAGAAAGGCTAGCCGCAAACAGTAAGCTGCATATCTACTGGGTACCTTGTCAGAAAGGCATTCTGGGGAACGAAATAGTAGATCAGATAGCAAAAAGTGCTGTTAGACTACCTTTTGAACAAGAGAACGACATACCAAAACCGCTAAATAAAATATACAATGAAATGGACACCTACATGAAAAGGCGAGTGGAAGTTAGGTGAACTAATCTGTATAGCAAAAGTCATGTGAAGAACTAACGACAAAAGACTGACTCAATTCGTAATTACGCTCTCGCGAAAGGACTGTAGAACTATCATAGGTATGCTGAAAGGTCATAATCTACTGGCTGCACATGCATACAAGATAGGGATTTCTAACACGGACAAATGCAGGAAATGAAGAGAGGACGTTGAGGAAACTTTAGAACACCTTCTGTGCGGTTGTCCGGCATTATCAAAAACGCATTTAAAGTGCCTGGGAGCCTCATTGTTTGACGGTCGTCTGGAGAACGTCTCAAAAGCGGATCTCCCAGCGCTGCGTAGATTCGCCAAAATCGCTGTCATCCTACATGATGTCTACTTTAGGTATTCATAGATGTCGGTCTCCATCGGTATCGCTAGGGACCAAAAGGTCTATGCGTGGCTTGTTGCCAACCAGGCTAACCTAACCTATTGTTTAGCTTTTAGCTTTTTTAGCACTTTATGAATAAAAAAGTTATATGCAGTAAACTGCAATACAAATAAAAAAAAAAATAAGTAAAACCATACAAAATGCGCACATCCACAACTATTATTATTGTTCACACTCGCCAACAACCCCAACAACAACTGATTGCATCTCACACACTCAACACATCACTTTTTATCTGATTCATTAACGTGTTCCGCTGCTTTTGCGGCTAAAACAAAGCACGTGCATGTTTTACCGGTTTCCGTCACGGTTATGCCACTTTTTTGTATAGCATTGTAGTAAAACACACAAAAAAACATACAACAAAAAAAAACTACAACAAAAAATACTACAAAATAACCACAATAAAAAATAGTATTCTCCTCTCGTACGCTCTCTCAGCTCATCCACTCAGCACTCTTAAGCTGCCTTACAGCTCCATTCGAACTAGCGCACATCAGTGTGTGTGTGTGTGTGTATATGTGTAGGTCTGCTCTGAATTTCATTCCCGCTGCTCAAAAGTTTACATGTTCTGCATGCATTATTAATTGCCGTTGATAAACACTTATTTACACTTTTTTCATTCATTAATTTTGCGGCTAATCTTTTAGCTACACACACTCACACACACACAAGTATCTATGTATGTACACGTATGAACCTTTTTAATTTTATTTTGCACGACCGTTTGCTATCTCACGCTGCTCTTCCACATGCATCTTCTTTGTTACTTTTCTTTTCGTTTGTTTTAGTATTTTTTCCTTTGGGTGATTTTTTATTCACTTTCTTCTTTTTGTTTTTGTTTTTCAAAGATTTAATTTATACGTCATCATAGAATTTCAAGTTTTCAAAGGTCAGCGTTTATTAATTTATGATGATAAATGAGCGATGAAATGAGGCGTTTGGGGTTGTCGACTGACGTTGCGTTGCGCGTGGCATATCCGCTGATAGTCCGTAGACTGTGAATTCGATCTCCGCTTTGTGGAGCTGATAGATTTGGTTTGATTTTCATCAATGGTTTTTAATTGCCTTCGCCCGTTGGCATGACCGGTTTGAAAAATAAGTTCGTCCTTAGTCTGTAAAGCGTCTAGACGCCCTGCATTTCAGAAGTGAAGACTGAAGTGTTTGTTTTTTCTTCTTAAATTACGCTTTTGCTGCTTAATTGATTTCATTCGACTTCACAAATGTGGGTATTTCGCAGGGTATAATCCCTGCTGTATGTATGTATGTATGTACTCGCTCGTATGTATAAATAATTATGTGAATTCAAATCAGGAAAATTGTTGCTTGATAAAATATTGATAGCAATAAATTTCTTATTTCATGAGACACAGACACAAATACTGTTGGGTTGGATTATCTGAAGTCAATTACTGCAGTAAATTAATGTTTTGCAATTTATTGCGTGATTCATCAATTCAATTGCTACCGGGGGATTTCGTAGCTAGTTTTATGTTAAAGAAAAATTTAATTTTTGCTTCGGGCCCATTCAAAAAACCCCAAAAACAATCAAGTGAATAGTTAAATATTTATTGCAATGCTAGTTTTAAGGTAAGACGGGGGAAAATGTAGAAGAGAAAAAATTTTAACTCCTGTTTTGAAATCAAACACTCACAAAAAGCTTTAAAAACAATGTTTAATTGAATGTTAAATTTTCATTAAGGGGGAACGCCACTGTGAAACTTCAAAAAAAAAAACGATTTTTTTTTTGCATAAATTGTTAGTATAACAACTCAAGAAAATGTGGTAAACATTTTAAAGCGAAATTCACTTTAATTCCGATTCTATCTGCACTTAAGTGAGCGCCGGTCGGTTCGGGCCAGTAGCGCTTACAAACGCGTTTTTCTCGAAACGACTTTTTTTTGATACGGTGGTGGCAACGATTTTTCGAAGACTAATGAATTTCAAATTTTCGATTTGAAATTTCTTTTTTTTGCAAAATTTTTGTTATCGATGGGTTATTGTTGTACGTGGCCGATTTTCAAAATTTTGAAAATAACTATTTTTTTGGGCCTGTTGAAAATCAAAAAAATGGTGAAAAACACATATCGAAATTCAAATCACCACCATTTTGTCAAAAAACAAACGGCTACGTAAACGATAGCCACTATTGTGTAGATCATTAAAATTTTTGGTTTTTTGATTTCAGCTGATTATTCATTGCTGTATCGCTGCCACCAGATGACGTCATTTTTTTTAACTCGTCATTACGTTAATTTTATCATAAATTTGTCAATTTTCAATATTTTTTAATAAAAATTTACATTAACATAGTTTAATACATCTATATATATAAAAATGAATTGCTGTTCGTTAGTCTCGCTAAAACTCGAGAACGGCTGAACGGATTTATCTTATCTTGGTCTTGAATTATTCGTGGAGGTCTAGGGAAGGTTTAAAAGGTGAGAAAAATTCGAATAAAGATATAGGTCAAAACGTGGACCCGGGTAACCTTCGGACGTGTATGTACAATATGGGTATCAAATGGAAGCTGTTGGTGAATGCTTTAGTTCAGAGTATTTTTCATGCCGCTCCGGGACTAGGGTCTCGAGGTAGAGACCAAAACGTGGACCCTAGAATGTGTTTGTACAATATGGATATCAAATTGAAGCTGTTGGTGAATGCTTGAGTACAGAGTATTTTTCATGCCGCTCCGTGACTGGGGTCTCGAGTTATAGGTCAAAACGTGGACCCGGGTAACCTTTGGTTGTGTATGTACAATATAGGTATCAAATGAAAGCTGTTGATAAGTGCTTTAATACGGGGTAATTTTCATACCTATTGATGACTAGGGTCACGAAATATATGCCAAAACGTGGACCCGTCGTGTCTTTGCACCGAATAAAACCAAACTTACGCACATTGTTAAGTAAGTATTGAAAATGGGTTTCGTAAAGTTTGGTTGTAATTCGGAGCACTGGCAACGGGTACAGCGTTCTTTTGATCCAGCCATAATGTCGCTTACTTTTTTAACGCTTGGGGCGGAACTGAACTGTCAAATTGACAGTGTGAGTTACAATGTGTCAATATTTCTTTCTGATTTGGATGCCATAAGGAAAAAACGTAAGTGCAACATGTAAAAATTGTTTGTGAATTTTTTTGGAGTGGATTTTGGAACAGTGAATAACTTCTTACGAAATTTGAGAATTTAATGTGAAATCCGAATGTTCAAATGAAATTATGTGTGAATGAAATTTTTTTCGTTTCTTTTTTTTGAAAAATATAAATGGATAATGGTTAAAAAAGCTCCAATGCTTAATAAAACATATAAATTGAAACGAAAAATTCATGGATGATCAGGAAAAAAGACGATTGTTTCTTAGTTATTCATATGCGTTGATTTGAATTTTCAATTTATATTTTATATATTGTATATTTTATATTTACTCAAAAACAAAAAGAAAAACAAAAAATATTGTTTATGCCAAAGTGCTTGAATAAAGAATAAAGAAATAAATAATATGAAAACCATATATTTTCTGTTCTAAACCATATCTATTCTATTTTAGTATGCCCTGCGAAGGGGGCCGGGTTTGCTAGTATATAATAAATTGCCTTTTGTCCGATCCTCGAATAATCATTCCTACTTCCAAAAAAAAAAAATCCCAAAACTCGACTATTTTTTTACCCCCCTCAGTGGCGTTCCCCCCTAAATTGGTCTTACATATATTAGCGAGCATAACTGAGAGCATGACTGAGTGTCTTTTATTTTAATATTTAGAAAGTTTTTTTGTTATGTATTGTAGAAAAATTGAAAAAAATTTCATCAAAATTTTAAGCTTTTTAATATGAATTTTTAGAAAAATATAAGTAAGCAGCTTTTTAGCCCATTGAATTTTGGTATAATAAATTGCAAATTTTAAGTTTTAAGCTAAAATGTTTTTTTATTTATTTAAAATTTTTTGTTATTTTTTTTTTTGTTTTTTAAGTGAACGTTTTAAGTGGCTAAACATTCGATGGGATTTTTAATTGATTAATTTTATTATTTTGTTTAATTTTTTGTAAATTAGTTTTTTTCATTTTTTTATTCTTTGTTAGCTTTTATTTTTTTATATTAGGAGGTTGAATTAGTTTTAAAGGTGACACACAGATGGCGCTATTTATCACTTTATCGCGTTGGCAATACTGAATATATATTCATGACAAAGCCTCATCTCTAGGCTTTGTTTATCAGTATCTGTCATTTCGCTGAAGTATAAACAACGCAGTGTTTTCGTGCTCCGAGTATGTCAACTTTCGTGCCGTCGAAACGCAATTTGCGGGAAGCTTTGCTTTTCTGCTTCAATTTGAAAAAAAAATACAGCCCAATCCCGTGAATTGCTGCAGGAGGCCTACCCAGACCATACTCCGTCGATTTCAACATGTGAGTACTGGTTTCGACGATTCAAAAGTGGTGATTTTCACACCGAAGACAAGGAGCGTCTTGGCCAGCACAAAAAGTTCGAGGACGCGGAATTGGGGGAATTGGTAAACGAGGACTCGTGCCAAACCCAAGAAGAGCTTTCTGAATCATTGGGCGTTGATAAATCAACCGTTTGCAAGCGTCTAAAAGCGATGGGAATGATCCAAAAGCAAGAACATTGGGTCCCGTACGAGTTGAAGCTGCGCGACGTCGAACGGCGATTTTTTACGTGCGAATTGCTGATCGAGCGACAAAATCGGAAGGGTTTTTTGCATCGGGTGGTGACTGGCGACGAAAAATGGATCCACTACGATAACCCAAAACGCAAAAAATCATGGGGTTTGCCCGGCCACGCATCAACGTCGACGGCCAAGCAGAATATTCACGGCAAGAAAATCATGCTCTGCATTTGGTGTCATTTTGGATCAGGTCGGCGTCGTATATTTTGAGCTGCTCCAACCGGGCGAAACAATCACGGGGGATCGTTACCGACTGCAATTGATGCGTTTAAGCCGGGCATTGAAAGAAAAACGGCCGGAAACGGTAAAAAGGCACGACAAGGTTATTTTGCAACATGACAACGCTCGGCCGCATGTTGCTCAACCTGTCAAAAAATATATTGGAACGCTTGACTGGGAAGTGTTACCCCACCCGCCGTATAGTCCAGACATAGCTCCCTCCGATTATCATTTGTTCCGGCATATGAGTCTCGATTTGGCGGACCAGCGGTTCTCCTCGTACGAGGCTACCAAAATATGGGTTGAGTCATGGATAGCCAAGCAGCGGCCAGAATTTTGGAGAAACGGCATCGGGAAATTGCCCGAAAGATGGGCGAAAGTTGTAGCTAGCGATGGCCAATACTTCGAATAAAATATTTTGTACCGTTTTTTCACAATAAAGCCCCAAATCTTCGAAAAAAACCTTTAAAACTAATTCAACTTTGCCTTTTTCCATATTATATATAATATATATTTTTTTTAAACTCTTTATTTTTTTATAAAAATACAGTTCATACTACAACAAGAACCATATAACTCAAAGTTTTAAATTTGTACGAAATTTAAAAAAATTAAAAATCTTTCATTCAATTAAATTTTATGTTTAGAATGTTCAGCAAAAAAACAAAAACAGGGTATGCAGTGTTGTAGCTTGTTTAATTTTGGTATAATATTGTTGGTATAGTTTGGAAGGTTGAAAGTAGCTCAAAATTCGCGTCGATTTAAAAAATTTATTTTTTTGTTGATGGTTTCATCCATATAACGAATGCGGGAAATTGATATTATTCGGAAGAAAATACCTTACGGCTACCCTGAATTTCTGTGCATGCCACTGCCTGGAAATATGCAGATCGCGAGGGATATCGCGAAAGAGCAGAGCAGCAATATGTTCAAGCTTGTAAAACAGTGCGTCACAAGTAGGAAATGAAGCCTCTTGCCAGAACTTCAGAGAAGTGTTGCAAAGTAAACCTAACCTGCCTTTATATTTTCCTACTTTGAAGTGAAATTGTGGGGTGCTTTAGTCCAATCATAATTTGCATAGGATTCGTTGCTGTTCTATTTGAAGAACTGAGTTGACAATCCATCTGATCTTCGGACTTAATTTTTTTGAACAGCAGACTAGATTTTTTTATGCTTCCTGTATGTTGGGCAATGATAAGAGGTTGTTGTTGTTGTTGTTGAGGTGGTTGAACATTACTTAGCTGAGAATGCTCCTAATTAGTGACCAGCACCGTTTTAATACCACTATCTCGTGAAATGATGAGATGTTTTTTTTTTTTTTTTTTTTTTTTTTTTTTTCAAGTCAGATCCATTTAGTGAGGTCCAAGTATAGGAGCAAATCCTTTATCTCGATGACTGAGATCTCCTTAATTTGCTGTAGGAAAGGCTTACCGAAGGATCGGAGTCGTGCCCTGGCTAGTCCCGGACATTCACATAAATAGTGGAACAGACTTTCCTTCGCCCCTTCCGCTTGACAGCTTCTACAGATAGGATTGAAGGGTAGATTGAGTCTGGCTGCATGATCCCCTACTTTCCAGTGTCCTGTAAGGGTTGCAGTGATACGTGAAATTTTTGGCCGAGAACATCCTAACAGGTCATTCGTCCTTTGGATTTTATATGACGGCCATGTGTTTTTTGTTGTGATACATGTAGGTATTTGCTTCCATCTTCTTTCGGCTAAAGCATGATAGTGTGAAGCAATAGATAAGAGGAGTTTGTATCTATTATTTTGGTTCAGTTGCTTTTAATATTAAAAAGAGGTAAAAAGTAATCCCATTTTGTTTTAGTTTCAGATATTCTGATCGACAAGTAAAAGATCAACGTTTCTAATTTGTCAAGCTCTTTAAACCTTCAGCAAGTGGTTCAATAGCATAATACAATTTAGATTCTCAAGATTTTTGACCGTTTTTTTATTTACACACAAGCTTTGCCTTCTTTCTTATTTCACGGTCACGCAGCTATCGTTGTTAGTTCAGTCTGATGTTCCGCTCCAGTCACAGTTTCGTTGTAAGAAACTGGTAAGACGGCGCCGACGAACCCCGTGAAGATCAGCCCAAGTCAGTTGTAGTACTAGAAAATATCGATGCTATGGGCGAAATCGTCATGTCATATACCACGAGACTGAGACATCCTTAGCCATTAGTATGACGGGCATCAATAAGATTTAGCATGATGACTTTGTGGTAAAAAATGTGTGTTCGCGTTAGATCGCACACAATTTTAAAAACACACTGGAAACACGACTGGACAAAGTAAATCGAAAATTGGTTCAAATGAATGCAACAGTGTTTTGATAATCGTGGAGAATATTTTGGCAAACAATAAAAACTGTTTTCAGATCAGAAACATAAATAGCAACCCTCGTATAGTATAGGCACGAATATGCTCCAAATTATTATTTCTAAAGGTGAACTGCCATTCGGAGCACCTTAGGATATTTTTCCCCACTACAAAACGTCTTTAATGCCAGCTGGTGGATACCAGATAATGTGAACGCTCATCGAACCACTCGGTGCAGATGCTCGAATGTGGACGTAAGAACTGGAACTAAAAATGATGAATTAGCACTGATCTCAGCTTTTTCAAACACTTTCTCGCTTCTAGAATAAGTAAATGGCATAATAAAAAATCTTAATACTTCAAAAAAATATGAGCTGATAACATTTTCGATTTTTCCACACTTTATAAAATTTACTCTTAAATTATGCCATGCAAAACTAATTGCAAATACAAATACTTACATATGTACATGTATGTATTTCTGTTCACAATTCTGTTTGTCATCCAGCCAGCAATGTATTGTAGTTCGTAGTAAAACTTGGGTAATTAACACTCTTCATTTGCATAAAAGGGAGAACTGAGGTCAGTTTGTTTCGGCAAGGTTGCATTTACGCAAGTAGCAAATAACCAAACAATACCATTTCGATTTATACGTAAGTACATACATACATACATGTGCAAGTGCGTATGTTTGTATATTCATAGAGTAAATAAATTTTTGCATACATCTGAAAATATAAACATTTACCTCGAAACGCGAAAATTTTGCAGAATTGCATTTTATTAAATTACACAATTTTATGAATTATGTACATTTAAGTATGCATGTATGTGCGTATGTATATGTGTATGTGCATGTGGAAGTACAGCTACCGTCAACTAATTAGCAATGGGAACTAGGTTTACAGGCATTTTTGTTAGCCGAGGTCGAGTTTTATAAATGAAGAGAAGCATTTAGGGGGATTCCCATTAATTATGACATCAAAAATATAATAAAATAATTGGAAACAACTGTGAAATTTGGTTGGCGAGGTAATGAGCAAATCGCAGTGGATATTATTTAATATCGATTACCGTTAGTTTCAGCGAAATTCTATTATACACTTAAACAAAATAATAAAATCGCGCTATGATGAACAGTTTTGACTACTTTTCTGCTGTTTTTTTTATTTTTTATAAATTTTTTATAAAAATCTAGCTAAAACACATAACATATAAATCAAAGTTTTCAACTTTGTGCAAGATTTATAAAAATTCAAAAACTTTCAAATTCAACTAAAAATTTCTAACTTTTTAATCAGAATTTTTTAAAACTATTTGAATACGCAGTTTTATAGCCAATTAAATTTTAGCATAACAAAGTGGAAGTAAAGTTTAAAATTCTATTTGCTCTTTGATAATTTTTTTCTCCATACAACGAATGCACAAAAAAAAAATTTATATTACGAGAAATTTCTTCTTCTGATTCTTTAATTTGAAAGAAATGTAAACAAATACTTTAAACAAAAGAAAAAATTTAATTTCTCATATCAAAATATTAACACAGAAAGAATATGAAAAAAAAATTCGCTCTTAAAATTATTAAAAAAAAAAAATTTTTACAAAAAAAAAATCTAAGCAAAAAATGTAAAATTCTCATAAAAATTTTAACTCACGAAGAATAAAAACAAAAACTGTTTTGCTTAATATATTAAATAAAAAAATTAATATTATATAAATATAAATCAGCTTGTTTCATTTGAAATAATATGATTAAGTAATTTTTAATAAAGAAATTGTCAAATCTGTATTTTATTTTATTTACTCATCTCTGCGCATCGATATTCTTCAAAGGCACTTCTAAGCGCTTGAGAAAAGTTTAAAATTGCCAACTTGCCTTTTTTCGTATGCAAATTTTATTCTTACATTAAATCACAAATATTTCATAAAAAAGGGCGGGTAGCGCAGTCCACATAACTGAAGTGAAACTTTCAAGGCAGACAAAGAAAGAGGGAGAAACCCGAGAGAGAATGGAAAAGAGAGTGAGAGAGAGAGAGAGAGAGAGAGAATATATATCTAAATAAATTCACAACATTCGCAGAGAATACAAATAGACAAAATTTACAAAAAACGGGGAAGGGTCGACCGGTGTAGGTAAACACCGGACACAAACCGTAGCAACAACGCGCACTACTCCGAGCGTTTATCACCCGCACAAACGCAGCGATTCCAGGACCGCAGCAACGACACAAATTACCGCAAGGCAATACCAATAAATCCGACGCCGGAATGGATAGCACTTTATAGTACGCACAAGCACTAGCCAGAAAACGGAAATAAGCGCCAAAAACGAGGCACCAAAAAAACAAACGCCAAAAAAAATTGGGACCAAAAAACGCCCCAAACAGTAGGCACCAAGGAAATATAAAGACAAAAAGTAGGCACCAAAAATATATTTCCTACAAGTATGTACCAACAAACAAGCGCCAAAAAGTAGGCAGTGTTATTTCTCACTAGAAATTAGCAACCACAAGGAAAAATTCAGAAAAAATAACATAAAGTTTATCTAAGATATATATAAGGTATAGCTCTCTCTCTCCTTTTCCTCTACGTTACATCTTTTTTTCTCTCTCGCGGCACGAAAATGCCCAAAACGTTGCATGGCCTTGAAATGTTACTTTCCATTCTCGCTCGTCCATCGACGCCTAAGAAGTTTCACTTAAAAAAAGATACTTTAAATAAAAAAATTTAGACAAAACATATGTAAACAAAAACAAATTTTTTAATTTAAATTATATGCAACTAAAATATGTTTCGCAAACTGAATTAATTTTAATTATCAACCACCAATGCATACGAGTTGCTCATCAAAAGAACTGATTAATATTAGCAGTGAGAATTTTAGAGTTACAAAACATGTTCATACATCAGCGTTACTAATTAGTTGAGCAGAGCTGTAGGTATAGGTATGTGCATACCCTGCAGGGAAAATGTGAGCTTCACTCTGCTCCGGATTCAGTACCATTTCGCTAATCATCAAAATATGGCCGAGTTGAAGCCGAAAAGATCGATCAAAGCTTGGTTTTGTATCACACCTCTGATTCTGATGCAGCTAGTAAGTTTTTCGAGTGGTGATAAAGAGATGATGTGATGTTTTGAATTAGATATTTATAAGTTTTGTTACCTTTAAATAAAATTTGGAACCTAAAGTAAAATATAAAAAATTGATCATTTTATTCCTGTATAGAATATAAGGCCTTCAAAGTGAAACTATGAAGAATAAAGATACTAAAATAAAATGGCTTTGCTTTTCGACTGATTGACGCTTGGGTTAGTTTAGTTTAGGTGGTTATCCTCAATGATAAGAGCACTCTCTCCACTGCAGTAGAAAAAGGATAGAAAATAGTTTAACTTTTGGAATAATCGAAACTTACGTGAGGTTACATTCATCGAATCTTAAATTTCGTAATCTTACGCTAATACTCTACTCTATCAGCTACTGGAACGACAGCATCAGTTCGACCGTTTAAAAAAATGCCTTGTCGAGTTTATCAAACGACTTTTCTGAAAAACCTGTGTTACTTTTCAATTCATTTAAAGTGCATACTACGATATAGCGCCCAAATATGCGCTATAATTGCCCACAGGTGGCGCTGTTGGTCAATAAAGCGTTCCAGTTTACCAAACAGATCCGCTCATCAAACTGGGACCTACTAATGCAACAATCAACTAATTACTACAAAATGTTTATAATAATCGATTTCAATCATATTTAATATTTTAATAATTTTTTTGTAATTAAGGCGTGGAAAATCAATTCAAATTAAATTAATAAAAATAAATTTCAGAAAAAATAAAAAAAAGGGTATCACAAAGTGATATTTTTGCATGGGAACACTCTCCTAGAGTCGTTTTCATGAAAGATTTGTTAAAATGATTAAACATTTAAAATACTCAATTTCTTATTGGAGGCAAACATTTTAATATTTCGAATTTAATTTTTAGTATCCATTAAAAACTTTTTCTAATTAAAAGTAGCTGATATGAAAAATAATAGCATCTCTGTCTAGCCAACCAGTTCGGATTTCCCGGCAGGGTAGGTGTGCATTGTTTCTGTAAGCATTCTTTCTTGTTTGCGGTAACCTTGGTTGATTGTCATGTGATGTAAATGAGAAAAAATATTATGAAATTAAGGCATTATTTCTTGGAAACGTATGTCGAGAACGAAAATTAATTATTTAGTAGCATTGCAGGGAAGTTGCTGAATAATTACTCATGTTTTCCAACAAGAACAACTTCTTCCCTTACTTTAGTGCAACTTAAGCGATTTTTTTTTAGTCCATGCTAAAAAAGTCATAGGAAATCAATTGAAGTTCGAATTAGCTACCAACTGCAGCAGTAGTTCCGGTTGAAATTCCAGAAACTATCAACAGCTTTTTAAAAATCTTTTAAGCGAGTGCCACCTGTCGTAGAAACAAATGATTCATGGCATGAGTAAGAGGCAAAATTTATGTTTTCTTCTTTTCTAAAATATGTGCAATAAATTTTCACTTACTGCAAAACACCTAAAATTTATGGGGTTTATTGCCCCAACAACAGCTATTTCGCGCTAATTGAGTTTCGAGTATGAGCAAATTTATTGTCACACAAATCTAATCTAACAAAAAGTAGTAAGAGCGAAAAATTACCGAGAAAAAAACTTAAAAACAAAAATTAGACTTATCAAAAATTTTGGAGAGTGCATAAGATTTGCAGATATCTGAAGTAGATCTTTGAAAGGAATAGGAAGATGAAGCAAAAAGAAAAAAAATTAAGTAATTTTGATAAAAAGTTTTCAATAAATAAAACTTACTTAAACACGATGGGTGGCAACTCTTCCACTAATCAGATTCATTGTCTACACTTTTAAATGTGTTGCTGTTAAGACTGTTTCCAAGTGATTTTCAATTTTACCAAACTGGGAATTTGTTTTTTGGAGACCAATCACGTGAAGGCTTATCAAATTTTTTGTTCAAAATAATGGAGATGATGAATGAAGTTTATATTTGAGAAAAACCACCTATTGGCAAGAAGAATTTTAAGGGCAGAGATGTAATAGATTCCGCGGTATTGCGAAGTTATCTGCTGTATCCAAAGATTGATAAGATCAATTTCAAATTTTCGTCAAAAACAGGCACGAGTTGGTTTTGCCTAATATTTTTTTATATTTATAAATAATAAGTACAACAAAACATCAATCACTGGAACGCAGTTCAGAATGTATGAAACCACTTGATAATGTATGACAGGAAATGTTATGACACCTATTTAATTCAACAAAGTAGAAATTGTAAAAGCTGGAATACTTGAAAGACAGTAGCGACTGCATGTCGTCAATGCACTTCTGATACGAGTATACACCACTTCAAACTGCCAAAAGAAAACGTAGTTTTTTTGTGCTCTTAACGATCCGTGTAGGATCATGACATCCATATCTAATTGGTTTTTCCAATGGTAAAAGAGTTCGGAGTGGTTCCACAGTTTTGAAGCGGAGACAACTGTTTAAGCGAGTTAGAGTGTGTGTGCTCACTATTTCACTCACTCAGCTCACCGTTTTGAAATTCTCTACAGGCTTTTGAAATAATTTATTGAAATAGCATCAGTTTAGAAATTTATTCAACAAAACACAAAGAGCTCACCTTAAGGCTGGGCAAATTTAATAAACGTGGTGGCATTATTGACGGTCTAATGTTCGCCACACCTTCCGAATACGTTTCACCATGCGATTGATCCATGATTCAATAATAAAAGGTTTGCTCAGTTCGAAGCTTTCTCATTTCCTCTTGACAAATCGGCTCCCTTTGCAAGACACTGGGTTGCTAACTCTAGAAACGTTTAGAAAATTTGTAGGAACAACATTTCGTTTTCAAAAGAGTCTATAAGCACTTGCTCGCCATGTGAATAACCAAAATGATATGGAAAACATACTGACATACAGCTTAAATCAGGATATCATAGACCATATTTTTGTGGCAATCAACGTGAGAGATGAACGTTTTGACAATTTTAATCCGACGCCTTTCAAATACAGGTTGGGGGAGTACTTACTCATGGCAGATGGTTTTTTAGGAGGAGTTTCTTCATGGCAGAAATACACTCGGAGATGTGTCATTGGTTGTCGAGGAGCCTCCGCTATTACAAACAACATTTTCTATCATTTGGTGGACCCAGGGTAGTTTGTCAAATAGTTAAGAATGTAAGAATAATCGCGACTTGGGGGTCAAAACTCCAAACTTATGTGGGCATAGCATAGCAAAGAAAGGCGCGAGTATGTTCAGAGCTTGTTGCTAGTCAACTAAATTTATGATGAGTTCGCTTCTCCAATGAGAGCCTTTCATTAGGGCCGTAGTACTTAGGTATTATAAGACCGTCATATTGGCAAAACTTCCCATCTTGCGTGTTGTGTTTTTTGCATTAAATTTTTTTAGGGGGAGGGTACGATTAGTCGATCAAAAAACGGTATGTTTTTAGGAGTTTTCTTGTTTAGCATATTCAATCAATACTGCAATATTTTAAAACTATTTTCCAACATTTGCATTGCAAATTTATAAAAGTTGAAGGTGTGACAAAAAGTTGTTCTGCGATGTACACCATAACTCTTAACAGAATCAAATAACTCGAAATGCACTGTACAACTGTTCAAAATAATCAGATGGCGCAAGGCCAGCACTATATAGTGGATGTGGCAAAACACCACAACCAAGCGCCAATAATTTTTGCCGAGTGGCCAAAGATGTGTATGGCCTTGCATTGTCATGATGGAATACAACACTTTTTCGATTTGTCAATTCGGGCCGCTTTTCTTCAACTGCATTGTTTAATTTCGTTAGTTGTTCATTGTAGACATCAGAATTGATCGTTGGTTGGGTGGTAAGAGTTCAAAGTAGACAATTCCTTTGTAATCCCACCAAACTGATAACAAAACCTTCTTTTGATGAATATCAGCTTTTGATGTTGTTGAAGTTGGTTCACCTGGCCTGTTCCACGATCTTTTCCGCTTGATATTGTTGTAAACAACCCATTTTTGATGGCCAGTTATCATTCGTTTTAAAAATGGATCATTTTCATTACGTTTCTTTGTGAGAAACCCATGTATCGAGGTTTTGAACAAAGCCAAGTTGTTTTAAGTGATTTTCAAGACATGTAAGTGATGCATGAGGCTTCTCTGCAATCTCACGTGCTGTACTGTGACGATCCGAATCGATTATTGCTTTGCTTAGGGCGTCATCAACGACGACCAGGGCGTTTTTAATCTTTGAGTTAAAAATCACCAAACGAAATTTGGCAAACGCAAACCAATTTTGACACTGCCGTTCTTTAAGGCTGCGGTTTTCCCTTTGCGGGAATAAAAAACTATCAATTACCGCAATTACTTAGTTGCAAACCTAATAGATTACTGCTATACGAATTTTCAGTGCGAAACTTCCAGAAAAGATGAGCGAATGCAACAGTTGGAAAGAAAAAACCCCTGGAAAGACTTCTAAAAATTCTAGTTAAAAAGTTGAAAGATTTGATGAAGTTAAAAAACAAAACAACTTAACTCTTTACATAGTTTCAAACTTTGTTATAAAGGGTGGTTCAATTTCAAGGTCCGATGTTGAATGTGAGCCACATTTTCACCTCAGTGAATTCGTCAATAAGCAGAATTGCCGCATTTGGGCGAATGATAATCCAAGGGTGATTGCCGAAAAACCAATGCACCCACAAAGAGTGACTGTTTGGTGCGGTTTATGGGCTGGCGGAATCATTGGGCCGTATTTTTTTCAAAATGAGGCCGGTCAGGGAGTTACTGTGAATAGTGTTCGCTTTCGTGAGATGATAACGAACTTTTTATGGCCCGAATTGGAAGATATGGATGTGGACGATATGTGGTTTCAACAGGACGGTGCCACTTGTCACACAGCTAACGAAACAATGGCTCTTTTGCGCAAAAAATTTGATGGCCGAATAATCTCACGTTGCGGCGATGTCAATTGGCCGCCAATATCATGTGATTTGACACCGTTGGACTTCTTTCTTTGGGGTTATTTGAAAGAAAAGGTGTACGTCGATAAGCCAGCATTAATTCAAGAGCTAAAGGATGAGATAATTCGGCACATTAACGGCATAGAACCTCAATTATGCCTCAGCGTCATCGACAATTTGGACCTTCAGATGGAGGTGTGCCACCGAGGGCGCGGCGGCCATTTGGTCGATATTTTGTTCCATACGTAATTGAGCCATACCAATATTATCATAATAAAGAGAAATGACAATAATTTCCTAAAAAAAATTATATTTTATTCAAAATCAACACCGGCCCTTGAAACTTAACCACCCTTTACAATATACAATGAAATGGACACCTACATGAAAAGGCGAGTGGAAGCTAGGTGGACTAATCTGACCACATGCAAAACAGCAAAAGTCATGTGTAGAACTAAGGACAAAAAACTGACTCAATTTGTACTTGCGCTCTCGCGAAAGGACTGCAGAACTATCATAGGTATGCTAGAAGGTCATAATCTATTGGCTGCACATGCGTACAAGATATTGATTGCTAACACGGACAAATGCAGGAAATGCAGAAAGGATGTTGAGGAAACTTTAGAGCACCTTCTGTGCGTTTGTCCGGCATTATTAAAAACGAGTTTAAAATGCCTGGGAACCGGATTGTTTGAGGGTCTGGAGGACGTCTGAAAAGCGGAGCTCCCAGCGCTGCTTAGATTCACCAAAATCGCTGACACCCTACATGATGTCTACTTTCCGTATTCATAGAGGTCGGACTCCATTTGGTATCGCATCTAGGCGTGGCTTATGTATTGCCAACCAGGCTAACCTAACCTAACCTATGTTTTATAGCCTATAGAGCGTGTAATTAGTGGTTACAAACACCATTTAACTCTTAACCTTAAGATCTACTTTAAGACTGTAATTTATGCGCATAATTTGCTGAATATGTTAAATTGCCCCACATAAATTCAAATTTTTTTTCTTCCACCTTACGATTGAAATGCGAATTAGCACGTCAGTTTTCATAAAGCAACAAAGTAATAAAGCAACAAATTTTTGATTAATAAGTTTTGAATATCCAACTGTCTCACTGCCTTACAGACCCACTAAGCAAACAAACAATTTTTTTATTTTTTATTCTTTTTTTGTTAGAAAACGGGGAACATGTACGCCCTCGCACTCATTTGTTAAATGATTTTGATAAGCGTTGAGAACAGCCGTGCTAATGCCATTCGTATTTTTTAATGCCACACTTAGTAGTTACTACTTTCAACGAGCTTCAATTGACGTGAATTAGAAAATTACACTCAATTCTAAGTGGTGATGGTAGGTAGCTGCATTTCAATGCAGACTGCATTAGAAAATTGAAATGTATGAATATGTGCATGTGTGTGTGTGTGCAAATAAAAATATTTATACCAGAGCAGTCTAACATAAATTTGCGCTAGTGCTCGAAAGAATGCCACAAATCCTAATGCGAGCTGCTGAGACGTAGTTGACGGTACCTGCCTCCACAAGCGTACATATGTGTGTATGTATGTATGTATAAATGTGCATGCTTAGCGCATTTTTTTCGACATCGAAACCACCGGCTGTATATGAGCATGTGCAAGTACGTGCTTACCTGCAGCCTTGGCTCTAACTGTGATTGTTTAGTCAGCTGAAATCCATTTTTTGATCACATGATTAGCTGTCAAGTGAAGTTGAGCTGCACTGCATTTGTTTCGCATGCAAGATCAAGCCGAAAGCAGGTATAACATACGAGTCTATGCCATTAGACATTTAGCGCAGTTTTTCAATGCATTGGCAACGCTTATTTGTAATTAATTTCTTGTTGGTTTGTTTTTTGTATTTATTTTACTTTTCTATTTGCCTTTGTTAACCACGCCGCAAACTAGCAACTCCCGCCCGTTTGCTTTTTGGGTCTTTACGTCATCGTATCATATTTGCTATTAGCTTTTATGACACACGCATAGGTAGACACGTAAATGTATGTATGTACAAATTTTGTATACCCAGCGCACACAACGTTCGTTTTGTGAGTGTATGAGCTAGGTTCAGCAAAATGTGAATAATTTTGGAAAATTTATATGCACTGAGTACTAAAGTAAAGATCGGTTGACAATTAAGCCACCGTTCATCAGAAAGTAGTAATTGCAAGAAAAAAAGAAGCTAATGAGAATATGCTTAAGCGTTTAAGGCTAATCAAAGACATGCATTTTTTTCCTTGTCCACTCCTATCGGGAGTATAAGGCCTTGACAAGACTTGTCTTGCGTTGGTTTCGTTAATCTATTTGATTTCTGGCGGGGCAGCTGTCGTTGCTTAGGAGCAACGCTCTCTTACTGCTTGGAGCGCCATCTGTGTTTCACATTTTTCTGGCACAAGGATCACACAGATGGTTAAGGACTTTGCTAAATTGGGTGTGTCTGCGCTATTACCCAGTTGTCCGCTTCCTCTTGCTGACGCCACTGATGCAAAGTGTAACTATTTGTTTTTGCTTGTTTTAGCAGTCACAATGCAAATAATGCGCTGACTATTGTGCGGGAGTAAGAATGTAAAGGATACGTTTTTGGGGTTGAGGAACGACATTTTTGTTTTTTAGAAACAGGCAAAGTAGGTAAATTTGGAAAAGCGCGAGAACCGTGCTTTACGTATTATTCGAGCCCACAACCTCTGGGATGGCAGGCTAGTGCACTTACGCTAAACTACCGAGGCCAAGACATGAAAAAATTAGTTACTTTAATATTTCTCTTGAAAGTAACTTTGTTTATTTTATGAAGCCACGAGGGTCGCCTATTGTATTTTGCGCCTTGTAACACTACGTGTGTGATGAGCTGTAATCCGATACCTTTATCGAAAAATTTGTTATTTTTTAACATGAACTTATTTATGTATAATACATTAGCGTGGCAGTTATTTGACCTGTTTTTTTATATACAATATTTTTTCGCGGGCTACCCTCCTGTTTGGTTCCATTCTATATAAAAATGACCTCTGTGAAATTCGGTGCCAATCGGATAGGGGAAAGGTGTGCCCCCGAGCCTTTCAATATGCAAAATTTACCCCAAAATGACAAAAAAATTTAATTTCATTAAAAGTGTGTTTTTTATTTTACATGAGTATATATACAGCGTAAATAAGTAGTAAAAGAATTTAATTGGTAAAGCATATTAAATTATACATATATAAATTGAAGAAGGAACTTCTTATCCATACAGTATTTAGCATATATATGTAGTTCCATATGACGCTTACTTCATTGCAATTTAGTTTAATAACAACATATAAAAAAACTAAAAAAAAGAAATAACTCATTGAAGAAAATAAAATAAAAATGAATTAAAAATCTTTATTTTTGGCTATAGTTTGTTTATTGCTGTCTGGGAACTTCTGTCGATAGTCACTTACAACTTGGAGCACGTACTGCATTTGTCGCTCGTTTTTTGTATATAACTTATTAAAATCCTCTACTAGTTTAACACCTCTCTCCGCCGTATTATTTGTTACTTTAAGTTTGTTAACTACTTTTAAAGCTTGGACGAAATCTTCATGTTTGTGCCACCGGGCAGGATCTGTGCATAGGAATTCGTCATTTATGTTAAATCTTGCAAAGAATCGTTTTGTTTTGTTGGAGACAAATTGTTCAAGTCCTTGGTTTAATAATTCAGAAACTTGGCTTGTTTCCACGGTTATCCTTTTAATACTTTTTTCACATTCAGCATCAGTTTCACGATTCAACGCTTTTACCATTTTAATTTTTGATTCTGCCGTCACATTTGGGTCAAAGAAGGCCAAGGCGATGGATTCAGGTGATAAATACCACAAATGATTTTTGATTTTTTGTAAAGCCACTCGAGAGATGTCTTCGTCAACTGTCCGGTATTTATAAATTTTGGAAAGAACACTGAAATCCAAAAATGGTGCTTTGGCTGCAGAAGGTGCACAAAACCACGCTTCGATATATATACATATGTACTGATAAGGAAAATGCAAATATCACAAATTGCATTTTCCTCACGCGGTGATAATTTAAATTCATCGCGAAACATGAATATCTTAAAGCAATAAATAGCCTTAGCCATCCACCTTGCAGGATGGATAGCTCCTGGAGCACGGAAGGATACTCCACGAGATGGTATTTCGCCAAGAAAAATAGCAGCCAATTGTAAAAATTCTCGATAATCCTCTCTCAGTTGTTGTTCTTGCAACGTGCTTCGTATAAAATGAAGAACTCGGGAAACATCGACCGGAGACAAATGTTTTCTGATTTTCTTATTCGCGATTCCGGTTTTAAAATTATTTACATTTATTTTAGGCTAAGAAGTTTGGAACTTTTTTAAGATTGGTACGGTTGGGCTGGTAGTTTTATCCATCTTCTCCTCGAAAACGGCTTTTAAAATGATTTCGTATATGTGATGGCGGCAAGGGAAATATAACAAAACACACGCACCATTAAAAGCGCCCGTATTGGAGGCAATAGTGTCAAAAACCAATCCTTTTACGTAGTCCTGAAGGCCCCATTCCGCAAGGGTTTCGCAATCAGCTGTTGCCTGTTCTTTTCCACTCCCTGATTGCAATGCAGGTACACCAAGAAGTTGATCAGCACCGCAATTTGAAAGAATAACAGGAAGTCGGTCGCAGCGGCAGGCAATTCCTTATCCTTAAAGATATTTTTGATTTCGGTAGCTTTCTTTTCGCTGAGTTTCTCACGAGAATTGTTAATAGACCACTAAAAGTCTCCACATCTTGACCAAGGGCTTCAAGTGTATCTATAAGAATATGAACTGCATTCCTGTCACTGATCTTGCACTTATCCAAAGCAGCAGCAAGCTTAGGAGTTATTATTATTTGTCGTCCTCTTTTTTGTTTTGCTGGTACAGACAAACGTTTTGAGCATTGCGGAATTGCCTCTGAAGCACGCGCTTCTAAATCTTCTCCGCTGCTTGAACTCGACCTAATCAGTATATCAGATTGAGCTAGAAATAGTATTAACAATATAAGTACGATTTAGTTCGATATACATAAATATTCATGTTAAATAGGTAGCTAGAGAAGATGAAGATAAATACTTACTCAATTGAAGAACTTCATTGTTGCTTCGTTCTTTTCTCTTCTCCTCTCGTAATTTTCGCTCAGAAACTCGAGTCTCTTTCGCACTTAGCTGGTAATCAATTCCATACATAAGCCCCGGGCGTCCTTTCATCCGCTGATTGTTTAAAAACTGCTTATCTTCTTCAATGGATATGATATTCAATGCATTGGCGTGTGCAATATCGAAGAGATCCTCGAGTTTTTCAACGAGATCTTTTCTTATGATCCATTGACGTTCTTGCAGCATGCTTTTGAAGTTTCCGCCACTGTTGATAGAGACCTTCTAACTTTGGTATACAGTTCTTTAGTTGTTGCGTCGGAATTCGGGCTTTCTCCCAATATATCATCACTTCCCGCACAGCTAGTGAAGCACTGCCTCGTATTGTTAACTTACACACCCGTAAATTAAAAAAAAAACTTGTAACGTTTGTTTTACAGATGGAATTTTGTTTCCAAAATATCACATTTGAATAATACCCGAGCAGATAAACTTTTTCTCGTAATAGAGGTCGCGACATTGTACTACCGAATGTCTTCACTTCAAATGTTGTACGCAACTAATGATTTTTTTAAAAAACATTAATACAAAACTTTTTTTGCCATAAAAATTTGAATTACCGTTGTTATTTCAGAAACGAAATGCTCGCCCACTTTATTTGATACTAGTACTAGTTTTTGATATTAATATTATCCAAGACACGATGTGTACGTTAGTCAAAACGCGAACCCAATTTTGTATGCGGGGAAATCTGTTTGAAGAAATCTATTTTCATTTCGAATTTCAAAATGTTATCAGTTGATAAGTTATCTCACATATTTTAACTTCCGTTTTGTTTTTGTAATTCAGAAATTGAAGAAAAATGGAAAATTTTTGACAGAGTTTTCAAAAAGCAGGGGTCGAACGACTTGGTAGATTCTGCATTGAATATACTTTTTTTAAGCGTAATAATTTGAATTATCATTGTAATGTGAAAAACTAAGTGCTCGGCTACTTTACTTACTACTACGAATTTTCGGGTTTTTTGAAACTTTGAAGGCCCGGGGGCACACTTTCCACTTACCAGATTTACTTCAAACTTTTTTTCCACCATTTTTATATATAAAGGAACCAATCTGAGGGGTAGCACCAATAAAAAAATAATCTTGCAAAATAATTGCCACCCTAATGTACATACAATGTTTTCACTTACAAGAACAAATATAATCTTTTTAAGAGAGTTAAAAAATTCATCTCTCCGGAAAGTTGGAAATATGTAACTCGCGAAAATTTGTGTAGGATGATTTATAATGATTTGCAATTCACGTCGAAAATCGAGGCAGGGGTGCATTGATTAACTTACTTCGACTTTTGGCATTGAGACAGCACACTTAGCCACTCTGAAACGCTGGTACAACAATGAGTTCCAAGGTGGCCGTCGATCGCCACAGGATGAATTACATTTTCTTCGTAGATATATTTGTATTTATATAGGGTGATCAATCATGAGGTGCTTTTTTCAATAGTTAAAAAAAAACAAAAATGTAAATTATGTTCAAAACCTTTATTTATCATTTGAAAGGACATCCTTTGACATTTACTTTTTGAATATGACTTCATTCAAATGTTGGCCGCAACTACGCTTAAGGTGGTCCATTCTGAAGGTCACTCGTTCGAGCATTTCGACTGGTATGTCGTGAATAACACGCGTAATGTTGGCTTCCAGAGCTTCAATCGTAGCTGGTTTATCAGCCGTTGTTTTCTCTGGGTGTAAAGGTAGCTCTTGAACCTGTTCTGGTTGCTCTTCATCCCAAATACGGCAATTTTGCTTATTGACGTAACCATTGAGCCAGAAATGCGCCTCATCGCTGAACAAAATTTTGCTCGAAAACAGCGGATCTTCTTCAAACGCTGATTTTCATAATACAGTTGAACAATTTGTAGACGTTGTTGCGGTGTGAGTCTTTCCATGATGAAATGCCAAACGCTGTTCAACAAATCCACGATGACAGTTTGCCACAACTCGCGCGCGATCTGTAAAAAAAACGCAAATGAAAAAAACTCCTCTTAATTGATCACCCAATACTAACCTAACAATTCATATCCCAACGATTTCTTCTCATATACTTACACGAAGTTGCAGAACTATAAAAACACCACTGTTGTTTTTTTTTTAGTTTTTTTGTTTTTTGTTTTGTGTAAAAAATATAGTTAATACTACAAAGCAAGGCATCATATAACGCAGAGTATCAAACTATGTACACAATTTTTAAAAATTTCATCAAAGATTTCAACTTTTCTGGCATACAAAGTACATGCTCCAATTTCTTTATGTGGCCACGTTCACAAAAAAAAATTGCCAACACGCAAGGGTATTTTGTAGTAACTTGAAAGTTGCATTTTTTGTAATAGAATTCAATGGGCTTTAAAACAGCATTTCCAAAAAGTCCTACTGAGATGGCGAATCTAAAGTGACAACTCCGCTTTGCGCCTTCCACTCGCTACACGCTCGACTCCGATGTTTCGGATCGTTGGCCTCTTGAAGGATCCAGCTTTCATTTTTCTTGATATACCGTTGCTTAGTAGATGGTAACAAAGACTTTTGATATATTTTATTCATTTTTTCGGCATTTAAATTCTCGGTAAATAAGAACAAACCACCGAAACCTTTGTTTGAGAAGCATCCCCAAATATGAACCTTGACGGAGTGTTTAACAGTCCGTTAAAGCATCCTACTGGT
The DNA here is from genome assembly GCF_027943255.1 of Anastrepha obliqua. Lineage (NCBI taxonomy): Eukaryota > Metazoa > Arthropoda > Insecta > Diptera > Tephritidae > Anastrepha > Anastrepha obliqua. The sequence goes on along the minus strand of NC_072896.1, from coordinate 119,909,139 downwards.
GGAGGTTCTCCAGGCGTGTTTGATGCTTGGAAATGCCCAGAAGGAGAATTCATCAGAAAAAATTACGTTGCTCCAATCGCGGTCCAAGTTTTCCTTCGCCCATTCCACTCGTTTTTCAACGTGATTTGCACTGAACCTTTTTTTTTCAAAACTACTGCGATATTTCAGTTTATTGGCAAGCAAGAGCCTGCGAATCGTTGGTTAGATACATATGTCAACACCTTTTGCTTTCAATTTCACAGCAGCTCCACGTAAAGTCAAAGTTGGATCTTTCGAGAACAATGCGAGAATCTTTTTTTCGTCTTTTTTGAGACTTTGCTTGCACTTCCGCGATCAGGAAAATCATCAACGTTACCGACCTTTTTATAGCGATTTATCCACTTGCTAACGAACTGCTTCGACTTTCCCATATATTTCCCAGCAGCAGTTTGCGTTAATTTGGGTACTTTTTCATGCAACCATAGAAAAATTGCCTCAAAGCGAGAGGCGTAAACAGCACTCATTTCGAAAAACCACTCAATTGAAGACTAAATTTGACAGACAGCTGACTTTTTACAAAAAGCATGGAGGACTGAGGTGCCATCTATGTCATAGAAAAAGAAATAGGGCGCTCTGATTTTTTATCTACGTGTAACAGTGACCACGCTCTTATGTAACAGACTGTATAGCCATATTTGGTGGGCATCTTCTAGTTAATAGGGAATTGGGGTGACCAGCATAACTTTGTACAGCCCACCGAAAATCAATCTTACTTAATTTAATAGCAAATCTAGAACTTTATTAGGTTTTCTCATTTTTATTTTATTATTATTATTATTATTATTATTATTATATATATATATATATTTTTTTTGAAATTATGGTTTTCTTATACATATATATTTTTTTAATGCGATAAAGTACCTACTAGTTTTTTTAATACTCAATAAACAAGCTGTATAATTTTCATTAATTTTATTTTTTTTATTTACTTATTGTTTTTTTTTTTTGTCATTTGTTATATTTTTATTTTTTTTTTTTATTTTTTTTTTTAATTTTGTTTGGGTGTAAATACAATGACGGTTTCTACCTGTATACGCTTACGGCTGAATTTTCAAGCAGAAAAACTATAATTTACTGTTTAAAAAAATGTAGGTCTTCGACAAAAACAAAGGTCTTACGATCAAGTACGAAGTTTTTAATACTCAATAAATAAACCGTATTAACTTCATTCAATCAATCGCATCACAGCGCTCACCAACTTCGAAAATGGAGTTTGGAAAATATTTTTAAAAATTATTGAATATATGTTTTAGAACTATTAGGTACGACTCAGTCTCCGATTTCACTATAACGTGCAGTGGGTTTAAAAACTTCGTTCAACTTGAATTTAAGATACATACGAATTTTTACAGCTCCGATTTTGGCTTTTTAAGACAGTCACTTTGCATAAATGTGCTAAGTAATTTTGTACAGATTTTTTTCCATTCACGCATTGTCAAATTAAGTGTGGTAATTTGCAGCAACTTTGCCTAAGCATTCTACAATAAATCTCTTTAAATATGAATCGAAATTTGTGAATATTTTTTACCGACATGAAATTGTGTTAATCAACTTTGCAACAGTTAAAGTCAAAAGTTGTTTCGGTCGAAACACCCAAAAAGAGTTTATGGTCTAGACGAAATTTTTATTGACGCAATGTTTAAAGTGTTCGTATAAAAGAGATTTTATTATATCTTATAAAGCTATATTCACTATTTGATATTTAGTTTGCTTTGCATATAGTTGATTTAACTGTTTAGACGAGCTTGCGAATTTAAAAGCTTTCTGTTTAATCTAAAAATTATAAGATTTATTAAGTTCGCTGATTTGATAACTTTAAATTATGACTATTTTTATTGTAATGGCGTATACTGATTAATGTGAAAAGCTGTACTGGAGGCGCTTAATAGCAATAGATTAGGCACACATTTTTATGAATATTGTTTTTTGTTTTTGAATTTTTTTTTAAGTACTAAAAAATTCTCCTTCAAGTGCAAATCTGCAAAGTAAAACTCGAGTACCGCTAATAAAAAAATATATTAACAAAAATTTTACTACAACGAAGAAACCACTTTTCAGAAAAAACAACACACAACTCCTTTGGGAATTTGAGAAAATGTTTAATGATTCAAATTAAGTTACAAAATGAAATAAGCGTAGGCTTAAATGTAATTCGATTACTTGGCGACATTTGAGTGGCAATGCGCTGACTTGCTGACATATCCAATATGTAGTTGTCATGTCGTAAAATGATTTAGTAAGAAAAGAAAAAATACTAAAAAGGAGAACACGAATGAAAAATATGGACATTAAAGAAATATGACAATCCAAAAACAAAGAAATGAGATAAAATTTTAAGACAAAATAAAACATTTTTTGTTTTAATTTTTTTTATTATATAAAAAGCAAGGCCGGTTCAACAATTAAATTATTGCTTTAATTTTACATCAACTTGTCGACGAAAATTGGCAGCTAACTCAAGAAGTCTTGGCTGCGCCTTGTCGACTTCCAATGGTTCCCCAAAATAAGTTCTAATTCAAGTCGAAATATCGACAAACAAACCTTATATTTGGAGGTCACTAAAACAGCTTTAATGAATTATTTTTAGAAATAAGATTTTTTTAACCAAAAAAAAGTTTTTTTAAGTGTAAACAGCTTTAATAAATTATTATTTGAAATAAAAGATTTTGTTTAACAAAACAAAATTTGTTTTAGTAAAAGTAAAAAAGGTTAATAAAAGTAAAGCAAGTTAAAAAAAAATGTAAACAAAAAATTATGAAATAAGTTTTTTTTTGTTTTTTGTTTTTTTTTTTTGCAAGCATACAAATTTTTTTTATATGAGAGTTTATAAAAAAACTTAATAAAGGAATTTTTTTTAATAAACGATTTTTTTGTAAACAATATAAAGTTTTCATATAAATAAAAGATCTTTTTAAACAAGGAATTTGTTTTAAATAAAAGAGTTCGACATTGTTCTATAACCGGGTACCCACCTTATATAAAATGCGTTATTATTTGCGTTTTTATTGTTAATATATGTATAATTGAAGGATCTGTAGCTGTTTGAACAAGTACAGTATTTTTCAGATATTTTTTCTTTGCATTTTCCCAGGTCTATTCTTATAACGTACCGGCTTTTCAGGTAGTCGCACGCTCCCCTACAAATGGTAGGCAGATGTGCGAATACTCTAGCCCTATGACGTCATAAGGTAACTGGGTTCTAATGTGACCGCGTCTTTGGCGTCTATTTCATTAAGTATTCGCTGAGTAGTTGAGAAGTGAAGACGATTTCAGTGTGATTCAAAACAAAAATCTAATTGAGAAGAAAATGGCAGAACTATCTAAGCAAGAATTCGCAAGGTAAACTTATATAAAATTAGTATTTCGGTATAAATTTACGACCTTGATGAAAGTAAAGAAAATGATCTGTTATGTATTGCATTATTAGGTTTGACTGCTGTAGAGAGGTCAGCGTATTTGGCCGCGTTACTGGGAGATGAGTCAAGCCCTGTGAGTTCCACATCAGATAGTGAGGATGAAGAGTGGTTTCCGTTAGCGAGAGAACAGTCACAACGTCAGACTGAAATTTCTGACAGTGAAGAGATACCAGGTGACCGTGATAGCGAAGTCGAGCAAGAGGAAGATGACGACGAGCCTACTGAAGTGGACACATCACATGAATCTGAGCCTGATTTTCTTGTGGCCAAGGACGCTACAATATGGAATCAAACACCAATTTCCATTCAACGTCAAACTGCAGCTCGAAATATAATTCGCCAGAGATGCAGTGCTCATCGAAGCACGGAGACATTGTCAATCTTGGCCACTTTCATATTGATTGTCACGAATGAAATGGTTGATATCATTATACGACACACACTAACAGGAAAGCAAACATGGAGTACCAGAAGTATTATATAATGAAGCAAAAGAAAACAGTAAGTGTGGAAAGATTTGACGCCTACAGAGAAATGCAATTGAAAGTGTCATTGGACAACCTCTGGCACCTCCGACTGTTGCATCGGCCAGTCAACATCAACCACCAGCACTCGATAATTCCGGACGAAAAATTGTTGTAGGGTCGTGCTAAATATGTTATAAAGGTGAATTTAGAAAAAGGAGGAAAACACGAAAATCATGCTCAGAATGTAATAAGCCTGTTTGTGACGAGCATTCAAAGTCTATTTGTAAATGTCTTGAATGTTTTAATGTTCAATAAATATTTTTCAGAAATTTTTTTTATCAATATTAATGATTTGTATGTAGTAGTTCTAGTCTTTCTCCAATCTTACACTTTCAATATTGATTTTATTACAATTACAGCTCGAACAATCCACTGGAATCAAGTGGGTACCCGGGTACCCTGGTTATTGAACAAGCGCATTAATTAGTTTGACCCCCAGGAATCAAATGCTATTTTCATAAAAAAAATTTAAAAGCATAGATCGATATAGAATTGACCAAATAACGAGGATCCGGGCGGAAAAAAATGTTTATCAAGCAGTGTTTGAATTGTACTATCTCTAAGATGGAAAAGGGTTATTGACATAAGGATTAATAAAAGAATTTATCTAATAAAATATCTAATAAAACATTTTTTAATAAAATATTTTTTTAATAAACCATTTTCTGTTTAACAAAACTTTTTTTTAATAAAAAAAAAAATAAATAATGGTTGGTTGGTTGGTTTAAGGGTGACCCCGCATCGGAGTGCCACATAGACCGCAAGTTGGGTCCGTTGTGTTGCCCTAGAGCTCATTATATTTTATGATTTCCCCACCTATACTACTATAGATTTTGATCCAAGATATTAATTCGTTTCGAGAATTTAATGAGAGATTCGATTTTCAGGTCCGAGAGTACTGAAAGATTGTCAATTGTTGGAGAGCCTAGAAGAGCGAGTCGACTTCTGGCTAGGCCGGGACAACTGCACAGCAAATGTCTGCTCGATACTTCCTCATCTTCGCCCTCGCAGTATCTGCACAGATCGTTTTGAGGAACCCCGAGCCGACGTGCGTGAGTGCCCAAAAGGCAGTGGCCGGTGATAAGAGATGTTATATGCCTTAGTTCATGTTTCGAAAGACTTATAAGGGTTTTTGTCTGTTTCAGATTGTAGGATGGCCAGATTTGTCTGGTCGCAACGCAAGTAGTTTCCACTCGCCACCTCCGATCATAATAATACATTTTGTTTTATAAAAAATAAAAATATTTTTTTTTTATTAAACATTTTTTTTGTTTTTTCAATAAAACAGTTTTTTTAATAAAACAATTTTTTTAATACAATTTTTTTTTATTTATTCCACAAAAAGTTGAATACAGAGTAAACAAATAAAAGGTTTGTTTTTAATAAAACAATTTATTTTAAAAATATTTTATTAAAAAAAACTTATTTTTAATAAAAGATTTTTTATTCACAATTTTTTTTTATAAAACAATTATTATTTTATAAAAGTTTTTTTTAATAAAACTATTTTTTAATGAACGAAATTTCTTTAAGTAACATAAAAACTAGCTTCATTCAAAAAAACAAAGTGGAGTACAGATTACCATAATAAAATATTTTTTTAATAAAGCAATTGTTTTTAACAAAATTTGGTTTTTAAACAAAATTGATTTAAGCACATTTTTTTCACATAAAGAATTTTTTGTTTTATAATTTTTTTTTTAATAAAGCAGTTTTTGGAATTAAACTGATATCCAGTGACATTTTTTTTAATATACAAAATTTTTTTAATATAACAAAAAAATGTTAATATAACAAACATTTTTTTAAATAACATAAAATAACTAAATAAATAATAATAAAAATAAAAAATAATATAAAACTAGCTTCATTCCAAAATAAGATGAATACGGCGATTAGTTGAGATATTGAAAGAAAACTTACTATGCCGCCTCTCAGTTAATGTGACGGAACAAACTGCTGCTCAGTTCAGAAAATTCTTTATTTTTTATTTTTTGCTTACAAAAAGCTCTTTTCTTTCTATTCTCTTTTCTACAGCTTTCCATTTTATATTAGCCTAACCTCACTTTTATTTTGTGTTTACAAAGCTGTCTATTTTCATGCTCTCTTCTTATTTCTCGCACACAAATAGTGCACAATCACTCACATTACGACCAGGCTTATCTAATTTTTAAATTTCAAGATATTAAGGTGCAGACAGACACTGACAAGGATTGATTGGTTTTTAAAATTTTTTGATTTCTAAAATTTTCTTAACAATCCAACTTGTTAATGTTACATTGGAAAATATTTTTCTGCTTTTGAAAAGTCAACCAAAACAAGGGGTATTCACCTACTCGTCCAATCTGTATATCCCCAACACAATCTCAGTTTTTTCGTAAACAACTTTACGTACGATTACTGATCAGCTAATTATTTCAAATTCACCGAGAGCCATAGAGGCCAGGTCTAAAAATCTTTTCACCTCACAGAAGCCGGCGTGCTAAAAGTTTGCTTATTTTGGCGTAACAGGAATGCTGAATGATTCTGCAAGTGGGTTCATTACGGCATCTTTCATTCGCTCTTCCTATGTTTTCCTCTTCCATTTCCTATGTTCTCGCTAGGAAGTGTAGCGCCGAGTCTGGCCAGTTCATCGCATCTACAATTCCTGTTATCATATTTTTCTTCTTATTTCTTAGAAAAACAAAAAAAAATACGCACTTAAGGATTTGAAACCAGTCTGAGGACATGAAAATTAGATGGTTAAGAATATTTTTTATTTCTTTTTTCTTTTGACAAAACAATGACCACAGGAACCAATGTTATATTTGGGCGAAACGATTCAGCGATCTAGTTAAAAGAGATGCGGCATTGACTGCTTTTAGAGAGGTTTCATCGCAGCCTGGCTGTTGTGAAAATATAGATATCAATGATATCGGCAAAAAAGTTGTATACAACATAAATATTTTTTTTATGTTATGGCACTCTTGCAATAAATGACACGATATGCATACAATCTTGAGAGGAAGGCCCCTTCATATCGGCACTCACTTATTTTCTCGCTAAAGTACGAGGTGTTGCTCCTGACTTACCACTGGCATTTTGCATTAATTTTTTTATAATTTATTTATTTTTAATTTATTTATAATTTATTAATATTAATATTTTAATTAATATTCCCGATTCTTCAGTTTCACAGACTTGCTGAAAGCATTGTCTTTGCCACCTCTGACAGCCACTTTAAAGATAGCGAAAAAATAGAAATAAATTGCGTTTGACTAACATAATAATTTGCTTACTCAGCTGATCTGAAGGCATTACATTTGAAGAGAAAACACAAAAGAAGAAAACAAAAAACTCGATAATAAAAAGCACGAAAGAAAAAATAATCAATACAAAAAAACAAAAAATAGAACTTAAAAAATAAAGAGTAAAAAATATTTCATGTATTAACAAATAGCACTGAAAAAGTAGTGTCGTTGTATATGTGCAAAGAAACAACAATTGTTTACTTTTGCATCAAGTGTCACACTAATTCAATGTCGCGCACTGGCCAAACAAAACAGGCTGACTGGCGATCGATTCGGTACAATGTGCGCAAAGGGAAATTAAAGTCAACAAAATTCCACCTTAACAGAGCTGGTTTTTTGCTCATTCATGAGTAAGCTAATTTCTCGTATTTTTCGACTTCAGCGGACTACGGTAAACCGATAGATCTTTTGTGTACAATGTAAAGTACCTGAATGAACAAAATTATTTTATTACAAACAAAGAGTTGTAATTGTAGGTGTTAGACAGATAAAAATTCCATTCATTATTAAAAGTATTATTAATGAAGAAAATGTGAGCTTCAAATAAACTTATCGGTGACCTCATGTGCCTGTCGAGCATAATATTTATTATGAGGCCCATGGGAATATTAAGCAATAAATAAATATTTTTTAAGCCTTGCGAGGTTGGCAAAAATGTTCACTCAATAAGCCTTTCGACTCCACTGTTTCATTTCGCGACTTCATTTGCATGCGTTCTTATTTTGTGTTTTTGTTCTACAGGCGAATTAATTAAGTAATATTAAAATTAATATGTGCATATGTAACATTTTCATTAAGACCTCAAAAGTATGGAAGGCATGAAAAAAAAAATGAATAACAAAAATCAAGTCGAAAATAGTGAAGGCGGCGACGGCGCTCCAAAAGCCATACACAAATTAATATTAACATATTAATTAGATTATAGCGCGTATGGATATTTTGATTATTTTAGGAGCAACATAAAATATGAGAGCAAATTAATTTATAAAATAAATTTTTTTTTTCAAATACTTTTTTTCGGTTAAAAATATTGCAGGTACTGAAAGATCTGAGGGAAAGTAAAGAAATTTTTGCTTCAACTAACTGCATGTGGGGCAATATGTATTAATTATATGTAACCACTCGCAAACCAGATGGCTTCGTTTTTTTTAACATTTCGTTTGGGGATTAAAAGATGTAGAAAAATTATTTTTTTTTTTGTTTTATATTTGGAAAGGAAAATTTTTATTTCATTTCACAACAGTAACGAATTCATTTCGATTACAAAAATGAATTGTAATTTAGTTGATCTTTTCTAAGTAAAAAATGAAAGTGAATCCAAAGTAAATACTGAATCGAAGCGTTATACGTGTCCGCAAATCATCCGTTTCATTGAAGTGCTCTTTGGTAAACCACATTTTTTGTTCTTTGGTCTGACGTTAACTCAAACAAAGCGGATGGTTTCCGAACTCGTGAACCCGCAACGTATAGCTGCCCATGTGAAAAACCATGATTTTTTCTGATTGGCATTCGTTCCAATGCTGTTTTGAACATATTAACCACAGCGTTATTAGCGTGAAAAAATGCTTGCAACTGTTCAATAATTCGTCTCTTTAACTGTTGTGTTCCCTGTATATTGCACCGCACATTCAGCTGATCCACCATCGACGAAATGAAATATATTTGCAGAAATTGATGCGGTTCATCTGGTGCTGGTGCCATTGAACCATGCAAATGGTATATTTGTCCTTGTATCTGTGATGGCAAAAAATTAAGATAGAATAATTTATTTATTTATTTTTGAAGAATACGGTGTGACTTCTGATATGACGCGATCATGTGTGGTTGTTATGTGTTGCAATTGATTGTGTTGGTGTGATTGATTGGTTGTGTGTGTTGTTTCTCTTAACTTTCAAGCCGCCTTGAAGCCGCCTTCTCGAATGATATTAGCTCCAAAGGAAGTCTTGCGAAAGCAGTTATTGTATTCAAGGATGCGTTGAAGAAAATGGTTGGAATCGGGATCAGTCCCATCGAACAATGCTTTCAGTGGTTGTGGTGGTGTGAGTAATGGATCCAGTTGCGCAACACAATCCAGCCGTTTCTCCTTTGAACTTTAACGCATTGCAATATCGGCATACAGTCGTCATTGGTCCAATACCTAAATTGTCATCATCATTGTAGTTCGCAGTGGGATAATATTGGAATGCCAAGCGATTGTATGATGCCAATGATCTTCGTGTGCTGACGCGTTGTCTCAATCGGGAATTTTCTTTCATTATATTTTGTATTTCTTCGCTTAAGTTCTGTGAATACACTTGTTGCTGGCTTGCATGGCTTGTACGGCGGCCGATGTTCGCACGTCGTCCTCTCGGCATTTTGGACTATAGACAGACTGGTGAACTTAACCTCAAACGCACGATCCACATAATTCAACTTACCACCTTAAGGACAAATGCCTGCTGTTGAAGTTGAATAAGAATTTGCACAATACGCGTGATTAATTTGATGGTTTCCAATTGAACTCTTAAGAAATGAAAAACTTTAACCTCAATTTCACAATTTCACAGTGAACACAATAACGGTTTTAAGTTAGCGTTTGAAAGAACTTGCGCATAATAAATGTCACATGAAATTAACTGAGCAGAGTACATGCTATAAGCCTCACGGAGCCCGAGACCTTTGCAACGAATGCAAAACCGTGGAGCGTCAGGAAGGAAACCCCGTCTTATTACAAAAAAAAGTAAAAACAAAATTAAAAAACAAACAAAATTAAAAAAAAATAAGAAAAAAAATCAAAAAAACTTAAAAAAACTGTTATTATAATCACCTCTGTGTATTTCAATAAAAAACAACAAATGTTTATAAGTAAATGCGCAGATGCGAAATGCCGCAAAATTAATCACCCCATCGGAGGATGTATACATTTACAAATAACGTGGACGTCAATCATTAAAAGTGAAGCAATGGAGCGCGTACAGGTGTCACATAAAGATTTTCATTACTCAAATAATTTTTTTTATTAATAAAAAAGTTATTCAAAAACAAAATTGAATGATTAATTTTGCGACATCTACTTATAACTATTTTTTGTGTAATATACAGTAGCAGTCACAATAATAGTGCAGCGACTATTTTTAAAGTTTTCACTAGTTATTTATTTTTAATTTATTTTTGTTAATGCTTTTGTTTTTAAGTTTATTTTTAATTTTTTAAATTCTAAAACACTTTTAAAGTTTTTTTTTTGTTTTCAATGTTTTTTCAATGTTTTTGTTTTTTAATTTTTTTCTGTTTTGTTTTAATTTTTTATGATTTTTTTTAATATTTACTTTTTTCCAACTTTTCTAATGTTTTTTTTTATTGTTTTAATTTTTTTTCTAATGTTTTTTTATTTCACTATGCTAATTTTTATAATTTTTATTGTATTATTATTTTTTTGTTTTTTATTTTTTTTTTAATTTTTGATGTTTTTTTCTATTATTCTTTATTTTTTCTATTTATTTTCATTTTTCTTTTTTTCAATTTTTTTTATTTTTTTCTATTTTTTTATTTTTTTCTATTTTTTTATTTTTTTTCTATTTTTTTTATTTTTATTTTGGTTGGTTGGTTGGTTGGTTGGTTGGTTGGTTTAAGGGTGACCCCGCATCGGAGTACCACATAGACCGCAAGTTGGGTCCGTTGTGTTGCCCTAGAGCTCATTATGTTATATGATTTCCCCACCTAACCGAGATTTTTATTGTAGATTTTGGTCAAAGATATTAATTCGTTTCGAGAATTTGATGAGAGATTCGATTTTCAGGCTCGAGAGTACTGAAAGATTGTCAATTGTTGGAGAGCCTAGAAGAGCGAGTCGACTTCTAGCTAGGCTGGGACAACTGCACAGCAAATGCCTGCTCGATACTTCCTCATCTTCGTCCTCGCAGTATCTGCACAGGTCGTTTTGAGGAACCCCGAGCCGACGAGCGTGAGTGCCCAAAAGGCAGTGGCCGGTGATAAGAGATATTATATGCCTTAGTTCGTGTTTCGAAAGACTTATAAGGGTTTTTGTCTGTTTCAGATTGTAGGATGGCCAGATTTGTCTGGTCGTAACGCAAGTAGTTTCCACTCGCCACCTCCGATCAGCAATGCTGTGAAATTCTCGATCTATGAGCATTTTACATGTTGAGAGCGGAATGTGGATTGTGGGTAAGTTACTAATATTTGATTGCGCAGCTCCAGCTCTTGCGAGCTCATCAGCTTTGCAGTTACCTTCGAATCCACTGTGACCCGGTATCCAGATAATTTGGACAGAATTCTGAACACTTATCTCGTTAAGAGATAAGAGACAGGATCGAACCACATCTGAGTGGGTATAAGAGGAGCTGAGTGCTCGAACGGCCGCTTGACTGTCGGTGAAAAAGCGGATATCCTCTAGTGATATTCTGATATCCTCTAGTGATATTTTTATTTTAATGTTTGTTTTTTTTTATTTCTATTTTTTTAATATTTTTGTGTAATTTTCAATATTTTTTTAATGTTTTTTTTTTTGGTTTAAATTTGTTTTAATGTTTTTTTTTAATTCAATTTTGAATTTTTAATTTTTTTTGATATTAAACATTGTTTAATGTTTTTTATAATAATTAAAAATGTGTTTTAATGCTTTTGTTGTTTAGTTGCTAATTTTTTTTTTAATTTTTAATGTTTTTTCTATTTTTTTTTATTTTTCTTCCTATGTTTTTTTATTTTTCTTCCAATGTTTTTTTATTTTTATTTTAATGTTTGTTTTTTTTAATTTTTATTTTTTTAATGTTTCTGTGTAATGTTCAATATTTTTTAATGTTTTGTTTTTAATTTAAATTTGTTTTAATGTTTTCTTAATTAAAAATGTGTTTTAATGTTTTTGTTGTTTAATTGCTAATTTTTTTATTTTATTTTTTTTTTAATTTTTAAAGTTTTTTCTATTTTTTTTTTATTTTTCTTCCCATGTTTTTTTATTTTCTTCCAATGTTTTTTTATTTTTATTTGAATGTTTGGGTTTTTCTGAATGCTGGTTTTTTTGAGTTTAAATTGGTGTTAATGTTTTTTTAATTAAAAATGTGTTTTAATGTTTTTGTTGTTTAATTGCTAATTTTTTTGTAATGAAAGAAAAAACATTATGCTTTTATTTGTTGTTTTTTTTTTATAAAAATATAGGTTATACTACAAGAAAAACTATATAACTGAGCTAGGCAATTTTTTAAGGCACTCCTTAATGTGAATCTCAAAGACAGAGTCGTTACGCAAACCTGCAAAGCAGACCTCAAATAATCATAACTTCTCTAATTATTTAGATATTTTTATTGAAACATCTCAAGAGATTTACACAAAAATTACTTAAAGATTACAAAAAAAAAAATTTTTTTTTTTTTTAAATTAAATAGAGCTCTTCGAACTTAACTAGCCACTACACATCAAATAAACACCTCTTTTACCCAAATCCATTCCCTACCATATTTCACATTTTTTGCAGGCGCTGAACAGCACAATAGTGGCATTATTTAATTTACATATTTCATTTCACTTAAAATAAGCGACCTCTTGACATCCAACCGATTCTTCATGACAAATTCATTAATCTTTCACAATTTGTCTGTTGATAATTCACTAGCACAGGCTATCTCGACTATGATACGGAAATACACTTCATTTTACTTACTCCAATTAACATTTACCCCTTAGGGATCTTTATTTCAAACACGCAATACTCATACACGCCATACATAAAATGCTCAAACACTGATACTTACATACCACTCAGTTCATTTTCCGCACTTCCATTCAATCCACTCTGCCTCTTTCACACCCCACTAACATAATCCCATTTGTTTTTGTTGTTAGGCAGGATTTCGTATGCATTATTTGTAGGTATTATATAACTGTATGTTGCTGACACAAACTAAACCCACTTCTCACACCATCCCCAGCACACAATACCAGACAACCGTGTAAATATGTACATATGTATCTATGAATGTATACTCAACTCGTCACAATTTAAGCCAAGTTAAGGCAGCAAAGTTACGATGGCACAAGTAGCTTATGATACATACATAAAATTGGTATAGACTCGTATTTGCCGACGCAACACATCGCAGCGCTCAGCACATCTAGTCCTTTTCATTTTGTTTCACTCATGCACATGCACAATTCTCTATACGGCGACCTCATTTCATTGTGAATTCATTTTGGCCATTCATGAACATTTCTGCTTGGGCTTTACGTACTTTCCCACAAACTCTTGGGTAAATATAAAGCGAACTACATACGAACTATGGGTAAATACGCAATCGCATTTATGCACATTGATGTATGCACACATGTGTGCGTACGTATTGAATGAATGTATTTGAACTCGTTTTCCCCAATGTGGTTATGTTTGTTTTAATGGTGGGCTTTGTTGTTGACTCATTGCGAACGTCAAACGAACAACGTCAACGACTGCAAACAATATCCTTCGCCTCTTTCTTGAGCGTTCCACAAAGCCATTGTCCTGCTGAATAATGAATTCACACACACGCTTCGTATAGGGGTCGTGGCAGAGTAGGGAGGAGTTGGGCCCTATTGCGTGGTAGCTGTAAAATCGACGCACTCATTTGAAATTTGATACCCTTCAAAGAGAAATGGCAGATGGTTTTTATGAGGCGCTTTTCCATAGCACAAATACATGGGGAAGTTTGCCATCATTGACTGTCGAGATGTGACCGCTATAAGGAAAAAAACTATTTTTCAAGCAATTAATGCTTCATATACGTAGTGGAAATCGAACACTGGACTGAACGACACTATTACTTTAATCATTTACATACTTTGTCTTTTATTACTTTCACCCCGCATTTTTTTATTTTATTTTTTACACTGACGTCAATTTTCAGAATTACCACATTTCAGAGTTAGGGAATTATCGAATTTAGTATAAAATGATGTGAAATAGTGCCAGGTCAAAGGGTGAAGGACGAAATACGGGTTGTTTTTTTTTTTTGTTACTTTTTGTGAATTTTTAATATGCCTTTAAACGTTATAGGACACACAATTAAGCTGCTGCTACGTGACACTAATTTTAATTTTGCTACGGCGGCAGAGAATGAGTTTAAAAATTAGAATTCGTTATTAACTCAATGGCTGAGAAGGAGAAAGAAACGAAAGTGTGGATTATGGGGATTGAAAATTGAGAATAAGGTGAAAAACAGAACAAAGGAGTGGAGGGTTGTGAATGGCGAAAGCGGTGGAAAAGCGAATTCAGCGAAAGTGAAATTGGGTTAAGTGGTTGGCTGATGGGTGGTTGGGCTTGCTGAAGGCCGACGACACTTATGGAATACCGATGCTCTCGCTGTATGCTCAATGCTGTGGAATGAGCACAAATGAGTATTTTTGTGAAGATGTATGTACTATCTGATAAAAAAACTTACAACGACTGTAACTCAAATTCTATGATTATTTCTTGGCAATGTTTGCGATATTTGAAATGTCTTCTGTTTTTTGTTGATTTATTATAAAATTATAGTTCAACGTCTACACAAAAAAAAAACAAATATATAATATAATGTAATGGATTTTTTTTTTTATTTGACTAATAATTTTTTCTCTTTGCTTTTTAACTACTTCTTTTATATAATGGAAAATTGCGGTGTTATTTGTATTTTTTTGTTATTATTTCATTATTTTATTAATTTTTTATTAATATTTTTTTTAATTAGTGTTTTTATTTTTTCTTATTTCTTCTATTATATATGCATATATATATATTGTTTTTTATACAAATTTCTTTGCAACTGTAGGATTTGTAACTTTTATCAAAGCCTTCTACTGATACACTGACGAATGCAGCCTATATCACAAGAAAACGAGACGAGAGGTATGTTTTTCGGCGGGTCCCTCGGAAATGAAAAAGTTAAATATGCGGTTTTGACGGTGCCAAAATTCAAAAAAACAAATATTACAAAATAATGGGAACAAAATAAAAAATAATAAAAATATATAACAGTAATAATAATAAAATAATAATAATAAATATTAAAATAATAATAATAAATACTAAAACGTTAAAAACAAAATAATAAAAAATAAAAATAATAAAAGAAAACAACAAAGATACTTTGATAAAAAATAATAAAAAATTACAATAAAAAAAGATAACAAAAAAATAACAATAAAAAAATAAGAAAAAATTTTAAATTGCAACTAAATAAATAATAAATATTTAAAAAATAAAAATAAAAACAAAAATAGTATTGTAATAAAAAAATAAAATAAAATCTATATATAATATATAAAATTCAAATTATGTATGTATCTATAGATCGACTTGCGTCCTAAACGCATAAACCGATCGTAACCAAATTTGAAACACGAACTGGATACCTTACCGGGATGGACATGGGCTAAAAAATATTTTGATATATATAGGGGGCGTGGCACCTCCCATACAAATGGAACTTTTAACAGTCCGTATTTCTGGAAGTATTTACGTTAGACTACTGAAATATGGTAAGGGGTTATATGACATTAATCCTTACCACATCCAGAATAACTGCGTATAACGAAAAAGGGGGCGTGGCACCTCCCATACAACTGGAATTTTTTATAGTCCATATCTCTGGAAGTATTTAGGCTAGACCAATGAAATTTGGGAAGGGGTTATATGAGAAAACTGAGAAAAACGAAAAAGGGGGCGTGGCACCTCCCATATAAATGCAATTTTTCATTGTCCATATCTCCGGAAGTATTTTGGCTAGACAACTGAAATTTGGTAAGAGATTATATAAGGTTAATACCTAACACCTGCATGAAAACTGGTGATAGCTAGAAATGGGGCCTGACACCTCCTACACAAATGGGAGTTTTCATACTGCATATCACTGGACGCATTTGTGGTAGAATACCAAAAATTGGTAAAAAGTTTAATGAAGTTAGTATTTAGTACACCTAGAAAAAATATGAGCTTAGAGAAATATGGGGGTTAGACCATTTGATATAGAAACGAATTTATATTATCAACGATAGAGGTATTGCTGAATTGAATGCATTCTCTTATTGATAAAGCTTTATCGGTAAGTAAACAGTCCAGCAATCTAAGCGAAATATCAGGTTTTTGTCAACTTATGCTATCAGTCGATGCTTTGATAGAAAGGGTATTTCCAAATATGTCAGCCAATCACACAAACTATAGATGGCTTCGAGAAAGGCCCATTTTGGCACCTAAGAATGACGATATAAATGTCATTAATTCCAAAATTCAAGAAATACTACCAGGAACTCTCACAACTTATCATTCCATTGACACAGTCGTCGAAGAATCCCAGGCTGTTCATTATCCCGTTGAGTTTCTTAACTCCTTGGACCCATCAGGAATTTCTCCTCATCGACTGATGCTTAAAAAGGGGGCCATGATAATTATGCTGCGTAATTTGGATCCTCCACGTTTATGCAATGGCACAAGGCTAATCATCACGAAACTTTTACAGAATGTTATAGAAGCTATGGTTTTATCAGGAAATTTTGAAAACCACAAAGTTTTCGAACCAAGAATTCCAATAATACCGACGGATACACCTTTCAATTTTAAACGCCTGCAATATCCTATTAGACTGGCTTTTGCAATGTCCATAAATAAAGCTCAGGGACAATCATTAGCTGTAGCAGGAGTCAATCTAACCAACTCATGTTTTACCCATGGCCAATTATATGTAGCCTGCTCCAGAGTTGGCGCACCGAAAAACCTTTTCATTTATACTCAAAATAATATAACAGAAAATGTCGTACATCCGATCGTTTTAAATAATACCTAAACTGACTTAAAAAAGTTAAAGTTGTTTTATTTACATTGCATACTTTTTGATAGAAATGTGGGGTGAAACCCACGGGTATAAGCTACTATCAAATAAAACAAAAAATAATAATAATAAAAAAATGAGAAACCAAAATAACTAAAAATAAAATAAGATAATTTTTTTTTTTCTTTTTTTGCGGATGGGGGTTTAAAATGCCTAATGCAGCGTCAGAGCTGTCGTGGCTAAAAAAGATAAAAAAATAATAAAATTTGATGATATAAAATAAAATAAATAAAATATTATAAGATAATATACTAAAATAATATACAATGAATAAATAATATTGAAAAAATAAAATATGGAGTAAAATTAAATTATAAAAAAAAAACAAAATGTTAATAAAATATTATAAAATATAGTAAAATAATATAAAAAATAATTAAAAAAAATAAATAAAAAAAAATAAAATAAAATAGAAGAGTATAATAAAAAATTGTAAAACAAAACAACAAAAATGAAAAAAAAAGAATTATTTAGGGGTTATACTGACTTTTAGACAAATAAAAGTTGGTAAAAACATTTAGCTTAACCTCTAACTACAGTGAAACCTCGTTATAATCAAATTTGATAAACTAAAAACTCAATATAACAAAATTTTCTGTAAAACAAAAGCGCTTCATAGATATAACGAGGAAGTTTTGAGCATGAAAAAAAATATTATTACATTGAGGGGGGCCGGCCTTTTATCAGTCGGCTTCAAAAAAAATTTTGTTTTTTTTTTACTGCAATCGATAGATATAATATATTATAGGAGAATATGCCCTCAAAATAAATAGCGGAATTCAAAGTGACTTCGGAGTTACAGGCAGGGTACCGTCCCTCGTGTGAGTATGTGTACTGTCTACCTTCTGAAAACTTTGAAACACGTTTTCTCAAAACCATGTTTTTGAAAATGGCGTGTAAGATTAAAAAAAACGACGAAAGTTATCTATATAAAGATAATTAAAATTAACTAACTAATTAGAGAGATTTTGATCGAGATTTCACTGTATATATGTACTATATGCACTTGACTATGAATATTTCACCTGAAACATTTCATACAGACTTCCAATCAAATTTTGTGTATCCATTGAATAATTTTTTCCTCGAAATGCTTTGATTCCGTCAAGGGACAACGGGCTCTTAGATTAGTATAAAGATAAAAGCAGACTTGTTATGAATAAAAATGGCAAATATATTTATTTTCTGTGCGTAGTTCTCTTAAATTCACTCATTGATGAATGCACGCAGTTGGCCACCCTCTGTTTACATACACGTCAATTGCCATATCTAATTACATGGATACAAACAAATGTAAGTACAGAGTGAATTTTATCTATCAACCACAACCGCTTTCTGCATTAAATGGCCTAAAGACAACGTACTTTTAATATAATTGATTGATCACATTTTTGCGTTAAAGCGTTTTTAGCCCACTTACTACGCCCTTATTTGGCTGAATACATCTGTAAATATGTATTAAAATATAGCCCACTTAGCCGGCAGCTACGGGCAATGAGACTGTTTAGATATGCACGATGCAGCGCCATCAACAACGGTTGGCGTTGAGAGAGTGGCCGGAAGTAACACAGGAAAGGCTGCCAGCCAGCGAAAGCCTTTGCTGCCACTCGTACTCAGGTTGGGAGGCAGGCGCAGATTAGCCTGGTTTATGTGACTAGCGGGGCAGTTTCTGCACTAATTTCTTTTACTTTTTTTACTTTTGTATTCCGCCCACAACATTAAATGTTTTATCATGTTTATACTACATTACACTTTCATGTATATGCTTACATATATATATGTATATGTATATATATGTGTATATATGTAAGTATGTGTGCATAGTTATTTAGCTGTTAGCCGTTCGTCATATGTTGCAGCCAAAGTAACCTATTAACAATGGCTGCTGACGGCATGGCTATTGGCTTAATGAATAAACGCGCGCTTACGCATACTTATATAGATATGTGTATGTGTGTGTGTTGTTGTGGTAGTGACATTAATAAATTAAAAGTGACACTTGATTACGTAGTAGTTTAATTTGATTGCCATCCTGTTGCACGAGTCAACACTGCCATGCACGCGCACATATTTTCTGTTTTTTTTTTTTTTTTTTTTTTTTTTTTGCAAACACATACACACATACGCGTATAACTCTGTCAACTACTTTGCAAAATTTAATAAAAGTGTCATTATTAACACCTGGTTGATATCGGTTGCTGCTTAATAGCCCCACATCTATCAATAAACGCCACATAGTGGATGTCCACTCCCACAGCGACTCTTATTCTCGCCATTAAATGTGTTGAAAATTCAATTTATCTTTTGTTCATTTTAATTAACTGCGAGTTCGACCGCGTTGGAATTTTTCGGAACAATGGAAGGCATGAGAAGAGAAAATACGTATAATAAAATTAAAAATAAAATGCAGTTTAATTAAATAAAAAGAAGTAATACAAAATAAAAATAATACACAATAAATATATTATAAAATAAAAACAAAATATTATAAAATATAAAATAAAATAAAAAAATATAAAATGACAAAACATATTTTAAAATAAAGCAAATTTTATAGAAGAAAATAAAATATATAAAAAAAAATACTAAAATAAAATAAAATAATATAAAATTAACAAAACAAAATTATAAAATAAAATAGTATAAAAAAATAAAATATATAAAATATTATAAAATTAACAAAATTACATTAAAATAAAAAATACTTTCATAAAATACAAAAAATACTTTAAAATAAAGCAAATTTTATAGAATAAAATAAAATATATAAAAATATATATTTTTTAAACAATGCAATAAAAAAAATAAAAAAGTAAATAAAATAAAATAGAAAATATGCAATGGAATAAAAATAATACAAATGTTATATATTAATAAATATATAGTCGTGTTTTTTATTTATATGAAGAAAATGCGCAACATCGTCAGGGGGAAAAAGTATCGAAATTTAACGGCAATTTTTAATCATTTCAAAATTCCTTTTCATTATACTAAAATTTAATCGGCTATAAAACTGCTGGCCGCCTTAGCCGAACCCAATCGCGGGTACGTGACTGCCATTCGTGCGTAGGTTCGAATCTCTGTGTACAAACATGAAATAACCTACCCCCACCCGGTAGGGGATAAGAATACACCGGCGGTAAGGCATGTCTGTCGCGAGAGGTGGCTAAAATCCGGCAGGAGAGAAAATGGACCGGCTCAAAAGGCCTCCTATACCCTGACTACCTCCAGCGGGCAGGGATGTAAACCTAATCAAGATTGAGACCAGTAAGATCCTGATTATGGTATAATGGAAAAATTATTCGGATTGAACAGTCTAAGGACTGGTGAAAGTAAATAGTAAACTATCACTTCAGTACAGGAGGGTGACACCTTACCGAAATGGCTTATAGGTTAACACTACAATCGCCTCCGTCTCGTTAAAACCCTGGCAGGTCTAAATATATACATTCGACGCATGATGAAAAGAATAATTTGATGGCGCCTATCGTGGTACCGTTACTTTGCTCTCCGCAAATTTGACTTTGAATGACGTGGTATTTGCATAAGTATGGTCAGATTACCATTTTCGTAACTTGATTTAACTTTTGTTTTTGTTATTTAGTATCGGAGTTTTAGTTCTTTCTTCATGACATTTTTCTAGCCTGTTCGAATGAAAATATAATGTTTATAATTTTGTTAAATACTCATTTTTTACAAATTAGTTCAATAATTCTTAGCTTTACTTTTTTTAACATCTGGTCGCATTGCCCGCGATTGCGGTTGTTGTTGGTGTTCTTCTGCTTTAAGCAGTCAAATCTCTCTCTAGCCGCTGCAGTGTTGCCTACCTTTGGATATAAACACGCAGCCAAATGCCCATTTAAAGAACTTTGTATGCATGACAAAATGTCATGTTAAAAAGAGTTGAGAGCAGAACATTTAATATTCTTGAATAACCTTAAAAACAGCAAAAAATTAAATTTTCACTTTCAAAATATCAAATTTTATAAGAACCAACAAATTTTCGTTAACACTAAAATCTTCTCAGAGTTACGTTTTTTAACCTTCTTTTGTTTTAAATACAGTTTTTTTCTTAACTTACAGCTTTAAATTAGAAATAAGAAACAAACACCAAACTTAAAAATTTTCGCATTTCGATATAAAGGGGTTTTCAATTGGCGCGGGTCGATTTTGGTGCCCTGTGGCAGCCATTTTGTTTTGATGACATCTGTCAAATCTTTTGTTTATTATTCACTTGTTTATGCCAAATCATCATGGCAAGTTACATGAATGCATAGCGCGTTCACATGATAAAACTTTATTATCAAAATGAGTGTTCATTAACGGAAACGTTGCGCGCATTGCGCCCATTTTTCGGTAGACGTGGTGGCCCTTCCAATTTCTTATGGCCCATATTGAACCATATGGACCTAGACGACATGTGGTTCCAGCAGCAAAGGCCATTTTATTCCATTTCAACATCTACCCACCCTTATTGAAAAACCCGTTATAAAAAAGCACTAAATTTATTGTGAAGAGCAAATGGTTGGCACCACTGCACAACTCGGCCAATGCGACGTCGCGCACTCTCTGATGGGCGCAATCTTGTTTCTATCAGTCTTGCGTTCGATGTTACGACACCATTAAGTTAGTCGTACAGGTTCAGTTGAGACAACTCCTAGTGTCTGATTCTAGCTCTCGCGTCCTAGCGCCCATAAGGACTCGTGTCA
Source organism: Anastrepha obliqua (assembly GCF_027943255.1). Taxonomy (NCBI): domain Eukaryota; kingdom Metazoa; phylum Arthropoda; class Insecta; order Diptera; family Tephritidae; genus Anastrepha; species Anastrepha obliqua. The sequence continues at coordinate 119,887,331 of NC_072896.1, read as the reverse complement.
ACCCACGCGTGGCCTCCCTGCACGTGCATAAATAACCACGGGGATTACTTTTAAGACAACTGTACATTGTGCGGAGAAAGCCAAAGGTAATTGTGAACAAACTACAGTTAAGATATAAAGCCAATCGAACCAGATTTGTGCAGTTTTCAGTCTAGCCTACTTGAAAAATGTGGGTGTAAACGTTTCGGCGGCCGCCGTAGCCGAATGGGTTGGTGCGTGACTACCATTCGCACTTCACAGAGAGAACGTCGGTTCGAATCTCGGTGAAACACCAAAATTAAGAAAAACATTTTTCTAATAGCGGTCGCCCCTCGGCCTACAAAGACTGCCAGCAAAGCAATGACCACCAAAACTTCATTTAAGATGTTTCGGATTGTCCGATTTGGGTCAAATATGCATCGTTTTGTTGCATAATTTATTGCCATTTTAAAGGTACCTTCATAATGCCTCTCTCATAGAAGTCTTGGTCCTTGTTGGCGAAAAACTCTAGTAATCAATTTTTACAATCTTCTCCTGAAGCCAATTTCTTATCACTCAGGAAGTTTTGCAATGAGAGAAAAAGGTGGTAATCGCTTCGTGTCAGGTCCATACTATTTGGAGGATGCATTTAAACTGCCGAACCAAGCTCCCGGAGTTTTTGGCGAGTCACTACAGACGTGTATGGCCTTGAATTGTCGTGATGGAACACAACACCTCCTCTCGTTGACCACCTCTGGCCGTTTTTGGTCAATCGCTAGCTTCAAATGGTCCAATTGCTGAGATTAGAAATCATAGAAAAATAATTCCTTCAAGTCCCACCAAATACACAGTAGAACCTGCCTAGCCGTTAGCCCTGATTTGGCCACTGTTGGAGCTGCTTCATCACGCTTTGACCACGATCATTTTTGCCCAATATTGTCGTATGTGACCTATTTCTCATCACCAGTCACCACCCGTTCAAGGAACTATTCGAATTCATTCCGTTTGGCCAAAGCTTCGCAGTTGAAAATTCGTTTCATCAGGTTTTTTAGTGTTAATTGGTGAGGCACCCGAGCTTCTTTTTTAATCCAGTGTAAATGGTTTAAAACTGTTTTATGGTCGATCATAAGCTCCTGAGCGATAATACGACTACTAACATGTCGGCCAACTCGATTATTTCTGAGATTTTATCGATATTTTCGACATTTTCTTTAACATCAAAAATGTCTGAACGAAATCTACGAAACCAAAATTGCACGTAATTGGCTTTACAGTATCGACAGGCAATGACAAGCCTCCGAGTGTATTTCTGCCATGGAAAAGCTCCTCATAAAAATATCTGCCGTTTGGAGTCGGGTTGAAGCTGTAGGTCCCTCCATTTGTGGAACAACATCAAGACGCACACCACAAATAGGAGGAGGAGTATATATATATATATATAAACGTTTCGGTATTGTACGCAGCCGACTGAAAAAAGGTGCTACAAAATTCAGAGACTTCTAAAGAAGCTTTCAGAAACTTTCGAGACCTCAATCAGTTTTAAAGTATTAAGACATATTTTAAGGAACAAACAGTCGATTTTTTTTTAATTTCTCTAGTAGTCCAACCCCTTAAGAAACAGCTCTCGATAGTGCAAACTGAAAATTATTGGTAAATCGGCACACCTCAGCTACAGATATTATTATTTGTATTCAAAAAGCAAACTATTTTTACCCACTTATATACAGCTGAGGTCACAACAACCTGCCCAATATGCATCCCATACAAGAAGAAGAAGCATATACAAAACCACGGAAGTGAATGTAAAAATACGCGGCTGCACATAAACAATCTCGTCGCATGTGACCCAATTTGGCAACGAGCACTAGCAGTAAAAGCCACACAACAACCACCAGCAGCAGCAACTGCAACCGCAACCGCAACTTTGCAACATTTGCGGCAACACAAGAAAGCAGCGCCAATTTTAGCAAACAGCAAACAAGAAAGCGCAAAGCGACAGTAGACCTTGCGACGACGATGACAAAGATTGAAAAACTACAGTAAAAAGAGATAATGACAAAAAATGAGAAACAAGTCATACAAAGTCAGAAACAAAGACAAAAAAAAAAAACAATAAAAGCGCTAATAGCACGTGCAGCCAACGTCAACAGCGTAAACACGAATGTGAACAAGGCAAGCGAGTGTAAACAAAGGGAAAATTAAAACTCGCACAGCTGACGAACAAAGAAAACGAGAATGAATGGCAGGAACATGTTGTCAGCAACATGAACCCAAGAGCTTACAAAGCAACACATACCAACTAGCAAATGAGAAGTGTGCGAGAGGTGAGAGTATGGTGCATCGATGCGAGTAGTTGCTGTATCTCATCAAGACTAGACAATGTAAGCAATGCTATGCTACAACAAACACAAGAAACATATCTAAGAAGCAGAAAGCAAAAACACAATACAGCAAAAACATACAAAAATAACAAATGCATCAAAATTAAGCAGAATCGCTGCACGAATGCACTTGCAATTTGCCGAACTACGAAGGCAACTGTATGAAAAATTGGGCAGAAACAACAATACGAACCAAATTGTTGCAGTATTGTAGATCGCTGTATTAGTGGGTGAATGAACTCTAAAAAAAATTCAACGAAAATAAAAAAGCTTATTACAACAATACAAACAGCAGAGAGCACATACATATTTAGAAAAAGACGGCGGCATGCAGTGGGAAATAAATTAAATGTGAGTTTCGTAATGAAAATATACCAAACGAAGCGAAGCCCGAAAAATGAAAATTTAAAAGGCAAACACAAAACTCGGCAAGTGGTAACAACAAGAATAACAACAAAGAAAGTAGATATAATAGCCATTGTAACACAAAAAGCAAAGGCAAAAAATACAAATACGAAAAGGCATTGCAGTTGCAGGTTGTGTTGTAACAAATGGAAGCAGTAAAAAATTAAAATAGCAAAAGTAGCAATAAGAAAAAATAAACGAAATCATTACATAGACCGATTATGTTAATTCACATGTCGTGCATAGAAATATGCAATACATACAAACATACATAGGCATGCAACTTATTTGTGGCAGCGTAACCGCAAACCCGCACATTAATTACACGAATGTTGTTAGAGCCACAAACCTTGTGACCGCAAAGCATTGCGATGTGCTATTCAAAATTGCATGCCATTACACTATCCATTACACTGGTGAGAATGATCTACTGTAGGAGCGACTGTAGTTGAACTCAAGACGGCCGGTCATTACAAACTATAGCGCTAGCTAGCGACTAGCTTATCTCGATTTTATGCTACAAGTTTTTATAATAGTGCGAGTCTTAGATGGGCAAGATAAGGCTCAACATTATTAAAAATTCCTGCTGTGGTTCGCGCACGTTAAGAAGCAATCTTTTCACCTCCTCCTCCTCCTCAAAGCGCACATTTTCACATTTTCAGGTTAAGGTTCATTTCTTCATCAAAAAATTAAAGAGAGCTTTACTAACGGAGCTGAGAAAAGGTTTTTAACTCCAAAGTGGCCTTTCGCTTTTTTAATTCCCTTACAAAGATTGATTAGCCACGTCCAAAACTACAAAGTTGATGTAAAATCACATTGCTTTGTTCGGTTTATTGGTAAAACCTGAAAGTTAATCCTGTTGTTCTTTGTGTACAAGTAGGGGCAAAATTAGTCACCCTATCGGAGGATTCTGAACTATAGAGCTGCAACAGATTGGAGTTCTCAGTGACAGTCAGGCTGCACTGAAGGCCCTGGAGAACGCGAAACAAACCTCAAAGATTGTTCAAGAATGTAAGAAGAGGCTTAATTCTGTCGCAAGACAAAACAGGCTTGTATAATACTTATATGGGTTCCGGAACACTCCGGTGTTCAAGGAAACGAAATTGCCGATAATTTGGCCAACCGTTGATCAGCGGTGCCCCCACAGGGGCCCGAGCCAATAATCGGAATCAGTTTCGTAAAAATCATGAATTGGATCAGAGATTATGTCGGCAATCTGCACCAAAATGTTGGGCCACCAAGCTATTTTTTTTTTTTGGCAGCTATTAATTTTCAAATAAATTAAACACCTTTATTTTCACAAAACTTTATAATGTATTTTTTCACATTTAGAAATTTACGCGTTCATGTTTTTGTTATTGTCACAATCCACAGAAAAAGCGATGGTCCGGTTTAGAACGCTGCAGAAGTGCAAAGTGTTTTGTGACAAGTCCGAACAGAAAACGGTCAAACTTTCTACTAAAACTTAGAAGGAAAGACGTTCGGTTGATGCTCGGTATCATTACAGGACACAACCCATGGGGTCACCATATGACCACCATTGGAATCATTGAAGAGCCGATTTGTCTGTCTTGCTTGGAGGATGCGGATAGCACTGAGCACTTTCTCTGTGAGTGTCCTGCCTTTGCTAGAGCACGGCTAAGAGTTTTGGGTTCCGATGTCATGAGAATGAGTAATATTCGTTCTCTAAAACTGGGGGATATTTACAGATTTGGGGGTCTATTAATTTGTAGGCACAAAACGGTCAGTGAAAAAAGTTTAGCAAAAATCAAAGAGAATGTCGATTATCTCATTTTTTCAATTGAATTTTATTTTATTGAATTTCATTTAATTTTACGTTTTTATATTTAATATTTCAAATACAATTTGACTTAACTTTATTTATTAATTTAATTTACCTTATTTTATTTTTTATATTATTTCATTTAATTTTTTATTTAACGTAATTAAATTGCATTTCATATTTTTGAAATTTTAATTAATTTAATTTAATTTAATTATTTTATAATATAATTAACTTTTTTTAATTTTAGCCCAATTTCATATCCAGTTAGTTTATTTTTTATTATTTCATTTCATTTCTATTTATTTATTGTAATTTAATTTAATGTCTATTTTATTCATATTCTTTTTAATTCACTTCCTTTCATTATCATTTATTTTTTTTTTAATATTATTTCATTTTCATTTTTTTTTTTTTTTTATATTATTTCATTTCATTTTATTTCTGTTTATTTTAATTAATAGTTAAATTAAATTAATTTTATTTAATTTTACGCTTTATATTTAATGTTTTAAAGTCAATTTATTGGGAGGTAGAATTAGTTTTAAAGGTGACACACAGATGGCGCTATTTATCACTTTATCGCGTTGGCAATACTGAATATATATTCATGACAAAGCCTCATCCCTAGACTTTGTTTATCAGTATCTGTCATTTCGCTGAAGTATAAGCAACGCAGTGTTTTCGTGCTCCGAGTATGTCAACTTTCGTGCCGTCGAAACGCAATTTGCGGGAAGCTTTGCTTTTCTGCTTCAATTTGAAAAAAAATACAGCCCAAGCCCGTGAATTGCTGCAGGAGGCCTACCCAGACCATACTCCGTCGATTTCAACATGTGAGTACTAGTTTCGACGATTCAAAAGTGGTGATTTTCACACCGAAGACAAGGAGCGTCTTGGCCAGCCCAAAAAGTTCGAGGACGCGGAATTGGGGGAATTGGTAAACGAGGACTCGTGCCAAACCCAAGAAGAGCTTGCTGAATCATTGGGCGTTGATAAATCAACCGTTTGCAAGCGTCTAAAAGCGATGGGAATGATCCAAAAGCAAGAACATTGGGTCCCGTACGAGTTGAAGCTGCGCGACGTCGAACGGCGATTTTTTACGTGCGAATTGCTGATCGAGCGACAAAATCGGAAGGGTTTTTTGCATCGGGTGGTGACTGGCGACGAAAAATGGATCCACTACGATAACCCAAAACGCAAAAAATCATGGGGTTTGCCCGGCCACGCATCAACGTCGACGGCCAAGCAGAATATTCACGGCAAGAAAATCATGCTCTGCATTTGGTGGGATCAGGTCGGCGTCATATATTTTGAGCTGCTCCAACCGGGCGAAACAATCACGGGGGATCGTTACCGACTGCGATTGATGCGTTTAAGCCGGGCATTGAAAGAAAAACGGCCGGAAACGGTAAAAAGGCACGACAAGGTTACTTTGCAACATGACAACGCTCGGCCGCATGTTGCTCAACCTGTCAAAAAATATATTGGAACGCTTGGCTGGGAAGTGTTACCCCACCCGCCGTATAGTCCAGACATAGCTCCCTCCGATTATCATTTGTTCCGGCATATGAGTCTCGATTTGGCGGACCAGCGGTTCTCCTCGTACGAGGCTACCAAAATATGGGTTGAGTCATGGATAGCCAAGCAGCGGCCAGAATTTTGGAGAAACGGCATCCGGAAATTGCCCGAAAGATGGGCGAAAGTTGTAGCTAGCGATGGCCAATACTTCGAATAAAATATTTTGTACCGTTTTTTCACAATAAATCCCCAAATCTTCGAAAAAAACCTTTAAAACTAATTCAACCTCCCAATATTTCATTTAATTTAACATATTTTATTTTCCATTTTTCCGTTACTTTAATTATTTTATATTATTTAATTTAATGTTTCTTTTTTATTTCTGTCCATTTAATGTAATTTAATTTTTTTTCTTTTTATTTGATATAATTTAATTTTATTCATTTTTTTAACTTTAATTAAGGTAATTTAATTTTGTTTATATTTAATTTTTTAAATTCTATGTATTATATTTTACTTTTTTTAATTTAACTTAATTTAATGTCCCGTTAGTTTATTTTATTTTATTTATTTTTCATTATTTATTAATTTGTTTCACTTGATTTCCATTTACTTAATTTTATGTTATTTTATTTTACATTCTTTTTTTATTTTAATTAATTTAATTAATTTTATTTTATTTTTTTATATTTTATTATTTAAACTCAATTTGACTTAACTTTATTTCATTTAAGTTAATTTACTTTAAATTTAGTTTAGTTTTAATTTATTTTATTATAATTTATATTATTTCATTTTATTTTATTTATTTTTTTTTTCGTTTGTTTATTTTTTTTTTGTTTATTTATTTCTTATTTCTGTTTTTTTTTTATTTTTTTATTTCTGTTGATTTAATTTTTTTTCTGTTTATAATTTAATTTAATTTAATTTTTTTAACTTAATTTAATTTAATTTTCATTTATTTTATTTGATGTTATTTAATGTTATTTTATATCATATTCTTTTTTATTTTATAATTAATTTTTGTATATTTAATTTTTTAAATTCAATTTATCTAACTTAATCTGAATTAATTTTTTTATATTTAGTTTTCTAAATTCAATTTATTTATCTTAATTTGAATTAATTCTTTTTATATTTAGTTTTTTAAACTCAATTTATTTACCTTAATTTTCAGTTAGTTTATTTTATTTATTTCTTATTATTTCGTTTTAGTTCATTTCTATTTATTTGATTTAATTTGATGTATTTTTATTTCATATCCTTTTTTTAATTTTAATTAATTTTATTTTATTTTTCTATACAATATATAATTTTTTTACATTCAATTTATTTCATTTAAGTTAATTTAATTTAACTTAATTTAGTTTTAATTTATTTTCTTTTTTGTATTATTTCCTTTTTTTATTCATTTATTTATTTTTAATTTTTTATTTTTGTTTATTTTTTAATTTATTTTTTTTTAAACTTAATGTAATTTTTAAATTCACTTCATCTTGAACTTTACTTAATTTGATGTAATTTAATTACTTTTATTTACACTTACATTTATTTTATTTTGTTTATTTTTTATTGATTTGAATTGTTTCATTTTATCATTCTCTTCAGTTTATTTTATTTTATTTAAGTTAATTTAATTTAATGTTTTTTCTTTGATTTTTTTGTTAATTTTAATTCATTCCTTTTTTTTTAATTTTAATTCATTCCTTTTTTTAATTTTTACTTTTTTTAAATTCAATTTGATTTAACTTTATTTCATTTAAGTTAATTTTATTTAACTTATTTTAATTTTTATTTTTTTATTATTTTATTTTATTTATTATTTTTTTTATGTTTTATTTTTGTTAATTTCATTTAATTTTATTTCAATTTAAGTTTTAGTGATTTAATTTTCAGTTTTTTATTTAATCTTATTTTTATATATATATATATTTTTTTTTAATTCACTTCTTATTTAACTTTAGTTAATTTGATGTAATTTCATTTATTTTATTTTGTTTAGTTTTTATTAACTTGCGTTATTTCATTTTATCATTCGTTTGAATTTATTTTATTTCTGTTTATATTATTTTTATTTTATTTCTTATTAATTAATATTATTATTTTATTTTATTTAATTTAGTGTTGTTTTTTTATTTCTTTTTTTTTTAATTTTTTTTTAGATTCTATTTGGCTTAACTTTATTTAATTTAGGTTAACTTAACGTAATTTTATTTTATTCCATCTGCTCCTTCTATTTCATTGATATTTCTCTTTTATTTCTTATTTTTCGCAAATGAATTGATGAGAATGAGTGTATTTCAAATTTTCAGGTCAACCGGCGTCAGCGGTTGCGGTACACCCGGCTCTGGTCTGCTTTCCGCACCCACGGGATCTAGTGGCACCGGTCGGCCGCTTATGAACAATAAAAAAAAGGATTTGGTCAGACCGAAATCAGGTAATTTAACGTTGTGTGTGTGCTTAGAAGTCGGCAAAGTTTGTACATTCCTTAGTTCTTTACTCTACATACATATTTATTTATAACCAGAAATATGTAGTTAAGCATTTTAGGCTACAAACATGCACTTTACTATACTAAATTTAATGGACCATAAAACTGCGTACCCAATTTTTTTTTTTGGTTTTTTTTTTAAACTGCATAAAAGCTTTGAAATTTTCATGAAAGTTCGTCGTTTTTTTATAAATCTGGTTTAAAGTTTCAAACTTTGATTCATATCACATTTGCAGTAGTAATTAGAATGAATTATATTTTTATTAAAAATTGTTAATTATTAAAAACAAGTCAAAACTGGTCAAAATCTTGCCACTGTATGCATCTTTTTCCATATGCTTTAAAACCCTATTTTACACAGCAGACATTTCTTAAAGTCAGCCAGCGCGTAGCCTTCAACATAGAAATGAAACTTGAAGTGAGAAAACTTATGGATAGGCAGGCGCCTACAGGCATTCTGCAGACACATAGTCGCTACAAACACACACACACACACAAACACACTCACAAAACCATGAAAAGTTATAAACTTGTCGAGATTATGTAAACGTAAATCGTTTGTTGTTAGTGTTTTTATTTATTTTCTGCTTATACAAGCAAAGCAAACCAAACCACCGCCAGAATGCGGAGAAAAGAAACAAAGAAACCAAGGAGTAGGTGGTTGGAAGAAGTGCCAACAATTTCGTATTTGCGGCGAAGTGTAAAAGCTAAAGTAAATCGCACGCGCCTGCTTTGCTGGTGCACGGAGTAAAAAGGCAATCATGTGGCAACAAAAAGCGGTGCGCAGATGAAAAAACTGTTTTCTGACCACCCTTTTCATGTACGATTCTCAGCAATGCTGGTAAAGTCGATATGAGCGTAAGTATATTTCTGGCGCCTACTTTTTCCGCACGTACGAGTGTATACATACATACATATTTTAACGGTGTTCTATTTTCTGACTATCCTTTTGACCTTTCAGCTATGGCCATTAGTCATGTACAGTTTGCTATATTTTCTGATTTGCAAAAAATACTAAGTGCGCCGCACTTTCATAGCAGATCGCGCGCTTAAGAGACACTCTGCGCTGAATAACGAGCGCACTTGATGACAGAAAAGGAAATGGCAGGTGGAATGGATCACAAGTGAAGGCAAATACAAAAAAAAAAAAAAATGTTTACTTAAAATACACACAGCACAAATTGGCGGTTTATTTTTCGACACGTATTCTTTCATTTTTATTTATTTTCGCGACAATAATTTGCTGCACGCCATGTCAATTAAAATTTAATTACATATCCAAGTGCGCTTCCAATTAAATTAATCTATTATTGTAGGTGTGTGTGTGCGTATGCCTATTTGCGAGTGGTAATGTGCGAGCGTGCAATAAATTATGGGGAAATATAAAGAGAAATTATGCAAAAAACAAATACTTCAAAAAATACAAAAATATATTGTATTAAAAAAAATCATATATACAAAAATAGCGAAACACTCTGGGGCGCTTGACCTTTCTGATCCCCTTTGTTGACAAAGTGTGGCAGCGCAATTTTAATGTATTTTGTCAAATTAATAACAACTTATTACACTTTTATTATCCAATTTTTTGTTCATTCTAATTCTAGTGGAAATTTGCGTGCTTAAAAATAATAGTTGATGTACATATGTATGCATGTATGAATGTATGTATGTATGTACATATGTATGTACATACACACATGTGGATATGCGACACACTCAAATACCGAGCAGGGGCAGCAATAAAGCAATTCTGTGTTGACACGCTCATGACCCGCATGCGTCCATACTTTTGAATAAAATAATAAAAATAAAAAAAAATTAAAAATAAAAAAATATGTAATAGAAAAAAAATAAAAACAGTTAAAAAAAAAATTAAAAAGAAAATAAGACATGTAAAGGGGGAAAAAAATAAAAAATTGTTTATAAATAAAATATGTAAAAGAAAAAAATTTAAAAATAAAAAAAAATATGTAAAAGAAAAAAATTTAAAACCAATTATTAAAAACAACTTGAATAAAATGAAAATTTATTGAATAGTAATATGATTTAAATTTCGATTCGACTTTCTATCTATATATATAAAAATGAAATGATGTTCGTTTGTACGCATTTTTTTGGGCCGATACGAGGCCAATTTTATTCGTTCCTTTTTCATATTATAGGGATCCACTAGGGGAAGGTTTTTAGCAAAAAAAATTTCTTTTAAATATTTTCTTCATATAAAAAAAAGAAAAAATCAAAATATTGTACAAAACAAAACTTGCTCGATTCTTAGATTAAAGTAAGTTTCGAATCGACATTCATTTTATGTGTACAACTTTTTTTGAATTTTTCGTAATTGTATACAGAAATTTCAAATGATTCGATTGAAAATTTTTTTTTTTTTTTTATTTCTTCCATAAAATATTACACCTGTCGTTAGACAATAAGTAATTTGATTTACAAAAAGATGGAATGAGAGTGATATTGAAGGGCCAATGCCCCCAAGCTCATTTAGAAGAAATATATACATATTATTTAAAAACAAGTGGTTAACAAACAATGACATATACGATTAGTTGACAATTGATTACAAGGATTTTGCAAGATCTGTTGGTGTTTGATGGTTAAGCCGACTTTGGGTAGAGTTTTCTTTATTTGGTAGTCTTCTCATCATAGGATTTGTGTGCCTTACTAATCTATTTATGTGTCTTCTGCTAGCGCTTTGTATTGTTTCATCAATAGTATCGATGTCAAGGTCGCGATGAATATCTGCGTTAGGTATGTACCAAGGTGCATTAGTTAAGGTCCTAAGTATTTATGAAAATAATGTTTCAATTCAATTGAGCAATGCTTTCTTTGACCAATTCTATATGGAAATGAATGCGTTTGCAAACGATGTTTTCGGCTATGAACAAATGTTGGAATCGAATGAAAAAGGAAAGAAACGCGAAATGATAAAAAAAATTCTTGGAAAATTTAAAATGAATGGTGCTTCATTGGAAAAATTCAAAGGTAATAAGAACATACACAAGATAAAGTTAGAATTCGAATTTTTAGATTTATTTAGTTTATTTCTCATTTTTTCCAACTCTGATTTTGAAATCCTGTTGGAATTGGTGATCGATAATTTTATCACTATAATGGTCAATGGAAATTTGCGTGTATCAGACCCTGCTTATTATTTACCATATCAACTTTTTATGGAACATATGGACCAAATGAACACAAAAAAATAATTTAGTTTTGTTTTGATTTTTTGCAACATTTTGGTTTTCAGTTAATACAATAAAAACAATACTGTTTTTTCGTGAACACAAAATTCTAAATTTATTACGTTGTTTGTTTAGAATTTTTTTATTTTAATTTTGCTTATTGTTGCTATTTGTGAAAGCGTAGATATTTGTAAGTATTTGACTATAATCCTAAAAGTTAATGGAATACCACTATGACACATAGAAAACATTTTTTCAAAGGGGTGTTTTTCGAAAATTATAAAAAAAAATGAAATTTTTTCAAAACCAAATTTTCCTCAAAAAGATAAAAGAAATTTCTTCGAAGAGGTGTTTTTCTAAAATTACAAAAAAAAAATTTCAAAAATTTTAAACAAATAAAATAAAATAAAACTTTTTCAAGGGTATGAAATTTTTTCAAAACAAAATTTTCTGAAAACCAAACAAAATTTAAAAAAAAAATGGTGTTTTCAAAGCATTTCATATTCCACTATTAATAGAGAATACATTTTTTCGAGGGGGTGTTTTTTAAAGCGGAAAAAAATCTTTTTTAACAAATCAATTTAAACTTTTACAAAAGTATGAAATTTTTTCAAGAACAAAATTTTCTCAAAAACGTTAAATTAAAAAAAAAATAGTTTTTTCAAAATATTTAATTTTCAGCAATTAACTGAGAAGAAATTTGTTAGAGCGAAGTGTTTTTCAAAACTTCAAAAAACACTTTTTAACCAAAAAAAATAAACCTTTTTTCAAAAACAACAGGAATGATAACATTGCCTAACAATTTCTGCACTTTTGCACAGTCTAAAGAGGCATTGATACAGAGTGTATTTCCAAACATAGTTCAACATTACAAAAACCATGATTGACTCAGCGAAAGAGCAATTTTAGCTGGGAAAAATAAGGACGTCAATGATATAAATTCAGCTATTTTGGATCAAATACCTGGTGACATAGTTGCGTATAAGTCAATGGACTCTATTACTGATCAAGATGATGTCGTAAATTATCGTCATTATTCACGCGAAAGATGAAAAAACCAAAAACGTTGTCTACCAAAAAGTGTTACAATAAAGTTCGAATGAAATTGTATCAAAGAATTTGCTTTGTTTCGTATTAATTTTATTCTCTTTCAGCAAATCATTGAATTTATCGTCTAGCGAAGCGGGCGAGGGTACGCTAGTATATTATAAATAAATTAATTATTGGGAATTTATTTACATTTGTCGATTTTAAACAGTGCGCGAGGTAACCCACTTTTGTAAAATCCTCTCGTCGAGCAATCGGCGGCTCAGGCATCGGATGTGCAGGCGCAAACCCCACATACCCTTATGACCGGAACTGACATCCACCGCACTACTAGTGGTGAAAAATGGCACATTGGCTATGTCAATGGAGAGCCGAGTGGGTGAGAGCGATACACCGACATCGAAACGAACCGAAGCAACTGAACAAATTGTCGAGGATGTGGAGAGGACGGATAATCTCTCAGTAAACTCAAATGGATCTGTGGTATCGAGTAACTCTTTGACAACGGATAAACCTGGTGCGAATCCGGAAAGTACCGGTAGAAAGACTGAAGTTATTGGAGATTCGAACGCAGGTGCCAGTCTATCCGCAAGGCAGATCAAAGGAAGAAGATAGAAGGCGAAGTAAGTCGAAACATTAGCTAAGACAAGTACTCAAGCTCCGTCAACTTCAACACCTGTAATGGAAAGGGGGGAAGAGCGATAGAACAGAGGATTCCGTTGCACTTGTCCGGAGCCGAAGCGGTGGCTGTGCAACGACCGGTGAGAGGAGAAAGGTAAAGAAGAGAAAAGTCGAGAGACAGTAGACGGAAATGCCTGCATCGTCGACCCAATCCAAAACAGATAAACCTTTATCTGAAAAGGCAAAGGTTAAGGGACCTCAAATGTCGAGTGACACTCTTTCGTCAACGGGTCTGGCGAATCATTCGCGAGAGTGGCAGCAAAGGCAATGACACATACCGACAAACAAGACGGTGTATTGTCCAAAGGGCAACAAGACTATCTTGACAGCTAACTTTGGAAAGCTATCGGTCTGTCGAAAGACGCACCGACATTCGAGGGTAAAAGCGTGATAGATGGCATCGTAAAAGTGCACTGCACCAATGCTTTTTCCCAAGAATGCCTGGAAAAACGCTATGAAATGAAACAAAAAAATCGCTGAAAATTTAAATTTTGCATTTGATTTATTTATTTTAAAATAGCAAAGACTAATAATTATTAAAGGTAAAACTGAGTTGTTAGATTAATACATTCTTTTATCGTATTTCATATGCACCTCTCAAGTAGTGTAACAAATATAAAGTAAAATAAAGAAAAATATCTAATTAGAGTAAAATAAATCGTATTGGTTACCTTAAGCAAAATCCTAATTGAATTTTTCAATATTTACCTGGAAAGGGATGAAGAAAAATACCAAATTGTTAGTTGGAATTTATATTTATGGAATAAAATTAGAGATAACATAAAGCATCAAAATAATAAAAAAAATTTTTGTTAATAGCATTTTTCCGCGACAATAAATAGAGGACGAATAGAAGTAGCCAATAAATGTAAGCAGAATTTTATGGCGATTATATCTACTGTTTGGAGACAGGCAATGGCTGGGCGCACCTGCATTTCTTCAACTAATTAGTTACCGCCACTTGTTAATTACTTTAAAAACCACTTGAAAGCAGAAGAATAATCCAGAATTTTATGTTCGTTTAGGAGGTAAAGATGGTTCTATCGACTGTTTTGAGCTTCTCGAGGCTGATTAGTTTAAATATACCCAGCAAAGCTCTTCGCATACAAAATTCAATTCAACAGCCAATTATGCTTCTCTTTCACCTATAGCTAAAGCACTTTTGGAGTGCATATAGGTTAGGTTAGGTTATACTGGCTGACCGAGGCCACGCAGAGACCATTTTGGTCCATAGCGACACCAGATCAGAGTCCTATTTAGTGAAAATATCCATCACTCAAGATGTTCCCACGACAGTCGGTTCTAACCGGTAACCGGAACGACACGGATTTATATCAACAACAACAACACGACATGTGCGTACTGTTCGCTAGTTTTAGGAGTCGCTCAAATTCCATTTCAGGGTTACATTCTAGTCTTTCAAAACTAAGAGCACCCAGATAGTAGTAGTAGTAGAGCATAGAAGATGCTCCAGGTACATATAATAAAATCTCAAAACAAAAAACTATGTTGATTTTTCATCTCTAAGATCTGCCTGTAAATCTTCCAATGACGCTATGTACTGTTAATTTCTATTGCCCCTTTTAAGGGAGCTGATATTATATTTACATTGGCTGTAAGTAAAATTGTATACCTCAAATCAGTCAGATTCACCAGTCATGTCGTAAACTAAAGGAATGGAAATGAAATTGAAATAGATAACTACAATACTTTTAAGTCTTATCTCTATTTTGCAGACTAGAGGACGTAAGGTTTAATACAATGAAATGGAGTAAAATGTAATAAAAAAGCTTTGCATAAAAACTCTGTTATTAAGCCACGCACCAACGAAGAAAATGGCTGTCGACCATTAGTACAGGTCTGTAGTGTTCCCCATTTTCTCCTCCGGATAGCGATGATTGGAAATGAAAATATTGTGCAAACAAAAGTAGAAAAACATTTTTCCAGACTATCAAATTAAATTGACTGCAGTTTCCATTAGTTTAGTACATTTTAGACTTTTAAGAGATCGAATTAATAAAATGAGAAAAAAGTGCACATATATTGAGAAGAATATGCTCTTCAACACAAAAACAAAATATTAAAAAAAAAATATTAATAAAGAAAATATAAAAAAAAAATATTTAAAAAAAAGTATTAAAGACGAAAATATTATAATAAAAAAAAAATATTAAAAACGAAAATATTACAAAAAATATTAAAAAAAAAATATTGAAAAAAAAAATTTAAAAAAAATATTAAAAAAAAGTATTAAAAAACAATATTAAAAAAAAATATTAAAAACAAAAAACATTTGAAAAAAATATAAAAAAACATAAAAGCTGAAAATATTACGTTTAAATAACAAATTAATACTGAAATGTGTATACAATAATACCACATTTGTGAGACAAAGTTGCTGTAAGTGGAAAAATACTTTTAATGTGAGCTTATTTGCATTGCAATTTATAATAGCAGATTAATTGAAAGCAATTAATGGCATTTTTTATATATGGCACCAACTATTTTTACACTTATTGATTCAGATCTTGATGATGTTGATTTTAAAGTATGAAAAAACATTAAGTTGCATTTTTTTTTCTTCTAATGATTCATAGAATTTCTATGACACATTTTAGGTCAAGTAAAAAGTGTTGAGTATTTTTTCGTTGTATTTCGACCATGAAATGAATACAGTAATAATTATCCGATTTAAATCAACTTTGCACCGCTCTATTCGATACTTTTTGCCATTAAAGGCAATTTCATAATTCCGCGACTAAAGAAATCCTCGCCCCTATAAAGCAGCTGCGCTCCAAAGCACCATTTGCCATGGTAAAAAGGGTTAGCTTAGCTCAGTAGAAAAATTTTATGTAACTTGATTGTAAGCGTTTTTATGAAATCTTTGAAGGAAAATGCCGAAAAAATATTATTAAAAAATAAAAATGAATTAAATAAAAATATAAAAAAACTATTTGACATTCGAGATATTTTTTAAAATTGATTTCAAAATGCTAATATTCTTTAAAAATGTTTAAGTTTCTGATTAAGATAACGTTGTGTAGTAAGTATTTCAGAATATACCGTTATAAATTAACCAATATTTCACATTTTAACACTCACTCATCTCTGTGGATAAGACCGCACAAATTCCAAAGCAAAAAAAGTATTCGACAACCGTTGTTTTTCTTTTATAGTGAATATGTATTTTATATTATTTGTTGTTGTTGTTGGTAAAAATACCGTTAGAATTCGGGACGTAAAAGCAAAGAAACTTCTCTAGATGTAAGAAATTTAATAATAACATCATTACAAATTAGGAAAGACCGGAAGAAGCATAGCACAAATTGTTCAGAAACCAAGAACTACTGTTCATTATACTCGTATCTTAAAAAAATTCAAGACAGAAAACACTTTCCTCGCAAGCTTACGGAAATAGATGAACGGCGAATCGTGCGGGAAGTGAGAAAAGATCCGAAAAGTAATGCCACGGTTTTGGCAAAATTTAGTGAGGAGGACATAGGCGTATCTGTTACTTCCCAAACAATAATAAATGTGCTAAGAAAACATGACTTCCATATGCGATCAGCCAGAAAGAAACCTCACGTTTCGAAGAAAAATAGGAAGATAAGATTAGACTTTGCGAAGGAACACGTAAATAAGCCCATTGAATTTTGGATGGATGTAATTTTTGCCGACGAAAGTAAATACAGGGTGGCTGATGAATTTTGCTACATTAAGAAACTCAAATAACTTTTTTTTTAGTGTATGGAATTCATTTATTTTTTTTTTCAAGTTGAAGGTCATTAAATTTTATTAAATGTAGCTTAACTAGTTTTAAAAATAATTGAATTTAAATGCCCCCATGCTCGTTGACACAAGTGCGGCATCTTAGTAAAAAGTTGTTCATTGCTGCTTTGAGAGTTGCGACAGGAATAGCCGCAATTGTTGCCCGAATGGATTGTTTTAGTTCATCCAAATTTGTTGGCTTTGTTTTATAAACTTCTTGTTTACATAAACCCCACAAGAAAAAGTCAGGTGCACTAAGGTCAGGCGATCTGGGGGGCCAACGAAATTCGGAGTTTCTTGAAATCAGTTTATTGGGAAATTTTCGTCGCAACTCTGTCATAACAGTCTGGGCTATGTGAGACGTTGCCCCATCTTGTTGAAACTACACAGAGTTGAAAGGAATTCTCTTTCGGCGTAGTTCTGGATAGAAAAATTATTTCAGCATTTTCAAATAACGGTCTCCAGTAACCGTAACGGTGTGACCATTTTCTTCAAAAAAATAAGGCCCGCAATACAGCGTGAAGAAACCGCACACCACACTGTCACGCGAAGAGGATCCAATTCCGTCTCGTGGAGTATCTGTGGGTTAGAAGTACTCCATATTCGACAATTTTCTTTGTTCACATTGCCGTTTAAATCGAAATGGGCCTCATCAGACATGAAAAGGCAGTTTAACATGTTTTGGTCTTCTTCCACCATTTGCAGGATCTTCTGGCAAAATTCCAAGCGAATCGGCAAGTCTGCTGCATTCAGTTTGTTAACCATTTGAATTTTGTAGGGAAATAAGTCTAAATCTTTGTGCATTATTGTTTGCAAAGACTGTCGGCTGACACCAAGTTGAGCAGATAAGCTTCTTGTTGAAACCCTTGGATTGCTTTGTATAGCTGCAGCTACAGCAGCGATCGTTTCCTCCGTTCGAACTGGTGGGTTTCGATGATAAGGCCTTCTTGCGACTGTTCCTTGCTCAGCAAAATTATTCACCAGTCTCATTATGGTCCATCTGCTCGGGGGATCGCCGCCAAACATCCGCCTGTACTCTCTCTGTACCAAAACTACGGACTCCAGTGCGTGATAGCGGTGGACTATCCAAATTCTTGTTTGCGTATCCCAGTTATCCATTTTAATAAATTTTAAAGATCAATCTGCAAATTAAAACAAAAATGGAACAGATAACTTAAAAAGAAAAAAAGTTATTCAATTTTTTTTTGGTAGCGGCTTTCATCAGCCACCCTGTATAACCTTTTTGGATGTGATGGCAAAGTTCTGGTGTATCGTACGCCTAACACAGAATTGGAAGAAAAAAATATGGTACCAACGGTGAATCATGGTGGAGGTGGTGTTATGATATGGGTGTCATCAGGTGTTGGCAATTTAGCATTTATTGATGGGATCATGGACCACCGAAAATATATTGATCTCCTAAAGCAAAATTAACAGCCAAGCACAGAAAAATTAGGTCTGTCAAATAGATTTAAATTGTATCAGGACAATGACCCCAACCATAGCGCGATTAATACAAAGCTTTCACTGCTCTATAATTGTACAAAAATAATAAAAACGCTGCCACAGTCCCCAGATCTTAACCCAATTGAACAACTTTCCGAAATCCGAAACCGCAAGTTCTCAAACAAGAACCAGATTAAAGTCATCCTGCAGGAGGAAGGGATCCAAATTGACCCAGAATATATCCAAACATTGACCAAATCTATGCCACATCGTTTGAAAGACGTCATACGCCGACAAGGAAAAGCAACTCGCTACTAAAGTTGGAGTATCATTAATACATTTTAAAAATATTACCAACCTCGAATACTTTTTTTGCTTGCTTCTTGTTATTTATTTTTTAAGCCATGAATTTTTTTAGATTTTTGTTTTGAAATCTCATTTTTTGTATTGAATATTACATTTAGGTTCCTTAATAAAACTTTGTGTTCCTTCCTTTTGTTAAGTTGAACATGTAACAGTTTTTTATTGGCAAAATAATAAACTTTATTACTTATGTCGAATATTTTTTTTGACCGCTGTAAAAAAAGTAAAGTTTTAACTATAACTTTGCAATGTATTGCGCTACTATTATTGCGAACACAGGTATCTGCATGTAAATGACAGAAAAATTAAAACAACTATTTTGCCTGTACGAGAAATCAAGCCTAAAATCTCTGATCGCATTTTTCTAAAGCTCAAAATCTGAAATAAATTTGCAAAAATCTTAGATTGATAATTGAACGCGAACTCCGTGCATGTGACAAACGGCCGATCCAGTACTAGTCTACTCGTACTAGGCATTTTAGTGCAGAGAATACAAATGCATGAGCCCTGCTACTGTAGCGCGAAAATGCAGACAGACATGCAGACACTACTCATAGAACAAACACACATTCATATAAATGAACATACGAACAGACTTAGAAGCACGTGATGCAGACCAAAAACGAAGACGACTACGCCGACGTTCATTTACTCGGCAACCATCAACGATAATCGAACCGCCAGATCGGGTAGTAGACGCACGAAAAGCATTTGTGAATCAAGTAGGTATGGGTGGGTGTGTGTATGTATGCGGCGTCGCAGAGACAAGTGGGTCTACAATTTCATTGGAATTTCAAACAAGTGTCAATCGATGGCAATGAATGCACTGGATGTTTAGCGAATTGAACTTGTGGGTGGGTGGGGACCATGGAGTTTGTTTGGTGACATACACTGAATGGATGGAGAGACTGCCGACTGACTCATGAAGGATTGACAGCAAAAATAGAGCAATAAAAAGCCCCACTTTGTACATACAAGTATATGCGTGGTGATTTCTGAGCTGTTGGAAATTGAGCTAAATAACGAGCAATTAATAAAGAGATGCATAAGTGAGTGATGGAATTAATGTGAAAATATTAATGGGATGAGAATAAAAATAGCAACAAAGAAGTTGAAGGAAGGAAGAGAAATAGAATAAGCAAAATAAAAACAAATGAAATGAAGATATAATAATGTAAATAAAGCTAGAATAAGAGCAAATAAAAGAATTAAGTCAAAACTAAATTAAATTGAGTAAAAGTATATAGCCAGCCAAGTGTGCCATTGCAATCGTAACTTAGGTTGCGACAGAGATGTGAATTGTAGAAACACCGACAGCTGTCTATTAGAGCCGGTTTTGCAGTGCTTTCGGCCAGAAGGGCGATCCGCGTTCTTATTTTCGAGCTTTTTCATGTTAACATCGTTTGTTTTGAACGAATTTTGAAGTTATAAAAGGGATCAAATTGTAGGTATTTTCTTCATTCTGATTCAAAATTAGCTAGCATAAAAACAAAATCCTTTGGGGCCATTATTTATGTGCATGATCATTTTAGTATGGATTTGAAATAAATCATTCGTCAAAACGACAACGCATGACGTTCGTGTACACAAAATTAGGATGAAGTGCTCAAACTCCCGTTAAATAAATATCACATAATCGTAGTTTTAATTGAAATTAAGTTGGAAGTGCAGGGCTGTCTTTCAGATTCAGAAGATTTAAAGGTCGCGTTAAACTTTGACTGTTTTACGGCTCACGGTTTTTTTTTTTCTTTCTCAATGTTTTCTTCTCTCAACAGCTGATTTTTGCTTGAAAAACTTGCATGCAAAGTAAAAAAAATGTTTTTGCGCTCAATAATAAAAGTTACAAACAAAAATTATTAACTGTTAATAATCAAAATAATAGTTTTATGTACAAAAAAAGGTTATTAAAAAATTAAATTGGATGATTAGTTTTGTGCCACCTTGTATAAATAATGTTTAAATTGTATTGAATTTTTGTTCAATTAGCACTGAATTACCGGCACTTAGAGAGATTGAATTATTTCACCATTTCTCCAAGCCAACAGCAAAGTTTTTTTTTTAAATCCAAGCTCAAGTAAATTTTATTTGACTGCTAAAAAGAAAGATAAATTTAACATAAAGCAAGTTTGCAAATTGGCCATAATAACTAAAGATTTATTAAAAATGGTTTTACAATAACTGTTTTTGTTTAATTAAAAATGTTTTTTTTTTAATTTTCAATGCATTTTTTTTTTGTAATTTTCAATATACATATTTTTTAATTTTCAATAATTTGAAAAGAAATAATAAAGCGATAATAACTAGAATTTTATTAACAATGGGGTTGAAATAAATTGTTCTTTTTAATTTTCAATAATTTTTCTTTTTAATTTTCAAAAAAAAATTTTTTTTAATTTTCAATACAAGTGATAATAACTTAAGTTATATTAACAATGTAATTAAAATAATTGTTTTTTTTATTTTAATCAACTTCTTTTTTAATTTTTAATTTTTTTATTTCAATATGTAATTTTTTCCTTAATCTTCAATAATTTTTTTGTAATTTTCAATAACTTTTTTTTTAATTTTCAATATATTTTTTTTAATCTTCAATATTTTTTTTTAATTTTCAATATAAGTATATATATATTTTTTTGTAATTTTCAATAATTTTTGTTTAATTTTCAATATATATATATTTTTTTAATTTTCAATATATATATTTTTTTTAATTTTCAATATATATATATTTTTTTAATTTTCAATATATATATTTTTTTTTTAATTTTCAATATATTTTTTTTAATTTTCAATATTTTTTTTTAATTTTAAATTTTTTTTATTTCAATATGTAATTATTATAGTTTTTTAACTTTTCAATTAGCCTGTTAAAACAACAGTAGACTGGATCAGGGTGGTGAACAATCGAAAGAGGAAATCAAAACTATGTAGATGCGCAGTGAGGAACAGATGGATGCCACTACAAATACACATGGAGGCGCACCACGTGAAAACTGGATTACGTGACTTTGGTCACGTAGTCATTGACCGCAGCGAATCAGCACAGCAGTTAGCCCGCACCTGCGCATATTAGAAGTAATTGAGTGTAACTTTGTAGTTTCTTTACGCTGATAGTTTTTGATAGAAACCCGTCCGAAATTATAAAGGCACCATCAAGCTTGGGCTATTTACTTTTGTATTTCTTAACTCGAATAATTTTTTCTATATAAATATATTTTTTATTCTATAACAAAGACCATAATAATTTTGAGTTGCAAACTTTGTTCAAGATTTATAAAAATTCAACAAAATTCTCAAAAAAAAAACAAAACGAATTTATAAATTTTTAATGAGAATTTTCGAAAAAAATTGGGTAAGCGTTAAATTTTAATATAAAAAGCAAGTTTGCAGTAGTTCAAAATTCTCCTTGATTTGCGGTACGTTTTTCCCCTGAAGTTGTTACGCATTTTCTCCTTTAAAGGAATGCACGCCATGTTTTATAGCGTTTGTTCTCTCTCGTTTTGTTCTCTCTTTTATAGAATATTGCGTCTCTGGAGAGGATAATGAACCTGTTAAGTAGAACAGCTGTTGGGTGTATGAAAAGCGACGCATTCCACATGTCTACCTGAAATGACTGAATAAATGAAAATTCTAGCCCTCAACAACAAAAAACCAAGCCTAATACAGCTGTTCGGAACTTTGTTAAAAATTGAATAAAAAAATCCCAATCAGAAAACTTGTTTGACTTGACGCGTCTTATTAACACATTTCCGTTGTCTAAAGCGACATATGTATATTTACATTTAACGGTACATTAGATGTTATTGACATAATAATCGAGATGATTCGGAAATTTATCACCATTTGACATACGTGCGCATGTATGTTTACCTAATGAGTAGTCAAGTTGATCTCGCATTGTGCGCCTGTAGGTGTTGATGAGGAGAACACATAGTGCATGACACTCTGTAGGAGAATAAGTAGCGGTGTAAACACCTAGACAAGCCAAGTCGGCAATAAATGAGTCATTGTCCAGCGATTTGAAGTTGATTTATGTACATATGTATATACAAACATGCACATATATATAGAATGCGCTTTAAATATCTGCTATAATATAAAAAAAAATTGTTTCTGTGAATATTTGTTTATCATAGCCACGCAACATTACTTATAACTGTCATTGCTGACCGACAGTTTGATGACATAAATTATTATACGTTTCCTCTTCTCTTTGATTTCTTATCGCGCAAGTCAATCTTATAAATGTGGCAATCCTGAAGTATACGAGGGGCGTTCGATAAGTATCAAAGCTTGATTGCCCCGTACTAAATGAGCGCATACTGAAATTTTGTAGATTGACTCAAAAATTGGAACTTTATTGGTAGCCAATTGTAGCAAACGTATAGAGTATTTCCCAAGAAATAAATAAAAATAAGAAAAAAGGCAAAATTTACTATTATTTTTTTAAAAAATGAATGAAGAAATAAAATCGTACAACTAGGCCCGGCATTAGATGCTCTGATTGGTTTGCCACCACTTGATGCTTTCATCCAAGGAGAGGCCTTGAAGGCCATCTGCAGGCTGAAACACAATGGGAACTGGTACGGCCCCTGTCTGGCATTGGAGAACAGAGAAGGCATGGGCGTCGATCCAACGATTCTCTCCATGCCCCTTGACTCCATGCCATCAAGAATCGCACTTGAAAAGAGATACAGTGTAGTGCTGCCAGAGGCTCAGTCGTAGTCAAACTCTGAAAATGAGCCCCGCAAACACTGTTTTCGCATTTTCACGGATGGCTCCAGGACCGATCTTGGCTCCGGCTCTGGGGTCTACGTGGAATCCAGCGGGACAAAACTGCACTTTGCTCTTGGAATGCATGCATCTGTGTTTCAAGCGGAGGTGTATGCAGTTCAAGAAGCGATGAACTTTGTTGTGGAAAAGTGATGGAGAGGCAGATCTATATGTGTCTGCAGCGACAGCCAAACTGCGCTTATGGCCTTAGACAGCCCCCCAACCACATCAAGGGTAGTCGAATCCTGTAAATCCAGGCTGAACTATGTCGGTAGACATAACAGGCCACTAACAAATTATTGTTTTTCATTTTTTTCCGTTTATCTTTTTCGAAATGGTCATTGTTGGTTTTCTCCGTTTACTAAGGAACCTAATCAAGGGAAAAAACTCAATTCTCCCCACAGTTGATGTTTTCTTTCCGATTGACTCATTTCGCAAAGGCTAATTAATCGATTTCACTGAAACATAGCATTTCCTATCGCATCATACGGCGAACTTGACAAGAAACCCGCCATGATTCCCATGAGATGTGTTAGCTTTAAGTTATGTTAAGTCTAGACTAACTGCATCTTAAGTTCGTAAAAATTTTTACGCTACCACTTTTGTACTGCACTGCGAAAAGGTCGTGTTTCGAGGCCCCAATGAAGAGGTCACACCTTGGGGGAGCATAGGGCCTCGACAACAATCTTCCCGTTTCCACGACAGTCGGTTCTACGTTACCGAAACGACCGGGATTTATATCCGGCCAAGGTCTGTCACTCCGTATGTAAGTATGGGGATTGTTTATGCTGCTACAACAAAAACAATAATCTTCCATCGTACACTGTTCTAGGCTGTTGTTTTTGCGCCGTCCCATGTGATGTCTGCAGCAGCTAGCTCGCGCAACATCTCCAAGTAGTCTGTGGCCGATTTTACCGAGATCACACAGGTCAGCGGCGATACCGAGGCGAATTTTGAAGAATTTGAATACTTTTTTTTTTTGGAAAATGGGAAAAGATTCCCATTGAGAAGAGATTACATCAAAATCCCTGGAAGCGTGTATGGCCTACAAACTTTTTGTTTGGTGTTTATTTATTTGAGCTTTATCCCATTTCACAAATTTACTAAGAAGTGCGAAACTAAATTTTTCTTTACTAAATAGAGTACTTATTGAATGACCCTCGTAGATTGCTGCACCAATCTAAGTGGCCAGCATGAAGTTCAATAATCCGTCAACTTAATTGTGACACTTGCAAACACTGATATCAAATTTTATTGTCGGACATTTTAATAAATAAAATATGTTTTTAAGTCAAATAACAGGGATAAATAGATAAGTACAAACTTATATTATATATAGGGTGGGCCATGTAAAATTTGCTTTTTGAATCGGCTATAAAAAAAAACGAATCAATATTTTTTCAAACTTTTTTTTTTATTTTGAAGATTGAACATTGTCATTTATGAATGAAAAATAATATGGTTCGAATGACTGCCACGACTGGCTTTACAGTAGGCCATTCGATCAACCCAATTTTTAAGCACATTTTCGATTGTTTGGGCTCCAATTTCATGAATGGCAACTTCGATTTCGTGTTTTAAAGCATCAATCGTCTCTGGATGGTTCTCATAGTACAGGGTAGGCCATTTAAAGCGGGCCCATTTGTTTCTGAAAAAAAACATTGAAAAAAACATTTTTTTTTGTGTTGATATGAAAAATCATTTATTTTGATTCAAGGAGATTTGTTCCAGCTAGTTTTTGAAAATGATATCCTTCAAATGTTTGCCTCTGGCCTTGATGGCCAAATGTGTCCTTTTTTCGGCGTTTTCCATCGTTTTGGCCCATATTTCGGCCGGTATGGCGGCGATTTCGCGTCGGATATTGTTTTTAAGTTGAGTTAGAGTCCTTGGCTTGTTGATGTATACCTTGGATTTCAGATAACCCCACAAATAAAAGTCCGGTGGCGTCAAATCTGGTGATCTCGGTGGCCACGGAAAATCACCATTTTTCGAAATCAACCTTCCAGGGAACAATGGCTTCAAAAAATCGATTGTAGCGCGTGAAGTGTGGCATGTAGCCCCGTCCTGTTGGAACCAGTAGCCTTCCATGTCATTTTCTTCGATGATTGGCATAACAAAATCGCGTATCATGGCACGATAACGCTCTCCATTGATGGTGACAGAGGCTCCATTTTCATTTTCGAAAAAGAACGGTCCGATGACCATTCCCGCACAAACACCGCACCACACAGTCACTTTTTGATCGAAGAGAGGCTGTTCTTCAACTAATTGAGGATTTTCGGCAGCGTAGAAGCGACAATTTTGCTTGTTTACGCCTCCATTCAACTGAAAATGAGCCTCGTCTGACATGATGATTTTTTGCCAAAAGTCGGGTTCATTTCGAACGGTTTCGACGGCCCATTTGGCATAATCAAGCCGTTTCGGGTAATCAGCCGGGTTTAATTTTTGTGCCATTTGAATTTTGTACGGAAACATTTTCAAATCGATGCGAATTATGCGCCTGAGTGTTGTCCTGGCGATGCCTAATTCCTGAGAACGACGATAACTCGATGTTCGCGGAGCCTCCTCAACACTGGCTCGTACAGCCTCGATATTTTCAGCAGAACGTCGTGTACGTTGTCTGGATGCGTGGCTGGTATTGCTGAGACTACCGTGGTTAATAAATTTTGCGTATAAACGCTGTAAAGTGCTTTTGGATGGCGCACTTTTAACTTTATTTTTTTTTTTAAACGCACGTTGAGTTTTCACAATTGAGAAGTTATTTTGGATGTAAAGCTGAATTATTTCAGCGCGTTCTTTTGGAGTGTACTGCTCCATGGTAAAAATTGTCTTGGACTGACGCTTCCAACGCGCTATGTCATTAGTCGATCTGACGTTCCTGTCAAAAGTTATAGGGTTGCCAGATGGGCCCGCTTTAAATGGCCTACCCTGTATTTGTCCTAACGGCTCCCCACAAAAAATAGTCCAACGGGCTTAAATCACAGCTTCGAGGCGGCCAATTGATATCGGAATTTCAGCTGATTATTCGGTTTTCAAAAACGGTAGCCAAAAGTTCGAGTGTAACTTTGGCAGTGTGACACGTTGCAGCGTCCTGTTGAAACCAAATGTCGTCCATGTCATCCTCCTCAATTTTTGGAAACAACTCGTTGAGCATGTCATGGTAACGCTCGCCATTTACTGTAACCGCGGCTCCTCGGTCATTTTCGAAAAAAAAATGGCCCGATGATGCCGCCAGACCAAAAACCGTACCAAACAGTGGCACCTTGTGGATGCATTTGCTTCTCTACGGTAACGTGTGGATTTTCTGAGCCCCAAATCCGACAATTTTGCTTATTGACGTAGCCACCGATGTGAAAATCAGAAAAGAAGAAGAAGACTCACCACTTTGAAAATAGGTTTTCAATATTTCCCAATTTTGTTCAAGCGTATAGCGTCCCATTTCGTAAATGTCAAACCTTTAAGTAAATTATGAACACATTTGACATGTCATTTGTGTTACCATTCTCAAAAAATAGGTGGTTCAAAAAGCAAACGCTATATGACCCACCCTGTATGTGGTAAACAAAAAATATGAACTAAAAATTGCGAATATAAAAAAAATTTCATAGCTACTTTTGCAACGGAAAACGGTGTCGCTTGGCATTGAATTCACTATCTTTTTATTTTTCACTTTCGATGTTTTTTTTACTTTAAAATTTTTTTTTTGCTTTTTTGTTGATATATTTTTTACTTAATTTCTTAGTTTTTAATTTAACTTTTTTTTTTACTTTTAGTTTCTAATTTGTTTCACTTTTCTTTAAATTCTCTTTTTATTTTATTTATATTCTATTTTAAATTTTTGTTCTCATTAACTTTTTGGCATTTCAATTTTGTTTTTGATTTTTAGTTTATACTTTTTTCCATTTTTTAAACATTGTTTTTACTTTTTTTATTTTATTAAATTTGTTTTTTTACTTTATATTTTATTTAATTTTTTTTTTTACTTTTTATTTTATTCAACTTTTTTTTACTTTTTATTTTTGTGAATATTTTTTTATTTATTAATGGTTTTGTTTTTTTATTTAACTTTTTTTTACTTTTAGTGTTTAATTTTGTTTTCACTTTTCTTTAATTTTTTCTTTTTTTTTAATTTTTTTTTTTTATTATTTATATTTTATTTAATTTTTTTTTTTTGCTTTTTATTTCTGTGTATATTTTTTATGTATTGATTTTTATGTTTTTTGATTAAAACTGTTTTTTACTTTTAGTTTCTAATTTGTTTCACTTTTTAAATTCTCTTTTTATTTTATTTATATTCTATTTTTTTATTTTTTTCTCATTAACTTTTTGGCATTTCAATTTTGTTTTTAGTTTCTACTTTGTTCCATCTTTTAAACTTTGTGTTTATTTTTTTTAATTTTATTTTATTTTTAATTTTTTTTGTCTCTTTTTATTTGTTTTACTTTTTATTCTCGTGAATATTTTTTATTTATGAATGTTTTTATTTATTGATATAATTTTTTTTTCACTTTTAGTTTTTAATTTTTTTTGCACTTTTCTTTAACTTTCTTTTTACTTCATTTATATTCTTTTTTTTTTAATTTTTTCCCCCATTAATGTTTTGGTTGGTTGGTTGGTTTAAGGGTGACCCCGCATCGGAGTGCCACATAGACCGCAAGTTGGGTCCGTTGTGTTGCCCTAGAGCTCATTATTTTAAATGATTTCCCCACCTAACCGAGATTTTTATTGTAGATTTTGGTCAAAGATATTAATTCGTTTCGAAAATTTGATTAATGTTTTTACATTTAATTTTTTTTTTTTTTTTTTACTTTTTATTTTTAATGTTTTTTTTTACTTTTTAATTTTGTTTTCACTTTTTTTTTAATTTTGTGTTATCTTATTTATACTCTAGTTAAATTTTTTTTCTCATTAATTTTTTTTACATTCCAATTTTTTCACTTTAAAAAGTTTTTTTTTCAAGTTTCTTTTTACTGGTTTGTTTTATTTATATTTTATTTTATTTGCATTATATATTTTTTTGTATTTTTTTTACTCTTTTATTTTATATTATTTATATTATATTTTTTTTTTTATTTTTTTTTTTTACTCTTTTATATTATTTTTTATTTATTTTTCTTTATTTTTTTATTTGCTTGGCATTTTTACATTTCTTTGCCTGTTTTTGCAACTCTCCATCCTTTATTTCATGATTTTGTTGACTACGTGTACTCATTACACTAAGTGTTTTTTGTGTACAAAGAGATCCAGCCTACCAATCAGCCAACTGGTATTGATTGTATCGCGCTACCGTTCGTAAACAAATTTTTCATGTTTTTTTTAACAACCAACATGGCAACTAATGTACCACACATAACCGTATCTTATCATTTGATAAAAGCAGCAATGATAACCCCAGAAGGTAAAAGGAAGCAAAAATTGTTTCTCTAAATATTTGCTCACCGCAACAGTAAAACGCATTCCGATGTGTTTTGGAATACAGGCACTTCACTTCAAAAGAAATTTTTAACTCGCAATTACAACAAGCAAATCATTTATTGGAGGTACGAAAAGCACTTAAAAGCAGCATTTGGAGGCTCAATAGGGAAATCAGATACTTCATCTGCTACTGTTGATGGCCTGCACAAGACAAAGGTTGAAAAATGGCAGGCATAAAAAAAATTCGGTCCATAAGATGCAGGTGCAGTAAGACACTGCTAGACCCATTGACTTATTCCCCTTAACTGTTAAAGAAAGCGAATTCCGAAATCGAATTGTGATTGTAATACCCAGAAAAATCGTAATACACTTCGAGAACATTTACTTCTACGATATGTACATACTTTTGTTTAGGGTCTGGAGTGGCCTGGAGATCCACTAGTACGATCAAATATTTCACAGTAAGCTTGAACATATGTGAATATAATCAGAACACTAAATTAGTGAATTTTTCCTTCTTCATAAATTTGTGTTCGTTGGAAGAAGTAAATTTTTGTGCAAAATTCTCGTAATTGGCAGAGTTTCGCCAAAAGGAATAAATACTCACTTAAAAATACTGAAATGGGAGTGTCTACTTATACATCACCTATCTCTTACCTCTACAGATTCTACTTCGATTTATGGCACAAGCTTGGGCTAATTAGCATTTTGCCCTCTTAGGACGAAATCCAAATATGGTTCAATTCGTGGAACACCTAAAAAAGATGAAGAGGGCCTTGTGGGGTGCGTTAGCCAAGATTTAAGAAAAGTACTGGCGGACATAGAGAGAGAGAGTACTTCGAAAGAGGTGCTCCCAGAGTTCCTAGACTAGTGGAAAGTTACGCAAACTAAGAAGGATTTACACAAAGTTTGTTTAGTTCCAATCGGGCCTATACATCGATTAACTTTGCATAGCCAAGAAGCATATAAAAAGTCTTATCACGAACGTGCTTAACTCGTTCTTGTTCAGGCTGGCAGTAGTCGACCTTTGAATATCTGCAATATCTGCAAACCGTTTCACTTTCATTCCCAAATGTAGTTTTTCAAACAGAAAGAAGTCGCACGGTCCTAAGCCAGGCATGTACGGGGAGTCATTAATTCCCTTTGTCCCGAATGGAACATAGGGTCTAATATCGGAGAGTAGTTGATCGAAATTGAACGATCAGTCGGCTTCCTACCCTGCACAACAAGCGCCGATTTTCATTTTCACGGTAATTATTTTAATTAAACTATTTATATTCTTGTAAATACGACGAATTCGCCACAGCAAACAGTTCGGAATACCGAAACAGAACTTTGCATTAACATTTTGACTGATTTCTATGTAAAGGAACAAGTTTTTGACTTTTTTTTATAAATTCGCGCACAACTTCAACGATTTTTCTTTTTCATTCAAAGTAGATATTGGACGCTATTAACCAAAACTTCACAATCATCTTAAAAAAAAACTAAATAATTGGCGCGTAAATTTCTGTTAGGTATTTGGACGAGCTCCCCCTTCTATTTATGGCACGAGTTGTTCCATGAGCGGAGGGACCTACAGTTTTAAGCCGGCTCCGAACGGTAAATGGTTTTTATGGAGAACTTTTTCATGGCAGCACTACACTCAGGAGTTTGCAATTGCCTGCCGAGGGGCGACCGCTATTTTCACAACTTTTTCTCTATCATTTTGCTGTTTCATGTACGGCGATTTGAACCTACGTACTCCCGAATGGTAGTCACGCACTAACTATTCGGCTGCGGCAGCTGCTTCACAATCTTCTTTCAACCGTTTAAGTCACTCAAAAGTAGAGGTAAGAGATAAGATCCCATCACCACAAGCTTTTTGCATCTTTTGTAGCGTTTCGGTTGCCGTTTTATCGAAATGATAAATTTAAATGATAATTTTTGAGGAAACACTTTCAATTTTGGAAGAAAAAAGGCAGCAGTGATTTGCATTAAACGATTATCCACACAGTTGAGCTTTTCGCAGCTATGTGACCTTTCTCGAATAGTTAAAGTGAAATCTGTTAAAAATCTCTTCAAATCGCAGACGCAAATAATCAACTGGAAAGTTAAACGCTACATTTATGAATACGGCTAGAATTTCAATCTAAATTCATTAACACACATTAAACGGGTATGCCCATCATAACTAATGGATTACGTTAGCTAAATGGTCGTTTAGATTAATTTCAATGGGTCAGAAAAAAACACTGCAATGGCACAAATATTACGACAAATCCAATATGCACAAAATGTGCGTAATTGCTATAAATGGCACGAATCTACTCGAATGGTCGTACAGTAATCAGCGAGTGAAAGCGCTACAATAATGGAGCACCATATGTTGAAGGCAGCACGGTAAATAGTAGATGCATACATACATACATATGTGTGTACACTTGAGGACGCATATTTAAGACCGAAGAAGAATTGTGCCTTATATGGAGAAAAAAGTCAACATCGCATGTACAATAAAAAAAAATTCTAAAAAATCAACGCGATTTTTAAGGGCTTCAGACTTACACTTTATTTTACTAGAATTGAGTGGACTATAGAACTGCATACCGCGAAATTTTATAAAAATTCTGACTTAAAAGTTGAAATTTTTTTAAATAAAAAAAAAATTTTATTAAAAAAAACTTTAATGAAAAAAAAAATTTTATTAAAAATACTGCATACCGAGAAGTTTTATAAAAATTCTGACTCAAAAGTTGAAATTTTTTTAAATAAAAAAAAAAATTTTATTAAAAAAAACTTTAATGAAAAAAAAAATTTTATTAAAAATAAAAAAACAGTTTTGAATTAAATTTTAATGAAGTTTTATAAAAATTCTGATTCAAAAGTTGAAATTTTTTTAAATTAAAAAAAGTTAGATTAAAAACAAACTTTAATTAAAAAAAATTATTAAAAATAAAAAAAAAATTTAATTAAACTTTAATTTTACCAGAACTAAAAACAATTAAAAAATAATGACTCAAAAATTTTATTTTAATTATATTTTAATTTTTTTTAATGTTTCAAAAAAATTGTATAATGACATTTTAAATTTTATTAAAAATTAAAAAAAAATTTAATTAAATCTTAATTTTTCTAAAAATTCTGATTCAAAAGATGAATTTTTTTTTAATTAAAAAAAATTTAGATTAAAAACAAACTTTAATTAAAAAAAAAAATTTTATTAAAAATTAAAAAAAAAATTAATACAATTTTGATTTTAATTAAATTTTTGTTAACAGAAATAAAAAATATTAAAAAATGATGACTCAAGCATTTTTTTTTTTATTATATTTTAATTTTTTTAATATTTTAAAAAAAAATTTAATTACATTTTAAATTTAAATTTTAAATTTAAATTTTAATTAAAAAACTTTTTTGTTTTTATTTTTTTTTTTTTAATTTTTCTGAATTTTGTATAAAAGAACTTTGATTTAGAAGGTATTTTCTTCATATTAATTAACTACATTTTTATAAAAAAGTTACCAAACAAATTTTTCCAGCGCATATTGTAAAAATTTGAAGTGACTTAATTATGTCAGCACAAGTGTATGTAAGTATGTGTATATATAATATATGTAAAACAAAGTCGCAAATATAGATACCAGACTGCCGCATTGTCGAGCGGTCGATTAGTTAACGAGCGGCAAAGTAAGAAGACCACTGGCAATGGTGGTAAAACAATATGCAAATAAGTATGTATAAACGTCTACTTATGTACTTATGTGGAATGCCCAACCATATCAACTCGCATGTAGCAGAGTGTTCTTGCATCCTCATAAATCCTAATCAAATTAATAAAATCAAATACGAGAAGTGGAAGAGCTACGCCAGCAACAGCAGCGCACAGTCACAATGAGATACACCCACGCCCACGCGCTTACGTGCATAGCTGCATACTAGAAATTCAAATAAAGATAAATATGTAAAAAAGCATCTACATACACAAGCAGAACACAGGACTTTTTAAAAATACAGTCTGGCTCGTGAGACACTTGAGTTGTTTTATTGGTGCCAAAATCTTTGTACTATCTCTACTATCTCTGCATCTTATAAAACCAAGCTCCAATATATGTGCATATGTACGCTAATAACTATACACAGCAGGCACCGATTTGCGTACGTTTTCTTGTATTTTGAATCTAATTTCTACTGGAAGGACACAGATCATAGAAACTTGCAAAGAGGCGCGTCTATAAGCACAAATTTCTCAAAAAATCATAAAATTAATTTCCAAACAGCAACAAATTAAAAACGACTCAACTGTTTGGCATGCTGACAGTAGTGCGACACTCTCCGATGGGTATCCATGCGGTGAGGCTCAGTACAGCTTCATCTTCTCAGCATCAACTCCACAGTTGCAAAGCTTTCAGGAGATTGTAGTTCCAACAGCTTGGCTCTCGCTATTTAGCTACGTCTGTGGAGCTATCAGACTTGGATATAAGCCGCCTCGAGGATTTTGTCAATAGCACTCAGCTTTCTTCCTATCTGTAATCCAAGATCCAAGATGGGTGTAGTGGTAAACGAGTACAAAACGAAGCACCGCCTGTCATCAAACAAACAGTCCGCCAATGCGACGACGTCACTGACGACAGTTATGATTTTGAAGTTGTAACAAACTTCGTTTATTTAGGAAACAGCATTAACACCGATAAGAATGCCAGTCTTGAAATTCAACGTAGAATCTCTCTTGCCAACAAGTGCTTTTTTGGACTAAGTAGGCAATTGAGCAGTAAAGTCCTCTCTCGACGAACAAAGCTAACACTCTACAAGACTCTCATCATGCCCGTCCTAACGTATGGCGCAGAAGCGTGGACGATGACAACACCCGATAAAGCGACGCTTAGAGAGCTTGAGAGAAAAATTCTCCGTAAGATATATGGACCTTTATACGTTCGCAACGGCGAATATCGTAGACGATGGAACAATGAGCTGTATGAGCTCTACGACGGCTTAGACATAGTGCATAAAGATAAATAAATTGAATAAAGAGCCAGCAGCTACGTTGGCTGCGTCATGCCGTCCGAATAGATACAAATGCTCCGGCTCTGAAATTATTCGATGCGGTACCAGCTGGTGGTAGCAGAGGAAGAGGAAGGCTTCCACTACGTTAGGAAGATCGGATGGAGAAGGATTTGGCTTCACTTGTGTGTCTGATTGGCGCCGGTTAGCGCGAGAAAGAAACGACTGGCGCGCTTTGTTAAACTCGGCCAAAATCGCGTAAGCGATTATCGCGCCAATCAAGAGAATCCAAGATCGCAAGGATTTAAATACCTCATTTCGCGCATCCGCCTTTCCCTCTCTTCATTTTAGATACAAGGGCCGGATTCCTAGACGAAAACACAAAGACCCAGCTGAGAACGCGAGGCGTAGACAATACTCTCTTGCTGCCAGTAGAAGCAGTTCCGCTCTGTTATGTGACTGTTGAGACCGCAGTCTCCCATTTCTAGTGGGATCAGCTATTACGTGGGAGAAGTAGATCCTTAACAGATATACTGTCATTTCATGAGAATTGGGCGGAGCTTCTGAAGTCGCAAGGTGCTAAAAAACACGAATATTAAAAGTGAAGAAATTCTGACTTGGTGTGGCCAGACTGTTAGTTCACACGGTTGCTTTTGATATTTGCAGACATTTGGAGTTTCGTATTCATCACATTCGGCCGTTGCTCGTCTCTTGAGAACGATTTGATTGCAAATCGCTTTTCGCTGATTTGGCAGGGTGAGGCTTCGAATCTTTCGGAAAAATACATATGCCGATGCAAAGATAGCGTTTTCTGAGACTTAGAAGTCAATCCAAAAATTTTTTTGGAAGATAGATATCTCGTTCGATGAGCTCAAACTCCAACTCGTCATGATCCTGGATTGTTCAAAACATTGCATTGATTCTGGTTCTTAAAAATCCCCATTAACTTTGCAAGCACCTTGTATTTTTTATTCGCATATGGCAAGTTTAGCCCACAGCAAGACACAAAGGCACGCACGCAAGGCAGTTCATTGGTTTGGCGGCCCACAGTAGCAACAGCTGCGACTGCGACTGCGACATCCAACAAGTGACAATTGCCAGCTTCCTGTGGTGCGCGGATTCGCACTCCAATTCGCATACGCGGGCAGACAGACTCAAAGTAAGCGCATTTGTAAAGCACTAACGTGAGAAGAGCAACAACAACAACAAGCATTTAATAAAAATTAATATCGCATTTATGTGAACGGGCGAACGTTTACGCCGACAACAACAACAGTATAATTTCTTTATCATTTCATTTCACCGTTTGCTTTTATTTTCACAACGTTTTCGCTTTCGTGCATTTTTTTTTTTTTTTTGTTGAGTTTTTGTTTTTTTATTAATACTTTTGTTTGCGCGTTCATAATGAACTCGAATAAGTACACAATATGATTCGACGTAAACGATATGCAATATAAAAGCAAACAACTACAACAAAAATGTAATAATACAAAACATGAAGCGCATGTCTGTTGGTTGTGGTGCTGCATCCCCTCCCGCCCAAAAATGCTGCTGTGCTTCCACACGCTTGATTAACCTTGTTTACGTGACCGACCGAGCAGCTCCGGGATGAAACGAAAAAAAAAAAAAAAAAATCAGCACCGCCGCCACATCCAATGCAAAGCAATGAAAAGAGGCATGAGCGGGTGTGAGAACTCGTTGTATGAAGGTACGAAAGAAGATATTTTGCCGGTTGTTGACGTTGACGATGGAAGACGGTTGTCGTTGTCAAAATCAGTCAACGACAATGAAATCCACTCAGTTACCACTCAGCGCTAGCAGCTGCCTGCCTCCGGCTTACACCGGAATGTTGTTCATTGGTGATGGAGAAATCGAGATTTGAAGATTTAAGGGCGACGTAATCGACTGCTTTGTCGAAAAAATGGAAATAGCTGTTGAATACTTTCAATCTCAGCGGAATTCGAAGAATCACAACAATAAAAACAATAAAAATTGCATGTATGACAGCTTGCCGCTTTGTGGATATTTAACGATTTTCGAATAATTAACAAAAGGAGTTTTTTTTTGTTTGGAATACCATTGGTATTGTTGTAATAAAAACGTATATACGATGAATACTGCATAGAAATATGAGGATATGGGAAATATGCTAATGAAAGAATTATTGAAAGATTTTTTTTCCTTTATGTTCAATTTTGCAAATGCAGCATAACTAGCTGATGTTCCACAGAGCACAAAAGAAAAATACTTAATCAAAAAATTTCGATTTCCAAAATTTTGTTGAAATAGTTTGTTATCTGCATACAAATACGTTTTTCTCTCTGTGCCTAAAATACGTATATTGATTACACTTGTTAAGCTCTAATTTAATTTAATACACAAATAAACCTAATAATAATAGTAATTGATTACACTGATTTACAGCAAAAATGCGCATGGGGTGTCACTAGCACTTTACTTTGTAGAATCGCTCGCTGGCTCCGAAAAAATAAAACAAAATGTAAGCCAGTGTTATCAGGGTTTGTGATGCGAGAGCAAGTGATATACCGTGCAATAATAAACTCAGTTCCTAGACCAACACCACAACGACAGCAAGCAGTTCCTATTAGGGTGTTACCGCAGCTCCCAGCAATGCAGACACCTGCTTGAGCCTGAGCTACCTCCCAGGCATGTCAGGAGGCATCTCCTTAACTACGCGGACGAGATCCAGCACAAAACATACCGACAATTACTGGATCGGACAGTGTACAGACAGGCCATAAACGACATTCATCGGGATACTCTTTCCACCTTCTTAAGCACCCGACCCCTGAATGTCGTCATCAGAGTCCAACCAGCACCCATTGCAGACGAAGAGCTCCAACTTCCCCGAGAGTCCCGCTTAACCTTGGCACAATTAAGTTCTGGATACTGTAGTCGGTTAAACTCCTACCTATCCAGAACCGACCCCGACAAACTAAACATATGTCCGGCATGTGAAGGCACCCCACACGACACTAACCACCTTTTCAAATGTCCCTTCAAACCCACTCATCGAGCACCACTCTCCCTCTGCACCCAACCTGTCGAAACAGTAAGTTTCGTGGGCCTACCGTTAGCTGCGCTAGACGCAGACGACCGGTGATTACACTACACTGACAGGATAAAATTACTGCTGCAACAACAACAAAAATTAGCCGCACCGAATATGTCCCGAATGCAGTGCTTTTCATTGCCGTGCTAGCTGGCACCTGAGTCGCCATGGCACAACAATTTTTTTTATTTATTTATTTTTTGTAACTGTAACAACTACGTTTATTCTTAAGTAAATATGCCCCGAATGAGGCCATAAGGCGGATTTCTACGAGTATCTCGACTGCAGCGCCACCTATCGTATCATATTGTAGCCTATGTCCGCACCAGATGTCTAAGGAATAAACTAAAAAAAAAATTATCGAAACCTTTTCAGTACTTTCAGAGCTATTTAATAACAAAATATAATAAGTTTATTTACACAAATATTTACAGTGAAACTGAAGTTAGAAAGAACCAAAGTGAAAAACAGTACCTAATAAAAAAAAATTTAATACTTGGCGGCGCGTAAACTTCGGTTAGGTGTTTGGCCGAGCCACTCCCCCCATTTTTGGCACGCGTCTGGTTGTTGTTCCACAAATGGGGGGACCAACAGTTTCAAACCGACTCCGAACGGCAGATATTTTTTATGAGGACCTTTTTCATGGCGGAAATACACTCGGAGGTTCGCCATTGTCCGCCGGGAAGCGACCGCTATTAGAAAAAACTGTTCTATCATTGTACCTACTTATGAAATATAGAGATAAATCCCGTAAAATTGTTTTCAATCTTAGAAAAAAACCAAATCGCCTATGAATTCTCAAATTCATCACTGATTTTGCAAATCAAACGCCGCAAAAACACCAGGTCTTCGAGAAAATTCAACCTGCTCTGCCTGTCGTCGAGCTTAGAAATAGCGCTCGGGTACGTAGTTCTTTCGAGAGTGCCATGAGAGCTAGTGTCGGCAATGCTTCAAACCCACCAATGTGACCCAACAATCCAATCCAAGTTCTCAAAGAAGGCTCATAAAAAATTTTAAACACATTCTGAAAAGTGAATGGAATATACCTCTTCCTCATATTTACAGTTTATGCAGAAATTATTTTGTATATAAATACAAGATATCTGGATCCAATTCCTGCACAATGTTGCACGAGTGGTCAGTTTAAATTAGTGGGTTTTAAAAATTGCTTTTCTAAATTTGTAATAAAATCTACATTAAACCTTAGCATATTTGCCTATAAATATAAAAAATTATATTAAACTATTTTTATTCATGTGTCGTATTGGTCGTGTAAATCTTTGCAGAATCGGCTTCAACCCTTTTTTGAGGGAGCTGGTAATTTGCGATGAAAAATGGGTCACATAAGAGAACAGCAGTCACAAAAGATTGTGGCCAAATAGTGGTAAGCCGGCCTAAGCAATCGGCAAGAATGGATTAGCGGCCAAGAAGGTTTCGCTGTGTATTTCATGGAATTGAAAGGCAATCATCCGCTAAAAGCTGCTTTCATTCGGCTAAAGACACAACTCGCACCTTTACTCTCATCAAAAGAACAGATTAAAGCAGACAATATCCCATCCAAACAACATCAGACCACAGGCATCTCGCGCCAGAGTTCTGATAGTTTGGATGGCAAGTTCCAAGCAAAACTAGCCGCAAGAGATGGCCAAGTTTTTGATCAACAGGGATAAGGACTTCGTCAATCACAGAATTCTAAAATCAAAATTGCCTTGGAAATGGATAAAAGTTATCGAACAAAAAGGCGCATATGGAGCTGAGTCGGATAATTTCCAATGTAGTTATTTGTTCATTCCAATGTAGAAAAAATGTTCAGAATTTTTACTTTACTTAATATGAGTCTTGTCACAGGCAATAGAATAGAAAATATATTTTTTTAACAACCGAAAAGCTGCTGTAGCTAGCGCTGCGTTTCTTATAGTTTATGTAATATTATGTAAGCTCTTTTAAACAAAAAAAAATGTAAAAAAACAAAAAATATACATATATAAAAATTAAAAAAAAATTAAAATGTATAAAAAAAAAATTATAAAAAATTAAAAAGAAAACCAATACAAACAAAATAAAAATAAACAAACAAATTTTTTTCATATTCGCTGCATCTTCTTTCAAGGAAGAAAACACTCCGCACCAAAAATCAACGCAATCTTTGAGACACTTAAGGGGGGAAGCTGGTCTAGAGCGCAAAAAATGGGCATATTTTATGAATTTATTTTGACTCAACAAAGGAGTCAATCGAAAATCTGTGAAATAGGTTTAATAATATAGCTTTCATGGTACAAATACAAAATTTTTCGTCTGAATTAATTTCAAAATGGCCGCTGTCCAGCAGTTCTCCTAAGGCGCCTTTTTTTCTAGTGGGTCCATTGCCGAAGACGTAAACTCCTTAATTTTTGTCCTGGATCAAAAAATAAAATTTTTTTAGTTTCTATATAACAACAGAAAGAGACGTACGTAGGATTTTTTCGATATTTTGTTTTTTCGCGAAATGGTGCACGTTTGAACAAAAAGTTACAATTTTCACTATAAAGAACGACATAAAATTGTTGATTAAAAAAAAAACTATGTAATATAAATAAAAAATCCTACGTACGTCTCCGGAGAAAGGTATTTCGAATGTATTGTCAAAATTTCGTAAGAATCGGTAAAGATTTGTTCGAGTTATGTCTTCGGCCAGTTTAAAAAAAGTGATTTCGAGAAAAACGCGTTTAAAGTTGTAAGTAGCGTTCGGGGCATACCTGCGAGGCACTGCCGTCGAATGAAAAATTTGGGCATTTAGACATTTTTGCTGGCATCCCTCATTTGGTATATTATTTCTAA
Organism: Anastrepha obliqua; assembly: GCF_027943255.1. Classification (NCBI taxonomy): domain Eukaryota; kingdom Metazoa; phylum Arthropoda; class Insecta; order Diptera; family Tephritidae; genus Anastrepha; species Anastrepha obliqua. The sequence goes on along the minus strand of NC_072896.1, from coordinate 119,847,238 downwards.
GACCCTAAAGCACCTTTTAAGACAAAAAAATTTTTTCGATTTTTTCAAAATTCTAGACCAGCTTCCCCCCTTAAAATTCAATGGCCTATCCAACTATAGGGTTTTTCAATAAGGACGGGTAGATGTTGAAATGGAATAAAATGGCGTTTGCTCTGTGGCACGTAGCGCCGTCCTGCTGGAACCACATGTCGTCTAGGTCCATATGGTTCAATATGGGCCATAAGAAATTGGAAGGGCCACCACGTCTGCCGAAAAATGGGCGCAATGCGTGCAACGTTTGCGTTAATGAACACTCATTTTGATAATGAAGTTTTATCATTTGAACGTGCTGTTCAATCGTGTAAATTGCCATGATGATTTGGCATAAACAACTGAATAATAAACAAAAGATTTGACAGATGTCACCAAAACAAAATGGCTGCCACAGGGCGCCAAAATCGACCCGCGCCAATTGAAAAACCCTTTACAATACATACTCTAAAATTTCAGAGTAATTCTAATTAAAAAAATTTAAATTTTCATGAGAATTTGTCGAATTTTTATAAATCATATATAAAGTCAAAAGCTTTGATTTTAAGGGTATTCGTTGTAAAATTAATAACATTTTTGTAAAAAATGTATGAAAATAAAAAAAAGCGAAAGAAAAAGTCAAAATTGATCAAAATATTCATATCTAACGGCGGTCGCCGTAGCCGAATGGGTTGGTGCGTGACTACCATTCGGAATTCAGGGAGAACTTAGATTCGAATCTCGGTGAAACACCAAAAACGTTTTTTCTAATAGCGGTCGTCCCTCGGCAGGCAATGGCAGGCCTCCGAGTGTATTTCTGCCATGAAAAAGCTCCTCAAGCATCCCACGCTTTTAACTCTAATTTGAATTACTCTATTTGTATCTTAATTTTTGTTATAATTCTGTTCTGAGGTAGTTGACTATGACTGATCCTTCGATTTGCTATTACTTCATTATAGATCCCTTTGTCATTAAAATTTATTTTCTACTTTTTAGTTCGATTAGCAATAAAGGCGTGTTTTTAGTTTTTTTAAGCTATATTTTATTTTCTACTTTTTAGTTCGATTAGCAATAAAAGCGTGTTTTTTAGTTTTTTTAACTATTTTTCATTTTTAGTATATTATAATATATGTAGGTGCTTACGAGTAATATACTATTACACAACCGCACACTAAATACTAACCTCAATGGTGGTGTGGAAACTAAAAATTCCCAATTTTTGTTTAAAAAAATACCCAATTCATGTTTCTACCGGTATGGCAATATTGGCAAATGTTATAAAAAATGCACATTTTTCAGCGCTCTTACGAGAAAAAGAGTTTCCCATCTAGTCATCTATGTTGTGTTTTCCGAGTCGATCAGATTTTTAGAAGCCAGTGAAAATTAAGCTCAAAGATTCCGTTACAGTCATTCATACATATAACCCGAGCTAATAAAAGTGTGTTAAAAAAATAAAATATTAATCCTGGCAATCCTAATAAGGATAATGGAAAATTTATCTCACATGTCTCACACTGCACTCGTTCTTCGTGACTATTTCGCCAAAAATTCCACGCATATCGTTCCGCAACCACCGTATTCGCCTGATTTGGCTCCGTGTGACTTCTGGCTATTCCCAAAACTCAAGAGACCACTACCGGAAATGGACTATTTGGCATGTTTCGGGGATTGGAAAACTCGTTGGCATAAGTGTATTTCATCGAGAGGGCATTATTTTGAAGGGGATGAAATTGATTTACAAGAATAAATGACGATTTTTCATTTTACAACCAAATTCACCTTACTTTTTGCCCACAGGTAAAAAAAGAAAATATTAATCCTGGTAATTCCAATAAGGATAATGGAAAATTTTTATCAAATTATTGCATTGTCATCGGTCCTTGATAGGTGTGCAAAATTTCAAGTCGATCAGATGTTTAGAAGCCAGTGAAAATTAAGCTCAAAGATTCCGTTACATACATACATACATACATACATGCATACATACATACATACAACCCGTCCTAATAAAAGTGTGTTAAAAAAGATTCAAAGATTCAAATTCACCTTACTTTTTGCCCACAGGTAAAAACAGAAAATATTAATCCTGGCAATCCCAATAAGGATAATGGAAAACTTTTATCAAATTATTGCATTGTCATCGGTCCTTGATAGGTGTGCAAAATTTCAAGTCGATCAGATGTTTAGAAGCCAGTGAAAATTAAGCTCAAAGATTCCGTTACATACATTCATACATACATACATATATTACATACATACATACATACAACCCGACCTAATAGAAGTGTGTTAAAAAGATTCAAAGATTCAAATTCACCTTACTTTTTGCCCTCAGGTAAAAACAGAAAATATTAATCCTGGCAATCCCAATAAGGATAATGGAAAACTTTTATCAAATTATTGCATTGTCATCGGTCCTTGATAGGTGTGCAAAATTTCAAGTCGATCAGATGTTTAGAAGCCAGTGAAAATTAAGCTCAAAGATTCCGTTACATACATACATACATGCATACATACATACATACAACCCGACCTAATAAAAGTGTGTTAAAAACATTTGCCGTTCGGAGTCGGCTTGAAACTGTAAGTCCCTCCATTTGTGGAACAACATCAAAACGCACACCACAAATAGGAGGAGGAGCTCGGCCAAACACCCAGAAAGGGTGTACGCGCCAATTAGATAAATATATATCTAATATTTTGAACATCCAATTTTGTTTCTGAAAAACTTTTTTACAAATGATTTTCAGTGAGGGGAATATTTATTCTGACCTCTGAATTCATTGCTTGTCTGTTTGTACACTGCAGCTGCCCAGTTCCAAAATGTCAAAAATGCTTGACGTACGACGCCATTTGCAAAAACTAAGAATCTTCCAATAGGGTGATTAATTTTGCGCCACCTTCTCGTTGTTTTTTTTTTTTTGTTTACACCCATAAGTGTAGAGTAGATAACATAGTTACCTAACCACTTGAAATTCAGCTACACAAAATGAGTAAATCTCTGATTTCATTTTTTACGCCCACTTCTCTTCAATTGGTAAAAATTTACCAAATTCTCTTATTGTTAATTAAATTAGTTCCAACAATGACGAGATTATATCAAAGCAATGCTTCTAAGTAAACAATTTTGTTGACAATGAAAATTTCATAAATTAACACACAACACACAAAAGCAAATTCAAAACAGGCTCGGCTGAAAGATCATGCGATCAGTGCTGAGGCTTTAATCCAAAAGAATTTCGCTAAATAAATAAAACGAGAATATAAAATACTTTGCAAATGCGTATGAAAATAATAAAGGCAGATAATAATTAAGATAAGTAGATATGCATAGGTACATAAATAGCCAAGTACCCAACAAAGAGGACAATTGTCTGCACTCCAAATAAAATATGCGAGCAACAGAAAAATAAAACTCAAGCCCACAATTGGTTATGCGACTGCTTAAGATATAAATAGCAACGGAGGCCGGTCGGTCGGCGTTACGTGTGCTACGCAAATAAGAGTTATGTACGGTATGTATGTATGTATGTATGTGGATATATATGTGTGAAGGCGACAATCCCCATACGTAGCTTGCATATTAATTTTAATTTTAATTTCAATTCTTAATTGACGATTAAGAAGCCTTTTAATAAATTCATATTTTTATAAGGAGTGAATAAATAGCATAATTAAAACGGTTGTTCAATTGCGCGCGCACATCCGCCTGACATACAGTTCAGTTTCAATTTACAGACAATCTCGCAGCGCATTGGACAGTTGCGTGCATTGAAATGTCGACACATTAAAAAGTTATGGTGTTTATCAAGACACAGGAAAGGCATTATTGAAATTTTTTGATTATAAAGCAGATGTTTGATATTTCTCCAGATGTAAATATTACGCATGTCTTTGCCACATTGGTATTTTTCGAGAAGACTTTTTGAAGTGAAGCTTCTTAGGCGTCGATGGAGAGTAAAATTTCAAGGCCATGCACCGTTTCGGGCATTTTCGTTCCGCGAGAGAGAAAAAAGATATAACGTAGAGGAAAGGGAGAGAGATATGCCTTATATAAAGGGTGGTTAAATTTCAAGGGCCGAACCACACCTAAACGTCAACGACACCGTTGGACTTCTTTCTTTGGGGTTATTTGAAAGAAAAGGTGTTCGTCGATAAGCCAGCAACAATTCAAGAGCTAAAGGATGAGATAATTTGGCACATTAACGGCATAAAACCTCAATTATTCCTCGTCATCGAAAATTTCGACCAACGGCTGGAGGTGTGCCGGTTGGCCGATATTTTGTTCCATACGTAATTAAGCCATACCAATATTATCATAGAAAAGAGAAATCACAATAATTTCCTAAAAAAATTGTATTTTATTCAAAATCAACACCGGCCCTTGAAACTTAACCACCCTTTAAATACTTTAGATACACTTTATGCTATTTTTCCTGAGTTTTTCCTTGTGGTTGCTAATTTCTAGTGGTTGCTAATTTTGGTGCCTACTTTTTGCCGTTATATTTCCTTGATGCCTACTGTTTGGGGACGTTTTTTGGTCCCAAATTTTTGTGTTTTTTTTTTGGTGCCTACTTTTTTGCGTTATATTTCCGTTTCCTGGCTAGTGCTTGTGCGTACTATAAAGTGCTATCCATTCCGGCGGCAGATTTATAGGTATTGCCTCGCGGTAATTTGTGCCGTTGCTGCGGTCCTGGAATCGCTGTGTTTGCGCGGGTGATAAACGCTCGGAGTAGTGCGCGTTGTTGCCACGGTTTGTGTTCGGCGTTTACCTACACCGGTCGACCCGGTTGTATTATCTGCAAATGTTGTGAATTTATTTAGATATATATTCTTTCCCTCTCTCTGTCTCTCTCTCTCTCTTTCTCTCTCTCATTCTCTCTCGGGTCTCTTCCTGTTTCTTTGTCTGCCTTGAAAGTTTCACTTCTGTGAAAAGTTGCACTTTTTTTATAAAATATTTGTGATTTAATTCTTACATTAAAATTTTCATGTGAAAAAAGGCAAGCTGGCAATTTTAAGCTTTTCTCAAGCGCTTAGAAGTGCCTTTGAAGAATATCGATGCGCAGAGATGAGTAAATAAAATAAAATCCAAATTTGATAAAATCTTTATAAAAAATGACTAAGTCATATTATTTCAAATGAAACAAACTGATTTATATGGCAAACAGTATGGGTTGTAAGCACATGTTCAGTAGTATTTTACATTGCAGAAAATAGTCAGCTTCTCAGCGAAATAAAATGGTCGAAAAACAACGAGAATTTTAAGCCACTTCAAACTTGCGCTTTATTGTATCAAAATTCAATGACCTATGAAAATGAACACTTTGAAAAGTGTGAAATTATAACAAATCTTTTTTAATTAGAAAAAAAAAACATTTAAATTTTACGAAATGTTTTTTAAAGTTTTAAATATATTTTCTATAATTTGCACAAAATTTGAAAATTTTGATTTATAAGGATTTTGTAGGAGTATGAACTGTATTTTCCAAAAAACAAAAATATTAGAATGAATTAAATTTTGAAAAATTGTCAATAAGTCCACTAAGCCTTGAGGGCCTGGGAAATTCGATAGCTTTATATATAGTGACGTAACAAGCAACACTTGGAGCTTGCAATTTACTAAAATTGAATTGGCCAAAATACTGCACGCCTAGGAATCCTGAAGATTCTGATAAAAAAGTTAAAGACTTTAATGAACATTTTTTGAAATTTATTAAATTTTTGTGATCACTGAAATTTGTTTACTTTATACGGTTTTTCATATAAAACATAAATGAAAACTATGTTTCATCGCAGTCTGAGGTTCAATTATGCTTTAAGTGCTTGCACACTTGCTCCTGTGCAGATTTCAATGTCCGCAACTGTATGCACTGTGGACATCTGGCCTGAGAGCCACATGTGTGTATGTGTATTAATCGTATGGAGGCGTTGAAATTAAATTAAGTTCAGTTATAACACAGGTTTCGAGTGCATGGAGCGCGATAAAGATTCAGTGGCTTTTGTTCAGTTCTTTATTTTGTTTTTTCTATTTTTATTTTTCCCAAAATTGTCTCCCCACTTGGTTTACAAAGGCACATTTGGATAGCCAACAGCAGGGAGTGAGTGACAGCTGATGAAACTTGTACACATTTTATAAATACTTTTGGAAGCAATCCTATTCGGAAACGCATCACGTAGGCCAACCACAATGCCTATTTTAATGCTTGCAAGATTGAAGCAGAATGAACGAGAATTTTAGGAAATCAAATAAAAGAAGGAATTAAGGGTAGGGATTTCCGCTAAAGCCGCGCATGTAGCTGGTGGCAAACGAGATTTTCGGTTATTTTTTTCTGCCTTGCTAGGCGCGCAGATGAGGCGGAAACGAAAAGAGAGACTTGAGAGGTAGGAATATTGGATTTTTTGCTGCAGCTACTTAAGCTTTAGCTCAAATAAACACCCACACGTGCCGAAACGAGGATGCTTATAGAAGTACTCACAAATGTTTTTTCCGCTTTGAGGCTTATTTATATTCAAATATGATAATGTGGGAATAAATGGAGTATCTGCGTATTGCCAAAGCAAAACTTGATAAGAAAGATTTATGGGGTTTTTAGTGTGTTTTGTAAAGCAGTTTTATGGGTAAATAATAATCGAAAACATTGCTTTATTTACTTGCAGTTTTTATTACATAAAATTGGTATATAAAAAAGTTTGTTTGTTTAGCATAAAATATAATTAATTTGTTCATATAAAAATTGGGTTTAAAAATCTTCAAAAAAACTCATATCAAACCAGTGTGTTTGTTGGAAAACGGCATTTTTTCTTTGTTTTAATTTTTTATATTACAATTTTTTTTTTTAGTTTTTATACAATACATTTTTCTTTAATTTTTTTTCTAATTTTTTCTTAACACTTTAACTTTTTTTATTAACTTTATTTTGAATTTTTTTATAAATTTTTTTTTTAATTTTTTTTTCTTTAACTTTTTTTTATACATTTTTTCATACTTCAATTTTTTTATTAACCTTGGTTGGTTGGTTGGTTTAAGGGGTGACCCCGCATCGGAGTGCCACATAGACCGCAAGGTGTGTTGCCCTAGAGCTCATTATATTATATGATTTCCCCACCTAACCGAGATTTTTATTGTAGATTTTGGTCAAAGATATAAATTCGTTTCGAGAATGTAATGAGAGATTCGATTTTCAGGTTCGAGAGTACTGAAAGATTGTCAATTGTTGGAGAGCCTAGAAGAGCGAATCGACTTCTGGCTAGGCCGGGACAACTGCACAGCAAATTCCTGCTCGATACTTCCTCATCTTCGTCCTCGCAGTATCTGCACAGGTCGTTTTGACGAACCCCGAGCCGACGTGCGTGAGTGCCCAAAAGGCAGTGGCCGGTGGTAAGAGATATTATATGCCTTAGTTCGTGTTTCGAAAGACTTATAAGGGTTTTTGTCTGTTTCAGATTGTAGGATGGTCAGATTTTAATCTTATTTTTAATTTTTTTATAAATTTTTTTTAATTTAAAGCAATTTTTTTTCTTTTTTTCCGCATTTTTTTCAGACTTTAATTTTTTTATTAACTTTATTTTGAATTTTTGTATACATTTTTTTTTATTTTTTTTATTTATTTATTTATTTTATTTTTTGTTTCTTTTGGCGCCCGCCGTAGCCGAATGGGTTGGTGCGGGACTACCATTCGGAATTCACAGAGAGAACGTAGGTTCGAATCTCGGTGAAACACCAAAGTTAAGAAAAACATTTTTCTAATAGCGGTCGCCCCTCGGCAGGCAATCGCCAACATTCGAATGTATTTCTGCCATAAAAAAGCTCCTCATAAAAATATCTACCGTTCGGAGTCGGCTTGAAACTGTAGGTCCCTCCATTTGTGGAACAAAGAACAACATCAAGACGCACACCACAAATAGGAGGGAGCTCCTCCGCCAAACACCCAGAAAGGGTGTACGCGCCAGTTATAAAGGGTGGTTAGTTTTAAGGGCCGGTGTTGTTTTGGAATAAAATACAATTTTTTTAGGAAATTATTGTAATTTCTCTTTATTATTATAATATTGGTATGGCTCAATTACGTATGGAACAAAATATCGGTTGCCCAAATTTTCGATGACGCTGTGGCATAATTGAGGTTCTATGCCGTTAATGTGCCGAATTATCTAATCCTTTAGCTCTTGAATTGTTGCTGGCTTATCGACGTACACCTTTTCTTTCAATAACCCCAAAGAAAGAAGTCCAACGGTGTCATTGACGTGTAGGTGTAGTTCATATTCAACATCGGCCTTTGAAATTTAACCACCCGTTATATGTATATATATATATATTTTTGTTTTTTATACATTTTTTCATACTTTAATTTTTTTTATTAACTTTATTTTTAATTTTTTTATTATTTTATAATTATTTTTTATTTTTTTATAAATTTTTTTATAAATTTTTTTTAATAGTTTCATTTTTTTATTAACTTTATTTTTAATTTTGTAATTTTTTTTTTATATAGTTATTTTTTTTTTATTTTTTTATTAAAATTTGATTGTTTTAATAATGTTTATACATTTTTTTCAGCATCTCATACAAAATTTTAAAATTGCTGCTGTGATTGGTTTTTGTTTTTTGTCCCAATGGGTTAACTTCTTATTCAGATAAGCAAAAAACCTTACAAATATCAAAACCATTTCGTTTTCGCACGTAAGCATTACGCGTAAAGCAAGATAAAATACTAAAAAATTAAGAAAAAAAGTGCAATAAAAATTTTGAGTCCGAAGTGTAGCATATAAAACTCTGTTAAAAGTTAGAATAATGAGCTTATAAAAAGGCCAGCAAAAAAAAACAAACGGTAAAACATTGTTGTAAACGTCGAAAACGGTAAGCAATGCTAAAGGGTAAGCACATAGCGAAGCTGTGTGAAGGTCAACAAAAGGCTGTTATTTAAATTTAGAAAACTACTAGGTATCTTAGTTTTCAAACAAAAATATTATAAGAAATATTTACAATGTTATTCGAAGAAAGAATATAGTGTTAAGTGAATACTCGGTACTTTGATTTCGATTTTTTTTGTTATCATAAGGCTAAGAGGATCGAGCCCGGTACTGATGCATAAGGGGGACAAAAACGTGGGCCAGGGAGAAAATAAAATTCAATAAAAATGGAAAAATACCAAAAGTTATTGAGCAAGTGGGGCTCAGAAAAATACTCTGGAGCCATGACACACAACAGATCTTTCAGGCCGCTGTGCTGAATCTCCTCACAATAATAAAAATAACAACGCGATAAAATTAGATTTAAATCTGTAAACCGTCGATGCTATACGATTTAAAGCTAGTGAACTCGCGCTCCAAGGCCTTAAATAAAGAAAAAAAAGTACGAAACTATTATTTTCATTTTCAAATTTAATCATCCTTCTAGGAAATATTACCATAGTTTTGGGGAAAATAAATCCATTATTTTCACGTAAAATTGAAAACTTTATTCAAGTTGTTTCGGATTGTCCGATTTGTGGTATAATTTGTGGTAATTTTAAAGGTAGCTTCATAATGCCTTCCTCGTAGAAGTATTGGTTTTTATTGGCGAAAAGCTCTAATAAATAATCACATATTTTCACAATTTTCTCTTGTTACCAATTTTTTTTTTGTACTCCAGAAGTTTCGCAGTAACAGAAAAACGTGGTAGTCCCTTGGTGCCAAGTCCGGATTATACGGTGGATGCATGAAAACTTTCCAATCAAGCTCTCGGAGTTTTTGGCGGGTCACTACAGACGTGTGTAGCCTTGCGTTATCCTTATGGAACACAACACCTCTGCTCTTTGCCAATTCTGACCGTTTCTGGGCAATCGCTAACTTCAAACAGCCCAGTTGTTAACAGTAAAGATATGAATTTAGTGAAATTTATTTGTCATACGAAAGCAACTCATAATCAATGTTTCATTTCAAGTCCCACCAAATACAGAGTTCAGCCTTCCTGGCCATTAGTCCTGATTTGGCCAACATTTGAGCTGCTTCATCACATGTCTTGTGTGATCTATTTCTCATCCCCAGTTACCATCCGTTTAAGATATGAGTCGATTTCATTCTGTTTGGCTAAGGCTTCGCGGATGAAATTTCGATCCATCCTGTTTTTTGGTGTTAATTGGTGTGGCACCCAAACATCGAGATTTTTTTGTTTTGAATCCAGTTTTGCGCAAATGGTTTAAAACTTACAACAGAATGGAACAAACAAAAAACAGCAAACGAATTTTTTTGAGTGAAATGTCACTTTGACAAAGAGCATAAACTTTAAATTGTTTGGTCAATACTTTACGAAACATCGATTATAATAATGTATTTCCGCCAAACTAATATAATAAGTTAATGTTGTGTAAACAATTCATGAAATTTTCTTAAATTTTATTCGAAATAAAAAAAAATCTTATTAGTTTTCTTTTCAAGTTGTGCTCAAATACCGTACGCACACTGTATATGAGTTACCTGCATAACTAACTTGACTGTAAAGTTAAGCGCTAAGAGTCACCACATTTAAATTTTTTCCCCTTGTTAGTTACTTAGCTACTTTACTGCATATTAGACCGCGCACCAAGTGCGACTCCATCTTTTGCGCTATTTGCCAGACCCATAATCGCATCAATAAAATATCGTTAAACAGCTTGGGGTATTGGCAAAAGATCGCAAAAAATTTTAAGCACCTCACCAAAGCACAGCAGGAAGTGCAAAGCGCGCAACAACAATAGTGAACAAAGAAAACCAGCTCTGGGTGACACCTCGTCGTATGAGTAACTTTGTTCACATTTCCGCCACACAGCAGCTAATTCGAGGAATTCGAAATGCTCCATTTCGAGTAAATTTAATTACACTCGTATGTGCAAATATTATGTATTCATACTCCTCGTACGTAGCGAACTCCAGTCGCACAATTGCAATAAAGTCTAGTCTCATCTGGTCTGGTGCGGTGGCGTGGCGTATCATTTGATTGCCTATAGACATGGCATGTTCATGGCGTTACATTTGCTCGAGCGCGCCATTATCTCGCTGGCCGGACGCGGGCAGAGCAGTGTTTTTGCACGCAATTACTATTATATTTACTGTTATTCACTGCGACAATAATCACACATTTTAGTTTATGGCCTGCGACTGCGGTGATTTTTATTTTTTGCGCGTTTTTATTTATTTATTATTTTCTTTTTTTGTTGCTATTTTATTGCTCTTTATTTTATTTTATCATAGCGCTCAATAATTTTTTTTACATTTTCTTTCATTGCATGACATTAAATTTCATAGTGTTGCATTACACTTAATAGTTATCGATTAGCTTTCTTTATTTACTCATTTGCACGTTTCGTTTTTGCTTTGCGACTTGGCATTTCTGCCTTTTACATGCATTCTGCATATCAACTTGCAAAAAAAAAATCCATTACATACTTCACTTTTATAAATATTAGCTTAATGTTAAAGTGTCTACAGTGTTGGCTGTGTAAATGTGTGCAGGTGAGTGCCGCAGTCGACCAAAGCTAATGCGATACATACGCTCCACTGTCGTCAAACTTACTAAGATAAAACAAAAATATTATATTAGTAATAGTAAATTTATAAATGTATACCCTTTGCGAGAATCTCCTTTTTGATTTCTTTTGTTTTTTTAGTTCCAAATGCAACAAAAGTGGTAACTCATGTCACCTCAGCATGGATCAGTCACGTGCTTGCTGTCATAGTAAGTGCTCATATACGTGTATGTGTGCATGTGTGTATGTGTGTACTCGAATACTATGAATCGATTATTGATGGATAGCTGGCATTGTAGACGCCGTCAATGGTCAGTAGCGTTATAGAGCGTCTAGCATATCCATAAGGGGTGTTTTATTAAGGGTATATAACTATTAAATGTAGCATGTAAATGTCATGAGAACGGAAATGGCTTCGACTTTTTTTAAAAGAAGGGCTGCAATACCATTATTGCTTAAAAATTGTATATACGCTACGGATAACTCGAGTGAAGCGAAAGTTTGAAGTTAAATTTCTTTGAGAGCCATAAGGCGTAAAACGGATTTTTTTCACCAAGATGCTCCAAGTAGTTGGATCATAAGCACATACTGTTAACTTGGCTTAACCTCTTAGAAGACAATTCACAAGTATGATATACCAGGTCAAACTAGAGCAAGACTTCGCTCTTCGGTAAGCCTTTCTTACAGCAAGTTAATGAAGTCTGAGACATAAAGATAAGAAGTTTTCTGCAATACTTGGATCTCACGAAATGGATTTGACTAAACAAAACAAAAAATAAGAAATAAAAAAAATAAATAAAAAATCAAAAAAAAAAAAAAACAAAAAAAAAAAGAACACAAAAAAGAACACAAAAAAAAATAAACAAGTAAACACGCAAAAAAAAACAAAAAAAAAACAAAAAAAACCCAAAAAAAAATTAAAAAGTAAGCACGCAAAACAAAAAAACACAAAAAAAAATTAACAAGTAAACACGAAAAAAAAAAAAAAAAATCAACAAGTAAACACGCAAAAAAAAAAACAAAAACAAGACATCACACGAGAACAGTGGTAGTAAAACGGCATAGTTGTTGTTGTTGTAGCAGCAGAATGCTGCTGGAGTGGCAGTCCTTGGCCGGATATACATCCGGGTCGTTCCGGTAACATAGAACCGACTGACGTGGGAATGCTAGTCGCTAATTTGGATTATGTCAAAACAGAAATACTTAAATAAAAAAAAATAAATAACTGGCGCGTACACTTCTGTTAGGTGTTTGGCCGAGCTCCTCCTCCTATTTGTGATGTACGTCTTGATGTTGTTCCACAAATGGAGGGACCTACAGTTTCAAGCCGACTCCGAACGGCAGATATTTTTATGAGGAGCTTTTTCATGGCAGAAATACACTCGGAGGTTTGCCATTGCCTGCCGAGGGGCGACCGCTATTAGAAAAATGTTTTTATTAATTTTGCTTTCACCGAGATTCGAACCAACGACCTCTTTGTGAATTCCGAATGGTAGTCACGCACCAACCCATTCGGCTACGGCGGCCGACACAGAAATACTTAACCACTTCAAATACAACAACATGATATGCCACACGACCTTAGAGGCTAACTGACTGGTCGTCCATTAGCCGAAATTATAAAACTGTATTACCCAATAAATGAATTCTCTAGCGCACAGTTTGCTATGCTGCTTGTTAAAACGAAAGAGCTTTCAGATTGATGCTACTCAACTGTTTTTGCCATTGAATGCATTTAAAAATTATGGGCCAATGATTCAATTAGTCCATTAAACAGACCAATCAGGGAGTGATTCTTCTCCACAGTAGAGGATGTGACGGCGCACAGTAGAACGCTTGCAGAGTTTGCTCTTTACATAGTTCCACAGCAGTCAATTTTTGCATTTTAAAATTAAAATTTTTTTAATACTTGAAATAAATTTTTTAAAAAGGGTGAAAGAATCGATTGTTAAGTTTTTTATTTTCCATTTTTATATACACTTAAGTTTAGTCACTTCATCTTTTAATAATATTCGGAATATTTTTGTTAATACATTTTTTTTAGTTAATTTTTTATAAAAAAAATAGTACATTTGACCAAAAAAAAAAATTATAAAATAAAAAAAGCCTCAAAATTTCAACTTTCTAATAAGAATCGTTCTGGCTATGCAGGGTATGGGCTTTACTTATTCAATTTTACTTAAATTAATTTTACTTTTTTAAAGTGTAACTTTGAAGTCGCTCAAAAATCCCGTTAATTTTTAACAGCTTTTTTTCGCAAATGAAAAATTTGCTGCTATTTTAGAAAGAAAATTTGCACTGCGGCAAGCCTCTTCATGGTGAAATACCAAAATATGCTGATACAAATCAGCTATCACCGTCAAATGTCAAATTTACTGTCGCAAGAACAAGTCGAAAAACAAATGATCTCTAAACAAAACACCCCATACATACATGTCAACTCTCGGGTAGACGTGACGCCAAAGCGGATAAGCGAATGCTAACAAAAGCGCTTCATAGCATTAAACAAAGCATAAAATACTCAGATACATGCTTATGGATGGATGTCTGTCCGGACGTTCATTAACCTGTCGTTCGATTGTCAAATGTAAAAGTTGTGCGATATGCAAGTTCATTCACACTGAATTACTGTTATTCGTCGTTTCGATGAAAGAATAATTTATTTCAATGCAACTTCTTAGTGGAAGAAACTTTCAAAGTATTGCTTTTAAGACAAAACTTAAAATATCAGGTAATGAAACGATATTCTTAGGCTGGCAGCGCAGTATGAATTACAACCGACAGGTATTTGCCTCTAGCAGCACTTGGGTGGAAAGCGTTTTACTCCTATTGTCATATTCAAGTAATAGATGTCAACTTAGCGGTAATAGACTCGGGACTCGAAATATGCTACGGCCGTAAAACACCAAAATTTTATAAATTCGTATTTGTTTGTAGCGATGGCTGCTTGGAACACAATGGTAAATTTCTGAGTGCATTTCTGCCGGGGAAAAAGCGCTCTCGCATTACTAAGGCGGCACGTTTCAAATTGGCGGAAAAATTCAGCCTAGATAGATAGATTCAATTTCAGGTTTGCACTTCGATCACTTGTGCAACTCAACACAGTACCCCATCCAGTTTCCTTACTAAACTTAAGATAGAGCTGGTATGTGCCTTTCTTCTAGCTGCAATTAGCCGGGATGTCTAAACCTTCCCCAAGCTGCATTTAAGGAGAGGGTGTAGAGGAGTCTCCGGGGATCGGTCACAGAAACGGCAAGAGTCAGTGGACCATATCCCAATCCTGTGCAGATGCCACGAAACATTTCTTAAACTCCGTCAGCGCTCATGCTGACTGTCTGCTATCTACTTGGCTTTGCCTCTAGCACCGTTTTGATCATTTAAGAAATAAACTTAAGAATTTACATAGCATTGTTGTTGTTGTAGCAGCAAAAAATTCCCCATACATTTCCGGGGAATGCTGCTGAAGTGACAGTCGATGGTCAGATATAAATCCGGGTCGTTCCGGTTACGTAGAACCGACTGCCGTGGGAACGCACTTTGTCGTCAGCCTTAGTATCTTCCAATATTTCTACCAGCTTTATAAGTATGTATATGTAGCTCCTATAATTTTATGATGCACAAAGAATTTTGTTGGCTGATCGAAAATTAACGGATCGAATTTGAAATGTTCACACTAAATTCGTAATGTCTAATAGAATCTAAGAGTTAAACTGGCGGATGTCGGGCGAAAAAGCCATACAATTCTTACCATTCGGGGTGTAAGTTCTTATCACTCTTACGAGCACAGGCATATTTCTTGAATTCACCCTCATATTGCGTTCTTCGAAAAAGTAAGTATATTTAGTACATTTTATGAATTTATTTTAAATTTAGTTTCGGCGAATTGTGCTTTTGAAAATCAGGAATAGTCAATCAAAATTCGTATTCGGGACGAATGCCGAAATTTATATGTAGAACAGAATAAGCGCCAGATTTTTATCTTGTAAAAACATTTTTGGTTCAAATTGCAAAGACATTTTCGAAGGACACGATTAAAAACTCCTCTATGACATTACTATAAAAGTAGTTCTTCGGCTAAAAAGTCTCTGATTTCGCAAAAGCGCTCCTTCCAGAAGACAGCTTTTAGAAAATTCGAAATAAAGCAGTACAATTAACATTTTTTTAATTCTTCTGATTTTTGTATTTTCAAGAAAGATTTAGTCGTCGTAACTGAAGGGGTTGGTGCATGACTACCATTCGGTAGAGCGTAGATTCGCATCTCCGTGCATAAACATGAAATCAGACAAGATTTTTTTCTAATAGAGACAGAAAATATCAGGTACACGAAATTTGACCTCCTCTTCAACAGAATCTATCTCAAAAATCTGAACGAAGTCATACGGCAAGTTTTTCTTTCTTCGCTTTCTTCAGCCATAAAACTCCTCTAAACATCAATCTTAGCAGTCTATATTTAGAAAATAGTTTTACAGCAATCCTAAACTCCAATTACTTAGTAGGTAATTGTACAGAGTGACGTAAGTACTGGAGTGCCCGCTATGAACTCAGGCAATCAAAACAGTCTGATTATCCCCGCGCTAGAAAGAATTTGAAGTTGTTGTTGTTGTAGCAGCATAAACATTCCCCATATTTACAAACGGAGAATGCGGCTGGAGTGACAGTCCTTGGCCGGATATAAATCCGAGTCGTTTCGATAACCTAGAACCGACTGGCGCACACTGGGGATTTTTGTACTGAGATGCGGAAAAAAGTATACATACCAAAAAATATTTACATTTTTACTACTAACGAAGTTGTATATATTTGTGTATGAAAAGGACATGTTTAAAAACATTATTTTTTAAAACTATTTTTAAAAAAAAATTAAAAAAAAAAAATTAAAAAAATAATGTTTTTTAAAATTCATAAATTTTATTTTTAAGAATATATGGAAAGAACATGATTTAAAACAATGTTTAAAAACTGTTTTAAAAAAATGTTGAAAATCAATGTTTTTTCCATATAGAAATATATACTACTGCGTTATTTGTAAAAATATGAAAATTTTTATATGGACTGCCGACAAGTGAATAAATAATGAACAAATATTTATTTTTAATGATGTCATACATACACAAATTATACACATTACATATTCATATAAAACATAATTTTTTGTAAATTTTATTCTTGTAAAAGCGCAATTACTTCCTTGCTTAAATCACTGTGCTTTTTCTTATTGAAAGAAGGTGTCAAATGTGATATCAACGGGTCTGATGTCACCATCATTCGGTGCATTATGTCTTGATTCGTGGCAATTCTGCTGCATTTTCTGGAGTGTCTGAGTCTATACTTTTTGTAGTCTTTGTTTCGACATTCCTGAGCCTCTTCAGACAATATACCCACAGGGAAAATACAATTTTCCATTATATCCTTACCGTGTATGAGAATTTTATGGAGAGTAGTTGGCATATTGTACCATTCATACAAAGTAACAAACTTTTTTGCTGTATCCATACAAAAATCTCCAAATTTTGTTGGGTTCACTGGCTCACGTATGGTTATGGCTTCAAGAATAACAGCAAATCTTTTAATTAAATCTTCGTCCAAACCTGTTATTTCAGAAACTAAGGTTGGATTGGCAAAGAATCTTCGTGACGTGTTTCCGGAATTTGTTGTGCCGGATCCTTGCTTGACAGTATCAACCTGTATCCCAATTTTATCTTTTAGCTCTCGTTTTATCAATTGTTTTCTGGCTTTTTTTATTGGGCGAGTATGTGAGTCGAGTCGTCCTCGTTTAAATTCCATATTATAGGCTACATGCAGAAGACACTCCATCAGCTTGATACGAGCATGGAGAGGTGACATGCCGAATTTCAGTGCTTCTTCATTTACGGGCCTGGATTGAACATCTTCAATTTTATTTATTTTTGAGGTTGTTGCTCCACAAATAAAACAAGAAGATGCTGCTAATGTTTCTGTCACAAACTGCGCTGCTTTACCGTCGATCATCGAAAAATATAATTGATGTTTTACTTTAAATTCACGATTATTTACTGTGACTTCGGTTTCTCTGAAAAAAAAATTATTGCCGCAGATTTTTTTTTTTTTTTGTTGCCCTGTGTTATCACTGCCAAAAAAAGGCAGTGGCGCCTGGTGGCACCTGCAATTGATTAAAACTGAAAGAGACGCTATTGAGGAACACGTTGATACTAGTTTCTGACCGTAGGTAAATGTAGCTCAACTTGCAGATCCAAGAATATGAAGGAATATGATTTTTTTTTTTTGTTTTTGTAAAATTAATTATAAATAGATAATCAAATGCTTCACAGCCTTTGTTCTTCCGGCTAAAATATATAAAAATGTCGTACCCTAAATGAAAAATAAAAAATTCGAAGTCGGCTCAAGCAAAAGGAAAAAAAACCACCTTGGGCTTTGAAGTTTTTTCTTAGTCAGTTCAATACTATAAAACAATTATACTTTTCACATATCTATAAAAAAAAAACTATAAGTCGGAATTTAGTAATTCTTTTTGATTTTATTGTTGGTTCTATTCTGGAATTTAGAAATACCATTAAACATTGCGTAGGTGGTATGTTGGAAATTTGACTTTTTTCCGCAAAATCCCCAGTGTGTGGCGTGGAAACGAAGAACATGAAGTCGTTGGGTGGGGTTCAATTTAAGCTCACTGCTTACCTAACCGAATACAATCGACTGGATTCGCACATGCACGCGTTGGATGAAATGCTCGATGCTGAGTGAATATCCAGCCTCAATACTGGTTAGAGAAAGACGGAAATATTTCGAGCTCTTAAGCGATAGTAAATCGTCGTGAAGCACGTCTAATCAGTCATTAGACAGGCTAAAGGTAAATATTTAGTAGATCAAAAATCACAAAGATTTTTGAGAATTTTTTTTCTTCATTTAACGCGTGGAGTAGTAGTATTTTTAAATGGAAGAAAATATCCAACACCGTCAGCAAAAAAATTGTTAAAAATCAACGCGATTTTTTAACGACTTGAAACCCCCACTTTATTATTCCAGAGTTCAATGATCTATAAAACTGCACATCGGAAACTTTTCCAAAAATTCTGAGCAAAAAGTTTGAAATTTTGATGAAAATTAGCCGAATTTTTACAAATTTTATACAAAGTTCGAAACTTTGCTTTATGCGTTTTTTGTTGCGGTATGAACTATATTTTTATAAAAAAAAATATTAATTGAAATTACAAAATAAATAAAAAATATTCAAAACTTATCAATATTGGGTGTGCACTTTCTTTTGGCGTTGACTGTATATCCTAAGATCGCAGAATGTAAAAGAACTCAAAATATATAGGTATATTACCAGGACCCTTGAAAATTCCCAGAGAGAATAAGCACGTCAGCGATTGCCTCCGATAAGTTGTTGTTGCTGTTATATTAGAAATATAGAATCTTCATGACTTTCGTTATTTTTCTTATTTTGCTCGGTGCCACTAATTACACACCATCAAATAAATTTATTCTATGAAAATTCCCACATTTGCGGCTTGATATTTAAACTACAGATAAACGATGCAAATACCGCTGCGAAAAATACCCTACAGTTAATTGACTAGCAATTAAGTATTCCGTATTAAAGAAATAAACAGGGACTTCTGTGAACTTTTAATTTTAACATTAATTTTTTAATAAAGCCGAAGTGCTAAAAAAATTGTATATATAATGGCTGGATCACAAGTTTCAAGGTACAAAAGCATATATTGTAAATGCATAATTTTTTTCTTTTACATTCCAAAAAGACATTCGGTTGTGAAATTTCATAAGCTAACGCGTAAATAACAAAAGCTTTTATGTTACTAAAGCAGCCACCGAAGCCTAGTATGATTGTGTGTGGCTTATCGAGTGCTTATATGAAGGATATATGTAGATTGGATCACAACTTCTCGGGTATGAAAAAACAAAAACAAACACCATATTACGTGGTTACTGGCAAGCACAAATACCATAGGGGGGGCGGCATAAAACTATTTCAGAGCTTCATTCGGAGCAAAACAAAGCAAGACTGAGAAGCTCGGCGATAACTACCTCGGCAGTCATGTCAGCATTATTATTAGTGCTAAGCGATAACATAAATATTTACACTTTCTAAGAAGACTTGAAATATGCTAAAATTGTTTTGCACTTTCTTGTGAACGTCGACTACTTGAAGTAGAAATTGGGAATTGATAGAATTACTTGGTAGGTTTTGCATATACGATTTGCATATGTAAAGAGTTTCGTATATACCTCACAGAAATAAGTATATTCAAATGAAAAACTATAAAGAAGCAGGAGAAATGTTCAACCAATGATTTTTATATATTTATTTAGGAAAAATAGGAACAAAAATAATTCTACAAAAAAAATTCAACTTGACTAAACTTATTAAATTAAAAAAGAAATTAAAATAACTTCATATGAAAAAAAGTATATGTGCATTAGCTTTCTTTACACCTTTTTTCAATGTTTCTAAAACTTTCGATTTTCTATTAATTAATATGTTTTTCAATTTGAGAAAGAATATCATTTATACGCTTAGGCTTAGAGTCTGCCAAGTTTTGAAGAGTGGAATCACCTATCTTATGCCACTCTTCTACTAAAGCACCTTTCAGGTCTTTGATTGTCTCAAACTACCCCCCATTTTTACAAATACGGGCCGGCAATATTCCCCAGAGGTTCTCAATTGGTTTAAAATCGGAACTTAGTGTTGGCCAATCTTGAACTGAAATTTTTCTTGACGATAGGAAGGCTTTATTTAAACGAGGCGTATGGATTGGGGCGTTGTCTTGCTGGAAAGCCCAGTCGTCTCCGTATATGTTTCCCGCAAACTCAATGAGAACATCCTCTTATATTTCAACATAGCATTCTGCGTTGGTTCTTGTCGGAATACAACAAATTGAAGACTTTTCACCATGTCCGAAAGCGGCGCAAATCATCAAAGACTAGCCATCGTAGTTCCGCTTATGGCGCGTTTGCCGTTGTTTGCCTAAGGTCTCGCCAATATTTCTGGCAACCATCTGGACCATCTAAGTTGAACTTTTTTTCGTCCGAAAATACAATGTTTCGGAATTCGTTACTACAAAATTTATATTTTTCGGCAATTGCTAAACGAGCCTTAATGTGGCGTGCCAATAGTTTTGGTACCGGCTCCCGCAAAAATATTTAAGTGTTCCGTCCTCAACCAAAATTTGATGTATTCATCTATCGGTGACCTTAAGACTTAAATGGTGTTTGATTTTCTTGCAAGACATTTTTTTTTGAGCAGCCAGACGACAAATTTCTCGTTTGCATGTGCTGTCGATGTTAGTTGATCTGCCGCTTCGGTTGAGTTGACCATATGTTTCTGGATTTTTAAGAAAGTTGGTGATGGTATTAAAAAAATAAATAAATAATTGGCGCGTACACTTCTGTTAGGTGTTTGGCCGAGCTCCTCCTCCTATTTGTGGTGTGCGTCTTGATGTTGTTCCACAAATGGAGGGGCCTACAGTTTCAAGCCGACTCCGAACGGCAGATATTTTTATGAGGAGCTTTTTCATGGCAGAAATACACTCGGAGGTTTGCCGTTGCCTGCCGAGGGGCGACCGCTATTAGAAAAATGTTTTTATTAATTTTGCTTTCACCGAGATTCGAACCAACGACCTCTCTGTGAATTCCGAATGGTAATCACGCACCAACCCATTCGGCTACGGCGGCGATGGTGATGGTATTCCTATGCCGATTTACTGTAGCAGCAATTTCATAAATACTTTTGCCATTTTCGCTCAGCCCTTTAATCAGACCACGCTCTTCAACGGATAAATGTCTTCCACGTGGCATTCTACAGATTAACCCATCAATAATTCAATTACAGGGTTGCCCATATTCGACGGACCCATCTGGCAACCCTGTATCTTTTGACAGAGACGACATATCGCTTAATGACATACCGCGATGGAAGCGTCAGTCCAAGCAGATTTTTACCATGGAACAGTACACGCCACGCGAGCACTCCTAAATTGTTGAAATTTACATTCAACAAAATAAGTCAATTGTGAAAACTCAACGTGCGTATCAAAAATTAAATAATGTGAAAAGTGCGCTTTCTAAGAACACCATTTTCGACTGCTGATTCTCTTTCTAATCCAAAGAGGCCAAATCAAAACCGACCAAGGCGATCGGATGAGAATATTGCTCTTGTACGGGCCAGTGTTGAGACGTCGCCAAGAACATCCCAAAATCGCCGTTCTCAGCAGTTGGGCATTGCTCGGACCACTTTACAACGAATTATCCGCATTGATTTGCATTTATTCCCGTATAAGATTCAATTGACGCAAAGATTGTTGCCTGCGGACAAGCCTCGTCGATTGGAATGGGCCCAAAGAGTCATCGAAATCCGTCGGGTCCATCGAATATGGGCAACCCAGTATTCTTTGTTCAAAAGAAGTACCTAATCTATTTTACTTACATTTTTCCATATGATACCAATGCAAATAATACAAAATTTTTTGATAACTTGGTTTCAGTGCTTGCTAAATGAATACTGATCTCTGATTGCAGATATACTTATTTCATATGAAAACCAAATCTCGCAACACAAATTTGTAATAACGGTACTAAGCATAATGACTAAAGAAGAATTTTGCAACCGAATAGTTAAGTTGGACTGCAAATGCAGACTTTGGCATACCAAACAAAAATGTACCGTTACTATCAGCAAAGATATCGGTATAAAAAAACTTTGCACATATACTTATTTCTGTGAGGTATGTAATATATGTACATATACAACTGTGTTCGAAATAGTAAACTGGAGTGCAGATCATTTAAATTTTATTCTTTATTTTGTTTAATTTGTCCATATTCCAGCTGATTAAGTTTGTTAAAAAAAGTGATGTTTTCTTTAAATTAATAGAAATGTGTGAAATTAAAAGTTTCGGCCGTGATAATTAATAGCAGTATTTAGTATGTACAACTATAGAAAATTAATTCATTACAATGTTACAATTAATGGCCTAAATTTTTAATACTTTGTCGAATGGCCATTGTTGGTTAATACAGCTGCGCATTTCCTTGGCATAGAATGGCACAATGGCTTTCTTCACAACACTCTACAACTGCTTCGTATTTGAGGGATTTTCTTTCCCTACAGCTTCCTTGACCTCTGCCCAGAGATTCTCAACGGCGTTAAGATCAGGGGACTGACTGAGCCGGCCAGTCCATGATCTCAACTCCATTTGAAATAAACTAATTTTTTGCCAACTTGCTGGTATGCTCAGAGTCATTGTCTTATTGGTAAACCCATTTCAGTGGCATCTTCTATTCTATGTGTGGTAGCATAGTCGACTCCATTATTTTCACGGACTATTTGGCATCCATGTTCTCTTTGATCCAATATAGCGGACCGGTGCCATAGTAAGAGAGGCAACCCCACACATTGATTTTGCCACCTTCATGTTTGATCGTGCGAGAAACATAGCTGCGATCAAAAGAAGCACTTTCTGGCCTTCGTACATACTCTCGGCGTTCTAATAAAACAATTTTTGTTTCATCTGACCATTAAATATTGCGCCGATTTTCGACTGGCCAGTGCAGGTGCTCTTCGCAAATTTAATTCTGGCTTGCACATGCGGGCTTGGAGTAAAGGCACCTTTCTTGGGCTTCTGTCGAAAAGTTTAGCAGCGATCAACTTCTTTCTTATTGTTGACGAGTTCACATTAAGGTTTAACTCATCCTTATTTTTTTTTTTTTTTTTGAGGTATAAAAAGGCTTCTCTCGAGCTACAGCCACAACTTTCCTTAACTCTGCCCGCGAAAGCGCTTCCTTTCGACCTCTTGTTGCGGGATTTGGTGCCCATTTTTTGGCATTCGAGCAAATCCTCGATAAACTTGTAAGGTTGGCCTTCTACCAATAACTTTTTAATGAGTTCTCGATTTTCTTTCGAACAGTATTTAGCACGTCCCATTTTTGCAAATTATTGTACCAAAATTATGAATTTATATAAAAACAGATAATGCCACTTGAAATTAATAAAAAAATTTCACGGACTACTTCGATTTCACCGGGACTTCATTAATGTGGCAACTGAATCATAAACTTATTTAAATACAGAGGGATAGTATTTGGGTCTATGTTCCGGGGTGAGTAAATTTAAATAACAAGCAATTTAAGAGTAAAAAAATATGACTAAAATTTCATATACAAGTATATTTTTACAAAAAAAACTATTATATTTAATCGCATTTTATTGATTTACATTAAATTTTAAACAACTTTTTTTACGATATTTACAATAGGGTCATTAGGGGCGAGCTGGTTGATACTTTGACTTTTCTTTTGCTTATGGGCGCTAAAAACCAAGATTTCAGTTTCTTAGTTAGTTACTTACGTCAATAACGAGTTGGGGCTGAATAACACTATTATTATAATATATTTTTTTTTAGAATGCTTCTGCCTTTTCACTTTGTCTAATTCTTTATATAACTTTTTATATTTATATTTAAATTATACCCGGTATTTTTTTGTGATTTATATATAATATTATATTGGGTTGGGGAAAAAGTAATGTCGTATTTTGTCAATTGAGCGCGACATTCAAACATATCTTGCGTTGTACTTATTGCATCGGGTCACACTAAACGGCGATTTGAAGACGACAATCTGTACTACAAGTGTCTCTTTGACGGTGTTGTGATCGTACGTTTCAATCTTAAGTTATAGCGCGTCAAAGATGGAGTCCACCAAGCAAGAAATTCATCATATTTTACGTTTTTACTACCTTAGAGGTAAAAACGCAACGAAGGCGGCGGCAAAAATTTGTGAAGTTTATGAGTCTGATACTGTAACGATTCGCACAGCACAGCGTTGGTTCGATCGATTTCGTTCTGGTGTAGTAGATGTCGAAGATGCACCCCGTACTGGTAGGCCAATCGTCGTAGACTGATTCACTCGATTAGTCAGGAAATAGGTGTAGACCACAAAACCGTTTGGAACCATTTGCAGAAAATTGGATTCCAAAAAAAGCTGGATGTTTGGGTTCCACACATGTTGACGCAAAAAAATCTCTTGGACCGAATTAACGCTTGCGATGCTCTACTAAAACGGAACGAACTTGACCCATTTTTGAAGCGGATGGTGACTGACGATGAAAAGTGGATCACGTACGACAACGTCAAACGAAAAAGATCGTGGTCGAGAAGCGGCGAGCCGGCCCAAACCATCGGATTGACCGCCAGGAAGGCTTTGCTGTGTGTTTGGTGGGATTGGAAGGGAATTATCCACTATGAGCTGCTCAACTATGGCCAGACCCTTAATTCGGTCCTCTACTGTGAGCAACTTCACCGTTTGAAGCAGGGGATTGACCAGAAGCGGCCAGAATAGGTCAATAGGAATGGTGTTGTGTTCCACCAGGACAACGCTCGTCCTCAAACATCTTTGATGAGCCGCCAGAAGCTATGGGAGCTCGGATGGGATGTCCTATCACACCCACCATATAGTCCGGACCTGACACCAAGTGACTATCATCTCTTCCGGTCCATGCAAAACGCCCTTGGTGATACCAAGTTGGCCTCAAAAGAGGCTTGCGAAAACTGGTTGTCTGAGTTTTTTGCAAATATTGATGATTTTCACAGAGCAATGGGCGATTTTTTTGCCTCCCCACAAATCGACCCGGCCTAATCTTATATATAAAATAAAGTCAACTTTTTGTGTGTGTTCGCTAACCGGCCGTGTCTTTGCACCGAATTAAACCAAACTTACACACATTATTAAGTAGGTATTGAAGATGGTTTACGTATAGTTTGGATACCTATTGGTGGATAGGGCTCGAGATATAGGTCAAAACGTGGACCCAGGTAACCTTCGGATGTGTATGTACAATATGGATAACAAATGGAAGCTGTTAGTGAATGCTTCAGTTCAGAGTATTTTTCATGCCGCTCCGTGACTAGGGTCTCGAGATAGAGACCAAAACGTGGAGCCTATAATGTGTTTGTACAATATGGATATCAGATGGAAGCTGTTGGTGAATGCTTTAGTTCAGAGTATTTTTCATGCCGCTCCGTGACTAGGGTCTCGAGATAGAGACCAACACGTGGACCCTAAAATGTATTTGTACAATATGGATATCAAATTGAAGCTGTTGGTGAATGCTTTAGTACAGAGTATTTTTCATGCCGCTCCGTGACTAGGGTCTCGAGATAGAGACCAAAACGTGGAGCCTAGAATGTGTTTGTACAATATGGATATCAAATTGAAGCTGTTGGTGAATGCTTTAGTACAGAGTATTTTTCATGCCGCTCCGTGACTGGGGTCTCGAGATATAGGTCAAAACGTGGACCCGGGTAACCTTTGGTTGTGTATGTACAATATGGGCATCAAATGAAAGCTGTCGATAAGTGCTTTAATACGGGGTAATTTTCATACCTATTGATGACTAGGGTCTCGAAATATATGCCAAAACGTGGACTCGCCGTGTCTTTGCGCCGAATTAAACCAAACTTACACACATTGTTAGCACTTGATGATCATGAAAAAAGAAGATTTTTTTTTAATTTCAAATCAACGCAAATGAATAACTAAGAAACAATCGTCAATAAGAAAAAAGAAATTTATTATTTTTTCAATTAACAATCGCTCACGTGCTTATATTTTTCTTATACATTTAGGAATTTTCACGTGGTAAATTGGAATTAATTACTGTAAGTTTTCATCAAATTTAGTGGATTTATTTTTTCGGTTCATATGCGATAAACTACGATGCACCATGAGTGAATCAAATGATAAAAAAAAATAAAAAAAACAAAAAATATAATCCACAAAATTTCAGAATACCATAATTACAATAATGTTTATTACAGTACAAATGCCAAGACAATCGCGTATTCATATTAGTCGCTCGACAAATAATAACAGGCGCATGAGAAATGCTCGGAATAACGCGACATCAGAAGAGCGTCAAGAAGAAAATGAAACAAATCGGCAACGAATGGCACGGTCCAAATCAAATCGACCAAGAGACATCAATTTGAACAAAGCTGCTATGTAACGGAACTAGACTTGTAGTCAAACGATTGATGAATAATGTTATCGAAGCAACTATTTTATTTGGCAAATTCAAGAATGAAGACGTTCTAATACCGAGAATTTCAATGATTCCACCTGAATTGCCATTTGAATTCAAGCGTTTGCAACTGCCCATTCGTTTAGCATTTGCAATAACTATCAATAAATCACAAGGGCAAACTTTAGAAATATGCGGGATGAATTTAGAAGAACCAGTATTCACCCATGGTCAACTATACGTTGGCTGTTCACGTGTTGGGAAGCCAACAATATTATATATTTACTCAAAAACAAATAGAAAAACAAAAAATATTGTTTATGCCAAAGCGCTTGAATAAAGAATAAAGAAATAAATAATATTAAAACCATATCTTTTCTGTTCTAAACCATATCTATTCTATTTTAGTGTGCCCAGCGAAGCGGGCGGGGTTTGCTAGTATATATATATATATTTGTGTTTTTTTTGCTATTCTTCATTTCGATTCATGATTTGAATATTTTTAATTTAATTAATTTTATTGCATTGTATTTTTCTTTATTGCGTCTTTTTTTGCTTTTGTATTTTATTTGATGCTACTTTTCACTTAATTTTTTTATATCAACTAGTTTTATTTCAATTTTTTTTTTTTTGTTTAATTGCGTTTTTCATCTCAGTTATTTTATCCTTTTTTTTAATTTTTTAAATAAAATTTATTATATTTTATGTATGATATGCTATTATATTTTATTTTTTTTCTATCTTCATTCTATATTTTTATATTATCTCTATTTTCTATATACTATATTTTATTCCATCTATTTTTCCCCAATTTTATTTGGCTTAACTTCATTTTCAACTTGATCTAATCGATTTTATTGTACTATATTTTACCTTTCATTGCTTTTCCACTTCCATTTCTCTTACTTTATTTTTATTTTTTCCTTCTTTATTAATTTTATTATTTGTATTTTACCTCATTAAGCTTAACATTTCGTTTAATTTTTATTTGAATTTACTTCATCTGAATTTTTTAAATTTATTTCCACTTCTTTTACTATTTTTTGTTTTAATTTATTTTTTTTTATGTCATTGTATTTTTTATTTTACTTTTTCGTTTTACTTATTTCAAATAATCATCAAAATTCGCCCAAATCAAAAAAAGGTTTGCTTGCTCCCACACAGATTTTTTTGTTGCTTATTAGCCCGCACACACTAATTAATGCATATCACTTAGCCACCAACAACTTGCTTCCTTTACTTTCAGAACATAGAAGAGCGCGAATCTCAAGTGTTTACTCAAATAAAGCAGAACGAAGTAAACAATAGTGATTAGAACAGAAACGAAAAAGCAATAATTACAAAATATTGGAAATTCGCCACTCAGCAGCAAACCAAGCAATCAATCAGCCAACAAACGAACAAAATAAACCAAAACTCTCAATGAGTGCAATCAAATACTTTGCGATACATTTACGAGTATATATGTGTGTAAGTTTTTGGACAAAATACCAGAGAACATATAATACTATACTCTACAGAGAATTGAAAGTGTTTGAAAGCTGAAGAGTGACAGTTTCAGTTGATTATCAAAGCTGTTGGGCTAACTAATTTCGAGCGAATGTGAAATAGCAAAGCGAAGCAGCAAATTAAACGGTCGGTGGAAAAAACGACATAAAAATACTGGTGCAAAAAAATTAACGCCGTACAATGCAGGTATTGTGTGTGTGTGTTCTTTTTCTTTATTTATGGGGTATGAAGCTGACACGAAAGCTAGACACTTAATATAATATAAATTAAATTTCTGTAGTTTTCTGGTTTAATAAGGTCTTAAATCTAACAAATCTGTTGATAAGATAAAAGAAATATGAGCTGCCTATATTTGACAGGGTTAGTTGCCCAAGTAGATTTGCAATGCGTTTGTAGATTTATGGAAAGTGGAGTTGTGTCGGTGACGTAACGCTATTTTTATAAGCATTCTGCTTCATCGTATTCTAGCTTTACCTTTGCATGTACATACATACTTACATAAGAGGAAATGCGAAATTTTTATCTCGGTAAGCACAGAGTACCAGCTTGCCAACTTGAGGAATGCAGTCTCTCACCTGAATGTTGTCCATTGCTAATTGTTATTGTTGTGAATCTACCTAAAATGCTAAGCCTCTCAGTTGTTACCGAGATAACCTATGATAAGGTGGATCCAAGGGAAGCACGTCTGATTTAAATGTCGCATAAGAAGAGGTGGTTAGTGTCATGAGTGCTTTTTCGTATGCAAATCACACAGGCTGCTTCATTTGAAGATTGCAGAAAAGATAAATTTTGTTTAACTTCGAAGAAGGTTTTAATTCACTGTATCGCTAAATATTGGTATTTCTAATTTAATGTCTGCTTACAGTGGAAGAATTAATAATTTTCATTTGTTTTTGAATATCAACAGACTTTAAAACACAGTGAAATGATTTACTTTATTAATGAATGTCGCCACGACTCGGTTTTACGTTACCGGAACGACACGGATTTAAGTATATCCGGCAATGATTGTCACTCCAGCAGCATTCCCCATAGATGCGTGGGAAATGTTCATGCTGCTACAACAACTAAAACAACTTCGTTAATTGATTTAGTAAAAGGAGACCTTATGAAGATGTTTTTGTCTTATTCGATTTTTTTTTACTCACCTTAGAAGACTTTTGTGTATAATCGATTCTACTAACTGGGCTTTATTAGTTGCTACGTTATTGAGCACAGTATTTGTGTATAATTTGTTTCACGTTGTATTTGTAATCTACCGGATTGCTTTTTATGCCTAATACAATTCGTTTTCTTATTTCTTTTTTCTCTTTAGATTTTTTTTCTAGGTATCTAATTAGCCGAGTTTCTCAAGCTTATGTCGTATGTTTTGCAATTTCTGCGTTTGATTTATATTTTATTTATTTATATATTTTCGTACGCTTCTTTTAACACACACAATTTCTGCTTTTAGATCATCTTTGTATATGACTTGGAAGATACTTTTTATTTTTTACTTTTACGCTTCGTTCATTTTTACACGCGTCCGTACTACTAAGCACACGCGACGTTTGCGTTGTATTTTTGTTTATTTCTATTTTTATAATTTTTTGTTTTTGTCGTATTTGTTGTTCGATTTTTATTTTGTTGGGAAGTCCGTTATGACCACAGCATTCTTTTGCTCTTGCCTTTTAAACAAAATAAATTGTTGGTATATGAAATTTCTGTTGTTGTTTTTGCATCGCAGTGATTCGCTGTTTCTTTTTACTTTGCAAGGCGGAAAGAAGGTGGCAAATCACGTTTTTATATATGTCACGTTCACTTAATTTCTAGTGCCGTTTCATCTTATTCTGTAGGCTGCTTATTTTCTTCTTCATATTTAGAATCATTGTTGGAGAAAATTTTCGTTTTTTTACTGAATTGAAGTACGGACAATGAAAAAGCTAGATTTTTCTTCTATTAAAGTCTACACATAAGTCTACAAAGTTTTTTATTGGAGGGGTTCACTTCTCGCAATTGTCTGAGTAGTGTTAAACGACTTACATACTTCCAATCGCAGAAAGTTTCAGAAGCGGCAAGAACTTTTTAAGAACAATCTTAGTGAATTTGCGCTCCAGTGAATTTAGTAGCTTGAAAATTGTGCTTAAACAGGAGGTGTTTGGAAAGAGTGTGCAGTGAGGTTGAAGTTGCGTGGAGTACATATATTTTACTCATCCAGCGAGAGCGTAATTTATATATTTATAATTTATTCAATAACTCTACTTTAAGTTGTTTCCCTTTATCTAGTATATGCCAAAAATAGAAACCAAATCCCTAGTATATTCCCGAAAAATGCTTAAAATTCACATAACTCATATCCTCAGCTGTTCAGAGGCGGCACATGACTATAGGTACTTCCATATTGCTTCATCTCATTCATAAAGCAACTCCATATGTAGGTCAATAATGTATGTTGCCCTTGGCAGTTTAGAAAATGCATACGTCATGTTTTTGCATTAAACTACCAGTAATTCAATGGCATGTACAGATTTTATGTAATCATAAAGTCACACGGAAAGGTAGTATGCAGTCCAAGCATAACTGTCGCATACATTTAAAAATGGTCACACCTGCCTGCAATGCGCGAAAAAGTTGAGCTACTCTATCTGCTACAAATGTAAAATCTGCAAAGAGCATATTTTTAATTCATAAATCGCTATACCTGCGCATATACACATAAACTTATTTGTCTACTTAAACTTCCGCGGTCGCTCTTTCACTTATCACGTGACCTCTCTTCATTAGCAATCTTGCAGTTAAATAATAATTCCCCATAAGTACCATTCAAATGGATACGTACGGAAGGTATACAGAAGGAAAGTACTCGCCTCAACAAAATGGTGCGACCACTGGTGGTAGCTACTTGCTTACAGCAGGTATTAGAAGTTATACGACACTTTACTTGGTTAGCATGTCGCTACTTCTTTCACCTTTCATTCATGAATGTGTGATGGAATGTAGACCTACTTCTTTGTCCTTTCATTCATGAATGTGTGATGGAATGTAGATCTGATTTAATTAATTCTGCTATATTTTGCACTAAATTATTAATTTTTAAAGGCATTACTTGACACTGTTATAAGGCGCTTATGGCACACAACTTCTACTTTGCGATCCAAATATGATTTCATAGGCATATCACACAAAGTTGTTGATACGCCGCCAGCCATAAAGCGCTTATTTGCCGAACACAGTTTTGCGCTGCAGTGTCGCGCCATCAGCTGAGCACATCATTTGTTCCAACTGCACCACCTTCAAGCCCATTACCAGACGTTTAATGCAAAAACAACATCAGCATAACCAATTTCGTATGTTAGTCTGCAATATTTTTTTTTTATTTCCAATGCCACTGCACCGCAGTATGCAGCGCTTTTAAGTAGCAGCTGCCAGACAACAACAACAATAAACAAAATGCAAATGCTCTTGCGCCTTTGGAGGTTAATCCAATTCACTTCATTAATTGTTGTTTTTGTGAACAGTTGAATTGCACTAATAACGGCACTGCTTACTTTATTCCCCTATGGGCAACTGCTGGTTGGTTGTAGCTCCGTGCGTTCGGTGCTGCTCCGTCACTCCCACTTTATGAATGCCAATGTAATATGAACTGAACTGAACCGTACTGAAAATTTAGGTGCCCCAAATTTATTTAATCTCACACGAAAAATCGATTTTCTTTACTTTTTTGTTTGTTTTAATACAATTAAAATGTGCTGTACGTGATTGTTCGTAACGTGATGGGCGATTAGACGTTGGCACGTTCAAGAATTTTGTTCACTGAACGTTTGCAATAAATTTTTGGTAACAATTTTTGCGTATTTACGCTTTTTTGTTGGAATTTTTATATTAGAATTTTTCTGTAAGCTGTTAATGTGGTTTAAATTTTTGTATGCCTACATCGATTGAATTTTACGTTCGACGGTAAACTTTTCACTCTAAAATTTTGTTGCACACTCAAACAGGGAAAATAAGAGACTGATGAGAAATTGTTGGAAACGAACCTGTGTCGATAACCGATAACCACTTCAAAGATCGGTTTTCGTATTCTCCGTTTTGTTTGCTTTTTCATGTTAGCGCAGGGTTGTATGTGCCAAAACTAAAATGCCAATTGGCAGCAATTCAAAGAAAATATAAAAAAATTGTATATGAAAACGAAGTAGAATATAAATTTTGTCTATTCGTCTAATAATACTGATGATTACATTGTTGTTTGTTTCTTTAACTTATCTAATCACGAGATTTAGCGGAATGTCCAGCGTTCATTTTTTCTAACCTTAGAAATTTAATTAAAGAAATTTTAAACATAATAACTTAGATCTCAAAAATATTAATTTATTATATTATTAAAATATTAATATTATATTAGTAATCACGGAGAAGTTAATAAAAGGTTACAACAACTTAAATAGGGTTTTATAATAAACATCATTTTAACTCTCTCAAAATCAACTTCATCAACTAAAACGGTTTTCTGGTATGGTTGTGAAACCTGGAATGTCACTAACGGAATATGCCAGAGCAGGCAAACCTTTGAAAACAAATGTCTTCGACGGATTTTTAGAATTTTCTGGCCCAGAGAGGTATAACGAATGGCAATCTACTAACACTAGCCCTCCGATGGACACCTTTTTAAAACCTTCGGCTGGACACCCAGGTCTAGACAGAGCCTTTCGACTTTGGACCTGAATTTAACATTTTTTTTATAGCTAACGACTTGAGCTTCCAGGTAGCTTCCTAAAATTAAATTTTTATCGATTTATGGATATAACCTTTTGAAAAGGAGAGGGCGACCCAGAAGTATGATATATGGATGAGAACGGTGCATGCTGAATGTCAAAAAATTGATTGCTGGCCGTATATTTGAGGAATTACACAAACACGTGATAGATAGAATGCGTTAGTCTCCGCCCTATGTTCCGACTAGGAACGACACTAAATTGTAGGGTGATTGTCGTAAGACACACTTAGACCTTCGGCGGCTCCATTGTGATAAAAAAAAAATTACATTAATTCTTTTTGTGATCAATTGTCAAGGAAATAAAAAAATCAACTTAAAATGCATTTTATTTTCAACAAAAGCAACATAAAACCGACTGTGAAACATGGTGGTGGCAGTGTATTAGTATGGGCATGTAGTCAGCAGCCGGAGTAGGAAATTTAGTGTTTTTCGAGGGTATTATGGACAAAACAATGTACCTCAAAATTCTAAAAGAGAATCTACTCCAAAGTGCAGCGAAACTTGGAATACCTCAAGATTTCCGTTTCTACCAGGACCCTAAACATAAGGCGGCAATCGTGCAGACATGGCTCATATGGAACTGTCCACATTTAATGCAACCACCTGACATGAACGTCATCGAGAATTTATGGCCATTACTGGAAACAAAAATCCGCACACATCACATAAGCAATATAGATCAGATAAAAACCGTAATTTTGAAGAAGTGGAACAAAATCGTACCGGAAGTAACGAAAAAGCTAGTGGAGTCAAGGCCAGAAAGGTTAAAAGCTGTAAATAAAGCCCAAGGATACAACACAAAGTACTGAACCATTTATAAATTATTAGTTTAACTTAAATTTAAGAAAAAATGAATACTGCATGAAATAAGCTGTGACATACAATTTTGAACTGTTCTGTGTTTTTGTATTTTATATTTTTTATTTAAAGCTTTAAAAAATATATGAAGTACCTTTTTTATACTTCAATTGCGTATACATTATTTGATATTTAAATTTTTTTCAAAAAAAGTTTTAGCTTTCAAAATACAGCATACGAAGTTTTAGTAGTTCGCCTGCATGAAATTGCTATGAGCCACTGTACGTACTTCCGCAAATTTATAGCTGACACAGGGTGAACTAATTAAATCACTCAGATTTCTTTATATCGTAGAGTAAATTTTTCCCTTTCATATGGATGGCTCTGTTCTCTCTCTTTTGTTAGCTAGAAATAGTTTTAACATATTTTGTATTGACAAAATTTTAAATACTAACTTTAAAATATGTTTTAACATTGGACTATGATTACGGGCCAATTATTTTTGTAACAAGTAAATAAACCGCGGTTTCATAACTACTGAAAAAACCCCTATAAAATATATTTCCAATACGCAATTTTCTAAAAAAAAAAACCAAAAAAAAAACAACAAAAAGCTAAATCAAATAAAAATAAAGACGACTCCTATGTTTATAAAAATACATTTATTGTCTTTACAAATGCGGTATTTCTTAGGCATTACATGATAACACTTTCTTACTTCTTAAAATAATTACATCTGAGAAATGAATATTAAGGCCATTTATAGTATAGTTTTTACATGAGATTCTCATTATTCACATAATGACAGAGAGCATTGAGTATTAAAAAATTTGAAGCTCTCAGTAGCTATATTAAATAGATTTATTCACTGATCAGATTGCACATTTCATTGTTCTTCTGATTTAAAGCCAAAGTGCGTCCAACAAGTTTATTTGTAGATTTCGAGCGTATATGTTTGTAGTATGAGTTTGGTGACAAATAAACTGATTTAATGTTTGATTGGCTGCAAGGTATTAATTATTGATTATTAAAGACACTGAAGATAGGGTAATCATTTAAAAAACTCACCTTAGCAACATATCCGGGCGTTGCAGCTTCATGCACAATTTTACGCCCGAATAAAAATCAATATCGGCCTGTAGACTTATACGAGGCTCACTGGTCACAGTGAATTTGTTTTCCACTCTTGCATAGGTAAAACCCGCAATCATGCTTCCCACAACTGCGGTGCCAGTGCTGAAATATGAATTTAACAGAAAGAATAAATAAGTAAATAAACTACTCAAAACTTATATTTTTCTACTTACTTCTGATTGATTTCCGTATTGGCATTACGATTCCACAAACTTAGCTCTACTTTGCCATTCAAATCGATTGAGCGTGTGCCCACCACACGCATATAAACTGTCGCACCCGACGAAAGAATGACGTAGTGCTCATGATCCTCCGCCAAAATAGTTGCCTGATAAGCCGGAGTTGGATCAGAGGCAGTGCCACTCCAAACGTGTCCCATCAACTCACCTTTGCCGGTGAAGAAAACGAGTGGTCGTAAAAGTACTCCCTGTACAGAGATTTCCATGCCAGCGGTAGCGGGGCTTTCATCTTCAATCTCATCTTCTGCTACGTCTTCATCATCAGCAACAAAGGATGCGAGACCGCTGGTATAGATGCCAATCTGGGGAAGAAAAAGTAAATATGAAGTGACTTTGTTAAATGTTTTGTTATACGCAGAGCCTATTTTATTTTAATGGTTGGTTGGTTTTAACTGTCTGAAAAAAATTAATTATATGGATTTTGATGGAATAAAATTTAGACGTTCCTACGGCAGTCAATTCTACGCCGTCACAATTACAACGATTTACAACCGGCTAAGACTGTCAGCAGAGAATTATGTATATGAAAATGAATTATATGGATTTTGATGGAATACAATTTTTACGTTCCTTCACTTCTATGCCTATTTTAATGTTATTTTATTTATCCACTTACCTTAAAGCTACTAAACTCTTCCTTTCCTGCACCTAGCAGCAGTTCAACGGTGCCACGTTTTAAAATACCCTGATAGATTTCTTGGACACTCAGCAGCGATTCGTTGAATGCCGGCGCCTTCGAGAGCTCTCTGGTCAGCACAGTCGTGAGTCCCTTTTGTGCTATTACATGATAATTATTTACTTCTGGCAGTTCCCTCAAGCAAGCATTTAACAACGCCTTAAAGCGTGGGCACTTATCGGCGATCATACGAAGCTTTTGAATAACGAAAGTCTTTATTTCAAAATGCCGATCATTCGAGTTCAGGTAGGTGAGTAACTCACTCAACTGTTCCTTGGTTGGTTTGAGCGCTAGCAAGATATCCAAAGCAATAACACGTGCCGAGGTGTCGTACTTGCGATTATTTTGATAGAAAATGTCAGCTAAGCTATGACGTTGCGCCTCATTGAAACTCGTAATGGGAAAACTTTTCAAAGCCTGTAAAGCCGCAACCGACTCAGCTACCTCACCTTTCAAAGCTTTGTTGAAGAGCGTTGGCAAAGTGCTAACATCTTGCAGATTTTGCAAGGCGCGTATATTGACTATTTTACAATCGATCTCCTCACACTTTTCATTGAGGTTTTCCAATATAAATTTGCGTACTTTTTGTAACAGCGAATCGTTGGGATCGAAACCTGATTGGCGCGTTAGCGCAGCCACTGTCTGAATCACGGTATCGCGTAGTTTTTCGCCTGCAATTTTCGCATTTTCATCTTTTGTTTGCAAGCGCTCGAACAGAGCTTCGATAATAGCGCGTTCAGGGTGTGTACCAACACAAAGTGATTGCAGATATTGCTCCAGAATATCAGTATCGTCTTCACTCTCGAATTTGTATAATTCGGTGACAGCATTGTGGGCGTCAATCGTTTGCACAGCCGCAAGTAAATCTATCAATGGGGTAACAGAGTCTTTACGCTCTTTCAAAATCTCAACAAATTCTTGTTGGTTGGTTATGCGCGCCAGTGGCAAGAGTTCAGCAGTAGTAAGTGCCAACGACTGCTTGCCAATGTGCTCACTGGTGAATTCCGAGTCAAAATGCGCAATTTGCTCCTTAAGCTGTGAGTGAATAAAGAAAAAATAAATATTATATAACATTTAATGGCTTCAGCATAACACCGGCAAACTTACTGTCTTGCTGTCTTTTATTTCGCTCAGCGCGCCATCCACGTCCGCCTCGATGTCGAAGACGCGATACCATTCGAGCAAACTTTTTACCGCTTCATCGAGCGTGCCAAATTCTAGTTGCTCTACCAAGTCTGAACTCTCCACGAGGTGTGTTAAGGTAAATTGTGAACTTACTTCGCTACCCACATCTGGTTTTGAAGTCAAAGCTATGCGATGCTTTTCCGATGATATGGCTTGCATCAGTTTACCATCGGCACTCAGTTCGTATTCCACAATTTCTTGAGATACTCGCGAAATACCTTAAAAAAAATCACTTTATGAAATGTTCGGTCATACATAAATTGAACGCGTTACTATTTCTTACCCAATGCCTGTTCCGCTCTATAATTCACTTTTAAGTCCCAATGTGAACAATCGGTTTTGATTTTCTCAATACGCGTCGATGACTTTACCGCATAAAAGGCATTGCACTTGCCCGAAACACCCACCTCTGTTACAGGACCATTTTGATATTCTAATTGCAAAAGCGATGCGAAGGCGCGTTCCAAATTCAAAAGCGACTGATCGCGTGATGTATGTGCTATCACTTTGCTCGGCTTGCCGGCGATGAGACTTACATAGAAGGGGCGATCGGGTATTTTTGTTATTTCGGCAGTGACGCTTGATTTGCGTGCCTTCGCAGGTGCGCTGACTTTCGAATATGTGATGAAAACTTGTAATAACTGTTCTTTTTCCGTATGCCAAACGGAGTTTACTTTTAACTGTGCACGAAAAATGTAGCTGGCTTCCTCGGCGCTGGAACGCTTCAGGTCGTGCATGGTCACGACATTGGTGAGCTCGAAGAAGTTCTGGCTTTTTGGTGGAATGAGGAATGCAGTGCTTGAGAAAACAGCGGGTACTGGAAAATTAGATGAAAATTATTTATTTAATTATCAAAATTAGTTCCAGAAGTTCTTCAACGGAACAAAGCTAAAGTACAAATTTTTCTATATTTATTCGCATACAAAAATTTATAGTTGAGATGCCATCAAATATGATAAGTGCTTGATGGACACGTCATTATGGCGCATGTACATACATACATCTAAGTAAATACATACATATATATATTCTATGGCACTGAGGGCGAGGAGGCATTTTCATATCTTCTATTCTGCGCTACTGTCTGTGTCTTGTTTGCACGCATATTCATAATCAGTCAAAGCAACAACAATAAAGCAGAAAACAAGCAACTTTCTCCAGTAGATTTTGACCCCACAACAGCGATTATAGACAAAGGTTATCAAGTAAGTGAAGAAAACTCTTGATTCCAGCGCACAGCGAAGAGTGTAAGTGCACCGAATAAGAGCTGAATTTGACTTTATTGACTGCACTGCAACTTTTTA
Source organism: Anastrepha obliqua (assembly GCF_027943255.1). NCBI lineage: Eukaryota > Metazoa > Arthropoda > Insecta > Diptera > Tephritidae > Anastrepha > Anastrepha obliqua. The sequence goes on along the minus strand of NC_072896.1, from coordinate 119,809,114 downwards.
ATGTAAAAATTAATTTTTTCTACAATTAACAAACTGGCTACAACACATTTAGCAATATTTACATGTCTTCCTCTTTTTACACTAATAACTTATTCAAAATTTCGTATTTTATCAGTGCATAATTCACTAATTTTATATGCGGATTTATAAGCCGGCGAATGGAAAGAGGTCATTGTTGCTTTTTGTAACTTCCCCAATTTATTTTTATAGCTTTTCGACATTTTTTGTGTATTCTGCTTTTAGTTCTGTGTTTGGAATTATTAATTAAGAACATTGTAACACCGCCCCCTTACCCCACCCTTCAGTTTCTACCATTGACTACTCACCCAGTATGCAGCAGAGCAGCATAGAGAATACCGGCACTCGCCCACTTAACGATTGTTTACAATTCATCTTTGCTGCAGTTGTCACTAAATTTCCTTTGGTTCGAAATTAACTTAGTTTGCCAACAAAACAAAATTTAATGCTTCCCCATACGCTTTACAGCGAAAATTCTAACACATCTGTCCACTAAAGTCGTTCTTAGAGCTTTGCGGGTGATGGAACACAAATCAGTGCCGCTTGCCAAAGCAGTGCCAGCAGCGACGTCGGTACCAGCAGAGTCAGCGCAAGCAATAGAAAAGTGGTGCTGCCGGATGGTTGTTGGCTGATGGCGGAAATACATAAGTTACTGAGCTGATTTTAAACTATAAATTTACTAAAAAATGTTAGAGTCTTATCAAAGCGCACTTATTAAAGATGGTGGCCCAGATCAACAACAATGTTTTGTGCGTTTGTTTGTCACGGCAAGGTATTGTCGAAGTAGGAAGCAAAAAATGCATTGGCTTTTTTTTTATTCTGTGCTGACAGCTACATGGACACAACGAAAGAAAAAAAACAAATCAGCTGATTTACCAACAACTCCTTTAATAGATTCGCCTTGGGTCTTATGCTTTACATTCATTTGCATATGCATTTATTTAAATTTTAGTTTTTGTGTTCACTAAGGGTAAGGTAAGCGGTAAATTAGGGATATATGAGTAAAATTTTCACTGTTACAAGTGAAAGTGGCAACTCCTTAGACGGCATATGATTTTCGAACAATGACTTGTAGATGCCGCCATGAACTGTTTACGATGAACTATTTCCTGATAGGTGGCGCTGAGTAGTTGAAAAATTACTGTCATGTGCGAGCAACCATTTGACAGTTACGCTATTTTATTAAATTTCAACGCTAGCGGAAGTTGCTTATGTGCGATTCCTAAATACCTGGCTAACTATTATTATTATTATTATTTATTAAAATATAATTAAAATTATATTGTAGATTAATCCAGGATAAAAGCTCTAGCTACCAGGGCTATCGGCTTAGTCAAGTGATAGTAAATGTAAGTAAATAAAGATTATAAGACTAAATAAGTTGAAATATGTTGTAGCTTTAAGAAAATTTGATATTTTTATTATATTTGCTTCAGAAGAGATGGAGAGAATGTTGATTGGGTGGGCGTTATCCAGTGTTGTGGTGCGTAAGGCGGAGATAGATAGACAATGTAGGAGAATGTGGCGTACGGTTAAGCGGTTCGCGTTGCAAAAGTTACACATTGGCGGTGGACTCTTTGTTAAATGGTATTGGTGTGTTAAGGGGGTCTTCTACCGTCGCGCCTTAATCTCGGGCCTATTTTTCGGAATTAATTACAAAGCAACCACTTGAGATAATGAAATCAGATTTTTTTTATTTAATTTGCACAAGTTTGCACTATTTAAAAATATATTTTTCAAATCGAATTCTTTGGCCCTGTGTCCTTGAACCGTCCTCGAGGTTGCCCTTGTAAAAATGTCCTAGGCGACTTTGTGGCACGCGATCGACCATTTTACTTATCTGAAATCAAAAAAAAATTTTTTTTTATCATAAAGTGTAGCGTTGGCTATGTTTTCCCAGTGGCGATTTTAAATATTTTGAAATTTGTAAAAAATGCGTGATTTAAAAAAAAAAGTTTGAAAATTTCCTCTTTTTTTTACACTTTAGAGGCCCGCAAAATTAAACTAATCAAAAATTGAAAAAAGTGGTCTGGGAAAACATAGCGAGATGTTCACTGAATAACTGGAAAAAAGATGGAATGAATTCGACAAATATTTATAGTAGATGTGTGACCAGAAAGTTGAAAAAAGTCAACTTTCGGGAAAAGGCGTTTAAAGATAAAGAAACGCTCGAAAATGCCACGCGCATGCATGTATTCTCCCCGAAATGCTCATGAAGGAACATGTTTTTCATAAAACCCTCTTTATAGCATACTCTTAACATTAGTAGCTTTTAAAAAATCTAAAAAAAAAAAAATCGATTTTTTCAAACCGTGACGGTAGAAGACCCCCTTAAAAGAGTATGTCCTAGCCTTAAACGTACAAAGCATCGGTTCATCCAAGTAGTAGTCGAAGTTGGCAGTATGGTAGCGGAACCGTGTGGATTTACTTCTTTGTATTCATGCTGGTAGATATACCAATTGGCACCCAGCTGAGACTTTAAAGCTCTGGAGTATATGGTTTTAATTGATGTTGTACTAAATGGGTTATAGAAGTGCGAACACGATTTTGAGGCAAGATTTGCGGCATAGTCAGCATGATGATTGCCGAGTATGTCCGAATGTCCAGGTATCCACATTAGTTTTGTGTTTGACGCTTTCTTAATTAACAATTGTTGCATGTAATATATTGGGCCTACATCCATTCGAATGTTTTTTGCAGCATTGAACACTGATTGGCTATCAGTGCATATTAAAACCTTTTGTCTAATCTTTACAAGATTTAATGCTGAAATGATGCCCTGTAATTCAGCTTCAAAGATATTGGCGTCCTGCGATAGTAGTCCGTGAGAAAGGGTTTGCCCAGCTTCATTTGTAACCGCAAATACGATGCCATTGACTTGCTTGGTGCCATCAGTGAAAAGGAGATTCCAACCACTTCGTTTCAGAGGGTGCACTATGCTCCAGAAAATTTGCTGATATGTTGTGTTGTTCGTGCACTGTTTACGTAAATAGCATAAGTCTTCGATAAAGCTTTCAGAGTTTAGAGCCCAGCGTGGTAGCTTGGCTTGAGGTATTCATATTGGTGATATCTTCAAGTTTAAATTATCGGCGAGCTCTTTTACCTCGCATAATGTTGATTTATGTGAAAGTGGTCTTCTTCTTTTATTCAGTAAACGAATTTCATGGTGAAGAATATGAGTGGAATCGCCGAATAATTTGTATATTATGCGACTTCTGAGATATTTTGTGCGATCTTCAAGTGATTGAAAACCACCTTCCTTTAGCATATTTATAGTAGGTGTTGTCCCAAAAGCACGTAAACTTCTCCGAACCGCATCATGAAATGGTGCTTTGATTTTATTAATTGATTGGATTGTGTTTGTTGTTAATGGATTGTTTTTGTTGTTGTAGCAGCATAAACATTTCCCATACATGGAGACGGGGAATGCTGCTGGAGTGACAGTCCTTGGCCGGATATAACGTTCCGGCAACGTAGAACCGATTGTCATGGGAACGATTTCACATGGACTATTTGTAATTGCTTTACTGGCGAGAATCTAATTTTTCTTTGAGTGAGTTGGTCAACTTATTGACTGTTCTGGGGCTTAATTAAGATATTTAAAACCTGCGCCGCTACCAACTATTTCCGCTTCAGTTTATAACAAAAATTACTTGGCAGCTCTTCTTGGAAGCATCACCACTGTCCTATCTTCTTCAAGATGAAGTATGTGAGTGAAAAAATGCATCTGCGTTATTTATTTTATTTATATATTTAATGAACTATTTTATAAAATGCATATATTTTGAGGTTTCCTCAGCCACATAACCTGCATACTACCATCTCCGCTATAGAATAGAACATAACCTTTATGTGTTTTTGTTCGTCGATAACTTTCCTATTCAGGATATCTGAGTTATACTGGTAATGCAGACCTGCCGGTCATTGAAAGACAACCACAAAGTACTATGAATGTCTGGCGAATGCTGGGGAAGTCGCAGTATTTGTCCGGATATAAATCAGTGGGAATTTACGATTGTCACTTTTCAAATGAAAAACTTGGTAACATTTCTCAATTGTAATAAAATATATACTTTGAACGTAAGCAAACTATTAAGGAAAACGATTTCCAAATTCAAAAAAGAAAAAAAATCCAATTAATAAAAACCAACAGGCATTTTTTGTTGTTCTCATTGATTTCTGCGTAACCAGCGTCTTCACGTACGCAATAAATAGAGACATTTCGTAGGCTCTCCAATGTTAAGTCAATGAATGTTAGAATCACTTACGTAATGGCTTTCCTCCACCCAGGATGGCGAAAAATGTAGAGAAGCCAACGAGGGGTTTTTTTGAAATTTCGCTTTCATAGTATTCACATTTTAGTATTTTTATTCAAGTGCTCCACTATTCAAGTGAATGACCACAGAAAATTGTTCGGTTCAACGTCAAAGGACACAAGGAAAGCCGCAGAAAAAGTCATAATGTAAATACTCGAAGATTTTCGAAAACTTCCTTAAAAGCGAATGCGCGAAAAGCCCGCGGTGAAAAGTTATCATGTAAATTGGCGCTTACTGTTATATACAGTTAGAATTTTCAAAAAATCGATTTTTTTATATGTATTTTTTTTCTTAATGTACATATGTATATTTCAGAATACCCACAGAAAATTTAATATCGTTCCGGTGAATATTTTCGAAGTTACACGCAAATTTAAAAAGGCGTTTCAGAGTGCTTGAAAGTACACGGCAAACTTTAAATGCATTTTTTTCAAAATGGTGTTTTCAAAGTCGGTGACCAACATTATGCGAAAACGACTAATCCGATTAGTCTCAAACTCTAACACGAGCTTCTTAAATATATTTATTAGTAATTAATCGAGGATGCTTCTAACCGATAATAATTTTTTTATAAGCAATTTAAGTCCGAAATTTTGGTCAAAAATCAATTTTTTTTTGAGAAACCGCCATTTTGTTAAAAAATTTATTTTGCTTATTCCTTCGATTAATTACTAGATTTAACATTACTTTAACGAAATCTGTTTGTTTTTTTTATTTCAGAGGATCCAGTTGAGAGATATAGTGGTCACCGTAAAACGTCTTTTTTGAGAGGAGCTCACGGAGATCAGCTGTAGCTCCTTTCCAAATAAATATTTTTCATAATACTAAGTCTTTAAATACAGTTAAAAGATAACATAATACCATATGTGTAAAAATTTTTAGATCAATAAATTTAAAAGTTTTCTCAGAAAAAACTCTGAAAAATTCGCTTTTTTCAGCCTTCTAACTGTATATAACCCCTTAATAATACAAAATTTGATATTTTCCCCAAAACTTTGCATTAATGACTTTTTTCGCGTAGGATGAATAGTTTTCGATATAAAAATTAAAAAAAATTCAAATTTATAATTTTCTCTAGTGAGTATCTGGCAAAATAAAAAAGACTGGACAAAAATCTTAATACAGCTACTTAGTTTCTCAAGTACCACATAACTAGAAAGTCTAAGAAAAAGCTTTAATGCCCCATTTGTCTTCCTTATGGGACAGCCCTGCCGTAATGAGCACATCACCGTTCTGCGCTCAAAGCTGTATCAGATTTTAAAGTAAAATCGTCACTTCGTCTGGAGTGCATGGAGTGATTAAACTCCATGGAAGCTCACACTCACATTCAACTCACCTGGATCCCGAGCCACAAAGGCATTAATCGGAATGATGGAGCTCATACATTAGCTAGAGAGGCCACAATAACTACACATACCAATAAGATTCGAACTCTAGTTGAAGGTAGGACAACAAGGCTAAGAAATATACATAAGTATATTCTAGCTTAACACTATGGTACTAAGCCCCGCAAAGTTCTTGCGTGTTCATCTGCACAGACTCAGAATATGATCGAGCGACTCATGCCACTTTTGTTTTTATCGCCAGAGACATGAATGCACCTGCTTTTCGAATGCGATGCCACCTCGAGCTGAAAAGAGAGACGACCTCTTCGTTTAGTATGCTCAAATGCAGAGTCCATAGGCTCACTCTATCTAGGAGTTCATACGAGCATTGGGCCTTTATAAAGTATTAGGTAGAGAAGAGGATACTACAGGTCTTCAGGTCGAAGGTTATGCCTCATTATAATACTTGGTCTTACCATAAATTCTGTGACAAATTTTACAATGCCTACGGCGAGAACAAATCCACAGAAAAAAGTTCCATTATTTTTGCTTTTGCTCGCATGCATTGTCCACTCATAAATTATCCTCAGTTTCATGGCAAATTTCGCTTGTTAACAATGGAGTGGGGAGCTAAGGAAAATCGCATTGCACTGATTGCATTACAAAAGTGTGCTAAAGTGCAAGTGAGATTTACGAATTACTGAAAACACTTCTCGTATTTCGAAAATGTTTTTTTACCGCACGATCAATCGTTTTTCCCAAACGTCTGAAATGACCGACTGAAAAAGAAGTGGTCGTCCACTCGTGGTTCGAACCAGTGCAGCCATAAAAGCCGTTCGAGAAAGAATTTGCAGATATCCAGAACACAGAAAATCCTGTCCAGGGAAATGAATGTTTTGACCTGATCCATGTCAAGACTAATTACAGATGATCTCCACATGAAAGCCAGATGCAAGCAGCTTTTTTCGGTGGCACGCGGCTAACAACGGCCATGAAAATATTCTTTTCACAAATGAGAAAATTTTCGCTGCTGAAAAAAATGTTGTTCCAAGGGGCCAAATGTTGTTTAGCGTGGCTATCGTGAAGTCTCTGTAATGGTTTGGTTGGGAGTGCCTTGTAAAAGCGTTACATCTCTTAATTTCTGCGAAAAAGGGATTAAGACCGACCAAAAGTATACCAGAAGGATGTCTTAGAAGGCGTGGTGAAGCAGTTGAGCAGTACTCTCTCCAATGGAGAGCGTTGGATCTTCCTTCAAGATTCTGCTCCAGCCCATAAGGCAAAAACCATTCAGCAGTGGCTAAAAAACAGCATTGCCGGGTTCATAGTCGTGGTCAGAATTGGAGAACACATGGGTCGAGCAGCGATGCCAATATCCCTGGAAACCATGCGTAGTTGAATGGCCCAATCGTTTGAAGGCTTATGTAAAAGCAAATGCTGATCATTTCGAATGAAAATAAATTTTTTTTGTTGTAAATATTTTCATGATTAAATAAAACTAACTTCATTAAAAAAGGGTATTACAATTTTATATCTATAACGGATTTAACTTGTAACAGAACTTATGGCAGGACTAAGTATATGCATATCCACATGTATGTACCCTATGATCAAAATGTACCGGGAAGGTGTTGTTGACTCTTTTCTTCGATTGCCAAGACGTAGTGCACCATGAGTACCTTCCATCGGGCCAGACAGTCAATAAAGAATATTATTTATCCGTTTTGAAGCGTTTGAGAGAAGCTGTACGTCGCAAACGGCCACAAATGTGGGCAAACCATTCTTGGATTTTGCATGATGCTAACGCGCCATCGCACCGAGGCCAAATTGTGCTAGATTATTTGACCAAACACCAAGTAAATACCATCGTGCAAGCACCGTATTCACCTGATATGGCCCCGTGCGAATTCTTTTTGTTCCTCCGATTGAACCGGAACCACTTTGTGGAAGGAGATTTCAGTCGACAGAGGAGATCAAAGAGAATGCGACGAAGGAGTTGAAGGCCATCCCTTCGTCGGCCTACCAGGGGTACATGGAGGACTGGGTTAAACGTTGGCACATGTGTGTTGCTTCAGACGTGTCATATTTTAAAGGAGATAAAATAAATTTGCCTGAAATTTAATTCGGGTTTGTTTTACTCAAACATTCCCGGTACTTTCTGATCATAGGGTACATATATTTTTGTTGGCCGAATCTTCTCTATAAATGAGTCTGTCAATTGGCGGGCTAAATCTGGTGAAGTGATTCCTTTAGACTACTTCTTAACTCCATAAGAGTCAAGTTAGGGTCTTATCCTAATACTCGTACACCTGCTGCAACTGACAACTTGGAAGCGAACAAAAGACGCCTTCAAAGTATCGATTTACCCCAAATTATTTATAAACACTACATTACATAAAATTTGCTATCCAAATGAGATCACATTTTTTTGAACAACAAAAAAAATGGCAACTGTTATTTATATCAGTTATTATTATTATTAATGGACTATGAATAAGTTCGTGCGGTTTTACAACAGATGGCGTAACTTGATTATTATTCCATCGATCCACATTTCCAAACATTCATTGGAGAGCTACTGTCGTAAGGCACAAACGTCAGTATAAGTTTTTTATTTGAAGCGTAAACAACAATATTTTTACCACACTTGAAAATGTCGAATTTCGTGCCAAATAATGTGTTTTTGCGGGGAATTTTTTAATATGAAGAAAAAAGCAGCCGAAAGTCATCGTATCTTGGTGGAAGTTTATGGTGAGCATGCTCTAGCTGAGCGAACGTGCCAGAAGTGGTTTGCACGCTTTAAAAGTGGTGATTTTGGCTTGGAAGACGAAGAACGCGAGGGTGCGCCGCCAAAGTTCATGGATACCGAATTGGAGGAATTGCTCGATCAAGATCCGGCTCAAACGCAAGAAGAGGTTGCAAAAACTTTGGGAGTTGATCAATCAACCATTTCCAAACGTTTAAAAGCCATGGGAATGATCCGAAAGGTAGGCCATTGGGTGCCGTATGAATTGAAGCCAAGAGACGTTGAACGCCGTTTTATGGCATGCGAACAACTGCTTCAACGGCACAAAAGAAAGGGTTTTTTGCATCGAATTGTGACTGGCGATGAAAAGTGGGTCCATTACGACAATCCAAAACGTCGGGCAACGTATGGATACCCTGGCCATGCTTCAACATCGACGTCGGCGCAGAATATTCATGGCCTGAAGGTTATGCTGTGTATCTGGTGGGACCAGCTGGGTGTTGTGTATTATGAGCTACTGAAACCGAATGAAACGATTACGGGGGATGTCTACCGACGACAATTGATGCGTTTGAGCCGAGCACTGCGAGAAAAACGGCCGCAATACGCCGATAGACACGACAAAGTTATTTTGCAACATGACAATGCTCGGCCACATGTTGCACAAGTGGTCAAAACATACTTAGAAACGCTCAAATGGGATGTCCTACCCCACCCGCCGTATAGTCCAGACCTTGCGCCATCCGATTACTATCTCTTCCGATCGATGCAACATGGCCTGGCTGACCAGCACTTCCGTAATTACGATGAAGTCAAAAAATGGATCGATTCGTGGATTGCGGCAAAACCGACCGAATTTTTCACAAAGGGAATCCGTGAATTGCCAGAAAGATGGGAAAAAGTAGTAGTAAGCGATGGACAATACTTTGAATATTAAATTTGTAACCATTTTACGTCAATAAAGTTTCAAATTTCGAAAAAAAAACCGCACGAACTTATTCATAGTCCTATTATTATTAGAAGGCCATTACGCACTGCGGCCAGAGCTGATCTATTGTGAAAGGCCTATTTTTGTAACCCTAGAGTTTTAGGCTTTTTAAAAATTTTAGCACAATTTTGGGTTTGTTGTTCCAAAGATTGCAAGGTGATGAAGTCTCTGTCTGCCCAACGCAGGACATGCACAAATCACATGTTCTGAGCTTTCTATGTCCATTTGGCAAAAGCGGCAGATATTGGTCTCAGATAGACCAATATTATTTGATACCTCAGGCTGCAGTGACCTGTAAGATATCCTGTTATCCCTTTGTTGGGATTTAGGAATAGTTTGGCTTGACGCTGACCGGCACAGTTTAGCCAGTGTGCAGCAAATTTTCTTTCTTCCCATTTAGTAAGGAATTCATTAATGTAGCCTTTTGTGAGTCCAAAGAAAGGCTTAGGACCAGTAAGTTGCATATTTGCTCCTTGTCCTTCATGTCCCGGAATCCAGCCTAGTGTTACTATGTTGAGGTTTCCTAACGTGTTTAGAAGGTTTAGGCAATCATTTACTAATTTAGAGGTGATAGTTGTTGATAGAAGGGCTTTTAGAGCCGCTTGGCTATCTAAAAGTATGTAGATGTGAGTACCTCTCATTTTCCTGCTAAGGCATTCTCTCACACATATTTCAATGGCATGTTTTTCTGCCTGGAATATTGTTGGGTGAGTCCCATCGGAATCGATTTTTTGAATTTAGGCCCATTGATTCCTGCCCCTGTTCTACCATTTTCCAATTTGGACCCATCAGTAAACCATAGCTGGCAGCCAGGTTTGAAAGTGATAGAATTAGTTCTCCAGTCTGTGCGTTCATTAATTATAACTTGGAAGTTGCTGAAGAGTATTGATTTGGGTGATAGTATATCATCCCTATGAAGAATGGGGCTATGCAGGAAGTCTTCGGAGATCTTTAAATGTCCTTTCATATCCCCACTTTTAAGTTCAGATCTACCTTTTAATCTTAACACGTTCCCTGTCCCAAATAAAAAAATGCAAAATTGACCGACAAGTCCAATACTTCACAACGTAAACATGTTATATAATCGGTTCTCGTCAATATTACGTTGCTGGCACTTTGTTGATAATGAAGTTCCGAGGGATCAAAACGAACGTCAATACAAAATAAAACCACTTTTGGACCTTGTTATCAATAACTGGAAGAGCTTACTAACACCTAGTGAATGTATCGTCATTGACGAGTCGATGATGCCGTTTAGAGGCAGGATATCTTTCCGTCAATACAACCCATCAAAAGCTCATAAATACGGCTTGAAAATCTATAAACTGTGCACAGAAGAAGGTTTTGTCTGGAATTATGATATTAACATAGGGCGTGACCCCGAGATTGCTGATTTGGATAAGCCTGGGAGTGTCGTAATAAGAAATAATTAAAAATAATTTGTGATTTCTGCGTAAAATAAAAATATTTTTTCTTATGTCCCGGCGTTTTTCTCTACTTTATTATCGTACAAGCACGTCCAATGTAGAAACTGTACAGTTCCGTTACGTCCAGTCGAATAATTTGCTTTAGAAGTTTCATATACCCCCTGACGCACATATGGCTCAGGAGCGTATCAGTGCTTATCAGGCGCACGTTTCCTGAACCATATGTGGCTCAGCGGACAGGGAACGTGTTAAGGCACTCGAGCGAGCTTCCCTTTCAATTAGAATTGGAAGCGGTGGTATGTTCAGGAGCACACCCAATGCATCCGTAGGACATGTTTTCATAGCCCCTGTAATACCAACACCTATCAGGCGATGCAGTTTGCTTTATTCGTTTGTTGCCTTTCTTTGCTTGACCTTGGGCCACCATGCTAAGGATGCATAAGTGAATATGGGTTTCACAACTGTCGTGAATGTCCAGAAGGTCATTCTAGGCTTTAGTCCCCATGTCTTGCCAAAAAGCCTTGTGCAGGCAAAGAATGCCCTTGTGGCTTTTGAAGTAACTCTCTCAATATGGCAATTCCACGTAAGCGTTTTGTCAAGACTGACGCCAAGATAGTTCGCTTCTGTCGAGAGTGGAAGTGTTGTTCATTAAGGGTCGGACATTTGAGATTTATGTTCCTTCTCCTAGTAAACGGTACAAGTGCTGTTTTGGATGGGTTGATGGAGAGACCTATTTCCGTGCACCATTTGTTTATTATTGTAAGGGCTTGCTGCATGCGATCAGAAATGGTATCCTCATGCCAGCCTAATACATAAACTACTAGGTCATCAGCGTAGCCCTGAGTGGGAAAACCTAGGTCGTTCAGTTTGTGGAGAAGTTCATCTATGACTAGAGTCCACGAAAGAGGAGAGAGTACGCCTCCTTGAGGGCAACCTCTTGTGGCTTGGATAGATTTGATTGTTCCTCCTAGTTCGGTGCTGATCGTCCTAGACTTCAGCATGAATATTATCCATCTAGTGATGGGTTCAGGTACCTCCTTTAGATATAGGGCATTATAGATTGGCTCATAGGAAGTGTTATCAAAAGCCCCTGATATGTCAATAAATGCACATAGAGCTATCTGTTTGGACTCAATAGCCTTCTCAATAACCAGGCTGTGTATTGCAGTCTCAGTGGATTTTCCCTGTTGATAGGCAAATTGAAGTCGATGCAGTGGGTGGTTAGCTAGATTGTTTTCCCTAATATACTGATCAACTATCTTTTCCATTGTTTTAAGGAAAAATGAGCTGAGACTAATTGGTCTGTATGATTTAGGCAATTGTTCGGGTTTTTTCCCTACCTTTGGAATAAATACAACCTTAACCTCAGCCCATTTTGTAGGTAAATATTATAGCAGTAAGCTTGCTTATATCAGTTACAATATTTCTCGATTTTGTGGATGAAATATTAAATTTATTTTTGTGTGTATATGTGTGTATATTTGTGTCTATATGTCTAAATAATTTTCATCAAGGCGCACATAAACATACAGTCAATAGGCAGCCACATCTATAAAGCAGCAAATTTCAAATTAAATGACCATTTCATAAAAAGTTGTTAATTGACCACAAAATTTCGCATTTAGACAGAAATGCATCCAATATAGCCCAACATATCAAATAACTACAAATTTCAGCTTATTTCTCACATTTGTTGAATTCCCAAATAGCCGGTGACATAAACCTGTATTTCATTGGAAAATTTACACTTAATCTCTTTAATGGCCAACACGTAAAAATAACAAACATCCCAAGAAGCAGAAACATTAATGGAAAAATGAGAACAAGTAGAAATCACATGAAGACCGCAAAACTGAATCATCAAAAAATAAATAAATTTGAGCTCGAGTCACTGAAGTTAATGGACTATGAATGTGGGCTTGTACATACACACATATGCGCATATGTACAAATGTGTGTGCATCAAATACTGATAAGTGCACGAGTATTTGAGTTAGAGTCATATCGAAAAATAAAATGAACATACAAATAAAATCAAAAAAGAAATAACTAAAATTAAAAAAAAAAGTATTTATGAACAAATAATAGATAAAATATACATCACGTACTCGTACATATGGAAGCGTGATATTAAGACGAATAGAAAGAAAGTTTTTGATAGAATAGGAATGAGGATCAAAATATGATACAAAAGTGACTCATTGAATACTCTGTGAATACTAAAAACCTGAATTACAGCCTCTACTTGTGATTGAATAAGAATTGAATTGTGTTAATTAGCGACATGAGCAACAACGGCGCTAAGTGACCGTTAAGGACAAGGCATATCTGAGGTCAACATTTGGTTAAGCTTTCCAGAGCAGGAAACTTAAGTTATACTGTAATTTTTGTTTTTGTAAAGGGTGGTTAAATTTTAAGGGCCGATGTTAAATGTGAACCACACCTAAACGTCAAGCTTTTTTTTGCATTTAATTTGACATTTTTCAATTTCAGACTAACTCAATTGGAACCATGGAAAGATACATAATTGAACAACGCGTTAAAGTTATTCAGGCTTTTTATGAAAACGGGCGTTCAAATGAAAATGCATATCGCGCACTTCGTGATTTTTTCGGTAAATTTAATCGTCCAAATGTGCGTACAATCGGAAAAATTGTGCAAAAGTTTGAGCGAACCGGGTCTATAGGAGATGTGAAAACACCACTGCATGCTCGTACAGCTCGTACTGCAGAAAGTATTGCTGCTGTTCGCGATACTGTGGTTGAAGAGCCGCTCACCTCAACTCGTCGTCGTGCCCAACAATTGCACCTCTCACGCTCGTTGTTGATGAACATTATGCATAAAGACTTGCATTTACACGCTTACAAGGTGCAATTGACTCAAGAACTAAAGGCTCTTGACCATTTCAAGCGTCGTCAATGGTCAGAATGGTGGCAGGAAATGGCAACAGTGAATGACCAATTTTCGAAGAAAATCATCTTCAGTGATGAGGCACATTTTCACATCGGTGGATTCGTCAATAAGCCGAATTGCCGCATTTTGGCGAATGATAATCCAAGGGTGATTGCCGAAAAACAAATGCACCCACAAAGAGTGACTGTTTGGTGCGGTTTATGGGCCGGCGGCATCATTGGGCCGTATTTTTCCCAAAATGAGGCCGGTCAGGCAGTTACTGTCAATAGTGTTCGCTATGGTGAGATGATAACTTATGGCCCGAATTGGAAGATGTGGATGTGGACGATACGTGGTTTCAACAGGACGGTGCCACTTGTCACACAGCTAACGAAACAATGGCTCTTTTGCGCGAAACATTTGATGGCCAAATAATCTCACGTCGCGGCGATGTCAATTGGCCGCCAAGATCATGTGATTTGACACCGTTGGACTTCTTTCTTTGGGGTTATTTGAAGGAAAAGGTGTACGTCGAAAAGCCAGCAACAATTCAAGAGTTAAAGGATGAGATAATTCGACACATAAATGGCATAGAACCTCAATTAAGCCTCAGCGTCATCGAAAAATTGAACCATCGGATGGAGGTGTGCCGCCGAGGCAGTGGCGGCCATTTGGCCGATATTTTGTTCCATACGTAATTCAGCCATACCAATACGAGTATTATCATAATAAAGAGAAATGACAATAATTTCTTAAAAAAAAAATGTACTTAATTTAAAATCAACACCGGCCCTTGAAACTTAACCACCCTTTATTTACATTTTTTTTTTTAAATTTTTTTTGTTTTTAAACATTTGTACAATAATAATTTATTTACCAAATAACTGCTTAGCAGCGCTAGCATCAAAGGCCTTCGGCTGTCTCTAAATTAATAGTAGGTTTATAATGGATTAGTGATTAATATTATAAGGTTGGCCAAAAAGTCTTGCGGTATTTCCGTAAGCTTGTCTTTGCAAGCGCGTAGTTCTAGTTGTATTCGTCGCATCGGTTCACGCTAGAACTTTTTGGAAAGCTCTTTTCACGTGCTAACACGTGTTTGATTAATTGTTGTTTGCTTTTAGTCGGTCGTGAGTTATAGCGTCGCAAACATGGAGCAAAATAAAGAGAAAATACGGCATATTTTACAGTACTACTACGATAAAGGCAAAAATGCATCTCATGCTGCCAATAAAATTTGTGCAGTTTATGGACCCGATACAGTTTCCATTTCCACCGCACAACGATGGTTTCAACGTTTTCGTTCTGGTGCAGAGGTGATCGAAGATGCGTCACGATCCGGAAGGTCTGTCGTCAAAAATTGCGATAAAATCGCTGAATTGATCGAAAGAGACCGGCATAGTAGCAGCCGTAGCATCGGCCAAGAGCTGGGCATGAGTCAACCGTTATAAACCATTTGAAGAAGCTTGGATTCAAAAAGAAGCTCGATGTATGGGTG
This sequence comes from Anastrepha obliqua, assembly GCF_027943255.1. Classification (NCBI taxonomy): domain Eukaryota; kingdom Metazoa; phylum Arthropoda; class Insecta; order Diptera; family Tephritidae; genus Anastrepha; species Anastrepha obliqua. Next base: position 119,793,910 of record NC_072896.1, on the reverse strand, counting down.
CCACACGACTTGACGCAAAAACACATTTTTGCCCGTATGGATGCATGCGAATCGCTTCTGAATCGCAACAAAATCGACCCGTTTTTGAAGCGGATGGTGACTGGCGATAAAAAGTGGGTCACTTACGAATACGTGAAGCGCAAACGGTCGTGGTCGAAAAGCGGTGAAGCTGCCCAGACGGTGGCCAAGCCTGGATTGACGGCCAGGAAGGTTCTTCTGTGTGTTTGGTGGGATTGGCAGGGAATCATCCACTATGAGCTGCTCCCCTATGGCCAAACGCTCAATTCGGACCTGTACTGCCAACAACTGGTCCGCTTGAATGCTGCACTCATGCAGAAGAGGCCATCTTTGATCAACAGAGGCCGAATTGTCTTCCATCAGGACAACGCCAGGCCACACACATCTTTGGTGACGCGCCAGAAGCTCGGATGGGAGGTTCTTTTGCATCCACCGTATAGTCCGGATCTCGCACCAAGTGATTACCACCTATTTCTGTCCATGGCGAACGAGCTTGGTAGTCGAAAGTTGTCCACAAGAGAGTCCTGTGAAAATTGGCTCTCCGAATTTTTGACAATAGGGAAGGGAGCTTCTATAAGAGGGGCATTATGAAGTTGGCATCTCGTTGGGAACTCGTCATCGAACAAAACGGCGCATATTTGACTTAAATCGCATTATTATAACTAATTTTATGAACAATTGAAAATTCAATAAAAATACCGCAAGACTTTTTTGACAACCTTATATATTCGTATTATTCGTCTCTTTCAGAAACTTATACAGCTTACTAATGTTTCCAGTGGTTGTCTCTCTCAGAAGATTGAGAGAGTCGATCGCGCCAAAGATTTCGTGTCGGAGTGTGTCGATGTTTTGACATTCTACCAATGGTATGTGTATTATCGATGCATACTCATCGCAAAATGGACATTTGCTAGGAGGGACACGTAGAAAAATATGCCCGTGTGTTAAAATGGTGTGTCCGAGACGTAGGCGAATGAAAGGCTTTATCTATATAATAGGAATGTCAGCGGGAAGATTGAGTTTTGTTTTGAATGGATTGATATCGAAATAGTGATGTTTGTAAATTTTCTTGTCGTCAATTAGCTGCCTGTAGTATCTCTGCCTTGCAATCGCAGCGTAGATATCTTTTTTTGTTGTGCATTTGAACATTACAGATGGAGTCATCGCATTCTCGTTGCCTTTGATTCCCACGTGTCCAGGAGTCCACATCAGTCTGATTGTTTTTGCTGGGAGAGGTTAATAGTGTATTGCGGATGATATTTATTTCATTTTGATCATTGAGTAAGGATTCAATAGCTTCCATGCATGAGCTACTGTCGACAAACTTCCACTTACAGCGCTTAGCATTCATCACTGCTTCAAGAATGGCTGCTAGTTCGGCAGTAAACACGGAACATATGGGATGTATGTAGTATACCTAGGCGGATGATATCTCCATTTCTTCTTGTTACTGCGAAAGAGGTGTTGTGGGGCGTTTTGCAGCCATCAGTGAATATAAAACTCCATTCATTGCTGCTGTAAAATTCTTTTTCCTTCGCAAATATTGTATTAAATTTTTCTTTTCGAGTGCTTGCCTTTGGCAGTTGCAGTGTTTTATCGTATGCGGATATGTTTTTATCATCCAAGGTGGGCGAGTAGCTGGCATTTTCGACCTTGAGGTTAACGAAATTTGCAGGTCTTGTAGAAAAAACCTTTGCGTTATACTTTCTAATGCAACTTTTGTTTTTGTATTTTTTTTATTTTATTACTTTTTTTCTTGTATTTTTTCATTTATTTTGAATTTTTTATTTTTATAAAAATTTTATTTTTGGTATGTTTTGTATCTCTATTTTACTTCATTTAATTTTTTCCTTGTATTTTTTGTATATTTTATTTTATTTTATTAATTTTTTTCTTGCATTTTTTACAAATTTAACTTTGTTCTTGTATATTTTATTTCTATAAACATTTTTTATATATTTTGTATCTCTTATTATATTTTATTTTATCCATTTTTTTCTTTTGTTTTGGAATTTTTTTGTTCTAATAAAAAAAATGTTTGTATTTTTTGTATCTCTTATTTTATTTTATTAATTTTTTCTTGTATTTTGTACAATATTTACTTTGTTTTTGTATTTTTTAATATTATACATTTTTTTGGGTATCTCTGTTTATTTTATTTTTTATTTTTTAATTTTGGTTTTGCATTTTTTATTTTTTTTTGTGTATATTTATTTTTTGTATTTTTTATTATTATTAAATTTTTTCGTATCTCTTTTTATGTAATTTTTTTTTAATTTTTTCTTTGTGTTTTTTATTTTTTTTTATACTTTTATTTACAAATATTTTTAAATATAAAAATAGTTTTTTTGTATTTTGTATTTTTATTGTTTTTTTACAATATTATTATTATTTTGTATTTGTTATTTTTGTTTTTACAGGATATTTATTATTTATTATTTTGTATTTTTATTTTTGTATTTTTATTATTTTTTGTATTTTTTTTTTGTCATTTACTAACATTTTATTTTTGGCTTTTTGTACCTCTTTTTCTTTAATTTGTTTTTATTATTCTTTTAATTTTTGTATTTTTGAGCTATTTTTGATGCGACTCTTCCGTCGGGGCGTGGGCGCAAATTACTCTCACGAGGACATCAACCAGCCGGGCAGAGGCACGTTACCCATTAAGGGACCGGACATTCCAGGTGCATGCCCTCAAATCATATTCCTTATTTCGTTTGCATGGGTCGTCATCAGTAAAGGTAGTTCCCATGCGGGGCTTGTAATTATTTTCATTAAGTGACGGGTCCCAATCCCCGCGCACAATCGCGCCATTATAAACGGCATTTTGATGCCGGATGCCGAAATTGAAGCCCGCGATCTCTACAATATTTAGTTCCAACAAGATGGCGGACGGCGCTACTTGCCATACAGCACGTGACACAGTGGAACAATGGATATACTGCGTCGTCGTTTTGCAATTCGGTGAGCAATTTCTCTCTCGTCTCGGACCAGTGGATGGGCCACCAAGATTGTGTGATATCACACGCTTAGACTTTTTGTGTGGGGGTATTTAAAATCTAAATGTTTTGTGGATAAACCAGCTTCGATTGAGGGATTGGAAGCCAACAGTACTAAAGTTATTCACGAGATACCGACTAAAGCCCTCCATGGAAACATTCAAAATTGGTGTTTACGGATAGCCGAATTACGGCGCAGTTGCGGCCAACATTTGAAAGGGATTATCTTTAAAAAATAATTGTCATGAATGGTTCTACACCAAAATAGTAAAGATTGTCTAATCAATTTGAGTTTTTGTTGTCTTATTTCAATTTAAAATCCGATACCTCTAAGTCGATTGGCCTTTATTTTTAATTATTTTTATTTTTAAACAAAATTTATTTAGTTTTGGTGATATTTTTTGTTTTTTAAGAAAACCCTAGCGCCAAATGGTTAACAGTTAGTATTGATGTGCCATCGTCAGAAATGAGTAACTCCAACTTGAATTCCTTGTTTTAGGTTGTGGACGGAATGTAAGCAGATGTTGTAGGCAATACTTCTGGCAGCGAAGAGGAGGACACGTTTAGAGAGCGGTAATCAGAAAATGCCAGTTATTTCATCTACTGAGCTGACTGTATTTTTTCTTGAATTTTGTTTCTTTATTATTTGACATCCTGTGCTACCTGTGGCCAGGAGCAAACTAATAAATGAGAGTAAGACTTTTCCCCCATAAGATATTGTAGAATTTGTATAGATGAGGAGCAGGTAGAAACAGTTGAGCACTTAAACCACGAAATGGGTCCATTGTGAGCAGTAGGCGCTGGGCTACATTTCTCTTTCCATATGGAACCATCCTGAGCTTTTGACAAGGCGTAATAGGTTTTTGATACCTAAAGTGTATAGTGTTTCTAGATTCATGAAGAAGTAGGATCTTAAATATCGGTTCCTGCTTCTGGCTAGAGCCGGGCATTTGAAAAAAAGGTGTTGAATTGTTTCCAACTCCTCCTCATTCCTGCACTTACGACAGAAATCATGCATGTAAACGCCTAATCTCTTTGCATGATTTCCTATGAGACAATGTCCTGTGAGGGCCCCTTTAAGGTCCTAATTTAAAGTCTACTCAATTTTATAATATTCTTGGATAGACGTAGATTTAGCCTTGGCTATGTTTGCCCAGCAATTTTACAGGTGTTAGCGCTAATCCATCTTTGATTTGCAGAACTGATTAGTGCGTCCTTAATGATAAGCTTACAAGTTGCGAGAGGTATCTCCATAAAATTACTTATCTCTTGCGAGTTGGTCAGCCCTACAATTCCCTGGTATATCTCTGTGGCCGGGAACCCAGCATAAGATTATACGATATTGTTTGGCCATCTCATTAAGAGATTGGCGACAATGTAAGACACTCCTTGATGTTATTTGGAACGCAGCTTGCCTGTCTGATATAATGCAGATGTCTGTTGATGATATTCTGTTTATCTCCAACCATTTTAAGGCTTTATGAATAGCGTTTATTTCCGCTTGAAAAACAATACAGTGATCCGGAAGTTTAAAGGATTCACTTATAGAAAGCGGTTCGCAATATAACCCTGATCCTAAACCAGTGTCCATTTTAGATCCGTCCGTGTAGATCTTAATGGGTGTGTTGGGTGATGGATCTTCTTCAAGCCATTCCAGTCTAGAAGGGATTTTCATTAAGAAATTTCTTTCGAAGCAGAGAATGAGAGGGTGATAATCACAATCACTGGGTATATCCGTCTAAGATGGTTAAATGTCGATATGTGACAGTTCTCCATTGTGAGCTCGCTTTGAGCCTTAAAGCGGAGCAGGCCGCTGAGTATTTGCAGAAGAGATCTAGGGGTGGCAGATGTAGCATGATGTCCAAAGCCATGGATGGCGTGGTTTTCATGGCGCCACATATTGCTAGTTCCGCTGATCTCTGCACCTTATTCAATAAATTAGAATAGGTTTTTTTCTGCATAGCACACCACCAGACAACATTTCCATATAGAAAAATGTGTCTGACGACAGCAGTATAAAGCCAATGAGCAACCTTAGGCTTAATTCCTCAGGTCTTACCTAAAGCTCTCTTACAAGCATAAAAATCTAGGTTCGCTTTCCTAACGCTTTATAAGATGTTTGACTTCCAAGTCAATTTCCTATCTATGTTTAGTCTCAAGTACTTGGTTTCTTCCGAAATCACAAGAGCTTCCCCCTTGAGCATAATTGGACTTAGTTGAGGGATTCTGTGTTTCTCAGTGAACAATATGTTTTGCCTGGGTTGACTCCTAGACCACACTTTTCTGCCCAGCAATAACAACATCATCGGCGTAAGCTATCACCTGCACTTCCTTTACAATTTTTCAACCTTTGCTAAAGTCAGAGCAGGTTTTCTGGGTAGATATTTTATCAATTCTTGTATGGAACTGTCCGGCGTGGGCATTAGACCAATCCTTCGCTTCATATGAGCCACAAAATGGTTTCACGAAGAAAAATAAATGCGATTCCTGTATGCCAAATTGGTATGACAAGGCGCATGCAAGGTCCAGCTTGGTCGTACAGACCGCCAACCACCATAACCTCACCTAACCTTACCTACATCCCATGCCACCCTTCAGATTCCAGTTATGTTTCGCATGACACCGTAAGCTTGCGCAAAAATTCTAATTCTTCAAAGGATAGCTTTTTTTAGTCAATACCTTCTTTTCCAAATCCCGCCTGCGCCATCGACTGCTGTCAATAATTAAGCCTTAAAGCGACTGCCAGCAGAGTTTTTAGCTTTTTTCGCACTGAAATTCTCTGCTGTTGCATCCAGTGACACACGCACACGAATGACGATGTAAGCAAATGGTATAAGATTCCAGGAATGCAATGCGAATACACCACATTTCACAGTCTCTGGTATGTCGCACTGGATGTGCACACAGGCACTTGCACAATATCGATTTCCTTATTAGCCCCTGCTACCTCGGTTATGGCGCTTCGTGGTCGTATTCGTAATTTAATTTTGATTAATTTTCAGAGACAATTGAACAGTTGCGAGTAGAAAATTAGCATTCGGTCAGCCCATCGTTGGTTAACTGAACTAGTTGCATAATGTGTGTGTGTGTAGGTGTGCATGTGTTTGTGTTTGTGCGTGTGTGTGTGTAATGAAGCCTATAATTGTATTTATGCAGACATTTCTCGTGTTCATTTCGTATGCAAACGTAAACTCACATACTCACACGCACACGCCCAAGCACATATACATACACACATACATACATACGCACAACAGTATGTATGTCCTATCAGCATTGCACCGAAATCCATTTGATGTGATGTAATTTGTAGTCGCTTAGTAATTAAGTGATAACGACGATGACTGAGCCACAGCTACGGCCACAGTCAGTAACATCAACAACAACAGCAACAACAACAACAGCCATAGATCTAGTTTCACATTTCCGTGAATAATTGTTGTATAAAAACTGCCAACCCCAACACCAACATCAAAAACAACAACAACAACAACAACAACAACGAAAACGAAAGCAATGCATAAAACGATAGACAAGAAAGCAAATGCAGCACGAACATGAAACGCACATGAAAATGGAATTGAAATGTTTCTGATTTATTTCGAGTTAATTGCCTGTTGCCTGCTGCCGTCAAATGCAGCGGAGCGCAGTGTAGAGCAGAATAACCGCAACAACTCAACTCGGCGTAACCAATCGAAATCGGTGCACCGAAATGCATTTGCAGCAATTCACCGCACCGCATTCTAGCATCGATGTGGTCGAAGAGTAGCTGCAACATTCGTCGACGTATCAAAAGCAGCGTGAGCCGCAGAACTTCGCCGCAACCACTTAGCTGGAGTAACTCGTCGTTTCCATTCCTTTTCTGCTTGTCTGCTTGTCTGCATTCTGGTCGATCCGGTTTTCAATGGTCGAACAGTTCGGTCCGTCTGTCCGTCTGTCCGTCTGTGATGTAGTTGATGGCGGTTTTGGTGGACGCTGGTGGTAGTGGTGGTGGTGGTGGTGGTGTTGTTGCTCGCCTGCGGCTGCTTATCACTGATAAGCGTCGTCAATTTGTTGCAATCGAGCGAGAGTGCATTTGTGGCTTTCATTGTTCGCTTCCTTCTAAGTGACTAAAAAGAGTGAATGCCTGAATGTTTTTATGTATGAATGTGTGAATGTGTGTGAGTGTGTGCATGTGCTTGGATGTGTAATTGCGTGTGGTATGTACATAAGTGCATCGCTTCGTCACCCGCCACCGGTCACCGGTTACCGGCGACAATGACGACCACGACGAAGACGTCAATAAGCGACAAAGGCGAGTGCATTTTGCTGATAATGAGAAATGAATTTTTGAGGAGGCGTTCAAGCGGTCAAAGCCCAACCAAATCAACGGTGACTGGCCGAATCGTTCATATGTGACTTTGTGCGTATGTATGTATGTGTGTGTGTGCACATGCATGGGTATGGTGTGTACTCCATTTGGCGTCCGTCTGCCTGCGTTGTTGACGCCTCAAATTTATATTTTTATTGCATTGTAATATTCTTTTGTTTCCCTGGAAATTCAATGACACCAACACAAATCTGTCGTGTGTCGCTGAACGTTTGATTTTACTGTTGATTAAATTACATTAAGTGCATTCTTCTTGATTTGTTTATTAGGAAATTATTATTATTTGCTACTATTCTCATTTCTGTTTTATGTCATTTAATTTTTGTTATATTTCATGGAATTCTCTTAAATTTATTAAAATTATTGTAGGTATTTTTTTTTCCTTGTTCTATTTGTTTAATTGTATTTAAATTTGTTTTTCTAATTTACTTGAATATTAATTTATCTGATTTTATTTGATTAAGTATACTTAAATGAATTGAAGTTATTATTTTATATATATTTTTAAATTCCATTTTATTACAATTTATTTAATTTTTTTTTTATTTTATTTAATTGAATTTTCATTTATCTGATTTTATTTGATTTTGTATATTTTACTTAATCGTATTCTTTAGCTTTTTATTATATGTAATTAAATTCTATCTTATTTTGCTGTATTTTATTTAACATGATTTTAATTTAGTTTAAATAATAGGACTATGAATAAGTTCGTGCGGTTTTACAACAGATGGCGTAACTTGATTATTATTCCATCGATCCACATTTCCAAACATTCATTGGAGAGCTACTGTCGTAAGGCACAAACGTCAGTATAAGTTTTTTATTTGAAGCGTAAACAACAATATTTTTACCACACTTGAAAATGTCGAATTTCGTGCCAAATAATGTGTTTTTGCGGGGAATTCTTTAATATGAAGAAAAAAGCAGCCGAAAGTCATCGTATCTTGGTGGAAGTTTATGGTGAGCATGCTCTAGCTGAGCGAACGTGCCAGAAGTGGTTTGCACGCTTTAAAAGTGGTGATTTTGGCCGCGCCGCCAAAGTTCATGGATACCGAATTGGAGGAATTGCTCGATCAAGATCCGGCTCAAACGCAAGAAGAGGTTGCAAAAACTTTGGGAGTTGATCAATCAACCATTTCCAAACGTTTAAAAGCCATGGGAATGATCCGAAAGGTAGGCCATTGGGTGCCGTATGAATTGAAGCCAAGAGACGTTGGACGCCGTTTTATGGCATGCGAACAACTGCTTCAACGGCACAAAAGAAAGGGTTTTTTGCATCGAATTGTGACTGGCGATGAAAAGTGGGTCCATTACGACAATCCAAAACGTCGGGCAACGTATGGATACCCTGGCCATGCTTCAACATCGACGTCGGCGCAGAATATTCATGGCCTGAAGGTTATGCTGTGTATCTGGTGGGACCAGCTGGGTGTTGTGTATTATGAGCTACTGAAACCGAATGAAACGATTACGGGGGATGTCTACCGACGACAATTGATGCGTTTGAGCCGAGCACTGCGAGAAAAACGGCCGCAATACGCCGATAGACACGACAAAGTTATTTTGCAACATGACAATGCTCGGCCACATGTTGCACAAGTGGTCAAAATATACTTAGAAACGCTCAAATGGGATGTCCTACCCCACCCGCCGTATAGTCCAGACCTTGCGCCATCCGATTACTATCTCTTCCGATCGGTGCAACATGGCCTGGCTGACCAGCACTTCCGTAATTACGATGAAGTCAAAAAATGGATCGATTCGTGGATTGCAGCAAAACCGACCGAATTTTTCACAAAGGGAATCCGTGAATTGGCAGAAAGATGGGAAAAAGTAGTAGTAAGCGATGGACAATACTTTGAATATTAAATTTGTAACCATTTTACGTCAATAAAGTTTCAAATTTCGAAAAAAAACCGCACGAACTTATTCATAGTCCTATTAATTTGTTTCAATTTAATTTTTATTATATTTTTCTTTTAGTTTACTTTATTACTTGAACATTTTTTATTTTTTATTTTATTAGGTTTGGGAATAAGTTCGTAGCGTTTTTACCGAAGACTTTTATTTAAACAAAAAGCAATAATTAGTATATCAAAAAGTTAATCAATTATATATTCGCCGTTTCTGCTTAAAACCTCTTCCCACCTCTCGACCAATTTGTTGATGCCGTTCCGCCAAAAATCCCAGGAGATTTGGTGTCAAAGAAGTTGTGAGCCAGTTTTTAAGAACCTCTTTGTTATCGATGGAAACGCCCTTACAGGGAGTAGAAGAGATGGTAATCGGTCGGTGCAAGGTCTGGAGAATACGGCGGATGCTGACGAGCCTCCCATTCGAGCTCTTGGAGTGCGGCTTTGACGACTTGTGCAACATGGGGCCCGGCGTTGTCGTGAAGAAGTAAGGTATGACCATATCGATGAGGTCTTTTCAGTCGAATAGCCTCATTAAATCGGTGTAGCTGGGCAATGTAGAGCTCCTTGTTGACAGTGGCATTCTTTTCGAGCATTTTCCAGTGCACCATGCCCTCCCAATCTCGCCAAACACATAATATGACCTTCTTTGGATGACGATCCGGATTGACTCTCGGCTTTCGCTTAGCTCCTGGAGCCACGCACTTCTTTCTTTGCGTCATATTGATGTATAGGCACCATTTCTCATCTCCCATTGAATGAAGGTGATTCAGTTCTACTTTAAAAGTGATTTAAGACGTTCTTTATCGAATTCAGATGGCCTTCCGCTGTGAGACGAGTCGTCGACACCAAAGTCGCTATTTTTGAACTTTGCAAACCACTTCTGTGATTTAGACTCGGCTTCATACACGTCACAAATGTCTCGGGCTGATTCGGCAGCTTGTTGACCTCGTTAAAAAGCAAAGAAAAGCAGCTGTCGAAAATATTGGTTTTTGCCTCCTGGGTATTCCATTTCTAAGCCTCCAAACTAATAGAAAATTAAATAACTCAAAAATACTTACAATTAACAAATATTTTATTAAATTTAATTTAATTTTGCTTTATGGATTTGATGATTGATTTTAATTTAGGTTAATTAATAAGTTTCAATTAAATGTTTTTAATTAAATTTAATTTTGGTTTAATTATTTTATTTAATTTGATATATTTTACCTTATTTAATTTTACTTTATTTTATTAGATTTTATTATATACAATTTTATTTTGTTTTATTGATTTGACATGATTTTATTTTAGGTTAATTGATTTGATTCATTTTAGTTTTTCACCACTTTTCTTTCTGTTCCAATATTTTAATGTTCGGCAGGGCACAGGTTTTTTGTTTGCGGGACTCCCAACTAATACAGTCATTCGCATATTTGAATGCAAATCCGGTGTAAGATTTTCGATCATCGATTTTGGAACCGCAATAGGCGTTCGCGTAGCTCTAAAGCAATAAAGGTTAAATTGCCATTATCTCTCGATATGTACACGCACGGATCTCATTTCAATGCAATCAGCAAGATTCTTGTACCATTGGCGTCTAGACTGTTTCAGCCCATAAATGGCTTTTCTTAGTAATCAAACTTTGTGGACTTATTTTCCTGCTTTGGTCGTGCTTAGTACATTTTTGATGTCAACTGGCATTTCCATGTAGATATCGGACTCGTTTCTACCGTTCAAGTACGCGCTCACAAAATCTTGTTGATGCACCTCCAAACCTAACTCACAGATATGGCCATGAGTATTCGACGAAAGTTTCGTCGTAGTCGATCCCTGCTCTTTGGGTGAACCATTTTGGCACCAATCGGGCTTTTCGACAGTCTATAGTGTCGTCAACTCGTAGTTTCGTTTTTAGTGCCCATTTGGATTAGACAATTTTCTTATCACCAGACCGCTCGATAATCTGCTATATTCCATTTTTCATTAGCGTGTTGTATTCTTTAAGTATAGCTTGTTTCTATTCGTTTGCATCTGGGCGCCTTAGGTTTAGGTTAGGTTTGGCAGCCGAATCGCACATAGAGACTGCCTTAACGCTTTTATGCTATTTTCTGAATCAGTGCCTTGAATTAAGTTTGCTGAATAAAATTATTCGTCACTTGACTGTACGCTAGTTGCCGCAACTGTGGAATGTCTTTTTGTGGTCTACCCTTCTTTCCAATTTTCTACTTTTTCAGACGTGCCCTGCATCTCTTCTGTAGGACTTCAGTATTGTCATCATTGTCGTTTCTGAAATTCGACAGGGAATTCAATTTCATCAGGTAAAAACTCTGTGCGCTCATTTCGATTCGATAATGGCAAAAATATAACATCTCTGCTTCGTTCAATCTTCTTGGCCTCTCGGACACGCCATTTTGTTGCGGTGTATATTTGACGATAAATTCGTGACGCATACCTTCGGGCTTCATAAAGTTTTTCATGTCATTGCAAGTGTATTTGGTGCCACTATGTGAGCGCAGGTATTTTATTTTCTTGCCAGTTTCGTTTTCGATCAATCTTTTGCATTCTTTAAATTTATCCTTCTTCTTCTGTATTGCTTATTCGTTTATGAATGTATAGCGATCGTACAATATTTTATATCTTTTTGTTTTTTAACTCCATTACTCAAAACTTATTAATTTATATTATTTACAATTTCTTTATAAGTATCTCTATTTTTAGCTGCATCCCATAATTCTGCAATATTGCATATGCCCGTCGAATGCCCTCTATTTCGTAACCATGATAACTGCCTCCGACCAACGCATCGTTTCTCTTCAATTTTTCCTCATCATATGTCCAAGAAAAGTTGTCTTGCGACGATTTATTGTTTGTAGAAGTTCACGTTCTCGATTAACTCGTCGTAGAACCTCTAAGTTGGAAACCAGATCGGTCCACGGAATTTTCAAAATTCCCCTAAAAGTCCACATTTCGAAGGCCACGAGTCGTCTGTTCATGTCAGAGACTTTGAGTGCCCAACACAGAGAGCACAGACCACACATAACATGTGATGAACAACTTCATTTAATATAACAGGTGGCGCTAAAGTAATCCTCCTATCAGAAAATGCTATAAATTTTGCGATTGGCCCCTAATGTCAGTTCTGTTTTGACATTTTGTAGTAAACACATGCGAAATACACGTTAATAAACAATGGTACGCTACATTTCTCCAGAACTCGGAATATTGCTGACTATTTGTTTGACCAATAATCGGTCGGTGACTTTGGCACAACGTGAATTTCGTCGCAGATTTCCTCGCCGTCCAACGCCTACTGGTGAAACACTGCAACGTTTAGCCGCTCGGCTCGAAGAGACTGGCGCAACACGAGATGCTGCCAAGCGTGGCAGACCCCGGAGTAGCCGTTCTGCAAAGAATATCGCTGCTGTATCCGAGGATGTCATGGAAGCGCCGTCGACATCGACCAGACGACGTGCCACGCAAATGGGTATTAGTTGACGGCCTTTACAGCGAATTTTGATACAAGATTTGAAGATGTTTCCGTACAAAGTCCAGACGGTGCATCAGCTGTTAACTGCTGACCGCCAATCGCGTCTAACATACGCTCAAGCCATCCTTAATCACCACCAAGAGGAAGATGATTTTTCATCAAAAATAATCATGAGTGATGAGGCCCATTTCCATCTTAGCGGGTACGTAAATAAGCAAAGTTTACGCTTCTGGGGCACGGAAAATCCACGTGTAACCCACGAAGAGCCATTACACCCGCTCAAGGTTACTGTATGGTATGCTGTTTTGGCTGGAGGAGTCATCGGACCTTTTTTTCGAAGACGTCGCGGGCCAAACGGTTACTGTGAATGGTGAGCGCTACAGAGCAATGATCAACGAGTTCTTTTTGCCGCAACTTGATGAAGTGGGATTGGAAAATATGTGGTTCCAACAGGACGGTGCAACGGCACACACTGCACGTACCACAACCGATATACTGAAGGATGCATTTCCCGGGCGCCTAATCTCCCGTTTTGGCGATTTGCACTGGCCAGCAAGATCGCCTGATTTGACCGCTCCAGACTTCTTTTTGTGGGACTTTTTGTAGTCGCGGGTTTATGTCAACAAGCCTCAGACTCTTGCAGCTCTTAAAGACAATATCCGTCAAGAATGTGAGGGAAGTTTTGGCCAAAGTGATGGAAAATGCCATAAAAAGGGCTCAAATGGCAATCAACTGTGGCGGCGGCCATTTACATGACATCATATTCTCGACTTGATGTAAAAAAAACTAAAAGACCAAATAAAAATAATCCAAAAGAAGAATCAATGTTTTTCATTTCTTTTTAAATTACAGCCAAAAAACATCGCAAGGTTACTTTGCGCCACCTTGTATATTGCTTATCCTTCAAGTTATCTGCTAAAAGTGTGGTGTCGTCTACGTATCTAATTATTTATAAGCACACCATTAATTTTAATGCCTTCATGTGAATCCCAAAGAGCTTCTTGGAAGATTTTCTCTGCATAGATGTTGAAAAGGATGGGTGATAATATACATCCTTGCCTAACGCCTTTAAAAATGGGGACTTCCTGTGATTTTTCATTGTCAACATTAATTACGGCAATCTGGTTCCAATAAAGGTTTCTTAAACATCGCAACTCTTTTGTGTCAATATCGAGTGATGGTAGGATGTTAAAGATGCCATGTTGCACTGTGTCGAATGCTTTTGTATAGTCTAGAAAACACATGAATACATCCTTTTTCACATCTTTGCAATTTTGGACAAGAACATGGTCACAAAAATGTGCTTCACTATAAACCTTCTTCGTCAATCAATTTTATCCTTTGTTATCCTTTGAGGAACGTACAGCCTTTTCTAGTATTTCGTTTAATGTAAAGCTATAACCAGTGACTTCTTTTGGTTGGTTAAAAGGTGGTCGGTTGCCATTAAATAGATTACGGACATATCGTTCCCAAAGAACTTTCTTTTCGTTTGTGTCTGCTATGACCGCATTCTTTTCATCAAGTAGCAAAGGTGTCTTCATTTAGGGTGAACTCCGCAAGTTCTTTCGAGCATTTTGTCAAGATTGAAATCATCATGTGCAGCTTGTAGCCTCTCTATCACATCGCATTGATTTTTCAGCCACTCAGTTTTCGCAACCCGCACTTTTTGAGGAATTTCCTTATTTAACTGATTGCTTGTAGGTTTCAATGTCTCTATTTTTATGAGTTCTCCTTTCATTTATTAATCTTATTATTTCATCCGACATCCATTCGGTTTTGTATTGGGTTCTTTTTGAGCTTAGAGCATAAGTTGTAAGTGAAAACTGTACTTTTTTCCACATTTCAAGTGGTTCTGTACTCTTTGACGGGATCTCTTTGATGGTGTTGTTGATTTGAAATGCCAGCGTCGATTTTACAGCTTCGTCATTTATCTTTACCTTTCAAAAAATATACCGTGCACCAGCGGGACTTATCGTCGATAAATGTGACGAAGTATTGAGATCTTCCAGGATTACGTACCTTCATCGGGCCACACACGTCACTGTACACTAATTCGAGTAGCTCTTTGCTTCTTCGTTCAGACATCGGAAAGTAATTTATTTTGTTGAGTTTTTCATTTATTATTTGCTCAATGATGCGGCTGCTTGTTTGATTTTATTTACTTATTTATTTTACTTATTTCATATTTATTTTTCTATAATTCAATTAAGTTGAATTAAATGAAATAAATATTTCATCTTTAATATTTCTTATTTAATTTAATTTTGTTTTATTTGATTTTATTTTTTTCTTTGTCTAATTCTACGGCTACTGAGCTCCTAAATCAAGTTAAATTTCTATATATAAAAGCTGTGTAAGCAATAAAGTCGTGATCGACCGCGATGTAATAAATAAATACTAGGTACTAGTACAATTTTTTTTGTACCTAAAGTCGAACAACAGATTTTTAGTTTATTTTAATTTATTGTTCAGATTTTGTTAAAAAAATTCTTGTTTGCGTGACTGTTGAAGATTTCATAATGACACACCCACGCACATGTCGAATTGCAATTAAAAATTCACTGAGTTCCGTTGTGTGCGCAGAAATGTCGCTCCACACGTTGATCTGTGCCGCTGGCTTCATCTCTTTTTGCTTCATTGCTAAATTCCAATGCATACAATTGAAGGCATATGGATGGATGCAAGCGGCTGCTGATGGTAGTATGTGTGCGAACACTCTTCCACTTGTGTGTATATGGGTGTATGCATAAATAAGTATGTATTAATGCAATCCAACAAGTCGGTTGGCAAATTCGAGCGCGTAGTCACATGCGTTACATATCCAATTCACCACATGCACACACATCCACATACACATACATGCGTTAGTGTGTGATACGCCCATCCACATAGGTACATATGTAGACATATTTGCATTAAGCATATGCACTTAAGCACTTATGCTCGTATACACATACATGCATACATATATACATATGCATACATATCAATGTGTGCTGCAGCGGACTTGTTGACTTGATTGTTGCCTCGTGACTCTCCACTCGCAGCGGCCAAGCGGCGCATAGCCAGCCAGCCATTGCAAGTTGGCAGCAGTTGGCTTCCTTCTTAGCGGCAGCGGTTTGCCTGCCTGCATCGCAGCTGTTGTTGTTTCAAGTTGACTGCCTTGCTTGAGTACATCGCCGCTGTGCCACCAAAACCACCATCACTGCCAGCACTTCACCATCTTAACCTCTCTTAACTCTCCCCTCTCCGCAACTGGTCTGCCATTCATGTGCACTCATTGGATTTCGCTGCTGCTCTCTTGATCTTTGACCCAATTTCTTTTATTGCAATGTTTGCGCAAATGAAGGAAGGAATGACTGAATGAATGAATGCATGAATGACTGTATGAGTGGTGAATGAGTGAGTGAGGGAGTGGTTGTATGTGTGTGCGTTGCTGGGAGGAAGGAAATGGTGAGCAAGTTAAATATGCAACAACAAAAGCAAACATCCACCATTGCCACTACAATAACAACAAATCTCCATCACTACAAGTGCTCTGCTTAATTTTTCACTCCCCTCCATTCACTTTGCTACACTTGTTTGGCGTAAATTTCGCCGCTTCCGGCAGCTTCATTTCACTTCATAACATTTTCCTCATTTTTCTTTTTTTTTGATTTTTTTTGGTTTTTTCTTTTTACATATTTCGTTTCCATCTTCTTAATCCCAAAATATTGCATCCAACACTTCTTACTGCTGTCGCTTCTGCTCCATCGGTATCATTTGCGCTTCAGCACTTTTCGCTCCTCCTTTCTACTCAAGGCTGCTGGCATACGCACTTTTGTGCTTTAACGCTTTTGCGCTTTTGCTCGACTGATTTTCGGATTTTGATTTATTTAGTTTTGTGGTAATTTGAGTGCTTTGCCAAGATACTCTGACTCGTGAAAGCATCACTACGGATGTGTACGTGCACTTTTTACTTATTCCCAAACTTAAAGGTAGGTGAACATATATACATGCATACATTCGTACAACTCTACTGCATTCCATATAATTTATATGGTAAAGTTTAAAGTGAGATGTTAAAGGGTCGATGCGGACGTAGATAATACAAGTATGTATGTATGTGAGTATACCGACCCAATTTGGTTTTCCTGAAAATTAAAGTGAAATTGAACTTCTGGGGTATACAACATTTTATTTTATTTCACTTTATATTTTATTTTTTTCTTTCGCTTTATTTAATTCAAATTATTTTAATATTTGTTTTATTTTATTTCACTTAATTTTTTATTTATTTTTTTATGTCGCTTTATTTAATTTATTTTATTTTATTTCGCTTCATTTAATTTATTTAATTTAATTTAATTTTATTTATTTTATTCTTTATTTTACTTAATTTAATTTAATTTTATTTTATTTCATTTCATTTCACTTCTTTTCATTTCATTTTATTTTATTTTATTTTATTTTATTTTATTTTATTTTATTTTATTTTATTTTATTTTATTTTATTTTATTTTATTTTATTTTATTTTATTTTATTTTATTTTATTTTATTTTATTTTATTTTATTTTATTTTATTTTATTTTATTTTATTTTATTTTATTTTATTTTATTTTATTTTATTTTATTTCCTTTCATTTCATTCTTTATTATTAGTATTTTAATTTAATGCACTTAAAATCGTTTACCCAAAATAGGCTTTCGCCGCTCTTACAATTCTGGCCGGCTTCTGTAATTTTTTTTTCACAGGCAAACTTATGCCATTCAAAAACTTTCAGGCGCCGTTAGGATTTTCTCCACTGCTCATTTCAACCTGAAATAGTGCTCTTCTCTCCTAAGCACTCTCAAAATAACAATGATTTGCATATTCCAATTCGCATTGCACTGTTTCGCTTATTCAATACTCTGAGAGCTTGTAGAAAACAAATATAGCGGGAACTCTCCACATCCACTTAAAATTTTAGTCATAGAATCACTGTGAACCTAAGTTTCACTACCTAAAACTACATGGAAGTCTGCCTAAAGCGTGAAAATGACAAAAATGTGACAGGCCCAGGTAATTTGGCAGCCCACTGTCAGCAATGACAGATTTACCAGATTTACAAAATTGTGAGGGGAACTTCGGCTGCCTCGCTACAGGGCGGTTTACCCAGGGTTAACATTCTGTCCTTCCATAGGGCAGGGCATTCGCAGAGGAAATGGAAGATTGTTTCCTTTTTCTCCGGTTGTTTACAACTGTGACAGTATGTGTTGTGAGGGATGCCCATTTTGGCTGCTTTTTCTCCTACAGACCAAAAGCCAGTTATGACTGCCGTTAGTCTCCAGGCGTCCCGTCGTTTCATGTTGATCAATGTTGACGTTTGCTTAAGGTTGTAGGTGGGCCATAACGTTCTGCTAATTTTGCATTTTGTCTGGTCTCTCCATCTACAATCTGCGATTCGAAGGTATTTTAGGGAAATTGCTCTCTTGACTGCACATAGTGGTGTGAATACCGATTCTGCAAGAGCGTTATTCATGACAGATCCCCTTCTTGCCAGTTCATCCGCTTTTTCATTACCTTCGATGCTCCGATGTCCCAGGACCCAGATTAAGGTAACTTTATGGTTTTTGCTCAAGGTGGTGAGGCTATTCCTGCTTTGCTCCACCACTTTAGAGGTTGTTGTACCTGAACCCAGTGCCTGGATTGCAGCTTGGCTATCCGAAAGAATAGCGATACTGCCCTTAAAAGAGGGATCTGCGATTAGTAGCCTACAAGCTTCCCCAATTGCCAGTACTTCCGCCTGAAAGACACTGCAAGCATTAGGGCGACGCACAGATCTTTCAATTTTAACTCTATGAGAATATATACCAGCTCCAGCACCACAATCCATTTTACTGCCATCTGTATAGACTGCAGTGTCGGACTTCTTTAGTGAGAATCCCTTATTCCATTCTCTCCGAGATGGAAAGAAATTGACAAAATTTTAGCTGAATGTCACCGTCGGGACGATGTAGTCAGTCCTCTTCGAGGTATACTGGGTTTGTCGCAGTAATAGACTAGCATGGCCATGAGCCTTTTCCTTCCAACGACCCGCTTCATTTAACCTAAATGCACTCATTGTTGCCATCTTCTTGATATGTAGTTCTACCGGAATAACGTGTGTTAGCGCGTTCAGGGCCTCCCTAGGACATGGTCTGATCGCACCGACTGTTATTGCACAGGCTGATCTTTGTATTCTGCTAAGTAATTTGATGTTGTATTCTCTCTCTAGAGCTTTCCACCAAACTACAGAGCCATACGTTAAAATTGGTCGTATAACCGCTTTATACAGCCCTAATGTATACTTGGGTTGAAGACCCCATCTTCTTCCCAGCATACGTTTACAGGCGTATAAAGCGATTTCTGCTTTCTTTACCCGTTCTTCAATGTTTAATTTCCAGCTAAGTTTGGAGTCCAGAATTACCCCTAAGTACTTTGCACTGGGTGAAAGTGAGAGGGTTTGTCCGTTAATGCTTGGTAGAGTAAAAATTGGTACTTTATATCTGGTCGTAAATAGCATGAGTTCTGTTTTACGCGCGTTTAAACTTAGGCCACAGCCTGTAGCCCAAGAGTTAAGCTCGCTTAGCGCCCTTTGAATGATTCCACTGATCGTATTGGGACACAGTCCTGATGCCATTAACACCACATCATCAGCGTAGTCTGTGAAATTCGCTGAGAGCCTGCTGAACGATCTGTTATTGTCCACACCTTCTCAATCCTTTCCACCATGGCCCACTGCGTATTATACAGTTTGTCTAATGGAAGCGCGACCGGCAAAATTCTAAAATTTAGAGTTCCGTTATAAAAAAAACTGAATGCTGCTAAATACCATAGGCGCATCCTTTTCGCGATATGCGTGCAATTTGTTAGATTTATGAGAAATTTAGAAAACATACCTTGTTTTTAAAAAATGAGCTCCGCTTTGAGCTGATTTTCCTTCACTGGCTTTTATACGCCATTTGTTCAGCCATGTGCTTGTAATTACGTATGAACTGCTTCAAGTTACGGATGAATTTCACCAGGTGTGTGATATTTAATCCCGCACTAGCCGCAGGTGTGGCAAAAAAGTGAGAGCCCAGATGTCAAAAACTTTACGCGACCAGAGCAGGGCAGCTGAGAAGAAGGTGCTGAGATGATTCCCACTCATCCTCCAGACAGCTGCTGCCTAAAGGGCTTGAAGGAACCCCTAGTTTCACCGCATGGACACCTAACATGGACACCGTATGGATGCATACCAATTTCAAGAGATGCGACTTTGTTAGCCTTAGGAGTTCTCTCGGCGCCCCCGATTTATCCGTGACCAGAAGGATCTCGCGCCTTTGCACGTTTGCGTACTAATCCAGTGCTCGTTGAGTTAACGCTAAGTCCATCTTTATAGGAGTAGACCACAGATTTTCAAGGGAACTCCAATTCTCTCGTTTTGTGATGAAACCATCTTCAAGGTCCTCTGTCGAGCCAGTTCATCAGCTCAGCTGTTTCCCTCTATGCCTCTGTGACCGGGACCCAAATGAGAATTTGGTAACTTCTGCACTTATTTTAACTCGAAAACGTCTGCGGAAATGAGGATAATTAATTTTTAGTTTGTATGGCAGGCCGTCAGGGCTTACCTTGTGAAAGGCTTGTGCAATTTCTAGGAAGAAAGGCAGCACAGTGTTCTCTATTTTCGAATGCTTCTCTGAAGAAATTCTATACAGAGTTGACCTGCTCGTTGATGGAATGATATTTCCGGAATCCAAACTCGAAGGCTTTTGATAAAATGGGACGCAGACTTATTGGTCTCTAAGAGGACGTCATATCTAAGGGTTTTCCTAGTTTTGGTATTAGGATTATGCTCGATACTTCCCATTGTTCTGGAAAATATTCTGTTCGAATCATCGCATTAAACATACGTGACGAACTTAAAGCCGCAAACAGGTAGCTCCTTCAGTACTTTGCTCGTTATGAGATCGTATCTGGTACTTCAACAATTTCAACCCCCATAGCGGGTAATCCGTGGCTTCTGTTGGTGTTCAATAAGTAGTGTATTTCCATAAGAGAGGGCCTTACTACTAGACTAAATTTTTGTTTGTTATGTTGAACGTATGTGAAGTTTAATTTCCGGAAAGGATGTTCCGCCATCAATCAGTACAGTAGAAAGCTGGTTTGCTGAATTTAAACGTGGGCGGTTGAAGAAGCCTTGAAAACGATCTACTGTTAGGTTTCACCCTTGTAGGTTTCACCCTTGTTTGAGCCAGAGCCGCCTCCCAGGTACGTCAGGAGACACCTACTACACTACGCCGACGAGATTCAGAACAAAACAAACAGACACCTACTGGACCAGACAGTGTTTAGACAGACATTAAACGACATTCACCGGGAGACTGTTACCACCTTCATAAGCTCCCGTCCAGAGAATGCCGTAATCGGAGTCCAACCACCACCCATTGCAGATGAAGAGCTCCAGCTCTCTCGTGAGATCTGCGTAACACTAGCACAATTACGTTCTGGATTTTGTAGCAGGTTACACTCCTACTTATCCAGAATTGACCCTGACATACCAAACCTATGTCCGGCATGTGAAGACACCCCGCACGACACTAACAACCTTTTCACATGCCCTTTAAAACTCACTCATCTAACACCCCTTCCCTCTGGACCCAACCTGTCGAAACAGCAAGTTTATTGCCCTTACTTTTAGATGAGCCTAACGAAGATGACCGGAGATACACTCTACACTGACGGGGCTTCTATTACTTCTACAACAACAACAACACAAACAACAACGATCTACGCCAAGGACCTCCAAAAAACACCACAAATCGTAGAAAAAGTACAGGATAGCATATCGGAAAACATCGAGTAACTAAGGGGATATCATTGGGCAGTGTAATCAATATTTTAACTGAGGTATTGCGTTTCAATGGAACTCATTCGAAGGCGACTTTTTCAGCAATATTTACAGCCTTTTCGAAAGGATTAAGTGGACTTTATGCGCCGATTCATCACTATGCTTGAGACTTGGGTCTATCACCATGCTCCTAAATCAAAATAAGAGGCTACAGAGTAAGGTGAACCTGGTTCTTCGGCTCCGAAAAAAGTTCGTGTCTAGAAATCGGCCAAGAATGTGTTAGCATCAGTTTTTTGGGATGCGAAAGGAATTTCGTGCGTGGATCACTTGCAAACTGGTAAAACAAAAAATTCTGAATATTATTTGTTAACTTCTAGATCAGCTGAAAGAAAAAATTCATGAAAAAATACCCAGTGTGTAAAAGGACAAAATTATTTTCCGTCAGGACAATGCACCGCGTCACAAGAGTATTTTGACAATGGCTAAACTCCATGAATTCAAGTTCGAATTGTTGCAGAATCCACCGAATTCACCAGATTTCCTAGCGACTTCCAACTGTTTCCAGACCTAAAAAATTCTCACGTGTCAAGCGTTTTTTTCATGAAATGATGAGGTAGGTCATAATAGCTGTGGCAGCGTATTTTGCAGCCCTTCCAGATGCTCACTTCAGAGACGGAATTCATAAATTGGAAACTCGCTGGAACAAACGTATTGATGCTCAGGAAGACTATATTGAATAATAAAGAGTATTTCAAACTATAAAATTGTGTTTTTCTTATCGAATCGCAAAACTTACTGAACAACTTACTATGTATACTATTTGAATAGCATAAATTTCTAGTCGCTACTCTCTATACAATATAATTACAGGGTTACATATGTAAATAATTTTCATAAATATGAATGTAAGTAGCTTTCAATTCATGTAAAACACTGCTTTCCTTTGCTTTGCTATTCTCTGCTTTGGCATAATTTGACACAATCTGCAAATACCACACCCCCACGCATACTTCTAGTTCCACGCCACTCACACTCTCTATGCCTATCCATGCCAATGCTCTCAGTCGCCTCCGGCAGTCATCCTGTTTGGAAGTGCATTGATTGACAGCTGCTTGCATAAATCCTTTGTTGATTCTATGGATGTACATATATATATACTTGTATTTGTTATTGTATTGTATTTTGTTATTGTTGTTGCTATTATCGTAGTTGCTGTTATTTATATGTATTGCTGGCTTTTTTGTTGCTTTTGCATATATTTATTTTGCATTTTAAGTACGTTGTTATGCTTATTGGACACATGTCGCTCGTGGGCAGCTGTGTCCGGTGGTTTTTTCATGGCGCGGGTCAATCATTGGCGGGATCCATTGGCTCTGGGAAAAGGAAGTATTTGTCAATGTTGACAAACACCGATGAATTGTGATAAATTTTGTATGACACTTATTTGCGTGCATTTATAGAAATTCTCGGATGTTAAAAGAGGCGGGATTTTAATATTTTATTTTTTGTTTTGTTTTTATTTTGCTTTTGCAGGCATTCTAAACATAAAAAGTGTAACTTTCTGTAAATTTTATAGTATTGAATTGGAAAGTTGGCATTTCTTGAGTGTAGAGACCAACTGGTAAAGCAGATAACAGCTGCCAAAACTGAGTGGATATTTTTTATTGAACATCGCATAACCTCAGAGATCGTCAATGTGGATGTGTGTACTCGTGCTTTTGATGGGCAAGACTCTCTATATTACATTTATTTGCTATTTTTGGCTATTTATGATGTTTCTAGAGCGCATTGGATACTTTTAAAGTCGATACCGAGCATTGATCAAACCTTAAAAGTATCGACTCAGCCCATATATATATATATATAATTGGCGCGTACACCCTTTTTGGGTGTTTGGCCGAGCTCCTCCTCGTATTGGTGGTGTGCGACTTGGTGTTGTTCCACAAATGGAGGAACCTACAGTTTCAAGCCGACTCCGAACGGCAGATATTTTTATGAGGAGCTTTTTCATGGCAGAAATACACTCGGAGGCTTGCCATTGCCTGCCGAGGGGCGACCGCTATTAGTAAAATGTTTTTCTTAATATGGTGTTTTCACCGAGATTCGAGCCGACGTTCTCTCTGTGAATTCCGAATGGTAGTCGCGCACCAACCCATTCGGCTACGGCGGCCGCCCAAACTCAGCCCATTTCTATTCACAAATATCAGTTAAATACCCTCTGGGTAGAAAACCAGTCCTTTGGGTTGAGGCCTGGTTATGACTATGACCAGATTATGTGTAGTTTTCTTTTCGTACTCTATATCTTTTTCTCCTACTTCTAGAATCTTGGATAAATTTATTGTTCTCCGAAATTATTTAGTCATAGAGCCACGGAGAGAAATTTTTAGCAGCTCCGAATGGCAAAAGGTGTTTAATGGGAAACTTTCACTGTGTCCATAAATTTGTTATTACAAACCACGAATTTAGATGGGTTAGGTCGAAATTCGATAGAAATCACGCAACAAACGCCAACAGAGGAAATTTAGCAGTTAGCGTTTGTTAAATTATTTCGGTTAAATTTTCTGGCTGAATAGCTCTGGTGAGAGGTGTAATCTTGCTACCTTCTTCTTCTTGATTGGCGTGATAACCGCTACGCGATTTTGGCCAAGATTAACAAAGCGCGCCAGTCATTTCTTGCTCGTACTAACCAGCGCCAGTGGGTAACCCCAGTGGAGTCCTTCTCCACCTGATCTTTCCAACGCAGAGGAGGCCTTCCTCTTCCTCTGCTACCACCAGCTGGTACCGCATCGAATACTTTCAGATCCAAAGCGTTTGTATCCATTCGGACGAATGGGTCGTCCAAGAAATCCGCTGGGTCTTTATCCCCTGCGCTATGTCTATGTCGTCGTAAAGCTCATACAGCTCATTGTCCCATCGCCTACAATATTCGCCGTCGCCAACGTGCAAAGGTCCACGCAGAATTTTTCTCTCAAACACTCCAAGCGACGCCCGATCGGATATTGTCATCGTTCAAGCTTCTGCGCCATACGTTAGGACGGGCATGATGAGAGTCTTGTAGAGTGTTAGTTTTGTTCGTCGAGAGAGGAAGTAGCACTTGTTGGCAAGAAATATTCTACGTTGAATTTCAAGGCAGACATTCTTATCGGAGTTAATACTGGTTCCTAGATAAACAGTCTTTTACAACCTCAAAATCATAACTCTCAACCTCAAATCAAAACTCGCACGATTTTTTCTAGCATCAGGTTAAAGGAATCCCACGACACCCAATTTACCCTGCCTGAAACCTCGTGCTACCGGGGTTTGGTTAATTTACTGCTTGAGAGGCTAACGAACCCAGTTTCGCTCCTCGTATGAGCGACAGGGTTCGAAAATATGGTATTTGCTGGTAAGATGAATGATGATGATGACGGTTAAGAATGCCTACATTCAACCTGACTCAGAAATCTGATACTCTAAGGAGACAAAACGTGCGGATGGTAGATTTGGGATGAATTTTAAAATATTGAAACAAAGGGGCGGTTTGCAAAATTGGCAGAACGTTATGGCCCACCTACAACCTCAAGCAATCGTCGACATTAATAAGAATGAAACGACGGGACGCCTGGAGACTAACGGCAGTCATAACTGGCTTTTGGTCTGTGGGAGAACAAGTAGCCAAAATGGGCATCCCTCACAACACATACTGTCACAGTTGCAAATGTGAAACCGGAGAAAAAAGAGACAATCCTCCATTTCCTCTGTGAATGCCCTGCCCTATGGAAGGACAGAATGTTAACCCTGGGCCAACCGCTGTTCGAGAATCTCGAACAACTATCTGGCTTAGACGTTAACAACCTAATAAGGTTCCTTAACCGCACAGACTGGCTGTAGTTATGCTGTAAATAAATGTTAAACAAGTTGGTAACGAGGATGTGGCAACAAAATGGCGCGGAAGCGCTAGTTGGATTCTGGAAGAATCACCACTTTAACCAAACAAGGGGCGGTTATGCTATACTCGTAGTCTTTGGAGTGTAAATCTATGGTACAGAAATTTGCGGCAGAGAATGCCTATGAATACAGCCAGACACAATAACACTTAAACTCGTTCAGGAATATTTTGCTATTACTCAATTCCTGCGAGCAAGAAACATCGTCTAGCTGCTGAGCGCAATTAAGCGCCACATACGAGTACAAATTCTATGTACCAAATCCCTTCTGCGGGCGCTGATCAAAGGTCGCTAACTTGAATAATTTGGCACTCGGTGTTCATATACGCTCCTATATACGTGAACCAAAAAGAAACTGGTACACTAAGTCCAAAAAATTCAAGTTTATATAAATAAAGAAATTGTTCACAGACTTTTAAGAAATATTTTGCGTTGAATATATATATTTCATTTTTAACTATTTAATATGCGTAATTGTTGTTTTAAAATTAACGGTAACTAGGTTTATTTAATAACGGCAATTACGTAATTTTTCAAAGTCAAAAATGGGACAGCCTAACTTTTTAGCATACTATATTTTAGTAAATTATGAGTATTTCGTTATTTTTTACATAACTGAACTGCAAAAGTTTGCTTAATTTCTTACATTTTGCCTTCGAAGTTCCAAGTTTTTAAGGGTGAAGATGAATGAGCAAACATCGAGTAATTTAAAAGACCTGATGGTAGAATACTATCCCGGAGGGAAAAGTATCCGTCAAATCGCGGAAATTTTGAAAAAACCCATTCGTTTCTTAAAAAAGTGGTACTGCAAGAGTTCCCAAAATTAGCTCAAATGTGACCAAGAGAACCCGAAAATTTCAGCAGTTAATATTGCCAAATCACTTAAAAATTCGTCAATTGTGGACGTACATCCACAAAGTATCAGAAAGTAGGTTCCTAGAAAAAAACCGAAGCTCGAAGAGTAACCAACTTCAAACTGCTTGTGCAGCTGATGCACGGGCATCAGCTGTCTGCTAGGCTTAATGATAGTCCAGAGTATTGTTTACAAACGCGCGGAAGCAATTTGCCGAGAATAAACGGGGTAAAGAAAATCCGTAATGGATTTTAAACATAAGAGAGTGATTGCATTATATTTGGATGGAACATTTTTCGAGCAGCGATTGTTCGTGAGCTTGAGCACCTTAGAGTAAATACATTTCTGTTTATCGCAAAATGGAAAATTGAAATTAGAATTGGTCGAGCCAAGGCACACGAAGATATTTGATGGCTCCTAAAACACTCAGGCTATTTAGAGCTCTGGGAAGAGGGTAGATAGTCAAGGAGGGAAGGAGAAATGTATCAGAGAAAGAGATGGGAAAGAATAGAGACAGAGATAGAGGTAATTATTCTTGTGAGAACTTTCCAGATTCTTTGGTAAATCCGTCAATATCGTCCAGTTTTAGTGAGCGAAAGCTCGTAGCCTTGCTCTAGCAAAGGCAGGACACTCACAGAGGAAATGCTCAGTGCTACCCCGGGTCCTCAATTACTCCTATGGTGGTCCTATGCTGACCCCGTGGGTTGCGTCCTGTAATAATACCGGCCATCAACTCAACGTCTCTCTTTCCACCTTTCGCCCCATTACTCGTTATAATGATACTGGTAGCATCGCGAAACGTTATGGAGGTGGTCATCAAAAGACTGCAACGTCATGCGAAATGGTTCAAAAAGTGAAGAAGCGACTTTAGCGAAATCCCCGCGAAGTGCCAATTAAATGGCGAAAAAACTGAAAATATCTGACCGTAGCATACTGAAAAATGATCTCAATGTCTTACAAGATCCAAAAGGCGCATGATTTCACACCAAAGCAGCAACAAGTCAGACTTGAGAGAGCGAAGGAGTGGCTTCGCTTGACCGAAAGCGGTTAATTTCCGAACATTGCGTTTTCTGACGAGAAAATTTTTCAAATTGAGCAATTCATAAACGTCCAAAACGGTAGGGTTTATTTTACCCACCGTTCATACGTGAATTTGAGTCATCGATTGGCCATCAGAAGGCAGCACTCACCACATGTGATGGTTTGGGGCGCTGTTACCGCCTATGGGCGCTCTCCAATCGTTTTCATCGATCCTGCCGTCAAGATAAATGCGAAATATTATCGGGAAGATATTCTGGAGGTTGCTTTGAAGCCGTGGGCAGACAAACATTTCGGTGGCAGACCATGGACGTTTCAACAGAACTCGGCAATATCAGACAAAGCTCGAGTGAACCAAAAATGGCTAAAAAACAAAGTTCCGAACTTCATAACGTCCATAAAACGGCTCTCAAATTCACCAGACGCAAATCCGGTAGACTATTCCCTTTGGGCCTTTTTTGAGAGTAAAGAGAAGAACGAAAAGATTCACCAGTCTTGAGACGCTGAAAAAAACCGTTGTCCGCAAGTGGGCTAAAATAGCTGAAAGTCACATTCGGACAGCTTGCGATTCATTTCTGGACCGCCTCAAGGCCATAGTCAAGACAAAAAAGGTTGCCATATCGAGCAAAAGTAAATTGATTCTTAGTTTTGCATTATTTTCACAAATTTTTTATTTTGAATTGAATAAAAGTAATTTTCCAAACTAAATTTATGGTTTTTTTAATTGGTTACACTTCGAGTGCCGAACCCTGTATGACTTCCAAATAATTTGAATATTTTATTATTTTCGTTTTTTATATAAAATATGGAATTGAATACTTTCTATTGGCTTTTGCTCTTGGAAAATTGATTGCCACGTTATCAATTTATAAAGGATTGAAGTTAGAACACAAATGTCCCACTTTGTTTTTGGTTCACTGTACTTGCTGCCCAGCTATAAACATTTTAAGGCGTTTTCGCTTTCGATTAAATGTCTACGCTTTAACGCAGGGAGTGGCCCAATGTCACTGACTTTAATATTTTCGTTTAATCTTGATTGTCTATTGATTCGGTACTTGGTAATTACTTCAACAAGTAAAATGACTCCCACTAATCAAGTATTGTTAAAGCAAACGGAATATTTTGGACAAGCCTGCAACATGAAAAGTAAAGTAAACAATACAAAGCCAATGAACAAAGAAAGTATTTATTTATTTCGGTTCGGTATTTAATTGAAATTTAATGTTTCCACGAACGCCCACATGAACATTTGCCGCTTCATGCTCAATTGTGGCGAACAGCTGCTTAGCTCATTTCTTTAAACGATCTTGTAAACAAGTGTTGCTACTTAAAGCTGGCTTATGAGTACACTGGCAGACTGGTGTGAGATGCATACATACATATGTATGTATATATACATACATATATGCAGTACTTTTATGTATGTATGTACATAGATGTTTGAAGCGTTGAACGAATGAAGTTGAAGGTACTGGGTAGGCTACTACAAAAATCGATTCATCAGGCGAAAAAATCTGGCGGTCCAATTGAATTTTTTTTTAGCCAAGTCTAACTTAATTTGTTTCTCTTTTCTAAAGAAACAAATTTTCATTACATTTATTTATTTGTAATTCATCCATTCAAGCCAGTTACTATAAAGCGACGCTTAATGTAATAACATTTTTTGGGTTTGTTTTGCTGCCATTTCTGGGACTTAGAGGTTGCTTTTAGTAATAATTTTTTCATTCTAAAAATTTGTTGTTTTTCTAGGGCGATCAAATAAATTTTTGTTTTCAAATGTAGCAACTTTATTTTCGACGATATTTTGCAAAATCTTCTTTCTTTAAAGTTTCGTATACGGCAACCGTATCCGAATGGGTTTGCGTTGTTTTTTCTCCAGAGGTGGCAAAAATCATTTAAAGCCGAAAAGTGTGGGATTTGTCTTTCGACTCACCCACTAAAAACTCACCCCAGCCCCGTTTCCCTTCCGCGGGACAACCGTTAAGTAGTACTTCACGGGAGGGGCAGCGGTCTATTACCTCTTCGTGAAAATCTGCGCTGTGTTTCAGCGTGACGCAGTTTGGTAATTACCATTCTTGCCATATTACTGACAGCGGACCAATGTTCTTCTGAGTCAAGCATGATATCACTACTATCATTAATATCACTCAAATATTCTAGCTCAAACCGGGGCCAGACAAAGAAGACATGCTTAGCATCTCCAACTAGATCGTCACAAAAGCTGCAGTACGGGTTGCCTTCATGCTTAAATCTATGCAGATAAGATTTAAAGCATTCATGTCCACTAAGTATTTGGGTCAGGTAGAAATCTATCTGAGTTATCCATTTGGTGATATTCGGAATCAATCGATACGTCCATCGTCCGCTCATGGAGTTCCTTCATTCCTCCTGCCACGTACGGATGCTTCGCTCCCGTTAAGGCTTTCGGTTAGTTAGCCGCGCCGGATCCGCTCGATGTTTTTTTTATTTCGGCGAATTCGAGTGCAGTCAGCATACCCACGAGGACCGACACAACATCCTCCGATACTGTGCGCAATGCGCAGCACACCCTGAGGGCATGTATGAGCTGCAGTTTTTTGTTTCGACCCAGGCTGGTACAGCATATAGCAAGATAGACTAAGTAGCTTCCTAGAAGCCTGCTGAGGGCCGCCTGCTTTATCGCTGGCGTGCGTGAGGTGTTGCTTAATGCTCAATCTATGGTCAATAGTTACTCCAAGATACTTGATGTACAGCTTAGACTGGTCATCTACTGGGAGATTAGCTGTCTCTACTGTTTTCCTGCTACTGATAAGCACTCCTGCTGTTTTATGGTTTGGAAGGCTTAAACCACTATTGCGCAGTCAATCTTTTCTGACTGCGGTTTTGTTAAAACAAAGGGTTTGTGGGTTGTGTGTGATTACCAATCCGTAGTGTTAAGGCTCGAAACCATGGGCATGAAATACCAAATGGTAGAAACAGAAACATTCGTCTATCTGCAGGCAATGGCAAACCTTCCGCAAACATTTCTGCCTTGAAAAAGCTGCTCATAAAAATCCTCGGAGGCCGCATAAAACTGTAGCTCCTTCCATTTGTGGAATAACATCAAAAACACACCACAAATTGGACTAGGAGCTCAGCCAAACACCCAAGAAAGGGTGTGATCTCAAACTATTATTAAAAATATGCTTGTCCTTAAAAAATTAAATTTCACTATGTAATGTTTTTTTTTTGTCTATCAAATATTCATTTCAAATTTCAAGAATCTGAGCTGACTTGAAGATTCATTTTGTTTTTTATATATCCAACAACTTTAGTGCTAAGTTGTACTTGTCCGCAGATGTATAGAATGAGCTCTAGAATACCTTTGCCCTTCATAAATGTCATCGACCTAATTCAGGTATTCACAATTTCTGTATAAGGATTGCAAAATCCAAGTACTCAACATTTAATTTCCTTTGAAATATCAATTTCTCTATAAAGTTATATTCTCACATATTTACTCGTACATACATATATAATTATGTATGTATGTATGTATTTACATGTGCACTTTAATCCGTTGCCTTTATGCCCTCTTTGTTTAGATTGCCGATACCGTTGTCATGGGCACATACACATACATATAAAAGCTATTAATGTAGTATTACTGTGAACGCATTTAAATTACTTTTGTGTGGACATTTAACAACAAATTTGTTTTATCAAATACATTGACCATAACTTAAACAACTGTCAAAAACAATTTTCCACCACTTCCTGTGGCAGCCAAACGCAGCTGGATGAATTTCAATGATTTTTGGTCTGATAACATCTTAATGCAGTTACTATGTATGCATGCATGTACATATGTACATATGTATGTATATTTATATTGACATGTGCACATGCCTCTATTTATACCTACGTCCGTGTGTGTATGTGTGCATTTAGGTGAATGACATTTGCTGGAACAAGTGCAAGTATTAGCATCTACTGGCATAGGCTTTTAGACATTTTCAAGTTGCTTTATAACTTTGATTACATCAATTATGGGTGTATTAAACCACTTATTTATATTCATAAGTCTTTTTAAGATAAATTTCATGTTCAAACATATTCATGTTGAACATGATGTACTATAGTCAAAGAGTAGCCGAATTTTGAAAGGGGAACAGTTATGGGTTCTCCACCAAGACGATAAGATGGCTCATTCAAGTAAATTGCTACAACGGCAATAACAACATGGCTCATTCAACATTGTCTGAAAAGAGGATTATAGTCCCACCGTTAAACCACCAACTAATTCGTCACAACTTCAGGCTGGCGGCTTGCGGGGAGGTACTTACATATGTGTGCTGAAAGAGCTGACGGTATGCTAATGTTAATATTAATGTTAATGGTGAGCTGCGCTGTTTGTGTTAAACTGAGCTGTTTATGTTAAGCTAATGTTAATGCTAATATTACTGTTAATGTTTATATAATATTTATGTTAATGCTAATTTTAACCTTAATGCTGATGTTGATGTTAATGTTAATGATAGTGCTGATGTTAATTTTGATGTTAAGGTTAATATTAATGTTAATTTTAATGCTAATATTAATGTTAATATAAATATTAGTGTAAATTGTAGCATAAATCTTAATGTTAATGATAATTTGAATGCTAATATTAATTTTTTGTTAAAGTTAATATTAAAATTGATATCAACGCTATTTTTAGTATATAGTTAATGTCAATCATGTTAATAGATAAATAATAATAGATAAATAATAATCTTTAGTATAAAAATGAATCGCAAAATGTGTTTGTAAGCGCACAACTCAACAAGGCATGGACCAATCTTAACAATTCTTTTTTTTTAATGTTTCTTGAAGCCCAAGGATGGTTTGTGCGGCGGGAAAAATTCGAATAATTTCCGGGAAAACCCTAAAACAGCAATTTTCTTTTTCCCATACAAATATTGTGCGTTCGTGTGTTTGCGTGTTCATACAAAAATATTCATACAAAAGTGATAATATCGTGAACCCGATCAAACTGAAAAGTAAAAAAATGTAAGAGATACAGCTATGGTCAGACATTTAGCGCACTTTATATTATACTGATAAATAATGCAGTTACTTCTAAGAGAGTGCAAATTTTCCTAATTTTGTTTTCAGCACGATAAGAGTTGTTTATGGGCATCTTCAAATGCCCAAAAAATAACCGTTATAATTCTTTCGTATTTGTTATTGCTTATTTTTTCTTGAGTTCTGTTTCAATTACGGTGGACAACTATTTAGCGCACTTACACGTGTTTTTCTCTTACATGCGATCGTTTCGGCAAATAATTATTTTTTGTGGTGAATATTTAATTAATAACGTCTATTATTTAAATCGATCGGATCCTTTTATGTCTTCACGAACAATAGCGGCTGAAGTAAGGGCAGAATTAGGCTTAGTTGTGTCCAGTAAGCTCGTGCGAAGGCGTCTGAATGAAAATAAAATATTAGGTCGCATAAGCAGAAAAAACCCGCTCCTATCAAAAAAGAATATTAAAGCGCGTTTATCATTCGCGCGTAGGCACCTCTTCGAAAAGACAGAGTTTTGGAAAATAGTACTTTTTACGGATGAAACTAAAATAAACCGCATCGGTC
Organism: Anastrepha obliqua; assembly: GCF_027943255.1. Taxonomy (NCBI): domain Eukaryota; kingdom Metazoa; phylum Arthropoda; class Insecta; order Diptera; family Tephritidae; genus Anastrepha; species Anastrepha obliqua. The sequence goes on along the minus strand of NC_072896.1, from coordinate 119,760,901 downwards.
CTGATGGGAAAACGTATGTACATCGTGAAAAAAATCAGGAAACCAATCCACGGTACACAAAAAACGGTGAAGCATGGCGGTGGGAATTTAAAAGATTGGGGGTCTTTTTCGTGGCGCGGGGTTGGGCCGCTGGTCAAGATAGAAGGAAATATGGATAAGCATATGTATCTGAATATACTTAGAAATAATATGGAGCCATATTCTTTCGAGTTTATGCCAGTAAATTGGATATTTATGCACTACAACGATCTCAAACATACTGCGGGAGTGGTCAAAAACTGGCTTTCGCAGGAAAATATTACCCAGCTCGATTGGCCAGCACAAAGTCCGGATTAAAATCCAATCGAAAACTTGTGGAATGATGTGAAGAAGATGGTTGGACAAAAAAAAATTTAAAAATATCGATGAACTTTGGGAAGGTGTACAGGAAGCATGGAACTCCATTCCTTTGGACAGGTACCAAAAGTTAATAGAGAATTTACCACGCAGGTGTGAAGAAGTTATACAGAATAATCGTTGTTCTACCAAATATTGATATGGTAAATAATAATAGTCAACAATCTTTTCTCAATTCTTACAAATATTTCATATTTTTTACAGAAATCAAAACTGCCCTAAGTCTTTGTCCAAATCCCACTATGACCAAATAAGAATTACTTCCATTTTACCATATTTTTACTAGGGAAAACTGTCTACTTTAAGTTATTTTGTTTTATAATAAAGTGTGAAATATATTTAGTTAAAAAAACTGGATTTAATTTGGTTTCATATCATTTAATCGAGCATTATATTGAACTATTTTTAAGTGCGCTAAACGTTTGACCATAGTTGTATGTACTTTGATTGGCCTCGCAATATTCTTTCTTTTGTTTTAGTTTCAGAACGCGTTAAGGAATGATTTCATTCACAAATAGTTAAGTAAATTCTAATAATAATAATGCAGGGCTCAACAAATCCAAATATATTTTAAGAATAACAAAAGACAAACATATTTTACAAGATCTACGGAGCAATCGTAACCCATTTGGGGGTGCAGTGATTTTATTAGCAGGAGATTTTCGTCAAACATTGCTAGTGATTCCACGATCAACGCCAGCTGATGAACTCAATGCATGTTTAAAGTCCTCCAATTTTTGGAAACATGTCAAGGTATTACGCTTAAGCAAGAATATGCGTGTCGAGTTGCAAAATGACCAATATGGACATTGGTAATGGCGAATTTTTTATAGACACCTTGACTGGTTGGATTTTGTCTGTTAACTCGATGAACTTATTTAAAAGGTGTTTCCAGATGTTGCTCAAAATTACAGAAACCATGTTTGGTTGAGCGAACGGGCTATATTGGCTGCAAAAAACATAGACTTAAATGAAATAAATTTCAAAATTCAAGGACAAATTACAGTCGAATTGAGGATATATAAATCAGTTCATTCGGCTACAAACCAAGATGATGTCGTCAACTATCCGCCTGAATTTTTAAAGCCGCTGGATTTACCAGGATTGCCACCTCACAATCTTCAACTAAAGGTTGGATAGGTAGTTATAATGTTGAGAAATATCAACCAACCGCGTCTTTGCAACCGCACACGATTGGCGATAAAAAAAATTAATGAACAACTTGATAGAAGTAACTATACTGAAAGGAAAGTATAAAGGAGAAGACGTTTTGCTACCACGCATCCCAATGATTCCGACTGACGTGCCATTTGAATTTAAACGACTACAGTTTCCAGTGCGGCTTGCTTTTGCTATGACCATAAATAAGTCCCAGGGGCAATCATTAGGAATTTGTGGTATTAATCTTGAAAACCCATGTTTCTCACATGGCCAATTGTATGTTGCCTGTTCCCGTGTTGGAAAACCATCAGATTTGTTTGCATATTCACCAGGTAATCAAACAAAAAACATTGTATATCATAAAGCACTACAATAAAAATAAAAAAGATTTTTGTTAATAATTATGATTCACTTGATTTACAATAAAGCGATTACTGAAAATACTTACGTACCTATATACGTTTTATTTCATTATTCTTTATTATATCGGTTATTAACCCTATGTTAATAAAAATAATAATAAATAATTAATTTTCTCTATGTTTTGCCATTGAAGCACCCACTTTATAAATATTTGTCACCTTTAGGTTCCAACTATCCCTTTAGATTACACAGGCCTGCGAAATTTTACTTTTTTCAGTTTCTAGAATGGCTGTACTTGTTTCTTGTAGTTTTTTATGCGCTGAAAACGAATCTGACCTTCAAAATGCTCCATCACGTCAGGATTTTTGGTAAATGAAGCCTAAAAGGTCAAAAAATGGCCATTTTAGCCATTTTTGATAATTTTTTTTGGGATAGAACATTTTTTTTCAATTTTCGACGAAAAGGTCGCATAGTACAACTCTTTAGCTTTAAAACCCATTTTTTAAAATTATTGTACGATTTTTTAAAAAAAAGTTATGACATTTTGAAATTAACAGTTTCAGTTACGCCAATAGACGTTATACCCAACGTATACGTAACTGAAACTGTTAATTTCAAAATGTCATAACTTTTTTTTAAAAAATCGTACAATAATTTAAAAAAATGGGTTTTAAAGCTAAAGAGTTGTACTATGCGACCTTTTCGTCGAAAATTGAAAAAAAAATTTCTATCCCAAAAAAAATTATCAAAAATGGCTAAAATGGCCATTTTTTGACCTTTTAGGCTTCATTTACCAAAAATCCTGACGTGATGGAGCATTTTGAAGGTCAGATTCGTTTTCAGGGCATAAAAAACTACAAGAAACAAGTACAGCCATTCTAGACATCCCAGTCGGGGTTTTTAGTGGGTCCCAAAAGGGTGGCCAAATTTTGAGGAAGCGAAGATACTTAGGTCACCCAAGCTGACCTTTTTCTTTAATTCTCCTGAACAGAACCGTCACCGGTGTGTGAGGGTCAGCAGAGTGAAAAAGTCTTAAGGTCGAAATATAAACTGCCACATTCAAAATCTATTTGACAGAACGAAGTCTGTCGGGTCCGCTAGTAGATAAATAATAATATTATAGATAAATAATAGTAAATAATATTAATAGAAAAAAATAGTAAATCCATTTTTATGCACATGAATGCTTCATTTTTATATTAATTTTCATTTAATTTAAAACACTTAAGCCTAGTATGTAAAAATTACACTATCTACCTATGTTTGTACATACCACCATACATACATACATACATTCTGACTCGAAATAATTGCCATTACATGTACATATATATATTTTAGTGCTCAAGCTAATTTAAATTTTTTCTATCGATATTTTGTTGAATTATACTCAAATTAAACATTGTATGAACACTGCATTACACTACTATCCTTAATAATTTGTAGCTTTCAAGCTTTCATCTATGCCTCGTTTTGTTCATGCGCGGTCACACGGGCAAAATTGTATTCGGCAACAATCGTTGCTTTTGCCGTTTACTTCCTTAAGTTTGACAAGACGAATAAGAAGCCCAAGGCGTGTCGCCAACACAGGGAACCCCCTTCTTCTTCCCTGACCGTCCTTCTCCCACGAACAAAATGTTTCACTTCCAAATGCTTCCCTGTGTAAATCGGGACTTACTAAACTTATCTTATGGTTTAATATTAGATATTTACAGAAGAATTCGGGATCAGCCGCATCCAGTGTGCACATTTATAATTGGATTAAAGTGTTCGGTGCTGCATTCTCAAAATATCCGGTGTAACTTCCCCTATTTTCACCCAAAAAAAAAGTATGTGATGCTAAAGGGTACTCATAGCCAAGCATGCATCACCTATACGACCTTTATTTTAGTGGCAGCCATGTGAAGTATATAGGAAAGAGAAGGTGCCGATTGAATTGTATTGTTGTAAAAGTTATTGGTATTCTCTGAAACAATCTAATTACGTAAGTGTACTTAAACCGTTGATTCCTTTGAGTTGCTCCAAAGTAGTAAAATTAGCCTAACTATGGAGTTATCTTGTACGGAATACCAGTAGTAGTAAAGCGTATTTCAGTAAGAGCGCTTCAACTTTTTTTTTTGAATAAAACACAAACGGTTTGACTTTTTTAATTAATTTTACTATCGAGTTTGAACATATACATTTAAGTATGAAATTCGATTTCTTTTGCATGACCACTGCGTGCACGTTTTACGAAGTCCAATCGTTGAACCCAATTTTCGACCACTCTTTTGCATAAATCGGCAGAAATTCCAGCAATTTCGCGTTCAATATTGGCTCTGAGCTCACAAATCGTCGCCGGCTTGTTACTGTAGACCAATGACTTCACATAACCCCAAAGAAAATAATCTAGAGGCGTCAAATCACACGAGCGCGGAGGCCATTCGACCGGTCCATTTCTGGAAATAATGCGCTCATCGAACTTACTCTTCAACAAATCAATTGTAGCGTGTGCTGTGTGGCTTGTGGCGCCGTCCTGTTGAAACCACATGTCGTCTAAGTCCATACCATTCAATTGCGGCCAAAAATAATCGTTTATCATGTCGCGGTATCGATTTCCATTCACAGTAACGTGGCGATCGTTCTCGAACGAAAAAATATGGGCCAATTACGCCGCACACTGGGGATTTTGCGGAAAAAAGTCAAATTTGCAACATACCACCTACGCAATGTTTAATGGTATTTGTAAATTCCAGAATAGAACCAACAATAAAATCAAAAAGAATTACTAAACTCCGACTTACAGTTTCTTTTTTATAGATATGTCAAAAGTATAATTTTTTTATCGTATTGAACTGACCAAGAAAAAACTTCAAAGCCCAAGGTGGTTTTTTTTCTTTTTGCTTGAGCCGACTTCCAATTTTTTATTTTTCATTTAGGGTACGATATTTTTATATATTTTAGCCGGAAGAACAAAGGCTGTAAAGCATTTGATTATCTATTTATAATTAATTTTACGAAAAAAAAAATCATATTCCTTCATATTCTTGGATCTGCAAGTTGAACTACATTTACCTACGGTCAGAAACTAGTATCAACGTGTTGCTTAATAACGTCTCTTTCGGTTTTAATCAATTGCCGGTGCCACCAGGCGCCACTGATTATTTTTTGGCAATGATAATAACTAAACGCTTTCTAGTGTGTGCACAATGATAACGAAACACTTTTAATTTTGTTTTGACATTTTGAGGGTAATTCAGAATTATGAACTTACATGTACCATGTGCGTAAATATTTGCTGGCTTATATTAATAAAAAAAAAAAAAATAAAATTTATGAATTTAAAAAAAACATTTTTTTTTTTAATTTTTTAAAAAAATAGTTTTTAGACATGTTCTTTTCATATACAAATATATACAACTTCGTTAGTACTAAAAATGTAAATATTTTTTGGGATGTATACTTTTTTCCGCATCTCTGTACAAAAATCCCCAGTGTGCGCCGCCGGCATGTAAACCGCACCAAACAGTGATTTTTTCGGGATGCAACGGTGCCTCATGAATCACGTGTGGATTGCTTTCTGCCCAGTAACGCATATTTTGCTTGTTGACAAAGCCATTGAGCCAAAAGTGAGCTTCATCACTGAAGATGATTTTTTGGAAAATTTATAAGTTTTCATAAAAAATTTGCACGATTTGCAATCGTTGCTCAAGTGTGTAGCGTCCCATGATGAAATGTATACTAATGAAGTTTACAAATGACAAGCGAAAAATAAAAAATATTGCGTCGTTCGCCCTCCCTATCGGAAAACAGTTGAAAAACGCACCTATTGAAAAACGCCTTAGTAGTACTTTCTCATTGGGAAGGGAGGAGATGCCTAAACGATTTATGAGCATAAAATACCAACCTGTGAACGCATGTATGTAGTACCAGATTGTGGGATGTTGCAGATTGTCTCACTGCATTTCGCAGACTCCTACCGATTCCATAGGCTCTGTGAATGTTGATAGGAATCGAATACAAGATTGCGCCCTCAGAAAGGTATGACGTCCCATTGCTCAGTTACGTGAGTGAAATGTGAAAACACGGAAAATAGGTAAGAAGAAAAATAAATTCATTATTAAAAAAAATGTTTTTGCGCAGATCGGCCTTAAACTGTTTTATGGCCGATCTTTAGCTCCTGGGCCATGCAACGATTACTAATATGCCGGTCAACTTCGATTATTTCTGTGATTTTATCGATATTTTCATTAAATCAAAAATGCCCGAATGAAATATTTTCGTTCCCATGAAACGGTAAGTACGAGGGTCATTTCAAAAGTCAGAGAGAAGGCACTACTGGCGCGCATCACGGTTATTGTTTGGTTAGTAGCATTTTTTGGAAGAACCCACCATCCGCCAGATCGGTATATTTCTTTGTGTTTGGCATTCGTTTCAATCGAGGAAGTCAAAAAAAGGACAAACAATAATTTCCTATGTATGTGGAATTTCACCCCTCAGTGGTGGTGATGGCAAAGTTAATGGAAATGTTTTTCTAACTCATTTTACATTCCCCATATTATCCAGACTTGACACACTCGGATCTCTCGGACTGCTAGTTGTTCCGCAATTTGAAGAAATGGTTCGCGAGAAAGAGGAGATGATTGCAGAAATGCATGGCTATTTTTTAAACTTAAATAAATCCTATTATTCGGAAGGGATCAACAAACTAGAAGAGCGTTGGACGAAGTGTATAAGCCTTAAAGCCTATGTTGAAAAATAAAAAAAGTTTTAACTCAAGAAATTACCTAGAATTAACCCAGATTTTTCTGGTCAGACTTTTTCGGCTTTGGAAGTGAATTTAACATATTTTTATTATAGCTATCGACTTGAGCTTCCAGGCGGATTCTTAAAATTTAAATTTCTATCGAATAGAACGAAGAAAGAGGCCAGATCCGCGTGCCCAACCGAAGGTTATAAAAAAGGTGTTCCAATAGGCGCTTGCCGAATTATTTCACAAATTTGTAGTTGTATTTTGATTACCAAGGCGATTGCTACTATTCTTTCATTTCTGTAATATCTCATAAATTGTTTTATGTTATATAATGGGTGGTTAAGTTTCAAGGGCCGTTGTTGATTTTGAATAAAATACAATTTTTTTAGGAAATTATTGTCATTTCTCTTTATTATGATAATATTGGTACGGCTCAGTTAGGTATAGAACAACGGCGGCACACCTCCATCCGATGGTCCAAATTTTCGATGACGATGAGACATAATTGAGGTTCTATGCCGTTAATGTGCCGAATTATCTCATTCTTTAGCTCTTAAATTGTTGCTGGCTTTTCGATGTATACCTTTTCTTTCAAATAACCCCAAAGAAAGAAGTCCAACGGTGTCAAATCACATGATCTTGGTGGCCAATTGACATCGCCGCGACGAGAGGGATTATTCGACCATCAATTTTTTTCGCAAAATAGCCATTGTTTCGTTAGCTGTGTGACAAGTGGCGCCGTCCTGTTGAAACCGCATATCATCCACATCCATATCTTCCAATTCGGGCGATAAAAAGTTCGTTATCATCTCACGGTAGCGAATACTATTGACAGTAGCTGCCTGACAAGCCTCATTTTGGAAAAAATACGGCCCAATGATGCCACCGCCCCATAAACCGCACCAAACAGTCACTCTTTGTGGGTGCATTGGTTTTTCGGTAATCACTCTTGGATTATCATTCGCTCAAATGCGGAAATTCTGCTTATTGACGAATCCACTGAGGGGAAAATGTGCCTCATCAATGAAAAAGATATATCTTTATAATATATTAAACGCACGTTTTCATAATAAGCCTGAATAACTTTAAGGCGTTGCTCGATTGTGTATCTTTCCATGGCTCAAATTGAATTAGTCTGAAATTGAAAAATGTCAAATGAAATGCAGAAAAAACTTGACGTTTAGGTGTGGTTCATATTCAACATCGGCCCTTGAAGTTTAACCACCCTTTACATATTAGTCGAAGTGTGTCAGTACCAGAAACAGGCTATTCAGTCCACACGTACTTACATGTGTATTTAAGTGTATTCAAAGCGGTAAGCCAAAAAAATCCCGAAACGCATGGACTTACATTATACGCATACCTAAAACCACTAAAATCACATTGTGATCACTCATCTGTCATCTTCGGGGCAACATTTTGTACACCCTTCAATTTATCAGTTTAGTCATTGACATTTATTTGGTTGTCCCTGCTGGTGGTAGTGTTGGTTAGTGTAGGTCACGAGTAGCAAAAAAAAACAAAAACAACCCATCACTTGAAGTTTATACTATTGCATTTGTTTTTGTTCTGATTGTGGCTGCTGCTGCTACTGCTGTTGATTTACGTTTTAAATTTTATTGATATTTTGTCGCTCATCTGCCATGAATTGTTGCAGTTGTTGTTGCTAGTTATTGTTTTGCTTGTTTGCTTGCGGTATTTTAGAGTGCAATACATTATTGTTACTGTTGCTGTTGCTGTTGCTGCTATTGCTTTTACTTCTATCATGCGAATAGTTTTCTCTCTCTCCTTATGAGAATTGCTGTACGATGTTCTGGCGCCTGTTGACCGCTCAATGTTGTCAATACTCTTGTCCGGCTCCAATTCGATGTGCTCTATACATACATTCTAGTCTTCAAATACGTATGTAAGGTATGTCTGTATATATGTTTATATATTACATATTACACATATTATATTTCATTTTATTTGAGTGATTTTTATCATTGACACTCGAATTACAGGCGTTTGATATGTTTGACAATCTACTTGTGCATTGTCTATGCATTTGTATGTATGTATGTGTGTATATGCAAATTATAAAAATATGTATGTAAAGTATATTTTGTAATGGTATTTCATTAGCATTTTGCATAAATAGTTTTTCATTCACACACTTGTAATTTATCTGGTTGTTTATCATTACGTTTGCCCCCTTTTTGTTTTCACATTGTAAACACATTTGCGAATAATTTATTGTTTGTTTGTTTAGGCTATAATTTTTTATTTTTTTGTGGATATATAGCGAAAGCAAGTCATGCATATGGAGATACATATGTATTGTGAGTGCATAATTGTCGCTAGTTTTATTTAAAATATTTTAATGAAAATATTTTAAAAATAAATATTGCCAAATTTATTACGAATCGAAAGCAAAAAAAAAAAAGGTTGGGTAAGGTTGCATTGGCTGTAGCCGAGAACAGCAACCTCCTTACACACACGCGATTCTATGTCAAGTGATCCAAGTATTTTGGAGATGGTCTTTCATTTTTTTTAAATTTCGTTATTTTTTGTGGCATTGAGTATATCTAATAAGAAGATAACTGGGGAAATTTTGAAAAAATGTAACAATTTTGATATATATTCAATGTTGAAAAGTTTCGTATGGAGTTTTTAAAGTCAATATTTTCGACTGTTTTTGACATTTTTATATTTTTGAGGATAAAATACACTTTTCAAATTTGAATAAAATGTTTGTTTTGGAAAAAATTAATTTAAAAAAGTTTGTTTCTATACAAAATTAATAAAAAAAAAAATTCAGAAAAAATTAATGAACAGAAAATGTTTTTTTGGAAAAAAATTATTTAAAATGAATCTCAAAAAATTGTTTTGGAAAAAATTTATTTTCTTTTTGAAAAAAAGAATTTCTTTTTTGGAAAGTTTTTTTTGGAATTTTTCCTTTTTGGAAAAAATTAATTAAAAAAAATCTCAAAAAATTGTTTTGGAACACCTTTATTTTGTTTTTGGAAAACTCTTTTTAAAAAATAATTATTTTCTTAATTAAAAAAAAATCCCAAAAAATTGTTTTGGAACAAATTTATTTTATTTTTGGAAAATTCTAGTTTCTCTTTTGGAAAAAAATTTTGTGGTTGGAAAAAACTAATAATTTAAAAAAGTTTGTTTCTGTAAAAAAATATTTAAAAAAAAGTTTCAGAAAAAATTAATCAAAAGAAAATGTGTTTTCGGAAAACATTAATTAAAAGAAAAATCTCAAAAAATTGTTTTTGAAAAACTTTATTTTATTTTGGGAAAAAATTAGTTTCTTTTCTGGAACAAAGTTTAGATTTTGGAAAAAGTTAATTTATTTTTTGGAAAAAATTAATTTCTTTTAGAAAAAATTTTGGTTTTGGACAAAATTAATAAAAAAAAAATGTTTAATTAATAAAATTCAAAAAAACTGTTTTGGAACAAATTTATTTACAATAATTTTTGGAAAATTCTTTGGAAAATTTTGTTTTTGGAAAAAATTAATTTAAAAAAAATTTTAATTTATAAAAAAATGTCAAAAAATTGATTTGGAATAAGTTTATTTGTTTTTTTCAGAAAAAAATGATCAAAAGAAAATGTGTTTTTGGAAAACATTAATTAAAAAAAAATCTAAAATAATTGTTTTGGAAAAAATTTATTCTATTTTTTGAAAAAGTTAATTTCTGTTTTGGAAAAAATTTATTTTATTTTTTGAATAAATTAGTTTCTGTTTTGGAAAAAAGTTTTGTTTAGGGAAAAATTAAATTTCTTCTTTGATGCTTTCCATTTAAATTCAACCGGGCTATTCGGGTCATGTTCTTCGATTTCGATGTAACTTAAATATGTTGCTCTCTGGTCAAAATAATGAGACACGTATTTTTTTGTTCGCCCGAAAAAATTTTTTTTCAAGAGTTATCGGCAATTTTGTTTTTCGCCTCAAACTCGATTTTTTTTAATTATATAAGAAAAATTTTTTTTTAAATGCCCATAACTTAGTCAAAAATGAACCGATTTTAATAATTTTGGGTTCAAAATGATCGTCATTACTTACACGAGCGATTTCATATAGAAATAGTTGCAAAAAAGTAGTTGAAAATTTTTTATTTTGCGAAAAACAAAAAGTGCGAAACAGGGTGTTTACTCAAAAATTCATTACTCAAAAACAACTCATTTTAGCTACTAGGCATGCAGCTCAATTAAAGTTTGAGATGTCTTTTTGATTTGGAAAAAGTTATAAAAAAAAAAAAAATACACTTTTTGAAATATTGAATTTCGAAAAAATTTCAATTTTTTTTCTTTTTTGCTAAATAAAAAAATTTCAACTACTTTTTTGCAATTGTTTCTACATGAAGTCGCTTGTGTATGTAATTACGATCATTTTGAACCCAAAATTATTAAAATCGGTTCATTTTTGACTAAGTTATGGGCATTTAAAAAAAAAATTTTCTTATATAATTAAAAAAAATCGAGTTTGAGGCGAAAAACAAAATTGCCGATAACTCTTGAAAAAAAATTTTTTCGGGCGAACAAAAAAATACGTGTCTCATTATTTTGACCAGAGAGCAACATATTTAAGTTACATCGAAATCGAAGAACATGACCCGAATAGCCCGGTTGAATTTAAATGGAAAGCATCCTTTGGAATTTTTTGTTTTTTGGTAAAATTAGTTTCGTTTGTGAAAAAATTTTGTTTTTGGAAAAAAATAATAAAAAAAAAAATTTTAATTAAATAAAAAATCTCAAAAAATTGTTTTCAAACAAATTTATTTTGCTTTTGGAAAAAATTAATTAATTAAAAAAAAAATTTTTTTAATATACTTAAAACCAAAAGTTCAAAAAATGGTTTTGCAACAAATTTATTTTATTTTGGAAAAAAAAACTTCTTTGTTAAAATTTTTGTGACCAAATTAGTAATTACTATGCCTAGGCATCTCTGAAAGTTTCATATCAGGATTCCCTTAATTTTTAGAAATATATTCAAATACGTAGCAAGAGCTGCCGACTGACATCCTGCAATGTTCAAGGACAGGGGACTCATAATGACACGCATGTCTTTATGTGGTGTGGCTCTGGGTGCCGCGCTAAATACTAGATTATTACTGTTGCCTGTCGTTAACCAAAGCTGACCACATGCAACTGCCCCTTCTAGCCCAATACAGTTTTATGGCCACAGAAGGCAGCCCTGTCAAATGAGCTTCCTATCTTCGGGCCTACAGTTTTAAGCCGACTCCGAACGGCAAATGGTTTTTTATGAGGAGCTTTTTCTTGGTAGAAATACAGTCGGAGGCTTGCCATTGCCTGACGACCATACCGGCTTGAAATATTGAGTTAAAAAGCTCCACAGAAACAGACGCCATTAAATTTTATTATAAGACCTCAAAGACAATATTCATGGTAAATGCAGTTTTAAAGGCGTTTTTTTTTCAAATAATTCAACTTGACTTGAAACCAAAATTAAGACGACTTCAATGCGCTGTAAAAAAATGTGACGAAATTTAATCAAAAACGGACGGAGCTCCGATATTTTTCGGCTATTCCCAATTGCTATTCTGCAGGAACTTTCATTTTTCGACTGGTGCACAGTGCACTAAGGAGCTATCAAAATACAATTGGCCCAATTTAATTATCAAAGAAGCTGCAATAATGCGGCTTCAGAACGACTAAGTACCTGGAGTCACTGATATACTGTCATATTTACTTGTTGAGCTGCTGAAGTCGGCGGCATTTTTATATAGGTTTTTTTTTTGTTTTTTTTTTTTTTTGCTCAGCCTTCTCAGTGTGCTCTTATCCTTTAAATTTGATTTTTAATATCCATGTTTTAATATTTTAATTTTTATACGTCTTTTGTTGCAATCCCTTATCGCAAAGCAAGTCGAAAAGAGCAATTCGTCCTTCAGAAAAGTAACGGCACTCACCAGATTCCTTTCAAAGGCTTTTTGAGCTATTGAAACAGCATATCATTAAATCACAGAATTGATGGGTGAGTGATGGATTGACTTTGTGTATGATAAATAATATATATGTGTGTATGTAAATGTGTGTGAATATTCATGCAGACGTATGCATTTTTATACAAACGAGCACTTGCAGCGCCGCTAGCAGCCGATAGTTGAAATTTCAATAAAAAAAAAGTAAAGCGCACACATGCGATATTTATGTACATACACACATATTCATACATACAAGGTGGCGCAAAATTAATCACTATATCGGCAGATTTAATATTTCTGAGAATTTTAAAATAAAGATTTCATTTAGTATGAGTTGCTTAAGTAAAAAGTAAGTTATTAAAAGAGTTCAAAGTTTTAACAAAAAAGAGGTTGTCTGCAAAGTCGGTTTACTCACGATAGTTTAACGTGATAACGTCATAAGAAAATACTGATTGAATGGTTGCATTTTTCAAAAGAAAATTTTAATTTTATTTGTTTGATAGATATTTTGTATGGATATAGAGAATGAGTTAACATTAACATAACATATACTTTAACATAACATAACATAACATAACATAACATAACATAACATAACATAACGTAACATAACATGACATAACACAACACAACACAACACAACACAACACAACACAACACAACACAACACAACACAACACAACACAACACAACACAACACAACACAACATAACATAACATAACATAACATAACATAACATAACATAACATAACATAACATAACATAACATAACATAACATAACATAACATAACATAACATAACATAACATAACATAACATAACATAACATAACATAACATAACATAACATAACATAACATAACATAACATAACATAACATAACATAACATAACATAACATAACATAACATAACATAACATAACAAATTACCCCGTATTAAAGCACTTATCAACAGCTTTCATTTGATACCCATATTGTACATACACAACCAAAGGTTACCCGGGTCCACGTTTTGACCTATATCTCGAGACCCCAGTCACGGAGCGGCATGAAAAATACTCTGTACTAAAGCATTCACCAACAGCTTCCATTTGATACCCATATTGTACATACACATCCGAAGGTTACCCGGGTCAACGTTTTGACCTATATCTCGAGACCCTATCTACCAATAGGTATTCAAACTATACGGAAATCATCTTCAATACCTACTTAACAATGTGCGTAAGTTTGGTTTAATTCGGTTCAAAGACACGGCGGGTCCACGTTTTGGCATATATTTCGAGACCCTAGTCATCAATAGGTATGAAAATTACCCCGCATTAAAGCACTTATCAACAGCTTTCATTTGATATCCATATTGTACAAACACATTCTAGGGTCCACGTTTTGGTCTCTATCTCGAGACCCTAGTCACGGAGCGGATGGAAATACTCTGAACTAAAGCATTCACCAACAGCTTCCATTTGATACCCATATTGTACATACACATCCGAAGGTTACCCGGGTCAACGTTTTGACCTATATCTCGAGACCCTATCTACCAATAGGTATTCAAACTATACGGAAATCATCTTCAATACCTACTTAACAATGTGTGTAAGTTTGGTTTAATTCGGTGCAAAGACACGGCGGGTCCACGTTTTGGCATATATTTCCAGACCCTAGTCATCAATAGGTATGAAAATTACCCCGTATTAAAGCACTTATCAACAGCTTTCATTTGATACCCATATTGTACATACACATCCGAAGGTTACCCGGGTCCACGTTTTGACCTATATCTCGAGCCCTATTTCCAAAATAAAATATAATCCATGTTACTCGTGATGTAGCTTTCGAATGGTGAAAGAATTTTTAAAATCGGTCCAGTAGTTTTTGAGCCTATTCATTACAACCAAACAAACAAAGTTTTCCTCTTTATAATATTAGTATAGATATGGTAAATATTACCATACATTTTTTCCTTCAGATATAATAAAAAAATAATAATAATAACATTAAAACAACAGGTATTATTAACAAACTTGGTTTTATTTTAAATTCTTCAAGTAAATCAAATTAATAATAATCAATAAGAAGGCATATGCCAATAGAAATACGTGAATTTATATATGTACATATGCGCATATACATACATATATACGTTCACTTAAGTAGGGGAGAGCAAGATGTCGAACGTTGCCGTTCGTTTGCTTTGTTTGCTTCGTCGTTCCTTCCGCGCTTTCGCTTGCAGTTCATTCAATGCAATGAGCAAGGTAACTACATATGAGCAAGGTAACACTAATATGAGCAAGGTAACTACATATGAGCAAGGTAACACTAATGAGCAAGGTAACACTAATGAGCAAGGTAACTACATATGAGCAAGGTAACGACACACTTTTTCGTGCGTGCAGCCTGTTAAATCGAATTATAAGACGTTATCACGTCAAAAAATCAAATGATGTAGAACTCGAGATCTTATTTAAGCTTTTTTAATTCAACTCCAATTAAATTTCCAATTCCAATTAGCAACATAAAAAGGGAGTAATAAAGGTAGGCTTTTTTGGGGAATATCCAAATTGATACTATCTAATAAAGAAGTACAATCTAAAGAGCCATTGCAAGCATTAAACATAAAGGGCAGTGAAAGTTCTCCCAGCTTCTAAGGTCTTAAGGCTTATTAGAAGCAAGCGAGGGTTATAAAAAGGCTTACGCTCAGAAAATTCAAAAATCACAAAGCAAATGTAAGAAAGACCTTCTGAAAACGCGCGATATCATAAATTGAATCATTGTGATATGGTCCCCAAACTAACGTAGCATATTCCAAATTGGAACGTACGAAAGACTTGTAAAGCAGTTTAAGTGTATATGGATCAGAGAACTGTGCACGCCTAACAAAGCCTAGTGTTGAACAAGATTTCCTAACAAATTGGTCAATATTGAAGGTGGGTTCCAAAGCGCCCGCACAACCAAATATCCTGTGACGCTTTGCCTCCTCACATTAGATCTCTCTCAAACGGGTGTTCGAGAGCTACCCAGAGGATACTTGGGCGAAGCCCGGAAGTTGGATCGTAGATAGTAAGCAGAAGAATCGTCCTGTCCACTCCCAAGTGAATGGCAAACAGGGACTTTCCCCACTTGCGTAGGCTTCTACACACGGAACCATCCTCCAAGAAAACCAAAAATATATTCTCTTGTCAACAAGTGCTACTTTGGACGAAGTATCATGCCCGTCCTATCGTATGGCGCAGAAGCCTGGACGATGGCAAAATCCGAAGAGACGCAACTTGGAGTCTGCGGAAGACTTTTGGACCTTTGCTCGAAGGTGACGACTAGTATGGTAGGCTATGGAACAATGAGCTTTAAGACTCTATTGGCTCCGCTGACGTCCGAATGGATGAAAACAGTCCGGCTCTTAAAGTATTCGATGCGGTACCAGCTGGTGGTAATCAAAGAAGTCCTGCTCTGCATTGAAAATATCAGGTGGGGAAGGAATTGGTTTCACTTAGTGTGCCCAACTGGCGTCGGTTAGCACGAGGAAGAAACGACTGGCACGCTTTGTTGAACTCGGCCAGAATTGGGAAAGCCAATTAAGAAGATGAAGAAAAATGACGTCGTACGTTGAACTAGACAGCTGCAGCATACAAACAGACAAGCAGACGAACGCGTAAAGGTCAGAATAAAGATGTCCATCACTCAAAATCATTTGGTTTATTCAGTAAAAAAAACTTCTAAAAAAATGGATGATTAATTTTGCGCCACCTTGTATATAATAAATGCATATGTATGTATGTATGTGTGAGGAAAAAAGTGTAAAATGGCACAAACAATCAAACAAACACCCAGAAAGTCAATTGCACAAAAAGTGCTTTATTAAACTGCTTTCCTTTCTTCCTTTCTGCCCGCTCTGGCAATCATCGACACGAAATCAACAAAGAACGAACGAGTAAATGTCAAAAAATTGCCGGGCATATCATCGAAAAGCGAAAGCCATTGAAAAAGTCAATTGCCACTATTGTTAACGTATTACTATTTCTGGTGGCGTCGCATTGACACTTGATTGCCGGCGACAGCAGTGAACTGGAGTGCATCCTTTTGCGAATGCCTGTCGAACGCCTCGAACTCAACTCAAATTCACTCGAATTCCCAACTGTTAACTGCAAAATCCAATGCTCCTCGTTATTCTCATGCAAAGTGTCGTACTCGTGTCTTTGTTCAGACTTTTTTGTTCCGTTCTTTTTTTTATGTTTTTTGCAGCCCCCGTTTCCATTTGTTCTTACATCTGCGTCATCAGTGGTCCCTGCATGCTTCCCCACACATGCTCCCATAATGGCGGCGTATGTGCGTATGTATGTATGTATGTATATTGTTATAGTTTAAAAACTTGATACGGTATGTAATGACATACATACATACATATACACATACATATACACTTCTGCATAAATATTTGTATGTCTGCTGTTGACGTCCCGCTTCTCGCTTTCGATTGCATTGGATTGATAAAAAATTCATTTTCGATTTGCAAACAAAAAAAAAAAAAACTTGTCGAGTGTCAAGTTGGGTGCCACCGCTGTGGGCACATTGCGTCTTCCCTTCGTTTGGCATTATTCGCTTTGATCCTTTTCCATATTCTCCGCCTCTTGGTA
Organism: Anastrepha obliqua; assembly: GCF_027943255.1. NCBI lineage: Eukaryota > Metazoa > Arthropoda > Insecta > Diptera > Tephritidae > Anastrepha > Anastrepha obliqua. The sequence goes on along the minus strand of NC_072896.1, from coordinate 119,743,679 downwards.
TTCGCACTTGTCTTTTGGTTGCTCAAGTCAAACTATGAATATGTATGCGTTGGCAAATATGTGCTTAAACATAAATGAATACAGACACACACACATAGGCACTTATACATATGAAACATGTAAGAGTAAGTCTACTTAGTAGTGCAGTGTTGTCTACGCATGGGGGGAGGCGTAGCGCAGCCCGATGAAAGTTGGTGAGTTCGCATTTGTTTTATTGACCACATCAGAGTATTCCTACATTTCATCGAATGGAAGGGAGGGGAATAGTTGATGACTGGAATTTTCCTCGGCACTCAGCCAATATTACCCAGTACTCTTAAGGCCTAGAGAGGTAGTACTTAAGGGATAAGGAATGACAGATCAGAAGGAAATTTATTACTTCTCTGCAAACTTCTCAGACTCGTTTAGGACTCTAAGAAGTTTGTCGAGGGAAAACGAATGTAGCTCGTCCAATCTCAATGTAATCGGCCCAAAAAAGGTTGCCTCTCAGTTTGACTGCCGATCGTTGATGATGTCTGGTGGGCCTCGAACCTAATCAGGCCTCTTAGCTGACTGCTTGCCCTCTTTGAGAAGGAATTTCGCTACCCTGCAATCTTTTTCACGAAACACTTGGTTGTTTTGCCGGTGTCAGTACTGCAGCAACGGCTCCCATGAGCTTTATTAATGGAATCCTTATTATACCCGACTATAATTGGCCCTGAAATTCCAAAGAATCGCAGCTCGCGAATTCATAAGCCAGCACGTTGCCTTGAACACCACAGTATTTCGACACCCACAAAAATTTATTATTAGGTGCGCAGCTAAGTTCCCGCTGTTTGTCAATAGATGCCGCCAGCAGTGTGTGCTAGTCGATTCTAATATAACCTAAACGTCATGAATCAAGCTAAGACATATGGTAAACAAGCTGCTTCGACACATAAGTGATTTTGTTTTGGTATCATATACTTTTGGTTTTGTGAAAATGTTTGATTTTGTGCCGAATAATCGTCAATTGCGGGAAGTGGTGATTTTCCTCTTTTATTCGAAAAAACGGTGGCTGAAGCGCATCGAGAGTTTTATAGTTATAGTTTATGGAGATGCTGCTTTAAGTGAAACAACGTGCCGAGATTGTTTCCGTCGCTTCAAAGCCGGTGATTTTACTGTTGATGACCGTCCGCGTGAAGGAAGGCCAAAAACCTTCGAAGACGCTGAATTGGAGGCATTGCTCAATGAGGATCCGTGTCAAACGCAAGAAGAGCTTGCTTCAGTATTAGGAGTTATCCTCCAATCCATTTTCAAGCGATTGCATGCTTTGGGAATGATTCAGAAACAGACTTGTGTTCCTTATGAGTTAAAACCAAGCGATGTTGAACGTCGTTTTTTCGCCTGAGAACAACTGCTCCAGCGGCGAAAAAGGAAGGGTTTTGTTCATCGCATCGTGACGGGTGATGAAAAATGGATTAATTGCAGCAATAAAGGGTTTGATTGAAAAGTAATGAGCCTTATTTTTTTTAAGCAGTTTTATTAAACCTTTTGGCTTATACTAATAACTAATATATACTAATATTCTTCTAAATAGGACCCTTGAGCGTCAATACACCGCTGGTAGCGGTCCTTCCACTGCAGGAAACATTTTTTAAACTCATCCGCCGGAATCGCGTTCAATTCGGCTGTCACAGTTTTTTGGATCGCCTTGATGGAGTCGAAACGCCTCCCCTTCAGCTTTCTTTTCAGGCGCCGGAACAAGAAGAAGTCCGGAGGGGACAGGTCTGGGCTGTAGGGAGGGTGGGGAAGCACTGGAACCTCCATCTTGGCCAATGCAGAGATGTAGAGGAAGGCGGTGTGCGCCGGCGCATTGTCGTGATGAAGGGTCCAATTGTTGACGAGGTCGGGCCGAACCCGGGCCACGCGGTTTTTCAGCCGAAGGAGCACTTCTTTGTAATATACCGCTTTTACAGTGCTTCCTGGAGGTACAAACTGTTTAGCTTTACGCAAAAATTGATCGAGTAACGTTGCTCCAACGATCGCTACATTTTCGCCACTACAAAATCCTAACACACTTTTAAAACAGCTTTCACGCGCGGACCGATGTTGACTACATCGCTGTTGCCAGCGAACTGGGACCGGTTTCTAGTGGAAGGGGAAGGTCCAACGATCATTTTCCCCCACCAGCCGATTCGGTTGATCGCTTGGCAGACGCTCCGCGCGGGAAGGCTCATTACTTTTCAATCAAACCTTGTACAAAGAAAAGAGAGTCAGGGAGGCTGCCCGGTCATGCTTCTACGTCGTCCCCTCCACCGAATATTCACGCTGCGTAGGTTATGATATGTATTTGGTGGGACCAAGTTGGTGTTATTTATTATGAACTGTTAAAACCAAGCGAAACCATCACTGGGGTCAGTATCGACTTCAATTGATGCGATTGAGCCGAGCACTGCGCGAGAAGCGGCCGCAATACGCGGGGAGGCATGATTCTACAGCATGACAACGCTCGGCCTCTCGTTGCCAATCCCGTTAAAACCTATCCATTCTTTCAGATTAAGTTGTATTTTCATAAAAAAAGCGAGAACTTAGTTGCGCACCTAATATTATTTCAATGTCCACTTAAAACTCATACATCTCATTGTTCTACCGCCGTCGCCAACGTTGAAAAGTACAAATAGCATTCGCAGAATATTTCTCTTATACACTCCAAGAGACGTCTCATCGTTGTCCTCGTCTAAGCTTCTGCACCATACGATAGGACGGGCATGATGAGAAACTTATATAGTGTTAGTTTTGTGCGTCAAGAGAGGAGGTTTTGTTTTTTTGGGACTGTTAAAAGCATTTGATCAAGGTGGTCCCGTGGTAGCTTTGTTCAGGTTGCTCTCCTAATTGTGCATGGGAGTTATACAGTTCAAGTTATACAGTATCAATAACCTCCATTACTTTGTTACCAATGGGGTATCTGAAAGTTGCAGTATTGTTGCTCGATATCGACTTGTCGTCTGCTTGGGTTCGTCTTGAGGCTTACCTCAGACGGTCGTGTTTGTCATTTGTTCGTAAATACAGTCACTCCCATAGGAGGTTTGCTTCGAAATGGCCTCTTTGGATGTTCTAGCTTGGGCGCAGTCGCTTTGCTTCCACTTTGCGCATTGACATTTAGCATTTTTAGTAGTTCCCATTTTTCTTTCGAGTTCAGCATTTGCGTTACCAGGCTATCTGGTATGGGGACGATGCCGAGGACATTTGCGAGCTACCATTTGGCATATGGTCAGCACTCTAACTTACTTCAAAACTGGTTCGGAAACACAAGTTTCGTATGTATATAATAATAACAAACTGTTTTTTTTAACCGTAAAGCTATAGTGCTTCTTTTTTCGTTCATCGTAACCATCGTCAGAATTTCTTTGGTTGTAGTGTTGATATGCACTCATCGAGAGGCTACAACAGCGTTTAGCTCAAAGTGTCTTCAATTGCAGTAGGTCTAATAATTTATCAACTTCCACTGAGCAGGTGGAATTGTAAACAACTTGTCGGGTTGCTGACTAATCATTTTCTATGGATCAAACACATGAAAGAGATCGGTACACATCCGACTTCAATTGCGCCTACTGTCTTGGGAAACATAAAACGGTGGGACACATTCTCTGCATTTGCCCGAAGGTGCTTACTGAATTCTCGACTGATAGACATTTATCAATAGCTTCGTGAATATTTTTATCTCTCTATCGTAGCCAACAGAAAAGAATACGTCCTGCACATTTGCATCAGTTTGAGACACAGAGCTCGCAATGACCAGCTTTCTCGTGTCTGTAAAACCAGTGCCTAAAAACTCATCACCGTTTAGCAATTGAATGGTATTGATGTGGACCCCTTTCTTTTATTATGCCATAGTTCCATTGAGATGATAAACCTGCACAGGGTGATTCAACAAGACCCCAGATTTTCTTTTATAAATAAAGCACATGCATTTCAAATTGACGGGGAAAGATGAAATAATATCTGACCTATCACAGCGGATATTTAGTTTTCAAACTAAATTACAACTTTTTCAAAAGGACATTAAAAATAAAACATTTTGCCATTTTCCTCGAATTAAAAAAAGTTTCTCCAACATTAATCAAGAAAACTTTGAAATTAATACTATATGTATATGAATATTCAAAGCGAGTTTTCCATTTCCCATATAATTATGGCTCAAAAAGCATCTGGAGGATTAGAATTCATAGAGGTGGAAGAAGCTCAAGCTCTACAATTAAAACATAAGTCGACGTCGATTACTGAATTTTGGAAATTTGTATCAGAATCAAAGTAACCTGAAATAAAAAAGGCTGCTTGTCGAATTATTTCAATCTTCGGAACAACGTACGTATGTTATGTGAATAATTTTATTCCACTATAATTCGTGAAATCCAAACACTGATCTATACTAAGAAGCACGTTAATCAAAGAATTACTGGGAAGTTCTGTTACCAATTATTCACAAAATTTTAAAGAATTATTTAGAAAAGTAAAATAAATGTAAAAAGCATGTGGCCTTTTATTTATATGTTTTCTAGAAATACAATTGCTGTAAAAAAATGTTCAATACCTTTTTAATACGTATTTAATTGCGGCTCACGATAAATTTCAAATTTTGAAACATTTCTCGGAATATGAAGGAGCATGGCTACCCCATACCATGCCTCTCACGTAGCCCCAGGGAAAGAGATAGAGTATTGTTAAATCGCAAGGCGCAAAATTCATACAATTTCGGATAATTCGCATCAAAATTCCAAACTTTTCAGTTAAAATTAAAAAAAATAAAATCTGAGTATATAAAGTGTGATTTTTTAAGAGATATAGGAAAGTTTTTCAAAAAAACACACGTAAAATTCAAAAAAATGCTTGAAATTTTTATTTAAATCGATAGTACAGTCCTTATAATTTAATGTTTGAGATTATTTCATGCAAATGTGGACCGCGACTGCGCTTCAAATGGTCCATCCGCTTAGTCCAATTTTGGCATACTCTTTCCAATGTTTCGCCCGGTATCTCACATATAAATGCTTTAATGTTGTCTTCCAATGTGTTAATTGAAGCAGGCTTGTCTGAATAGACATGAGCTTTAACATAGCCCCACAAAAAATAATCTAAAGGCGTTATATCGCACGGTCTGGGTGGCCAATTGACAGGTCCCGAACGTGAAATAAAATGTTCACCGAACTCGCCTCTCAACAAGTCCATTGTAACGCGTGCTGCGTGGCATGTGGCACCGTCTTGCTGAAACCACATGTCATGCAAGTCAAGCTCTTGCATTTTGGGCTAAAAGAAGTTGGATATCATTTCACGGTAGCGATCACCATTCACAGTTACGTCACGATTCGTAGCATCTTTGAAGAAGTACGGTCCAATGATACCTCCAGCCCATAAACCGCACCAAACTGTGACCTTTTCTGGATACATTGGTACATTGGTAACTCTTGCAATTCTTCTGGCTGATCTTCACTCCAAATTCGGCAATTCTGCTTATTTACGTACCCATTGATCCAAAAATGAGCTTCGTCGCTGAACACAATTTTTCGATAAAAAAGTGGATATTCGGCCAACTTTCCAAGAGCCCATTCACCAAAAATTCTGCGTTGCGGTAGGTCGTTCGGCTTCAATTCTTGCACCAGCTGTATTTTGAAAGGCTTCACACCTAAATCCTTTCGCAAAATTTTCCACGTTGTTGAGTAACAGAGGCCCAATTGCTGCGAACGGCGACGAATCGATAATTGGTGGTCATCATTAACACTGGCCGAAACAGCTGCGATATTTTCTTCAGTTCGCACTCTACGTAAGCGTGTTGGTGGTTTGATGTCCAGTAATGTAAATTTGGTTCTAAATTTAGTCACAACAGCTCGAATAGCCGCTTCAGTGGGTCGATTAAACTGACCATAAAATGGGAGAAGCGCGCGATAAACTTTCTTAACAGAACACGCATGGATAAATTATGGACCAAACTGAAGATGTTTGACAGTGAAACAAAACACGAAACGTGCGTCAGCTGTTTAAACCAAAGATAAAAAGATAATAGCTACAAAATCACAGGTTAGTTTTGCATCCCCTATAAACTTTGGTGTAAGATGGGGCAAGTTTTCTCTGCCTGAAACTTCGCGTTGGTTTTTGGCTAATTTTTTTGGCTGAGGGGTTGCTTACTTTCTGAAGTAAAAATGAAACATATCCCAAATAATTGTTGTCAAAGATCTGCTTCACAAGACCTGCCCTGAATCACTGCATTATTACAACGGCTATTTGTAGCTACATAGCTAGACGGATACATACATATGTACATGCATATGAGCCCACTATGAGAAAGAAGTTAGAACACCATAATGGAATAGTTTTTTGATGCAAAAATAAGCAGATGAAGGTAAAATTCGGCGAATTCGGATTAGTCTCTTGCATGAAAGGGCTTATGTAAACTATGTGTGTATTTATACGTATAAATTACATCCATACATACATACATACATATATGATATACATATATGAGTAATATCGAGTGTAAGTGCACGTATGGCATTGGCGCCTACAACCTTTGCGACTTACATGGTCCAGTTTCTCCTCTAACTTAAGGCAAACGTCTTGATTTCATTCGAAAATTGGTAGGATCAACAGTTTTTATGCTGTCCTTGAATGTCTCGTTTCTTGAGACGCTGCTATGAAGGCACACATTCACTCGGAGTTTTGCCTTTGCCTGTTAAAAGGCGACCACTACTAGAAAACACTTTTTCCAGCTTTTCGGTTTTTCATCTTCACAGTGGCTTTCGAATCCGGTTCCATTGAATGGTAGGCACGCACCTGCTCATTCGGCTACTACGGCCACCAGTATGCGTCATTTGGCCTGTGTTTATTTCTGTTGCTGTGCGTCGTCTGTCACTTGCAGTTGTTAACATTTTTATTACCAACACCAGTGTAAAGTTTTTCCTTTCATTTTATTTTATCGTTACACACACAAGCAGTCGCACATACAAAAGCTTCGTTTTCGCTACTTCTTTGGCTGTCACCAAAAACTACTACGCATATATAATATTATTGTATCCCTTTGCAGTGCCTGTGGCTACGCTCCAATTTACGCCAGCACCAGCTAGAGACCAGCTTCCACTTCGTTGCCACTTCATCGCCCTTTGCGTGTGTGCGTGTGCGGGTGTATTTGCATATGTATGGTATACAGGCTTACTGACATGCGAATGTCCTTTGACGATGGCAACACAAACACAAACAACAACGGCAACAACAACAAATACAATTATGCGACAGCGTACGACGTGAACAAAAGTTCTGCCAGAAGGAAGTTTTACAGTTATACAAAATGCGTGGAGCAACAGCAGAAAATAATAGCAGCAACAACAACAGTAATACACTTTCACACACATACATATGCACATAAATTCTACGCCAGCTATGAAACCGTCCAAAAACCAACCCAAACAAAACAAAAAGAAAACCAGCTAAAGCGACAGCGAAGGTATGCAATATCAGCACCATCAACGACTGCTACTACATACATACCATACATACATATGTACGTGCATACTATCATATTATCCTCGCCTTTGCCTCAATTCTGGCCACATTGTTGCTGCAACCTCAGCTCCTATCGCAGCCATAGCATCCTTCATTCATTCATATCTATGTTTGTATGTATATTTTAGTGAGGCTGTGGTTGACTGGCTGCCGGTTAGCGACACCGGCAACTGCTGAGCTTACCATTGCCGCACTTCCCCTTGCTCGGTTTCTGCCCTTGTTTTTGGCTGCTTAGCTGGTTGGCTGGCGGCGCGGATGACCTCATTCTGTCTGTAAATTAAATTTCGCAACAAATTCTGCGCGCTTCACTTCCTGCAACGCCACACCTAGCGCCACACGCACACTCACGCGCTTCTCCTTCCGCCACCACAGTGCTGTACAACAGGCGCAAACAAACTCCACCACGAATCCCCTCCTAGGCCTCGCCACTTAAACGCATACTCTCACTCTTACTCACACTCACACTCTCACTTCCACTTGAACTCCTTCCCCTACTCTATTCTCTTTCTTGTTCACTTGACAACGCGTTGCTCTGAATATCAGTACTTTTTATTTTTTTTTTTGTTATGAGTTTTTGGACTATTTTCAGACTTTTCGCCACAAGTGAATTTTGGACGCAGCAAACTATGAGATGAGAATTGCGTTAGCTGCTGCTGCTGCTGGAGGTGTTCATGCGCACGTTTGTGGCCCAAGGAGGCGGCGGGCTTGGCGGCCGTTTTAAGTAGGGCGCCGTCAGCGAAGCAAATGTACGGCTGTATGGTTGGTTGATTGCTTGGTTTGTTGGTTGACTGCCCGCCAGTCTGGCTGAGTGGGTGAGTGGGTTGATGTGTGAGTGGGCGGTTGGTTGTTTGGCTGGCTGGTAGGGTTATTCGGCAATAGGCTCTTCGCTGACTCAGCTCGTCTGCTGCTGGGTGGGAGTGTTGGAGGGTTTTGGCTCATGAAATTGTTAATAAAACAATTATGCGAAAATGTATCTCTGACTTTGAAGTGTCTCCTTATGACTGAGAGCGTTTTTGAAAACACACGCGCGGTGCGGGTGCATATGTTCACTTACATATCTGTACATATGTATGTGTGTATGCCATATAGGAAAGCAATTGTGTTGCTGTGTGTACGGGTGATTTTTGGAGTGTGGGCAAGTAGATATGTGGTTGCCATGGCAAACACAAGTGGTGTATTTTTTTTTTGATAAAACATATTGTAATTTTGAAGTATTTCCGGCAAAATGATTTATGCGCATACATACATACATATGCGTGTACACATATACACGCATGCATGTATGTATGTGTGTTACGATGGATCAATTTGTATGAAGCGAGTTTTTCGACAGTCGGATTCTGCATAAAATTATGAGAGAAAAGGACATTAGAGCATAGCCCTGAAGTAAATTTTAAATATTAAAAAAAATTGTCTTTAATTAATGCGACGTTAATATGAAGTTTAATATTTACTAAATTATTACGAATTATAGTTTTTTAAAGAAACGTTTACTTGGGGAGTTTTCGGTATAAATAATTTTTTTTGATATTTATTATTTATTTAAAGCATCGCAAGGCGATAAATGCTCAAAATAAATTTTGTTTTGTTATATTTTGCAAGTTTTAGCTTTATCTATATATAAAAAAATGATATGCAGTAAGTCTCTTACGAAAAAAATTAAATCAAATTAAAAGTTTGCATATGCCTTCTTTGTATTCTTGAAATCTTGTATTTGCTCATGATTCTTTAAATTAAAAATAGATAAAAAAAATAAAAAATTCGTCTTATCAAAATATTTCCAAGCACAAGTTTCTATTAAAAAAATTGACATTCATAGTACAGGGTGAACGATATGAAGTGTTACCTATTCAAAACACCATAACTTTTTTGTGTGAAATTAGTTTTTATTGACTTCAAAAACAAACTTGTTTAAAAATGATTACAATTTTAACAAATATTCACTTTAGCTCGAGATGACCACCTTTTGCCTTGACTATAGCCTTCAAACGGTCAAAATATGAGTTGCATGCTACACGAATGTGATCTTGAGGTATTTTGGCCCATTCTCTTATAATCGCTTTTTTTAGCGCATCCATACGGCATATTTTTTAGTCTTCCCCTTGCTCTCCAAAATGGACCAAATGGAATAGTCCATCGGATTTGCGTCTGGCGAATTCGAAAGCCATTGTGTGGACGAAATGAAGTGTGGAACACGATTTTTTAACCATTCTTGGTTCACACGAGCTTTATGAAACGGTACCGAGTCCTGTTGGAACGTCCATGGTCTACGACCGAAATGTTTGCGTGTCCACGACTCTAAAGCAGCTTCTAAAACATTTTCCCGATAAAAAGTCGCATTCACTTTGACACCAGGCTCGATAAAAACGATTGGAGAGCGTCCATCAGCGGTGTCTGCGGCCCAAACCATTACTTGCGATGGGAACTTGCTTCGAGTGGCCATACGAGGGCTCAAATTCTCGTATGAGCGTTCGGTCAAGTAAACACGATCGTTTTGAGTGTTTATGAACTGCTCAACTGGGAAATTTTTTTCATCAGAAAACACAATGCAACAACTCCTTTGCTCTTTCGCACCAAACTTTTGTTTGCTGGGGTGAAAGATCGTGTGCTTTTTAGAACTTGTAAGCCTTGACCTTGAGTTCATCTTTCAATATGCGTCGAATGCTGTCTTGCGATATTTTCAGTTCTTTCGCCATTTTTCTTCCACTTCGACATGGATTTCGTTCAAGTCGCGCCCTCACTTTCCGAACCATTTCTGGCGTTGTTGCGGTTTTTTTTTGGTCCACCTCCATAGCGTTTTGCAAAGCAATTTTCCAGTCAAATATAACGCAATCACACTATTACGTTTGAATTCCATCGCAGAAAAAAAATTCAACGAAACTGAGACGCAAATGCTTTTGATGGCTTATAAACAATATATTGAACTGTCATTAGAACATTTTTGACGTTGATGTCATTAGCTGTTTTACAGATAAAAGCAGTGTGAAGTTGGTAACACTTCATATCGTTCAGCCTGTACTTAAGTAAATATTAACCTCCATACAAACTTCATATTAATTTAAGATAATTTAGGTTTAAATTTGGTAACTCGAAAATAATGGACTTTTTGAACTGTTTGAGTAGGCTACATGGTTGCACAATAGATCTCTTCAGGTCTCAGTGCACAAACAGCCAATCAATAATAATAATAAATGGACTTTTTTTCTCATAAATTTATTTAGTATCCGAATTTGCTAGGAATGATGTCGAAAAAAATTGATCCACCCTAACATGTATGCATGTAAATATGAGCCATGTTCTAATGGGCTTTTTTCTCATAACTTTGTGTACAAGCCGAATTTGCTGGGAATGATGTCGAAAAGAAATTGTCCCACCCTAATGTGTATGTATGTAAAGGACTTTTTTCTCATACCTAATGGAATTTTTTCTCACACCGTTATTTAGAATTCAAATTGGCTATGAATGATGTCGCAAAAAAAATTGTCCCACCCTAATGTATATGCACGTAAAAAACCATGCTTTAATGGACTCTTTTCTCATAATTTAATTTGAAATTCGAATTTGCTAGGAATGTCGAAAAAATTGACTTACCCTAATGTATAATATATGCATGTAGGTATGAGCCATGCGCTAATGTACTTTTTCCTCATAATTTTATGTAGAATTTGCAGAAATGATGTCCCACCCTAATGTAAGCATTTGAATAATTGTGAAATTTGTGTGATCCATTTTTATATAGTATTTATGAAATAATTATTTAAGAGTGAGTTTTTAGGCAACAGCAAATCGAAGTTCAAATTGCAAATCTATCTGAAAAGTCTAACACCCTAATCCCCTCCTACATTTATTACTTTTTACTTACCTCCCGGTTTTGGTTTTTGTTTTGTGTAGGAAATAGCACTCATATAAACACTCGTCTATTGTTCATTTTAATCCGTTACAATCGGAGTAGATTGTCGGATGTTATTGAGTTGAGTTGTCGCATTTGAATTCACGCATTTCCTCATGAACAATTGGCTCACTCTGGAAAATGTCCTATCTATACAATTTTTTTTAGAAGGAAATAGATCCGGCAGGTGGCGCTGTATCGATATACTCTGAAAAATCTTCTTATAGTCAGATTTGGTTCATACTCGGGAAATATTTTTTCTACTTAAAAGTAAATATTTTTACGCTAAAGGGGGAAAAATGTTTTTCAAAAATATAGGGATTTTCAATTGGCGCGGGTCGATTTTGGCGCTCTGTGGTAGCCATTTTGTGTCGGTGACATCTGTCAAACCTTTTGTTTATTATTACGTTGTTTATGCCAAATCATCATGGCAAGTTACACGATTGAACAGCACGTTCAAATGATAAAACTTTATTATCAAAATGAGTGTTCATTAACGCAAACATTGCGCCCATTTTTCGGTAGACGTGGTAGCCCTTCCAATTTCTTATCGCCCATATTGAACCATATGGACCTAGACGACATGTGGTTCCAGCAGGACGGCGCTACGTGCCACACAGCAAACGCCATTTTATTCCATCTCAACATCTACCCGCCCTTATTGAAAAACCCTTTACATGGAAATGCCTAGGTGGTGCTGATATTGATTACATGAAAAGGAAAGTGTGTAAAAAAATTTATGAAAGTTTGGTTGGACCCGCTATTTTGCCCTTGAGTAGAGTTAAGGGATCTTTTAAAACACGCAGATAGATGTTGCTTTAAAATAAAACTTGTAAAAATTTAGATTCTTTCAGGTTTCACTATTTTTATTCAAAATACGGTTCTTAAAAATTCTATGTCTTATCATCATCTATTAGCGTTACAGTCTGGGATGAGCTTTAGCTGCCTCAGCAATCTTCCTCCATTCATCAAGATCCAGCGCTACAGATTTCCGGGCTTGGACGTCTCATCTTTTCAGGTCCTCGGTGCCATTATGCAGCCAAGTGGTATTAAGTCTGCCATGAGGTCTTGAGCATAAAGGATTGTAGACCAGCAGCAGTTTTTCTGACCTACCGTCAACTATGCGGATGATGTGACCTGCCCAACTGATGAGTCGCGTCTTGATAAATCTTAAATATCTTCGCCATTGTAGAGACTTAGCAGCTCCTTATTGTGTCTGATTCTGCATTCGGCATCTACTTTGGGTATTGGGCCAAATACTTTACGCAATACTTTGCGCTCAAATATTCTTAGGCGCTCCTCTGCCCACAAGTTTCTTGCTCCAAATTTCTGCGTAGGTCGTGACAGAGATTTTGATTTCAGGAGACTTATATGTTAGCGTGCACGATTCGCCGCCATTATCCTGCCAGATATACAGCTCTGTATGTTGTCGTTACTTATTAGTACGCCGAGATAGTATGTAAATTTGGATACGCTCTCAAAATTAAAGTCCTCCATGTCCATAACGCCAGACGCTTTCCTTTTCACGTTTGAGATCCCCATATAGTCAAATCGAACTTGGAAAGTATACGCCCCGATCTCGTGAAGTCTTCAGTAGCATAATGCAAAACTAGATTGAAAATGGTTGTTGGAAGGGCGTGACCATGTTTTACATCGCTGTTGATATTAAATGAGCTAGTCATATTTTGTTGTATAGAAATTTTTGAAAACATCGTCAACGCACCTTTCAACGTAAGCATCGTCAGACGATAATTCATGCATTGCGTCGGCGATGGATTCTCTATCAATGCTGTCGAATGCTTCTTTGAAGTCAATGCAAAGAGGTGAACGTCAAAATCCGATTCAAGGTATTTGTCGATATTTTGCTTAAGTAGAGAAGCTTTGTCTATTAGGATCTGTTTGGTCTGAAACCTCAATGAAAACAATTATATCTAGATATATATGTGAAAAATGGCATAATTTAAATGTCCATGAGCACGTCTACAGGCTTTCGTACGAGCATTAAAATTTCCAAGTTCGGTAATCTCGATCCGAATGTTGTGTTTCAACTGTGCAATTGTTTTGAAGGGTTTCTTGAAAAGTAAAATCCATGTGGATAAGCCCAAAAAACAATAGAAACCCAAATAAGTAGTCAGAGAGAGGCAACGCATAATTCATATTCGGAAAAATATTAAGATTTATGAACCATCAGCTACAAGTTTTTGTCAATCGCTTTCTAAGGACTCTATTCCGAACTTTCTGGCCAAAAAATAAAGCCAAACAGGGAATTGCTCGAAAAATCGAAAAAGCAAACATGGAGCCATTAGACATTTGGATTAGAAGACAGCAATGGAAGTGGATTGGTCACGGTAACATACCGAAGAAGGCAATGGAATGGAACCCGCTCATAGCGAGAGGAAGAGCGCCTGGCAGGCCAAGGGAAACCTGGAAAAGAAATGCGGGTCGCGAGACCGCTAACTTGGGTTAAACTGGAAGCAGGTGAAGGCGTTATCCAGTAATCGGAGAAGATGGTGCGTAGGTGTTGTTGGCGCCCTATGTCCCGCTAGGGGTTCAATGAAACAATAATGATGATAAACATACGTTAGCTGGATCGGTTAGAAAGTACTTCAAAAAATCTCGATCTCGTTTATGAAGTTGTTATATATCTTTTTCATGTGAGGTGATTTTTTCTAACAAAATTTTTAAATTATTTATAAAACACTCGATTTTTGGAAGTACATTCAAATCGGCACATCTAACGTGAATCCTAATGAAGTATTTTAACGGAAGTATTGGAATATAATAAATTTTGAAATTTCAGTCGAAAATTGCAACTTTTGAGGCACCTTCAAATAAGTGCTGCTTATGTAGAGATTTCATAATTATGATCAACTGCACATATTTCCTAAATATTTCATTAACAAAACACAGTTTTCTTTTCAATAGCCAGATTTAACGTGGCTTACTCGTACATTCCACTCAGTTCCACTATCACTAAGCACCTACGAGTACATACACACACACCCACACACCCATACATACATACATACATACATACATACATACATACATACATAAATATTTATGAATCAGCGAACCGGCAACCAGTTACATCCTTCGACAATCATAAATGTTGTTGGCATAACAAGTCGCCGTCGATATTGTCAACGATATGTTTTGAAGTGCCAATGTGGAGAAGATAAAATACGGCACAAAGGGGCCACCAGACGACCCCTACAAAGTAGTCAACCACTTTATTGGCTGTCATTGCTGCCCACTTTGAATCACTTCCAAAGAGCTCATCTTACACCCATTGCCGCTGGAGCTTTCCAAACTTCCGCCGCCCCGCGCACTTATCGCAAATGCGTATACGGCTACGGCTAATGGTTCAAAATGCTATAGTTCTTGTTGTTGTTTATGTTGTTGTTGTTTCTGTTGTTGCAACTGTCGCCGCTGCCATTGTTGTGATATTGTGCCTTGACAAAGATTTTTTATTGTTTCATTTTATCATATTTTTTGCGTTGCTTCCCTCTGTTTGTTTTTATTATTTCTTTTTTGTGTTTTTTTTTTCTTTTTTGTTTTATTATTTGGCCTCCGCTCCTTTTGTGCGTTTATGCGTATTTGGAGCATTCTCTTAAACGAGTATTTATTGTTATTGTTTTGTGCTATTCTCCCTCCAATAAATAAATACAAAGGCGCTGCGGAAGCTTTTTGTTGTTTGGGTTGTTGTTGATGGCGGGGATTTGTGTTGTTGGCAACAATATTGCTACTGACATGCAACCGATTCAGTGCATAAAATAGCGTTCGTATGCATGTGTGTGTCTATGTGCATGCATATGACTGCGCTATGTTGTTGTTTTGTTGCCACGATACAGAAATATTGCCGAAGAGCGCGGCAAAGAGTAATGCAGTTGACAGGTGTACTTTATTATATATTTTCAATTTAATTGAATAAATACACGTATTGATGTGTGTATATGTGTGTACATAAATGTATACGTACATATTTTCAAACTGAAAATAATTACATTTTATTTAAATTAATTCATTTAATTAGCATTCTATGGTCGCAATTAAAATTCGGGTAGATCAGATTGAACCACGAAACCATTTGATAAAACTGCTCTTTACAGGTTCCCTAATATATACACATACAATATTTATACCTATACCGTTACAGTCAAAATAATAAATACCCTATTTTACCAGTTTTCACTACTACTTTCCATTTTTTACCGCCATTTCATAATTTCTTACAAAAACCTACATAGTTATTTCTGCAAAAAATAACATTTAAATGAAAGATTAAAGATTAGAAATTTTCTACAAAAATTAAAAAAAAATTGGTTAGGTAGTTTTACGGCCATTAAATTAATTTGTTAAAAACCTGGCTATAAAAGGTAATAGAATGAAATCTATTCAAATTATTTTCACGCTTCGCTACAGCTCCTGCCCTTCTTCTTCTTCTTAATTGGCGCGATAACCGCTTACGCGATTTTGGCCGAGTTTAACAAAGGGCGCCAGTCGTTTCTTTCTCGTGCTAACCGGCGCCAATTGGACACACCAAGTGAAGCCAAGTCCTTCTTCACCTGATCTTTCCAACGCAGAGAAGGCCTTTCTCTTCCTCTACTACCACTAGCTGGTACCGCATCGAATACTTTCAGAGCCGGAGCGTTTGTATCCATTCGAACGACATGGCCCAGCCAACGTAGCCGCTGGATCTTTATTCGCTGCGCGTAGCTTTAAACAGCGCTCTAATACCTCAAACAGATAATGCCAAATATTTACATAGACGTTCTGTTAGGCAGACGTCTCAAGCAGCGATTGCATGTATAAATACATATTTTTAAAGCGCGCATTTTGGGCCGTTCACTTTACTTGTTAATTGGCCAGACACCACCATTACCCCTAGAATTGGGTATCCACCCATCTGCGGAACGGCGGAATTGGTGGCCACCCAAGTACTATGCGGAGATTACCGCACCGACAAACACCGAGGTATAAAATGCAATTCTTTTTCCTAATGTGGCGGCTAACAAAGGATATTTCTGCACGAGGTAACTCACTTTTGGAAAATCCTCCCATCGAGCAATCGGCGGTTTGGGCATCGGATGTGCAGGCACGAACCCCAAATCCCCTTATGACCGGAACTGACACCCAGGGTTCCGGAGGAAGCGCACTACTAGTGGTGAAAAATGGCACACCGGCTATGTCAATAGAGAACCGTGTGGGTGTGAGCGATACACCGTCGTGTCGAAACGATCCGAAGCAACTGAACAAGTTGTGGAGGATGTGGAGATGGCGGGCAATCTCTCAGTAAACTCAAATGGATTTCTGGTACCGAGTAAGTCTTTGACAACGGGAAAATCTGGTGCGAATCAGGTAAGTACCGGTAAAAACACCGAAGTTATTGGAGATTCGAACGCAGGTGCTGGTCTATCCGCAAGGCAGATCAAACGAAGAAAACAGAAGGCGAAGAAAGCCGAAGCATTAGCTAAGGCAAGTACTCAAGCTCCGCCAACTTCGACACCTGTAACGAAAACGGGAAAGTGCCGCAAAACAGAGGATTCCTCTGTAACGTTGCACTCTTCCGGAAACGAAACGGGGTCTGTGCTAACGGCTGGGAAGAGGAAAAAGGCAAAGAAGAGGAAAGTTGAGATACGGAAGTCGAAAATGCCTGCATCTTCGATTTAATCCAAGGCAGATAAACCTTTACCTGACAAGGCAAAGACTAAGGGGCCTCAAATGTCGAACGACACTCTTCCGTCAACGTCTGGCAAATCATTTGCGAGAGTGGCAGCAAAGGCAATGACGGTAGAGATACATACCGACAAATAAGACGGTCTATTGTGCAAAGGGCAATAAGACTATCTTGACAGCTATCTTTGTAAAGCTATCGGTCGCCGGCTTTCGAGGGTAAAAGCGTAGTGGACGGCATCGTAAAGGTGCACTGTTCCAATGCTTTTTCCCGAGAATGGCTGGAAAAGGAGATGGCAAGAATTCCACCCTTCGAAAACAGCAAGTTCATTTTTGTTGAGAGTAGCAAAGAAAGACTGGTACGAGCAAAGACCTTGACACACTATGCAGGCTGAAAGCGAAGAAGCATATGTTTATGTATTACTAGTGTCATGAGTACAACCTCCGGCGATGCCATAAGTGCTATGCTTGAGCCGGATGGTGTGCACTGGAGCCGGATGGTACTTAAGCGATAGTAATAAGTATCAATTTGCTCTGGGGGAAACGGCAACAGTTTTCCAAACGGAAATTTTTGCCATCGTGAGGAGATGGAGCTGGAAATAGTTGGGAGTTTTCAGTGACAGTCAGGCTGCACTGAAGGCCCTGGAGAACGCAAAGCAAACCTCAAAGATTGTTCAAGAATGTAAAAAGAAGCCTAATTCGGTCGCGAGCCAGAACAGGATGGACTTGTATGGGTTGCAGGACACTCCGGTGTTCAAGAAAACGAAATTGCCGATGAATTGGCCAACCGTGGATGAGCGGTTACCGCACAAGGGTCAGAGCCAAGAATCGAAATCAGTTCCGCAAGAATCATGTATTAGATCAGCGATTATGTATGCAATTTAGAACGCTGTAGAACTGCAAAGTGTTTTGTCACAAGTCCAAACAGAAAACTGTCAAACTTTCTACTAAAACTTGGAAGGAAAGACGTTCGGCTGATGGTCGGTATCATTACAGAACACAACCCATGGGGTCGCAATATGACCACCATTGGAATCATTCGGGTTCTCAACTGTCAGTCTTGCTGAGAGAAACAGGATAGCACTGAGCATTCTCTCTGTGAATGTCCCGCATTTGCTGGAGCAAGGGTATGAATTTTGGGTTCCGATGTCATTAGAATGAGTAATATTCGTTCTCTAAAACTGGAGGATATTTACAGATTTACACAAGAATTTAGAAAATTCTCACAGGACTAACTACCTCTGTATCTGTCTCTATTCTTTCCTCTCTCTTTCTCTGATACTTTTCTCCTTTGCCCCCTTGACTATCTATACTCTTTCCAGTGCTCGAAATACAATGGGTTTTTAGCCTGAATGTTTTAGGAGCCACTAAATCTCTTGGACGCGCGCAGTCGAAATATGGGGCTCGACCTCAAAATCTAACCTTTAAATGCTGCAGAGGTGTTATGCATATGTGCCAATGCACCATGATTTGTACGAAATGTTACGGCAATTTACAAAGAAATTAGCAGAATCAGTCAGCGATCGTTGTATGTCATTTGAGTTCTGTCTGTATTCCGTCATGTCCAGTGACTGTCCAGTGTCTGTATCTCGTCGGTGATTTGGAAGTGATTACTGCTAATGTTCCTAGGTGGCGGCTCCGCTTCTTCCGCCTAGGAGGTGAACGCATGACTTTACTGTTGACTAGACAATAACAACCTGTTTTGTTAGGTAGCGATTGCAACCACAACACCAACAATAAAAGCAAAAATGAAAATCGATCAACTCTTACATTCAACCACACTCATACATATATGCACGTATGCATGTATAAATGTATGTACAAATGTATGTATAAATAATTATATGCAACTATGTGCACAAGTTCACCACTTAGCAAATGAATAATGAATTGAAAGCGCGCGAAACCGCTTTGATCTATCAGGTGTCAAAGTCGCTGGAGTGCATTGGCACTGCTTCATTCCATTCGGTTCTTAGCTGTACTGTTGTACTGTTGTTTGTCATGGGTATTTCCGTTTGCACAACTGTGGTGCCGCGACAAATTATCCTTCGAACCGGTTGAATAGCTTTGGGCACTTTTGCATAATTGACGAAGTTAATAAACAACAAAATGGGAGTAACCGAGGTGGGCTAGGCTGGGCCGAACTCAACTGAGATGGGTAGCGCAAATTCTGAGCTGTAATGTATTCCATAATATGTAGATAGATAAAAACAAATGCATGCTACACATACACAACCACGCACACACATGCATGCACACAGGTGGAGTGCATTTAGCAGCCAAACAGGTTGTTGAGCGTAGCCTATGAATAGCTGCTCCATTCCGCTGTGCTGCTCAGTGGTGTGCTACTTAGTTAGAAATGTGCTGAATAATGATTGCATGCAATTTTTAATGGCATCTTGGGGTTTGAAAAATGGTATCGATTAAAATGAAATAAAATAGACTATGCGGTGTTGTTGGCCTCGTGAGTGACTCAAGTATTAGACTCTTTTGGTGTTAAAGCGCATACAATAAAGTAGGTAATAGTAAAATCAGTAATGAGTGAAATAAATTAGATGAGACTTGAAAATTCTTCAAGAGCCAGCTAATCACTACTAGGCTAGAAATAATCTCCGAGCAAATTTCCTAATCTAATACTTAGTGCAGATATTTGTTTGCATGTGACCTCCGTCATCGATTACTTAAGCTCTTCAGAACCCAGCAATAAGCAAACTTAAAACGAATAGTTTCATGATAGTTACGTGAATTTGCGGCATTGAGGTTGAACACTTGAGGTTGAACACTTTAAGATCAACGTGTGCGGTCAAACACGGGATACGTCCGCGATTAAATCCCAGCTGGCATCTTGGAACTTTCCTGACTGGTGAAGCATGCATTCCAGCCTGCAATCGCCATTACAACGTTCACGCCCCTCTTACCCGCAAGGGAATAGTAGGGACGGGACAGTGTGAGTCCATCCATGTATACGCAGATGGTTCAAAGCACGAAGGCAGGGTGGATGGAGTTGAATATTCCGCACACCTGAGGATCTTCATTGGCTTTCGGCTTCCCGACTAATGCAGTGCCTCTTGAGGCTGAACTAAAAAATTAGTAAATAACTCCCGCGTACACTTCTGTTAGATGTTTGGCCGAGCTGCTGCTCTTATTTACGGTATGCGTCTTGATGTAGTTCCATAAATGGAGGGGCATACAGTTTTAAGCCGACTCTGAGCGGCAAATGGTTTTCACAACGATATTTTTTATGGCAGAAATACATTCGGAGGTTTGCCATTGCCTGCCGAGGGGCGAGCGCTATTAGAAAAAAGTTGTTCTATTATTTGATGAGCATGCACGGAGATTCAAGCCTATGAACTCCCAAATGGTAGTCACGCACCAACCCATTCGGCTACGGCTGCCGCCCAATGGACTTCCTAGCGATGTTCTTTATAGAATTTTTGCTTAAGTCGAAGCACTGCTTCATTACATACGAAGAGCTCGAGAAATATACCCAGAGATATTCTACATGACTTGCCTCTAATCACTTATACACATAACAACCCCTGACAAAATTCGGTATACAGTAATCCGTTCCATGTTAGCTAGATCGATTATATTTATCATCCTGGACTCGTCCGAATGAGCCCTCTTATCCTTGGGAGTTTTCACCTAATTTAGCCTATCATCTTGGAGATCACTTTCACTTTTTTCCGTGTGTTGCAAACTCTATATCAGGATTTACACTCAAAAACTCTTGAGCTGCGTAACAGGAATTGCTTTGAAACAATTTTACGGTGGGTGCCATTCTCCAAATGGATATAGAGGGGGATACATTTAAGCATGGAGGGCCACAGAGATTTAACGTGATGGCTAGAGCGGAAAAGTAGCAGAGAAAGTGTTCAACATCCTTCACTTCCTCCCCATGTGTGCAGATAGTTATTTGAGGGAGACTCCATACACTTTCGGGGCGTTCGTATTTGACGGGGCCGGTGATGATACCGACAACCGTACTAATGTTAGACCGATCTAGATAGATGAGGAGCTCTAGGTTCATTTCTTCTTATAGGCTTCGTGATCCATCTACTATCGACCTGTGAGATGAGGGTCAATCTGAACCAGAGGATGCTTGAGGATTAAGGAATGTCCGCATACTGCACAGAGTTGATTGATTCAATATCAGTTCTTCTCCTTGGCAGCTTTTTCCCGATGGAATTTCCAGGAATGTCTCAGCCAGCTCATTTAGAATAGCTCTACATTCAATAGCTACTTTTGAAGAAATATTATGGCCCTATACAGATTGAATGGCCGTAGATAATGATCTATTGAACTTTCTCAGATAATTTGAAGGGAGATTTTTTAAACTAAAATGTCTATTATATTATAAAATGTATCTCCAATGACCGCATAAAAGATTAGGATACCTAAAAAGTTCGGTCACAAATTATTGTTGGCTTCAAACTTTAAAAATGGTATTGACAGAAGCAGTGGCTAGGACACGAAATCAAGATATTGAGAAGGGGTGAAACTGATATTTTTGGATTCATCCTCCATATAGTTTTTATCTTTTGCCCTCTGGTTATTATCATAAATGAATTAAAGCTGGCTTCAATACAATGCAGTAAAATGTACTTGAAGATGGATTCCCTTCAGAAAACTCAGAAGCTCGACACTTATGGGGTGGGATGGGAAAATGGCTAATATTTGGTTGGAAAAATGTCTTAAACTAAAAGCCAATCTCTAAAGGGATATGATTAAGGCGGTTAACACCGGGGAAAATCTATAGCAAAGGTGGTATCACTGTCTTCACTGACGGTTCCAAGATGGAATAGGGAGTCGAAGCAGGGGTTTTCTCTAAATCCGTGATTAAAATTGCCAAATACTGCTAGTGTCTTTCAGGCAGAAGACTTTGCGATGCTGCAGGCCTGCAAAATGCTTAAGGAAGGTGGGAGCGAGAGAGATATTAACATTTCTTCCGATAGTCAAGCCGTGATTAAAGCTCTGAGCAGGAGATCAAATCTCTTGGGTGTGCGGTAGCATTTCTCTGATCTGGTTACCAGGACATAGGCACGTAGAGGGAAATGAAATTGCTGATGAGCTTGTTAGTAAGTGCACTTAATTGGTCTCAGAGAGCTCGTAACCGATCATCGACATTCCCCTGACTGTTGTTAAAGGGAAATTGCACAAATTATTTCTCAGGAAAGCGCAGAAAAGATGGAGCTCCATTTCTTCATGTGCTATTTCGAAAACTCTGTGGCTGCAGTACAATAGATGGAGGGCTCAGAAAGTCCTGGAGACTCCAAGCCATTCAATTTCCAAACTCGAAGATGTGCCGATGTGGACGGTCGGCACAAATGCAGAAAAGCTGTGGCGACCTTTCAGAAAAGGAGACTGTTGAGCACTTTCTCTGTAAATATAGGAGGTTGGCGGATAGACGATTAAGGTCTTTTGGTGCTCCTTTTTTCGATAGCTACGGGCAGTGCGCCAACCTAAATGTCATCAATCTTCTCCGTTACATCAAGAGCTCTGGCTGGCTGTAGATATCTGCCTGTTGGAGGGCTCATAATGGTATCGAAACAGTGCTTCAATGCTACTTGGGGAGCGCCAGAGAGGTTGGTTGATTGTTTAAAATGATTCCCCTAGATCCAACTAATGCTTCCGCACCATTTTGTTGTCACATCCTTGCTGCCAACTTGTTTACCAGTTAATTACGGCCTGACTATATCCAGTCTGTGCGGTTTAAGAACCTCATTAGGTTGTTGACGTCTAGGCCAGACAGTTGTTCGCGGACATCGAACAGTAGTTTGCCCAGGGTTGACATACTCTCCTTCCAAAGGGCAGGGTATTTACAGAGGAATTGGAGAATCGTTTCTTTTTTCTCCGGTTGTGTACAGCTGTGACAGTGTGTGTTGTGAGAGATGCCCATTTTGGCTGCTTGTTTCCCTATAAACCAAAAGCCAGTTATGATTAGCGTTAGTCTCCAGGCGTTCCGGCGTTTCTTGATTATCGATATCGACGTTTGTTTGAGGTTGTAGCTGGGCCTTAATGTTTTGATAATTTTGCGTGTCGTCTGGCCTCTCCATCTACAATCCACGATTTGTAGGTATTTTCAAGAGATTGCATTCTTGATTGCACCCAGTGGTGTGAATACCAATTCTGCAAGAATGTTATTCATGGCAGATCCCCTTCTTGCCAGTTCAGCTGCTTCTTCCTTATCTTCGATGTTCCGATATCCTGGGGCCCAGATTAAAGTAACGTTATGGTTTTCACTCAAGGTGGCAAAGTTATTCCTACTTTGCTCCGCCAGAGAGCTACTTCAACGATTTCACCTACCCACCTCTTAAACTAGCCAAAATTCCATAGTTTCCATTTGGACTTGTTATTGGAATTTAATACATTTAAATAGCTCGAAAATTTTGGAACCATTGAATCTCGACCCAAAAGTATTCGACATAGATTTAAAAAAATAATTCAAGAAGGTATATCTACCAAGCTGGTTTTCGCCCTCACCGAAGCTGTGTTGACCAAGCCAACACACTTCGGATTATAGTAGAACAATCAGTTGAGTGGCGTTTCCCGCTCTACTTGCTGCTCGTAGACTTTAAGAAGGCGTTCGACACTATCAAACGAGACGCAATATGGCTGGCACTGAGTAGAAAGGGAGTTCCCGTCAAGATAATTCGCCTCATCAAAGCTCTCTACGAGAACTCCGAACTGGCAGTGCTTCACAAAGGCGATATCAGCGATCCATTCACTACCAACGCCGGCATAAGGCAAGGATGAAAGGCCATGAGTGTTAATCACATAACGCAAGGCAGATATTGGTTGAAAGAATTCGTCGAAAGCGTCTGCTCCATCACGGCAGATGGTGGAGCAGATGAAGATGTCAACTGCAGGCTAATCAAAGCAAGGGCGGCATTCGGGCGAATGCATACAGTAAGGGGGAGTTCGCAAATCTCCAGGCGCACTAAACTACGAATATTCGGCTCATGCGCAAAGGCAGTATTGCTCTACGGAAGCGAAACATGGCTGGTCTCTAACACCATCACGCAGAGGCTACAATACTTCGTCAACAAATGCCTCCGCATCATCTGCAGAATATTTTAGCCAAACACCATCAGGCACCACGCACTGTGGAGATTAACGAGGAACCCATTCTTAGGCAAATCAAACGCAGAAAGTGGCGATGGATAGGTCACATACTGAGAAAAGCACCAGATAGCATCACGAGAATGGCACTGGACTGGAACCCGCAAGGGAGCAGAGGTCACGATTGACCAAAAAAAAAATTTGGAGAAGGTCAATGCTGCGCGAACTAGCAGATGCCGACATCTCATGGAACGGTGCAAAAACAACAGCACAGAACCGCGTACGATGGAAGAGTCTTGTCTAGACCCTATGCTCGCCAAAGAGGTGAACAAAGAAAAAAATATCTACCTATGATACTCAGTTTTTTAACTCCATAGTTGGATTGTTCTTGGACAACCTGTATTTGTACCGCTCATCAGTTCTAGCATTCAACGTGAACGCGTCAATATCATTTTCAATAATCTCTGAAAGTTAAGAGTTGCAACAGTCAGGTTGGTAATATTAACCATAGCAACGCATATAGGAAAAAGAAAAAGTGGGCGCACGATCAAGAATGGGCAGAATGATGGACCGCCTCCGCAGGTCGGAAGTTGGACATAGCAACAAGTTATTCCTGTTAGTTACATGCATTGTTTAAGAAGTTGAAAATTGAAAACAATCACCACACTGACAGCAGCAACAACACAAATCAAAACAAACAACAACAATAAGCACAACACTACTGATGTGCTGCCCTCCATAGCGAATCCCAACTGCTGCTGTCGATGATGAACAGCGCGCGGAATATTATCTTGTTGTTTTCTTATTTGCTGATGATGTTGTTTTTGTTGTTGTTGGCACTTATTGTCGAGTTTTTTGTTTTTTTGCTTTTTTGCTTGCCCTAAGCACAACTAACAACAAAATTGACAAAGTTTTACTGCAACCTTTGCGCGAAATTCAATTTTTCCATCCATTTTCCGTCAACTTTATTTGAACTCTTTCTTCTTCTTCTTCGTTTGTTTTTTAATTTGTGGAGCCCCCGTTTTACTTTATTCTATTTTTGCAAACAATAGTTTTGTTCCATGGTTTTTTTGCTTTTCCTTTTGCTTTTGTCTTTGTTTTTCGTTTTTCGTTTTTCAGTTTGCAGCAAATAATGAATGCCATACAAGTGTTGGTTTTGTTGTTGGCTGTGCGCGCGCATAACTTTTCTACATTTTAATTGCTTTGGAATATCAAGTTGAAGTTCCAGCAGAGCGACGAGTGCTCCAACGTTTGTGAAGCGCTAGCATAGGGAAATACGTGGAGGGGAAGTTGAAGGGGAGGGGTGACTACGGAAAGTGCATTGAGTGCCATCTCGACTGAATGGCCAACTGACCGACCCACGGACCGCTGAACTGTTGTTTGCGTTAATTGAACTATTGGAACGTGGGGAAGGGTCCAATGCGACACTTGTGTGCTGGCGAACGAATAACTGTACGAGTTTATTAATGGAATTAAGCATTTCCTTAAAAACTGCAATTGTCCTGCGATTGAAACAATTTAAGATACTCCACTACTTTAAAATTCGTAAAAGCGTGCGTTGAACACACAAAGCATAAAAAAGGAAAGGTAATTCATTTTACAAAAATAAATTCAAGAGAGCTCACGTGAGTAGAGATTTTTTATGGTGAAGAGTTCAAAGAGTACAAAATTTCTGTTGACATGGATGAGGAATTACCCATGCTAAAGTCATTAGCTCCAGACAGAGCTAGGCTAGAGAAGGCTGTTATGCACTTTGTACGTACTTTGTAATTTTTTATATAGAGGAAAGTGCGTAAAAGCCGACAGTTAAAAACAATATATAAAAAATCAATTAGATCAACGGGAGATTTAGCAGCTTTAACCCTCCGTTGGGCATTCCGGTCTGGCCAGACTTTGGACATGATTTTCTATTATGGCTAACGACTTGAGCTTCCAGGTAGCTTGAAATGCCCTAGTGGATTCCATTTCCACTTGACGAAGTAATGCTGTCATCTTGCGTCTTCAAAGATCTTCAGATTCAAAGAAATATTTCGTCAATTATGCCTCAGCGTCATCGAAAATTTGGACCATCGGATGGAGGTATGCCGCTGAGGCCCCGGCAGCCATTTGGCCGATATTTTATTCCACACGTAATTGAGCCATACCAATACGAGTATTATCATAAAAAGAGAAATGACAATAATTTCCTAAAAAAATTGTATTTTATTCAAAATTAACACCGGCCCTTGAAACTTAACCACCCTTTACATAAAGGTTGTCAAAAAAGTCTTGCGGTATTTTTATTGAATTTTCAATTGTTCATAAAATTGGTTATAATAATGCGATTTAAGTCAAATATGCGCCGTTTTCTTCGATGGCGAGTTCCCAACGAGATGCCAACTTCATAATGCCCCTCTTATAGAAGCTCGCTTCCCTATTATCAAAAAACTCGGAGAGCCAATTTTCACAGGACTCTCTTGAGGACAACTTCCGACTACCAAGCTCGTTCGCCATGGTCAGAAATAGGTGGTAATCACTTGGGGCGAGATCCGGACTATACGGTGGATGCAAAAGAACCTCCCATCCGAGCTCCCGGAGCTTCTGGCGCGTCACCAAAGATGTGTGTGGCCTGGCGTTGTCCTGATGGAAGACAATTCGGCCTCTGTTGATCAAAGATGGCCTCTTCTGCATGAGTGCTGCATTCAAGCGGTCCAGTTGTTGGCAGTACAGGTCCGAATTGAGCGTTTGGCCATAGGGGAGCAGCTCATAGTGGATGATTCCCTGCCAATCCCACCAAACACACAGAAGAACCTTCCTGGCCGTCAATCCAGGCTTGGCCACCGTCTGGGCAGCTTCACCGCTTTTCGACCACGACCGTTTGCGCTTCACGTTGTCGTAAGTGACCCACTTTTCATCGCCAGTCACCATCCGCTTCAAAAACGGGTCGACTTTGTTGCGATTCGGAAGCGATTCGCATGCATCCTTACGGGCAAAAATGTTTTTTTGCGTCAAGTCGTGTGGCACCCATACATCGAGCTTCTTTTTGAATCCAAGCTTCTTCAAATGGTTTATAACGGTTTGATGACTCATGCCCAGCTCTTGGCCGATGCTACGGCTGCTACTATGCCGGTCTCTTTCGATCAATTCAGCGATTTTATCGCAATTTTTGACGACAGGCCTTCCGGACCGTGGCGCATCTTCGATCACCTCTGCACCAGAACGAAAACGTTGAAACCATCGTTGTGCGGTGGAAATGGAAACTGTATCGGGTCCATAAACTGCACAAATTTTATTGGCAGCATGAGATGCATTTTTGCCTTCATCGTAGTAGTACTGTAAAATATGGCGTATTTTCTCTTTACTTTGAACTACGCGCTTGCAAAGACAAGCTTGCGGAAATACCGCAAGACTTTTTTGACAACCTTAATATACGTTTTTAATTGACCGATTGAGTAGCTTCTGACGTTCCATTCTGGCCAATTTTTTCAATGAATAAAGTTCTGATTAAATCCCATAACACAGATGATGGGCATTCACTTAAGGGGGGACCCTCATTTATCGGGTCAAAAAAATCGATTTTTTGGAAATAATTTTAATCTATTCTACAACTATTTAAGAATATACTTTCAAAATTTTAAGTCGATATCTGTATTTTTGAAGGAGTGACAAAATTTTTAACAGGACGCGACGGGTGGCCTGATCGCCTGTATCCAAAACTTTAAACGCGTTTGTCTCGAAACATCATTTTTCGATTTTGTGTACACAATTGAGAACGCTGTATTGAACCAATCAGGCTTTACAATAGCTCATTTTAAAGATAATTAAATTGTTTTCAATGTGACATTAAGTGTTTTTAAAAAAAAAAAGATTTTCATATTTTTTTGTAATTTTAAAGTCAATTTTTATGCATGAAAAATCACTTTTAACATAAAACTGGGTAAAAAATATCAATTTCGACATTTTTTTTTTAAATCAAAATGTCACATCGAAGGTATTATCCTAAAGTTTTAAAAAAAATTTGGTTTTTTTATTTCAGAAAAAAATTCAGAGCGCTAGAATGTACACAGATAGAATGAGGTGCCATGGACGAGGTGTATATTTCCATACTTAAAATGTTTTTTTTCTTCTCCGAAAATTTTTGTAGACAGTCAAGACATTTATTAAAGTACTTTATGAATTACAAAACGTTTGAAGTTATTTTACCTGAGAAAAAAATTCCCAAAAATGATGCATTTTTCGACCGTCTAAATGAGGGTCCCCCCTTAAGAAGATAAAAGCATATACCGTCTATGGTAGTATCATTAAAACGTAAACAGCGAGAGAAAAATGAAAGATACTCGAGAAAAGACTTTGGCAGAAAAAATTCAGAAGGTGTAGTCAACCGCAGACCGTTAACCAGAATTAAGGATTCAGCTGATTTGCTGACGCACCCTGGTTGCGATGTGATGGAAGTTCGTTAACGAAAAAACTAAGATTGCGTTGGTTATATAAAAAAAGACCTAATGCGTGAAGTGAAAATCAAAATGGTTGAATGTGAATAGAGAGATATGGAGCTGCAATTTAATCTAGCCCTCAGGCCATGGGTAAATTTTATGAGAAGCTTTGAAAATAAATGTTACCCAAATTTTTATATATTCTCTCCAAACTGCGAATCGAGCATCCGACCTTCAAATTACCTGCTGATATGTGATGCATAGCTGCACAGGACTGTAGACCGCATATACACGGCACCCGTCCCGAAAGGGTTAAGAGAGTCCCGCACTGAATCGAGCTTCCAAATATTTACTATATCTCATCCAATACTCACTTAAAGACGTAAGAATGAAAAAGAGTTCGGTTGGACCCAATGACCCTAATAGGTATGAAAATCATACTCGTAGAAGTATTATTTTTTTACATGCATGTGTGATGTCTATGTCTATTATCCAGGTTGTAAATTTAAACATTCCATATTTTTCAAAACCATAAACCGTAAACCGTTCAGAAAACGAAGTTTCGACTGCTTCTAGAGTCGCATAGGAGCGCAGTAATGATGAGAGTCCGGTATTAAGGTGCAAAATTTGTTCGTAATACCGAGGAAACACAAGCAAAAGAAGCGCGTAGAGATAGTGGGCGACCGAAGACAAAAGATCAAAGCAAGGACGAAAGACAGACGATGACAAGCTGTTGAACTCTAGAGTTTAGAAAGTAAGGAATATTAAGTAAGGTTAGGTTAGGTTGAAGCGGTTGCCCTGTGGGACACACTCAGGCTCATAGCCCATTGGGATGCCGCGTGGAGAGCTTATCCCTATCACTCCTAAAACCAGTGAGTGCTTTTCAAAAATTTTATCTCTGATTTCTGTAGAACTGAGATCTTTCAACTCATTAAAAAATTGTCTACCCAGAATAGTAAACCTGCGTCTGGATAGAGCAGGACAGTGGAACAGTAGGTGCGAGATTGTCTCTTCCTCGTCCTCGTCCTCATCTTCATCAACTTCTACAGAAGTCATGTGTTTGCACACCCATCCTTTGGGCGTGTCTACCTATTAGGCAGTGCCCCGTTATGACTGAGATCAATGTGCTAAGACTGTATTTATTTTGGCTTAGCAGAGATTCTGTGCGTTTAGCATTTATAGTCGGCCACAGTTGACGGGCGATTTTGCAGGTGGCTTCATTACGCCATCTTTCGTTTGCTTTCTTTACAATTTCTTCAAGGATGAGTAGCTTACATGTTTGTAAGGGTATCCCTATGTCATTATCTATATACTCATCAGTCAATTTAGTGCCGAGTCTCGCTAGTTCATGGGCTCTACAGTTACCCTCAATGTCGCGATGGCCAGGAACCCATGTTACCTTTAGGTGAAATGACTCAGCCATCTCGTTAAGAGATGTGCGGCATTTCATGGCTGGAATATTCCTAATATCGAGGAAATGCGAGCAAAAGAGATGCGTGGAGCTAGTGGGTGCCAGAGGACAAAAAACCTCTGAAGACCAAAATTCAGAGATCCTCAGATGATAGTAAGCTGTTTAGCTCTAGAGCTTATGTATGATATTAAGAAATGGCATACCAGTTTCTGCCAGAGCTTCTAAGGCTGGTAAAAAACCATTGATTGACGAAGAGGACGGACAATCAGGTCAATTAAAATGAGTAATGATGGGAGGCAGATCCTTGACCGTGGCGCTGTTCGATAGCATTCTGTCGGCAAACCAATACCGGATAGTGGAAGCCTGTAGGAAGAGTAGTGTTCAGCAAGGATAAGATAGTCATTTCCAATCGTTTATGATTTTTGTGCGGTAATACCGGAAAAGCTATTGTCTTCTGCGTCTTTGTCAGGCGTTATCAGAAACGCGTTCGAAATGCCCGAGAGCCCCACGGTGTGAGGGTCTGGAGGATCTTTCAGCGCTGCCTGAATTTCCTAAAAGCGTCAACATCTTCTACGTGATGTCTACTTTAAATCTTAATAGAGGCCAGTCTACATTTGGTATAGCTAGGGACCAAAAGGTCTATGCGTGGCTGAATGCCAGCGGGTTAACCTAACCTAACCCACCCTAAAAGGAAAAAGCTTTGAAGTGATTTAAAATAATCGCTCAAAATCATTTTTCAAAAATTAATAAGAAAAAAAATTAAAGGAATTTTTTTTAAGTTTTAGTTGTGCGAAAAAATACTTAATTTTTTTCTTGATTCTTGAATTAGATAAACCATTGAAATACAGACTCAAATTGTCGTGAAAAAGTCTTCACACAAAGCACACAATTTCAAACATTTTGCTTTGTTTTAAATTTTTTTCAAGTATCATATTTGTGTGAAAAAAATACAGAAATTTTATCAACCCAGATGTAGGAATTTGAAGAAAATTTTAGGCCGATTAGGTACCTTTTAATCTTTTAAAATCAAATTTGAAACGAATGAGAGTTTTAAAACAGCCCTGAAACAAAAAAAAGGAAATCCAAAATTCTTGTTTTGTTGCAAATTAAATTTTTTTCAAAAACGCAAAATATTTGACAGTGAGTAGGTGCCTTTAGACCTTCTAAAATCAAATTGAAAAATAACTTAAGTGCAAATTTGGAGCCTTTTTAAGATTAAATTCAGCTCATCCATTGATACGAAGTGGCACAAATTTGTAAGAGTTTTAGGCGATTTCACCCATACGCTTCCAGGAACATATTCGATTATTTCAGTCGTTAAACAAATAAAATCGTTAACATTATAAATTGGTGGACACCTTACCTTTTTTAAGGGGGGAGTCTGCTTTAGAGGCTTCAAAAAATCGATTTTTTTTTTTGCATAAATGTCTTCCCAAACTATCCAAGAATGTGTCCTCAAAATTTCAGAAGCAAATTCAAAATATTTTTGGAGTTACAGAAGAAATTGTGAGCAAGCGTCAAACAGGTATACGAGCGGCCGGATCGCTCGAAGTGCTATTTCTCTGTTTTTTATTTTTGCGATTTTTCCTAATTGGTGGGAAAGATAGGGAAAAAGTTAAACGTCCTATCGAAACGAGATGACATTGATTGTGTTCGGAATTAAATTCTCTTCTAGTTGAACCTAAAAAACCTTAAGAAAGTTATGATTAACCCACTTTTTTAACAATCTGAAGTGAATTTGTTTTTCCAAAAAAATGAATTTTTTTTAATTAGCGAAAAATTGTTGAATTTCTTACTTTTTGTTTAATTTTCTTAGTTTAACTAGAAGCTATACTATACCAAAATAAAGAATTTTTTGGATATTTGGTTACAGATGAAAATTGCGACCTGCATCTTTCCCGCCGCACGACACATGCACACTCGAGGAGCCTCGGCATAATATGACATATATTTTAGAAAAAAAATTTGAGAAGACTGTTGAAATATATAACTATAAAACCAGAAAGTTTCGTTTCAATCGAACATTTCTTTCCTTCCCAAAAAAATCCTCGAAAAAATCGATTTTTTGAAACCTCTAAAGCAGGCTCCCTCCTTAAAACCTTTGGTAGGGCACCCAGGTCTGGCCTTTTTCTTTTTCTGTTCCAGAATACTTTTTAAAAGGTTATATCCATAAATCGATATAAAATTAAATTTTAGGAAGTTACCCGGACGCTCAAGTCGTTACCTACATATAACAGAAATCTGTTAAATTCACAACCAAAGTCGAAAAGGTCTTACCAACTTTTATGACCAGACCGAGGAACCCATTGAAGGGTTAAAACCGGACCTTTGAAGCAATTAAGTGAACCCGCTTGCACCTTTTCACCATTTTCAGGTTAAAAATAAAATATTTTTTCCAACATCTCAACCATTTAAATGTTGAAAACTTTAATCATTCAACTCCAGAAATACTTTTTCCTTTCTTCAAGCCAACTATTGCTATTGGCAGTATTGTTAATGTTTTGGTTTTTAACTGTTTTTAACTGTTTTTAATTAATTGAAATTGTCAGCTAAATTCGCGTAAAGAACTAACACTTGAAGAAGACAAGTCCACAAACTTCAAACAAAAAAAAAATAAATAAAAGTTGTGAAACACTTTCCGTTACGTTGTCTTCCAGATTCAACCATTTATTTCTCAAGAATCTACCATCCACGCCCCTATGCACCTCACCTCACCTCTGTTCACCTCTTCTCTCACTGACGGAGTCATGGCGTCGCAGAAGTTTTTTCGCATAAAGTTACAGCAATTAAGGTAAGAGTTTTCGCAGCGCGTATTACAACAAAAATAATGCGAAAAAACAACATCAACAGTATCTCACATTCGCTTGGATGGATTGCACACATACAGACATACATTTCTGCGCACATACATAGTTGAACTGAGGGGAAGAAAAGAGCGGATAAGACAAGACGTGAATACATACATATGTATATGCATGTGTAGGTATACGGAGTACGGAGTACCCATTGCAGATGAATAACTGCAGTGTACCGCTGCTCGGGTATACTTAGTAATAAAATATGAGTAAACACGTCGGAGCCATTAAAAATTTTCTGTATTGACGAGAAATGCGATTATGAACGCGGCTATGCTGGAAGATTTAAAGCGGCAGTAAGAGCATACCTACATACACACACACAGCCATACATACACACTTACACAAGATGAATGGCTAAAAGTCTAGAGGTGTGCCAATGATGGTTACTGGCTAAGGATGTGGTGCGGAGCAGCTGGAAATTGGTTATTATCTGGTTGCGAAGAAAAGTGTCGATAAAAAGTTACGGTAATAAAATACTTCACTTAAAATTTTGTACAAACTTTTGCTGGCAAAACAGAATTTATGTTGTGCCTCGCAAAAGTGCTTTAAAAGTTTATTAAATAGAATAGGAATAAAAAAAGAAGAAGAAGAAGCGATAAAATGTAATTAAATGCAAATTCCTGCAGCTAAGCTAGCTGTGAATAATTACTTAATTTTGAATTGTGTGAGAAACTAAATATTAGAAAAATAAAAACAAAAACTATTAAAAAAAAAAATAAAAAAGAAAGAACACTTACACACAATCAATTTTTTCGACAGATGAAAGTACAAAAATAATAATAATAATATACCCAAGTTGCCGTTGCATTTTCTGTTTTGATTTATTTATGGAATTAAAGTTGATTTTTGTGCTGTGGTGTATTAAGAGACTTATAGTAAAATTTTAAGGGAAATATTTTTTGTGATGCATTGTAACCCATTATATTCCTCTAACATGAGTACTCTTTGCACTTTCTTCCAAAAAAGGCCAGAAAGGTCTATCTATTGAGGAGTTAGAGGGTTAAAATGTTCCACACATTTTTTTTTTCTTGTTCACTCTTCTCGGGAGCATAGGGCCTCGACAAGACCTGCCTTGTGTTGGTTTCGTTAATCTATTTCATTTCTGGCAGGGTAGGTGATTAGCCTGCCTCCACAAAAATATATTCCGTTAGTCGCCACCTATCTGCTCGACTAACTTAACGAAAAATTTGCATGCGAAAGCAACAAGAAAAGGCCTCTTCTATTCACCACTTCTCTGCTCGCTACCTCTCCTGTTCGACTAACTTAAAAATTTGCACGCGAAAGCTACAACAAAATTATCGACCAAGGCTCGCCACTAGCGAATGTGGATATAACTCATAAAACTGCTAAAACTCACTATTTTACAAACATAATAATTTTAGGCAGCTCGGCAATAAATGTTCATTTATAGCAGTCGCTAACTCTCGGAGAAAAGAAGAGGCCTAATGTAAGAATTAAATAATTTCCTAAGCTTACTTACCTTAAGAAATGTGCAGAAGGGTGAAACATTTTAATCCGCCCTAAAAAAATTCAAACGTATACTTTCAAATCGCTGATACAACATACAGTTAGTAACAGAAGTAAGTATATTCCGGATACGTTTTCAATTTTCCCCCAATCGATTCCTTCCAACAACCTAAGTTATAACAAAATTGTGTTTTATTTACATGAATGAAATACAAAAATCATATTTAATCCAAATAGGGACAAAATTTTAAAAAGGAACAAAATTATGGCTTTTTATATTAAGCTTTATAAAAATGTATGTCTCAAAAGTAAGTATACAGTTCATCACATTATTAATTTGTGAAATAAAAAACATATTTTAAAATCAAATCCTAGTATTTGGTAGGATAACCATTAGACTTTACAATCGCTTTAAGTCGTGATGGCATTGATTTCACCAAGTTTTCAGTTACAGCTGGTGGTATTTTATTCTATCTAAGACGTTTTTCAGTTGTTCCTTATTTCTAATTGTCCCTTTAAATGTTCCCATAAATGTTCGATTGGGTTGGTATCCGTGGACTGTGGCGGTGTTTTCAGCTGTTTTCGCACATTGTTTAACAGCCACTCTCGTAGATTGTTGGATGTGTGCTTGGGGTCATTGGAAGATAAGACCCCAAGATAAACGTTCCTCCAAGGCCCAATTTCGTAGCGCTTTATTTTAAAATATTTTTCAAAATATTTAAATAACCAAGTTTCCAACCCCGTTCGCAGAAATACATCCCCAAACCATCACAGAGCCCCCTATGCGTCACAGTGCCGGGCATATTGTTTTGATTCAATTCCGCGTTAACTTTTCTCCAAACTTTTTCACGGTCATCAGACCCATAGATACTGCCCTTACACTCATCAGAAAATATGACTTGGTTCCAAAACGTTTGGTCATATTTTTCATGATATTTTGCGAATGAAATCCGTTTATTCCGATTGACACTACTCAAGAAGGGCTTTTTCCTAACATTGCGCCCATGATAACCAGCACTATGCAAAACCCGGCGAATAGTTTGGGTGCTAAATTGTTTTCCAGTCTCATTTTCAACTTCAGATTTCAATTTGGGGGCACTTATTTTGGGGTTTGTCCTGATTTTCCTTACGACTAAGCTTTTTTCTCTGGGACTTAAGAGCGGCGGATGCCCACAACGCTCTTTATTAGTGATGCTTCCCGCACTTTTATATTTATTCACAATCTTTTGAACTGTAGTAAAACTCCTATCTATCAAACGACCGATTTCTCGCAATGATTTATTGTGATATATTATAATCAATTTTTTTAAATCATCAGAAAGCTCTTGGTGCCATTACTAAAAAGTCGCAAAAATTAATACAAAACGTACTTCCCTAAATTTTTATACTCACTTTGATTATTTCCTTTTAATAGTTTTAACTTTTTTAATCAATGCGAGTCGGCTATTTCTTAATATTGAAAAATGTCAGAAAATCACTTTTCTAAGCTTCAAAGCCCCCTTAATACCTCGTATTATATCAATTATACATATATTGCTTCGTCCGGTGTGATAACAAATTTAGGGGTTTTCTTTGATACAAAGCTTAATTTTATCACACATTTAAATTATGCCGTTTCCAATTCCCTTGCTATGCTCGCTTTTGCTAGATGTCACTCACCGCACTTCACTGACCTATATACTCTTAAGGGGTGGGCCATGTAAAATTTGCTTTTTTAATCGGCTATAAAAAAAAAACTAATCAATATTTTTTCAAAGTTTTTTTTTTATTTTGGAGATTGAACATTGCCATTTATGAATGAAAAATAATATCGGTCAAATGACTGCCACGACTGGCTTTACAGTAGGCCATTCGATCAACCCAATTTTTAAGCACATTTTCGATTGTTTGGGCTCCAATTTCATGAATGGCAACTTCGATTTCGTGTTGTAAAGCATCAATCGTCTCTGGATGGTTCGTATAGCATTTGTCCTTATCGGCTCCCCACAACAAATAGTCCAACGGGCTTAAATCACAGCTCCGAGGCGGCCAATTGATATCGGAAACCAAAAACGGTAGCCAAAAGTTCGAGTGTAACTTTGGCAGTGTGACAAATTGCACCGTCCTGTTGAAACCAAATGTCGTCCATGTCATCCTCTTCAATTTTTGGAAACAAAAACTCGTTGAGCATGTCACGGTAACGCTCGCCATTTACTGTAACCGCCGCTCCTCGCTCATTTTCGACAAAAAAGTGGCCCGATGATGCCGCCACACAAAAAACCGCATCAAACAGTGACTCGTTGTGAATGCATTTGCTTCTCTACAGTAACGCAGTAACGCAGAGCTTCATCTGAAAAGATGATTTTTCGGTAAAATGCTCATCTTCGGTCAAACGATTTTCTGCCCATTGAGCGAACCGAAAACGCATTGGATGGTCATTAGGCTTCAGTTCTTGCACCAATTGAACTTTGTAAGCCTTCATACCGAGGTCTTTATGCAAATTTCTCCTCAAAGAAGTGCGTGAAATGTTAAATTCTTGAGAACAATGACGAGTTGAGGTTGTTGGATGTTCACGCACATTTTCGGCTATAGCAGCAATGTTTTCGGGTGTACGCACTGTAGGAGCACGTTCACGTATTATTTTATCCATTAAGGATCCACCTTCACGAACACGATTAAAAAATTGATCTACAAACTGTCTTGTTGGCAAATCTTTTTTTTTGAATTTTTTTTTCAAATTTCTCACAGATTGAGTAGAAGACTCACCACTTTGGAAATAGGTTTTCAATATTTCCCAATTTTGTTCAAGCGTATAGCGTCCCATTTCGTGAATGTCAAACTTTTAAGTAAATTATGAACACATTTGACATGCCATTGGTGTTACCATTCTCAAAAAAATAGGTGGTTCAAAAAGCAAACGCTATATGGCCCAATCTACGAATCCCGCTATCGTTTGATTAGTCTCTTTCCATTAAGTGACAGAGGTATCACACTTTTGAGGCAGTATCATTTATCTTTGATCTCATTAATGGCAAAATTGACTGCCCTGTCCTTCTAGAAAGAATACAGTTTAATGTTCCTTGCAGACATTTCCGCCGTAGGACATTATATAGTGCCAATACGCCACTCGTTAGCCGTTGTCTGACCTTAATTATCTCTCAACCTTTCTGGATTTGAACCTTTCTGGGGCCAAACCCGAATTTCAAATGCAATTAAAAATTACTTTCTATGTAAGAAATCAAAATAATACCTTGTATGTATTTGTTATTTTAGTTTTATAATTATTAATTTCGCTGAAATTCAATTTTATATACCATATATATATATATATATATATATATAATATATATAATTGGCACGTACACCCTTTTTTGGATGTTTCGCCGAGCTCCTCCTCCTTTTTGTGGCGTGCGTTTTGATGTTGTTCCACAAATGGAGGGACCTACAGTTTCAAGCCGACTCCGAACGGCAGATATTTTTTATGAGGAGCTTTTTCATGGCAGAATTACACTCGGAGGTTTGCCATTGCCTGCCGAGAGGCGACCGCTATTAGAAAAATGTTTTTCTTAATTCTGGTGTTTCACCGAGATTCGAACCAAAGTTCTCTTTGTGAACTCCGAATGGTAGTCACGCACCAACCCATTCGGTTACGGCGGTCGTAACATGGATATATGTTTAGCAATTTAATGGTTTCTTATGTTGATAATCAAATTTTACTACACTCTGTAATATTAAATAAATTTGTATTTGTTCTGAATTTATATCTTAAATGTCTGTTCTGAGTTTTGTTAGGCATTAATGAATAAATAAATAAAATTCTGATTTTATTTAAAATGCTTATGTATTGTATATAATTATATACGCTATATATAAGTACAAACACCGAACCTACAGTCCCCGTTGAACTGATGGGAAAGACCAAAATTTCAAGGATGGCCTGGGATATGCTGATTGAGTTCATCTGAGACTACAAAAAAGTCAAAAAAAGACATTGACAGATAAACTCAAATGGAGGCCAATTCACGTCACCCTCGGGATAGCTAACTGTACCCTCAAACCGGAATTAATAAAAATGGAAGAGTGGGGGCGGACGAAGTTTATTTTTTCTTGTTTGCTTTTTTTTAATATCGTCTGCTTTAATCCGAACTAAACTACTTACCGTGTACCAATCCGGCCGACATGGGTTTGCACATAACTGCCCGAATTCAAAGCCCCTTGGCAGTATGAAGTATCAAATTTTAGAAAAACATTTCTTTTTTCTAATGACAGTAACGCCTCGGCAACCGATAATAAGCCAATGAAAAGGCTTCTCATGAATATCATCAGATATTTCTAAGGAAACATTAAGATGCATAGAGTGAAAAGGAAGGGGAATCTCGGCCAAACACCGGGGTGTACAAGCAACTTGACCGTTACAGCGCGTCAACATCAACCTGCCTATATTAGAAAACCTTTTTTGTGTGGAAAAGTTACTTATTTTTCCTATTAGGTTTTTATACTAATTTCATATTATTCACGAACTTTGCTGTCTATATTTTTGGCCTTCGGCACTTCTAGTGTCATCAGGCGCCATCTGACGGAAAGTTTGAATTATAGTATTTTACCAAAAACGCACTCAGATTGCGTTGATGTGTGAGCCATATTAGAATTGCTTACTTACCTACTTACTTACTGCTGTTCTGATCTCCTCGTGGAGCATAGAACCTGTTCGTGGGATGGAATTAAGCAGTGAAGATTTGTTTGCTATTTTTTGCCTCATTAAACGATAAGCCAGCCCATACTTTGGCACTGCAGCAAAAAGTTTGTACAATGAATTTTCTGGTAGTGGCCGTACGCTCACCGACGAATTCCGAGAAGGTCAACCAAAATCAGCTGTTGTGCCATAAAATATCGATGCTGTGCGCAAACTGATTGAGCAATATTTTCATGTCATATACCGTGAGATTGAAGCTTTCTCGGGCAGGAGTATGACGAGCATCAATAAGATTTTGCATGATCACCTTGTGCTGAAAAAGGAGTGTACGCGTTGGCTTCAAAAATTAGTTAAAACGTATGTGAAAGTGTCTTTATTGATCATCATTGGAAAATATTTGGAGAAAAAAACGTAAAACGATTTTCAACCATCAAACATCATTGCTTCATTGTTTTTCGTGGAGCTAAAGTGTTCGTTTTTTAGGGGTGTGTAAGGATTTTTGGGCCAATTAGATGTTTCCACATTTCAATAACTTCCTTTTAAGCGATTTTGGCAGAGTTTAACAAAGCGTGCCATTCGTTTTTTTTCTCGCACTAACCGGCGCCAATTGGAAATTGAAGCCAATTCCTGCTTCACCTGATCTTTCCAACACAAAGCAGGTTTTCCCTCAGTGCCATACGATAGGACGAACATGATCGGAGCCTTATAAAATGAGAGATTGCAGTAACTACAATGTCTTATTTGGCATCCAAGTATCAATGAAACGGCGAGTGGCACAAAAATAAATAAAAAGTGGAAAGGAATGTGTGATCAAGTCAAACCGAATCTATTAAAGGTGGTGGTGTTGGTAAATTAGCTGAGTTGTTTTTTTCTTTCGCCGTGTCCATGTGGCGGTCAGCTCAGAATGAAACAAAGCCAATTCATGATTTGTTTTCTAGTTTCTCAATACTTTGCTTTGCCAATCAAACGTAAAGAACAGTGTTGTGGGTCTAGTGCCACCACCTTTAATGAATGCGCCTTGGATCAAGTGATACAGTGATTAGTGTTACCAGATCTAAGCAACTTGCTAGTAATTTATTCGATGCTAGTCTTTGCAAAACCAATACCTATAAATTCCTGCAGGGT
Source organism: Anastrepha obliqua (assembly GCF_027943255.1). Taxonomy (NCBI): domain Eukaryota; kingdom Metazoa; phylum Arthropoda; class Insecta; order Diptera; family Tephritidae; genus Anastrepha; species Anastrepha obliqua. The sequence goes on along the minus strand of NC_072896.1, from coordinate 119,703,595 downwards.
GCTATGACGACAGTTTTACTGAAAATTCTATACGCACGCTCTCCGGCGTTCATTATTCCCAATTGAAAAATATATTTATTTTTTTATTTTTTTGTTTTCAATATTATTTTTATTTTAGTTTTATTTCTATTTGTTTCTTTCTTTTTTAATTTCTATTTTGTTTTTACATTTTTTTTCTTGCATAAATTTTAACTTTACCTGGTATATTTATTAATAAAAAAGGTAATTAACAAAAGTTAGTAAAAATATTTAAATATTCGTAGTTTATTTCAATAAATAAATAAAAATATAAATTTTTTTCAATATTTTCTTAAATTCTATTACCATAGCAATTTTCTTTATTTATTCAATTATAAGTATTGTACAAGGTGGCGCAAAGTTAATGACCAATTTTCTTTTTGAATAACTTTTTTGGTAAATAGAAAAAAATGATTTTCAGTGATGAACATTTTTTTTTTGACCTTTCATTTTGCCCGGGAAATCGATCACCAATTTCGTCTTTAAATAAATTTTTACTAAAAACAAAAAAAAAAAAAAAGATTTTAAGTGATGGACATTTTTATTTTGACCTTTACGCACTCCACTCCATTGCTTGTCTGTTTGTATGCTGCAGCTGTCTAGTTCACATGCACATACGTAATGGGCAATTACACCCTTTTTGGGTGTTTGGCCGAGCTCCTCCTCCTATTTGTGGCGTGCGTCTTGATGTTGTTCCACAAATGGAGGGACCTACAGATATTTTATGAGGAGCTTTTTCATGGCGGAAAAACACTCGGAGGTTGGCCATTGCCTGCCGAGGGGCGATCGCTATTAAAAAAACTTTTTCTTCTTTTTCGAATGGTAGTCAAGCGTCAACCCATTCGGCTACGGCGGCCGCCACATCTAGTTCACATGTCAAATTTGATTGAAGTACGATGCCATTTGCAAAAATGATAAATCCTCCGATGGGGTGATTAATTCTGCGCCACGTTGAATTGTTTTTGTATTTGTGGAAATATTTATTTAAACCTCTACGTGCTGGCTGCATTGCTGATTTGGTGCACAAGTGTCAAATATGAGTGATGGCTGGGTGATTAATTTTGCGCCACCTTGTAATAAATTTTGTTTATGGTTTTGTTAAAGTATAGTTGGGTGATTAATTTTGCGCCACATTGTAATAAATTTTGTATGTTTTTGTTAAAGTATAGTCGGGTGATTAATTTTGCGCCACCTTGTAATACATTTTTTATATGTTTTTGTTAAAGTATAGTTGGGTGATTAATTTTGTGCCACCTTGTAATAAATTTTGTTTATGGTTTTGCTAAAGTATAGTCGGATGATTAATTTTGCGCCACCTTGTAATAAATTTTGTATATGTTTTTGGTAAAGTATAGTTGGGTGATTAATTTTGCGCCACCGTGTAATAAATTTTGTTTATAGTTTTGTTTAAGTATAGTCGGGTGATTAATTTTGTGCCACCTTGTAATATATTTTGTTTGTTTTCCTTAAGGTATAGTAGAGCGATTAATTTTTCGCTACCTTGTAATAAATTTTGTATATGTTTTTGTTAAAGTATAGTAGGGTGATTAATTTTGCGCCACATTGTAATAAATTTTGTGTGTTTTTGTTAAAGTATAGTCGGGTGATTAATTTTGCGCCACCTTGTAATACATTTTGTATATGTTTTTGTCAAAGTATAGTAGGGCGATTAATTTTGCGCCACCTTGTTTAAAACCCTATTTCAAACGCTCGCTTACTTTTTACAAATGAAACGTAAATACCACAAAATTGAATAAATAACAAATTATGAATTTTTTTAATTTAGCTTAGAGTTAATTTCTTTAGCATTTTTTTCATTTCATTTTATGATAATAACATCACATTTTAGTTGATTAAATGTAATTATTTCGCCAGTTGCATGCCGCATTTGCACAGATAACTGGAAATCTGTGCTCATACCTGCATACATACCTACAAATATTCGTATGTATGACATCATAGCTGCATTAAAATATAATTTAATTAAATAATAACGCAGAATTGAAAATTAAAAACCACAAAATAGATTCATTTAATTAAATATGCATAATTAGCCAGTAAAAATTATTAAATGTCGCTGATGTGCGATAGTGGCATGCGGGTCAGGTAAATACTTATGCCAAATCTGTTTGCATGTATGTATGTGTGTATGTATGTATGTATGTTAAATGAAACTCAACTGAGAAGTGAATTATTATGAATGTGTTTTTTGTCGGTTTTCGCTTTTTTTGGCCGCAAAAATTTTTAAAATATTTAATTTAACGGTAATTGAAATTTAATATTGTGACAGGTTAAAGTGGGTATTAAAATTTTTCATTTATTAAATATGTGTGAATTCACTTTCATATTGAAAAATCCAAATTGTCATCTAAAATAACGATAATTGGGTTGGGCTACATCAAATTGCAAAGTGTGAGAAAAAAAGAGTCTTAAATACAGACACCAAGTTGCCATACGACAAACTTGCTTCGTATATTTTTTAAAATTCGTTAACCAAGCAAAAGTTTTTCACTGAGGCGTGAAGCAACAGTCAACAGTCTCCCCAGAGGAGGGATCGGTTTAGTGGCCACACCACACGACGCCGTAGACGACGGTCGCTGTAAGTGTGTAAGCATTTTGAACCCTATTTCACCAACCAAAAAAAACAAAAAAAAAAAAGATTCAAAAATATAATTAGAAGCTTCCGTAATAACGAAACACGAGTACAGTTTAATGTTAAAAATAAAAAAAAATAAATATATATAAAGTGGCATACCCTTTCAATTTGTGGATTTTTATCCCGGCATTTAAATAATAGTGCAAAAAAATCGTTAAACCTTACATAGATATGTACAGCCCCCCGAAAGTATTGTATTATTGACAAGTTTTGACTACAAAGTGGCGCAAAATTAATTACCCTATCAGAAGATTTATGACGGTGGCCAGCTGGAGCAGAAGCCCTACAAATAGACCGTTCATGGAGACAAATAGAATTTATCTTTAACTTGCTTGCAGAGGCTCTTTGTTCCTCATAGGAAGCACGGAAACATTTATAATTTCATGTGAACTACACAGCTTCCGCATACAAACAGACAAGCAACGGAGCGCGTAGAAGTCAAAATAAAGATTTCCATTACTCAAAATCATGTTTTTTTATTTAGTAAATTTTTTTTTATTTAGTAATAATTTTTTTTTATTCAGTAAAAAAGTAATTCAGAAACAAAATGAGATAATCAATTTTGCGTCTTCTTGTATGTACAGTGTACTCGCTCCTAACGTACACTTGCCCCTTAAGCAGACACTTTTTTCAGTACATACCACAAATCCTTAAGAATTTTTTAACATATTTTCACTTGAGTGGGCAACCCTCCTACAATATATAATATTATTAATTTTTTTTTACACTTTTCTCATAATAGACACATTTTTCTGCCCCTTAGACGTCCGCTTAAAAGAGAGTACACTGTACTTATTTATTTCTTAGCTGAAATTATTTTTTATAAAAATTTAATTCATTCCCACAATAATACAAGTTTCCAACTTTGATTTATTGAAATTCGACAAATTTTCATTAAGAACTCAAAATTTTTAATCAGAATTTACAAAACATAAGAAATTGGGTACGCAGTTTTATAGCTCATTAAATTTTAGTATAACAAAGTGCAAGTTTAAAGTCCCTCACACTTTTCCTTCATTTTTGATAATTTTTCTCCCTGAAGTTGTTACAACGTGGAGCATTCGTTATATGGAAGAAATTGCATAGCAATGTCGACACAAAAAAAAAGAGGAAAAATCAACGGAAATTTCAAGCTGCTGAGTGTGCTCACACAATATTATTCCAAAAGCGAGTGGACTGCAAAACTACAGGGCGGGCCAAATAAGACCTACTAATGTTAAGTACAAATAACTTTTTTATTTTTGACATATTTATTTTTCTCTTTTTGTATGTTATAATTGAAATCTTGGAAATTTATTATGGAACACTACAGTACAACACAACGCATTAAAATTATCCAGTTCACACAATTAGCCACACAAATTGATTTTTTAAATAATGTTTTGATGTCGGATGAAGCACATTTCCATTTAAATGGTTATGTCAACAAACAAAACTGTAGATTGTGGGGCTCTGAAAATCCAAGGGCAACACACCAACATCAGTTGCACCCATCAAAATGTACCTGGGTGCACCTCTCTTCGACAGTCTGGGACAGTGCGCCAACCTAAATCCCATCAATCTTCTCCATTATATCAACAGTTGGCAGGCTGTAGATATCTGCTTGTTGGTGGAGGTCTCATAATGGTAACAAAAAGGCGCTTTAGTGCTACTTGGGGAGTGCCAGAGAGGTACTTCAACTATTTCACCTTCAGGTAGAGGTGGCTGATTAAAAAGACGAAATTTTTATGAAAATTTGTTGAGCTTTTATAAAATTTATATAAAGTTTGAAACTTAAAATTATACGCTTTTTGTTGTGGTATGCACTGGATATATTTTTATAAAAAAATATTAAAAATTTTTTTTAAATAATTAATTTAATAAAAAATTAAAAAAATAATTAATTTAATAAAAAATTAAAAAATAATTAATTTAATAAAAAATAATTAATTTAATAAAAAATTAAAAACTAATGAATTTAATGAAAAACTAAAATATAATGAATTTAATAAAAAACTAATAAATAGTCAGAACCTTGTTGCAATATATCACACTGATATTATTTTGAACACACATACATACATACACATAAATAAATGAAATATAAGTGCTTTGCCTTGAACTCTATAAATATTTCCTTAGATTTAAGCTCAGAATTGTGGTAAATGTTATAGTCCAATTTTTTTTATTCAATTTTCCAATTTTTCCTCCAATTGTTAATATAAATATGTACTATGTGATCCCAAGATTGTGGTAACAACGGAATTTTTCAAAGCTTCTGAACTGAACATGAACAATTTCATGTTAGTGCGCTGGACATACATATGTATGTGTGTAGGTATATGTCGGCATATACTCAGGAGGCTTTTGACACTTGGCTGCTTCATCCCCCAAGGCAATCCATCAAATAAGTTGTTAGTCGTTCATTTCAAGCGTTATTTGTTAAAGTTGCTCCCGTACTCCAAATTCGGCATGAATGCATATAGATCAAATGCTGCGGACTCTAAGGATTTCGCTAGCCTTGTACTGCTTTTTTCGATGTAAAATTTGCTATCTACGTGGATCTCTCAGGTGTAAATTTTCTCTTCAGAATTCATTTTGAATTCTGAAGTTGCTGAAGACAGTAACTGCTCGGTTTGATTGTTCCTCCATTTCATTGCAGTTGGTATGCGGCCCCTCTGCGATGATGCTGTTATAGAAGTTTTCTGCTGACTTCCCGTGCACCGGTTAAAAAATATCTGATGGGCGCCGCTCACTTTTTCTACAAAAAAAAAAACAACAATAGATGTTTGATAGTTTCATTTAGAAGTTTTATAACTTTGTTGAATAGTATTTTCACAGGAAATTTATGAAATGTATGTTTTTTTATTAGTTTCGTTTTTTTTTGTTTCTTTATACTTCTGAAAGGGACCTCGTGACGGCCACTTCTAGTGAACAAAGTTGTATAAAATTCAGTGCGTCATTGTGGGTAGTCTTATATACAGTTAATATAAAATCTTGACCCTTCTGTGTAATATGTGAAGGAACTTCTTCTTACTGTCTTTTCCTATCTTTTCTTAAATATTTATTCCTCATCGAAACTTTTGCAGAGCTACAAAGAAATTTTCGCTAGAACAAGCAACTAGCGGAAAATGTACTTTGAACACAAACTATTTTTTGAAACTTATAGTTGTTTTAATATAATTTGTAAGTTATAAAATTTCTGATTATTTTTTCAACTTTAAGAATTAAGTGAAGCGTTTAAGGCCCCTTTTAGGTCTAGAGACGTGAAAATTCAAGGCGTTGAAAATTGAAGAAAAACTATCGGTATTAATTGAAAATCATGTTTATGCATTAGATCAATTCTTTATTTACAAAAAAAAAAGTTTTTTTTTCAATGACAATAATAAAAAAAAAAATGGTTCCCCTGACGTAACACATGCCACTGGCATAACTGATTGGGCTGCTCAGATACGTCTGAAACAAAAAAAAAAATTCTGGCGATTATTCATCAGGGAATATGTCACTATAGTGGATAGCAGATTTACAAAAAAAAAAAATGTCCTACATTTTTATCTGTTTATTGGAAAAAAAAGGTTTTTTTTACGTTCTCGCAATTAAATTTAATAGAAAAATTGATTATAAAATTATAATTCTGCTACCCGCGAGAGCCATAAGCCTACTCAATAAGATATTAAAAATTCAAATCAATCGGTTCAGTACTTTTTGAGAAATTACCAACGCCAACTCGGAGAAAATAGTTTCGAGAAAAACACGGTTAAAATTGCAAATGCCTGGGCGCCAAACCGGTCTCGTTTTAAAGGACTGTAACGTCTAAGCTACAACGAATTTCAATATAAATATTTGCAAGTATACATATTTTTGAAAGTATAAACCCACATAACCTAAAAAAAAACAATTTTTTCGAAATTCTAGACCAGCACCTTAACTTTTCTTCAGAAACAACTTTTTGATGAAGAGTAGCATTTGAGTGCAAGCTCTACGGCTCTAGTTTTATTCACTAAAAACTATCAGAGCGATATTTGTTCGCATGCGGAAATATGCCATAATGACCTTGTTATAAGAGTGTTACAATATTTTAGATTTATTTCGATAAATAAATAGTGAAAACTTTTGTCACTATCAGTATTAAAAAAATAATCTTTTTAATTTTTCGCGTACATATGTATAAGGTGAAGTCCATAATAAACAATACTGGTGTCATACATTTATTTTTGATGGCGCCATTTTTTAAGTGAGTTAACGCATGGGAAGTTACATTCCTAGCAGACATCCGATTCACTGAAAGCGAAGTTATTGCGTCTAAAGTATTCGTATGTTTGTGCCATCGGTACTAAAATAAGTTTCGAATAAAAAGATTATATCAAATTTTGTTTTAAAATCGATAAAACGTTTACCGAAACATTTGAATTGATGAAAAAAGTTTATGGCGATGATTGTCTATCCCGTGCCAGAGTTCAGAGATCGTTGTGAGAACATAAATAGCAGTGAACATACGGGCCGCCCAAAATTAGTAAACACCGAAAACTCCAACGAAATTTTTCGTAAATTTATCAAAAATGAACCGAAATCATAATTGAAATTCGTGGAATCGTAGTTGAATATCTTCAAAACATCGATTTATCGCATTCTAATTTCATTTCACTTTTTCATTTGGGTTTACGAAAGGTCTATGCAAATTTCACTCCGCACAAGTCAACTCAGGGCCAAACATTTTTCAGAACTCAACATTCGAAAGACCTCATTAAAGAGGCGAGAAATGACGAGAACTTCCTTTGCCACATTGTAGCTGGTGGCGAAACGTGGTGGTCTTCGACATGAACCTGAAACTAAGCTTCAAAGTGTTGAATAGGAGGCGCCAGACGAACCACCACCCAAAAAATCGCGTTCGGAAAAGTCAAAAATCAAGTGGCGGCCACCGTAGCCGAATGGGTTGGTGCGTGATCACCATTCGGAATTCACTGAGAGGTCGTTGGTTCGAATCTTGGTGAAAGCAAAATTAATAAAAACATTTTTCTAATAGCGGTCGCCCCTCGGCAGGCAATGACAAACCTCCGAGTGTATTTCTGCCATGAAAAAGCTCCTCATAAAAATATCTGCCGTTCGGAGTCGGCTTGAAACTGTAGGTCCCTCCATTTGTGGAACAACATCAAGACGCATACCAAAAATAGGAGGAGGAGCTCGGCCAAACACCTAACAGAAGTGTACGCGCCAATTATTTATTTTAAGTCAATGCTCATTTGTTTTACGATTCCAAGGGAATTATCCACAAAGAATTCGTGCCAGCGGGCCAAACCGTCAATGCAATTTTCTGTGTTGGTGTTTTGAAGAGTTTGTTCCATCGCATTCGTCGGATTCGCCCTGAATACCGCGAAGGAGGAAGCTGTCGCTTATTGCATGAGAATGCACCATCTCATCGATCCATTCTTATGACTAATTTTTTGAATAGAAATCGCATTTAACCATCAATCACTCACCGTATTCACCTGATATGGCTCCTTGTGACTTCTACCTATGCGGTCATTGCATTTGGCCATGAAAGGAAGACGTTTTGCGTCGGTAGAGGCCATCCAAAAGGCGTGCATCGACATACTGAAGGACATTCCGGTCAATGACCTTAAACACTCTTTCGAAAAGCTTTTAGATCGCGCAAAACAGTGAGAGGACTATTTTGAATAAATAAACTCGAAGTTATCAAAACAAAACTCCTGTCGTTTCTATTTTAGATCAGTCTTGTTTATTTTGGACTTCATCTTGTGTTCTAGCCTTCAGAAAATGACTTCATTTAAACATTCGACTTCTCTTCAAGCGTTCGCTTGATTTAATAAATATTAATGAAAATAGCAAAACTTCTTTTGGTTACATTTTTTAACTTTTATCTCCTGTCAATTGACATTTAACCGAAAACAATCAAAACGGCTTACTTTACCTGGTGTTTATACCATGCAATTTGGTGCAGCTTTCCTCCGGAAAATTTTTTACTGCATTGTAGTTATACTGGAAATTCAAGTTCTTAAGGTGTCGCTGTTTGTGACTGATTAGCGATTGGACCCGCGATGTTTTAGCTACATTGGTTTGCATCTCTAAAGCCTTCCTAAAGGGTAAGTTTGGAAAGATGTATATAGGCATGTTTGTGTGCTATTGATTTATACAGTAGATTCTGTGTTTATGCGTTTTTTTATGCTGTTTCTTGCGGAACGTATGTACCGCATAAAAACAGAATCTACTGTATATGTATATGTGTATTTTACACACACACATTAAATGACCAAAATAAGATTTTTTTCTGGATGCTACCCTCTAAATTCGTGCCATGGTCACATATGCAGACACCCTTTTTTATTTGTTTGTTTAATATTTACACGTCCACCAACGCTTTGAAGCACCATATAATTTGCATAGGAAAAAGTGCACTTTTGCAAAAGTTGTTTATTAAATCTTAATGCACCGATATAATTCAATTTCCTTCTCTGATTTGTGTTTAGAAATGTAAAAACAAAAACAAAAATTAAAAAAAAAAACACGACTCTAATATTTTTGTTTATTTTAATTTTTAGTTTTAATATTTTCTATTTTTAATATTTTTCAACTTTAATTTACAACATTATTTTTTAATTTCGGTGGGTTTTCACACTTTTTATAGAAACGTAAAATTTTTTTACTTGAAAATTTGTTTTAATAAACTATAGGTTGGGTATAAGTTTTTTGAAGGGCAATAAAAGAGGATATTAAACATGTTAATATGCATTTGTAAACATTTTATCACAAGTTTGTAAATTCAATGGAAATTTCTATAGCGCTGGCGACACACGTAAATATTAAAAAAAAAACAAGTAAAATACAGGATGCGCCATCTTTTATGTCAGTATGTAAACGCTGAATAACTTTGTCATTTACCAATCGATCGACTTCAACATACATGTTTTCGATACGTCAATTCAGTACAATTTCAACCATGGATCGCTTTACACCGATATAGCGCGCCGAAATAGTGACGCTATACATCGAAAATAGTCGTTCTATTGTTCTAACTCAACGCGCATATCGCAAAAAGTATCGCGGCAAACAAGCACCGTCTGACAATACTATTCGTCGTTTGGTGTTGAAAATTTTTTTGAGCACGGAACAGTAGGAGATCGTCAACATGCCGTTCATCAACAACCAAGACGTTCCAATGGACTTGTTGAAGTAGTGAGGGAGAGCGTTGCCCAGGAGCCAACAGTGTCGTATCGTCGTCGCGCTCAGCATTTTGGCGTGAGTGAAACCACAATGCGGCGCATTTTAAAGGATGATTTAAGGGGTTATATACCTTGTACTGGACTAAAAAATTGAATATTTTTTATGGCATATTCTAAAAGTACATCATCTTAAAAATATGAATTCAAAAAATCATAAAGATCGGAGCACTAGAACGAAAGTTACAGACCATGGAAGCGGAATCACCAGATCACCTGACTTCTTTTTGTGGGGTTATCTGAAAAGTAAGGTTTACACCAACAAGCCGCAGACTATTGACCAGCTTAAGGCAAACATTCGTGCCGAAATCGATGCTATAAAACCCGAAATGCTTCACAAGGTGATGAGAAATGCAGAAAAAAGATCGATCGCAGCTTGTGATTGCTAATAAAAGTGGCCACTTGATTGATATTGTATTCAAAAAATAGTTTTAATAAATTGTAAATCACCAAACCAAATAAAAATACCTCACTGACACAATTCAGTTGTTTTTTTTTCTCAAAGCTATTCAATGTTTTCATACCGACATAAAAGATGGGGCACCCTGTATAAATATTTTCATATTTTTTGGCCATAGAATAAATTAGGAGGCAGCGTACAAAAAAAATTTTTTTTGGGTCATCCTAATATACATACATTTGTGGCCACGCAAACCTTACCAGTAAGTTTTTTCATATAAATATGCATTTCTAGCTATAGTTGAGTCGATATGATTTAAGCTTTTATTTTCATCTGCCCAAGTGCATTTATTTTCCAACGACTTAAAAAATGTGCGCTAATTTAAGCAATTAACTCGTGATGAAAAGTTGATTATTTTTACTTAAGGGGGTAGTATGGTATTTTTTTTTCATTTTTTTTTTTTTTTTTAAATTATTCTATAACATCTTAAGATTATTGTGTGAAAGTTTGAAGTGCATTGGAGTAAAATTGACAAAGACACAAAGGATTAAGTATCTACCTCTCCAACCGGATTTCACGCTGCCGAAATCTTTAAACGCGTTTTTCTCACACTTGCCTTTTTTACGGTCGGTGTCCACTGTAGATTCATATCTACTGCACCGATTCTTTTCAAATTTGTTTTTTTTGTTTCTTTACTTTATTCACGAGGTAATGACGTCGAGTTTTTTTTTTTTAAATTTTGTCATATTTTAAAACAACAAAGTTTTCAAGTTTTTTTATGAAAAATCGGTGTTTTGACTTCAAAGCGCTTTAAAAAATTAAAAAAAAAAAAAAAAAAAAAAAAATTCGACGTTGTTACCTGCGAAACTTTATTAGCTGATGAAATCAATTTGGTTTTTTGATTTTAGTTGATCCAGTAATGAGTTCTGAGGGACACCGCAATAAAACTTTTTTATGAGACGTCCGCGAAGATTCGCTGCCACCAACTCATTTCTTCATAAAAATCAATGAAAATTTCACACAATATTCTTTAAATATGACTTTATAATGAAGTAATTTTAAAATTTTGAATAAATCAACTGTGTCGACAAAAAAATTTCGAAAAATATGCTTGTTTTACACCGAATTAACCATACTACCCCCTTAAGCAAAAAAGAACAGCGAAGTTGGATGTATCCAGCATAGTCCGGGAACCAGGGGTCGATTTTGGGCTGCATTTTCATACCGTTAAATTATTGACTATACTTGTGATTTAGCTTTCACGAATAACGAAAGTGAACGTCAGCTGGCGCACCCGCTTTACAAGTTCGCCTGTTCAGCTGACGTTTTTTCCCCCCTCTACGGCGCAGCTGACTATTTTTTTTATTCTACTAAATGTCAACAATACACAAAAAAAATTCAGCCGGTATTAAATGAGTTGTTAAAATTTTTTTTTCGCATCCGCAGCATCCCACGTACGTACCCACCGCTACTGGACCAGCTGACGGTTGGTTTCATCATCCATTGGATGGCGTCTGCCTTCAGTATTAAATTCAGTCGGCATGAAATGATGACGTCAAAATAACCCCTGGCTCCCGGACTAACAGTAATAAATTTAATCTGAGGCCATCTTTCGGGACGACTCCGCAGCATTTCATTGTGCTAAATCGGTAAGTTTTTATACGATATTTAATCAATTATATATATTCCCATGTTTATGGTTAAGAAAAGTGTCTCCTGATTTCAGAATATCGCACATGGCGTGGGCGGTTGAGCATCTACATATGGCACACGATGAAAAAGAAAGTGACTCAACACAGACCAAACTCTAAGGCAGAACTGATCAAAGTGTTTAACAAAGTATACAAACAGGAGATTTGGAACGAATTTCTTAAAAACCTCGTTGCTTCAATGCCTGCCCGGGTACAAACAGTTCTTCCCGTCAACGGCATATTAGAGCATTTACTAAAATATTCATCAATTTTTTATATCGAAAACAAACAGAAAAGTTTCTCAGATGTTGTAAAAATTTGAATCCATTGAATGAAGAAAAATTATCATCATTGTTAAAAAATAATAATTTTTTGCTCAAAAAATGTTCATTTATGTAGCTTTATTTTCTATTTTGTAGATTGGGGTGCAGTAATTGGGGTGCACTCCTTCCCCATAAAAGTGAGTTGGTAAGGTTTGCGTGACCACAAGTTTCTGTTTATATGCACATACAAGGTGGCGCAAGATTAGTCATCCTCTTGGAAGATTTAATATATTTATTATCTATTTACCTCCTATCTATGCATAGGAATTTTCTTTGTTGACTTTCACTGTTTTGCACGTATTCACGATGGATGATGACCTAAATATCGATAAATATACTGACAGAATGCCTTCAGCTGCATCTTCCTTTTTTGTTCTTGACTATTGACTTTGTTTACGGCTCCCGGGATCAAACTCAAAATTTGCACGTCTCATATCCAGACTCATCTTCACTCTTACCCAGCTCGACATGTGCCAGATGCCACAAAAATTGGGTCCCAGTACGTTCCTTATACAAGGTGGCGCAAAATTAATCACACCATCGGAAGATTTATAATTTTTGCACAAACAGACAAGCAATGGAGCGCGTTAAGGTCAAAATAGAGACTTTCAGCACTCAAAATCATTTTTCTTATGTTGTAAAACATTATTGGATGATTAATTTTGCGCCACCTTGTCTAAGTATGGGCATATTAGTTTGTTTTCATTATAGCAGTGTTTAATTTTCGTTTAAAATTATTTCCGGCCTTTTGCTATGTGTGAATCCGAAAAGAAATTAAATATTTTTTTTTAATCTTTGTGATATATTTGAATAAGTTTATGATCTGAAAAAGTCAATTTTAATATACTGATTATTTTGCTTACAAAAATTTTCAACAAAAAAAGACAGTACTGAATCCTTCGCTTGCATTCTGCAAAGAAATTAGAAATTTAACCTGAAAATTCAAAACTGATTGATTTATATTTTTTAATGTGTAAATATGTATGTATGCAGCCAAAGAAATTTCTCTCCGAGAGATGTGAAAATTCTGCAAAGAAATTAAAAATTTATTTATTTGTAACCTGAAAATAGAAAAATATAGAATAGTAACTTTGCCTCTCCCACAGATGTGAAAATTCTGCAAATAAATATAGAATTCATATTGTAATTGGCTGCAAAGAGAAAAAAAGTTATTCATTAACGCTGGCTGAAATGGAAACGGGTTAAAATGCTGCGCTGAAAATCGAATTAGATTTTAATTAAGAAAAAAATAAAGGCGATTAGTCGATCAGCTATTTGTAGGTCGTTCCAAATTCGACCGACTTAAGTGTTGATTTTATTCTCATAACGCTGCAAATCCAATACAATCCAATCTAAACCGATCCAATTCCAACCAAACCAAATCAACTACGGCGATGATGACGACGATGACAACAACTCTGCAAATAGACTTAAATACTCCGCCGGGAGCAGAAATTGGTTGAGAACCAACACATTCACAAAATTACAATAAAACACATACAACACACACAAAAAACAAAAAAAACAGAGCAAAACTAGTAATAGTAGAAGTATAACTATGATGAAGAAAAAGTACTAAAATACAGATATACAGAGAATTGGCTGAAAATGGCCAACAATTGCCAAAGCTCCTGCTGCTGCTGCTGCTACTGCTACTGCTACTACTGGCGCTGTTACCACCATTGATAAACGTGTCGTTGGACGACACCAACTTGCAGCGATATTAAGTCAATACACACACACACACACTTACCTGCCTATATACATACATACATACGTAGCTGGAATTGAGTGGATGGGTGGTGTTGGCGCGTTTGAGCCTACAATGCCATTGGGGATTGAGGATTCTGGTACTCGAACACTACATAGACACAAAGCACTTACATACATATATGCATACACACATGCATACATTCAGTCACTATAAATGGTTATGACGACGACGCTGCAGATGGGGTAAAAAGGGAGTGAGGCGAAAATAAAATGAAATACTAAAGTGGCAGCACATTCGTTGTTGAACAAACTACACAGAGCAAAGGACTAAGCAGGTAGCCGAGTTGGCAGGGGATCACAGTTCATTTTAGCAAGCTGGCAAAGTAAGCAAGCAAGCCAACCAGCCAGCCAGCAAGCAGCTCCTCACCGCTCTGGCCAACTGCAATTTTGTGGCGTAGCGGTGCAAATGGATTTGAAAATTGGGTTAATTGATGCTTAGAGGCACTATATGGCTGAGTGAGACCAGGTTGTTGGTGTAGTGCAATAGCTTTGAGGTATCGTTGAGAGAAGTTGCTTGTGGGTGCTTGATGTTAGAAAGGAAATGGAATAAAATACGAGAGTGTGACAGGCGTTGTAAAAACAAAAAAAAAACCAAACAGGTGTAAAATAACAAAAGTATCAAAAAAAAAAAATCAATGCGAAATGAAGAAACTAAAAGAAATGAAAAAGAACAAAAATCAAATGGAAATGAAAATGAAAATGCCAAGTGTCAGCGTCGCAACAACTATTTTTATATACGAAGTACGTAAAGGACATGACAAACAAACAGGGCGACAACCAACGATTGCCAGCAGCGCATGAACGAATTGCCTACTGAACTTTAACGAAGGTTGTAGGTGGCTGGAGTGGAGTGATGCGGTGCGGTGCGGTGTGGTGCGCTGCATAGTAAGTAAGTAGCTAGCCTACATTCTTGGCAGCTGACTGAGCAAATGAATGAGAGCTCAACAGGAAATTGTGGTACACTGAACTAAAATGTTTAATCGGAGGGAATACGCAGTGCTCGGGCAACAATTGCAGTAAATTAAAGAAAAAGCTGGATGGGGAGAAATTTTTTCTAGAAGGAAGTAAGAAAAAGCTGAAGAGTGTGAGTGTCAATATTTGCTATATCTATGCAGTAGTGGAATTAAATGCATTTTAGCAAATGTTCATATTGCTTGTATCTGTATGAAAGAAGCCTGAAAACTAAACAAAATTTTGGCTTAATTCCGC
This sequence comes from Anastrepha obliqua, assembly GCF_027943255.1. Taxonomy (NCBI): domain Eukaryota; kingdom Metazoa; phylum Arthropoda; class Insecta; order Diptera; family Tephritidae; genus Anastrepha; species Anastrepha obliqua. The sequence continues at coordinate 119,688,311 of NC_072896.1, read as the reverse complement.
ACCTACGCCAGCAAAGTGATGTGACCCTGTAAATTGCTTCCTCTTATATATATAAAGGTTGGTTAAGTTTCAAGGGCCGTGATATGGCTCAATTACGTGTGGAACAAAATTGCGGCCTCGGCGGCACACCTCCGTCCGGTGGTCCAAATTTTGGATGACGCTGAGGCATAGTTGAGGTTCTATGCCGTTAATGTGCCGAATTATCTCATCCTTTAGCTCTTGAATAGTTGCTGGCTTATCGACGTACATCTTTTCTGAAAAAATAACCCCAAAGAAAGAAGTCCAACGGTATCGTTGACGTTTAGGTGTGGTCCACACTCAACATCGGCCCTTGAAATTTAAACACTCTTTATATATAATTGGCGCGTATACCCTTTTTGGGTGCGTGCCTTGATGTTGTTCCACAAATGGAAGGAGCTACAGTTTCAAGCCGACTCCGAACGGCAGATATTTTTATGAGGAGCTTTTTCATGGCAGAAACACACTCGGAGCTTTGTAATTGCCTGTCGAGAGGCGACCGCTATTAGGAAATTGTTTTTCTTAATTCTGGTGTTTCACCGATATTCGAACCTATATTCTCTCTGTGAATTCCGAATGGTAGTCACACACCAACCCTTTCCGCTACAGCGGCCGCCTTCCTCTTAGATTTCTTAATTAATCGCATGCTGAATTTACAAATCATTAGCAACTTCAGTAGTACTTCGTTAGTAGCTTCAGCAATGTTGATGGATTTATATTTATATGGAATAACTGCAAAGGTTTATGGAACACTAATACTATCGCACTCGCTTTGTGTTGCATATTCTGTAATGCCAGGGATCCAAGTATTTTGGACATTGCCGTTGATTCTTCTAAAATTTGGCTTGAGTGTAGGCTGAAAATTCTTAATAGTATTCAGAGTTATTTAATGATGAAAAATTTGGTGAAATATCTTCGGTTCATTTTACGATTTACAAACAAAAAAAAACAAATTTTTAAATTTTGTATACTTTTTAAAAAGATTTTGTTTAATGAAAAAATTTGGATTAGGATGTTTTAAAGTAAACTTTAAGATTAAAAAAAAACAAAAGATTTTTTTTGGCAAAAAAATTTGGAATCGAAATTTTTAAAGTAAAATTAAAAAAAAAATTATAGTTCTTTATGTTAATTTATCTTTTTTAAAAAACTTTTTCTTGGCGAAAAAATTGGATTATGATTTTTAAAGTGAAATATCCTGCCTTCATTTTAAGAAAAAAAAAAACTTTTTTAGGATAATTTATGCTTTTTAAAAAGAGTTTTAGGGCGAAAAAATTTGGTATAGAATTTTTTAAGGTAAAATATAGTCGGGTTCATTTTAAAATTAAAAAAAAAGTATTGGCGAAAAAATATTTCTTGTTCAAAATTTGTAGGGAATTTTTTTTGTCATTTTCCAATTTTGTCATTTATTAATAGTTAGGCCCATGCGTAGTAATTCCTTCAAGTTTCATAATGGGATCACAAAAACTTTTCGAATTTTATTCAAGTACGTAGAGTCAATTAGTGAAAAATACCAAGAATCTGCTTACTACTCGTACTGCCCGAAGGGACGCTTCCATCAATTTGCAAACGGACATAATATCCGAAAATGCGAGTATGCACGAAGGCCCTTCGTTGAAGCAGTATTTTGCACTCATTTGCTGTACGTATTTGAATATGTTACTCGAAAAGTTATAGGGTATATGAAACTTGCAAGGAGTACTGAGCACACAGCCCGCGAAAAAATGTGTTAAGAAAGTTTAAAGTCGAAAAATTGTGTGCAGCGACGAAGCTCATTTTTGGATCAATAGGTACGTAAATAAGCAGATTTGTCGGTTTTGGAGTGAAGATCAGCCAGGAGAATTGCAAGAGCTACCAATGTATCAATGTATCCAGAAAAGGTCACAGTTTGGTGCGGTTTATGGGCTGGAGGTATCATTGGACCGTACTTCTTCAAAGATGCTGCGAATCGTAACGTAACTGTGAATGGTGAGCGCTACCGTGAAATGATATCCAACTTTTTTTGACCAAACTGCAAGAGCTTGACTTGCATGACATGTGGTTTCAGTCAGACATTGCCACATGCCACACAGCACGCGTAACAATGGACTTGTTGAGAGGCGAATTCGGTGACCATTTTATTTCACGTTCGGGACCTGTCAATTGGCCACCCAGATTGTGCGATATAACGCCTTTAGATTATTTTTTGTGGAGCTATGTTAAAGTTCATGTCTATTCAGATAAGCCTGCTTCAATTAACACATTGAAAGACAACATTAAAGCATTTATATGTGAGATACCGGCCGAAACATTGGAAAGAGTATGCCAATATTGGACTAAGCGGATGGACCATTTGAAGCGCAGTCGCGGTCAATATTTGCATGAAATAATTTTCAAACATTAAATTATATGGACTGTACTATCGATTTAAATAAAAATTTCATGCGTTTTTCTGAATTTTACGTGTGTTTTTTTGAACAACTTTTCTATAGCTCTTAAAAAACTGTCCTTTATATCTAAAAAACAAATAAAAAAAATTAATATACATTAATATGGAGACGACATTTTACATCAAAAAAGTCTATATCAGATTTTTCGACAATTCTTATTATATTAAAACTTTTTTTTAGAAGAATTGACGAATAATGTCAAAAATACTTGGATAACTTGACATGGAATCGCTCTATATTTATCGCGGTCCTGCCTAGCGCTCCATTATCACTGCCTGAGACTTTATCTCTCACTGATCTGCGGTACCTCACAGGTAGAGTGCAGGAATTAAGTCGATTTAAGTGTTTTTGTTGTTAGTTCTCAGATAAGTAGGTAAGTTTAGTCATACTGCGGAACAATTTCTGCTCTTTTTTCAGGCGAATAGATGAAACCGAATTTTTCTGAAAGTCTAAGTTGTATGTAGAAAACTAATTTCTCACTTCTCCCAGATATGCGGTTTTAAACGTTTTTTTTTTTCTTTCTGAACTTGAAGTTGCTAGCCGCGGAGGAATACTTATTAACTGATTTTATGACTTAGCTGAAAAAAATTGTAAAAATGTAGAATTTCCTAACCCTCCCTTGGGCACGCCGATCTGCCAGACTTCGACTTTGGACGTGAATTTACCGTAATTCTATTACAGATAACAACTGAAGCTTCCTTACCTTTTTAAAATTTAATTTTCTATCGTTTGGTATAAATAATCTTTTAAAAAGGATCTTCAAACAGAATGAAAAAATGCCAGACCCGGATCCCAACCGAAGTTTTAAAAAAGGTGTCAACGGAGGCCCTATGGTTTTTGCATCAAAGCGCATCCTAGCTGCCATATTTTGTGAACAAAAATTGCAGATTCAGATTTCTCGTACCTGAAGTTTCAGCAGACCTTTTCATGGTAAAAATACAAGGTGGCGCAAAGTTAATCACCCTATTGGGGGTGAGCTAGACAACTGCAATACACAAAGAGACAAGCGCGTAAAAGTTAAAAATAAAGATTTCCAACACTCAATATGAATTTTTTTATTTAGTAGGTAGGTAGGTAGGTGGGGGGTGGCTGTCGCAATGACACATTTAGACCTTTCATAGGTCCATTGTGATACCACTGGAGCTTATTCTTACCCTATGGGTTCCCTTTCAAACCATCCGGTAGCTTTAATAAACGAGCAAAGCTTCGTTAGTTTTAGATGCGCTATGTCCCCTACATCAATTGAAAATGCCATATCAAGAAGCTAATGCCATATCCTTGAAGCTAAGCTTTCATACTCACATAAAATGTGTCTGACTGTTTCCTCTTCTTCTGTATTAAGACAGCTTCTACAGAAATCGAAGTACGGGAGTCTTAACCTTCTAACGTGGCTGCCTATTAGACAATAACCAGTTAATAGCCCTATCATTTTTCTTATAGCTTCCCTGTTAAATCTTAACAAGCTTTTTGATCGACCGCTGTTCCATTTCGCCCATGTCTGTCTGCTTAATTCGCATGTTGAGAGGTTTTGCCAACTTGTATTTGCCTTATTGATGGTTTCCCTGTCTATAAGTAGTTTACAATTGGCTATAGGCATAGGTATCAGCGTCTCATCCACTTGGAGGTCGAGCGTTGCACCGGTTCATCTGCCTTGCAGTTCCCTGCTATATTCCTGTGGCCTGGCACCCAAATAGGATGAACTTTGTAGTATTTTGATACGGCATATAGAAGTTTAAAGCATTCTATGACTGTTTTGACGAGTGTGTTTTAGATTCTAGCTCTTTTATGGCAGTGACTTCCGCCTGAAACTCACTGCAATGATCAGGCAATGAGTTGCTAACTCCGAGTTTATCGGAGTAAACCCCTTCACCTACTCTGTTTTTTTATTTAGTGAAAAAGTTATTCAAAGGAAAAAAAATTGCATAATTAAGTTTTGCACAAGATTGTAGTAGTTTTAGTAGTTAAATTGGTTTTAGTGTTTTTTCTCTATATATCCGCGACCAGAAAATTTACATTGATTTTTTTTTCTGTCAGATTGGGAAAACTGAAAAAAAGACTTTTTATATACAACCCAAACTTTCAGAATACTTTGATTTCCCACAGCCGACTGGCGAAAAGTTTTCGAATTATTGAATTAATAAAAGTACACGCATTTTTAATATTCAGCTCCAAACTTTGCCGGCAGTCATGGAGCAAAATTTTCAAAACGTCCAGCACTTAAAAAATTGTAAGCAAACCTAAGCCGCTAATGTCTATTTCTATTACTCAGAAATGCTGTTAAATTTTTTTTTTCAATGGACGTTAACACAATTACTAATCTGTAGAAATTCAATTCATTCTTACAAGCAGGTAACAGCAGCAGAAGTTTTGGCAAAAATCTTGAATTAAAGAAAGCATCATTTTACTGAAAATTTCATATAACAAATACTTTTAAATAATAAATGCCCTCTCGAATACCCACCAGGACTACCCAAATCCGTGATGTTCGCATTTGTGGTATCCACGCCCACCGCAAGGCCGCTGACAGCGGGAGCTAGTCGCAATAGCAATAGAACGCATAGCGACAAGCTGAGCGCGCCACAAGCTCTAAAAAGGGTGGCCAATGCCGCAGAGACGAGTGCCCATCGTAATGTTGGCGTGGACGACGATGACGACGGCGACGATAAAACAGACCACCAAGTGATAGGCGACGCAGAGCCACGGCGCCTTTGACTATGCAATTGCGCGCTTTCGCCGCGTGCTGGAGTGGGCGCACTTACACTGGGCGGTCCTGCTACCAATGCTGTGCTTGCGGTTGTGGGCAAAAATGTGGTAATAGAACTTTCACTCCCGCTGTTGTTGCAGTTGTTGGTGTTGTTGCCCAAGTTGTGTGTGCTTGCGCAGCTGCTATCGTCTAGCGGTTTCGCGCGCCGATATTTCTTATAACTGCTGCTGCGTTGCTTTGGCGTCAACACGGAGGTTGCCGATACATGCGCCGCGGCAATGGTGGTGGCCACTGCGCTCAGCAAACTCTGGTCGACGCCGCTGAGTACATTACCGTTGTGTTTGCTTCTGCAATAGTTTTTGCTTTTGTAGCTGCTGCTGCTGCTAGTGTGGAACATCATTTTCCATTGGATTTGTGTTCCTCAAGTGGTGAAACAACAACAAGAACGCTGATGTTGTTGTTGTACTACTGCTGTTGTTGTTGTTGTTGGTGAACTGCGCGTATTGCTTTCTATGCTCAAAGTTTCTGTAGTTTGTGTTAGATAGCTCCGGCTGTGGTTGCTGTTGTTGTTGTGCTGTTGAGTAAAATGTTGATAGCATGTCATCGTTCAGTACGCGAGAGCACAATTAAAATTAATTTAATTTTTGTGTTTTTTTTTTGTTTTTTTTTTGTTTACAAACTAACTTGCATATTTTCACTTTTTTATTACATTTATTTACGCTTGTTGTTGTAGTGTTGGCAGCAAAGTTTCCAAACACCGAACCGTGCGCGCGCCACTGTGGTGCGCTGCTGTAACAGCGGGTGGTATGACCGAGGCTAACGTTCAACAATACTTGTATTGTTAAGTCTGCGGGTGGGCGTATGGGCGTGGCAGTTTTGGCTTTTTTTTGTGGATTTGTTTTTTGTGTTTTTTTGTTAGGTTTGTACGTTCACTCGTTAGCTTCGGCTTGTTAGGCTCTTCAAGTGCGTCGGCGGCTTTATTTATTTACACTCACAATTATTGTAGGCCGCTTCCCATACTTTGCTTGCCACAATACAGCTGCGCCTCATCAATACAATACCACACACTTTTAACCGTTGCAATGTGCACTCCTCTGGAGTCGAATGCACCCCTCGTAAAACTGTCAATTCACCACTGCGCTGATGTTGATGTGCGCGATTTGTATCTTTCATTCACTTTTCAGTTGTCAGTAGACAGTTTATATAGAAATTTATTGTACGTTTACAAATTCACTCAGTTCGCCTTGGGTTCAGTCTGTGCACCGGGTTGTGAGCGTTGCAAATATACACATGTATGTATGTATGTATGTGTGCATATATGAATGTCTTCAATACGTGACAAACTCACTGCTTGACTGCCTGTCTGCCTGTGCGATGCACTGCGCAAGCGTTTGTGTTGCACTAAAAGCCCGATTGATTGTCTGCCGCGCACGGCTCCCACTTGCATTGATTGACTGCTTTACTGACAAACTGACTGACTGTCTCGTCGCACAACACTACAGCGCTGTCTTCTTGCGCTGTCCCGTCTGCGTCAATGTGACACTGTCGCCGCGTGACTGTCGATCGTGACAGGCGTACCGCCGCGCCGCGCCGCGTCTTCGTTACAGTTGTCAATAATGGCGAGCGAGCGTAGCAAATATTGCTCCGCGCTACAAATGTTAAACAAATCGTCGTTTATTAACGTATTTGCAGGGGGGAGGAATTTATCACTCAGCACATTTCGTTTTTCGTTTTTCTTTTTACTTTTTTTATTATTTTATTGTTTATTTCTACTATTTTTATGTTTTAGTTTACTTTCAATTTCTCAAGCGTATTGCGACTACTTCATACCTTACTTTATGCACTTTTGACTTCTTCATTTATATTTTTGCTTATTTTTCTTTTTGTATCAGTTTACTTTCAATTTCTATTTCTTCTATTTTGTTTACGCAAGCCCTTATTTCTGGTTGCATTTATTTTCACTCTACATTTGCCCGCTGCCTCTTTTCCATTTTTATGATATTTTTTATGACTCAATATTTCTCAACTCCTTCTTGCCGCACTCAGCTCAATTGCACTGCTCTCATAAGCGTATTTACAGTTGTAGACATTTGTCTGTTTGCATTTGGCCATACATATAAACAAATATGTACGTATGCATGCATGTGTAGGTGAGTTTGGCTTTTCTATGGCTGTTACACACACAAGCGCATACAAAGAAAGATGCCAACAATCACAGAAAAAAAAAACAAAAATTCAACAAATTTGCCTACTCGTATCGATTCGATTTGTTTGCCTCGTTTCGTTCTTCATCTCCAGCTCCAGCTACTTGCTGCACACTTTTTATTTCACTTTTATTTTCAACTTCATTTTTATTTTCATTTTTATTTGTATTTGTTTTTGTTGTTACTTGTAGCACGTTGATAAAAATTTCTTTCGAAATTTATTCACGCTGATAAAACGACACTCTCTGCTTGTGCGCTGCCTTCCGGCTCACTTCTACTTCACGTTTGTTTGCATGCAGCAATGCACACACACACACACACAAACAAAACTACTGCACAAGTATGCTGTATGCTGTTGGCCAACCAAAGTCACTTCAGTCGAGTCAGTTGCATGTCGGCTTGTCACTGCCAGCAACAAAATACGGGGCAAATATGTACTCGTACAACATTCCAAAGCGCGGCCGGCGTAGCAAAACTGCCGTGTGCGTAAGCGTCGTCGGAGTGCAGTGTGCAAGCAAGCAGTAGACTGAATGTATACTTTCCTACTGTAGTTGATTTTTCTTTCGTTATTTACCTTCTCGTTATGGTTGTTGTTGTTGCTGGTAATGGTGGTCGTGGTGCTCTTATTGCTTGCTCTGCCGTAACTGTAACATACACAGAAAAAGAGGAGAAGAGAACAAATTTTATTAATGATTTATTTGCGCTGGCATTGATATATGCTAATGCTATTTGCCCCACAAAAATAAAAATACAAATAAAAACAACAACACTACACATACACACACCCTTTTCCCAAGACGCAAAGACCCACAAAGGTGCGCAGCTGCAAACAGGAAAAACCTTCAAACATGCAGCTCCTCATACACAATCAGCCGCACTCATGCGACCACAAATAAGCAAACAAACGTACAGCGGCGGCCATAGAAATGTGGTGCGTTAATTAATTTTTTATTTATTTAAAAAATATTCTCTATTGTAATTAATAAACTTATAAAAAAACGCATCAAAATATATTAAAAACTGTATGAGTTATCATGCAGACCGCGTCGGAAAAAGTAGTTTCGAAAACTACGAGTTTAAACTTTCAAGTGCATTTCGCTCAAGACGGTCGGGCAGTTATATTTTCTACCATAACTTTGTACCTATGGGGAATTTTTACAATCGACTTCCACAGAAACACACCTAAAACTATAAAGAATAAAAAAAATAGATTTTTTGAAAATTCTGGACGTATGTCACCCCTTAACAAACTTATATACTTTGTAATATAAAGTAAATAAATAATTGGTCGTACACTTCTGTTAGGTGTTTGGCCGAGCTTCATGCTTGTCGAATGTGGCTTGATGTATGACAGGGAAAGGTATGTCTCTCATAAAAGGCGACTAAACTCCAAACAAGGGTTGCCAGTGCCGAGGTTTAAGGTAGTAATCTGCGTGTATGAGATCTGATCGAAGACTTAATCTCGGTACTACGGGGAGCAGGACTCCGAGTGCTCCTTGCTCCAACCTGTTCTTGATTTTTGATGTTGTTTTTGTTTTTTTAATTCTGTCTAAATTATTTAAAATTTGATGAAACTTTGTTGATTTTTTTTTTTTAATTCTGATTAAAAAGTTTGAAATTTGATGAAATTTGTTAATTTTTTTTTTAATTCTGACTAAAAAGTTTGAAATTTGATGAAATTTGTTGATTTTTTTTAGTTCTGATTTAAAAGTTTGAAATTTTATGAAAATTTTTTTGTTTTTTTTCTTTTATTCTGACTAAAAAGTTTTAAATTTGCTGAAAGTTGTGGATTTTTTTTTGAATTCTTACTAAAAAGTTTGAAATTTGATGAAAGTTTGTTGAATTTATTTTTTAATTTTGACTAAAAAGTTGGAAATTTGATGAAAATTTGTTGATTTTTTTTCAATTCTGAAATGAAATCTGATGAAACTTTGAAATTTGTTTTAGAATTCTGACTAAAAAGTTTGAAATTTGATGAAAATTTGTTGATTTTTTTAAATTCCAACTAAAAAGTTTGAAATTTTATGAAAATTTTTTGTTTTTTTTTTGAATTCTGACTAAAAAGTTTGAAATTTGATGAAAATTTTTTGAATTTATTTTTTAATTTTGACTAAAAAGTTGGAAATTTGATGAAAATGTGTTGATTTTTTTTTTAATTCTGTCTACAAAAGTTGAAATTTGATGAAAATTTGTTGAATTTTTTTTTCAATTCTGAAATGAAATCTAATGAAACTTTCTAATTTTTTTTTGAATTCTGACTAAAAAGTTTGAAATTTTATGAAAATTTGTTGTTTTTTTTTCTTCTTTATTTCTGACTAAAAAAATTTAAATTTGCTGAAAGTTGTGGATTTTTTTTTCAATTCTGACTACAAAGTTTGGAATTTGATGAAAATTTGTTGATTTTTTTTATTTCCTACTAAAAAGTTTGAAATTTGATGAAAATTTGTTGATTTTTTTTAATTCCGACTAAAAAATTTAAAATTTGATGAAAATTGTGCTTTTTTTTTTTGAGTTCTGACTAAAAAGTTTGAAATTTTGATGCACTTTTTTTTTTGTTTTTTAATTCTGATTAAGAAGTTTGAAATTTGATGAAAATTTGTTGAATTTTTTTAAATTCTGATTTAAAAGTTTGAAATATCATAAAAATTGTTTGGGGGTTTTTTTCTAATTCAGACAAAAGAGTTTGAAATTTATTGATTAAAAGTTTGCAATTTGATAAAAAATTTGGATTTTTTTTAATTCTGAAATATGCTGAAAATTTGTTAATTTTTGTTTTTGAATTCCGACTAAAAAGTTTGAAATTTGATGAAAATTTGTTGATTGTTTTTTAATTCTAACTAAAAAGTTTGAAATTTGGAAGCACTTTTATAGTGTTTTTTTAATTCTTTAAAAAGTTCGAAGTTTAATCAAAATTTGTTGATTTTTTGAACTTTGAGTTATATGGTTTTCATTGTAGTATGAACTATATTTTTTATAAAAACTAAAAAAAAAATATTTACAAAAACAAAAAAATGTATTCAAAATAAATAAACAGTCGAAACTTTGCAATATGTCGCGCTGCTATAATTGTGAACTCAGACGTATGTATGTGTGCTTTTGTACTCGCATAACCATGGGAATGCGCCAACGCAACAGTGCGGCGGTAGGTAAGATATAAATTTATCCATTTACGTCAATACAGCACAAATGTACTTATCCACATACACTCGTTTGACAGTAAATTATTGAATTATGTTATCAAGAGCTCATGCATCCGCACAAACATTCATATTTACATATTTCAAGTACATTTATAAGGATCTACACATACACGCATGCATATCCATCATATTATAAAAATTCTTAACGCACGTTCATTAACTAAATACGGCGCTGCTATTTGTTTAAGTGTCTGTATGTGTGTGAAATAATAAATATTCTCCATCGATAAGCCGTGGAAATACATAAATAAACGTCTTTTCCCTTTAACTTTAAAGCAAAGAAAGTGGTAATGCCTGCAATGATATCTGCCTACAAATACACCTAAACATATAAAAATAAATGAAAAACGAAAAAGAAGACCTACCCCTTCTTGCTGGGAAAGTACAACAAATGACAAATAAACTCAAATATTTTTTTAAGCGTATGAGTAATGCATCGAAACGTGTGACAGTTCCTTAACAGTTTTCAAATATTTATTTGTGGAGATAAACGTTCAACCGTTTTTCAAGCTAAGTGTTAAAGACTTCAAGATGCGCGATGACATCAACAAAGGTGAGTAAACGTTTTGTGTAGTTTGGTGAAGCAAATGAAGGCAGCTAACTCAAGAGCAGCTTGTTTTAAAAAACTAATGATTCTAAATATTTACTTTCTCTTAAACTTAAAACTGGTTTCATTGCAATATTTTGAAAACTAAATTTACGATCTTACAAAGTTTGGCGGCATATGTTAGGGGGGAAATATAGTCACAAAATACGTTTAGCTTATCGTGCTCGTCATCATTTTTCATTTTGTGTCTAGCTTAGGGCTACCTGTAATGAATCAGATCACACCCTTTCTGGGTGTTTGGCCGAGCTCCTCCTCCTATTTGTGGTGTGCGTCTTGATGTTGTTCCACAAATGGAGGGACGTACAGTTTCAAGCCGACTCCAAACGGCAGATATTTTTATGGGGAGCTTTTTTCATGGCAGAAATACACTCGAGGTCTTGCCATTGCCTGCCGAGCGGTGACCGCTATTAGAAAAATGTTTTTCTAAATTTTGGTGTTTCACCGAGATTCGAACCAACGTTCTCTCTGTGAATTCCGAATGGGAGTCACGCACCAACCCATTCGGCTACGGCGGTCGCCATGTTGAGTAGTTAATGGAATGTTTTAAGCGCTTGAAATAAGTTTTGAAGAGCATAATTTGCGTTGCTTTGATTATAAGGTATTTTAAATGAAAAAAGTGCTTTGCACCTTTCAGTTAAAGTTAAACGGACACATAATTTGTAAAGCTCAATTAAATATTTTCGCTCTAAAATTTTTTTTTCAAAATTGTAATCGTTATAAATCTTACTGCCGCCCCCAGCGCGTTTTTGCATGCTGGTATTTTTGTTTCACGCATTTTACCGTTATATCGAGGGCGATTCTACCTGCTATTACCCCTCCTGCTTCGTCAGATATGGTCCTGCAGCCTCTAAAAAATTCTAACATTGCATAATCTGTACACAACTCCGGTTCTGGCCTCACTTGCAGTGCTTTTATCAGCACGGCGTTAGGGTGAACGCTTTAAAAAGTGTTTCGAAAATAAGATGAATTACTAGTTTAAATGCATTGCATCAGCAGTGGATTAATTTCAGGGTCATGAAATAGATTTAGAAATAGGCTCTCTACACCTTTGAGTTTTATTTTTTGTTTTTGAAAAATGCGCGTTTTTGAACTGAATCAAAATCATTTTTCTTTTCGTGTGTTGTTTCTTGGAAGGTGAAATGTAAATCTAGACTAGCCACAAATACCACAGATGTCATGGAAATCTTGAAGAGCTTCACATGTATAGAATATTGTATTGCAAATGGTTGAAGCATTTCTTTTTACTAAAATTTTATTGAATTTCGGATTTTGCCACAAACTGGTGTGCCAATGAGCATGAAAATCGCATTTCCACATTCATTTACGACAATTGTAATTATTTTATTTTTTACCCATCTCTCACCTTTTTTTTAGAACATAAAACCACTGCCTTCAAGCACCACAGCACTACTACTTACATGTACTTATACGCACTCGTACTACTCGATTACTAATTTGCCTGCCGTTTCGTATTTCTTTGAACATTTTTATTCAGCTCATTTTCACACACTTATTAGCCATTAAATGTGCATTAAATGCATGGAGTGCGTGGGCCAGCAATACTACGACCTCCACAATGCCAGACTAACAGCCATACACACAATTTTATACAAATATATGTGCATACATTTACTCGCTCCCATGCATGAGTGTGGACAGGCAGAGAGGATGGCCTAGAAGAAGGACCAGCCGCAGCAGCACCAGCGGTAGAAGCAACAAAAGCATCCATTGCGAATGCTGACACAGCGACTGCGAATGTGACTGCAGCTGCTTTCAACACTAATACATATATACATACATACATACATACATGCGTAGAAGCACTTTGGTTAATGCTCTACTGTTGATGGATGGGTGTGGATGGCTCGTATGTGAGTTTCTCTGTGCATGCGCTTGAATGTCTCTTTCATCAGCATATGAGTTACTTCACTGGTGGTTAGCTTTTATGTGTGGTTTATATAGTAAGTAGTTCCTTTTATTTAATACTCTCTATCAACTCAATCTACTTAAACCACAACGACAATACATCTGTTCGTTCTTTCAAGAATCCATCCAGAGTTTTTATGCTTTTTACGTTACACCCCCTCGCCAAATGGGCGCACACAAAAACACACACACGCACACACGCATGCACACATGTATGTATGTATATTGGCTCATTGCTATTGATATCGCCCTCATTTAGCGTTCTTAGCGTTGAAAGCATTTTACTTCACTTTTATGCTCGTTTGTATGCTGAATTAATGAGGTTTGATTCTTGTCGAAAAGTGTTTGACTTGCTCGAGATGTGAGAAGCTTAAGCGATTGTGTCTAATTGGTGCCGATAGCAAGAAATAGGTTAACGTGCAAACCGTTAAACGTATCTCATATCGCTCATATATTTCTTTTATAGAGGTAGTGTGTGTGTAGCAGTGTAGCGGTTGCCTATACCCTGCAGGAAGAGCCAGTGAAGCAAACATTCTGGGTCAAATCGAGAGGAATCGATCCAAGTTATGTCTGCCGGTCCGCCTGTTTACATAAATGGTATATCGGGTTCAAAGTGAAATAAATGGACTCGACCTAGTACTTAAATGTAGGATGTTGCTCTTGACCGAAAACAGGTTGGTGTTGAAAATGCCATAAGCGCGAAACTTATTGTACATTTAATGGTGATTTACAAAAATGCAAAAAAATATAATTTTTCAGTAATTACAACAATAAGTCACAGCATAATTTTAGAGACAGAAAACTTTTATTTTCGAAATTGGTCGTGGCATCACCTACCATCGAGTAAATATCTAAACAAATCTATTAAACTTTTTTTTTTCAACGCTACGAAGCTTGATCTCAGAAGCCGACAGAAAACCTGTGAAAGATTTTTTTAAGCATAATGCCACTTTTACACCGCCACTTAGTATGAACCAACGCAATGCACATATACACCTGTGTTCACAAAACTAGCAGCGCTTTTTAATTTGCTTTTCATTTAATTTGTATTATTTTATTTACTACAACAAAAATGATGCAACTCAAATTTTAAAATTTATAAGAATAAAAAAAAATAAAAAATTTTAGGTAAATTTAAAATTTTTTAATTATAATAACTTGACTAAAATTTCTAGTATGCAGTTGTATAGACCAATGATTTCTGGTATAAGAAAATAAAAGTGTGAAGTGGCTCAAAAATCGCATTGATTTTCGATAATTTTGTTGGCCGGCTGTCTTGTGCAATAAAAAATTTCGAGCATTCGTTATATGGAGGAAAATTAACTACATCGTCAGCAAAAAAAATTATCAAAATTGAAAGGGGCTATAAAACTGCATAAAATGTAATAGGCTGTACAACTGCATACTCAGAGTTTTTCCATTTTTTTTGTTTTTAATTTTGAAATTTTTCCAAAAATTGTTTCTTTACATTGTGACTAAAAAATTTTATTTTAATGAAGTTTGGCCGATTTGTTTATAATTCTTTTATAAGTTTGAAACTTTGAATTAAATGGGTTTATTTGTAGTATGAATTATAATTAACATTATTCGATTCAGAGGTAAAAGGTTTTTAGCCCAGAATTCCTATCCACGTGGAACGATCGCCACCTTTGGTATAGCTGGTAGGAACAGAGTGATTAATTTTGCGCCACCTGATAATTTTTTATTTTTTTATTCATTTTTTATTTTTATTTATATATTTTTCTTTAATGTTTTTCACTTCATTCTTTTTTTATTATTATTGCCTATTTTTATTTAATTATTTTTTAGTTTTTTTATTATTATACAATGTATATACCCAGTATGAACTATAATTAAAGAAATAAAAATATTTATAAAAAAATAAAAATATAATAAAAAAATAATAATAAAAAAAACAAAAAATAATTAAATAAAAATAGGCAATAATAATAAAAAAAGAATTAAGTAAAAACAAATATTATACCAGTATAACAAAAACCACTTAATTCAAAGTTTCAAATTTTGTACGGAATTATAAAAAAAGAAATCCAAGGCAGAACAAATAGAAATAATATTTTGACTACATTTCCCTTTTTTTAATTTTCCATAATTTATGCAAAACAGTAGTTCATTTTGCAACAAATATCAGACAAATTAAAATTTTTGGTATAAGGTGTATGAAAATTCGAAAAATTTTCATAAAAATCTCAATTTTTTTAATCAGAATTAAAAGCAAAAACATAAAAAAATGGTTACGCAATTTTATAGTGAAGTGCACGTTTAAAGTGACTTAAAATGCTCGCTGATTTCTGATAATTTTGTTTTGACGGTTTCGCGCATTTGCTGCATTTAAAAAAAAGTGTCGTGCATGCATTGCAGAAGCTGACATTGGCGAAAAACCGAATAAAAGGATGAAAAAAAGGAAAATGAATGAGATGGAACATTTCCATTGATATCTTAGAAGTCTAAATCGGTAAGAATTGGCTGAGTTGCACGTTGATAAGATTTCAAATATTTTTATGCAGACCTTTTCATCTCAAACTTTTCTACAGTGTACGGCAAAACAAAATTTTTTTGGAAAATAATTTTAAATGTTTTTATTTATATATAGTTTTTTTTTTATCATATTTTTATTTTGTTTTTTATTTGTTTTATGAGAATTAGTACAATTATACATTATTTAACAAATATTTGCTGAGCAGCTTTGCTACTCGACTGGAAGCCATATTTTGTATATAAAACATCGGCCTGTAAATGCCGAAGATAAAAATGTTAAACCGCGGGCCCTACTTTCGAAAACAAAAACAAAAAAAGAAAACCATTCCTTTTTCGGTAAGGCCTAAAGTACATATCTACATCGGCAAATGGCTGCCTAAGGACATTTAGCATAAAACGCTCCGAACTTTTTACTTCACCTAATACCTATAATGACACCGACAAGCCATTGAAAAGGTTATGTACAGCGTCAAGGACACCAAGTTGTATACTAACGCATTTTCCTACAGGGTTCGTCGAATGAATGCCTTCAATTAAGCAGCTCCTCCTGGTGGAATATTCTTTTGTTTGTACACTCGTCTCCACATTGTTCAGACAATCATTCAGCCACTCAGTTTCGAGTCAAGAGACTAGCCCATTATTATTATTAATATTAATACGAGTTATTTTGCTGCTTAGCTGTCGCTTCTGTGTTGTTCTTGATGCTGATGTAAATGCTGATGCCTCATCCTCCACTGCGCTGCATCTACTGCCAGTTCCACTTCCACCTCCATTGGCTCCACAACCTCGCTATTGATGCAGTTGCTTGTTCTTGGTGGCAGTGCTTATTCCTCTTGTCGCTTTAACTTTTAATTTTGCCGCTGCTGCTTCTTTTATGCCTCTTACTCAACTCAGCTATGATTATTATTATTTAGCTTATACATACATAGGTACGTATATATTAATACTACTTATTATTTTATTTTATTTTGTTTGCATTTTCTTTGAAAAACGCTTCAGCCTCTGCTTCAACTTGAGTGAGGCTCAGCTTAATCTCCACCCATCTCATTCTCCTGATCTATCCGGAGGATTGTCTGCTTTGATTGTTTTCACTTCGTTCATTTGCATTTTTTTTGTGTGTTGTGCTGTTTGCTTGTAAATAGAGAGTACGTTGTAGCGTACGTTGCCGTGTAGCAGTCAGATACTGTTTGGCTTTGTTTATATTTGGCTTTTAGTACTTCAGTGGCTTTAGTGCGGTATCTGTTTAGTATGTATACACACATACCAACACACACGTATTTTTATATTGGTTTAGTTCATATGCACTTCTCATAGCTCTTGAAAGAGCTCCAGTTCTACTTTATACAGCATATTTTCGCACATACACACTTGGATGGTTGATGGAGCATAGCCCAGTAGAAAATCTACAACACTTGGGGAGGCTGTGTGTTTTCAGAGCAGTAAAGAATACTGACTTCGAGAGTTTTGCCTACAGTTGAAAATATTTTTATTTTTCATTAAAGATGTTCCAGAGTTGCTTATATTCATTAAAATTTTCTGATTATTTCGGGTTAAAACGTGTCAGATCATATGTAGAAAAAACAAAAACACAAAAAAAAACAAAAAATGAAACAAGGAAAAAAAGAGAAAAAACACAAAAAAAAAGATTAAAAGAAAAAGAAAAAAACATAAAAAGAAATAAAAAAGCAAAGAAGGGGGCAAAAAAACACAAAAAAAGAGAAACAGAAATGAAAAAAGAAAAAAAAACAAGCATAAATTAGAGAAATAGGAAAATAAAAGAAAAAACACACAAAAAAGAATCAAAACCAGAAATAAAAAAAAAATAAAAAAGCGGGAAAGAGAAAAAACACAAAAAAAAGAAGGGGGCAAAAAAACACAAAAAAAGAGAAACAGAAATGAAAAAAGAAAAAAAAACAAGCATAAAATAGAGAAATAGAAAAAGAAAAGAAAAAACACACAAAAAAGAAACAAAACCAGAAATTAAAAAAAATAAAAAAGGGAAAAACACAAAAAAAAGATATAAAAAAAAGAAAAACAGGAAAAAAGAAAAAGAAACCTACGGGAAGTCTTGCCTGCTTTTATAACAAGAATGAGAAACGGCTTGGCCAAGCGAAGAAGTTCGATAATGAAAATTTGGAGCATTACCCAGTTTAGACTCACACCAACCGCATGAAAAGGATCCTTGGAAGGGACATACAAACCAATTTCCAAGCGTCAGAAAGCAATAGGATACATAAAAAGAGGTATTAATAAAATGGGTGCCCACCAATAGGTTCACCGGGATTCAAACCTACATTCCCTCCGAATTCCGAATGGTAGTCACACACCAACCTATTCGGCTACGGCGACCACCGGTTTTCTATTAGCGGTCGCCCCTCGGAAGGCAATGGCAAACCCCCGGGTGTATTTCTGCCATGAAAAAGCTCCTCATAAAAAAATATCTGCCGTTCGGAGTCGGCTTGAAAATGTAGGTACCTCCATTTGTGGAACAACATCAAGATGCACGCCTCAAATAGGAGGAGGAGCTCGGTTAAACACGCAAAAAGGGTATACGCGCCAAACACAATAATCATATTAAATAAAATTTAAAAACAATTTTTTTTTCTGGACACTTCACTAATAACCCCATTGGCGTTCAAAGTGTTCAAATGCTCAACACTGTCAATTGTGGTTTATAAATTTCGACATTTTAGGGACCAAGAGCAAAAACAAAATGCATCTCTCTCTCTTGTCATTTTTGCACTACCTTTTCAGTGTAACTTGATTATGACTATGTATATCGAACGGCTTCCGACGATTTTCTATTTCGGCCAATGCAGAATTTCTTTGAAATTTCTTTAAAAAAATTCGAATTTCTTTAAAAAATTACGTTCGGTTAAACTGAAGGCATCAAAAATTAGCGCATAGCCCTGACAGCTCGTGATTTCATTCATTACAATTTTAAAATTGTAATTAATTAAGAGGGTAATAAATAAATAAATAAAAATTGACTTATTTCTTTCTTTGATTCATAAGTCGAGTGGTGGTTTTTGGCAAAGTTTTCATCAGTTACCAGAAAGATGGCACAAAAATTATAGATTCTGTGGGCCTTTGAGTACTAACTGAGAGCTAATGAAGCAAAGTCATATTTTTGGAACGAAAAACATTACCAACAATTAAAAAAAAAACTTCCCAAAAAAAAATTTTTTTTTTTTCAAGTTATAGACCGTAACAATAAACGGCCGCATATATCCCTCGTGGGGGCTTAGATTAAACAAAAGATGCTCTGAACTTTGATAATATTTTACGCTCCGTTCGAACGATTATACCTTAAAATCATTTCTATGAATTAAGAACCAGACTACTACGCGAGGGGAATTCGTATTCTAATTCAGAATAGCTCAAGCACGTTCTCGACTTTCGATGTGGAATTTTCCTGTAGCGTCTAATTTCGCCAAGCAGCGCGCTTTTCGTTGTCCACATGACCTTCAAGTACTGGTATCCAGCCTAGCAAAACATTGTTCCTTGCTCCCAGGGTATCGGAGACAGTAAAGCATTCCGCATTAAATTTAGATGTTATTATGTCAGACTGCAATGCACATAAGACTGCCTGGCTAACAAAATACACATGCGCTTCGAAGCTGCGTCTCTTCAAGCGCATTCTCAGCCACAAATTTCGATGTCATCTACTCTTGAAATACTATGGCATAATCTCCCATCGGTAGCGGTCTTTCGAGGTACGGCTCAATACAATCCGTCCCAGTCCTATGCAAGCTGCCACGCATCTGCCTATCAGATTTCCAAGCCATATCTAATATACACATAGTAGAAAAAGTCTGCGTTCACCTAAGCAAATATTCCTTGCATTAGAAAAAGTTCAAAACAATAAATATTTCAGAAGTTTTTTTTAATGAGTTTTATTTAGTTCACTTAAACGTAACTATCACACATATTTCGCTACCAATAACAAAATCAAATTAAAAATGAGATCACATAAAGTTAAAAAGGCCATTCAAACTAAACGGAAAAAGTTTGCGTTCACTTCAGTAATAATAAAATAATAGGCTTAAGATCATATAAATGTTTTAAAATTAATAGCTAGTTGGATATCCACGCCTTTTTATGACTTCTAGAAGGCGTCTTTTCATTGATCCAACTAGTTTGGTTGTTATTTCTGGACTTATGGCTTCCCATTCCTCTTTAAGCGCGTTCTTAAGCATTTCCTTGCTAGTTTTTGTACGCTCTCGTATTTTTTTTCTAGAACGTCCCATAAGTGCTCAATGGGGTTAAGGTGAGGTGATTGTGGGTGTGTGCGAAGTTGTTTTGGAACATTATACAACAACCACAACCTAACAATCTCTGCTGTGTGTTTCGGGTCGTTGTCCTGTTGGAAAACAAATCTTTCACCGAGTCCCAGTTTGATTGCACTTTATCTCAAATTCTTTTTTAAAATATCGAGATAATCAAGTCTGTTCATTATCGACTCAATAAACTGTATATTTCCAACGCCCGAACTAGCCATACACCCCCATATCATGGCACCTCCTCCCCCATGCTTTACCGTAGGTACCAGATTTTGCTTTCCAATTGCCGTTCTGTTTTTCCTCCAAATAATTTTACGACCTTTTATCCCGAAAATGCAAAACTTGCTCTCATCTGAAAAAATCACACTATTCTAAAACTCAGGTGGCTTGTTTACGTATTCCTTGGCGAAAGCCATCCGCTTAAGTCGATTTACTCGCGATATGAAGGGTTTTTTTCGGGCCACTCTGCCGTGAAATCCGATTATTTTTAGAATTTCTCTTACTGTATCTGGATGTACTTTCTTTTGGTATTTTACTTCTATGTCTTTTGAAATTTGGCTTGCTGTTAGTCGTGGATTAGACTTCACAAGAATAGTTATGTTGCGTTCTTCTCTTTCCGTCAGTTTTTTTGGACGCCCAGAACGAGGCTTAGACTCCAAACAATTCGTTTGCTTGAAGTTGTTTATCACTCTTTGGACCGAGGAGTATTGCCTCCCAACAATTTTCGCGATTTCCCGATAGCTCTTACTATTTTGCCACAAACTTGCAATGATTTTCCTTTCACCAATATCTATTTCTTTTCGCCTTTGGTCCATAGTAACAAAAAATGTATCTCTAATATCAATTTTTCCCTCTATAGATTTGTTCTTAACAGCGTCAACTACTCGAATGATTTAAAATTAAATTTAACGTAACTGCCATGCAAATAATCGTCACTATTCGAAATGAACGCACACTTTTTCTGCTCAGCCTATTTAAGTATTGGGAGGTTGAATTAGTTTTAAAGGTTTTTTTCGAAGATTTGGGGCTTTATTGTGAAAAAACGGTACAAAATATTTTATTCGAAGTATTGGCCATCGCTAGCTACAACTTTCGCCCATCTTTCGGGCAATTTCCGGATGCCGTTTCTCCAAAATTCTGGCCGCTGCTTGGCTATCCATGACTCAACCCATATTTTGGTAGCCTCGTACGAGGAGAACCGCTGGTCCGCCAAATCGAGACTCATATTCCGGAACAAATGATAATCGGAGGGAGCTATGTCTGGACTATACGGCGGGTGGGGTAACACTTCCCAGCCAAGAGTTCCAAGGTATTTTGTGACAGGTTGAGCAACATGCGGCCGAGCGTTGTCATGTTGCAAAATAACCTTGTCGTGCCTTTTTACCGTTTCCGGCCGTTTTTCTTTCAATGCCCGGCTTAAACGCATCAATTGCAGTCGGTAACGATCCCCCGTGATTGTTTCGCCCGGTTGGAGCAGCTCAAAATATACGACGCCGACCTGATCCCACCAAATGCAGAGCATGATTTTCTTGCCGTGAATATTCTGCTTGGCCGTCGACGTTGATGCGTGGCCGGGCAAACCCCATGATTTTTTGCGTTTTGGGTTATCGTAGTGGATCCATTTTTCATCGCCAGTCACCACCCGATGCAAAAAACCCTTCCGATTTTGTCGCTCGATCAGCAATTCGCACGTAAAAAATCGCCGTTCGACGTCGCGCAGCTTCAACTCGTACGGGACCCAATGTCCTTGCTTTTGGATCATTCCCATCGCTTTTAAACGCTTGCAAACGGTTGATTTATCAAGGCCCAATGATTCAGTAAACTCTTCTTGGGTTTGGCACGAGTCCTCGTTTACCAATTCCCCCAATTCCGCGTCCTCGAACTTTTTGTGCTGGCCAAGACGCTCCTTGTCTTCGGTGCGAAAATCACCACTTTTGAATCGTCGAAACCAGTACTCACATGTTGAAATCGACGGAGTATGGTCTGGGTAGGCCTCCTGCAGCAATTCACGGGATTGGGCTGTATTTTTTTTTCAAATTGAAGCAGAAAAGCAAAGCTTCCCGCAAATTGCGTTTCGACGACACGAAAGTTGACATACTCGGAGCACGAAAACACTGCGTTGTTTATACTTCAGCGAAATGACAGATACTGATAAACAAAGCCTAGGGATGAGGCTTTGTCATGAATATATATTAAGTATTGCCAACGCGATAAAGTGATAAATAGCGCCATCTGTGTGCCACCTTTAAAACTAATTCAACCTCCCAATAACTGTACTACAATCCCGTTATCTCAACACGACGCAGCTCAAACTCCAAAAAATTTTGTTCATACCCTCTACGAATAATTTTCTTTGAAATAAGTGAAAAGAAATAACTGAGAGTTTTAAGATAAACACGTTAAATTATTTTAATACTTTATAACAGTAGGTGAACGCAGACTTTTTCTACCATGTGTAGTTAGCTTGAAGCTTCTAGAGACCTGTAATGCTGAGGTTATTGCATCATGCAACTGCAGCTAAGTAATTTTTATGAGTTTCATTGCGTTTTGCAGATGCCCTGTGAAATTGCTCATCCTTTCAACAACAAATTGTCAACTTAGTACTTCTAACATAGCTTCCTTCTCTATCATAATTGGGAACAGAAATTGCGGCTTACTTAATTTGCTTCTTGCAGGTCTTTGCCTTGTTCTAGGTCACCATGCTAAGGAAGCAAATGTGACTCTAGATTTGCTATACGCCATCATAAGACATTTTTTTAAAGGTCGTACCAGTAGTTCAACGCTTCCTCTTCTAAACAAATTCTGATATGCAAGAAAAGCTTCATTCGAATCTGAGGCCTCGCCTATTGAATTTAGGGTATTTGGCAAATTCATCGTTATGTGGAAACTGAGTAGCATCATATAAGGAGAAGAACATAGCATACCTTAAGGTACTTGACCACCTTGGAAAGCTAAAAAGTACAACATATTCAATAATTTTTTTTTCATGTTCTGTATAATATATTAAAATAAATTTTTTTTTTAATTTTTATTTAGAGCTTAAATAATACAAAAAAAAAATTGATTTATTAAAATTTCTTTTTTTAACATATATCCAGGAGGCGCCAAAGTGGAGGCCTGAAGAAAATCATGTCTTGCGGCGGACAGTTAATCTTAGAAATGGTAATTCTAAAACAAAAGAGAGAAACAAAGTTTTCAAAAGGAAGGTTCCTTGCGTGAGAATTTACCACAAACTGACAAAAAAAAAAATAATAAAAAAATGGCGGATGTTTGAAAAAAAGTTAAGAAAACACCCCTGTTTTTCACAATGTTATGCTTAAAAAGCAATACTTTATTAACTTTTTTTTGCAAAATGTGGTAAATTGGCATACAAAACATCTTAACAAATAAAACAAGACCAAAATCATTAAAATCGGCTAAGCAGTTTCGGAGATAAAGTGTCCGCCATTCGAAAAAAAGTAATTTCTGGAAAAACGCGTTTAAAGTTAAAACTTGCTATTTTCTTTCCGCTGAGTCAGCAAGTAATGAGTGCAGGATGCGCCTGCACATTTTCACTGATTTCACTTTGTTAGAATTCGAATTAAAAAAAACAGTTTCAGGTGATGATTTTTAAAAGTATAAGGATTGAAAAAATGTAAAAAAAAAAATTTAATTTTTTGAAACTTATAAGGTGGTCAAGTACCTTAAAAGAACCAATCTTTATCATTTGATCTAAAATAAAATTTATCTAAATTTTAGAATGGAAATGTGCATGAAATTAGAATTAGCTTGAGGCCTAGCTTCGGAAAAGCGTAGTCTGGTTCTTGGTTCTGAAGATCAATATTTTGATCATATATTAGCGCATGAAAAGTACATGCACGAATTTTTTTATCTGGAAGAAAAAGACTAGCACCGTCAACAAAAAAAAATTACCAAAAATCCATGGAAATCCGTGCTCACGTCAAGCTTGCACTTTGTTATATTTAAATTTATGGTCCGTAAAACTGCATACACAGAAAAATTCTAAAAATTCTGGTTAAAAAGTTGTAAAGAAATTTAAAACATTGGACTAAATTGAGTTTTAAAAATATAATGGGCCATAAAACTGTATGCACAGACAAATTCTACTGCTAGGCATGAACGGTTTAAAGCTAGCTACGCATAAAACATCAGCAGCCGAAAGAGAGTTGAAAAGGTCAAGATCAGAGTTGGGGACAGCATTATCGAGTCAAAGCCATACGCAAAATACTTTGGCGTCTTGGTAGACCAGCGAATTAGCTTCCGAGACCAATTGGAATACGCTAGCAACAAAGCTGCAACTGCGACAGCAGCCCTGGCTAGAATAATGGCGAACATTGGAAGACAGCAGGCAAGACACGTTCTGGCTGGAGTAGTGAGGTCTATCCTTTTATATGGCGCGACAGGTTGGCGCGATGCATTCTAACACGCTTCATACGTACGAAGTAGTAACTCCACGTACCCCTTGTGTGCTCTTAGAGTCTGCTCTGCCTTCAAGACAGTCTGAGAAGATGCGGCCCTCATCATAGTTGGCCTATGCCACTCGACTTGATAGCGCAGGAGATGTACGAAATAAAACGTATGAGGAACAACCAAGCCCAATGCGACCAGCTGGCACTGAAAAAATCCGTAAACCACCGCTGCGTGGACTAGTGGCAGACGCGATGGGGCAGTGCAAATAAAGGCAGGTGGACCCACCGCCTCATCCCCAACGTTGAAGCTTGGCTCCAGAGAAAGACGGAGAAGTAGACTTCTATCTCTGCCAAATCAAAAGGGGTCATGGCTGCTTTAAAGCGTACCTTTACCGCTTTGGACACGAAGAAAGTCCATAATGCGAGCAGTGCACACCAGCAGTTGAGGAGGATGCAGAACATGTGCTTCTCACGTGTCCACGCTTCAGAAGAGTAAGGGCTAAACTGGAAGACAGCCTTGGCAGCCAGAGAATTTCGTGCCACTGATGTTGAAGAGCCAGGACAATTGGAGCAAAGCCCAACACATGTCTGCTGAAATAAAGCAGCAACTCCGACATAGCGAGCAGGCAAGGAGGATGCGCGAACGCCAAATAAGAACGTGAAGCAGCACCCTATCCAGAGATGGAAACGCAGGTAAACTGACGATACCACTATCAGAAACTAATTTCTTCTAATGGTAACGAACAGGGGCATGGGGGGCGTATAGATCCGACAAGGGTGGTTCTCTTCAGATAGGACTTAATAGTGGGGGTAATAAGCAGATGCAGCTTGTGACATTTTGCATCAGAACAGTAACTGACTTTGAGTGCAACGCTCAAACCGCCTCCCGACGAAATACTTGACGGAAGTACTGGGGCGATCGGTACTTTGACGGTAGGAGGTTTAGTTCGGGTTCGAGTGCCAGCCTGGAGGGGTAAGGCTTTCGATGCTGCTCCTCATAAAAAAAACAGACAAATTCAAAAATTTTCTAGTTGAAAAGTTGAAAGTTGGGGTGAAATTTATAAAATTAGTACAGAATTAAATTTGAAAAATTTTATTAGCCCTAATACTGCATACACAGAAGAATTCTGGTTAAAAAGTTGAAAAATGTTGTACAGAATTTACTAAAAAAAATTTAGTGGTCTATAAAAATGCATGCACAGAAAAAATCTAAAAATCCTTGTTAAAAAGTTGAAAATTTTGGCGAAATTTTGAAAAATATTGTACGAAATTTGAAGCTTTGCGTTTTATGGTTTATGTTATAATAAGAACTAGAAGTATATAAAAACAAAAATTGCGATGTGTTTATTATTTAGCAATGAGTTGTATATGAGAAGAAGTTGTAGGGGTACGAACCAGTAGCGGTTAGGACAAGTATAAGAAACTCTTCTACTTCCACTTAGAGCACGAGTGCGACTGTTAATACTCTTCCTACTCGCCTCCTGTTTTATTCTGCAAAATATTATTTGATGCGTATTTAATATTGTAGTTAGGCAGTGCGTATACGTAATTGGGCGTACACATGCACGTAAATAATACATACACAGGAGGAGGAGGGGCATACATATATAATTAAATAATTTAAGCCTATAAAGTAGTGATACCTACGTGGCTCTAATGTTATTTGCGACGAAAATTGGAATTAAAATATTCTATATTCTAATTATATGTAAACGAAATTTATGTTTGCACTCTGCGTGTGTGCGTGTATGTGTGTAGGTGTGTATGTATGCATGCGAGTATATGAGACGACGCACTGTTGATTATTGACTGCCACTCACGCAACTAACACAAGCAGCACTAAAACTCCTACATACAATTACCATTGTTCCCGATAACACACACACACACACGCACACATTCACACATTTGCAGGTTATTTTATCGTCGTATCGAAAACAATTGAAACGACTACAAAACATTTCTAAAACAAGCTGCCTACTACTTACTTACGCATACATACACAAATACTCGTACAATAAAAACGAATTGCCGGTGTACGTGGCTGCTGCTGCTGCTGCTTTTGCTGTTGCTATATTCGTATGCGTAATTATTGTACATACTGTATGAACGACATGTGCACGTAATTAAGCATAATTGTATTGTATTAAAACGCACTCGGGCGGAAAATGTTTTGCTTGTATGCTTCAAATGTATTTTCATGCCTAAATGCTTGTAATACGCATACACATACATATATATGTACATTAGGGTGGGTGACCGGGCGTATGAAAAATTCGCTTGAATTGGAGTGCTCTTCAGCGGCATCTGGCAGAAGTGTTACAGCACAGAATCGGCTATATGGGCTTAGGCTTGGTGATGCCGCGTTGACTATTTTCTTTTCCAATGCTAAATGCAGATACAATTTTTATTTGATGCAATTTATGTTTGGTACCAAAACTACAACTATAGCTGCACCACGCCCCACAGCCACACAGCCTAACATATGTATGTATCTATGAAGGATGTAATTGTTTTCGTTTCAGACGATCCCGAGTTTT
This sequence comes from Anastrepha obliqua, assembly GCF_027943255.1. Taxonomy (NCBI): domain Eukaryota; kingdom Metazoa; phylum Arthropoda; class Insecta; order Diptera; family Tephritidae; genus Anastrepha; species Anastrepha obliqua. The sequence goes on along the minus strand of NC_072896.1, from coordinate 119,661,498 downwards.
CGAGAATAGGTTATGAATTATTTTGCACAAACTTAAGCCGAGAAAAATTACATCTATATTATCTGAGAAGTTCTTCCACAATATAACAAATAACAAATAAATGATCTGAAATATTAGTCTGGGCAAAAATAAATTCATTATTTTGCGTAAAATTTTTGAGAAAATGGTTTAAAACTGTTTTATGGTTGATCTTTAGCTCCTGGGCGAAGCTAAGACTGCTAGCATGCCGGTCAACTTTGATTATTTCTAAGATCTTGTCGACATTTTCCACACTATTCACATTTTCTTGAACATCGAAAATGCCTGGGCAGAAACGATGAAACCAAAACTGCTACAGTATCGGCACCATAAACAGCTTTCACGCCACATTTCAGAGGCCTGGCTTGCATTTTCGCCTTTGTCAAAGAAAAACTGTAAAACGTACAGAATTTTCTCTTTGTTGACTTCCATTATTAACCCGCTGTAACTCACAACTGAATGGAACAAACAAAAAGCAGCAAACGAATTCTTTTAGTGTGAAATTTCACTTTGACAACAAGCATAAACCTCAAATTTTTTGATCGCTGCTTTACGAGCTACCGATGCCTATAGCCATTTACCCAGAAAATAATATTATTATTATTATTATTTATTAGAGCAATATAAAATATAACACTAATTGATAGAGCACAGTAGCTACTTAGGCTTACGGGCAATGGAAATAACCTTAAAAACGAAGGATCAGTCAGCGGGAACGGCTTTATGCGGGGAAAACCTATGTAATATCATAAAATCAGAGTGCCGAAATGATAAAATCGCAACTTAGTTTTCTTATTTACAACTCGGCGCCGTAGCCGAAAGGGTTGGTGCGTTACTACCATTCGGAATACAGAGAGAACGTGGGTTCGAGTCTCGGTGAAGTACCAAAATGGAGAAATAGTTTATTATAATAGCGGTCGCCCCTCGGCAGACAATGGCCAACTTCCGAGTGTATTTCTGCCATAAAAAAGCTCCTCATAAAAATATCTGCCGTTTGGAGTCGGCTTGAAACTATAGGTCCCTCCATTTGTGGAACAACATCAAGACGCACGCCACAAATAGGAGGACGAACACCCAGAAAGGGTGTACGCGCCAATTATATATACATTATATATATATAAGGTGGCGCAAAATTAATCACCCTATCGGAAGATTTATAAATTTTACAAATGACGTCGTACGTCACAATCATAATTCAAACTTGTGAACTCAAAATAGAGATTTTCATTTTTCAAAATCGTTTTTTTTTTTGTACTAAGTAAAAAAGTTACTCGAAAACCAAATTGGATGATTAATTTTGCGCCACCATATATATACCTACCTGAAGCTGGCACAAACCGTAGTACTTTAATATTATTTAAAACCACACCAATATAAATTTCTGAGTTATGCGCAGAGCTGAACGTTGAACACAAAACCCCAGCTGATTTCTACCACAAAAAGCTTTTCAATAATGCTGGGGTTTTGCTCTGAATAGTGATTTTTCTGTCTACATTTGAAAATCCTCATAAAAAATTTTAAAACCCAAAAATTTCGAAATGTTCCCCGGGATGTAACCCCGGGATTTTTGGGGCTTAAGACCGAGATTGCCCCACAGATAATTCGAACATATGCATTTCAAATTTTGACTCACTAAAAATGTCACGAATGAGCGGTTTTGGAATTTGAAAAAGGCGGTAGCTCTTAAAACACTCAGCCTAAAAGGCCCATAGTATTCGAAACTTTGCAAAGTGAAAGGGTAGATAGTCAAGGAGGAAAGGAGAGAAAAGTGACAGAGAGAAAGAATAGGATGGATTAGAGGCAGAGTCCTATGGGAATTTCTAGATTCTTAGGCAAATCTGAAAGTATTCTCCAGTTTAAGAGAACGAATTGGGACTAATTCTCATGAAATCGGAACCCAAAATTCATAGCCTTGCTCTATCAAATGCGGGATACTAACAGAGAAAATGCTCGGTGGTCCTCGGCTCCTCTAAGCGAGACAGGCATATCGGGTACTCAATGATTCCAATGGTGGTCATATGCTGGCCCCATGGATTGTGTCCTGTAATAGTACCGACCATCAACCGAACGTCTTTTTTGCCAAGTTTTAGAAACAAGCTCGACAGTTTGCTATTCTTGCAGATCTGTAGCGTTTTAGACTGAAACGCCGCTCTTTATATGAATTGCATACATAATCGCTGAGCACGCTCCCTTGCTTAAACCCATTTTTTTTTACCCTACCATAGAACCGGACGCCTTAACCGTACTGTGCATTATTTTCCGAGTGAAACCCGGAGTAAGTAAATGGAATTACAAACTTTAATACTCAGTGACTAAGTTTCCTTTATAACCCTTCTTTTTGTTTTAATAGCCAATGTGGAGCCTCTTGTAAAAGGTGTACTCGTTTTTCACCCGGTCACCCTAGTGTTAATAAATATATAAATTTGTTTATTTGTATGCAGATTTGTGTATGTATACGCTGTGTTTTGCCCTCTGTTTATTTAGTCAATTCAGCGGCAATGTTGTTTGTTTGTTAATTTGTTATCTTTAACTTTAATTGAATTTTGAAATTCAATTTCAAGTTTTGCACTAGAAAATGCAAAGAGCATTTCGGCTGCGGGCAACAACGAACAACTACAAAATCTAGTTTCCGCTTTTCATGCATTCACGCATTTGTAGATGTGTAAAATCTGCTTTTGCAAATCCTATTTAATACAAACAAAGCAGAATAAACAATGTATGCACACACACACACATACATATGCGCATATTTTGGAAGCGTTGGCGGAGGTGGCTAGGAGGTGGTGTAAGATATGTGTATAAGTATGTGTATAGTAAATATTCAGCTGGGTTACAAAGGGGGTCGCAGTGGCCCTACAGATAGGCGATACAACTTGATTTCAAAAATTACTGCGGGAATGTGTGAACAGCTAAAATATAGTTTCAGAAACCCTTTTTAGAAAAAGTATTCGGAAAAGTATTTTGTATACAGTGGCCGGTTCCCTAGCTTGTACTCTGATATCTGATGACGCTGAGGCATAATTGAGGTTCTATGCCGTGAATGTGCCGAATTATCTCATCCTTTAGCTCTTGAATTGTTGCTGGCTTATCGACGTATACCCTTTTTTTCAAATAACCTCAAAGAAAGAATTCTAACGGTATCAAATCACATGAACTTGGCGGCCAATTGACATCGCCGCGACGTGAGATTATTCGCCATCAAATTTTTCGCGCAAAAGAGCCATTGTTTCGTTAGCTGTGTGAAAAGTGGCACCGTCCTGTTGAAACCACATATCGTCCACATCCATATCTTCGAATTCGGGCGATAAAAAGTTCGTTATCATCTCACGATAGCGAACACTATTCACAGTAACTGCCTGACCGGCCTCATTCTGGAAAAAATACGGCCCAATTATGTCGTCGGCCCATAAACCGCACCAAACAGTCACTTTTTGGGGGTGCATTGGCTTTTCGGTAATCACTCTTGGATTATCATTCGCCCAAATGCGGCAATTCTGCTTATTGACGAATCCACTGAGGTGAAAATGTGCCTCATCACTGAAGATGATTTTCTTCGAAAATTGGTCATTCACTGTTGCCATTTCCTGCCACCATTCTGACCATTGCTCGATTGTGTATCTTTCCATGGTTCAAATTGAATTAGTCTGAGATTGAAAAATGTCAAATAAAATGCGGAAAGAAGCTTGACGTTTAGGTGTGATTCACATTCAACATCGGCCCTTGAAAATTAAACCACCCTTTACAACGGCTCCTCGAGTTTGATTCTGAAAGAAGTGGACAAAATTTCAAAAGCTTCTACTCCGAAATTGGCCGAGGATATAGCAAGCTCATCCAACAAGTGTGTACATCCAAGAACAATTCAAAGAGCTCTGAACAAAAACGGCTTTCATAGTAGAACAGCACGAAAAAGCCTCTTATTTCTGAACAAACCCGTAAACTTCGCCTGGAGTTCGCCAAAGCACACAGGGAAAAGGGGATGGACTTTTGGCAAAAAGTTTTGTTTACAGATGAGTCGAAGTTCAATATATTCGGTAGCGATGAAAGAGCAAAAGTGTGGAGCAAAAAAAATTTACTGAGTCCGAAGAATTTTGTATCAACAGTGAAGCATGGTGGCGAAAATGTAATGGTTTGGGGAGCTGTTGCTGCATCTGGAGTTGGAAGATTAGTATTTATTAAAGGTAATAGGATCGTTATAAATACAAATCACTATTGGAAGTTAATCTGAAATCTTTGGTGGATGATTTGGAGCTTGGTCCAGGGTGGGTCTTTCAACAGGATAACGATGCAAAGCACACAGCACACATTGTGAAGGATTGACAGCTTTACTATGCACCAAGGCAATTAAATACACCACCGCAAAGTCCAGATTTGAATAGTATTGAACATGTCTGGGAAATTTTAGATCGAAAAATTAGAAAACATCCGATTTCAAGCGCTTCAGTACTCAAAGAACGACTAATAGAAGCTTGGAACAATATAACTTCTGCAGAGTTAACAAACGTGGCCCTCGATGTCACGACGGCTTCAAGCTGTAATTGATGCTAATGGTGGACCAACTAAATACTAAAAAGCAATATTACTTAGAGTTAAGTGAAGTTTTTCACACTGGAGTAAGATATTTGTGTACTGTATGTAGACTTTTTCCAACGTTGGTTTTAGGTTTTTTGCCATAGTTTTGCTACAACACAAGCAACACATAAATAAATTGCACAAGTGCGACGTCACACACACAATGTTCAGCAGTACCTTATTATTCTCTCCATAGTGATTTCCTGCCCGGAACACAATGTGAAAGCTATTTCTTATTCTTTAGTTTTAATATCTCCTCTTTGTTTTGTTTTAGAATTGAGTGCTCAATTTTACAGTTTTTCAAACTCTCCAAGGCAACTTTGGGTTAGTCAAAAGCACGAATTACTCTCTCATAGTACCTCTTAACAGCCCGCAAACCGAAAAAAGAAGCACAAAATGGGTAAATAGTTTATTCTCTCTATTTTCTGTCATCATTTTATGCACATTTATTGATACCTGAGATGCCTACAAAAAGTGTCCCAAAAAAGGCCCGCAATAAATTGGAAAATAATTAAAACTATGCATAAGAAACTAACTATAATTTGGTTCAAGGTATTTATTTAGCGAAAATTTACTATAAGACATGTGCGTTGATTTCTGGAATGAGGAAAATCGATGAGTAGATGAGCAAAAAAGCACTTCAAAAAGTAATAAAAAAGGTGGACGAAAAACCAATTCGTACCTCTACTTACTATGAACGGGTAATATTTTGATTAGTTTTGACTATGTTTTTTGTTTTGTTTTAGTTTTCATAAATTTTTAATAAAAATATACAAGGTGAAGTCCAAAATAAACAAGACTGGCGTCGTAAAAATGCTTTTGGAAGTTACATCCCTAGCTGACTTCCAGTAAAAGCTGGGTGACATTCGGTTCAGTGGAAGCGAAGTTATTGCGTCTAAAGTGGTCGTATGTTTGTGTAAGAAATGAGTTTCGCACAAAGAGCTAATATCAAATTTTGTTTTAAAATCGATAAAACGTTCACCGAAACATTTGAATTGATGAAAAAAGTTTATGGCGATGATTGTCTATCCCGTGCCAGAGTTCAGAGATGGTTGTGAGAACATAAATGGCAGTGAACATACGGGCCGCCCAAAATTAGCAAACACCGAAAACTCCATAGAAATTTTTCATAAATTTATCAAAAATGAACCGAAATCATAGTTGAAATTCATGAAATCGGAGTTGAATATCTTCAAAACCTCGATTTATCGCATTCTTATTTCATTTCACTTTTCTATTTGGGTTTACGAAAGGTCCACGCACATTTCACTCCGCACAAGTCCACTCAGGACCAAAAATTTTTCAGAACTCAACATTCGAAAGACCTCATTAAAGAGGCGAGAAATGACGAGAACTTGCTTTACAACATTGTAACGGGTGATGAAACGTGGTGTTTCCAAAATGAACTTGAAACTAAGCGTCAAATTGCCGTATGCAAGGCCCTAGACGAACCACCACCCAAAAATTCGCGTTTGGAGTAGTCAAATATCAAGTCGATGCTTATTTGTTTTTTTCGATTCCAAGGGAATTGTCCACAAGGAGTTCGTGCCAAACCGTCAATGCAATTGACCACGAAAGGAAAACGTTTTGCGTTCGTAGAGGCCATCCAAAACGGTTGTACCGACATCCTGAAGGACATTTCGATCAATGACCTGAAACACTCTTCCGAAAAGCTTTTAGATCGCGCAAAATAGTGTATGGAGGCCAGAAGTCGAAGCGCGAAGTTATCAGAACAAAGGTCCTTTGTTTCCATTTCAGCTCAGTCTCGTTTATTTTGGACTTCACCTGAACTATACAACAAATATCCATAAGTCAGAGTTTGAAACTTTGCATCAAATTTATAACAATGCGCGAAATTTTCATCAAAATTTCAAAATTTTTAAGCAACACCAAAAAAGTTGGGTACACTATAAAGCAGCCCATAGAACTTTAGTACTAGAAAGTGCAAGCTTGAAGTGCCTTAAAATTCTCGTTGATTTTTGATAATTTTTTGCTCTAAAGATATTGCGCATTCTCTCTAATCTGCAAAACCTCTAGACTTCGCTAGTATTTATTGGCAAGTGCGTTTTTTCTGCCATTGGGTGACTCTCCTCGAAAGCTAAAATAGATATCAGTGTGGCACCGAAATCCTCTTCACTTTTTAACATTGTAATAAACTCTGATGTGCAGGTGGCATATACCACATGTTGGGTAAGTTAAACAGTTGAGCTAAATTTAAGTATTAAAATTTAGCCGGCAACAGTGCGTTATTTTAGCTCTACAGCGTTTTTTCCATCAATTGCCTGCCATTAATATTAGCATTTCGCGGATGAATAGCTCGGCGCACACCCCAAATTGTTAACCAGTTGAGCGAGATAGTTAACTATGCGTAAATATTTATATGTATATACAATATTTATAGAAATTAATCATCGTTTATTGGAAAAATATATACAGTATTGTAGAAAATATAAGCAACTTCCGCTGCTGAGTTGGTTTTGTTTTTTATAGAATATGTGAGGGAGTCATAGCAAATAAGGAACCTTCACGCAGTTTTTCTCAAAATTTTTCATGGGTTTTGGGACTATTGAAGCAAATGAGGGATATGAATGTATATTAGGGTGTCTCACCAGAAATAAATTGCCGCTCTTTCCCCACAATTTATGAAATTTATTGCGATTTGAAAATACCTCTAAAACTCATTTTTAATATATTATTAAATAATATTAGATTTTAAAAACATTTTTTCCAAAATATCCCCTCAAATGATAGAAGAATTTAAGCTTAGAAGGTAAGCATAAAAATTAAAAAAAAAAAAATATCAACGGAATAAGAAATATGTAGGTTTACAGAAAGCTTGAATAAATCTCGGTTAAGATTTTACTATATCAATGATATTTTTAACCCTTTTTTATTTCTAGTTCGCTGCAAGTATTTGAATATAATTAAAACAATTATGGAAATCCTATTATGAAACCTTTATACATAACTAAGCACAGTCTCAGCTATTAATAAAAAAAATGGAAAATAGCACAAACAAATTCCCTCAAAATTTGAACAACTTTCGCCCAAAAAATTATGTTTAAAAAAGATAAATTAACCTAAGAAAATAAAAATAAAAATCTGAGGAGGTGTGGTTTTTAAAATTGGCAAAAAAAATTCCTAACAATTTTGAGCAAAAAATAATTTTTTTTCTAAAACAAATTTTTTTATTTCTATAAAAGGATTACTTTTGTTTGTAAGATGTTTTTAGTAAAAAATTTTTTGATGAGCATATTTTTCGTTAAAAAAAAGTGCGTGTAGCGTAGTACACATAACAGAAGTGAAACTTTCAAGGCAGACAAAGAAAGAGGGAGAGACCCGAGAGAGAATGAGAGAGAGAGAGAGAATATTTAAATAAATAAAGTCACAACATTTGCAGAGAATACAAATAGACAAAATTTACATCAAACGGAGAAGGGTCGACCGGTGTAGGTAAACGCCGGACACAAACCATGGCAACCACGCGCACTACTCCGAGCGTTTATCACCCGCACAAACGCAGCGATTCCAAGACCGCAGCAACGGCACAAATTACCGCAAGGCAATACCAATAAATCCGACGCCGGAATGGATAGCACTTTATGGTACGCACAAGAGCACTAATCAGGAAACGAAAATAAGCGCCAAAAAGAAGGCACCAAAAAAAAAAAGCCAAAAAAATTGGGACCAAAAAAACACTCCAAACAGTAGGCACTAAGAAAATATAATTCCAAAAAGTAGGCCCCAAAAATATATTTCCTACAAGTTTACACCAACAAACAAGCGCCAAAAAATAGGCAGTGTTATTTCTCACTAGAAATTAGCAACCACAAGGAAGAACTCAGGAAAAATAGCCTAAAGTATATCTATATATGCTATAGCTCTCTCTCCTTTTCCTCTACGTCATATCCTATTTCTCTCTCGCTGCACGAAAACGCCCAAAACGTTGCATGACCTCGAAATTTTACTCTCCATTCTCGCTTGTCCATCGACGCCTAAGAAGTTTCTCTTCAAAAAATTTCGCCAAACATTTGTTTTTGACCCTCCTTTGGGCGCTCGGATCATTTGGACGTGAATTTAACGTATATCTATTATAGCTAACGACTCGAGCTTCCAGCTGGATTCCTACAATTAAGTTTACTATCGATTTATGGATATAACCTTTTGAAAAATGATCCTTTAACAGGGCGAAAAGAGGCGGACCCGGGTGTTTTTCAAAAAAGTTAAAAACAGAAAATAGGTTGTTTTTCTAAAAAAACAAATTTTAATGGACATATTTTCTGCTAAAAAGTTTAAAAACAAATATTCTTCCCAAAAAAAAAAACAAATAACGTAACAAAAAATACCTTTTTTCCAAAAAAATTTTTTTAAGTATATTTTAGGCGTGTTATTTAAATATGGCAAAAACAAAAAATTTCATTTGGTTCTCAAAACAAAAAAAAAATTTAAAGACCATATTTGAGGTCAAAAAGTTAAGCAAAATTTTTTGCTCGCAAATTATTAAAAAAAAAAATTAAATTTAGAAAAAAATTTAAAATTAGAAATATTAAATTTCATTTAAAAAAAATTAAATTTCATAAAAAAAAAATATTTAAATATTTAAAATAAATTTAATTAAAAAAAAGAAAACAAAAATTAACTACAAAAAATAAGTTTTTCCCAAACTACTTTTTTAGGTATATTTTATCTTAAAAAGTGTTAAAAAGCACCGGAGATATTTTAAACAATTCAATACCAAAATTTTGAACTTTCAATAAATCTCAAAATTATAAATTTTTTTTTAAATTTCTTCAGTTTATTTCTTGTTATATTTAATAAGGAACATATTTTGTGCTAAAATCGTTAAAAAAATACTAGCCCCAAAATTTTTTTAATAAAAAATAATAGGACTATGAATAAGTTCGTGCGGTTTTACAACAGATGTCGTAACTTGATTATTATTCCATCGATCTACATTTCCAAACATTCATTGGAGAGCTACTATCGTAAGGCACAAACGTCAGTATAAGTTTTTTATTTGAAGCGTAAACAACAATATTTTTACCACACTTGAAAATGTCGAATTTCGTGCCAAATAATGTGTTTTTGCGGGGAATTCTTCTTCATTATTTTAATATGAAGAAAAAAGCAGCCGAAAGTCATCGTATCTTGGTGGAAGTTTATGGTGAGCATGCTCTAGCTGAGCGAACGTGCCAGAAGTGGTTTGCACGCTTTAAAAGTGGTGATTTTGGCTTGGAAGACGAAGAACGCGAGGGTGCGTCGCCAAAGTTCATGGATACCGAATTGGAGGAATTGCTCGATCAAGATCCGGCTCAAACGCAAGAAGAGGTTGCAAAAACTTTGGGAGTTGATCAATCAACCATTTCCAAACGTTTAAAAGCCATGGGAATGATCCGAAAGGTAGGCCATTGGGTGCCGTATGAATTGAAGCCAAGAGACGTTGAACGCCGTTTTATGGCATGCGAACAACTGTTTCAACGGCACAAAAGAAAGGGTTTTTTGCATCGAATTGTGATTGGCGATGAAAAGTGGGTCCATTACGACAATCCAAAACGTCGGGCAACGTATGGATACCCTGGCCATGCTTCAACATCGACGTCGGCGCAGAATATTCATGGCCTGAAGGTTATGCTGTGTATCTGGTGGGACCAGCTGGGTGTTGTGTATTATGAGCTACTGAAACCGAATGAAACGATTACGGGGGATGTCTACCGACGACAATTGATGCGTTTAAGCCGAGCACTGCGAGAAAAACGGCCGCAATACGCCGATAGACACGACAAAGTTATTTTGCAACATGACAATGCTCGGCCACATGTTGCACAAGTGGTCAAAACATACTTAGAAACGCTCAAATGGGATGTCCTACCCCACCCGCCGTATAGTCCAGACCTTGCGCCATCCGATTACTATCTCTTCCGATCGATGCAACATGGCCTGGCTGACCAGCACTTCCGTAATTACGATGAAGTCAAAAAATGGATCGATTTGTGGATTGCGGCAAAACCGACCGAATTTTTCACAAAGGGAATCCGTGAATTGCCAGAAAGATGGGAAAAAGTAGTAGCAAGCGATGGACAATACTTTGAATATTAAATTTGTAACCATTTTACGTCAATAAAGTTTCAAATTTCGAAAAAAACCGCACGAACTTATTCATAGTCCATTAACTTTTTTTCCTATCTGTTTTTCTTAAAGTATACATATTTTAGGCGCGTTTTCCAAAAATTGCAAAAACAAACAATTTTCCCAAAAATTCTGAACAAAAAAATTTTTTTTCTTGAAAGTAGCAAAAAAATGTTTCTAAAAAAAAACCTTTAGTGAACACTTTTTGTACTAAAATGAAGCCTGCATATATACCAATTTTCAGAAAAATTTACAAAAATGTCCAAACTACTTGAATCGCTATAATACAAAATATTTCGCACAAAATACAGGTTGTTAAAGGCCTAATGTTCCTTAGCTAATGCACGTCACTGTACATACAGGTATGAGCATCAAGGCATGAAACCTATTCAAGTAGCGATGAATTAATTAATTAATATGTACTTATATACCATACACACATACATGCATATCTATAAAATGAGCTGAGTTTTGGTTTACTGAGGAAAATATTAAATTTAGCGGGACTTAGATTTTTAATTTATTTTTCGCGGTTTTCTAGAGAAAAACACTTTTAAAGAGAGCAGCCTATATATCCTTATTACCGAGTGCTCAAAGCTTTGAGCTCAAAATAATAAAAGGACTTTTCGAAAGACGAGCCTGGAATACCAAAATTTAAATAAACATGTAAAAATTTAGATTATTTCAGGTTTCACAATTTTTCTTCAACAATTAAACGAGAAAAATGACATCATTCAACTGTTCACCATGAGCAGCAGATCTCCAGGTAAAATCCCGCAAGCAGTCGATTCATGAATGCCTAATTTTTGAGAACGTCTATCAACCTATTCATGTTGAAGGTTGTTCAGCTTCACTTTGCGCTACAGTAACAATATTTCATTCCATTTCCATTTTATTTAAGTCTATGATTACAAGAACTTTACAGCCCAGATACATTCCTGTCAGTCCTTTTTCTATACTCAGTTCTAAGAAAGAACCAGTTTCTTGAAATTTGTGCACCAACCTTTGAATTGTGGACTCATTCTAACGTATACTTTTTTGTCTACTTGCCAAACGTCAAAGATGATATACAGGGTGACAAAAATAAACTTTTCTGTGCGATTAGATGAATGTAAATTTTTTTAGCGAAGGCTCTTATTTTGTTATTGTTGTGTGTGTTCTGAAGTACAAAAAAAAGTGTTCGTGTCTGTTCCAGCTCTTTTTAAATACTTTGTGTAACGATGCCAAGTAGTCGCTCAGCTATTATAGCCCTACATCAGCTAGGAGCACGCAACTGCGAGATAGCACAGAAACTTGGAATTGCACGTTCATTGGTTTTTCGCGCAATCAAACGATTTACGGAGTTTGGTAATGAAAGTTACCGTCCTGGAGGAGGAAGAAAACGAACTGTTAACACTTCTACCAACCGAAAAATCATCAAAAAAGAATTCAACGAAATTCTATGGTCTCGATGAGGAAAATTGCTCGTGAGACAGGTATCAATCGTGAATCAGTTCGCCTTATAGCAAGAAAAGAACTTGGACTTAAGCCTTATAAACTACAAAAATGCCAGCTGCTCCCCGATGAAAACAAGAAAGTAAGGCTCGAAAGATGTCGCTCGCTCCAACGTCGGGCCGCAGGTACGGGCTGGAAAAAAAATCGTTTTTACGGATGAGAAGCTGTTTACCGTTGAACAAGTTCACAATCATTAAAACGACAGAAATTGGTCTACAGAAGCCTCTGGACGTTTCAACAGGACTCGGCGCCAGTCCACAGAGCAAAAACAACCCAAGAATGGTGCAAAGCCAATTTCCCCTCTTTCATTACTTCCCAAGAATGGCCACCCTACTCACCGGATCTGAATCCACTAGATTACAGCGTATGGTCGATTTTGGAAGCAATGGCCTGTGCAAAACGCCACAGAACTTTGGAGTTGCTCAAGCAAGCGTTGCGTCGAGAGTGGGATCGCATAACGGTAGACGAACTACGGTCTATAGCCCGACATTTTTTGAAACGTTTGAGCTTGTGTATTCGTGCTAAAGGTGGCCACTTCGAAACCGGCTGAATATAATGTCTATTAAAATTTCACAATTTGTTTTGAGCTACCATCAATGATACATTTTTTTCACTAAATAATGTTGTATACACTTATTTTTTGTCCCCCTGTAAAAAGGGTAACGTCTCAGCATTATTCACTGCTGACATCTAGGCGTAGCTTTTGAAAGACCAATATTACAGCATTATACGTAGGGCCTCCATAGTCAACAACTACAAAATGGTTTTCGTGCCGGATCAAGCGATCACACCTCGCCCCTTTCCAACTCATACCTACGCATTGCCAAAACAATTTACTTGATAGGCTTTTAAAGCAATTTACGAAGTGAATTATAATTTAATTAATTAACCTTACCATTTCGAATTGCTAATAGCTTTCTTGTAACAATATTAATCTAATCGGGAAACTTGGCGCGCTTAGCGCATTTAATTAATTTTTTCTAACTTCATTTGTACAATAAATAATTCAAATACTCATTCAGCAAGCAAATAAATAGCAGGGAGCGCGCAACAGCGATAATCGTCCATTTGCTTATTCGCCTGAATCCACTTGATTTTAATATTTTTTGGGGGTTTTTTTTAATTAAATCCTAAACTATTAATTTTAAAAGCCAGACTATGAATATATCATTCATTGAACACCGCAGGTAGCAGAGCGGAAAAAAAATTAAATTAAAAAAATGATAATTTATGCCACTTGAGTAATTCGTTGTCGCTTGCTTTCTGTCTTTCTGTATTTCTGTATTTCCGTTTTTTTTCTTCTTTTTGTTTTGTGTTATTTGCAGCTAATCAATAATTAGCATTAAATTATGGAGTGGCGCAGAACATGCAAGACATTGTTAATAAGTACCTATTATTATGTTTTTGTAGCTAATAGTAGTTTATTATTATTTCGTGCTTCTTTAAACCTTTTGAACTCACTCTTTCATCTTCGCTGTGCCGATCGAGCGTTAAGCTTAACTTTGGCTCAGCCGATGGGAAGGAAATGCACGAGATTACCAACCGCCAGTTGTGTAACTTGTCTGATTTCTTTTTGCTTTGACTGAATTAAGCTTTAAACTCTTGTACGACTATCTGTCTTATCTTGTACGGAGCGCATTAAATCGATGGTAGGCATCAATCATTGGCTTGACGATGAGAGCATTGCTACAACATTTTTTTCTTTGCTTTAAACGATGGATGCATTATTCATGACATTTGCAATATATATATTATGCAAGTATGTATGTGTGAGCGGGTGCGAGTAAGGTGTACACATTTTATTTGACATACATAAATATTTTTTTAAATTCATTTTTTAATCATTTATGGAAGGTGGCGCATAATTAATCATTCAATGTGGTTTTAGACTATTTTTTTTTTACTAAATGCAAAAAGAATATTGTTTTGAGTGCTGAAAATCTTTACTTGACCTTTACGCGCTTCAGATGATTTATGCATGCAAAAAGTGAAATCGCGTTCGGTACCAAAAACACTGAATGCGGCGGTTAACACTGTTCAGCATTTCGTTTAAAATTCAACAATTCCTTAGAAAAAGGTGTCGGATGTTTTTTCCATATATTATGTGCGCAACTAAGTTCTCGCTGTTTTTTTTGATGAAAATACAACTTTATTCTGAAAGAATGGATAGGTTTTAATTGGGTTGGGCAACGTGAAGCCGAGCGTTGACATGGTGTAGAATCACTTTTTCATGCCTTCTCGCGCAGTGCTCGGCTCAATCGCATCAATCGAAGTCGATACCGATCTCTAGTGATGGTTTCGCTTGGTTTTAATAGTTCATAATAAATAACACCAACTTGGTCCCACCAAATACATAGCATAACCTTCGCATCGTGAATATTCGGGCGAGGCGATGACGTAGAAGCATGACCGGGCAGTCCCCATGACTTTCTTTTCTTTGGATTGCTGCAATGAATCCATTTTTCATCACCCTTAACGAACATCCCTTGGTTTTAACTCATAAGGAACCCAAATCCCCTGTTTCTGAATCAATCCTAAAGCTTGCAATCGCTTGGAAATGGATTGGCGGGTAACTCCTAATACTGAAGCAAGCTGTTCTTGCGTTTGACACGGATCCTCATTGAGCAATCCCTCCAATTCAGCGTCTTCGAAGGTTTTTGGCCTTCCTTCACCTGGACGGTCGTGAACATTAAAATCACCGTCTTTGAAGCGACGGAATCAATCTCGGCACGTTGTTTTACTTAAAGCAGCATCTTCATAAACTTTTTATAGCTCTCGATGTGCTTCAGACGCCGTTTTTTTCGAATGAAAGAGGAAAATCAACACTTCCCGCAAATGACGATTATTCGGCACAAAATCAGACATTTTCACAAAACCATATGTCTAAACTGGGTTTATGGCGTTTAGGTTATGTTAGAATCGACTAACACACACTGCTGGTGGCATCTATTGACAAACAGCGGGAACTTAGATGCGCACCTAATAGAAAAAATGTCAACATGTCATCATATGGACAAAACCGCCAGCAAACAAAACAAAAAAAAAAGGGTTCAAGCATCATCAGGCCGCCAAAGGATGCATTTTTTTTCCCAAAATATAATAAAACTGTCTACTTGAAATTTAGATAAAAATTTGTTATTAAGGGGTTAGGGTAGTTAGAATTTTAAAAAAATTCGTGTTTTTTGCATTTTTTAAATGTATAATATCTGAAAATTATTGTGTAAAAATTTGAAGTGAATCCGACAAATACTTTTCGAGTTATTCGAACAATTAACAAAGGGCGGTCGGGAGCTCCGGAGCGTTCGTATACTGAAAAATTGGATGTTCCACGTATGAAAGAGGCAGATAAGCGCGCTAACGATAAGACTCGGGAAGGTAGAATGCTATGCAGGCAACAGCAAATCGATATTTTGGAAGCTGGTTAGACGTCTGAAGAACAATTATATGGCCCAGGAATAGATGACACAGTGTAAGTAATTACATAACTCGTATAACTCTACATAAATCGATGGAAAATTTTAAATGCGTTTTTCTCAAAACTATGTTTTTTGAACTGGTGATCACTGTAACTGAAAAACCGGTTGGTAGATTTCAGTAAAATTTATACTGCTTTTGAAAAATTTAAAAAATCGAGTCTGATCAAAGGATTTTTTTTTTTTAATTCGATTTTTTTTAAACAATTAATTGTCGGGTTTTTTCTCAAAAATCTGAAAAAAAATTTCCTGAGGCCGCCATATTGTTAATTTTGAAAAAAAATTGGGAACAAGATTGTGCATTAATAAAACTAATTTCTCTTGTCTGATTGATTTTAGATGAATCAGCAAGGACTTGTGATGATCACCGCAAGGGCCTTCTGGAGAAACGGGCTCCACACAAACAGCGATAACTTTTACTATTATTAATTTTCTTTTTTGAAAATTTGCTGAAGTCAAGTCGAGACATGATGTACTAATGCTTTGTTTTTATTTTTGTAAAATAAAGCAACTGACTAGCAACAAAAATTATTAGAAATCATAATTTTTTCGGGCCTCTGACTACTCCTAACGTCTTAAACAATTTCCAGTATTCGTTATGTGAACAAAAATACGTAACACCGCAAAAAAATATATTATATAAATATTAAAATATGAAAATATGAAAAAAACTTAAAAAAATATTAAAAAATATAAAAAAATACAAAAGAAATTGAAAAAATATTTGAAATAAATATAAAAACTATATAAAAAAATATATATGTATACTACACATCAGAAAATATGATATTAAAGAAATATAAAATAATATAAAAGATTTCGAGAAAATTTGAAAAAAATATGCGACAAAATATAAAAAGAATATCAAAAAAATATTTAAAATTAAAAAAACAGTATAAAAAGAATGTGAAAAGAATACAAAACAAATATAAAAAATACATAAAATATATTAAAAAATATAATACTCGTATCAGGTCAGTCCATAAGTTCGTGCGTATTTTACCCATGATTTCACTTTTGTACGATTTTTGCATAGAAAAAATTATTCGCGGAATATAACGAAACTATTTATATTTACTTTGATATATTGTGTATTCAACAAATGATTTTAATCGCAGATAGAAGCACGTGCTGTTAAAAAATAAAATGGCATCTTCGAACATATATAAGAGGCATATTTTGTATTTTTGTTATAAAAGTGGTAAAATGCAACAACTGTTGGTGCAGAAATAAACACTGTTTACAGAGAGGATACCGTGAGTGTAAAGACTGCGCAAAAGTGGTTTTCAAAATTCCGAAGTGGTAACTGCGACGTGGAGGATCCCCCGCGCGCTGTTCGTCCTGAAGCCTTTAACTCCGACGCCTTGCTCGAACTCGTGGAAGCTGAGCCAAATTTGACAGTCCATATGATACCTCAGAGGTTAAATTCATCGCATGGAACAGTTCACAGGCACCTGGTTCAGTTGGGAAAGGTTTCAAAGCTGGGAAAATGGGTTCCGCATAGACTTTCCGTCGCCAACCTTCAGCATAGAGTGAATGTGTGTTCTCAGCTGCTGCAACGGCTTGAAAATGAAAGTTTTTTTAACCGTGTCGTTACTGGTGATGAAAAATGGGTCCTTTACAATAATCCTGTTCGCAAACGCCAATGGTTAGATAAAGAAGAAACACCAGAACCGACCCCCTTCTGAAACCAAACCAGACGATAACTGCTGATTATTATTCCCATCAGCTATCAAACCTGAATGAGGCACTTAACAAAAACCGACCGTCTTTAGTGAATAGACGCAACGTTTTGTTTCACCACAACAACGCAAGACCTCATACCGCAAGACAAACATTAGGCAAGCTGAACGAGCTCGGATGGGAGCCAATGCCGCATCCATCATACTCTCCGGATATTGCACCTTGTGATTATCACCTTTTTCGTGGACTTCAATCCCATATGAGCAACAAGAACTACTCCGCAAAAGAAGCTATAAAAAGGGATATCGAAGCGTATTTTGTATTTTGGCTCCAAGGACAATAATTTTTTTTGAGCAGGTAATTAAAAATTTGGAAATACATTGTAAATAATGAAGGAAAATGTATTATTGATTAATAAATACTTTAAACATCTTTTTTTTTTGAAGTGAAAACTTCTTTAGAATCGTTGGGAGTGATTTGGGAAAAAGTGAAACGAAAAAAGCGACCAACTTGGCTACGAAGAAGCGTTATATTATATGTTGATATAAACGTAGCGACGAACTAAATAAAAATAACTTTTATTTTTTCTTGTGATTCGAACCAAGGATTTTGGATCGGAAGCTCACATTGCTAGTCGCTCGGCTACCGCGTCATGATGTAGGTGCTGGCTTAAAAGTTATTTAGTTACGAAGCGTTATATTATATGTTGATATAAACATAGCGACGAACTAAATAACTTTTAGGCCAGCGCCGACAGCATGGCGCGGTAGCCGAGCGACTAGCAATGTGAGCTTCCGATCCAAAATCCTTGGTTCGAATCACAAGAAAAAAATTTTTTTAAACAGATATTTTATTTTATTTTATGATATGTTTATGAGGAGCTTTTTTTTATGGCAGAAATACACTCGGTGTTTTGCCATTGCCTGCTGAGGGGTGAGCGCTATTAGAAAAATAGTTTTCCTTAATTTTGGTGTTTTCACCGAGATTCGAACTGACGTTCTCTCTGTGAATTCTGAATAGTATTTTGTTTGTTTAATTTTACTGATGCAAAAATGAGGGAAAATATTTGAATAAAGTTTGCTTACTGTTTACACATTTTCCAAAGGTGACGGAGAACCAAAAAAAAAGTCGATTTTCAAACAAATACGAGTGCATATGTGTAATTGTGTTAGAGTTTCGGTCACGCCCCAGCAAAACCTGCGTGCATATGTGTTTGTAACATTCAAAAAAATGTAATTGTTTTGGAGTTTCGGTCACGCAGGTTTTGCTGGGGACGCTCATAATAGCAACCGCGTGTGTATTTTTATATTCGTAAATATTTTAATTTTTAAATATTTACCGCAATTATGCCGAAAAACAATGCAGAAAAGTGTCGTGAATATCGACAGAAAAAAAATCAATAAATAGCATCACGGAATTCATTCACGAAAATTTAATAAAGTATACACCAGAAGTATCGCGGATACTTAGAAAAGATTACGATAAAGTTCCAATGATTTTAAGTGGCGATTTTAACGTAAATTTTGCATTAGACACAGCGGTTCCTTCAATTGACTTTCTCAATACAACATTCAATTTAAAAATGTGTAACAATCGCACTGAACCGACAACACGATCAAGAACAACAATTGACGCGGTATTTCAAAGACATGTTGACAACATCGAAACCAAAGCATTTGTATCATATTTTAGCTATCATAAGGCACTCGTATCATTTGTTGAAATTGAAAACATTGAGGATGAATAATAATAAAATGAAGAAAATAAAATATGAACTTTATAGCAATATTATAATGAACCTATAATTATCCCGCCCCTAATGCTGCTTTCGTCTCATTCTCTCTCAGTTTGTCTTACGGAAGGTTTCACTTCTATCCCGTCTAACCGTTAGACTGGTATTTTTTTTTAATTTAAGAACCCCCTTTAAAAAATGCACGAACTTATGGACTGACCTGATATTTATTTGACGAATTGCTGAGAAAACGAATGGTCAAGGGGCACTCTAAAGTGAGAAACAATTTATTGTCTTGTTTAGTAGAACGAACTTCATTGGTAAAATGAGAAAAGATCCCTTGTGCCCAGTTTCCGCAATCAATTGTAAATTTATCAGGCTGTAGAAATTTAAAATAGCAAAGTCTCGTTTTGCAATTTTACAACTTCAATTTAACAGTCCGATTTCTAAAATTGATTCGTGAGACCGGGCATTAGAAGAATAAATAAAGGTTTTAAAAATATATATAATAATATAATTTTTTTTTAATTTTTTGACTGCAGTAGCTGCTTACCCCAAATATTATTTCTCTATCAACTTCCCTGCAGCCCAAAATTATAAAAAAGACCGCTGTTTTTTGTTGCCGTTATACCTTAATGTTTCCATTTAATCTTATTATGCTAGCAAAACTGATATGCATCGGAAATCTGAAAGCTTTGTTTGAATACTTTTTTGCCAAAAATTTTGCATGACCGAGTTTTGTAAATAATTTTTCGCCCTTTTTTTTGGTTGGTCGATTTGCGAAAAAGTTCAGCCCGGAAAGCAACAATAAATTTACTTTTCATTTCATTTTTTATAGCATCTCTATTCTGCTTCATCCTATTAAATGGGCTCATGCGTATGTCGGTATTTGTGCTCTCTTATGAGTTCATATTTATTTTTCCAAGCGCATCTACAATATTTACACAGCTTTTCTGTATTTACATATGTATTTATGTATGTATGCATGTATGTATGTGTATGTGTGTGTTTCTAAGTACGTTTAAAGCAAATATTTTCATGAATATATGATGAATTACCATTTGCATTATTTATTCGCTAGCTTTCCATTTCATAGCGAAGTTTGCGAGGCTGTATGTGAGCGGCCGCCATTTACTATTACCTATGAATCTACAAATACAATCACAACTACGTTTATTAACTTTTTTGATTTATGGCATTGTTTTTCCCTTTATAAAATATCTTTTTTATTTTATCACCTTTTTTATTATTAAACAATTCATTTCGTTTTTTATGAGACATTTTTGTCTGTTTTGCTTCCTTTGTAGCCATATTTTTTTCCCAACACAAAACACTCTCGAAATTTAATATTCAATCAATTCAATATGCAGACGGGCAGTCAGTCGCGCGCGCATTTGTATTACTGAATTGATTGAGTGACTATTTGTTTGAATGATATTTTTTCTGATTGCACATTTATTTTATTCGACGTTTTTCCATTTGAATTATTCTGATTCACAGGTGGTTTGAATCTTAATTATTATGCTGAGAATGCGCCAAAATATGAGTTTTATTTAAAGTGAGGTGCTTAAATCTGATTTTTAAGGTTTCATAAAAGTATTCGAGGAATTTTTTCAATTATATTTATTGGTAAAATATTATACATACAAGCATTTGTGCACACAAAAATACAATAAACCAAAAACCATAAACTTTTAAGGGGGTATTCTAGTGGAGAGGCATGAATTTCGCCCGGTTTTTGAAGCGCTGTGCAAAGGAAACACAAAAAATTGTAACATCCTGTTTTATAATTTGTTTATTGATTATTAATTATTACATTAAAAACTAACCCAAAAAAAACAAAAACTAAAATTGAGAAAATTATGCGCAGTCAAAGTAGGGTGTCAAAAAAACGAGGGTGTCCTGGCGTGATTCCAACCCTCCTGGTAATTTGAAAAATAAAAACCAAACAGATTCTTTATTATTATAGATGCCGCTATCAAATGAGCTTTGGACGAGCTAAATCAAAAAAAAAATATGGCGGCTGTTAAAAAAAAAAAAATTTGCTTTGCATATTTTTTCAACAACTCCGATTTTTTAATTAAATACTAAGTGAAAAGTTATAGTTTCGAGCTAGGGTCAGCCGATGCAGGAATGTATAAGGAACATCCTCCCCAAATTTGAAGTAAATCGGTCCATTAGAACTCGAGATATCCTTACAGCCAGCTCGAAAACGGGAGAAAACGGGTTCAAAGATTTCAGAAAAGACGCATCTGTGCCATGTCACCAAAAAGGCTATAACTCATGAAATAGTAGGAATTTTAAAAAAATCTTCAAAACTCTACACTAGAATACCCCTTTAAAGCCCCATGACGAAGGCCAAGGATCAATAGTCGGACCTGAACTTTGGAATATAAGCTACGACGAAATCCTTCGAATAGAGATACCTGAGGATGTGCATTTAGTGGGATACGCAGATGACATTGCAGCTGTAATAATCGCTCGAAACACCGACGAAGCCAAAAGGAAGGTAAATCAGGTGATGGTCCGAGTTCAGACATGGACCAGAATGCCATGGATTAAAGCTGACCACAAAGAAAACAGAGCTAATCCTTCTAACCTACAGAGGTAACCCATTAGAAGTAGACATGCAAGTACTCGATGCCACTTTATCGGCAAAAAGAGTGGTCAAATACCTAGGAGTGCAATTAGACACAAGGCAAACTTACTGGGCGCACATAAACCATGTTGCCACAAGAGCTGCCAACAACAAAGTAAGCAGCATGTTAAGTAAGCTCATGGCAAACTTTGGAGGTCCAATGCAGAACAAGCGAAACCTTTTAATGGACACGACGAACTCGATTCTCTTATACGGATGCGAAATATGGGCAGATTCGCTAAGGGTGCAATGCCGGCGGAAAACTCTGCAATCTGTGCAACGCACCTGCGCTCTCAGAGTGACTTCGTCATACAGAACAGCATCTGAAGCAGCGGTTTTAGTTATTAGCGGAACCAACCCTATAGATATGCTAGCACAAGAGCGCAAACGGAGATGGGAAGCAAAGCTCTCAGGAATCCTAGTACCACGATTCTCCGGTATTCGAGTTCAAACGCTTACACTTTGGTAGGCAAGATGTAACGGTACGTGGACGAGGTCTTGGCCCTCTACCTCGAAGCAATGCGGAAGCAGTTCCGGGGTGGAGGGAAAAATCCAAGAGAAGAGGAGGTATATTTTTAGTGAAGAGGAGAGATTTTTTTAGCGACGGTTACTACAAAAAATTTCTCAATTGAGCAGTTCATAAACACTCAAAACGATCGTGTTTACTTGACCAAACGCTCATACGAGAATTTGAGCCTACGTATGGCCACTCGAAGCAATTTCCCATCGGAAGTAATGGTTTGGGCCGCAGTGACCGCTGATGGACGCTCTCCAATCGTTTTTATCGAGCCTGGTGTCAAAGTGAATGCGACTTATTATCGTGAAAATGTTTTAGAAGACTTTAGAGCCGTGAACACGCAAACATTTCGGTCGTAGACCATGGACGTTCCAACAGGACTCGGTACCGTCTCATAAAGCTCGTGTGAACCAAGAATGGTTAAAAAATCATGCTCCACACTTCATTTCGTCCACACAATGGCTTTCGAATTCGCCAGACGCAAATCCGATAGACTTTCCATCTGGTCCGTTTGGAGAGCAAGGTGAGGACTAAAAAATATGAGAGTATGGACGCGCTGAAAAAAGCGATTATACGAGAATGGGCCAAAATACCTCAAGATCACATTCTATATGGGCGCACAGCTCAAAACCTTCTACACTACAGCTGCCTTTGCTGCAATATTTCAGGCACTTCAGCCGATGAGTTGCCTAACTAAAAGAATTGCATTCGATATTGGGTATGCTGGCTCTGAATTTATCCCTTATAACACGCAGTGGGATGGTGGGCTGATTATTACGGCCAATTTAAACGATTTAAAGTTGCGACCATCGATTCAGAATTTCGGTAGATATTTTTGGTAATTTCTAAACATTGCTTGTTTGTGAATTTCACCATGAAAAGGAAGCCACCGTGAATGCAGTTTATCAATGCTAGATTACAAAAAAATATAAGGCTACGTACATATGTATATATTTGAATAAAAATCCTCTATTGAATTTTTCCCTATCGAAAAACTCTTTATCAGCACACGCTAATACAAATATCATATGTGAAGGGTGGTTAAATTTCAAGGGCCTATTCTGAATGTGAACCCACCTAAACGTCAAAGACACCGTTGGACTTCTTTCTTTGGGGTTATTTGAAAGAAAAGGTGTACGTCGATAAGCCAGCAATATTTCAAGAGCTAAAGGATGAGATAATTCGGCACATTAACGGCATAGAACCTCAATTATGCCTCAGCGTCATCGAAAATTTGGACCATCGGATGGAGGTGTGCCGCTGAGGCCGCGGCGGCCATTTGGCCGATATTTTGTTTGATACGCAATTGAGCCATACCAATATTATCATAATAAAGAGAATTGACAATAATTTCCTAAAAAAAAATTTATTTTATTCAAAATCAATATCGGCCCTTGAAACTTAACCACGCTTTACATATACATAATAGGACTATGAATAAGTTCGTGCGGTTTTTTTTTTCGAAATTTGAAACTTTATTGACGTAAAATGGTTACAAATTTAATATTCAAAGTATTGTCCATCGCTTACTACTACTTTTTCCCATCTTTCTGGCAATTCACGGATTCCCTTTGTGAAAAATTCGGTCGGTTTTGCCGCAATCCACGAATCGATCCATTTTTTGACTTCATCGTAATTACGGATGGTCAGCCAGGCCATGTTGCATCGATCGGAAGAGATAGTAATCGGATGGCGCAAGGTCTGGACTATACGGCGGGTGGGGTAGGACATCCCATTTGAGCGTTTCTAAGTATGTTTTGACCACTTGTGCAACATGTGGCCGAGCATTGTCATGTTGCAAAATAACTTTGTCGTGTCTATCGGCGTATTGCGGCCGTTTTTCTCGCAGTGCTCGGCTCAAACGCATCAATTGTCGTCGGTAGACATCCCCCGTAATCGTTTCATTCGGTTTCAGTAGCTCATAATACACAACACCCAGCTGGTCCCACCAGATACACAGCATAACCTTCAGGCCATGAATATTCTGCGCCGACGTCGATGTTGAAGCATGGCCAGGGTATCCATACGTTGCCCGACGTTTTGGATTGTCGTAATGGACCCACTTTTCATCGCCAGTCACAATTCGATGCAAAAAACCCTTTCTTTTGTGCCGTTGAAGCAGTTGTTCGCATGCCATAAAACGACGTTCAACGTCTCTTGGCTTCAATTCATACGGCACCCAATGGCCTACCTTTCGGATCATTCCCATGGCTTTTAAACGTTTGGAAATGGTTGATTGATCAACTCCCAAAGTTTTTGCAACCTCTTCTTGCGTTTGAGCCGGATCTTGATCGAGCAATTCCTCCAATTCGGTATCCATGAACTTTCTGGCACGTTCGCTCAGCTAGAGCATGCTCACCATAAACTTCCACCAAGATACGATGACTTTCGGCTGCTTTTTTCTTCATATTAAAATAATGAAGAAGAATTCCCCGCAAAAACACATTATTTGGCACGAAATTCGACATTTTCAAGTGTGGTAAAAATATTGTTGTTTACGCTTCAAATAAAAAACTTATACTGACGTTTGTGCCTTACGACAGTAGCTCTCCAATGAATTTTGGAAATGTGGATCGATGGAATAATAATCAAGTTACGCCATCTGTTGTAAAACCGCACGAAATTATTCATAGTCCTATTATATGGATGGAATTATATGTGTGTGTGTACGTATGCACGAACATAAGCCCTTCCATGAAACATTGTTAACACTTTATATTTTTCATTATTTATATTTTAAATTTGATAGCTTTCGGTGTTAGCCATTTCAAGTTAATGCTGACCAACTGAGTAAATGTGTCCTGAAAGCCGTAAATTACAAAAAAAACAAATGAGAAAAAAAGTATTATTAAATATCAAGAAAAGTGAAACTGAGATCGACGACCATACAAAAGTACTCACATTTGAATATTTTCACATACAAACACTTATAAGTGAGTGTGTGCACACATGAATTTAGATTTTACATGCATTTTAGTCCACTAAGTTGTTAATACAACTGGTTTTACGTAGATTTTTCTCACGAATTCGAACCTTTTCATGCAGCGTAAATTAATAAATAAACATAAAAACTCAAATGCATGTACGTGAAACCTTTATTGAGCGGTCACTCACCGTCAGTTAACTTTTGTCCGTCTAAGAGGGGTCTCCACTCAAGGGACGGCAACTTTTTCCAACACATAAGACTTGGTTTAGGACTAATGTCCGCCCAAGGGAAGCTGTATTTTAAAAGAGGTTACACTGTACTTAGATAAAAATATGTATGCATAGCATGAAAAGTTCCGGGCCTAACACATAGATCGCACTAGTTTTATTCCATTCGCATCTATTTCTGTTAGTACTAACCTTTAAAAAAACAGCTTTTCAAATTTGATGATATTCTAATCCATTAGTTCGTGAGTTATTGTGCCAAGAGGGACGCTAGTTTTGACATTTTCAAAACAATGGATCAAAAAGAATTTCGGAAAAAATGCCGTTCAAGCGAAGAAACAGCAATAAAACGATGGTTTGCTAATTCCAAACGGCGTAGTAGGCACCGATGATCCACAACCAAAAATGACGGTAACACCAGAAATCATACAAAAATCCACAACATCGTTTTGAATGATCGAAAAGTGAAGTTGCGTCAGTTAGCTGGTATCGTAAAGCTAACTACAGATTGTTCGCAGACCTAAAAAACAATGCTCGCCGGTAAGAAATTTCGCCCGAATAAAGGGGTTATGGCTGAAACTGCGGCTTATTTTGAAGCAAAAGATAAATCGTCCTACAAAAGTGGTGTTGAAATGTTAGAGCGGCGCTGGAATGATTGTATTGTTGTTGATGGAAATTACGTTGATGAATAAAGCTAATTTTAGGCAAAAAAAAAAACGAGTTTTCTTTGTTATGCCCGCGACTTTTCAGCGCATGTATTATGTTAGAAAAGGTGCTCACAGCTGGGTGAAATTTCAACAATCTCTTGTGAGTCCTTCTTAGTTTTTATTCATGAAACCTACTACCGTCGATGTTACATGAAAAAATCTCGCTTATTCAAATAAACCTTTCAATTCAGCCGTTCATTTAATGACTTTTAGAACCGTATGGCGTATATATGTACGTATGTACAGCGCACGCCATCTATCGGATTTGAACTAGGTATTATTTGAAGAATGGTAACACTTAGCTGTTATCTGATTTGACAGAAAATTAGTTTTATTCTTCCGCTGAACGAAAATGGTTGCGTATACGCTCAAAGAACGCTGGGAAATATTACGACATTACTTTGAAAATCATGGTAATGTTGCAGAATGTGTACGAAAATTACGTACGGCAATGGGAAGAAGAAAAGCACCGAATGAAGCGTATGTGCGTTACTTTGCGAAAAAAGTAAGAGAAACTGGGTTGCTTATTGGCAAACCAACGCGTGACCGACCAAAAACCGTGCGTACACCCGTGCCAACAAACCAGCAACAATTGATGCACTGAAGACCAACATACGCGATGTCATAGCTGAAATACAGCCGCATACAATCGAAAACGTGTTGAAAAATTGGACCGATCGTATGGGATGGTGCATGGCTAGCCAAGGCTGCCATATGAATGAAGTTGTGTTCCATCATTAACCGGAAGGATTGTACTTCAAAATAAAAAAAAACAGTTTCGAAAAATATTGAGTAGTTTCTTTTTTATAGCATTTTTAATTCCGTAAAGTTATATGGCGGACCCTGTATGTACCCATATACCCAGGTCTTTATGTTGTCCGTCTCAAATGAGTTTTATGAGCAGCTTTTCCATTGCAGAGATATGAGCTTGGTAGTTTCTCATTGCCTGTAGGCAGTAGCCAATACTTTCTTTACTATCCGATTTCGATGAATCCTTTGATTAAACCGACAAATACTAACAGCCACTACAATTCATTGCATTAAAAAAGCCATAAAATTTTCGCAATCTCAAGCAACATTTACAACTACAGCCGACAAAGTGTCTACCACTTAGACTGCGAACGAGTACAGAGGCTCAGTTCTTTAAGTATAATGGAAGGCTTTGATTGAGCACAAATAAGCTGACCGACTTGAATGGTGTGGCATTAAGAAGATCAAACAACAATAACAAATACAAAAAAGAATATAACAGCTTCAACAACAGTATTAACACCAACAATCGCCAGATTAAATACACACACATACAAATAGCAAATAAGAAATTTAGCATACTAGAACGATGTATGCATGTACATATGTATATGCAAGTATGCAGCTATACGATAAGTGAGTGGGTACACATACATTTGCACATACATACATATGCGATTTGCTATGTGATTACTTTTGTGCTTTAAGTACTTGTGCATATTTGGCGAGAAGAGAGCGAATAAAATCACAATCGGATTCCTGGTTGCAATAAACAAAATATGTAAGGGAGAGGAGAAGGTTTGGTTTATAGCCTGAGGTGGAGAAACACTATTTCTCTAAAGTGTGAGTAAATGTGAGAGCAGTGGAGGTGAGATGCTGAGTAGGGTATTTGGGTAACTGTAGTATGTACATAGACATGTAGGTAGGTATGTTTGGAAAGAAATGCAAAAATCAAACAATTTTTTGCAACAATTGCTTAGCAAGAAAAACAAGACAGGTAAAACAATACGAGGTATAGTAACAACAACAACATGAATAATGGAATAGCGCATGACTTATGTATAGTTGCAGTGGTAGCAGCAGCAGCAATAGATGTAATATCAGCAACAACAACAACCACTAACATGTATGTATAATAAACAAATCCATTGTGTGTTGGCAACAACAAAAATTACTTGTCCATACATGTGCGGCTGCATAAAACCAACCTAAAGAAAGGAAATGTGAAAATTATATACAAGAAGGCTGTAGTTTTACGCTTTGTTTGCGCTGCCACTTGCATTCCGTTGGTTTACAATTGTTTAAGCCTGAGCACACACATGCATACATACGTATGTATGTAGCTACATGCATTCTTACATGTTACATATTCATATTGTGTACCAAAGTTCTTAGAAAATTTTCACCATTCCACATTCATATATACAAATGTGTAAGTACATATTTATGCACATATGGTTTTATTTAGTTATTGTCGGCTCAGCTCATGCTGAGCGTACGACAGGCCTTCTGGTCTTTGAAGTGCTCTCACTTTGCCCACTTTGAGTAGCTGAAGTTCATTGCTGCTGACGAATTTATTCAATGTACTCCAAAGCATGTCTTGTCGTAAGAGTACAGATGCTTGTAAACGCAAAACCATATACATATGTATGTACGTACATACATACATATGGTTTTGAACTGATAGCACAGGTCGACAAAAATTAATCAATTTTAACTAATACAAATACGAGTATGAGCTTCCAAAGGACTTTAGTCTGGAGATTCAAGCAGTCCCTCAGATCTGCTAGAAATTCACATGTTTTTGTCTAGTTTATATGGGGTTCTCTTATCAATGGGTCTCTTGAAAACACAAACTCAATATAAAAGTAATTTTTTTCATACTCTCACATATTTGTTACGCTGATCTATAGTATAAGTAGATATACATACATATTTTGTTATTGATCAGGGTCAGATTTATGTGACAGGCAACTTGTGGGCTTTTTTATAACTCAGTTTTATTCAAAGATACAAAACTTAAAAATATTAATGCTAAATGAAAATACAGTTGCCTTAAGGCTTATTTTGGTTGTGATAAACTCTAAAACAGGGATTTATACATAGACCAAATGCTTGGCCTTTATTTTGGCAACCGTCGCACGTAAAACACTTGCCGATCTTTCCTTATTTTGAGAACGTAAACGGCATCTTATGGGATCGGGTAATGGAGCTGAAATTGGACCTAGACGGTGTTGTCCATTTTGGCTCTTCTATGTATCTGAAACACAAAAACTAAAAAAATGATTAATCAGTATGACTGTAGCTATGCCGCGCTACTAGAATAAAAAAATTGACAAAATGGCGCGGTTTGAATTTGACACCCGAAAAATCGGTTTTTTTTTTAGTTTTCTAATCTAAGAAATACGAAATAATTGAAATAATAATATGATTCTAGTGCGAACGATAGCCATTGATGTTGTGAATAACATATTAAAATTTCAGACGATTCGGTTGAATGGTTTTTTTTATTTTTTGTTTTTTGACAACACCAAGCCGAAAAAAATCGTTTCGAGATAAATGAGTTTAAAGTTTGAGGTACAGGAGTGCGCGGACCGCTCTCTACCTAGTCAATGGGCTGTAGAAGCTGTAATATTATGAATTTTCGCATGGAAATTTTACAGTATATTTTTAAGATACTATATTTTCGAAATATCGGAAAAACAAAAAATCGATTTTTTGAAATTTCTAAACCACCGCGTCCACTTAACCATTTAGCTAATTTCTTTGGGAAAAGAGTATTCGCTTTATTTGCACGCGGGCTCGTTGACGGCTGAGCATCGATATGTAGAAGATCTAGAGCAATATTTTCACGGAATCGCAAATAGGTTTTTTTTCGTGTTGTTTAGTAATTCGTCTAGATATTTTTTTGTAATCCATTTATTTAATGCAATCTGTTGCATATTAGCTGCTTGTTAGCATAATAAATACATTGCTGACTTCCTTTTCAGTCTGTCTAGGATATGGAAAAATATGTTTAAGCACCATCGAACATAGTTTTGTGGAGTTGAGTGGTAAGAAATTATTTGGTCACAACCTGTCAAGATCTGACATATTCAAATTGTTATCAAAGATGGTAGCTGGTTTTAACTTTTATTTCCTCTTTTATCTCTTGTTTTACCCATAGTGACCTTGTGTTTTGTAGAAATGACAAAACGTCTCTTTTCTCTACGTCCTAACCGACGTGAAAACTCAGCTGGCATTATATGTGACTTTTGGAAGCGAACGTGTTAAAACGAATTCTTCGACCAAATGTTTATATTAGATCAGGATTTTGTGATACCTCAACTGGAAATAGTCAAAATAGTCTTTTCTTAGGATTGCCCTACATTTACTTCTTTGGTCGCCACCTTTTTCAATAATACACCAGAATAGTTACATAATTCGTTTGCACAAAATCGGCCCTCCTAGAGTCAACGTGAAAACCGAGAAGCTTTAGTAAGATTTGGAGAGGGATACAAAATTATCTGACAGCCTATGTAATACTCCACTTAATTTTGGATGCAGACTAGCTCGAGTTTCTTCTATCTTCCCATTCACTATGCATGATTTAGAGGTGGGCCAAACTGTCCAGCTCATAAGAACAGCGGAATTAATTGACAAAGACTTGGTAATAAGAGAAAAAACAACAACATTTAACAATAGCCAATTCTAAAACATTGCGAATATGAGATCAAACTCTAATTTGAGGATCGAGATCCCTACGCTTCCGTGCCTAAGCAATGCATAAACAACACACTTTGTGCTTTAATCGGCTTCAGATCCTTATAACGTCGCTTTCTAAAAATTAATGGTAGATGCGCTACATACTCCATAGAACCGCAGGCGAATTTTAGAAAAAAAATCGTGAACGAGAAAAATCTTCGTTCTGTAGATCTTCATGAGTTGGCGGGATGACTTAACCAAACAGTAACGAGCTGTTTTCACCAAAGAATACTTTAATAAGCCACCAGATTACTAGCAAAGGCGGTGTTGGACATTTTTTCTAAATAAAAAAGAATTTTAAGCCACTTCAAATTTACATTATTTTTACATTAAATTATTACAAAATTACATTTCATTTTGATTTTTTATATTATTTTGAGCCACTTCAAAATTTAATGCGCTATAAATTTGCGTAGACTATTTTGTTGTTTTAAATTTCGATACACATGTTTCGAATTTTTGTAAAACTGCTGCAAAATTTGGAACTGTAATTGTCGATTGTTGATAATTGTTGTAGGATGAACTATATTTTTATACAAAAATAATGAAAATACAAAAAAAAACACACAAAAAAAAAAGAACAGGTTGTCTGTAAAGTCGGTTTACTGACGATAGTTTAACGTGACAACGTCATAAGAAAATACTGATTAATGGTTGCAATTTTCAAAACAAAATTTTAATTTTATTTGCTTGCTAGATATTTTGTCTGGATATAGAGGAGGGGGTAAATGGAATTGCAATGGAATAGGTCAAGTTACATTTACACAAACGTGAAAAATGACGAAACATTTATCAAATTCATGAAAGATATGTTCAATTTCGATTGTGCATCAGACGTTAATAAGTCAACAACACTAAGAGGCACCATCATCGATTTGCCTTTTTCAAGACACATTACACTCGAAACACCCCCTTTCATTTCCTACTTTTCCTATCATCGCCATATTCTCAACAGAGAAATGGTTCATTACCATTCACACAGGAAGAAGGCGTATGCAAAAATACAAACATGTGAATTTATATACATATGCTAACTCAAATAGGAGAGAGCCAGATGTCGAACGTTGCCGAACGCGGGGGCCAATTGTGCCTCTTTGTCGTTCGTTCCGCGCTCTCGCTTGCAGTTCAAACAAGGTAACGACGCATGAGCAAGATAACGACGCAGTTTTCGAATTATAAGACGTTATCACGTCAAAAATTAAACAAAAACAAATATAGTCAGCTGCTTTGCTTTTTTTTTACCTATTCAAAAAGATGGATCAAAGAACCTGTAACAAATTTTGTGTGAAAAACGAAATTAAGGGCGCAGATGTATTCCGAATGTTGACTGTGTCATACGCAGAAGCTACTTTGGACCAAAGCAACGTTTATCGATGATACAAAATGTTCTCAGAAGGCCGAGAAGATGTGAACAACGAAAAGCGTGTCGGACGCCCGAGCACTTCAACAACAGGCGATAAAATTGACGAAGTGAAGAAATCGCTATTGGCCAATCGTCGAGTCACCGTTAGAAAAGTTGCTGAGGACCTATCGATTGCCTCGTTTCGTTCGAATTTTTTCAATAATTTGGGCATGAGACGGGGCGCCGCAAAACCAAAACGGTCGTACCAAAACTGCTCAATTTCGACCAAAAGCAGCATCGCATAAACATTCCTAATGAGATATTGAACTCTATCTGCGACGACCCAAATTCGCTCCAGAGGGTCATAACTGGTGACAAATCGTGGGTTTATGGTTATGACGTGGAAACCAAAGCTCAATTATCTCAATGGAAGCTGACCAAAAAAAGCGCGCCAAGTTCGGTCGAATGTAAAAGTTTTGCTTACCGTTTTCTTCGATTGCAGGAGTGTTGTTATTCATGAGTTCTTGCCACAGGGTAAAACAGTCAATAAGGAATATTACCTGCAAGTTATGCACAATTTGCGCGAAGCAATCCGCCAGAAACGCCCGGATTTGTGGAAGAACAAAAATTGGCTCTTGCATTACGATAACGCCCCTGCTCACACATCGTTTCTTGTGCGCGACTTTTTGGCCAAAAACAACACACTAATGATGCCACTGCCACCGTATTCCCCTGTGACTTTTTCTTGTTCCTGAAACTGAAAAGGTTCATGAAAGGACGACGCTACGCTACGATAGACGAGATAAAGACGGCATCGAAGGAAGAGCTGAACAAGATACAAAAAAAAAAAAGATTATTTCAAGTGCTTCGAAGATTGGAAAAAACGTTGGCACAAGTGCATAACATCTCATGGGGATTACTTTGAAGGGGGCAAAATAGATATTAATGAATAAATAAATAATTTTTGAAGAAAAAAACACAAAATTCGCGATACTCTTTGAACACACCTTGTACGCTAACTTCTTCTGACTAGTGTTTGTATGTATGTACATATGTTCGTGTGTCCAAATACTTCTTGCAGCATGCGTTCGAACCAAAAGCTCATCATTCTACCACGCAAAGTGCAATCAGCGCGAATTCGAAAAATGATATTAACTATTAATTTTATTTAAAAAAAGGCACAAACTGCACCATCAACTAAACAAAATAATCACCTACATGCATACATACACATATTCACCGTCAATAGTTAAGCATTTGCCATCGTTTAGCGCAATTAAAAATACATAGGAAAAATTAAAAGCAATGGCAACAACAAGCATAGATTATTAACAAAAGCATCATTTGTGCATTAAGAGCAGCAGCAACAACAACAACAATTCTCAATTATTACCAATCAAATATTGCATTCATTAAAAAAATAAATACAGTTTAAATGCCCCCGCACACGCCACACAAAGCAACAATAGAAGCAATAACAGCGGGCATCTCTATTCAACATTTACTGCACCACGCAATTGAGGAAGAAATGGAACGCACAACGCACGCCAACACAGCGCAGCCAGTTAGCCGCTAGGCAGCAAGTGGCAAACCATGCACCCACCCATCCATCCATCCATCTATCCGTTCAACAGCATTCAATCCAATCACGTTCACAACTCTTATTGCCTTCGACACTTATAATGCGTTAAATTAAGCCTTTTCGGCCGACAGCCGACAGCCAACAGCCGCTGCATATTTCTATTTCGATTTCTATAAATAATACAGGGGATTTGCTAAAGTATTGCATGCGCTCTTTGTGTATTTGTATGCATGCGCATGGTGAGTAGGCGCTAGAATGTTAGCGTTGGTGTTGCTGTTGTCGGCAGAGTGGAGGGGGAGTGCTGGCTTAGCGAATTAGTGCGCGTCGTACATGAGCATCGTTATTACGGTTGTGAGATTCATTCATGAAATGGATTACTTGTGGAAATTTGAAATCTTTATTTGTGTGTATGTGCGCGTGTGTGTGTGTGAGTAGACGTGGATATTGTGGAAAGTTACGAATTTTTAAAAATCTCTTGCAAATATTTATTTGTGTTATTTCCCCTTTATCTTTGTACTGCGTTAAAACTAAATAAAATAAAATATTTCAGTTGCCTAATGGACAACTCGGCTGAGGAGATTAAACCAGAAATGTGTAAAAAAAAAAAATTAAAAAAAAAAATATTGAAATAAGTAAATAAAAAAGGTAATAATTAAAAGAAACATTTTATGAAAAAATACATGCAAGTGCAATGGGTGTGTATTCTAGATTTTAAACAAGCAAGCAAAAACACAAAACAAAACAAAAACAACTACAAAATTTTTTATTGAACTTAAATGTAATCTAATACAATAAAAGCCATTGAAAAAAATATGAGAGCTCCAATCAAATTTTATATGCCCAGCGCATATTTTAACTTCAAATACAGGGTTGCCAATATTCGACGGACCCATCTGGCAACCCTGTATCTTTTGACAGAGACGTTAGATCGCTTAATGACATACCGCGTTGGAAGCGTCAGTCCAAGCAGATTTTTACCATGGAACAGTACCCGCCACGCGAGCACTCCCAAATTGTTGAAATTTACATTCAACAAAAGAAGTCAATTGTGAAAATTCAACGTGCGTATAAAAAATTAAATAATGTGAAAATTGCGCCTTCTAAGAACTCTATTAAACGTTTGTACGAAAGGTTTTCGACTGGTGATGCCAACCAAGGCGGTCGGATGAGAATATTGCTCTTGTACGGGCCAGTGTTGAGACGTCGCCAAAGACATCCCAAAATCGCCGTTCTCAGCAGTTGGGCATTGCTCGGACCACTTTACAACGAATTATCCGCATTGATTTGCATTTATTCCCGTATAAGATTCAATTGACGCAAAGATTGTTGCCTGCGGACAAGCCTCGTCGATTGGAATGGGCCCAAAGAGTCATCGAAATCCGTCGGGTCCGTCGAATGTGGGCCGCCCTGTAAATCTTTTTTTGTTTTTAATTTACTAGCAAATAGCCCTTTCATTTTCGAAAAAGTTTTAAAAACCGAATTTTTTCGGTGTCATCATTGCTTGTACTAAATTTCAGCACATTTGCTGCGTTGTTAACAGAAAAATTAAAAATTCTTATTAACATCTTTCTGTTGAGGCTGCGCATGGTTGTGGGCCGACTTCGTCCATTTCAAATGGCAACTTACTCCATTGCTGTTAAGAGCAACATGTGGTTACAATTTCGTTAGGAAAAGTTCCGCTCAAGTGAAGCTTGTTTGTAAATCGACTGTGCCTTACCTTATGTTTTTTTTGGCAAGGAGGATGAGGGTTATCATTAGACAGGTTACAATAATGGTGTTATCTTCAAACTGTTATCGAACAAAAATCGAAAAGTTACGGAATTCCAGTACTTCGAAGCGTTCGAAACATGTTTTTCGATCTGAATAAAGAAAACTTGAGACCGACCACAACGCGCGACAGTGCAGCGACATGGCCTGTGCCTGTAAGTTGACTACTGGTGCCGGGAAAATGACGCAATAGACCACAATAGACCGTCGCTGATAACGCTTGCTTCACACTCATCCGTCCTTATGTTTTTCTGGCAGTCGGTTTAGAATAGCCAACTTACTTAGACCATCCGTTGTGGCACAACTGGGTAACACGGGAACCCCAGTGTTTATTCATCATCGAATCATTTAGACACTGAAGCGTAGGATAGCTAGAAGAGTGTCTACCTAACAGCCAATGACCGGCAACACAAGCCACGACCGTCGAAATATTCTCCCTTGAGAGATTAAACAATTCTCCTGATCTTTTCTTATCTATTTGCGACCAAATTAGGCTGGTTGTAACACAAGTATTTTCTTCTCTCCATGACTTATTGGCCCCTTGGAAAATATTATTGTATTTTTTTATATTTAATTTGCAAGTTGCTATAAGAATTCCAATATTACCTCTGTTTTCAAGCAGTGGAAGATTAGTACCCTTTTTGGCTAGCTCGACGGCCTCGCAATTTCCCTTAATATTTCTATGTCCCGGAAGCCATTACAGGCTGTCCTTGAAGACGATGCTAATATCACATAGAACTGCCCGGCATTTCTGAGCAACCTTCGATCTTAGTATAACTCCCTCATTTGATGCCTGCCTGGCTATCCCACAAGATTTTTGTCGTAGTTTTTGTTACGGCATGTGTATGAAGGTACACAGTTACCTTCTTTATACCTATGGCTTCTGTTTGGTAGATCGTACAGTAGTCCGAAAATCGGACACGTAGTTCTAATCCTAATTCTTTTGAAAAAAAAACTCCAAAGCCTACTTTATTTTCTAGCTTGAATCCAGCCATGTAAAAATGTATTTCTTCTCTTCTCAATGGCCTTTGAGTTTGCCACTCTCTTCTAGACGGGATGTTAGTCTTGAAGAGGCTGTCGAAGATGGGTATCCCCAGACCTTAATGTTATTGAAAATTTGTGGTCTAGGTAGGTAGGTTAGCTGGCAAGAGTATCCCAGGTACACTACAAGTAGCACTTACGTGCCGTTTTAAACCATAATGTGGACCACTCACTACCTGCGAAAAAATTTAGGGAAGAGAAAACCGTCTACAGCCATCCAGTGCTGCTGATGTAGTGGAGGAGAGAGAAGGGATCTAGGCTGGAGAATTTCGTCAATTTTCAGCTCAAGCACCTAGCCGCCAGAGCCGGACATTTGCAGAGAAAGTGTTCAACAGTCCCTTTCTCTGCAGGATCCCCACAGCCTATTGTACGGAATTCCAAGCTTCTCCGCATGAGTACCGATCACCCAGTGCCCAGTGAACACCGCAATGAGTTTGGAAATTGAATGGCGGGGGATTCCCATCACCTTAAGCGTACTGTTTATATCGTATTGAGGCCACAGTGCTTTCGAAGTTGTACACGATGAGACAAACCTTCATTTGTCTTGCACTTTTTGTTTTAGAAAGGAATTGTGTAGTGTCCATTTAACGACGGTCAAGGGGACACCGATGCTTGAGAAGGGGACAACTAAAGCCGGTTGTGTTGACCCCTTCCCGGCAAGCTCATCGGTAATTTCATTCCTTCTATACCCAAAGAACCCAGAACCCAAGAACCCAGATAAGGAAAATGTTTTCTGCACGTTCGAGACGTTTGAGTTCCTCCTTACAGGAGTTTACCAGAAGAGAACTGCAATATGGCAACAGGGCCTTTGTGGTCCACTCTGGAAAATACTATTTGAAAATTCAAGAATTCTTGTAATTGATGTTTCATCATGTAATAGTTGTCGTCAGCATATCAAACTTCCCCCTCTTGATAATCTTAAAAAAATGCTAAGAATACTAATATTTAGTCAAATTGCTCACAGGGACAATTTCCAACGCATTCTTCTGTCAGAAGTTAATCTTAGTGTTCTTACTTGAGTGGGGCCTATGTCGCTTTCTTAAACTCTCGTAAAACGAATTAGTACTTTAATAAACCATTTCGAGCCTTACGTCGAAATTTCAACGAACTCTCATACCAGCACTTCAGCTATACCGGACCCCATTTTTACCATTAAAAAATCCACCTCTCAATAAGTGATTGACGTTGGTATGCCTTTAAATTTTGATGGCTTTTTTGAGCTGTAGATTTCTAAATTACCTGGTCATTTATTAAATATGCGCTTCTAATCTACCCCCCTCACCGTAAAACTTACCTAAGGCGGCTAGGGTGGCTGGCATTCTTTAGAGCAGTTCGAGTTTCCAGCATAATTTAATTATAAGAAACGTCTAGCTCGAATAGTATTGAGAATTTGTTTGTATAATTTGAAAACTGACATTGTGATAAACATAAAAGTCAGGAAGTTCATCAAAACTTATTTGTCGGAATTGCTTTTCCAAACATATAAAACATCCAACTTCCTCATCCTCGTAGTATTTGTCCGCTTATTTAATAACGCATTCTCACACTTTTAGCTTCAGTCACGTGACCCTTTAGCTATTAAAAAATAATAAATGTGCACTTCCTGATGGCTTCTGAAAAATTTTTCAGCATTTTATGTGCCGGCAATTGAGATAAGCGGCAAATTTAATGACGCCAACACGCGTCTAAAAGCTACTTCAGTCTGCAGCAGCTATCAACGCAACGCTCAGTAAAGCAAAAAAAATTGAAATTTTGAAATCTACTTAAGACTTTTGGCTACAATACCGAGTCAAAAAGATATCGAAGAAGGGAAGGGAGATATAACTACACATTGCAATTAAGTAAGTGACTCATTAAAATGACAGAAAATGAGCTACAGCGCGGCAATAAGACAGACGCCGGCAGCGCTAAACGACGACGTTCGGGACAGTTGGTAGTCAAAAAAGAGGCAGCAATACCAAAAAAATTTGGTGTTGAGGAACGTGCACAAGTATCTTAAAAACTCATTTAAATCCACACTTTCACCCGGCAAATGTGCCGTTGAGTGAAGGAATGCCGACAGCACTTCTAATATAAGTAGAATTGAAATGCAGAGAATACAAAAAAACAAAAACGAAAAAAAGAAAACGAGAAGCAGCCTTACACCAAAACTACGACTAGAATAATAAAATACCAAAATATCATATCTGACCGAGAATAACCAAACTCACATACATACATATGTTTTGTTGATGGTGTTATATGAGTGCGCAGTGGCATAGCCAGTCATTGAGGCATTCATCTATCCATCCATCCAGCCATCCATCCATTTAGCCATTCAGCTATCTATCGTCATCTATTCAAAAGCAAGCTGCCAAGCATACATTGAAGCAGACAAGCAGGCCGCCATCCGCCGCCAGCCGCCAATCCGATTTCAACCACTCAGCTACTCTACACTCGGGCAAGTCGACAGTCCATCATCATTGTTGCGCACAGCTATTCCCAGCCAGCTCGACCGTCAGACAGTCAATCGACGTCGCATACACAAACTCGCATTATGAATTGTATCTATGAAATACTCGCACTGCCAGTGAAATAGATTGTGCGAACGATGACATTTGATGCCAAATTTTCAAGTGGAACAGACACTTGAAATGCGCTCACAGTTAGATACATTCATAAATATTTATAAAGGGCAATTCAAAGACCAGTTAGTATTTGATTGAAAATTTTTCTTTATCAATCGAATTCTTGATTGTCAGTTAAGTTCTAGGAACGAAATGAAACGCTTTATGCTGAAAAAACATGGAGAGTTATTTGAGACTTTATTCCAAAGTGAGTGTTGTGCATCCCACCCTAGGAACATCGACTCAATGCGATATTGGCAACTTAACTTTTGAAGCATTAGACTGAGAAAATTTTTTGTGTCAAAACTTGCCTGGACGATGCAATTAATGCAGTTGAATGACTTCCAGTCGAATGATTAAAAAGTTTAGATGAAAATTACAATTAAAAAAACAAACATTAATTGATTTAAAACAAAAAAAAAGTATTTTGTAAATAAAAAAGTTTATAAAATATTGTATATATAATAATAATGACAAAAAAAATATAATTATTTTTGAATATATGT
This sequence comes from Anastrepha obliqua, assembly GCF_027943255.1. Lineage (NCBI taxonomy): Eukaryota > Metazoa > Arthropoda > Insecta > Diptera > Tephritidae > Anastrepha > Anastrepha obliqua. The sequence goes on along the minus strand of NC_072896.1, from coordinate 119,622,053 downwards.
TTTTGTTTTTATTTAATCTTTTTATTATTTATTATTTTATATAAATTTTTATTTTCTTTTTGAATTTTATTATATTTTTGTTTTTTTAAATCTTGAAATCCTTTATTTTCTTTTTGAATTTTTTAGGAAAAAATTTAAGTAAACTGAAAAAATTTTGACAAACAGGTTTTAATTTTGAAAAACCAAAAAAATTTAATTGAAAAGTAAACAACAAACATGTTTTGATTTTGAACGAAATTTTTTAATTTTGAAAAAAAAAAAAACTTAAAAAAATTAGAATTAAAAAAAACATGTTTTGATTTATGTAAATAATTATAATTTTTAAGCATGCAAAAAAATCTATAAAATAATATTGACAAAAAATATTATTTTGAGTTTTATTGAATTTTGAAAATTTTGGTATCGAGTTTTTTGAATAAAATAACTTCGGATTGTTTTTAATTATACATACAATTCTATTTCGTTTTTAATTTTATTGGAAAAAATATAAGTAAACTAAACAAATTTTGAAAAGGTTTTTTTTTTTGTTTTTGAAAAAACAAAAAATTTTAATTAGAAAAAAATTTCTTTTATTTTGACAAAAAATATTTAATTTTGAAAAACTCATTATTTCATATAATGGGTGGTTAAATTTCAAGGGCCGATGTTGAATGTGAACCACAACTAAACGTCAAAGACACCGTTGGACTTCTTTCATTGGGGTTATTGAAAGAAAAGGTATACGTCGATAAGCCAGCAACAAATCAAGAGCTAAAGGATGAGATAATTCGGCACATTAACGGCATAGGAACTCAATTATGCCTAAGCGTCATCGAAAATTTGGACCATCGGATGGAGGTGTGCCGCCGAGGCCATTTGGTCGATATTTTGTTTGATACGTAATTAAGCCATACTAGTATTATCATAATAAAGAGAAATGACAATAATTTCCTAAAAAAATTGTATTTATTCAAAATCAACACCGGCCCTTCAAATTTAACCACCCTTTATAAATATAATCAAAAAAATTTATAATTAAAAAAAATAAATTTTGAGTTTTATTCCATTTTGAAAATTCTGATATGAATTTTTCTTAAATGAAATATATTAGGGTTTTTCTACTAACATTTGAAAAACAAAAACAAAACAAAACTTTGAACAAAAAAATTCTTATTGAATTCTATAGAACATTTTAAAATATGTTTTTGTTTTTTGAATTTTTGAGAATAAAATATATGAAAACTGAAAGTTTGTGTAAAAATAAGTTTTGAATTGTAAAAAAAATATGTTAATATATAATATATATTCTACATTAACTATATTTTTTGATTTTGGAATAAAATAATTCTAATTAAAAAAGAATTATTTTTCAAATTTATTCAATTTTGAAAATTTTGGTATGGAGTTTTTTAAATGAAATTTCTTCGGCTTTTTTTCTAAAAATATTTTAAAAGCCTTAAAAAAAATTTATTGAATTCTTTAGAATAAAATATAAGTAAACTGAAAAATTCTGAAAAAGTTTTTTATTTTGAAAAACCAACAAATTTTATTTCAAAAAAAAGTTTATAACAACTATAAGTAAAAAAAAGACAAGCTATAATTTAAAAAAAAAATTACAATTTATCTTGAGTTTTACTCAATTTTGAAAATTGTGTTGTGGAGTTTTTTTGAATCAAATATCTTGGTTTTGTTTTTTTAACATTTTAAAATCTGTTTTGATTTTGAATTTTTTGGGATAAAATGTTTTTATTAAAATGTTTTGTCAAAGTTTTTTTTTATTAAAAAAATCATATTTCATAAATAAAAAGAAGAATAAGCATTCAAAAGGATTTTTAATTTTGAAAAACCAAAAAAAGTTTATATTTTTTCTATTTATTTTCAGTTTTGCTCAATTTTGAATTTTTGTTATGGAGTTGATCTTTATCTTTTTTTGTAAAATATTCTTAAAAAAATGTATTAAAATTTTTTGTCAAAGTTTGTTTAATTTAAAAAAAATCGTTTTTCATAAATACAAGAAAGAATAAGCATTCCATAGGATTGAATTTATTCTTTTCAATTCGTTTTGTTGCAAAACAAAAAAAAAAACTTATCTTTGGCACACCCTTTACATAGACGAAAACACACAAGTGAAAATACAAAGGCAGTACAGGCACGCATAGGAATATTTCTTATACACACAACACACACACTTATACATATAATATATACCTACTCATCTACTTGTAAAAGCAATAACTGTCGCTCCCAGCCAACCAAATAGGCAAACAGACAGCCATCTACAATCAAAGCATTGCACAGATCAAGCAAACATAAATGTAAAATGTGAAAATTCAACGTTCATATTTGGACACACAGCCTGTCAAGGACCTAAAAGTGCTCGGCCCAAGTATTTGCAGTTTTGCTGTTGCAGGGATAGAAGCTGCAGCGAGGTGAAATGCGCGAAAATAGCCGAAAGTTAGACAGACAATCCTGCAGTTATGAAGATATATTAGAACAAATATGTATGTGTGTATGTGTGTAGTAGTCAAAGGGAGAAAAAGGAAGAAGTTGTGGCATCAGTGGAATGCAGACATGCCGAAATGTCAGTGAAAAAGCATTATTCTTGCGGTTTGGCAGGCGTTTGGCTGCGCACAGTGTGGCGAATTCGATAGATTTTGAAGAACAATGCAATGAAACTTTGCTGAGAACAAAAATGCGTTAATAATCGATATACTCGTATAGTTTATAGAACACCTCAGCCGCATGCTTTGAGAGGAAGAAATAGTAAAGAGTGAATGAAGTAAGGTGGATTTTGAGGCACTGCAGTGCTATTATTAGCAGCAGAAAAACGTTTCATCACTAAGGACACCTCTACAAACCACCCAAATCATCATAGGGTAAGCTTTCTTATGGCCTTCGTTCATAAAGGAGATGCATATTAAATAAACCTTCGAGTAGTCAGTATCAGAGCAGCCAAGTCAACAACTTCGCTATTCGATAAATTCTGGAATGTATTTCCTTCAAAACTCAAGTCTTTTACAATACGAAGGAAATCAGATAAACATACATCTTAAAAAGGAATCTAATGAAATCATTGATCTTGAAAGGAACGAGAACAAGGAGTAAGAGAAAGCAAGCGCATATTCGTACGTTTTTACAAGAAACCAAACACGTAAAATTTCATAAACCGCTTCTGGATAGTGAAAACATAGAAAGTACGGTAAAGAATGCGTTTATTTGCGGTGAGACTTTACTTTGCATTGGATTTCCCCAGCCAAATCATGAAACAAAATACCTGCGGTAGCGAAAGAAGATAGGCTGATGACCATGCAAGAATGACTGCTTCTGTTCCATGCTGCGTTAGCATGTAAGGTGATTTTGGATCCCCATGACTATCTGCGGTCTTGGCAAATCTTTGTTTAACCTATTTGGGATACATATTATATCAAATAGGTCCTGACCCAGCTCATAACCTTCAGCTAAATATGCGTGTATGAGTATCATCCGAAATTGTCAGCCATGCAAATGGGAGCTCTATACTTAACACCATCGACTCATTTCTTTATTTGATTAGTAGGTAGTGAAAATTTCAAGGTTGTAGATACAAAATGGATTTTCAAAACGCTCAGACGATAAAGAAAGTTTTCAGGCACAAGCTTCTTTACAATCGTCTTAAGAAGCCTCCTTATTCTTCTTCTTAAGTGGCGGGGTTTAACAAAGCGCGAAAGTCATTTTGTCTCGTGCTAACCGATGGCAATAGGACACATCAAGTGAAGCCAAGTTCTTCTCCACCTGATCTTTCTAACGCAAAGGAGGCGGCCTTGCTTTTCCTTTGCTACCACAAACTGGTACCGCATCGAGTACTTTCAGAGCCGAGGCGTTTTTTTCCATTAGGACAATATGAACCATCCAACGAAGTCTATCTGAAAGTAAAAGAAAAGAGCAAAAAATCGTCGACATAATCTTTTCCTCAAACACTCCAAGGGACGTTTCATCGGATGAAGAGTTACCCTATACTTTGTAAAAATCGCGTGGTACCATAAGTGATACTAGAACTGATTTCTAGAGTTGGGTTAGAATAGAAGAGCGAAATCGCTGATCTCTCAACTGCTGCTAACCTTTTTTAAAAGAAGTAATTCTACAAAGGCGGCCGCCGTAGCCGAATGTTTTGGTGCGTGACTACCATTCGGAAATTACAGAGAGAACATGACCTCTAGTCACATCCGAAAGATTTGGTGTACCGCACAATTGCCTTTGTAGAATTATATATATATATGTATATATAATTGGCGCATACACCATTTTTGGGTGTTTGACCGAGCTCCTCCTCCTATTTGTGGCATGCGTCTTGATGTTGTTCCACAAATCGAGGGACCTACAGTTTTAAGCCGACTCCGAAGGCCAAATATTTTTATGAGGAGCTTTTTCTTGGCAGAAATACACTCGGAGGTTTTCCATTGCCTGCCTAGGGGCGACCGCTATTAGAAAAATGTTTTTCTTAATTTTGGTGTTTCACCAAGATTCGAACCTACGTTCCCTCTGTGAATTCCGAATGGTACTCACGCACCAACCCATTAGGCTACGGCGGCCGCCGCAAAATATACTTTGATAAAAAATTATCAAAATGATTCAACTCGAAAAAACTTGATAAACTATTTCAAAGAAGTATGCGAATAAAATCATGGCCTATACAAGAATGTGACTGATGAATACATACATACATACGAGTACATCCATAATTGCAATGGAGTGCCGCACATGGATATTTTATTTGCATACCACCACTGTGGCACGGCGACAAGCCGAGACGGATGACTGTCGCCTGACGACCCAAGACTGCGTGTTGCATTGTGACGCACAGCCATCAACCAGATACTTACACGTACATCTTAATAGAGACAAGAATGCGACCGAGTGGCGATGGTAGCGGAATTAGAATTTAAGTTGGCTGGAGTCAGTGTCGACGGTGACGACCCCATGACGATTCTGTCGGCAGCAATGACGCAAACAAACAAACGGAAAATGGGAAATTAAAAAGTATAAACGCTGCGAGGCGAACACAAAAGAAAAATGCCACCACGTTATGAAAAACATACACACACACACACATGCATACACTCACCCATAGAAATGCAAATAAAAATATTGAAATATTGAAAGTAGATATGCTGCGCTCAAAAGAAAGTAAAAACACAAAAAAAAACAAGAAATGTTAAAAAGCAAATACAAATAACAGCAGTAGAAATATCAGGAGCGACAGCAAATACGATGGCTAATGGAAAAAGGTATGGAAAATTGAAAATAAGGGAAACGATTGATAATGAAAAGAAGAAAAAAAGAATTTTAAAATTAAAAAAAAAAAATATTACAAATGGAAATGGGAAAAAGATATGTATTTAGGTATAAGCAATTTTACGGATTTCGTAAAAGATTTTGAATATAAATTAAACAAACACAAACACAGTCAGACACACAGATGCATTTACAGGCAAGCACAAAACTGATAGGAGTAGCCTGCGGCCTTTATGAGAAGCGTTGTAAATATTGTATATGAATATGAAAACAAAGAAGCCTACAAATATAATCCCAAAAAAATTGATTTCTTTTTGTTACCCAAATATGTGTTGTTTATTCATTTTGTTTTCCTTTTAAAATTTTTTTGTTTTGTAATGTAAATTAGCCGCACAGGGAGAGTGTGTATGTGTGCGTGTAAAGTCTGATTTATGTCTGAAAAAATAATACTTTGAGAGCCGCACGCAACGCTGTGAGGACGGCCTTAGGTGCTGACTAAATTACAAATTTACAAATTTTATACTTCATAGTGCGTTTTTTTTTTTTTTGACAAACCTGAAAATTTATGGTAGTATTTAAAGCATCCTGAGTGTTATAAAGCTTTGTGTTAACCTTTGGTTCAACTACGCCCACACGCGTAATAGTCAAGAGGATTGCAATCCGGGCTTGCAGGTGGCTACAAATCGGGCAACCAGTGGCAGGAAGAAGTTGCTGTGGAATGAAATCTAATTCCTCTATGCTTTCTATGAAGAGAATATTCTTCTTTGTGTACTAGTACTGTTGAGACATGTAGGTAGGTAGTATGTGAAATGGTTGAAGTATCACTCTAGCATTAAAGAGTTCATTTGTTACCATTAGAAGACCTCCAACAGGCAGATATCTACAGCCAACCAGAGCTGTTGATGGAGTGAACAATATTGATGCGATTTAGGTTGGCGCACTGCCCCAAGCTGTCGAAGAAAGGAGCACCAAGTGATCATAATCGTCTAGCTACCAAACGCGGACATTTACAGAGAAAGTGCTCAACAGTCTCCTTTTCTGAAAGGTCCCTCCAGCTTCTACAATGCAGATTAAATGGTAAATCTAGCTTTTCCGCGTGTGTGCCGATCGTGCAAACGCAGCTACGAGTTTGGAAATTGAATGGCGTGGACTCCTTAAGACTTTCTGAGTCGTCCGTGTTTTGCACTTAGGCCAGAAAGTTTTCGAAATGGCACATGAAGAAATAGAGCTCCATCTTTTCTGCGCTTTCTTCAGAAATAAGTTGTGCAATTCTGCTTTAACAGTGATGCTCATGACCGGATAGGCCCTTCCTGGCAAGCTCATCAACAATTTCATTTCCCTCTATGCTGCTATGTTCGGGAACTCGGATCAGAACCCAGATGCTGAGACATGTATTCGCTCGAACAACTTTGGCAATGTTGAAAACTTTAGCTCTTTTTGTGCCAAATCAATCAATTATTCTTTCAAGGCCTTTTCCCAAAGCGAACTGATTTCAATATCCAGCTCTGAACTCATCGCTGTGCTAGCCCCTACTATCTCCATTCACTGTCCAAGAGGAAGCTATGTACCACAAATCTGTACCTTTGTCGATAGTTTTAGTACACTGCGCCAATGTTAAAGGCATCCCCAAATATGTATTTTCGATATTTCCCACGACAGCCCTGTCTGTATATTTATTAAAATTTTTCGAGGACTGCTTTTTACATTTTGCGCCCAATAATGTAATAACAGAAACACCGTAAACCCATTAATACGGTTTGTTTTTATTCAACATATTCTGCTTAGAAGTAGGTACAGATCTGCATTCTCTTGGACCAACTTTCAAAGCACTTTTGCCACTGAGAAGTGGATGCCATTGAAATCAGCTCTTTGATGGTTTCAACAGCTTCTTCAGGCGTTGAAAAACGTTGACTTCGCATTTTGTTTTTAATGTTCAAATAATCAGTTGCCAAATCAGAGCTGTATAACAATCATAAGCCATTAGTTCGATCTTTTGAGTGCTCAAAAGGTGTATTGTAAGATCCGATACGTGACAACTCGCATTGGCTTGGTGAAGTATGATTCGTTTTCGATGGTTGGTTTGCCTTGATTCTTCGAAAAATTTTGGTTGTGTAGCACTCAGAAATTACTACTTTATGTTTCTCTAGAGGTACAACAGTTGGTCATCACTGGAATCCGAGATTTTATGTGGTGGGTCTCAAACCCTGCGCCTTCTCACATTAGCTCGCTTTCAAATGGATGTTTTTAGCCTTTCAGATGATACTTGGGTGAATCCGTGAAGTTGTGAGCTGCTTGGTCCGAATAATCGTCCTGACCACTCCCAACTGAATGGCAATCAGGGACTTACGTGGATTTCTACATGTGGCACCATCCCTGATCAGGCTATAATTAAGTAAGTAAGGGGTAGTTGCAATATTATCAGATAGTCATTAGTCGATACAAGCGCCCATTATGCTTTGAAGTGCTTCTTTCGCGAACAACGTTTGCTCTATTAAACTCATCTTGGAACACCCATACTATCGATTGGCTAATTTGTTTCCTACTCATACGCATATATCCAAGAATCGTCACGCGTTACGATGTCATAGTCGTGCTTTGTACCAACCACCGCGCGTGAATTTCTTTACCCCTAATCGGCAATCGAAAGATTCTGCGGAAGATTTTTGGACCTCTGCATGTTGGCGATAGTCAGTATCGTAGGTGATAAAACAATATGAACTTTATGAGCTTTACAATGCTATAGACATAGTGCAGCGAATAAAGGCCCAGTGGCTTCGTTGGCTAGGTCATGTCGCCCGAAAGGATACAAACTCTTCGGCTCTGAAAGTATTTGATGCGGTACCGGCTAGTGGTAGCAAATGAAGGTCTCCTTTGCGTTGGAAAGATCAGGTGGAAAAGGACTTGGTTTCATTTGATGCGTGCAACTGGCGACACTTAACACATGAAAGAAACGACTGTCGCGCTTTGTTAAACTCGATTAAACCGCTTAAGGGGTTATCGCGCCATTCAAGAAGAAGAATCGACAATTATTAAAGTATTTGGTATCCAACGAGAACAAATTTTCTTGACGACCAAATGTTCATGCAATATTGAATGTATGCTGATTCCACTATTGCACAAGGCCTTCACGAAACTCATCTCGCAAGGATCGACGGCTACGTTGGAACTTGTTGTACCAGCGTTTCAGAGTCGCCGTGGGTTTACCAATGCATTCTTGTTTCGATAATTTACGTCGAAAATCGTAATAAATCATCGCACGAAAATGGCACGAGTTAATTCCATCTTTTGGGCCATATGTATTTTTCAACTCACTGAAAAAAGAAGAAATAAAATTCGTAAGTGAAAACGTTATATGCAAGTTTATGTTAAAAAAACCAAACTTTTTGATAAAAATATTGAATTACAACACAAAAAGGTTCAAAGCAAAGGCGGTCCTCTTAAGGCAACCCACATAGATTTGTTTAATAATAAGTCAGTTCTCCAGCTCATTATCGCGTGATCAACACTTGGGTAAGATGATTTTGCGGGACTCACCTGTTAAAGGCCAGCCACCAAGTAACCAGAGAAGCTCAAGCTACGCGTTTCGCGCGTGTGCTGCCTACGTATTTTATGAGTGTTGTAATATTTTGTTATAACGTCTTATTTTGGTTCCTTTGTGTGTACATACATACCTATGTATATCCGTTTAATAAGAAGAAACTCGTCTCGAACGCACCCAACAACTGAACTCCCTCCCCTACACGGAGAGTAGTTAATTGCTTTCCCGCTGCAATCACCTTTAGGTCACAAATTACAGCAATGAAAATTGAATGCAAACAACAATCGTAATGAATGGATATGTGACAGGGAAAGGTATATTTACTTTTCTTTATTTTGAAAAATAACACAACTGCAATAAAATTTGGAAAGGCGAAAAGAAAAACGTAAACGTGCGTGAGACGAACAAAGGGCGCGAGCATTGGAAATGAAGCAAAAAGGCAGTGGAATGAACATTTACGAATTTATTGCCATTTACAATGAAAAAAAAAACAAAATAAAAAAAAATCAAGAGAAAAAGGCAATACTAACAACCAAATAATAAATACATACAAATACAATAAAATCCAGCCAAAAGACTTTGATAATAAGCGAACGCATTGAAAACTGAATGAACTATAGACTATAGCATTGAAAGAAATAAAAAAAGAGCAAAACAACTCAACAATACAAAAACCTACAAAGTAAAATGCGGAAAAAAATGGAATGAACAAATTCCAGGCGCTAAACTACAAAATTGTTGCTATTATTATTACCCATGTCTTGTATGTGGTTGTTGCCATTATCATCATCATTTTACCAGTTGTTGTTGTTGCCAGTAGTGCCGGCTGAATTATGTGTGCGTGCTAAAAGATACTTTTCCCTGCAGACATTAAACACAAAAAAAACTACAACAAAAAGCACAACTATCAAAGGAACATAGCAAAGTGCCTGCCTAGCGAGTGGTACAACAACAGTGTCAGTACAACAAAGTGTCAGTGAAGCGTACGGACAGACAAATAGACGTGAAAAAACGAGAAAAAAATATGTACATAAGCACACACATTCCGAAAAACAGACAGCCACTCAGTTCGCCACCAGAGCCAGCCAGTTTCATGGAGCGCTTGAGCGAGCGAATGCATTTTATCGCCAACACCAAAGTCCCTGTTGATTTTAGGAAAAACGCGCTGGCATTGCGTTTATTTGTGCTGTTGGCTGCAGTTGTTTTTGGTTCAGGTGTTGTTGTTGCTGCCGCTGTTACTGTTGCTACAGGCATTTTTATTCCTAGGGCAAGTGATCCGCAAGCGTGTCAGGTAGTTAATGGCATTGGTAAAAGGTGGCAGTCTCACGGAGAACTGTCGTTTTGCAAAATTTTCCATTTTTCATTCTTCATTCCTCATTCTATTCCATACACGCAGATGTACGTTGAACGGGCCGACCAGACGACCAGAGAGTACTTTCGGTGTTAAGCACTTCCTCGACTGGTGGCAAAGTGCAAATTTGTATGCAGATCAGAGAAGGGGCAAACTGCTGGTGCCTGATGAAGTTGCTATGATGATTGTGGTTGTGTCGAAATCGGGCATGAAACCTCAAAAAACATATAAAAATGTCTTCCACAATGGCTCACACTTTGGCAAATCATTACGAAACTTGAGTGATTTTGTTATGAAACAGGAAACAATGTTTAAAGATATCAAAGACCCAAGAAGCAGTGAAGCTCGGGGTAGGTAATACCTTGGTATGAGGATGCTTCTCATAGTGATATGTTGCACACGTGCAAGAACTCGATGGAGTTATGAGACACCCTATAATATCCCCATTTAATATCTTTTATTCTACCGCACAAGAAAGATGGGTTGCTCCGATTTGGCAAATTTAGACAAAGAAACCTATGGGAAATGCAGCTTGACCTTATAAATTTTTTTGGAATAGCTTCCCATATTGTTGTTGTTATTGTTGGAGTAACTATATTTCTTGGACCGAGAGACACTTAATTAGCGTCTAGCGCCGTTCTGATATTACAATCCTCTGTTGCTTTGGTAGTGGAGTTTTCAAGAGTGTTATTTCCTATAGCCTCTTTGCCGTGTCTAGGAAGAGAAGAAGAGATAAATATAAATCCCAAGATTGAAATTTAGTCAATTTTAATGAGAAATGGTTTGCCAAAAGCTCGTAATATTGTTCTGGATGAGGCCAGACAATTGCAAAGATAATAACCAGGACTTTCCTTCTACCCCACTTCTCTAAACTTGCAGCTGATATTGTTGTGTGGCAAGTTTAACCTCGCCGCTCCCATACCTATTCCAGTGTCCTGTGAGAGCCTCGGTTAGTCCGCACCTCAGCAGTTATTTAGTCTATGCAACATTATGAGACTCTCGTTCAGCTTTAATTTGGCTGACGAAAACTTCTACTGGTTACGTTTTGGTTGATCTTAAGGAGAATCCTAGCTTAACAAGCTGAGGCCCCTTCTCTTTACCACAATGTTGTTTTTCAGCCCTCCTACCAGAGTGATATTGAGCCACTGACAGATCGAGTTGAGTTTATCTACATACTGCATTGCAAGTTTGAGTTTACCACCTTTATAGCAGTCACCCTATCCATGATGAAAGCTATTTGGGAACCAGCTAGCATGATGTGGGATACGGCTTTTGCGGTCGCCCCTGATTGTTAGCCATTCTGCATGGAAAATGCTAGCTTTGTCTGGAAGGCGCATTGGTTTAGATATTTCGAAATCTGCCCCGGCACCGCAGTCCATCTTGAGTCCGTAGGTTTCTGCATTAAAACCTCTAAAGATTCGCCCTCACACGTTTCTTAAAAACTATCTGTCGTTCTGAAGCTCTCCATTTGAGCGTAATGCAAAAATTTGAAAAAGATATACGCTTTAAAACTGGAATTTTCAGTCGTAATAAATTTAAAATTAACACAACTCATGAAGAGCTTCGAAGATATTTTGTGACAGTTTATTCCAAAGATGTTTTATATTTCTGTTGCAAAACTTATACTTGTCCAGTGAACATAATTATTATATTTTAATATCTTTGTGAGTAATATGGTATTTAGGAATATAAAATCTTCAGTTTCCATTTGGTCACCAATTTCTCAGCTAGTTTTTCAAAGTCTTCCAGAAGTTCTGCTGTTAAGTAAAGCTACTAGGCAAGTGAGGTCAGCATGTCAAACGCAGAGAGTGCAGAAGTCGATTCCAAGTTAGTTCATGGAATATATTGCAAAGGAGAGTATTCATTATCCAAGCAACACTTAGTCGGAATTTACTTGAGAATAAAACCAAGTGTAGGTAAAGTCCGCTATTGCAAAGATACTTTCTCTATATAAGCTATTCTCTGTACTGTCTGTCCAATTGTTCTCGGCATAAGGCTTCTACGAGGACAGCATCTCTCGAGCTTTTGTACACATTTTCGTATCTAAAGACTAGGCGGCTCCACTGGCTAAAGACAATCGCTCCAGAACTCATAGTATCTGTTGCAACAATTGGTAATAATAGAATATAATGAAAGCTGACACTCCCACACTATAGATGTCAAGTGATTAGAGACTTGGTGCTTCTAATTTGCCGTTCGGAGTCGGTTTAAAACTTAAAACAACAACAAGACGCACGCCACAAAAGGAGGAGGAGCTCGGCCAAACACCTAACAGAAGTGTAATTCTGTTTTTTTATTGAATTTTTTTCTGGGCTTCTAAAAAGTGGGCTCACTTTCGAGAGTGCAAGAAAGTTCGGATTTGGGCTTGCAATTTTTCGAGATATTTTGCTCTGCAACTTTTAATTTCCTCATCTTCATCGTTATTGGAAGATCTCTATGTATGCTCGCGTTTTTGACGTACCAGAAAATGCGACCTAGGAACTCCAGATCTCCCCAACGCTTCTAAAATGAACGCGAGCCCCACCTGCTCCTCTACATCCAGTAGAAAGCATTTATTATTGGCAAATTCGTAAGACTTATCCACTGGGCCGCACACGGCCTTCTCGCCTATAGCGCTGGAAATCCCACCACACACTCTGGTGCATAATGAAATAACGCATATTTATGCCGAACACGCAAGGTAGGCAACAACAACAATAAGAAGAACAACCTGTAAGAAAAATATGGCAAGCAGGGGAAAAGATGCTACTCACCAACAACAACCTCAACAACAAACATCCAATCCCATCGTCATCAGCGGCAACACTAATGATTCCACAACCCATCAGGGATCAACGTAGAGACACATTCCAACAACGACAGGGGCAATAAGTAAGACAACAACAGCAGCAACCAAGAAAAAAAACATGAAGCAACAACATACAACACAAAAAGAAAAGAGAAACGAACACCAAGCAAACAGACGGCCAACCCTCAAGCAGAGAGCAACTAGAAGTGGGAGAGGGGGAAATTAGTGACAGTGGTTGGAGAAGGGAAGATCGAAGCGTGCGACAGACGGATGAATGTATAGCCGTTAGAAAGGGAAAACTTGAGAAGTGAAAATTTCAACAGTAACAAGAAAAAATAAAAATAAGCCCAGTCAAAGACAACCGTGCACACTTCCCCTGTAGGGAAATCCTTGCGCTGGTGCGCGGTTTTTGCGATTTCCCCATTTGTGCAGCCGTTAACTTTTGTACTTTTATATACTGGTAAGTGGCAATCGCTTTCCATTATTGTACCCTTGCAATGGTGCATATTAAATGGACAGATTAGACCTGGGACGAGTTGCATTCTTTTGTCGATAGTTCCAAAGCAGTGTAAAATTCAAAAAATTGCGTGAATGGTTAAATAAAAGCGTACGACATCTAAGGCCGGTCGCCCAATAGAGGTCACAAGATCAAAAATGATCGTTAAAATCCAAATGTTTTTTGTATTGGACGATAGTTGAATTAAAGTGCTTGAGCTTGAAGAGGCCTTAGGTTTTTTACATAGATTGGTTATTTCTGTGCTGCATAAATTCTGAAAATAATAAAACTAACCGCAAGATGGGTTTCGCCTTTGGGCACAATTGACAATTTACCATACTTAATCGCTTGGCAACTTCAAAGGAATATTTGGCGATACTGCATAGCGATCAGAAGGAGTTTCTGAATCGCGGATTAAACGCAGTAAACTACAGGTCAATACAATCGAGATAGTGAACCGTTGGGTTGCGAATCGAAGACGCAGAAGGTAAGATGGGCCTGTCCGTCAGTCTTGGCAATCGATTTTTACGAAGTGCGCGTTACTAATGTTGTTATTGTTCTTGTAGCAGTTCACTAGGCCATGCTAGTACGGTGTACTCAGCGATAGCCATCACTTAACTCATCTCACCACGTCCAGGTACGCCCAGGAAGGGTGCTATTTCGATAGGTTGGGTCTACAACGAGGAGGTTGTTAGTTGAGTGGGCTTGAAAGGGCATGTGAATAAGTGATTAGTATCGTGCGGGGGGGGGGGGGGGGGTACTTTTACTTGTTGGACATATACATATGTGCAGCGGGCCTCTCGAGGTTACTGAACTTCTTCGTTCGCAATGAGTGGTGGTTACACTCCGATAGCGGCATGGCGGTTCAAGAGTTTAGGAAGGTGGTGAGAGTCTCCTGATGAATGTTGTTTAATATCTGTCAAAATACGGACCGATCCAGTAGCTGCAGTAGTGTTTGGTGCTGGATCTCGTCGGTGTAGTCGAAGAAATGCCTCCTGACTCTCATTGCACGTGGCTCAGGATCTCAAATCTTCGCAGCGGTGATTCCTCCGGCAACACCCAAGTAAAAATTTGCTTGCTGACCATTTTACTGTGCTCCTTGACCACGAGCATGGAAGCCTCATTGTGAAGGTGTTGTAGGGGAGACATCAGGAGGCTTCCTGTGACTGTCCTGATAGCAGTAGTTAGAGAGGTCTGGAGCTTTGTCTACTGCGATCGACCAATTGCTTTAAATACCACCCGCAACTGGAATATTCCGTGTCACTTTGTAGCAAAATTGGAGACATTTGGCTAGATAAAAGTTATGTATATGCCACCACGACATCGTACGGCGAGCAAAAGTTCCCAGTCGCAATGGCAAAATTACATGCATCAGATTACGATCGATTGTTGCCTCTCTGTGGCATATTCTACGGAATTCGCTCACTGGTACTATTATTACTGGCTCTTCCACCTTTTATTGAATATTTGGCCGAGCGCCTCCTCCTATTCTAGATGAGCGTTTTGATGGTGTTCCACAAAGGGAGGGACTTACAGTTTTAAGCCGACTTCGATCGGCAAATGTTTTTTATGAGAAGCTTTTCTCATGCAACTATTTGCTATTACCAAATATGAAGCGATCTGAGTCAACTGAAGAGGTCATTGACTAAAGAAACTGCTCGTTTGGGGGCCGTTGGAAAAGTTAAAATATAAAGAGCGTTTTTCTATTGAATAGACTGGTTTTGAATTTAATTTTCAGGGTACATAGATTCTTTCCCCGAAATTTTTATAAAGACACCACTTATTGAAAAGTTCTTGACTATTTACTTATTTATTTTTTAATTTGAATTATTATTTTTTATATAAACATAGTTCAGTCTATAATAAGATTCATAAAAATTCCACAAATTATACCCAACATTTCTAAAGTTTAAAATTTTTTATCTGATTTTATAGCCCATCAATTTGGCTTATTGGGGCTGAAGCGTAAACCGAAGCCATTCAAGAACAGCCATTGCATCCATTACAAATAACCGTTTCGTGTGGCCTACGGGTTGGAGGAATCAACGGGCGATATTTTTTCAAAGGCTGGCACCAATGTGACAGTGAATGGCGAACGCTTTCTACTCATGATAAACGTTGTTTTGATACCGGAAATTGAAGCCCGTGATCGCCCCAACATTTGGTTTCAATATGGCGCTACTTGCCATGCAGCTCGTTAAATAATGAATTTACTGCGTCGTCGTTTCGGTGCGCCATTTGTCTCTCGGCTCAGACCAGTGGAATGACCACCAAGATCGTGTGATATCACACCTTTGGACTGTTATTCGTGGGGGTATTCAAAATCGAAATGTTTGGTGGATTAACCAGCTTCGACTAAGGCATTGGAAGCAAACATTACTAAAGTTATTCACGAAATACCCACCGAAGTCCCCCAGCGAGTAATTCAAAATTGGTGTTTACGGATGGCCGGAATACGCCGCAGTTGCGGCCAACATTTGAAAGGGATTTTCTTTAAAAAATATATGACATGAATGGTTATCCACAAAAATAATAAAGAATGCTCAATCAATTTGAATTTTCGTCGTTTTATTTCAATTTAAAATTAATACCTCTAAACTGATCAGCCTTTATAACGGATGCACGAAATTTTTTTATATGAGCAAATGCAAAACGTCGTCAAATGAAAAAAAATTATATGTACTTTATTTTACTAAAATTTGATGGGTGTTAAAACTGTGTGACCAAATTTTTGTAAAAATTATGATAAAAAACTGTGATATTTGACAAAAATTTTAAATACTTAATATATCTCATATTTTAAGTTTTTAACATTGTTTCGTATTTTTTGTTTAATTTTTTTTTATTTGATAAAATGAAGAATATTTTTATAAAAAAAATATATATTGTAAGTAAATAGTCAAAACTTCATTGAATCTGTGAAGCCTGTATAATTATTTCGTGTACCTATGAGAAAGAACTGCAACTGCAACTTGCAACTGCAGTTTTTCCCTACCGGGTCGCCGTCCCACCTCACCGACACCTATGCACACATATTCATAGAGCAAACAAATTGTCGTACTTTTTTCTTCTCCTCAATACCTTTTAACTGTTTCATTGTTGTAACTCATGTTGATTTAAGCCGTATGCTGTTGTTGCTTTTTTATTGCTGCTGCATATTTTTAAAATACACACAACACTTTTGTCACAGCCAGCATGTTTCGTTTGAGTTCTCGCCCCTCTCCAGCTTTTATCGCCTGTTCGTGCATTTGTTTGCTAGTTTGTTTGTGCGTCGGTAGCTGTTTCGTGCCGACTTGTGCGTGCCAAGTGTGAATGTTATTAATTCTTTTTTAAGTCTTAACAATTTCTTCTCCTTCTGCTGCTTCTTCTTTCATGCCACATATTTAGATATATGCATAACCGTGTACTAAGGCGCATGTGTGTGTGTTTGTGTGTGTATGAAAGCACTGCAACTTGCAACAGATGCAACAAAATGTGTGACAAAACGAAAATGAGGCGTTGCAAGTGCAACACCAGCAGCATGTAGTAGCAGTGGCAGCAACAACAAAAACCAAAACAACAACAATACAACGAACACCAACACCCAACCCTTGACGGCATGGCATAGCTCATTTAAAATTCAGAATGGGTGATTTAAATTCAAAAGGAGGAAAAAAGTAAACGAATATCGGAGAGATCTCAATTTGAAGTGAGTTTTTGAATTGAGCAAAAAACAAATTGAAAGGGATTTTTTTTAAGTAGAATGCAAATTCTTCGAAATCCTAACACAATTTCTATTTCTATTTTTAATTTGAATTTTATTTTTCTGAACGGAATTCTGTTTGAAAAATATAAAAGTCGAGTGCATAGGTTCAGAGTGCGGTGGGGGAAGAATTGCATCAGGGGTAAACTAAGATATTTATTCTGCACCGCTCATTAAGCTTCTAAATGCGTTTCCAACCATGAACTGCAGCAAGAGCTTAGCATCCTATATTTATCGTCATGCAACTTGTAAAGGTAAAGCTATTAAGGCGTCATTGCCATGAAATCAAACTACACCGCTTAGGGACTTAATTGCTAATTTGTGACAACTTAGATGTTTCTCATTTAATTTGAATCATTTTTTTATGAAAATATAATTCATTCGCCTACAAAAGCCATATTAATCCAAGTTACAAGCTTTCAGAAAATTAAAAAAAAAATCAAAATTTCTAAGTTTTTAATCAGAATTTCCAGAAAAATTTTTAGCTATATAGTTTTACAGCACTTTGAACATTGGTACAGGGTGCAAGGGTTGTTGAGGATATGCATATTTGTGGCTATAACTTCCCGAAACTATTATTTTGCTTTTTCAGTTA
The DNA here is from genome assembly GCF_027943255.1 of Anastrepha obliqua. NCBI lineage: Eukaryota > Metazoa > Arthropoda > Insecta > Diptera > Tephritidae > Anastrepha > Anastrepha obliqua. The sequence goes on along the minus strand of NC_072896.1, from coordinate 119,604,293 downwards.
AGACATGGAGGACTGCAATTTAACTCAAGAAATTAAGAGACATGCAGTTGTCATCGCTTTATGTGCAAGCACACCGATTTACAAATCTCCAATTTCTTTAACTCTCCATTGGACTCCTTTTTAAAACCTGCCGTTGGGCACTCGGGTTTACTCATTTTTCGTACTATTCGACGATCCTTTTCAAGAGGTTATATCCATAAATCAATAGAAAATTAAGTTCTAGGAAGCTACCTGGAAGCTCAACAAGTCGTTAGCTATAATACAAATGCGTTAAATTCACGTTCAAAGTCGAAAAAGTCTGGCCAGACCCGGGTGCCCAACGGAGGGCTTAGTGCGTCCGTTCATTAGTTCATAAGATTTGCCGTGAATCGGAAGCATTCGGCGGCGATGCTGAATCTGTTGCAAAACGTAAAGAACACGAGGAACATTCCGACACTGTCCAATCTGCAGAATTTATTCAACAAATGCAAAGGATCATTGGCGAGGACCCTTCAAAATCAATGAAGGCTCTTATTTTTTCTTGTTGTCCATGCAGATCTCCGGTATAAATCCTACCGAGCAAACACAAGAAGAGCGAGTCATCCGATTAAAATGCTTTCTAAGCAAAATCAAACACCCTGAAACGTCTGAGATGTTATATTTTTTTTTTCTTTTGACGAAAAAAAATTTTGACCAAGATCAAAAGACCAGCCGCAAAAATGACCAGCATAACAGATGGCTATGTTCCAATCCTACAGAGGTTCCTGTTGCCCAGCGCATGAAGTTTCCAGCTACTGTTATAGTTTTAGGTGTTGTGAGCAATAAAGGACATGACAAGCCACCACACTTTTTTATTCAAGGATTTCGAGTGAGCTCTTCTGCATGTATCGAGGTTCTAGAGGCTGTAGTGAAACCTTTGATTGATAGTGTACGGTACGGAGTGTGCGATGATAGCCCCTAAGTCTTTTAGCAAGACTCTACTCCTGCACACAAAGCGACGACGACACAAGATTGGAAGGCTGGGAATTTCCATGATTACATAACACCGAATTTATGGCCAGCTAATTCCCCAGACCTAAATTCGCTGGTTTGCTACATATGGGGCGTAGTTGGGCATGAAATCAATAAGCATCCTCATAATACCATTTCTTCTCGGAAGGCTGCAATTCATACCGTTATGGCGAATATGAATGAGGAGGACTTGATTCCGGACCTCAATTGATATGAATTTTGAGGAGCGAGGAGCTTATTGCAGCTAATGGAAATTTTATTAAATGAATTTATAGATATTTAATAAGTCATAGACATATAGTAAGTTCTGTCAATCGTCATATGTCGAATCTCGTTTTAGGTGGCGATGGAAGAGCTCTCATTTAGGATTGTACGCATCCAAGTTTCCCGTCGGTGTCCTCTGCGCCGGACTCCTTGTGGGTTTCATTGTAAAGCCATATTGGCAACATTGTCGTCTTCTCTACCGAGAGTATGACCACACCAATTCCAATTTCGTCTTTTCATTTCAAGATTGATTAGGCAGCTATCAGCGAGCGAAAGAAGGTCAGCACTGGAAACTGTTCTAGGCTGATTAATGTGGCATACTCTCGTATAATTCTAAGGAATTTCTTGATAAACGTTGCAAGAAGTCTGCTTATGTGCTCAGAGATAAGCCATGTCTGTGAGCCATATAGGAGGACCGATTTTACCTTGGTATTGAAAATTCTAAGATTAGTACTCTGGATTAACATACCTTTTAAATTTTACTTAAAAATTGGTGTGTTATACTAAATAAATAATAAAAATAAAAATAAAAAAACAAAAAAAAACATTTTTTAATTCTTCTAGAATAAACATTTCTTTTGCTTCACATGTACGCATTTAGTTTTTCTCTTACATTCCTTCAAATCACCACTACTAATTGGCGCTTACACCTTTTAATGAGTGTTTGGCCGAGATCCTTCTCCTATTTTGAGGTGTGCGTCTGGATGGCTTTCCACAAATGGAGGAACCTACGGTTTTAAGCCGACTCCGAACGGAAAATGGCTTTTATGAGGAGATTTTTCATAGCAGAAATACATCCCCGAAACTTTGCCATTGTCTACCATTGACTTGCGAAATTTCCAGCTTTTCGCCGCGAATCTTATTAAAGCATCCCAATGGGCTTCAGATCAACCCGCGTAGTTATATGAAGGCCAGTATAGCAGTGTTACCATATTTTTGTAACATAATATTATTATTTTTTATATTGTTTTTTTATTTCTTTATTTTTTATTTTATCTTTTTTATTTACTTAGTTTTTTATTTTTTTTTTAATTTGTTTTAATTTTTTTTTTTAATTTCTGATTTTTTTATCTTTTTTTTTATTAATAATTTTTTATTTTTGTATTTTTTTTTATTTATTTACTTTTTCCAATTTTTTTAATTTTTTTTTTCAATTTTTTTTTTATTTATTTTTTTAATTTTTTTATTTATTTCTTTTTTAAATTGTTTTTTTAATTTTTTTTTTATCTTTTTTTATTTATTTATATATTTTTTTATATTTATTTTTATTTATTTATTTTTTTTTTGCAAGTAAAAAATTAAAATTTTCGCGATCCCAAAATGTATGTTCAAGTGCCATAGACCGCATTTATTCATTTAATTATTTATTTTTAAATATTTAAAAAAATTTTTTTTTAATTATTTAAAATTTTATTTATTTATTTATTTTTATCTTTTTTTATTTATTTATTAATTTTTTTTTTGTTTATCTATATTTCCAATTTTTTTTTAATTAATTATTTATTTTTGTAATTTAATTTTTTTATTTTTTTTTATTTATTTTTATTTTATGTTTTTATTTTTCTTTCATTTTATTATTTTTACCTTTTTTCTTTTATTTATTTTTTAATGTATTTATTTTTATTTATTTTGTTTTACTATTTTTATCTTTTTTTTAATTTTTTATTTATTTATTTATTGTATTTATTAAATTATTATTTTTTATTTATTTATTTATTTTTTCTTTTTTTTATTTTCATCGTTTTTCATTCTTCTCTTTTTCTTATTTATTTATTTTATTATTTGTTTTTTTTTTTTTGCTTTATTTGTGTTTTTTTTTTGTTTTATTTATGTATTTATTTATTTTATATTTTTTGTTTTTGCAAATAAAAAATTAAAATCTTCGCGATTCAAAAATTTGTGTTCAAGTTCCATAGACCTCAACTGAAAGTGACCAAAAATATGAATATGACCACCTAATCATTCAATTTAAAGTAACCTCTGAACTGTCCCCATTTTCACGTCAAGTTACGTTACGTAAGGCAACCGCACAACTCTATTGTTCTGTCTTTGATTTCTGATCGCTGGCTAAGTGAAAGGTATTAGTGACGGCCATTTAATCGATACTGTTTCTGTTTGTTGGCGCTCCCGGTACATACGACTGCCCGTACGTTAGATTAAGCGCTTCTTTACTTTTTATCACCTCGATTTAGAATGTCCGTGTTTTACTAGATTTCCTTCTTCCCACTTTGCGGTACTTGATATTTATCACCCAGCTGTACAGCCCGGAGGGCATACAGGTAAACTCAGTGAATTAGTAAAAGCTTAAGAGTTAATTTTGCCAGAAAAGTACAATAACTTAAGAAAAAGCTATTTCTTTTACAATCAACATTCTCTTCTATTCATTTTTTGCAAATTTTTAAAACTCATTGCGCTCAAAGCTACAACGATTGCTGATGATGCAACAAAAGTGCCTGATATTTTACTGCAAATTACCACAACAGAGCATTGCTCGTACAGGTGCAATCATTTTTTTTGCAGTTAAACATTTTTTTTTCAACAAAATTCATTACAAACCATTGGCGGTGACTTCAATTATATATTCGTATTTTTCCATTATATTTCCTTACGAGGGTAAAGCGCGCTTGCGGCGATTCTCTTGCGCGGCTAAGTTCGTTTCATTTGTCGAATGTTGTATGAATATGTATATATGTTGATATGTACTCGTCCATATGAAAGTGTGTGTTCATGTGTTGTGCAGGAATCGCAACGAACGAACTATGTATTGTAGTAAGTGCTCAACTCAATCATTGTGGCCTTTCATTTGTCGTAAAAGACGCCCCTGAGGTGAGTTAAGAGGTATTGGCGTTGTCGGCGGCAATTAAGGAAGTTATTAATTTCGTCACATTTCATGGCATTAGTACTGTTAAGACAGTCGGTAATACCGCATAGCTCTATGCATACTTGCATATACAGTTATTTTTATAACTCACGAAATCAAGCACAACCGACTGAGAGTGTGAAAGTTGAAATGGCCTATGGAAGGTGGAGTGCCTTTGGAGTGACAGTTTTCGTATGAATTGGATAATTTATGTCGAATGCTGGTAGATTTCTAAAAGGCGAATGTATATATATATGTATATAAAAATATATATGAATATGTATGCTTGTGGATATGTACAAACACCGTTTTTCTTGCCCTTTTATTAATTGTATTTCTCTTATCCGTCATTTGAGCTAGCCGACTCACCATCATTTCTTTTTCATTACCTGCAATGCAATTTAAAAAATGAAACGCGAACGTTGTAAAACAATAAAAAAAATTACAACAACGAATCACAAATTTGGCTTGCAAATTGCTCGCTCGAAAATGTGCGTGTGAGTAAAAGCCGACGAGAAATGATTGTACAAAATGAATAAAATGTAAATAATAGACAAACAAAACGCAACAGCACTGTAACAAAAATTAAATAGAATTACAAAAAAAACAAAATAAACTAAAAAAAATTAAAAAAAAAACAAAAACAATGAAAACAATAAGGAAAAAGGAACACAAAAACAAAATTCAAATAAATTAAGAAAACAGGACAGAAAAACAAAACTAAAAAAACACAAATTTCAAAACCAAAAAAAAAAAAAAAACACAAAACAAAAAACAAAAAAATGTAAAAGGTGTGGTAAAAAAAGGAGAAAATAGTACCCAGTGTGTTTTGTGGAAATCTTAAAGAGCCCTTCCGTTAACTAATTTCAAATTTAATTTTATAGGAAGTTTCAAAAGCTACGCCTAGAAGTCAGTAGTGAATAATTCTTCGACGGTACCTTTTTTTATGTCATCTTTGACATTTGTCAAGTAGTCAGATTTAAAATTTTATACACTAAAACAACGCGTTAAACTTACTGGAATTTATTATGAAAATTCGTGATTTTCTTGGTGGAAATAATCGTCCGACTGAGTCGACAATTCAAAGGTTGGTGAAAAAATTTCAAGAAACTGGTTCTGTCAAGGATGGAAAATGGACTGGCAAACCAAAACCGCTGGACGCTCTGTTGAGAATATTGTTGCTGTAGCGCAAAGTGTTTTCAACTTCGAAATCTAGACGCTCGCAACAATTAGGCGTTCATGAATCGAGTAAATTATGTAATTTTTCACATATAATTGTTAAGGGGGGAAACCGGTTTAGGAGGCCAAAATTTTGGTCTTTTTCGAGAATTTTTTGAACAAAGCAGGAATAATTAGAAATTGTTTAAGTTTAGAGGATATTTTATTTATATATTTAGGTATACTTTTGAATTTTTTTGAACCTATTTCCGCGGGAGATAGTGGCGTTAGAGCGTGCTGTCTATGGACGATCGCCATCCGAGTGTCTTGCTGGTGGGAATTCCTGAAGTTGCAATTTTTCTCTGAAATCAACAGCAATTTTTTTTTATTAACAACATATTTTCTAAGAATGTGAACTTATCTGTGGTAAAAAAATATTGAAAATTGTTGCATGCTTTTGAGGCGCTTGAACACACAGTAGTTTTTTTATACCACATATTTTCATCTATTTTGCTTAAAAACACATATTTTAAATAATAATATAATCCAAGAATTAGGTTCATATAGATTAGAATTGAATAAAGAAAAAATCCTGAAAAATTTTAGAACGATTGGTCGATAACTTTTTAAGCTAGAATGCCCACCAGTTGAAAAAAAGTAGTTTCGAGAAAAACGTCATTCTAACTAACGCGCGCTACGGAACCGACGGGCAGTCACTTAAGAGCTCATAGAATCAGGAATAATGCGAATTTCGCTTAAAAATTTTTACCACATATTCTTGAGTAGTTAAACTAACGATTTATGCAATAAAAAAATCGATTTTTTGATCGATCTAAACCGGTTTTTACCCTTAAGTGCGGTACTTTAAAGACCTGAAAGAATCTAAATTTTTACCCAACATCTTTGTTACAGAAAAAGTGCGAGTATTCGTTATGTGGAAGAAAAAACAACAAAAAAAGCAAACAAAAAATCATAAAAAAATAATGCGAATTTTGAGCTACTGTAAACTTCCACTTTGTTATACCAAAATTTAGTGGGCTATAAAACTGCATTCCCCGAATTTTTCTAAAAATACTACGTACAAAATTTCACATTTGGTAAGCATTTTTTGCATTTAACCCTCCGTTGGACACCGTTTTTAAAACCTTCGGTTAGGCACCAGGGTATGGCCTTTTTTCGTCCTGTTCGAGGATTATTTTTAAAAGGTTATACCATAAATCGTTAGCTATCGGAAGTACCTATGCATTTTTGTCAGGTAGTCAGTAGCCATCTTAGCTATAAAGCCACCGAAAACCAATTCAAAAATCGTCAGACAAAGCAAAGAAGAATTAAATGCCTTACGTCGCACGACAGGCAACATTCTCATTTAGGTACCTGGCCATAGGAACATAGAAGGAAATGAGAAAGCTGATGAGCTGGCAAGACAGGGGGTGTTTACTCTAGAGTTTCCGAAGTGGTAGCAGTGGGCTGTCCCCAAAGCGTCTACAAAAGGGAGATTATTTTGCAATTCCAGAAGCAGGCTGTTGCCAGATGGACCAACACCGGTACCTGCAATATAGCGAAGGAAACTTGACCCAATTTCAACAAATCCAGACCTGACGAGTTGTTAAGAAAGCCACGAGCAGACACATTCAGAATTACGTCAACAATAACCGGCCATTGGCCTTTGAGATGCCCTGCCAGAAAGATGGGGTAGCCGTGCAACGATAGATGTAAAAGCTGCAATCAAGAAAATTCTAGGCAGACAGTCTTCCACTAACTGTTTGAGTGGCCAAGTCTGGGTGCTATACGACATAGAATGCTGGAGAAATTCTCAATGAAATTGCAGGAAAGAAACTGGATGATTTATAGTCAAATCAAGATGGTGTGAGTAAATAACGGCAGTGGTTCTACTAGTGGTGTACCAAAATGGCACCTTTTGTGCTAATTGAGTCTGGGGTGAGTCACTCAGACAGCACCTCTACCACCAACATTGTGGTTGGTGAAGGTAGCCTTAGAGGAGTGCCATTGGGTTTATTGGCTTCTAATGGGATTTTCTGATAATCAGCTTTTTAGAGTTAGTAGCAAATTTTGTAAAAGTGGTACAGGTGTACGGATTTGGCTGCTCGATGGGCGTCCTAATTTCCTTGAATATTATAGGGTGTCCAGGCATTCACATAAGCTTGGTTTTGGAACTCCTTGCAATCTAATTAATATTTTATAGATTTTTCAAAACGAAATGAGCCGATTCAAATCTGGATTAGAAACTACAGAACAGTGAAAAAAGATGGTTACAGCCTTAAAACGACTCGGCATGTACGACCAAGGAATGCCATTTTAACAGCATTTCCTTATTATTTGTAGCAAAATGTTGGTGCTTTTACAACAACAAAGTTAAGAATCTCAAGATTCCACCTCTATAAAATTTTACTCCGTGCAATAACAAACAATTTACTTCAAAAATAAATTCTGCACTTCGTCAGCAAATGCTTTTTCGAACCACCTCCAAACCTCCAAACCACTAAACCGACTCAACTTATGGTAAATACTTTTTTGTAATGGCGCTGTGGCATGCAGAATAACTACGTATTTTGTCAGCTTCATCAAGAAAACATAAATACGAATAACAACAACAATAGTACGGCAGCAGCAACAAAAATAATGAAAGCAATAAGCGGCAGCAACAACAACAACAATCACTTGCAGCAAAACAAGCAAAGAGTAGGCAAAAAATGACAAATGCCGGTAAGTAAACGGCAATAGCCGTGCGATGGGAATTACACACCTCAGAGGCGATGGCGGCGAGCTTAGTGCAGCCCAAAGCACTGTGGTGTGGAGTTAGGTAAGCCAGCCAAGTCGCGGCGATTCCAAGTGGACTACATGTGCTGAAGAGCACGCGTGTATCTAAGTAGGGTTTAAAAATACCAACCTAAAATGCAAGAGTTGCGGCGAGGCAAGTGCGAGGCGAACGGAACGTAACGGCGGCGGCCGGAGTGAACATTGCATTTACATGCATATGTATGTAATGGGTGTTTTTTAAGAGCTTGAGAACATAAGATGGTAATATAAGGGAGGGGAGGAATGGAAACTGTTTTCTGAAAGTATCAGAATGGATAACTGAGAGTAGCTGGAGCGGGAAACGGATTGGAGTCTTCAGTGACAATCAGGCTGCACTAAAGGCCGGTTGATCGTCAGTATTATTGCAGGACACAATCCATGGGGTCAACACTGGAGGTTTACAGATTTGCCAAAGAATCTGGAAAATTCTCACAGGACTAACTATCTCTATATCTGTGTCTATTCTTTCATATCTCTTTCTCTGATACTTTTCTACTTCCCTCCTTGACAATCAACCCTCTTTCCAGAGCTTTAAATGCAATGCAGGCTATTTATCCTGAGTGTTTTAGGAGATAGCAAATCTCTCGGTGCTTCTTGACTCGGCCTTTCAAATTTCAATTTTTTTAACATAAAACAAAAATATTCTTGGAATGAATTTTTTATATTATAACCTGGTAGACAATTTCATGGCATTTATTTTTTTAATATGAGCTACCGGATATGTCCGCCGCGGCTGCGAGTTAGGTTACATGGTCCACACGATCAATCCAATTTTTGACTAATTTGTCTAATCTGGCCGTATGGCGTCAATGGTGGTTTGAATATTGCAATAAATGAATTGGTCGCCCTAGCCGAATGGGCTGGTGCGTGACTACTATTCGGAGAACGTAGATTCGAATCCTCGTGCATGAAATTGGAAAATGATGGAAAAGATTTTTTTCTAATAGCCATCGCCCCTCGGCAGGCAATGGGTGTATTTCTGCCATGCAGAATCTCCTGAATTGCCATTCGGAGTCCGCTTAAAACTGTAGGTCCTGCCATTTGTGGATCAACATCAAGACGCACACCACAAATAGGAGGAGGAACTCGGCCAAATACCTAACAGAAGTGTGCGATGTTTAGCTGATTAATTTTTGTAAACAAAAATTCAGTTAGCATGGCGCTATTCGCCGTAACGGCAGCTATTTCCTCATTTCATGCCGCCAGTGTTCTTTGAGCCGCGAACAGATTTTTTTTATTTTTATAATATTTTTTTTTTTTTTTTTTTTTAAATAAATTTCCACAATGTGGAGGCGTTGTTCTGTCATTAAACGATGCATGCTGACTTGCCAAATCTAACTGAACTGAAATGTCAACACAGTTCCAGCCATTCTCAACAGTGAAACCATAGTTATTGATATCGCTAGTTCACAGGCAGCTCAAAAAAACACCCGCTACATACAGACCACTTCTACTTGGTGAGTGAGTCAACTGCAGAAGCAACTGCATTGGCAAGGAATGGGGAAAAAGGTCGAAAAGAAAACTTGCAACGCTACTTTGACAAAACAGAGGCGTCGTTCTCGCATTCTGTTGCTTCTTCGCTAGAGCTGCATATCCGCCGCGTGCCGTAGTGCTGAGCTGAGATGTGCAGCACTGCAGTTCAAGTGATTTGTATGAGTATTTGCGTTGCTCTGGCTAAAGCCTTGCCTGTGTAGTTATTTTTTCTTCAGTTTTTTTCGCTTCATTGTTTTCTTTGCAATATACTGTGCATAGTTGTTGTTGTTGCTGCTACTGCCACTTTAGTTGCTCGCATAAATAGCGCATTTATTCGCCAACGTTGCGTTGTAATGTTGTCATAAACTAGTTTGCCCACATTTCACACATACACACACACAGACAAACTTATCTACATGCATTGGCTCTCGCTCCCTTTCGCTCTTTCGACCTCATGCACATACCTTTTAGCTGCTTAGCTGCTGCTTTGGCGCTTCTTCCTTAAATTCATGCGGCCAACGTACCAAACACACAGCCACACACACACACACAAACTCATTTAAATTTATAAGCCCGCAGCCGGTCTTTCGCAGTCTTAGCTGCTGCTCCACTTTAAGACCACTTTTAACTGCTCGTTACCCCCAAAAACAGTAATATTCTCGCACATTTTTTAGGATATAAAACATAAATAAATTTCAGATACATACCGTTAAAAATTAATGCCAAGAAATTGCCTGTAAAGAGAGCAAAAACAAAAAAGAGTATGCGTTAAAAAGATTGAAGAGTACAAAAGGAAAAATGCAGAAAAAATTAAAGAGTTTGGCAATTTAAAGTTGCCGCAAAAACACCACTGAAAATTACTTAAAATGGCAGCTTTAAAAAGAGTAACGAATTTTTTTCCCTCCCATTAATGGCCACCACTTCTGTTTAAATAATATCCAACAGAAATGGTTAATTTTGTGCAAAGCGAAATACAAAAAAATTTGGCCAACAAAAAGCACAAAAGCGAGTAAAGTCTGCAAATGAAGTCTGTAAGCGGTTTCGATGTCGATGTTTTGACTGACCGCCAACCGCAAACCGCAGTCAGTTAGCCAATATTGCGTCGGTTAAGTCTTTCGTGGAAGGGTAGGTGCCTTTTTGTGAAGGTATGTGTTTGCGTGTGTGTATCTATACGTGCGTGTGTGGGTGTGTACAAAGGACCCCACACAGCGGAAATATTTTGCGGGATAAAATCAAAAGTGAATGTATGCAAAATGCGGCTGATTAATTTTAAGAAAAAGTAAAAAAAAAATCAAAAACAATTTGAGCAGCTCAGCTCCATGAATGAAAGAATTTTAAATGTTGGCACACCATACCATAAGAATGAGAAATATATTTTGCGTACTCCAGTAATTCTAAGAAAGCTTAACAAAATTGCGGCCTTTGGTGTGGGAATCAATTAAAAAGGCGTAATAATTATATCTTAGGCTGATGTGCGCACCAAAGATCAAAGTGATTTTGCGGAAAATCGAATGGCAAGGCGGTGCACCCTCGAGGTGATTTCGGGGCTTAAAAAGGAAGTAGAAGCTGCGCTGTTTCTCATCAAGTGGAAAATAGCTAAGCCCATCAAACGCTAGAGAATACCACGTCTCTCGCGCTCCCACGATAGTCGGTTCTACGCAACCAGACTGACCCGGGCTTATGTCCGGCCAAGCACTGAAACTTCAGCAGCATTCCTCATATATGTATGTATGGGGAATGTTTATGCTGCTACAACAATAAAAACCACGAGACAACTACAATCACGTCTCTCGAGCCGAGGTTGGATTCATCAGGAGGCAGCTGCGTTAGTCAAATGAAATGGCAAATCTTGACATTATTGGGGCTCTGCACCAAACACTATTCGCAATAGGAATTCGAGCAGTTCGACGAAATGCCATATCACCGTCGAATTTGGAAAGAAATAGAAAATTCGACATTCGTAGTGACATTATTAAATCCACTCACATTGCAAAGCGTATACTTTAAAATTTTTGGACAGACTTTCTTTTTGCTGGCGAAGAAATACTTTAGTTTGAAATTAAAAAGTCCCAATCATGAAAACCATTCATAAAAATGAAGTGAAAGTTCCTTCATTACTATTACCCTAAACTTGAGTCACTGCGGTATATTTTTCCAAATTGGTCCAAATTCGGAAATCCTCACTTCTTGTAGGCAGCAGGCAATTGTCGGGCAGATATGACTCTTTGGTAGGTGTGACTTGGACCTCAGCCGACGTGCTGTCATACAGCGAGCTGTTGCCTTCAGGTTGAGAAGGAGGCTTAGTATCCCGCTGCTGCAGGATCTATGGTAATCAAAGGTGATGTGAAAATTGGGTATTTGGAGTGCAAGAGGCTCCTGAATGTATGTGTAGCCGTGTGTACATATATGAGTACATTAGGGAGTCTTAATTTGTTGGGGAAAATCCGGACTTTGGATTTTGCTTTAGTCTGGGTTCCCTCCTGTCTGTAAGTGAGGAAAGTGTTTGTGGGTCGCCAAGAGAAGATTGGGTGCATGCCCTCTGCAGTTGCCCAATGTACTCGGACCTTAGGAACCTTATGGGTGTGGGGATTAGTTGCACCGATGGACGGTATGATGTGAGTGGTGAGTATCCACCCGTCATAATGTCGAAATGTTAGGTCATTATGCGCGTGAAGTATTCAGATGGCCAAGGACTTTTTAGGCTGAAGCTTGTGTGTGCTGTTGTGGTTTTTGGGGTATGGTCACCAGTGCATAGCTGTATGGAACCTCTACTGGCGGTAGTCTTGGTTACGAAGTTTGACCGAAAACTTACGTTTGGTATCACGGGTAACAGGATCCCTCGGAGCTTGCTCTTCCCTGTTCTTGAGGACAGGAGTATCGTGGTGGTTGTGATTTAACAACCAAATGCGGTTAGAGCCTTTTCGGCTCGATGTGGAGTGACATTACAACCAGGTGCCGGACCCATAGCACGTCAGATGTTTAGATAGGCTTCGAACGCCACCACGATAGTTAGTGCGTCTATTCCACACTGCCAATTGATACCGTAAATGCTTTTAGCTTTTAGGGGCCCTGATCAACGCATTGATTTGATCCGTGGCGCTTTTGAGCAGCGGGGAGACACACCGACGTCGGAAGGCACCCACGTAAAACCGCCTGGTGGGTGTATTCTAAACTTCAGTCACTGCTGTATATTTTTCTGAATTGGCCTCCAAATTGTCTACCAAAACTTCCGCAGCAGAACACAGAAATGGCGATGGTGTAATGATAACATGGAAGGAGGAGGAATGGAGAAATGCTCAACATTTTTTTATATAGAGCAAATGCGCAAGACTATCTGGCCTTTTTTGAGTCACTTCAAACTTGTACTTTATTACACCAAAATTTAATGGGTTAATGCAGCTGATGCTGATTGAAAAGTTTGAAATTTTGAGATACATATTTCTTAAGATCTTTTACAAAATTTGAGAGGTTTTGTTGCAGTACTAACTCTATTTTTATGAAAAAAAAATAAAAAAATTAAATTAAAAAGAAATAAATAGTAAAATTGTTGCTATTATTATGAAAGACGGGTAACTCATGGGTCGGAAAGTCCTGCATAGCACTAGTTTTATTGCATTCACCTCTTTTTCAGTCAGTAATAACCTTAAAAAGACAGCTGTTAAAATTTCATGATATTCTATTAATTAGTTCGGGAGTTATTGTGCTAAGAGGGACGCTAGTTTTATTACTTTCAAAACAATGGATCAAAAAGAATTGGTGCGCAAAAATATCGTTCAAGCAAATCAATGGTCTGAAATGTGCTATGGGTCCATCAGAAACGACAACAAAAAAAACGTTGGTTTGCTCACTTCAAACGTGGTCGTGGTGACACCGAGGCACCGATGATGTACAACGCAGTGGACGTCCAAATGAGGCGGTAGGACCAGAGGTCATCCGAATAACTGCTTTACATGGAAAAAAATAGTCAACATCGCATGCAATAAAAATTTAAAAACTATAAAAAATCAACCCGATTTGTGAGCGACTTTAAACTTGGATTTCATTGGACTAAAATTTAATGGACTATAAAATGGCAAGACCTGAAGTTTTGTAAAAATTCTGATTAAAAGGTTTAAAATTTTTATAACAATTTTTTTTTTTAATTTGTTAAATTTTTGTGAATTTTATAGAAAGTTTGGAGCTTTGAGTTACATTGTTTTTGTAGTAGAATGCACTCTAATTTTACAAAAACACTAAAATAAAATGAAATTTAAGGTGGCACAAAATTAATCATACTATTGAAAAATTTATAACTTTGTACAAAGTTTGGAGCTTTGGTTGTATGGTTGTTATAGTAGAATGCACTATACATTTCCAAAAACATACAAAAAAATGAAATTCAATGTGGCGCAAAATTAATCACCATATCGAATATGTATAATTTTTGCAAATGGCGTCGTACGTGAATCCGTTTTGACACTTGTGAACTAGGCAACTGCGATATACAAAGAGACAAGCAATAGAGCGTATCAAGATCAAAATAAAAATTTTCTTCACTCAAAATCATTTTCCTTTTTTATATATATTAGCAAAAAAGTTATTCAAAAGCAAGCTTGGGTGATTAATTTTGCCCCATCTTCTACAAAGCAGGAATATTACTTCAAATTGGGTAGTTGGTCGCGTTGTTTTGATCGTTTGTAGATTCTTTTCGCTTGATTTCCATTCCCAGATCTTTTCGCTTGCTAAAACTGTTGAATAAAGTTTCTATGGCCACTCTACACTCCATTTACTGAAATATTCGAGTGCAACAGCAGAAGATAACGTAAACGATAATAATACAATGTTAAAGTAAAATAAAATCAAATCAAGAAACAGATGAAAAGCAATGTTTAAGACTAAATCGCTAGCCGCTAACTCTTTGCGAAGTGGCCGGCAAAGTGCTGAACAACAACAACAACATACGCTCATGTTCCTGCTTTACGTATTACATACAGATGTGGGTCCATACATACACACACACACACATGTAGACATGTATGTTTATAAATAAAAGATTAAGAAACGTCCAACTAGCGGTTGATGATACAAATACAACAACGAGTATGATTCGATATGCGATTACGAGACGATGAAGTAGAAACAACGGCAAAATGAAAAGCTCAGCAAATAGAATAAAGTAAGACGATAAGAAAGGTAAGATAAAACAACAGCAACAACAACAACAAATGAAAAGTTAACTGGCTACAGCAACAAGAGAAGAGAGCAAAAAATATTAAACGACCTTTTTGTATAAATGCATGCATGTTTGAATGTATGTCTGCATGTATGTTCACATGAGTCCAAGAAGTCAACCAGGGAATGAATGCAGCGTTCATTGGTTGGCGTACAACAACCGCAGCACAACTGGAGTCAGCCGTGGTCCATTGGGAGTAGCAGCAGCACCAACACCACCATCAACATCCCCATCACCATTAGGAGCAACAAAGCAATATAGCAATAGTGACAGTCAAAGCCAAAGCGCCGGTCACAATTTACCTTCACGAATTTGTGCCGCTATGGCTGCCGCCGCACGACTCTCTCCTTCTACCTTGCTCTCCAACGCGCAACTTCTTCTCCTTCTGTTGCTGTCGTTGCCATTGCTGTTGCTCTATACTCTATGCAATCGCCGATCAGATCGTTCGATCGTAGCAGGCAAACTCGATTGACGGGGCTATTAACGTCCATCGTACATATGAAACAAGATATTTTTTCGACCGCAGCATTACTGAAACCACCTCACTGCCATCTCTTAACATCACCACCGCCTCCTTTAACCTCACTTTCACGATGGCGCTGTCCACACACACACACACACCCAGCAACTCCTCCAACACACGGCGAACACTTTAAAACACAATCAAATGAGAAGACGTCGCATATGGAGGGGGAGGGAGCGCGTGAGAGGGTTTGGTAGCGGTAATAATGAGAGGGAGATGGGTAAAAGCGAAGGAACGTAAACTGCCCTGAGGCAGTGACGAAGAACGACACACGCTTTAGCTGGTCGCAGCATTTCGGCATTCTTTCGTGTGAGTAATGTGTGGTTAATGCCAGTTCACGGCTCCAGGTGATCACAAAGCGGACATACACATACATACATATACATACGAGTACATATAGAAGCGCACATGTACATATACTGCAAGCACAGTGCTTGCAAAAAAGGGTGGCCAGGTGCGAAGAAAATTGGTTGAGGCACACGTTGATTTGTAAGAAATATTTTTATAACTACCTATGTACATACGCAGCATATATTTATATATACATATATAAATATACGCGCATTGTAGTGCTTGTAGTTCACTTAAATGACTGGTATTTACGTGGGTACAACGTTTTACTTAAAGTGTTTCCATTAAGTGCATATACCGACATTCGCATGCATAGGTACACAAACATAAGCATAAGCAGACATAATGCATTTAATGCTGCTGCATATGAGTATGGTGAATGTATGGTAGGTATATACATACACACACACATACACATATAATTAAGTGGCGGTGAGTGGTCGTGGAACACTAAGCTGCAGAAGAAGTTATCAGAATGTGGAGTATGGCGTATGTTCAGTGTGCGGTGTTTGTCAAGAGAAATAATTAACGTTTTAATTACATTTTATAGTTGAACGTCTGTCAGGCGTAATTATTATTTGTATCACACTTTAGAAAATACGCGCGCTACCAGAGGCAGCAATGCGGCAAAACTTCAAAGTCATCATAAAATATTTTTAGTAGGATGCAGTATATAGTGTGTGTATTAAATAAATGGAGGGCAACTAGTGTGGAAGTTATGTAAGCAAGTGAGGCAGAAATTGAGTGCTCATTTGCATGTGGAGTAGCTATGTACGAAAAAACAAAACAACAAAACCAAAAGCACAAACAAAAAAATGCGCTCAGAAGTGAGCTTAGCAACAAAGTTCACGAAGAGTAGCAATTTTGTGTCAGAAAGCCAGCTATTCACTTATTATATTTAATTAAGGGGTTAGGGTTAAGAGTAATCAGCAGCAGCATGAAAAAAATAGTATTTTCATAATTTTTCTCGACAGTAGGTTATAATTTATTTCACAAAGGTAATAATACTGAATTATTATATAATATTTCAAGTTGAGTACAGGAAATTAAAAAAAATAATTTTTTTTTTTTGTCATTTTTGACTCTTACAATTTATTGAAAGCAAAAAGTACTTGCCACAAAAGGTTTCCTGAACAGCCGCCAGGTGACGCCCTAAGTCAACTGATTTGAGTTCTGTTTTTTTTTGTTTTTTGTTTTTAGGTTGCCACATTTGTGATTGACATACCTACCAAAATTGTATTGCCATCGCTTGATATTTGCAACAGTTACGCCGTTTTTGAGTAAATCTAACTCTGCACGTGTTTTCGAGTTTTTACAGTTTTCCACATAGATTTAAATTTGCCACAATGAGTTTCTATTAAATGTTGCATTAAAAATGGATTCAACGGTGTGAAATCCTTAGAAATGTTGAGAAACTATTTCAGTAATGATACCCTAAAGAATACAGTCGTTTAAGAGTGAAATAAACGCTTCAGAAAAGATCGTGAGTCCACAGAGGAAGCCGAAGGTAAGAGCAGGGGCAGACTGTCGACATTGGAAGACTTCAAGAAAGTGAAAGAAAAGTTGATCAATAACTGCAAATTTACCATCAAAGAGCTAGCAGAGGACTCGAACATTGCTTATGGATTCGTTCGGAATATTGCAGTTAATGACTTGGGTTTGCGCCGTGTGTGTTGCTGCAAAGTCGGTCACAATGGACCTGAATTTTAGGCTATATATACCAACGTGGTCCGTGTTGATATCGCCAAAGACATGATTTTCAAGGCTGAATCCGATATAACATTCAGGAAACGCATCATTACTGAAGACGAGACGTGAATTTATGAGTATTATAAAACGTGAATTTTTGCGTCCTTGCTGGTTTGTGATCATTATCCTGCTGATATACCCGCTTCAGTGGCATATTCCATGAGAAATATAGTAACATTACCTCGTGCAACATTTTTATATTTGCCCTTTGATTCCTGATGCCCTTAATCAAATAAACTGGGCCAACTCCACTTCATAAAAAGCTCCGCCATACCATGACTTTAACGGCGCCATGTTTGACCGTTTTTGTGGTGAATCGGGGATTATACTGCGTGTTGGGAGGGCGCGGACACACTTTCAGGAGTCTGTACTACCAAACAACTCGATTTTGCTGCTGGACATGATCTTCTGCCTACTCTATACGGACTTTCACGTGCTTCTTTGTAATTAGTGGACTTCGTGGGTATAATTTATGTTGCACCACGCGCTACGCACAGTTTCAGAACTAACTGTCAAACTGAGGTCTTCTCGTAAGGCCTGACTGATGCAAATGGATTACTTTTCCAGTTACGTATTATGATGCGATTGTATTTAGGGGATATTTTGTTCCTTCGTCCGCCAGTTTCATGCTTATCTTTATAATTCCAGGCTTCCAAGTGGGCAAAGTCCTTGAACGCAATTCACTTGGGAGTGGCTCGGACGATTCTTCTGCATATGGTTCGAGCACCTAACAACTTCCGGGCTGCATGCAAATATCCTCTGGGGAAGATTCCCAATAGCCGTTTGAGAGCGAGCTAAATGAGAAGGCGAAGCAACGCAGGGTACCTGGTTGCGCGCTTATTTTGGGATCCGCCACGTAAAAATTGATATTGATATCATCGGCCTTAACAACTGCGCTGTTAGTTCTGCCTTTTTCAAAGTGGAGAAAGAAGCAAAGTAATTCCTGTCGGCGTACAGTTGGTGCAGTCGCGTATCGGCATCCACGTCACTGTTGACAGTCTAAAGGGCTCTCATCATATCCGTCTTGCGTATGGCGCAGAACCCTGGACAATGACAACATCCGATGAGGCGTTCTTCGGGCTGCTTGAGAGAAAGATTCTGCGGTGTAGATTGGACTTTTGCACTTTGGCGATGGCGAGTATCGTAGGTGATGGAATAACGAGCTGAACGAGACAATAGCGCAGTGAATAATGATCCAGCGGTTTCGTTGGCTGGGTTATGTCGTCCGAATGGACACAAAAGCTCTGAAAGTATTCCATGTGCGACCAGCTGGTGGTAGCAGAGGAAGAGGAAGGCCTCCTCTGCGTTAGAAAGATTAGCTGGAAAAGGTCTTGGCTTCACTTGGCGTTTCCAACTAGCGCCGGTTAGCACGAGAAAGAAACGACTGACGCGCTTTGTTGATCTCGGCAGAAAAAGATTTATGTATTAAAAGTTATTTTAATCAAAAAACGACATCCCCACTATTAGCATAAGAAAACAAGAAATCCTGCTTCAAAATAACTACCACAGCAATATGATTTTACCTCATATTTTACTATTATTTTATGGACCACTTGATGTGGTTTGGCACTATGAAAATTGTTCGAACAAAATTGTTTGAACACATTAGACTTTCTTTGTTGGTTGACCAGGAAAGCTTGATGACAAAGAGATAATCCAAAAATGGCAGAGGTTCCTGAGGTGTATATCTTCTGAGCTATACGTGCGACGAAGTCAAAAACCATTAACAAAGTGTTGGAGAATTTGGTAAACAGGAGGAGTCACTCAGAAATTATATACAGGGTGAACGATATGAAGTGTTACCTATTCAAAACACCATAACTTTTTTGTGTGAAATTAGTTTTTATTGATTTCAAAGACAAAATTGTTCAAAAATGATAACAATTTTAACATATATTCACTTTAGCTCGATATGACCACCTTTTGCCTTGACTATAGCCTTCAAACGGTCAAAAAATGAGTTGCATGCTGCACGAATGTGATCTTGAGTTATTTTGGCCCATTCTCGTATAATCGCTTTTTTTAGCGCATCCATACTGGCATATTTTTTAGTCCTCACCTTCCTCTCCAAAATAGACCAGATGGAATAGTCCATCGGATTTGCGTCTAGCGAATTCGAAAGCCATTGTGTGGACGAAATGAAGAGTGGACCGAAATGTTTGCGTGTCCACGGCTCTAAACCAGCTTCTAAAACATTTTCTCGATAATAAGCCGCATTCACTTTGCCACCAGGCTCGATATAAACGATTGGAGAGCGTCCATCAGCGGTCATTGCTCAATTGGGATTTTTTTTTTTCATCAGAAAACACAATGTTAGGAAATTCGACACGTTCGTGCAAGCGCAACAACTCTTTTGCTCTTGCGCGCCGAACTTTATTTTGCTGGGGTGAAAGATCGTGTGCTTTTTGGAACTTGTAAGCCTTGACCTTGAGCTCATTTTTCAATATGCGTCGAAAGCCGGCTTGCGATATTTTCAGTTCTTTGGCCATTTTTCTTCCACTTCGACGTGGATTTCGTTCAAGTCGAGCCCTCACTTTCCGAACCATTTCTGGCGTTGTTGCGGTTTTTTGCAATGCTACCAGTGTCATTGTAACGTTTTGGAGTGCGATACACAAACATTTTATTCACTTTGAGGTGACTGAGCTCACGAACAATGGCTGGGTGTGAATTTCCAGCCAAATATAACGCAATCACCCCATTAAGTTTGAATTTCATCACAGAATAAAAATAATTCAGCTAAACTGAGACGCAAATGCTTTTGATGGCTTATAAACAATATATTGAACTGTCATTAGAACAATTTTGACGTTGATGTCATGAGCTGTTTTACAGATCCAAGCAGTGTGAAATTGGTAACACTTCATATCGTTCACCCTGTACTTTTCCTAATAGAGCTATGAAATACCACAAAAAATATTTATTTGAATTTTATTTTCCTATTAGAAAGAAAATGGCATTTCAACCACTTCTTAAATATGCACATACAAGCATGTCTTTCTATATTGCCAATCTATGTTGTCAAAAAATAAAGTAAATTTTTGAGACTGCAAATGACTTAAGTTTTGAAGTACACTTTTAAAAATAAACGAAAAAAATAAATAAATTTCCAGCAATATATTTAAGCACTTATAACTTTTGAATATTTTAACCAATACACATACACACACACACATTCTAACGTATTCTTGGAAATGTTAAAAAGTCTCTAAAGTTTTCTCCTCCTCTTAAGCAGGAGGGGCGGGCAGGGGAGGAATTTCCACATATTTTACTTTACTTTCAAAACAGGCTTCAGAACATATCTAAATTTATGGACAAAGTGCAGCAGAGTAAAATGCAAAAGTCAATTGATTTCCTATTGCAATAAAATTTTTTATTGAATTCAAATGAATTGAGACCGCAGAGATGTGTGGTATAGTAGTACAGAGTTGTGTGTTGTATGTTGCGTGCGAAAACTGTGTTGGTACACACACACACATACATATATACTTCCACATATTATACAGTTATTGAACACTTAACAGCACTCGACATTTTAATTGAGCTGACAGCGCCACTTTTGGGGCAACAACAAAATACTACGGTCATACATGCATACACACATACATATATATGTACATATATGTGTTTATATGTAGAAGCACGTATGTTGGTAAGCATTTACTTGTGTGAGTATCTGAGCATAAGTGCCAAAGCTATAGTTAAAGCCTGGATAAACTTTTTCCGTTGTTTCTTTTTTTGTTGTTGAATGTATGTCAGCACCCTCGAGGCAACATCAGCCGAGGAGGCGTGCCATAGTGGGGTAATGGAGACGTAGGAAGAAACTTTCAAACACCGAAACCTTAAAAATTCAGTTGAAAACTTTCAAGTGGCGGGATAAAAGTGCCGAAGAATGAAAATAAAATAACACACAAAAGCCAGAAAAACAATACAAGTGACAATTCAGGCAGCTGAACAATTGGAACAGACTGTTTTGCTACGAAGTTTTTGTGTGGCGCTGATGGTGTGACACGTTGTTGGGTTACATTTATGTAAGTGCACACACATCCCCACATACATACATAAGCATAGTAGGTATGTGTAAATTGATGTAGGTGAGTGCATGTGTGCGCGCCTCACTTGCATGTAGGTGTGCACTCAATTCTCCAAATTCCACGATTTACGACCAAAAGAACTGGTAACTCTAATGGTAATCTTTTTAAGCAGAAATTACAGCAACTGAAAAGCTAAAATGTAAAATCAAAAAGCAAGAAAAGAATGAGAAAATTCAAGAAAAAAACAACACACACAAACAACAAACAAACTACTAATGCTCATGAGCCTATGTTATTAGGTACAAGCGAAGCGCGCCCAAACTACGAGTACATACAAGGCAGCGCAGTACAAAAACAAAGACAACACTCATAGGCAGCGTTGATGTGCCAGGCAAATGGTGTAGACAAAATGAAAGTAACAACAGCAAAAAGTTAAGGCACACAGATAACAACAATAACTGAAAAATGTACAACAAGCGCACCGCGGAAACAACAGAACGCGTACCACGAGGGTGGCGTGAAAAGTTTTCGCCCTGCTGCGGAAGTGGCGCCAGGAAGTCTGATCTATTTTTATGCGATAAAGCCAGGAATGATAGATTTAACAGGTTTGCGCTTAAACTATGGGGAAAATGAAAATTGTGAGGGGAACTTCGGCTGCCACGGCACTTGGGGATTCGGCAGCCGAACTCTGCACGATCATTTCACATGCATTCACACACTTGTCCAATGAGTCGCTGTTCGGAGGGCAACGAAGTTTCATTGGTTGATTTTTTTTCGTATATAAAAAACACAATCTCAGATTTTTGCAAACATACGTCAAGAGCTCACGAAAGAGCTCACCTTTGAAATTTTTTCACCATGCGTCAAAACTACATGCGCCTGACTAGCTTGAATACCAACTCTTTTAGGTTGATTGCTCTCTTATTATACGATACCGAAGATGTAGAGGCTTCTTGCTCGTGTGAAAGTGGGAGAAATACATTTTTAATTTGAAAGTCCTAACACTGATAGTCAAAGAAAGAGTTTCCGATATTAAAAAGGCTCGCAAAAGCATTGAAGAAGGCACACCCAAGTCCTGAAATGCTACGAAAACTTTATAAAATTGCGCTAGAAGTCAGACGCTTGAAAGTTTTGTGAGTTAGCTAAGATTAGTGGGGCACCAACTGCAGGTGTTCGCAATATCTTACCACAAAATTTGTGCATGGAGAGGGTTACTTTTGTTAACGCTGAATCAAAAGTTGCGCCAAAACATCCGCATTTGTGCTAGTCGCTGCGCTTCCTAAAATCAGCCAATTGAAGTTCTAATTGCTTGCCATCCAGTCTACGAGTACTCACCAGATTTAGGCTCAAGTGACTATCATTTGTGGTCGAGCTTCAAAATATGGCACGAAGGTAAAAAAACAAAAATCGTGAGAACAACGAACGAGGAAATCATCAGTCATGCTATAAATGAGCATATGGAGGCGCATTTCACATTGCCCTATATGAAAATATTTGTACTGCTTTAACGCATTGGTATGAAAAATGCATTGGAATTAGTCTTAGAAACTAACTGGTGCCCGCGGCATTGTTTGCACATAAAAAGGAACACAAAAAACAAAAACAAAATAATAATTGGCGCGCACACTTTTGCTAGGTATTTGACGTTGTTGCGTCTTGATGTTGTTCCAGAAATAGAGGAACCTACAGTTTTAAGCCGACTCCGAACGGCAGATGGTTTTTATGCGGAGTTTTTTAATGGCAGGCACACACTCCGAGATTTGCCATTGCCTGCCGAGAGGCAACCGCTATTAGACAAAACTTTTTTTTATTATTTTGCTATTTCAATCAAATAAATTCTGTTTTCTAATTTAAATATTTTATTTCATAAGGTATTTCGAATACTTTTGAATTTCAAAATAAATGGCAACACCACTAAAAAATATTTTTTTTAATATCTAATTTACCTGTTACTCACATCCTAATACTTAATTCGTGTGAACCATTATTTAGCATATGCGCTTTGCGAGTTAGGTGGCAACGCCATATAAAAATAAGTTTAGTTAAGTTTTGTTTGTTCGCTGTTCATTCGTTTAATTACATTGTGTTTCCTACCATATACTTGACTTTAATTAAATTTTTTTAATACATTTTTTTTTTAATCATATGGCAACGCTTTTTAAAAGTATTATTATATTAAATCTTAATTTTTTTTAACAATTAATATATTCTCGTGTACAATTTCTTAATTTAAAAAAAGGTGGCAACTCTAGCCAAAAATATTTTTTATTAAAGCTTGTTAAAAAGAAATATCGTTTGACGCCTCTGTGCATACTTTTATATCTTAACATCCAATTGAAATGTGTCCTCAATTGTTATTATATTTTTGAAATAAAATTCAGCAACGGCAGAATAAATTGTTTTTGAAATTTTCTTAAAAATATTGCCATATACCCTTGCTGTAATAGTTATGTATGTCTATATTTGAATAAATTACTTTTTTTTAATATAAAGCATTTTTCCTACGGTGTAAAATTTTTTAAATTTTTGTGAGATTCGTTTCTGTGTGATGCTTTCTCAACGTTATAATGTATATGGATATGCGTAGAGATGAAAAGAAAAAGTTACACAAATTTCTTGTTTCTTTATCAGTCTGAAAACTTTTTACCTCGCCCTTGTATAGAAAAAAAAGCAATGAAACATGTTTATGTTCGAAATGCATTTTGGGCTATCAAAAGATTTAGTGCATTTTCATACACTAAAGAATGGTGTGAAGCACAACAAAAGCGAACAAGAAGAAACGTGTAAAGAAATCTATGTTCAGCCATTTACATACACCCGATGTCTGGCTACCGGAAATATTATATAAGTAATCGCACAGAATTCACCAAACTTTAGGAGAGGATGCGCTGGGGGGACATTCGGATGTGAAAGTAGTAATGCCAGAACTAGGATAGGACAAGAGAAGACCCCCCTATACCCACACTAGTGCAATTTACATATTAAACCTGAAGAACCTAGGAAAAGACGAGTTTATAAAACATAGTAAAACACCTCAAAAATAAACATAGGTTTAATTTCGACCTCTACAGTCTATCTTTTGTCAGGTGGTCCCATATATGTATTGGTAAAACTTAATTACCTTGTAGAACAAAAAGAAAGTGTTAAGGGTCTGTAGCGTTTCGGGCTTATACGCAAAGCGTTGATCCTTAATGGACACCTACAAAACGGAGTCTGTTTGGATCAAATGACACTCCAAGACGGCCAATGAGATCAAGCGGGCTGGTAACACTCCAATGGGAGCCAACACCATCCTTCTTAAAGCAAGGTCTGTATTCGCTTCAAGTTTGCTTATGATGAATAAATACCAATTTCGTGCAAGTTATGTTAGATTGGGTTCTCTATAACGCATCCTAAAAAATATGGATAGTTTATTTGACATAACCAGTCACATTTTCAATGA
Organism: Anastrepha obliqua; assembly: GCF_027943255.1. NCBI lineage: Eukaryota > Metazoa > Arthropoda > Insecta > Diptera > Tephritidae > Anastrepha > Anastrepha obliqua. The sequence goes on along the minus strand of NC_072896.1, from coordinate 119,579,423 downwards.
AATAGTGCCTGGCTCACAAACAAGGGTCCCAAACATTCGGACGAGAATGCATGAATGAGCTCCAACCTCATCTGTACAGCTTTCAAATAAAGAAGGGAATAGATCTCAGAACCTGACCTCGGGTGTTTCTATAGCTTGTTGAACAGGGCGGCGCAAAAATAATCATTCAATTTTGTTTATAAATAACTCTTTTATTAAATAATATCTTCCGATAGGATAAAATTAGTCAAAAACTAAGTAAGTTCCTTGTTCGCAGAGTTCAGGCCGATCATCAAGCTGCTACTTTCACTTTTACTTTTAAGTCTATGTTTACAAATCTTACAGAGTCGAGAAACAATCATGAATTATAAATTCAAACTAAAAATTCAATAACTAAAATTAAGAAAGAAAACGAATGTGCAGACGACTGGTAAGGTAATAAAGGCTTCTAGAGATACTGTGTAGCTCAATAAGAGCTCTTGTAGTGGGACCAAAATTCGAATAAGTTCATTTAGGAATTTTTACATAAAACGGAGCATGAAAACGCGCAAATCAGTAACAATAGAAATCATAACCTTACAAATTTAGTATTGTAGAAAATGGCATATGAAAGAGTTGAAATTGATATTAGAAGATAATTTATTTTTAATACTTCAGCCATTTAAATCAGTTTATAGAAATGAATCATGCGACAAGCTAGAGATTCAACTACAAACTTGTTCGCCAATTTTTGAACCAGTCAAGAGCTAGGCTAAGGGAAGTTAGCTGGCGTCAAATCATGGCGCTACGCCGGGTGAAATCCTTACTGAGGGGATAAAATCAAAATAGGCTTAGGAGACTCCTAACTCTCTCTATGGATAAACTGAGAATGCAGTTTGGGAATTGGGTTTGGATGAGGTACTGTGATAAGAGAGGGCACAACAGATCATGAGATCGAAGATCAAATCGGAAATCTATCTATACAAAGAGACAAGCAATGGTGCGCGTAAAGGTTAAAATTAAGATTTTCATCAGTCAGTATTACTATTTAAAAGATTACCGTTATAATAAACGGTCCCGCTCAAGTCCCGCTTCTCAACCATTTAAGGGTTTAAGAGATTTTCCAGCGTAGAATGTTGTAATATTCTAAATTATTTATGCTTTGGATAGAAATGGGTCCTCAGCTGACAACAACGAGCTCAAAGTGGGTACAGTTTCTCAAGAAAGTGTTTTATAAGGTGGAAAAATTATTTTTGTAAAAAATGTCTGGTTTATAAATTATTTGATTTGTTTCGTTTTAAATCATGGTTTTATTGAAATATTTTTTTTTAAATTTCAATTTAAAAAAATGTTTGTGTGTTTTTTTCTCAATTCAAAATAATGTTTTTTTTTTCAATTCGAAATATATAGTTTTTTTAATTTCAAAATATTTTTTTTTAATTCGAAATATTTTTTTTTTTTTTAATTCGAAATATACAGCTGCGATCAAAATCTTAGTAGTGCACATACATACGTGGGTTAAAAAAGTGCGTATTATCGCTTTTATAAAAAATTTGATTTTTTCCCTCTTATAGCCCAAATGTCAAACAAAACAAATCAAAAAAAAAAAAAAAAAAAATTCAACGTTTATCTTATTTCAGTAAGGTAAAATTATATTTAGAAAAACTGCAGCGAATTTTGAGCGGTCAAAAACTTACTAGTGTAACAAATTGTAAGAAAAATTTTGACAAAACTTTTATATGATAGTGATTTTATTTTTATTTTTACATGGGGTTTTGTTCAGTATTTAAAGTAGTATTTTGTTGCATGACCCTTATTCTTTAGAATTGCAGCACAAGAGCGTTGCATTGAGTCAACAAGTTTTTGGCATTTTTCAATCGAAATCGACTCCCATGTGCTCTTTACAGCTTCCAATAGTTGCGTATTAGATGTTGGCTTGCGTTAGGCCACTGCTCCTTGACATCAACGCACAAATTTTCAATGGGGTGACTGTGGCGGCCATGCCATTCATTGGTTTGACTCTCCTCAAACCATCTTTTAGCAACTTTACACGTGTGTTTGAGGTCGTTGTCTTGCTGGAACGTCCAAACAAGCGGCATTTCGTCTCTGGCATATGGCAGCATGATGACCTTGAGTATATCAACATATGAAGCACCCGTCATCATTTCCTTAACCCAATGAATGGGCCCCACGCCTAGCCAAGAAAAGCATGCCCAGATCATAATGCTAGAATTATCATGCTTTATTGTTTTTATTGTATACTTTGGCTGCTATTCGGTGTTAGGTGGTCGTCTTACATATTGGCGCGATCCCTTTCCACCATACAAGACAATCTTCGACTCGTTGGACCATAAAATGTTGCACCATTTGCTCAAAGGCCAATTTATATGTTCTTTGGCGAATCGAAGTCTCTTTTCTACATGCGTTTTTGTCAACAACGGTACTTTTCTTGGACTGTGGGCACCCAGGTCGTGCTCATGCAAAAGCCGACGAACGGTCTGAACGCTCGAAGACACGTTTAAGGCATCTTTTATCTCAGTAGCAGCCGCAAATGGCATTGCTTTGAGTATCTGACGATAGACTTAACTTCTCTTGCCGACATTGCTAGCTTTCTTCCACGCTTTTTGCTACTTGGTTTGTACTTGATGGCATCACGTACCATTGTTGGTGAGCAACCAATGATATTTTGCACTAAGTTTTTCCATCAGCAATCAAAATAATTTTTTTTGTTTTGTTTTTTTTTTAATTTGATAAACAAAATGATAAATACTTTTCAGTATTCATGCATTAGAAACAAAAAAGCACTTAACCAGCAACAATGAGCAGATAATAGGAACATATGCGAGTGGCATAAATGAGCTAAGGGTGAGTAAATGTCTAAGGGCAACCACATATGAACCAGCCCCCCCGCCGCCCGTGACCCCTTCAAACAAAAAAGTTTCGCTAAAATTTTGACTTAACATGTTTTCCTTGTTCTTGCCACTCAGTTTGTTGCTCGATAGGTATGTCGGCTTTATTGAGAGCGGCTAGTGGGCGTTGGGTGGCAATGTTTGGTTTTCGTTGTAGATTTTTTCTTGGTGCTGCTGCTATTAGTGAGTGTGCTGGTGGCTATAATGTTCGCTCAAATTTCACTTTGTTGTTGTTAAATCTGCTTCATTCTTGTACCTTATACAGTTTTGGTATACTTTTAGAGTAATCCTTAATGCAGGTTGGCTTTAACTTTGTTTTACTGTTTTTTTTTTTTAATATTGGTTTTAGTAAATTGGGGTTTTGTTATTTTTATTTTTAGTACTTGAATACGTGTTAGCGATCCTTGAATATCTATATGTACTTGTAGCAAAATATAATAATATTGAAAATTCATAAAAAGATGTGGAGCAGAATTAAGATTTGTTTTTTGTGAAATATCAGTTTGCTTATACTAAAAGTTTTTTCTTAAGCCTGGCTATCGTATTCTGCATACAACAACACTTTGTTGTAGCCAACTGAGTTCGGCCAAATCTTACGATATGGTTTGCAGGCCTGGAGCCAAGAACAGAAAGTATGATCCAAGTAAATCAAAATATTCCCACATGCGCTATGGACCAGCACATCAAAGACGCTTGAGCATGAAAGTTATACATAACGGTATCGTTAGAAATAAACTCAAAACTAGTGTAGCTTGGTTTTCCAACCTTTGGATAACAAAACGCAATGACTCCAGGCCCTCTGGTCAAGCAAAAAGACAAGATGATGCAGTCTGGACATATTTCTTGTATACCTTTATTTTCTTTTACTCTCATCAAAGCGTTGACCAAACTGTCAATGTTACTTCTATCTCGTAATAATACCTAAACTATGATAGTTCATAGGAACCATAATAGTAAAAAAAGAAGCTAATAGTGAAATACTGACGTTAAGAAGGGATCAAGCAAAGACAAGAAAGCTCACCGAATCTTTCGGAGCAAATAATTGATCGAAGTAACAGAACCTCTTTTTTATCGACAGAGGAGAAGTTTCAGGAGGAGAATGAAAATATGGCAACATTAGGTTAGGTTAAGTCAGGTAAGGTTTAGGTTTGATAATAGTTCCTTGTGATACCATAAGAGAGAACTAGAATTAGAATGAAAATAAGTGCAACAATGTCAGCAGATAGCCCATGCTAAGGTAAGCTGTGGTTTAGCTGCCCATAAAGAAGGAAACAATAGTTCTTTGTGGTAGCACTGGAATGGAAATAAGCGAAATATAGTCCAAAGTTCAGGTAGGGAGATTTTGAATGGTAACTATTTGAGTTAAAAAGAGAAAAATTGCTCATCAACATACCAGATAGATTCCCAGAAGTCTTGATGAAATAATCAAATAGTCTTCATGAAAGAAGAAATAAAATTCGGACAGTCGACAGTAAAATTTGAAGTATTACAGAGTTTCACCATATGGATTTCTAGCGGGCAGAGCTCGATAAAGACTTCCATCAATATCGAAGCCCCAAGCCTGGAAAGTTCCCGCTGAAAGCCCTTACCAAAATCACTTTCAACTTTGCATGACATGGTAATCGGCTAGACTTTGTTGAGCTACCTGGACTCTCAACATTCCAAAGGTGGCCCGCAGCTAATAAATGGAATCCCATAAACTTTCTATTTGTCTTGCCCAGCTAATTGATCAGACATGTATTTGTTTGCAACGCCACTCATCGCCATATCAGTTGGACAAAGAGTTATTCAGAAGCGAAGGAGAGAGGATTCTGGCGTGCACCGACTAATGTCGAACGCACCATCAGTGAACCTGAGGTGGAGATTGTTGCTTAGCTATCAGAAAAAATACTGATTTTTTTCTCTAATAAGCAAGCAAACTCTAATTACTTTTGCCTTAAATGCATCACCGCAAACTAGAAGCCAAAATTTCATACTAATGGGGAATTTCTACCCAAATACAACTCTGCGTCCTCGCAAAAGGCTTAGGATTGATGAGAATTGGATGCGGCTGCTGTATGCCATATGGCAGATTATTCAACATTTCGCAGACATTTGACTCAAGATATTTTTCATCTTGTTTTAAATCTTGGAAATGAAAATTGTTTCAAACTTCGAAAACTAGTTTGTCTATTTTGAAAAGAGATCTGGAAAAAAATTTCGCTTGCACTGCTCCCTCGTTGGAGGTCTGCTGCATTATTTACAAAAGTATAAAAATCAATTAAAAAATGTTCAATATCTACAATCCAGTATTAAAGGTGAGTAAATTGTTTTTATTTGCATATTTGGGAAGTATGACAAATAATTTTTTTTTTGTTTAAATGTACATACACCCTTTATGTTCGCTTTAACATTTCAAATTTTAAAGCCACCTGTCAGTTTACATGAAATCTCTTATGGCAGCGATCAATACACCAGCTTAATGTGTGGAAAACTATGATAAACGAATGATTCATCAACAGACGGTGTAGCAAAAGCTGAAAAAAACAAAAGATATTACGAGCGGCCGGTGTAAATTCCATGCACACAGCTGGATATTAACAGATTGTATGTCTTTAGAAAAGAGGACAAAGCGATAAAAAAATAAGCCATATGCACATATGGGACACAAAGAATGTGGTATGAATTGCATGATAGTGGTAAAGCATAAAGCAAGAGACATACACAAATTAATTGCCACACACATATTTTTTGATTGAATAGCTGAAGGCTGAGTGGATATTTTATTTGCCTAGATATGGTAGGCAGGTAAGTAGGGAGGTGGAAGTGGCAGTCGGCCTTTAAACCAACTCACTTAGACCATTACCGATCCATTGTGATACCACTGGAGGAGTTTATCTGCTATTCCTCGTTAAACTATTTTGCCTCAAGGGCAGGCCCATTAATCTGGCTTCTATATCCCTAAGATAATGAGAATCATTCAAGCACAATGAGCCTAAGTATCGTAACGCAGTGGCTTGCCAAGCGGGACAGCAGATTCTGATCCACTTGTACAGAGACTCCTGTGTCATGAACTGGGCTCCAGCCAAGTTGAGTCTAAGGACGGGTCATTGACACGGGGTTTTGACACCTTACACCAGCCCACGGGGAAAAAGAGAGAGAAGAGGAAGACAAAGGATAGGGAAAGGAAAATGAGAATGGGGTGAGTACGTCTTACCTGCGGGGCTCATGTGGATGGGAACCACGTGTGTAGTTTCGCATGGTTGCCTACAGATACTTTGTGTAATATTAACTGCGTTTGTCTCGATAAATTGCTTTGAAGATGATTCAGAGTACTATTAGAGAAATTTTAAGCTGATAACTTCAGTATTGCATTAAAACTGCGGGTGCTTAAAAAAAATTACATGCCCGCTGAAGGAATTAATATGAAAAATTTCAAAAATAATTTTCTAAACAAAAAACTATCTGGAGCAAAGGTAGCATTATTGTAGGAAATTTGCATAATTTTAACATTTCATGATACAGCGCGTGACAGAAGAAATCACATCACTATTATGATGATTTTGGACTTAACTTTTTTTTTTGTGAATATTTATTCTTCTTTTATAAAAGTACTAGCAAACCCGGCCCGCTTCGCTGAGCACACTAAAATAGAATAGATATGGTTTAGAACAGAAAAGATATGGTTTTCATATTATTTATTTCTTTATTCTCATATTATTTATTTCTTTATTCAATACCACGTTTTGGTCTCTATCTCGAGACCCTAGTCACGGAGAACCATGAAAAATACTCTGAACTAAAGCATTCACCAACACCTTCCATTTGATACCCATATTGTATATACACATCCGAAGGTTACCTGGGTCCACGTTTTGACCTATATCTCGAGACCCTAGTCATGGAGCGGCATGAAAAATACTCTGTACTAAAGCATTCACCAACAGCTTCCAATTGATATCCATATTGTACAAACACATTCTAGGGTCCACGTGTTGGTCTCTATATCGAGGCCCTAGTCACGGAGCGGCATGAAAAATACTCTGTACTAAAGCATTCACCAACAGCTTCCATTTGATACCCATATTGTACATACACATCCGAAGGTTACCCGGGTCCACGTTTTGACCTATATCTCGAGCCCTATCCACCAATAGGCATCCAAACTATACGTAAACCATCTTCAATACCTACTTAACAATGTGTGTAATTATTATGGAATTTTTATAATTTTTGTATAAAATCTGATAATTGGATTTATATGGTTTTTATTAGGCAATAAAAAAATTAAAAAAAAATGAACAAACAGAAACACAAAAAAAAAAAATTTTGAAATATAAAAAAAAAACAAAATATAAAAAAAGCAAAAACCAAAAAAGGCTAAACTGGTCAACATTTTTATGTACTATCGTTTTGTCGCGGGTACTGTATACATGAATAATTGGATTGTTTGTCACAATATTTTCTTCTCATAACACTACGCAACAAAATAAACAAACAAAAAAAATGATATTGATCAGCCACTACTTTTCTTACGCAACTACTTACGGTAACATCCCAAACTACGAAAATCAATAAAAAAATGTACAGTAACTTGTTTGCTCTATAATTACTGTAATGCATATATGAATAAGTACAAGTAACATCTAGCCACGCCTTGTGATGACTAAAATGTCAATCGATACAAGTAATAATTTCCTTGAATTGATGCCTAGCAAGCAACTGAACTAATAATTTTGTTGCATGGCGTCTTACATATAATTTGTTTGAAAATCGCCCCATTCCTGAGTGTCGACTAAAAATAAATACTTACTTTATATGAGGAAACAGAAAAAACTCGCATTCTTGGCGAGCAACAAAAAAAACCCCAAACTTTCGTGCTTTTACCTTTTGCACTTAAAATATTGATAAGGGGAAAAAGTGTTTAAGGCTTTTAGAGTAATTGTGAAAATTTTACAGTTTTAATCAGAAAAGTTAAGAGAATCCCAATATAAAACTTTCGGAGATTACTGAGAGAAGTATCAGCTACTGAAGAGAAAAAAAGAAAGAGTAAGGCGATTTTCACAAATGACAAGTAAGAATTTTTTTCCCAAAACTTTAAAAATATATTTTATTGTTTCGAAACCATTTTTTTAAGTATTATCTAGTCTAATTTTTTTTTAAATAAAAGCAAAAAATTATTTTTAAACAACAAAAAAATAAAAAAATAAAATAAAATAAAATAATTTATTGTAAAAAAAATAAAATAAAATAAAATAATTTATAGTAATAAATAAATAAATAAACTATTTTACTTTTTTTATTTTTTATTTAAAAATAATTTTTTGCTTTATAATAATAAATAAATCATTTTATTTTATTTTTTTAAATAAAAGATTAAATAAACATTAAAAAAAATGTGTTTTAAATAAAATTAAGAATTAAAATTTTTTTCCAATAATAAAAAACCGACGATATTTGACTTAAAAAAATCCATACCACATTGAAAAGTGAAAATTCTGAAAATTTTGTAACAAAGAAATAAATTTTTGCTGTGAGTATACTCGAACCTTAAAAAAAAAATACTTTAAAAACGGAGATATTTGACTTTAAGCAAATCCATATCAAAATTTTCCACATTGAGAATATCGAACTTAATTTTTTGATTTTCCCAAAAATTTATATATTTTGTATTACTTTTTAATATTTTTTATTTAAGTGAAAAGTGAAATAATTATTTTTTTAAATAGAAGGTTAAATAAAAATTAAAAAATAAAGTTTAAATAAAATTAACAATTGAAAATTTTTTCCAATAATAAAAAAACCGACAATATTTCAAAAACCTTACACCAAAATTTTCCACACTTAATAAATCTTAAATTTGATTTTTTCACTTCCCCGACAATTTGTAAGAAACAAATATTTTTTCCAAAAAAATATTTTTTTTATATATAAAATCACACCGAATTTAAACAGCTCCATCCCGAAATTTTCCATATTTGAATTAATTTTAAATTAATTATTTTATTTTCCCAATAATTTCTATCGAAAAACTAAGATCTTATTTCCGAAAAAAAAACAAACAGAACAATTAAAAATATACTCTGTCCTAAAAAAACAATTTTAAATCATAAAAAAAAAACCTTACCAACATTTTTCGCATGAATAAATCTCAAATTAATTTTTGTTTTCTCAACCGACACAGAAAATATTTGACTTTAAAATAGTCCTGACCAAAATTTTCCACATTGAAAAAATCTCGAAATTTTTTTTTTATTTTCCAAAACATTCTATCAAAAACCGGAAATTTTATTCCAAAAAAATTTAAAAGTACTCTATCCTTTAAATCATAAAAAACAAGATATTTCACTTAAAAAAATCCTTACTAAAATTTTCTACATTGAATGTGAAAATCGAAGATATTTGACTTCAAAACTAAATCCCTACCAAAATTTTGACACTGAATAAATCTTAATTTAATTTTACCAAAAATTTTGAACAATCAACTAAATTGTTTTTATATTATATAATACTAGTTTGGGCAAAAAGTAAGGTGAATTTATTTGTCAAACTTCGCGGGATTAAAATTTCGCTCTAGTTATTTTTTTCATGAGTTGGCAGCACTGTTAATAACATCTGGGCCAACTTTCATGTGAATGTCATTATCAGTAATATATTTACGCTTGTGTTTACCAAACGACCAAGAGTGCATTTTTCGATTTTTACAATGTCTGATTTGACTGAGCAGAGAAGTGCCATCAAATTTTGTTTGCGGAATTAAATTTCGGCTACGGAAACGTTTAGCATGTTGCAGAAGGCATTTGATGATTCGACCAGGTCGCAGAAAAATGTTTATAAGTGGTACAAAGACTTCAAAGAGGGTCGAGAACGTGTTGATGACTTGGAGCGCTCCGGACGACCATCGACGTCAACAGATGACCAACACGTCAATAAAGTGAAGGCGTTAGTGCTCAAAAATCGTCGGTTGACTGTTAAAGACCTTACTGATATGATCGGAATATCAGAAGGATCTGTGAAAACCATTTTGAAAGACCATTTGGGCCTACGAAAAGTCAAATCTCGTTTGGTACCGAAAACTCTCAATTTCTTGGAAAAAAGTCGTCGTGTTAATGTGTGTGAAACAATGCTTTCAGACTATCGGGACAAGCTCAAATGCATTATTACGGGAGATGAGACTTGGATTTATGCTTACGACCCTGAAACAACCGAGCAATCAAGCGAATATCGTGCTAACGGCGAGGCCAGACCGAAAAGAGCACGTCAAAGTCGTTCAAAAATAAAGGTCATGATGACAGTTTTTTTCGATTTTCGTGGTGTGGTGCACTATGAATTCCTTCCACCTGGCCAAACTGTTAATAAGGAATATTATTTGAGCGTTATGCGTCGTTTACGTGAAGCAATTCGTCTAAAAAGACCAGAATTATGGGCCAACAACTCTTGGTTTTTGCATCACGATAATGCACCGTCTCACACTGCACTCGTTCTTCGTGACCATTTCGCCAAAAATTCCACGCATATCGTTCCGCAACCACCGTATTCGCCTGATTTGGCTCCGTGTGACTTTTGGCTATTCCCAAAACGCAAGAGACCACTACGGGGAACGCGTTTCGAGTCGATTGAGGGGATAAAAGCTGAATCGAAGGAGGTGCTGATGGCATGTTTCGGGGACTGGAAAAATCGTTGGCATAAGTGTATTTCATCGAGAGGGGATTATTTTGAAGGGGATGAAATTGATTTACAAGAATAAATAAATAATTCACCTTACTTTTTGCCCACAGTATAAAAAAAACAATACTGAAGATATTTGACTTTAAACAAATAAATACCAAAATTTTCCGACCGACTTAAAAAAATCCATACCAAACTTTATCACAATCGAATAAATCATAAATTTAATTTTTTCTTTTCCCAAAAAATTGTAACAAATAAATAAATTTGTTTTCCAAACCAACATTTTTTTTTCAAACTTTTTTCCTAAATAAATTTTTTCCTAAAATAATTTAATGATACAAAACACCGAAGATATTTCACTTTCAAAAAATCCATACCAAAATTTTGCACAGTGAATAAATCTCAAATTTATAAAAGTTTCTACAAAACTTAATTATACTCAAGCCTACAAATAAACTAAATTTCAGAAAACTTGAAGACGATGTCATAAATCAGTTGGATCACTTGAAATGAAATTGCTCTGTTGTTCCAAAAATAGGGAGACCTACAGTGCTATGCCGCCTCCAGACGGTAGACGGTTGTTTTTACAAGGAGATTTTTGATGACAGAAATACACACGGAGGCTTGTCATTGCCTGCCGAGGGTGGATCGATGTTGCAATTATTTGGTGATTAATGCTCACAGTGGATTTCGAACCCGGGTTCTGCCGAATGATAGTGCCACATAAAGCCATCCGGCTACAGCTAAGTTATGCTTTTCTAAATCATTACAGGAGTTTCAGATTACTACAAATTTGAAGTTAAAAGCCCAATAGCATTGATTTTTCATAATAGCAAAATGTCTAAAATTTTCGTTTGAAAGATTGTTTAAATTTAAATTTAAGGCTTTCATTATACTACATTTTGCAATGCCTTCCTAGAAGGCCACAATGGGCCACTGTACAGAGTTACCAAAGATCCAGTTGGTTGTTTGGTGTTGTTTCGTTTAATTAGTAGCAGCCTGGCGTTGCTTTGCAGTGAGCAAATAAATGTTGTTTGTCGCAGGCAAACATATGTGGTACCGGGCAACATAATCAGCAGAACAGCAAAGGCACATGCAGCTCTCCTACCACACCCTTTCTCAATCGAATGCTAGGACAATCTCGCTTTCGTCCTCCACAAAGTCATTGAGTTCCCACTTAACACGCATTCTATTTGCGACGACCAAAGCAGTTTCTTTACTGTTTGCATTTTTACGCTTTTTATTTGTTTTTCTTTTATTTTCCATGCTTAATTTTCTTTTTTATCTTAAATTTTCACAGCAAAACTGAGGAAAGTGCAGAAAATGCGAGAGCAGCAGGCAACAGACTGGCAAGCAATCGGTTAAAAGTGAGCGTAGAAGAGCGAAGGTAGCAGCAGATGAAACAGAAGCAGCAGTAAAAAAAAAGTTTAGAGTGCAAAGAAAAATGATTGCGCAACATGAAGAAGAAGCAGCAAATCAACAAAGCTGCAGCGGACAGCGGATGAGGAAGAAAAAGTGGAAAATAGTATAAAAAATAATTAAAACGAAAATAAGTGGATGCAACGAAAAGCGGCTTAAATGATTGCATACTGCAATTTTGGTTTTATTGCAAGTGCAAGTGCAAGCGTCAATTCACATAATGTACAAATACAACGTGTGGCATAAACACTGAGCGCACTTGGTGTGGCAAGTTACAATTTACGCTGCATTGCAACACACAGCAACTGCCGTAAGTTGTTGCTGCTGTTAGCCCATCTTGAAAGGCGCACCTCACCGCTTTTCTTCCGCTGCACCCGGGTTATGTGGAATTTATTTGCGTTTGAGTTTGGCTCCGCCGTCAAACCTCTTGTGCTACAACAAAGTAACGGAGGCAGGGGTAGAGCGCTAATATAGGGTTTTCTAATAGGTATTGGTGCACTTTTTGACAGGCTGTGGAGAATTCTTTCAAGTCGCAAACACAACCATTACTGTTGTTATTTAGTCACTGGCGCCAAATAACCAAAGCACCGGACTTTTTCTTGCGAGGTTTTCTGAAGTCGCAGGTCAATACCAATAACCTGCGATCGATTGTTGCCCTCAAAGTTAACCTAATATAGACCTTTGCTGATTTTCCGCCGCTCTTTCAAGGGAGATATTGAAAAATAGTCAGCTGGGAAAACATTAAAATTTCTTTACTACGTCATAAACTTTTTTTTCTTCTTGATTGGCGCGATAACCGCTTAAGCGATTATGGCCTAGTTCAACAAAGCGCATCAGTCGTTTCTTTCTCATGCACCCATTGGAAACAGCAACTGAAGCCAGTGCTTCTCAACTGATCTTTCCAACGCAGAAGAGGTCCTCCTCTTCCTCTGTTACCACCAGCTGGTAGCGCATCGAATATTTTCAGAGCCGGGGCGTTTGTATCCATTCGGGCGACATGACCTAGCCAACGAAGTTGTTGGATCTTTATTCGCTGCGTTATGTTTATGTCGTCGTAAAGCTCACACAGCTCATCTGCAACATCGCCTGCGATACCTACCATTGCTAACGTGCAAAGGTCCCAAAAACTTCCGCAGAATCTTTCTCTCAAACACTCCAAGGGACGCCTCATCGGATGTTGTCATCATCCAAGCTTCTTCGTCATGCGATAGGACGGCCATTATGAGAGTCTTATAAAGTGTTGGTTTTGTTTGTCGACAGAGAAACATACCTCATAAACAGCTTATTTTAATCCAGTTTGACGCGCTCTTATTGGAAAGCCCTCTACTCTGTAGTCGGCACATGGCGGAGAGGTCGAGGCAGCACTATTATTTTTTACTGTGTTTGTTTGTGTTGTTGAAAATTCTTTTTGCTCTTCTCCTCATCGCTTCGCTAAGCTGTTTGCTGCCGAGTGCATCAACTTTGCAACCATTTTTCATTTAACTTGTCTGTCCGTCGGCTCGTCTGCCTGCCTGCCTGCTGGCCTGCAAGCTTGCATGCATGCTTCCATTTTATTGATGTTGTTTTGCTTTTCCGTTGATTTAGTTTTTCTTTTGATTTTCCTGCTACTACTAACTACTAAGTTCAGTTAAGAATTTAAAAGCTTACAAAGTGATTCGAAAATTAATTTCAGCGCATTCTCACACAAGACATAAGACATAAGGAAAGTACATAAGTACTAAAGTTATTGCAGTCAGTGGAATAAAATAAATTCCAAGGAGTAAAGAAAGCTAATAAAATATACAATAGCAGAGTATTGGGGAAGTGGAAGAGCCTGCAGAGTTGTAAATATGTTTAAAAGCTGCCGACAAATGCAAGTGAATCTATCAGGTAGTTGACCTTTCAAGATGCATTTATTGTATGAGCAGTAGTTTTCTTACAATCTATTATCAGCTACTGCCTCTTAAAGCTTGTGTGTGTGGGTGTGTAGTTCTTAGATTTATGAAGAATTCGAATAAAATATAATAGCAAAAGCGATCACTAAAAATGCATTCCTACCAGCTAAGATACCTGAAAAACAAAACACGAACTTTGACTAAAATTTAATAGTTGCATATCTACGGGATGGTACATAAGCCAAAATGATCCTTTTACAATGAATCCGTATTAAAAAACAATTTAAAAACTTAAAAGATAAAAAATTTTTTGTAAAAAACAAATTTGAAAAAAAAAAAAATTTGAAAAAAAAAATTCAAAATAAAAAAATTAAAATAAAAAAAATTAATAAAAAATTAAAAAAAAAAAACAAATTAAAAACAAAAATTGTATTAATTTTTAATATAAAAAAAATTAACAAATTTTTAAACAAAAACAAAAAACCAATTAATAAAAAATTGCAAAAAAAAAACAAATTAAAAACAAAAACTTCAAAAAAATTTTGAATATTAAAAAAAATTAACAAACAAATTTTTATTAAAAAAAATTAACAAACAATTTTTTATTAAAAAGTATTTAAAAAATCAAACAAAAAAACAGAATTAATAAAAAATTAAAAAAAAACAAATTTAAAAAAAAGTTAAAATCAAAAACTTTAAAAAAATTTTGAATATTAAAAAAAATTAACAAAAAAATTTGTTTGTATATTAAGAGCAAATACTCCCACTATATACGTTTCAACTGGCCTCATAGTAGCACATTCCGGTAACCCAGTTTTCGAAGACCTTGTTGAGGATCTCTATCTCACGAATGACTTGCTCGATGTGCGCCTTAAGGGCCTGTATCTGTAATGGATAGTTCACATGAGATCGATCTTTCCCGGTACCCCACAAAAAAAAAATTTACGGTATTAAATCGTAGCTCCGATCTCCAATAGAGATCGCCGAGACGGTTAATAACAGGATTACCGGGCTTGGTGTACAAAAGATCGATCGTGGCACGGGTTGTGTGGTGTGGCGCAACATTCTGCTGAAACCAAAGATCATACAAGTCCATGCCTTCAATTTGGGAACACAAAAAATAGTTTGTCGTGCCTCTGAAGCGGCCACTGTTGACCGAAATGGTGTTTCCAAAAGCATTTTGAAAAAAAAAACAAAAGCGGACAAATGATGCCACCGCTCCAAAATCATCACCAGTCATTCTTTAAGAATGCACTGGCTTCTCGACAATCACGTTGGTTTTCTGATCCCCATATGCGGCATGTTAACATAACCGCCGAGATGAAAATGCGTTTCGTTAGAAGAGACATTGACTTTGGCAATAAGTTTGCTATATTTCCCAACGTTGCTCAAGTATAAGGTGACTCAGTTCGTTCCGCCACTTTCTGTAAAGATTTCCAGCGGGAAAATACTGACGCTATCAAATTTACACCATTTTTGTTTGCTTAGCCAGGTTTCTTTTTCAATTTGCGATGTACGTTTTGGTGTTACCCACAAATGAAGAGTCCTACGGTTTTATACCGCCTTCGAATGGCAGATGATGTTTTTATGAGGAGCTTTTTTATGGCAGAAATACACTCGATGGTTAGTATTGTTCATCGAGGAGCGCCCGCCATCAGACATTTCTTTCCACCAATTTCGAATAATAGTCACGCGCCAAGCCAGCCAAATATATACAGCGAATAAGTGAAAAATATCGCCGTTAGCAAATCGGCCAACGCTGAAGCCTTGCAGGCATTATTGAGCATATTTTCAGCTTTTGTCAAACAAAAGAATAAAAAAATCTGAGGTCAGAGAATTTTTAAAAAATTACGAAAAAATATTTCACATAAAGATTTTGAACAAAAATATCTTCTTTAAAAATTTTTTTAAGTAGGTATATTTTATCCAAAAATATTTTAATTCCTTTTTTCATAGAAATGCTAAGAAGAATCGAACACAGTACAGGACTTCACTTCAAAAAACTCTACACTAATTTTCAATATTGAATAAATGTCTCAAAAGAGTTATTTCGTGCAAGTGAGTCACGGTACAAGATATTTAGGAACCCTTGGATTAGAAATTTATTTCAAAAAGTTTGAAACGTCAATGTCTATAGCGTAGATTTTATATAGTTTTTTAGAGCCTGAAGGAATATAAGATATGCCGGAAAATGTATTGATTAATATAGTACATATATGTACATATACAAGGTTAATCATCCAATTTTGTTACGGAATAACTTTTTTACTAAATAGGATAAAAAAACTATTTTAAGTGATGTAAATCTTTATTGATGTACGACGCCAAAAACACAAAAAAGTTTAAATAAAAAATTAAAAGTTCCGATAGAGTGATTAATTTTGCGCCACCTTGTATTTGAAATATACAAAGTGAAAAAGCTTTAAATTCTTAGCACTAAAACTGAAAAAACAACAACATAAAAATTAAAACCAAATTAAAAAAAAATTAAAAAAAAATTTAAAACAAAATTAAAAACAAAAATTAAAAAAAATTAACAAAGAACTGAAAAATTTGATGGGATGCTTAATTTTGCGCCATCTTGTGTATTCAAAAATTAAAAAATTCCGATAAAGTGATTAATTTTGCGCCACGTTGTATATTGAAAAACACAAAGTGAAAAAGCTTTAAGGGGGGACCCTCATTTATCGGGTCAAAAAAATCGATTTTTTGGAAATAATTTTAATCTATTCTACAACTATTTAAGAATATACTTTCAAAATTTCAAGTCGATATCTGTATTTTTGAAGGAGTGACAAAATTTTTAACAGGACGCGACGGGTGGCCTGATCGCCTGTATCCAAAACTTTAAACGCGTTTTTCTCGAAACATCATTTTTCGATTTTGTGTACACAATTGAGAACGCTGTATTGAACCAATCAGGCTTTACAATAGCTCATTTTAAAGATAATTAAATTGTTTTCAATGTGACATTAAGTGTTTTTTTTTTAAAAAAGATTTTCATATTTTTTTGTAATTTTAAAGTCAATTTTTATGCATGAAAAATCACTTTTAACATAAAACTGGGTAAAAAATATCAATTTCGACATTTTTTTTTTAAATCAAAATGTCACATCGAAGGTATTATCCTAAAGTTTTAAAAAAAATTTGGTTTTTTTATTTCAGAAAAAAATTCAGAGCGCTAGAATGTACACAGATAGAATGAGGTGCCATGGACGAGGTGTATATTTCCATACTTAAAATGTTTTTTTTCTTCTCCGAAAATTTTTGTAGACAGTCAAGACATTTATTAAAGTACTTTATGAATTACAAAACGTTTGAAGTTATTTTACCTGAGAAAAAAATTCCCAAAAATGATGCATTTTTCGACCGTCTAAATGAGGGTCCCCCTTAAATTCTTAGCATTAAAACTGAAAAAACAACAACATAAAAATTAAAACCAAATTAAAAAAAGTTAAAAACAAAAATTTTAAAAAAATTTTAACAAAGAACTAACATTAATTTTGCGTCATCTTGAGTATTGAAAAATTCCAATAGAGTGATTAATTTTGCGCCACCCTGTATATAGAAAATGTAGCTGAAACTTTTTTACTACGCTGAATAGAGGGGACATCATGGGATATTTGGGATAGGTGCCGAAATTTGATCTGAAATGCAAGCAGCCAACTCCATGAATGTGATAGTCAAATCATGAAGAAAAATTCATTAGTTAATATTTTTATTTTAATTTCATTAATTTATATTTTTAATTTAATTTATTTTTTTTTTTTTTTGAGAAATGAATAAGCTTATAAAAGCTTTATGAATGAGAAAGTTTGCGAATTTCGTTGCAACACTTAAAACTCAATAAGAGGCAACTTTAAATTTGAAAATTATTCAACCGAAATCTTTTGCTCTACTTATCTGTAACTCCAGCGGAGAAGTCATTACCCTCCGCAAATTTTGATGTCCGATTTTGGTGAGCAAAAAAACAAAACGAAAACTTAATCTCGTGTTGTGTATGAATTTTGATTACTTTTCAGGCATACTTCGATGTATTATGAATGAATGTAGATGTGCATGTGTTTTATTATTGCGGTATAGGCTCCAAACTTGTTTTACGCTTGCCTCGCGGCAGCAACAGCAGCAGCAGTCTCAATTAAGTTTTTAATTAACTCAAGCAATTTGCCAGCAATTTCATGATAATTCAACTGTCCAATTGGCCGCCAAAAAATAAACAGCGAAAAATGTGAAAAATCAAAAAAAGACATACAAAACAACACACAAAAAATCACCAGAAACCAACTAAAATAAAATAAAAGAAATAAAATTAAAAAAATAAGAGAAATAAAAAAAACATTAAATAAAAAAATAAGAAAGGTACAGAACAACGGTAAATAAAATTTTAAAGTTGTAAAAAAAATAAAACTAAGTTTTCTCCATGATTCCATTTTTTATTTAATTTTTGTGTTTTTTTTTTATTTTACTTTCCAGATATTTTTGCTGGCAGCAGTGACATATTGCAGACAAATTCTCAAACATCCATACATACACAAATACAATTTCGTTCAAGCACACACACGCACGCGCGCGCACATAACAAATCTCACCGAAATTACTCAAATGCCACAAATCTCATAAATTCTTCAATCATGGCAGACAGTGGAGTGAGCGACCGACGGCGCACAGTATGCCAAAAAGCGCGCAACAAAAACAACACATGAGTCAAATAACAACAGCTTGTACATGAACAACAATAATAAAAATTGAGCATAATGGAAAAAATTGGTTAAAAATGTGTGGAACGAAAAAGGAGCGGTGAGTGTTAAGCGAAAAAGGTGGACACGCTGGGTAAACAAGAAAAATAAAACACACAAAATATGACGGAAAAAATCAAAAAATTAATGGCACTAAAATAAAAAAAAAATACTTAAATATTTAATATACAAAAAATTAATGTAAAAGAATTAAAAGGGAAGAATTACAACAAAAATGCGCAAAGGCAAAAAAATCGTTAAATTGGAGTTAAAGAAACAAAATAAATGAAGGCGGCATGTCAACGGATGGACACCGTCGAGCGGGCAGGATCGTAAGCGCAGCTGTTGTTTTTGCTTGTTTTCCTCCCTATTTCTTTGCACTTATTGTTGTAGCAGCTGGTGGCAGCAATTCTGTTGGCAACACTACTGTCACAGCAACAGCAACAGCAGCAGCAGTGAACAAGAAGAAAAGCTCCCACAAGCAAACATGCGCGGCGTTTAATTTCAACAACTGATGGCGTTCGTACGCTGCGTATCGAATTTGCGGACAACGACAGCATACGGCCCCAACAATAGCAACAATAATGGCTAATCACCAGGCAACATAGGCAGAGTCAACAAGACGCTGAGGCAAAAATCCAATTGGCAAGCGACAGCAGCAGCACCAACAGCAGGGGTTCAAAGCCGACTGTTGGAGCAAAGGGCGAAAAAAGAAATAAAAAAATAACAACAACAAAGCAAGTGCAAACGAAGCACAAGAGCGTTGGTAATATATTGGCCATGGCGCATGTGGAGACAGCAAAGCAAAAAAATAAAATAAAATCGCAAAAACAAAAAGGACAGCAAAGCAACTGCTGTCCGGCCAATAAATGCGTTCGCCACACGCTGCAAAGGTGAGCTCTAAAGTCAAGCACCGCATAACCAAATAAGAAAGCACAAGAGCAATAAAAAGAGATGAAAAACAAGCACGGAAAGTAGCACAAACAACAAGAAAAAAGCAGAGAAAATAAATATATACACACACACACTTGGGTAAGTGAAAAAACTCTACGTCAACAACAGCAACGGAAAAAGAGTTTAACAAATTGCCAACTTAACGCCAAAGAAAACATAAATACCGAAAACGAACGCGAACGCGAACGCAAACGCCAGCGCGAAACGAAACTCCACAGTGAGAAAAGCGCCAAGAAAAACAATACTTAAAAAGCAAGCCTTCGTAAGCAGGTACCGCTGCAGTTGAAGAACAAACAAATTAAGACTACAAAACTCTTTCAACAAGCAAAAAAAAACAATAATAAATAAAAAAGTATACAAAGAAAAATACCAGTATGT
Source organism: Anastrepha obliqua (assembly GCF_027943255.1). Taxonomy (NCBI): domain Eukaryota; kingdom Metazoa; phylum Arthropoda; class Insecta; order Diptera; family Tephritidae; genus Anastrepha; species Anastrepha obliqua. The sequence goes on along the minus strand of NC_072896.1, from coordinate 119,559,545 downwards.
GTAAGTCAGCCGTAAGCCGGCAATTAGAAGGTAAAACAAATTTCGACAAGAAAACAAGGTAATGGTGAAATAAAACTAAACAAAAAAAATCGAAAAATTAGTAGCAGCAAATATTCAGCCAGGCGAGTTCTCATATAAATATTTCACCCGTACACACACTCGACGACGGCGACACAACGCACTGAAGCACAACACAACATAATAAAATACCAACAAAGAAGAAATTGAAGTTGTGACAGAGAGACAGCAGTTAGGGAAAGATATGTGGCACAAAGCGCACGCAAAAATACTCGCACGCAGAGTATTGGTAATTTGAGAACTACGGGAAAATGATGCAGCATAAATTGTTGTGAAATATTAAAAATTAAAAAAAAATTAAAAAATCGTGCATCAGTTTAGGAACTTTAGAATGCTTGGTGTATCGAATTTGCGGCAGATAGAAGGCATTTCAGAACGGACTACCCACATGAATTTCTTGCTATAAACAAAGTAGAAGTGCGACATTCGCATGCATCGGTACAAAAATGCTCCAATGCTTGCAAAAAGACATTCGGGTACAGCAGCGAGCTGGATTTATATTCAACCAACGGCTGTCACTTCTACAATAACACCCGAAAATGAATGCGTTAGAAAGGGGAAAGCGAGATCCGAGCTTGTGGGAAGAAGACTGCCCATGTAGCCATAATATTTAACGATAAAAGAAGGAGCAATCGTGCCGTTGACCTTTTAATTCAGGCACCTGATTTTAATACTGAATTCAGAACTGTTAGCAAGCGGTGACTTCTCCAGCGAATTACAGATTTCTGTCAACCATCAGAAGACCAAAATAGAAGTGGCTAAGGAAATATTGCCACATGTTTTTCTTCGCCAACTTTCAAAAATGCATCGCCGAATCGGTAAGTGGCAAAATTTCTATTTTTTAGATTTAATTTTATTAGCCTGTGCCTTTATTTCCGAGTCGGTACTTAACCATCCATTGCGAACCTGGGCCAGGTCAGACTTTTTCAACTTTGGACGCGAATTATAGGATCCTCGTCCTCAAGGATCCTCGAACAGGACGAAAAAAGTCCAGACCCGGGTGCCCAACCGAAGGTTTTAAAAAAGGTGCCCAACGGAGGGTTAAATAAAATTTGTTATTATTCACTTTTACCTCTTTTGTTAATATTCTCATGTTGTAATCTATTTAAATTTTTCATTTAAAACACGAGGTGGCAACGCTGTTACACAGAAGTTTGTTTGATTAATTCTTTGATTTTCTTTCATAACACTTTGAACGCCAAGGTGGTTTTTAGTAAAATGTGGAAAAAATAATTTGTTTTTAGGTCTAATTTAATAGGATATTTAAGAATATAAATATTCTTATTTATTTCGATGCATTTTTGCGCAAAATAAGAATATAAAAGTAGTCAATTAGTGTCAGTCACCGATGACTGGCACGGCTACATTGGAACAGTAGTCGCCGGTAACTGACAAAGCGGTCCAAGTGTTAAGCGTCTCTCTTTTGATACCCATATTTTAATATCGATTCATATAACCGTTCGCGGTTATATCTAATATTTCATTCAGTTTCGGAATTCATTCAAATTTTATAAATAAAAATTAGGTGGCAACGCCAATCAAAAAAAAAAATTCGTCTGATAACGATAATTTGGTACTTAAATTAACTGCCCCATAACTTCCTATTTTGGTTAGCAAAATTAGGTGGCAATGCTATCAGAAAATATGTTTGGGGATTAAAGCTTTCTTTTCCCTTGTTCACTACGCTCGGGAGCATGGAGAATTGACAAGACTGTTGCTGTTGTTTGTGCGCCGTCGCATGTGATGTTGTTAAAGTTTCCTTAATATAATTTTTTTTATCGTTAACACCCTAGACCTTCTTAAATGCGCTGCTATGTAATAGTTCATTCAGTTTTGTAAGTAGTTTAAATTTTTCGATTAAAATAAGGTGGCAACGCCACTCAAAAAATGTGTTTGTTGACTGATAGCGGAAGCTTAAATTTTATTGTACAATACTTACATGAACTGTGTCATAACTTTATAATTTTGTGGGCAAAATCAGGTGGCAACGCTATTAAAAAAATGTAACATTCAGGTTTTCTTAAATACCTTTTTTTAACCTTTTGCGACCCGCTCAGAAGGGCGCTGATATCTAATATGTCTTTCAGTTTTTCGATTACAAATTAGGTGGCAGCGCTAAAAAAAATTGTTTATTCATCTGATGTTTAACCTTCTACTTAATTGAATTGTACCATAACTTCCCATTTTTGTGACCAAAATTGGTGGCAACGCTTACAAAAAAAAACCTTTGGGATTGAAGTCTCCTCAAAGGCTTCTAATTTGATATTCGTGCTGTAAAATTTATTTCTGCTGTTTAATAAATTATACTTCCTAGTAGGTGGCGTCATATATAGCGTGGCGGGTATAGCGCCAATCAAGAAGAAGTAGGTGGCAACACTCTGCTAAAAAGAAAGTGTTACACCTATAGTAATAAGTTGTCAAGTCAGATAAGTTGAAAAATATTAATACCGGCCGAGTAGTTTCGAAATGATGCATTTTCAAAGAAATTTACTACATGCTTGCATGTACACATACATACATACATACATGCACATGTACATGTGTCTGTTGCACCTTAAAATATTTAATATTTCGTTTATTACCACATTTATTGCCTTTGCTAGGCTACTTTGAAGCAAACAAAGTAATAAAATAAAATAAGAAGTTAAATTGAGTAAAGTCCGACTCAAGCGCGCAACATTGCGTTCGTGTTGCAGCTCGGACGTAGCACACAGAGCAAACCATCGGGCACATTTGTATGCACAGGGACAAACATAAATGCGCGCATAGCGCATATGTTCTTACGCATTGCGACATACATTCACATAAAATCCCAATGCATACATACATACGCGCACACATACAAAGCCACGTGTGTGCAGATGCGAAAGCAGCTAAGAAGAGGTGCTCACCAGCAGCGACAACGAGGCAGGGCAGCCAGGCGGACAGGGAGCGCGCTCGAATACAAAAAGCAATTAATAATAATTAATGTTTTATCTACGTTTTTTTTTTTGTTTTATGCTTAATTTCATTCTTTTTCCATTGGGTTGTGTTGTTGGTGTTGTGGTTCTTGTACGATGTTTTATGCGTTTGTGCGCCTGATTGTGGTTGTCGTCATCATCATCGCTGCAGGTTTGCGAACACACACATAAACATACATATGTACGTATGCATACACACACACACACATGTAAAAGCGTATAAAACATATGGCAGCACTACTGTTGGTTACTGCTTGTTCTTGGTCTACACCCTGCTGCCTTTTTTAATTTTTCGTTTTTCGTATGTTGTCGTTGTGCTGTCATTTTTATTACAGTCCAAAATACAAAAGTTAAAACAAACCAACCAAAATAAAATGAAAAAAGGAAAAAAAAAACTACGCTGACTTAATTGATAATTGGAATTTCAGAATTTAAATATTTCTTTTATTTGCCATGTCGTATTTGGGTTGTACGCTCATTATTGTTGTTGCGTAGCTGTTGATGGCAAACATTGCCGCCTGTCTGTCCGTTGCTTCTGCTGCTGCGGCTGCTGCTGCGAGTGCTGTGGTCACCACCAACATAAATGTATTCACCGCCACTGCCTTTTTATTGTTGTTTTATTTGCTGTTATTGTTGCTGTTGTTGACTTAATGTAGCGCGAAATGTTAATGTGCGCGCGCAGGCACAGACGACATTCAGGCAGCCAACCAAACAGCAGCAAGCAATAACAAAAAAAAAGACATGGATTACAGCGAACGTCATTTGTGAGACAGTGGCAAAAGTGTTGCGAAGAGGCGTTCTAGCATTTCAAATTATACCGCGCCGCTGGAAAGCGATGTATTCTGTATGCCGATGCATACAAATGTACAAACTCACAAGCCAACAGACGCGTTACAAATGATCAGGGAGAAAAAAATAAGCAATAAAATTAGGTATAAATATATATTAAAAGTCGTTTAAGCCTCTTCGGCTACTCTACTCTGATTGCCTTAACAACGCCATTACTCTGCCCTTTCATTGCCTCAACACCCAGCGCTTTGCACAAGGTGCACTCAGAAGTAGACATAATGCTGTACTTGGGAGTCAAGAAAAAGGGTGAACCATTCACATGACAATTGGTTCTACGCTACCGGGACGACACGCCTTTAATTCCGGTCAAGAACTGTTATTCCAGCAGCATTGCCCAAACATTTATCCGGAATATTTTGGCTGTTACCATCGGTGGGTTTCTTATAAAAATGATGTAAAAAATACGGTTCAATAGTTTTAATCGACCTTTACTGCGTTGGAAAGAGTAAGCTTTCCGAATAATTACGGAATGTAACCTCACTCAAAATGGCTACCTCGGCTGGCCCGGTTCCTGACTCTAACTCACAATAGCAACTTTATCCCTTGGAGTGATTGAGAGAAAAATCAAATCGATCTGATGGTGAGCGAGGATAAAGCGAAGCACCTGCTGCCATTAAACAAACAATCGGCACACCGAAGTCACTGTTGACAGTACTGATTTTGAGGTTGTAAGAGACTTCATTTACCTAGGAACCAGCATTAACACTGATAACAATTCAACATTGAAATCCAACAGAGAATTTCTCTTGCCAACAAGTTTTACTTCGGACTAAGAGGCAATTCAGTAATAAAATTCTTATCCTCTCTCGATTAACAAAACTAATATAATACTTTATGAGTTTCTGATCTTGCCCGTCCTAACATATGACGCAGAACTTGGGCGAAGACAATATCCGACGAGGAGTGTTTGAGGGAAAGATTCTGCGGTTTTTTTTTTGGACCTTCGCCCATTGATGACGACGAGTATCGTAGGCGATGGATCGATGAGCTGTATGAGCGTGAATATATGGCGACATAGACGTAGCGCAGCGAATAAAGATCCAGCGGCTTCGTTGACTGGGTCATGTCGTTTGAATGAACACAAACGCCCCGGCTCTGAAAGTATTCGATGCGATACCAGTTGATGGTAGCAGGAAGAGAAAGATCTTCTCCGCGTTTGAAAGATCAAGTGGAGGACTTGTCTTCACTTGGTGTGTGCAACTGACGCCGGTTAGAATGAGAAAGAAACGACTGACGCGCTTTATTAAAGTCGGCCGCATGCCGCCTTGACTTGGAACCCGCAAGGAACGAGAAGAAGAGGCAGACCATTAATGATTTGGCAAAGGACTATCCACACTGAAAATGGAACATCGTTTAATGAACTCAGATTTACATATGTCTAGAAATAAAAATGTGTGGAAAACTTTTGTTGAATCCTTAAGCCCCTAAAGGAGTATGGAGTATTAATAATAATCGCGTAAGCGGTAACTTAACGCGGCTAGATCGTTTCCGCATAACATTAACCCTTTAAAGAGACCTCACGAAAAAAGTCTAAAGGGATCTAATCGCAGCATCGAGGTGGTCAATCGACATCGAAATAACGGTTGGCTATTACCATTATCCAAAAGAACGTTTGTTTGATGAACGGTGCGCCAGTTACATAAAATATTTCTCATACTCTGCTGAAGGGCCGGTTCTTGATTCCAGTAAGGTAGAATTGATTGTCGTGGGAACGTGCCATTGTACGCCAATCTGTTCAAACTAAAGAACATCGAAGTTTACATTGGCAATTTCAGGCTACTCAATGAAGCTTATTATGGCTCCATAATTGAAATGGCTTCCCTAGAAGCATTTTGGGAAAAAGAGACACGCCAAAATCTTTTTTTTTTTTTAGCATATCTTTGCAGAGCTTAAAATGCGCCTCGTCCGAAACTGCTTTTCAATAAATGCCCAGGGTCGCATTCCCTCTTGGGAAGCATGTATTCAAATGGAGTACTCGATCATGCAAAGCGTTCTTCAGGCTTTTCATCCATTTCGTACTACGGAGATATGATATTGACTTTCTGATACTTCTTTGACCGGGAAATAATTTTCCATGTCCGTCAGTTGCAGGCTCCCTTTTTGGTTTTGGTTTTACTGTTGTCATCCTCAATATTCTTCCAAAATTGATAATGCGTTATTTGCAATTTTTGGACTCCTAATAAGAATGGAACGTTTTTTCAGCCAGATCATGTGAATTGAACTGAAGTTTTGCCTCTATTTGTGATCTAACTCAATTTTTGGCCTTTTGTAAGAACGAAAGGAGTTTCCTGCTAGCCCAAGTGGATATATTTCTTGCATCTATCTCATTCAAATTATGTGCGATCTTTCTATTTGAATTTTTTCGCTCTTTGTAAGTACGGAAGAGTTTCTCAACCAGACCATTTGCGATCCACCTAAATTTTTGGCCTTTTTGTATAAACGGAAGGGGTTTTCAGACACTTCATATGGATCTATCTAAATTTTTTTCCTGTTGGAAGTATGGAAGAATGAAATTACCATATCCCATTCAGATCATATGCGATCTCCCATCTAATTTTTTCACTCTTTGTGCGTCTGAAAAGTTTTTGAACCAGACTACTCGAGGTAGTTGATTTTTGGTCTTTTTGTAAGAACGGAAGGGGCTTTCAGATATCCCATGTGGATCTAATTCAATTTTTTCCTATTGGGAAGTACGAAAGAGCTTCACATCCAGATCTTGTGTTATCTTTCTTTCTCAATTTTTTTCATTCTTTGTGAGAATGCAGAGTTTCTTTATTAGACCATGTACAATCTGCCAGAATTTTTGGTCGTTTTGTAAGAACGGCTCAACCAGCTCATGTAGATATTTTCCATTTTGGGTATAGTTTCTGCTCTTCGTAAGTATGAAAGAGATTTTCGGTCATACTTTTAAGAAGATTCTTTCGTTCGAAAGGAGTAAAGTCTGGGATATGCGGCTTCTTCGGTGTTGTGGCTTTAACAATCTGAACCACATGCCTCTGAGTTTTTCGTGTTTAAAAATCAGTTTGTCGTTTGCATTTATTTCATATCGTGCTGTTTTCCATCAATGAATGGCTCAAAGGCATTATTATCGTGCTGGGTATCGAACTCCTATGAGAGATGTACCGCATACCGCGTTGGTTGCATTAAATGCACCGCATGATTTTCGAGCCATTAAAGTTTGTTTTATGCTTCGTTTTGTTTATGTAAGTCCACCGATTTCTTTTTTTGCAAAGGATTATCATATCAGATCCTTTTCAAGGCGAGAATCATAATGCTTTTTTGCAAAACCGCCTACCTGCTTTGCCTTTGGAACAATCAATCTGAAAAATTCTCGTTAGTAAGCTCTCGATCTCAATTTGTGAGACACCCAAAGCTTTCAAATGATTTAATGCAGAAAAGTAGTGTCTTTAAAAAGTCCTGTTAACTTCGATAGGCACCTTGTATATTTTGCGCTTCTTTAGTAATTCCAATCGGCCTTTGGTTTATTTTCATATTTATAAATCCGCCTTTTTTTATTTTTTTATAAAATATATGTATGTATGCATGCACATAACTTATAAATGGCAATTTATGCAGCAAAGTGGCGAGTAGGTAGCCTGCTGTCTGTCTGTCTATCTGCCTTTGTGCGCCAACTAAGTAGCAGAAGCAGAAGAGTCAACGGAGTGGGTTAGTATGAGTAGAGGTGAGTTGGAGCAAAATTCTTGCTGCGCCTCTGCAGCGCATAACAAATGTACTTGCCAGTCGCATTAGCTTCGGCCTGGAATTGAAGATTATTTTTACTCTACGCTTTGGGTTCATTTATTTTTAAGTTTTTCTTGCTAACAATTGCTGTCTCTATAGTTTTGTTGCTGCGCTTAGTTCGCTCCTACCGCCGTGGCTGCTTGCGCTGTCTCTATACGTAGGCGCAATTTGTTAGGTTCTTTCGCTTTGTTTTTTATTTTTATTTTTTTGTTAGCTTTTTCTTTTCTCAGCCATCGGACGACTTGGTTTAATGCGAATTAAGTTAATTTAAAAGCGATTTCAAATTAACTCAAATGCTTATTTGTGTCGCGCGCGCGCTGATGCACATATACACACACATATTGCATACATACATAAGTACGTGAGGAGGCATTAACATGTTTGTATGTTTGACATTCTTCAATGTCTGGTTTCTTCGTTTGGGAGTTGCTGCCGATGAATTGCAGGTTTTCCCGCAGCACTTTGTATATATCGGGTGCTTTCCTAAGAGTTTGAGAACTTAAAATGATAATACAAAACATAAATATTGCATGTGACATTTGGCTTGTGCGACAAGGAGTTACATGGGACATTCGATCAGTCCAATATTTGACTGTATTTCCCAGTAAATCTGGCCGTATGACGTCATGATGGCTTGAATATTGCAACAAATCGATTGTTAAACGCGCAGTATGGCAAGTTGAAACAAAAATTCTGTCAATATGGCTCGATACCTTTCGTCATTCACCGTAACGGCAGCTTCTTACTCATTTCGAAAGAAATAAGCACCGATGCTGCCAGTGACCTATGAATTTCGCGAACAGATTTATTTTTATTTTTGCCATTCTCATCTATGACACAATGGTTAGCGATACCGATAGTCCTCATGCAGCTAACAAAAACACCCCATACATGCATATGTACATACATATGCACATAAATTAGCACAAACCAACTCACTCAGGCGTGGGCGATTAGTGTAAAGCACGTAAATCTAATCGATTTTGCTTCTCTCTTACCTCTGATTTGTTTGGCCTATTTGACGGCACTATAAATACTTTTGGGTCTGTTAAGTACATAAAACAATGACAAAATAATTGCAAAATACTTAGGCACAAGCGGTCGTAGATAATGTCGGATTACAAGCGTTGCAGTTGGGTGCGTAAAAATAGTAACATTACCGAGCAAATATTCGAAAACTAGCAGCCATTTTCGTGCCACCATGGGGTATGTATGTATGTATATGTACCTATTAAGGCGAAACTTTCGAGAGGTAAGGTCGCTGTAGAAATTTCACAAAAAATCATGACAACAACAACAACAGCAACAACAACAACAACAACAAAATAATAAAAAACAACAAAAACTAAGAACAAATTTATTAAGCGTAGGTCACTGTAGAAATTTCACAAAAAATAGCAAACAAAATTTTTTTTTACTTTATTTCAAGAGTTAGGCCACTGTACAAATTTCATAAAATGTTACAGCAAAAAACCAACAACAAAATATTTGTTTTATTTTATTTCAAGAATTTTGTCAATGTGAAATTTCACAAAAATTAACAAGAACAAAAAAGACAAAAACAACAACTCTATAAATTTATATATTTTTTAAGTGTTAGGTCATTGTAGAAATTTCACCAAAAAATATTTTTTTTACTTTATTTCAAAAGTTTGCCCACTGTAGAAATTTCAAAAAATATTACAACCAAAAAACAACAAAACATTTGTTTTATTTTATTTCAAGAGTTGAGCCAATGAAGAGATTAAAATAAGCAACAACAAAAGAACAAAAATAACAACAAAAAATTAACAAAAATTTTTATTTATTTTTTTAAGCGTTAGGTCACTGTAGAAATTTCACAAAAACATGCAAACAATTTTTTTTACTTTATTTCAAGAGTTTGGCCACTGTAGAAATTTCCAAAAATATTACAACAAAAAAAAAACAACAAAAACAAAAAATAACAGCAACAAACATACAATAAAAACAACAATATATATTTTTTTTAGTTTTAGCTTAAGAGTTACGCCACTGTAAAAATTAAAAAAAAAATATGTTTTTGTATAAAAGATGCCCAATAACTTAAGCTTAGAAAAGTAAAACCCTTAGAAATTACGTTATAAATAAACCTCGATTACGACTACAAACCCTAATTTATCACTTTTATCTGGTTAGTATAGAAAAAATAATCTCTTTTAAAATTCTAAGTAACAATTTCTATTTCACATTTTTTTTTTATTATTTAATTTGAAATATTACAGAAAATTTAGGAATTTTTATTACCGTTATTGCAAGTCCAGGACGATGTTGAAAGCAATAACATTGCTTTGGTTGAACTGAACCCGTAAAATTGACCAGATTTAACTTTTTAGGGTTGAAAATTATATTTTCAGAGGATTAAGGGGTAAAAAATATCTAATAATTTTTTTGGGCACAGTCTCTTTTTGACCGATGCCGTATCGTACCGAAAATTTTAAGCGATTTTTTCTCGAAACCATATTTTTGTGGACGGCCGCTCTAGTCGAATGGGTTGGTGCGTGATTACTATTCGGAATTGTACAGGGCACGAAACACAAATTGATAGAAAAGTTTTTTTTTGTTTAATAGCTGTCGCCCTTCGGCAGACAATGGCAAACCTCCGAGTGTATTTCTCATGAAAAACCATCTACCGTTCGTAGCCGGCGTAAAACTGTAGGTCCCTCCATTTGTGAAACAACATCAAGACGCACGCCACAAATGAGAGAAAGAGCTCGGCTAAATACCCAGGAAAGAGTGTAATATAAGTGTTATATAAATATATTTTATTTTTCTGAAGTCAGCCAGATTCATAACTTGAAGCAAATTGATCCACCGACTTGAAATTGTATTTGCACAATTGCACTCTGCGTGGAAATGCGGATGAATTTTACCACAAATCAGTTTCTTATATCTAATCATTTATACAGAAAATTTTCGACGATTTTTTTTTCTTTTGGGGAAAATTTTTAACTTTTTTCACGCCCCGGTTTCGCAAAAATCAAAATATCCAAAAAATCCTTCTACTATAGCTAATCACTCGAATAATCGAGTATAAAAATGCTTGCTCAATGTAAATTAAAAATTGCAAGCGGAGTGTTGTTCGACTGCAAGCCCTTGAAAAACATGTTTGGCCACGAAAAGCTGTGTAGCCTGTGTATTACTATGAAAGAAAAATTTTCCTTTGAAAAAAGTTTACTTTAAAAAAAAAACAAGCAAAAATATTACTTAGAAATAAAATTTTTTTTTTTTAATTTGAAAAAAAAAAAACAAAAAATCATTGCTTTGACAGAAACAAAAAAAAAAAACAGTATTATATTACTTTGAAAAAACAAAAAAAAAAGTATTTGAAAAAAAAAATTATTTTTTTGAAGAAAAAAAATTTTAATTTGAAAAACAAAAAATCATTGCGTTGACAAAAACACAAAAAAAAACAGTATTACTTTGAAAAACAAAAAAAAAGTATTACTTTGAAAAAAAAAAAAAAATATTTCTTTGAAGAAAAAAAATTTTAATTTGAAAAACAAAAATCAAAAAACAAAAAAAAAACAGTATTACTTAAAAAAAAAAATAAATAATAATAATAATTTATGCAGCTTAGGGTCCTTTTCAGAAGATTTTTCAGTATTTTGAATAATTCCATCCGGCTGAAGACAATCCAAAATATGCAAATTTTTCGAACGCTTTAATGGCCTAACGCCTTAAGACTACCCGTTTATTTATTTGAAAATTTCCGAAAATATGCCACTCCAAGTTACGTTTATGGCTACAATACGAGGTGGAACTATTAACTAGCGAGCCTGACGCTCTAAAAAGGATTGATTTGATTTCAAATATACGCTCGATTTTTGTTTTAGAACTACGTGTTCTTATTTTTATTGACAGCTATCCCAGTTCGATGCCATCTTTCTCGGCAGAGGTCCAGCAAAAGGTTTCCAATTTCCTAATAAAAGTTCAATACTACTAAGTAAGTTAAAAATTAAAAGCAACAATGAAAGTGGTGAACTTATGAAAATTTGTGAATATTTTCGGAAGACTTAATCGTCTGAAAAAATAAATTGCGAACTGAAAAAATAAAAGGATAAATTTGAATCGACTCACACAGACGAGTAATAAAAACATCAGTGCACCGTCTTCCCAGGAGTGCGATTGAAAATATCACTGCTATAAGAAAAGGTGTTCAAAAAAATCAAAATGATCAAATTTTGTCGGGAGATAAGTCTCACTCAGCTAAAAAGGCTTAGATCGCTGAGAGGTGACAGCCTTTGGTCGAAAAAAACCGCAGCCATTTCATTTCGGCTTTAATGCTTAACATATGACCGACATTTGACTAACTAACCACATTTTCACATGCCCGCTTAAGCCTACTCATCTAAGACATCTCGAACTCCGGCCCCATGCCATCGAAATAGCTCTTTTTATGAGCCCACTTTTAGGTGATTGCAACAAATCGACAACGAGTGATGATATAAGCGGTCTAAGTAGAATTTAGTTAAGCTGCTACAAAAACAAGAACATAATTTGTAAATTGAATGGTGTCCACAGCTTATCAATGTATTTTTTTGGGGGCTATTTTTTGTTTTTGAAAATTACACCAAAATTTAAAAAACAATTAATAAAAAAAAGATTTAAACATTTTTAGAAGCACATGCGGTGATATTTGGAAAACACAATTAATTAATTCATAAATTGTAGACCCGAAAAAAATATAAAAAAGACAAAAAGGAAACTTTAATTAAATTGCATTTAATTTTAATTTTAATAAAAAATTACAAGGCACCTGTTTTATTTATACAAAGTGATAAATACTGAGTATTAAATCACTCCCAAAGCTCTTCTAGCTGAATGAAAAAAAAATCAACAGATTTTACTTTTGAACTAATCAACTCTGACCTCTTATGGAAAAACTTTATATTCTAATTCAACTTTTACTGAGTTGGTTTATTAAGTTAAAAGTTCAAATGTTGCGCTCAACCCAGCGTCCAGCAGTTTAATGCTTTCCAAGTACAAAATGATAGGTTGACGTAAGTCATTTTGCCAAAAACCCACAGACGTTTATTAGTTTTTTTAACAAAATTATTTTGGCTATACAACTTTTGCGCTTTGGAAAATTATTGTTCAATTTATCTACCAAAGTTATTTAAATATTCAGCTTTCAATTCGTATCGCCCCGTCAGCACAAGCAATAATTTTAAATCACGAGAAAACCAGCAATAAAACTTTTGTGCTGATTAACCACAATCAGGATAATCAATCGAAAGACGAAAAAAAAGCCGCTAACTTCGCACATCGTGAGCCACAATCCCTCATTTCCCACTACATGCAGCGCACCGATTTAAATTTTACTTTCATTGCCAAAAACCGCAAAACTTTACCGTGAAATTTACAATGCAAAATACATTTTAACCCAATTCACACGTAATCCACATTATGACATCGCCAACATAGCTGCTTTTCAACACAATTTAAATTATTAATTTACCACAGTAAAAAATGCTACCAATTCACCAAGCAACTGGACGGAAAATGCAAAAATGTAAAAAAAAAACATGAATGAATAGGTAGAAACAAGAATGCTTTGTAGGCTACCATATCAGTGAGGGGCAGGAGCAGAGACTTGTAGGTGGTGCAGCGAAGAGTGGTAAGCGAAAACCAGCAGCATTCCAGTAATGAGGTACGGGAGACAAGCAAAACTTTAGTAAATGGAGGTGAATATAGTGCAGCAGACTCGATTTCGAGTTAGTTAAGATTTTTTGGGTTTTGTGTTTTTTTTTGTTTTTTTTTTTGTGCCATCATTGGCAGCGTGCCATCGTCTCTGTGGTCTTTGGCTGCAGCAAATACAAATGCCACTCGTAACTGACTTTTACTACCCACTCACACAACCATACGTACATACACTATATAATGTATATACATACACAGCGAGCCAGTGCAATCACAGTCACTTCCTACAGGAATGATGCCAAAAGAATTGAGGCGAGCGAAAAAAGAGGGAAAACCCCAACAGCAATGCAATTTAATGCATTTAAATGCAGACTGTTGGACTGTGCAAGGCAAAGCGATCGGGCGGCAACAACGCTGACGATGATGAGGACGACGACGATGAGCCCAACAACAGCAACAGTAACATCAACCGTTGTTACAGCAAAAACAAAACAGCGGAAAAGAGAAATGCTAGAAGCTCCAATGAATTAGGTGTATATGTGGGTGGTGGTGTGGTTGGTTCAGTGTAGCTGTGTATTGCGAAAATTAACAGTGACAGTGAGAAGGAGAGCTGTGGTGAGAATGAGCACTGTATGTTGGGAGTGTATGCGCTGCTGAAGCGAAGTCCAGAGGCGATTTTCAAGTTAAATGACAAAGCGGTACTGCATTGGAATCGTAGGATACAACAACAAGGAGTGCTCGTCAAGAAAAACAAGAAAAGCTGCAATAGGATAGCAACAACAAATGCACAATGTACGACAATGCACATTAATGGCAAAGCGAAAACAGAAATAATAAAAAAAATAAAAAACAAGACACAAGAAAGAATATAATAAAATAAAAAAAAGATACAAGAAATAAAAAATAAAAAACGAAAAAAGCAGAAAACAATAACGACCTCAAAGTCAGCACTAACAACAATGCAACGACTTTCCGACTTCCTTCCGACATTACGCAATTGCAACCCAATGCCAACAAAAACAAAAGCAACAATAGAGACAAACAAAGAGATAAAGTAAGAAAAAACAGTAAAATAAGAAGGAAGCAAAGCAATCAGCCAGAAGCAACGACTACGAGTAAGTAGCAAAACTACACAGAGAAGTTGTAGCAGGAATACGTATGTGTGTGTATGTGTGTGTGTATGTGGAAATAAAAGCAGCTCACCAGCGCAGACCAGAGTATAGTCCCTCCAAACGGAAGGTGTCACAATAATTTTGCACACTTGAGAGAAACACCTCCTACTGAATACTCACCTTTATTCTAACCATCTACTGCACCCAATGTTATATCAATTAAGAAGAGAGGAGGAGCCAAGGGAGAAGAGAGAGTAGCTAAGTAAAGGAATTGGGAACGCATAGAACAAATAGGAATGTAATTTCTGCATACGCAGGGAAAATATGAGCTAGTGAAAAAGTGTTTGCTACGATTTCGCACCACTTCACTGCTCTTGTCGCAAAACTGAGTCTGAAGGTCAAAATAGGTTAAAGGAATCAGTCCACATTGTCTCCTAAGAGGTAAGATTTCGCTAATTTCGAACCATTTTGGTGCTGTTGTCGCAAAACTGGGCCTGAAGATAAAAATATTAGACATTCTTGCTGGGCTCCGTGAAAGAATATAGAAAAACCTTTGGAATAATGGGGTTTCTTAAACTGTTGGTGACTGGGGATAAGAAATGGGTCCCCTACAACAATATTGTGCAAAAACAATCGTGGTCAAATCGTGATGAAGCAGCTCAAACGTTGGCCAAACCAGTAGTAACGGTCAGGAAGGTTCTACTGTGTAGTTGGTGAGAGTTGAGAGGAGTCATTTATTATGAGTTCCATTTGGCGAAACCTTAAATTGAGATCTCTAGTGTCAACAACTGGACCGTTTGAAGCTAGCGTTTGATCAGAAATGCCCAGAATTTGCCAGCAGAAGCGGTGTTGTGTTCCATCAGGACGACGCAAGGTCCCAAATGTCTGTAGTGACTAGTCAAAAACTTCAGGAGCTTGGTTGGAACGTGCTTATGCAACCACCATATAATCCGGACCGAGCGATTCGCACCTTTTTCTCCATTGTAAAACTTCCTGAGTGATAAGAATTGGTGGCAATAGAAGATTGTTAAACTCGATTAGTAGATTTTTACGCCAATAAGCACCAAGACTTCTATGAGAGAGGCATTATGAAGCTACTTTTAAAACGGCAATAAATGATACAACAAACCGGTGCATATTTGACCCAAATTGGATAATCCGAAACATCTTAAAAAAAGCTTTGAATTTTACGCAAAAATAATGCATTTCGTATTCCCCCGACCTGGTAATATACTTTACTAAAGTAGATTGAGTTTTGAATTTTATTTAATTAAAGAAAAAAGAACCTAGTTTGTTTTTTTTTTTTGTAAGTTTTAGTTTAGGTTCTTCTATGAAGAAAGAAAAAACTAAGAACTCCCTGAACGGCGTGCAGGTGTTCCAACTATCAGCTAGCACGAGGTAACCCACATTTTGTTGCTCACTCATACATACACACATATACTAGTATGTATGTATGTAAAATTTAACAATGCTTGAGCGCTACCGGAAAAACGTTGCTGTAAGAGACAATTGACACTTCCTAGGGCACATCCGTGTAAAATACTCCATTTGCTTAAATGGTACTACTCATCCTTCTCTCTTTACTAGAAACGCAGTAGTTGGGTACTCCATGATTTCGCTTATGGTATTTATTAGTAAAAAAGAAAGAAGAACTCGGTAGTAGCGCAGCAGACACCAAACAAAGGCAGGTACGATAAGCGTATTGACTCGACTACCTACCACTTTGTGCCTGGGCAGCAGTTATGAGTGCTGCTCACCTACGTAGTTTGCAATTAGCACTTCTCGTGCAAAGAGGAAAGAAACTCAAAAAACAGCTGAAGTGGGATTTTATTAAAGAAAAGTGCAGTTATTTGAACGTACATATATACTATGTGTAGATGTACATGGATGCAGCGTTCTCCTTTGCCGCATGATTATAGTTGTTGCACATTAAACAAAATAGCCAATTGAAACGAGTTGATGTGAATTGAAAATTTTGGTGCTTTGTGTATTTTTCTTGCGAAAAGTTGAACGTTGTTGTGTGGTCTCACATGTCTGACACACTGAAAAGATCAATGCAGTCAGATCAAAATCAGAAATCAGCCTAGTTCTGTGGTACATGAGCCCGCCCCTGGGTGACGGCAGGGCCTTTAAATTAGAGCCTTCCTTTTTCGCATTAAGGCTCTTCCAAATGTGATGCTGCTCTCCTCCCAATAAGAGGTACAGAGTGCTGATATTCTAATTTTTAGTATCTGCATTTACAGTTTCTAAAAATAAAGGGTACGATTACAAAAAAAAGATGATAGTTGGAAATTTATTAAAAGTGAGGTATTGCACCGAATGTTAAGGGACATATTTGTTTAAAAATACTACAGTAAATTTTTCGATAGGATGATTAATTTTGCACCACCTTGTACAAAGCGTTCATTAAATTTATTCTCCCATTTATATGATGGCCAGCTTTGGCATTAATTTTAGTATACATAATTAAATCACAAAATACCATTAGTTTTCTGAGTCAAACCACGTCAAGTGGGCCCCGAATTTTCCATCAAATTCCCGATTTTAAAATCAAATGCATTTTTGGATAGAGAATTTGTCACATAATAATTGCTGTGAATAGTTTTTTTTTTATTTCGCTTTTTGTTTAAGTTATTAACAATTGAATTTTTTTGCATGATATTCTTGTAAAATCAATATCTCAGAAACTACAAGTGATAATTTGATGAAATTTGTTTCTGTTACCAAAAAATGTTTACTCTACCGATTTAACGTTCAAAGACTGTGTATTTGTTGAAACAATAATTTTTAACAATAATTTTTATGAAAAATCGCAATTATTTTTGCGTTCTTCACGCTCTAAATGGACAATATTACAGTCAGATTAAGCGCACAATGCTCACCTTTAATAATCTGTAAAAAAAACTTTGTTCATCCAATCCGTTCTGAAGATATCGAATTTTTTGTCAGTCGAGGCACTACGCACGAAAACGAACTTGCATGAACATGGCTGTACAGAGTCGTACAGTCGCCGCAACTTCTAGTGTCAGTGTGCTGTGATTCCTAGTATGTTGTCTGTGCTTTGAGGTTAGAAAAAAATTATTATATATTGTTATGAAAATGGTTCGACCTGATGAGTGTTGCAATCCGTTGGGGAAAGGTCATAATTGCGTACGACATAATTTATTCCAAATAACCGCTCACTGGGATGTAAAATTCAAACAATATATCGGTAAATACATTTGCAAATCATGTCGTATGAAGATATATAGAGATGGAAGTGTTACTGAAAGTGCAGCGTATATACGTCCAAGTCCACAGTGGGTATAATCTTGATATTTATATACATATATTGTGTATTGAATAGTTATTATTTAGACAAATAAAGTCAATTAGTTCTTAAAATTTGTGACAGAAAATTTTGATTAATTTTTTCTAGTGCTGGCCAAGGAGCAGCAAACGATGAGTCTGAAGATTCCTGTGATGCAGAAGAATGTTCGGATAGTGAAGCTAATTTTGAAAACCAGGAAATTCAGAATAACCTAAAATTAGAAAAGGTGAACAATATTTTACAGGAACTTGGTGAACCGCCAATAAAAAAACGACGTTTTTCAAAATTAAGTGATATGAATGTCACAGAGATAATAGTAGAAATCATCAACGAAAAAAAAATACCGCGAGAGTTAATATTCAACAAGGAAAAAAAAAAATTGAATTCAGCATTTGTGGAGAATATAAAGTCTGCTTTACGTCAGAAAAAAAAATACAAATGATAAAATTCAAATTTTAACAACGGTACCAGATGAGGTAACATCGAAACAAATGCGTGAAACATTTAGTATTTCGAAAAGGATGGCATCAAAAGCCAAACAATTGAAAAAGAAAAGTGGGTTTGGATCTGTGCCTGATAAGAAGCGCGGAAAACGTATTCCGAACTCAACTATTGAAAAAGTTAAAGCTTTCTATTTATCAGACTATTGCAGCAGGTTGTTACCTGGAATGAAATATTGTGTAACTGTTTATGAAAATGGAAAGAAATTGAAACCGCAGAAGAGACTGTTACTTTACAATTTGGTGGATTTATATGAACACTTTAAAATAGAGTATCCTGACATTCAGATTGGTTTATCAAAATTTCGATATCTCAGACCCCATCAATGTATTCTTGCAGACCAAAACGGTACGCACAATGTATGTGTTTGCAAAATACATCAAAATGTGGCTCTAAAAATATATGGAATCAAGCAAGAACTTTGCAAACGTAAGATCGCCTTTAAAGAATCTATGGGCGATTACATAAAGCGTGCTGTGTGCAAAATATCAACGTCAGTTTGTTATTTTGGGGAATGTAAAAAATGTCCTGGAGTGGCCCCGATCATTGATGAACTGCAAGAAATATTGACTAAAAATAACGTTGAAGAAGTCACGTTTACTCAATGGATCAACACTGATTGGTAACTAAAAAATTTTAAATGAATTAGCAGTGCAATTTCTTGTACACTTTTTTTTGCAGTTGTGATATAGTACAAACGACGGATAAGATAGCTGAGTTTTTGAAAAAGTTAAGCAAAGATCTAGCATCCGTGTTAAAGCATGACTTTTTATCAAAAGCCCAAGCAGCTTACTTTGTTGAAAAAAAAAATACTGCAAGTGATGGGGAATTCGTTGTCACGTTAGATTTTGCAGAAAACTACACAATTCAAGTGCAAGATGCGATCCAAGCTCATCACTGGTCAAATACCCAAGTGACCATTCATCCGTATGTAATTTACTATTGTATCGATATCTTCAGAACGGATACGACTCTGTACAGCCATATTCATGCAAGTTCGTTTTCGTGCGTAGTGCCTCGACTGACAAAAAATTCGATATCTTCAGAACGGATTGGATGAACAAAGTTTTTTTTACAGATTATTAAAGGTGAGCATTGTGCGCTTAATCTGACTGTAATATTGTCCATTTAGAGCGTGAAGAACGCAAAAATAATTGCGATTTTTCATAAAAATTATTGTTAAAAATTATTGTTTCAACAAATACACAGTCTTTGAACGTTAAATCGGTAGAGTAAACATTTTTTGGTAACAGAAACAAATTTCATCAAATTATCACTTGTAGTTTCTGAGATATTGATTTTACAAGAATATCATGCAAAAAAATTCAATTGTTAATAACTTAAACAAAAAGCGAAATAAAAAAAACTATTCACAGCAATTATTATGTGACAAATTCTCTATCCAAAAATGCATTTGATTTTAAAATCGGGAATTTGATGGAAAATTCGGGGCCCACTTGACGTGGTTTGACTCTTCTTTAATTTTTTTCCATGAAAATAAAAATTCGAATAATTTCGTATAAGGAAGTTTTTCTTCTGTGACACTGTGGGCAAAAAAAACTGTCAAAAATCAACGGTGTTTTGTTCCCATTTGCAACTTGCAACTTGCACTTTATTATACTAAAATTTAATGTAGTTTAAAAGTGCAATGCCAAAATTTAAATAACAAAAAGTTAAATATTACAAAATTAAATATGAAAAATTTAAATAATGCGAAGTTATATATGAAAACATCAAATATTAAAAAACTATGTATTGAAAATTTAAATAATAAAAAATTAAATATTAAAAAATTAAATATTAAAAACTTAATTATATTATTAAAAAATTAAAATTGAAAAAATTAATTAATTAAAACTAATTGTGTTTTTTTTAACGTAAATATTAAAAAATTCAACATTAAACACTTTTGTATTAAAAATTTCAATAATAAAAAATCAGATATTAAAAAATTAAATATTAAAAAATTTTGTATTAGAAATTAAATATTAAAAAATTAGATATTAAAAAATTAAATATTAAAAATTTAAATAATACAAAACTAAATTTAAAAAAATTATGTATTAAGAAATGTAAATTATAAAAAAATAAATATGAAAAAATTAAATATAATATTAAAAAATTAAATATAAAAATATCAAATATTAAAACATTATGTATTAAAAATTTTAATTATAAAAAATTAAATATTAAATGTGAACAAATTAAATATAAAAAAATTAAGATTTTAAGATTTTGATAGAATAAGATGACTTTCCAAAATATTCTTGTACACAATTCCGTTTGCAGGCAAATCTATCGGTGCCAATTCACCGGTACCATAGAGACAAAATTTCAGTGCGTTATTCTGTAACTGAGGCTAAACTAGAAGGGCAGCATATCTCAGTGACCAAAAAACATCCCGGGTACTCTTGAACGCTAAAATTGTTCAAAATTACGCCAAGCATAGCGCAGATGATTGCGCTCTGATATGGGCGGGCTCTCCAAAGCAATTTTAAAAGAAAAAATCTAAGCAACGAAAAATGGAGATGTCTCACCTCTGCCACCTTGTGGTGTGAACATTTACACTCATGACTCTTAAGCTTGATAGCCGAGCACTACTTTTCAGCTCCTTCCAGGTTAAAGTTTTGGCGTCCATGGAGGCTGTTTACTAGATCAGAAGAAGAATCTTCATAAAATATTTAGCTACAGCCAGGCTGCAATTAAAACTCTAGGCTTTTTCGGGTTCAAAACCGACATCACACTGGAGTGTCAATGAACTATGCATGAGCTATCGAAACACCACTGAGTTCTCACATACACCACTTCACTTCTTGTATCATAAGTCATAATGACATAGAAGGCAACTGCATTTTGTAATGCCTTTTGGCATGACTAAGATTTTTATTAGAAAATAATGCACTGAATCGCCGTAAATATTTTCAAACTGCTATGCATTTAGGGCATTTACTAATAACCCAGCGGCGGAAGTATGACATTAAATCATAGTTTTTCGGATAACCAAAACAAACAAAAAATAATAATTAAAAAAAATTAAAAAACAAAAACTCGGTCGATATGATGTAGAAGCTTTTTATATTGCTGTTGTTCTTGTTGCCAAGTGAATATTAGTGAGCCTCTAAAGCTGATATTGGAGCAGCACTCGGAGAATGAGCAGAGGCTTCAAATAAAAATTAAAAAAAAGAGAAATTCAAAATATAGAAATTAAAGAAATAAAAATTATAAAAATTAAACTAAAAAAAAATAAAAAAAAAATATAAAATAAATTTAAACAAATAAGAATTAAAAAAATAATAAATTTAAAAAACAATTTAAACAAAATTAAAAATTAAACTTAAAAAACTTAAAGATTGAAAACAAATTAAAAAAAATAAAAAAAATGTAATAAATTTAAATAATAAATTAAAAAAACAATTAAAAAAATACGAAAAATTAAACTTAAAAAAATTAAAGATTAAAAACAAATTTCAAAATTTTAAAAATAATAAATTTAAAAAACAATTAAAAATTAAACTTAAAAAAATTAAAGATTAAAAACAAATTAAAAAAAATAAGAATTTTAAAAATAATAAATTTAACAACCCATTAAGAAAAATTTAAAATTAAAATATGCAATTTAAAAATCCGCAAAAAAAATTGTTTTGTTGGAAAGTCACAGGAAATATACAATAGTAAAAACAAATACACACATACATACATACACGCACTATACATAAACTTCCAGAAATGACAGCGCATCATAACCGCGCGTATGCGAAGTTCAACAATGCAAACGTGCACAACAACAATGTCACATAAGTAGTGGAACACCCACCATCACTTCGCACACACAACGCGATGCCAAGCAACAATGCAAGCGTTGATGATATGTTGACGGGTTGATGGTGAGTCGATGACATATGCACGCATGCACACAAATGCATAAAACAACAAAAAAAGGCAAGCAAAAAGAAAAATATTCGTAGATAAATTTATTAATGCAAGCAGGCAGGCAAGGCACAACAGGCAAAAGTGCAAAGTACTTCGTTGTATATGCATGTACGCGTGTTTGTGTGCGCATATCCTTGTCACTTGTCGGCATGCAGTTATTAAACTCTGTCGCTGGGCGCTGACACTGACGCCGGTGTTGTTGTTATTGTTGTTGTGTTAGCCCTCTGCTCTGCTCCTGCTCCTTGGCTTCTGCTGCCACTGTTCCACTACAGACTTTCGGCGGATGGATGCGACGTTGCGGCACACATTGTGCAACGGATGACATTTGTTGCTGTTTTTGTAGCTGCTTACCAATATTGTTATTGCTGTAACTGTTTGCATGATTGTTGGTGTTGTAACATTAAGTGTTTCAAGGAAGGCGACAACTTCCTTTCGCTAAGGATATGTCTGTGCAAATGCCCGCAAGTGTGCGACGGCAACAAAAGCAAAAGCAACAACTGCGGAGACATATCATGTCTGTATGTGTGTATGTACACATTTCGGCAGCTTAAGAAAGGATGAGTGCAAAGAAAAATATACATATATACACACACATGTATAAGTTTATGTGTGTGGAGAATGCGAAAGTATACATTTATGCAAGGATGGATTAAAAAACAATCAAAAGGGGCAAAAACTGGCAGAAATGACAATAACTTGCAAATGATAAATGCAGACTTAAGGCACACGCACGCACGCAAGCAGGCATGCATGAGCGTGAAAGTATTTAAGGCATTAATTTTTTTATCACTTTTTCAACTTTTACAAATGCGCACACACACACAAACACACGCATGTGTGCATTTAGGACATTTTCTGCATTTTCGCATGGCAAAACCCTTTCACGAGCATTAATTCATTCATCCAAGCCTTAATGCAACGAAACATAGTATATGCGAGCACACAAATGCGCTTAGGCCTGCAAAGCTATTATATTTTTGCTAGGCTCACAGCGCTAGCAGCGCGCATAGATGCCGCACTTTCGGTTATTTTCCTCCCTCTGCTGCTCCACTGTCCGCAATCACATTATGGCCGCAGAGGCTTGGCTTGCCTTTGATGCGCTGCTGCTGCTTGCCAACTCTCCCGCCCAGCAAATTTGACACATTATCGATTTTTTTCTTCTCGTTTTTGCTGCTCGTACTTTTTGCGAATTCGCAGCGTAGGCATTTTTGGTCGCCAAAAGTCCAAATATACAGGTGACGTGCCATAAAGTGAGAACACAACGAAGGGGAAGTTAAGTTCAAAGTTCTAAGTAGTAAGAGTGATGCAAAATGCCGTGAAAACGAGCCGACATTTTCATGCACTCTGGAGGCATCCAGAGTTACAGAAACGGTTTTTGAATTGTGAAAAAATTAAATTTATTGCGCCAAAAAAAAAAAAAAGAAAAAAAAAAAAAAAAAAAAAAATGCTACAAACGATATATGACGCTAAAAATAATTTTTTTTAATAATTTCTGGAATTACAGCAATGGAATATCCGATTATACTAATATACATTTTGCGCCTTTTGCATGAGAGAAATTCTTTCGTTTTAAACAATCAAAACTTGCCTAAGGGAGTAGGGGAGATCGGGGGGTTATGAGACGGGTTTTGTTTTTTGACCATAAACATAATATAACCTATCCATTTTTCTGCACATTAAAATTTTTTAATTGTGATTAAGTATAACAACACTTTGACAAAAGATTAATTTCTTAAAATTATAGAAAAATCTCTAAGTTTTGCCTGCCTGCTCAAAAATCATTTTTTTCGGATTTTCGCATGTTCGGGGGGTTGTGAGACACAAATTTCATCAGAAAGAAAACGGCCTGATTTTATAAAAATTTTTTATTTCAATCGTTAAAAAGGCATATATTGGCTTCTACAATATAATTGATATGAACAATATGAATAATATACCTAATCAATCAAGTCAATGAATATCCGAAAAAGAAAATATTAGATTAATCAGATTCACAATGGATGCAGGTGTAATAGCCGGCTGTTAAATTTGCACATTTCAAGTGAACAGGTCTATCGCAAGTATTACAGTGAATCGAATTGTTTCGGTTTAATTTTTTGGGCATTACACCTTTGCAGATAATACAGAAATGCGAGATACGGCTGTAGAATACTATTAAATGTTCCTAGATTACGGAAATAGCATGTCTCATGACCCCCCGAATACGCTGTCTCACGACCCCCCAATTGCTTTATTTTCAATGTGGCCACTGTTTTATGGATGCATTTAATATTTACGCAAAACTCTTGTTGTGGGTCAAAAGGCTACTCACCAAGGAAGGTTTTGATGCATGCACTTTTATAATTAGCTTGTTCAACAAAGTGTAAGAAACAACAAAAACGATTATCAGCAAAACTTTCAATCACACAAGTGGAGTCGCGGTATGAGGACACACAAATAACCTGCATGAACAAAATATTTGTCATGTAAATATTATGATTGAAAGCTAGCAAGAAGTTACGCAGATACCAGACAGATGCCGCGCTCTTCAGTTCAGGGCTGTGAGCGTGTCTCATGACCCCCCGTGTCTCACGACCCCCCGATCTCCCCTACAAAAAGATTATTAAAAATTAAATTATCAAAAACAAAAAATATAAATAAAAATTAAAAAAACACACAAAACAAAGAAAAAAAATTTCAAAAAAATAAAAATATATATAAACAACAACACAAAAATAAAAATTAAACAATAAATAAAATTAAAAAAAAAACATAACACAAAACAAAGAACAGAAAAAAAATTATATATATAAACAAAAAAAAAACAAAATATAAATAAAACTAAAAAACACAAATAAAGTAAAAAAACAAATAAACATTAATTAAACAAAACATAAAAACAATTTAAATTACATAAAATTAAACAAAAAAACAAAATCCCAAAAAACGAAGAGAAAAAAACAAAATAAAAATATATACAAACAAAAAAAATTTAGAAATAAATATAATTAAAAGAACACGAAGCAACGGCAGATAAAACAACACAAAACAAAAAAAAAAGTAAAAATATATATAAATAAAAAAAGAATAACATAAATAAGTAAAATTAAAAAATACTAAGCAAAAAAAGAACAGAAAACCCCAAAAAAAATTTAAAATAAATAAAATTAAAAAACACAAACTAAAAAAAAGAAAAAGAAAAAAAAATATAAATAAATAAAAATAAATAAATAAGTAAAATTAAAAAATACAAAGCAAAAATCGAACAGAAAAGACCAAAAAAAATTAAAATAAATAAAATTCAAAAACACAAACCAAAAAGCAAAAAAAGAGCAAAAATATAAATAAAATAAATAAATAAATAAGTAAAATTAAAAAATACAAAGCAAAAATCGAACAGAAAAAACAAAAAAAAAAAATTTTAAATAAATAAAATTAAAAAACATAAAACACAAAAAAAATTTGATTGAAAAAAAAAGATAAAAAAATAATAATAAAAAAAAAAATAATAATAAAAAATATAACATACAAATATATAAACAATAAAAGAACCGAAAAAACAATAAAAATTATAATTAAACATATATAAATAAAAAAACAAAATAAAATTAAGACACACAAAACAAAAGAGAAGAGAAAAAACAGGAAGAAAAATAAAAATATATACAACCGAGAAAAAAATTTAAATAAATAAAACTAAAAACACAAAAAAAGAACAGAAAAAAATAAAACGAAATCAAAATAAAAAAATTAAATATATATTATCAAAACAAAAAACCAAAAAGAAAAAATATATTTAAAAAAATAAATAAATAAAGTTAAAAAACAGAAAACAAAACAAGAAGAGAAATGAAAATAAAAATATATACAAACGAAAAAAAAAATTAAATAAGTAAAATTAAAAAACACAATTAAAAATAAAGAACATAAAAAACAGGAAACCAATAAACAAAAAAAAAAAAGCAAACACATAAAAACTAAAAATACAAGAAATATATATAGTATACAAACAAAAAAAAAAGAAAATTAAAAAAAATGTTATTGTAATAGGCATACTCTCGAACCCGAAAATCGAATCTCTCATCAAATTCTCGAAACGAATTAATATCTTTGACCAAAATCTACAATAAAAATCTCGGTTAGGTGGGGAAATCATATAACATAATGAGCTCTAGGGCAACACAACGGACCCAACTTGCGGTCTATGTGACACTCCGCTGCGGGGTCACCCTTAAACCAACCAACCAAATAGGCATAAGCAAAATAAATTAAATTACAAATATATACAAGCAAAAAATCTTTTTTAAACATATATTTATTATTAATAATAATTAAATAAATAAACAAAAATAAACTAGAAACAAAAAAAAAAACAAAAAATTTGATGGCATAAATTTGGCAACATAGCCTTATTTTTTTCAAATATAAATTGGCAATCAAAATATAATGAGCGAAGATACGCTGTATATGGCTATGTTACCAAATTTATGCCATCAAATTGGTTTCTGTTTTTTTATACATAATATATATTATATATACATACAAAACAACAGAAAAAAACATAACTATATAAATAAAAAGAAAAAAACAAAATTTTACATAGGCATAAACAAAAAAATAATAATAATAATATATATATATACAAATAATAATAATTAAATAAATAAGCAAAACCAAACTAAAAAACTCAAAAATAAGCAAAAAAGAAAAAAAATTGATGGCATAAATTTGGCAACATGGCCATATACAGCGTATCTTTGCTCATTATATTTTGATTGCCAATTTATATTTGAAAAAAATAAGGCTATGTTGCCAAATTTATGCCATCAAATTTTTGTTTTTTTTTTTGTTTCTAGTTTATTTTTGTTTATTTATTTAATTATTATTAATAATAAATATATATTTAAAAAAGATTTTTTGCTTGCTTATATTTTTAATTTAATTTATTTTGCTTATGCCTATTTACAATAACATTTTTTTAAATTTTCTTCTTTTTTTTTTGTTTGTATACTATATATATTTCTTGTATTTTTAGTTATTTGTGTGTTTTTGTTTTTTGTTTATTGGTTTTCTGTTTTTTATATCCTTACTCTACACACCATATTTTTATTCATTTAATTTAAGAGTATATACACACATTTTTTTCGCCACAGCTAGAAATTTTATTCATACTCAATCCTAAGTACTTCTACAATAATATTTAGTACTTCAATTTCAAATACCACACGAAGATGGATAAATGTAAATAGTTTTATATGTACGGGGATTGGAGTGCTTGAAGTTGCTCTACATACTTTATCTTCTTTGAACAAATGAAACTAATTCTTAAAATATGCTTCTGTTTACATTACATTTTTTTGAACGATATATTTATTTATATATTTTTATTATATGAACATACATATGTAGCTATGATACTACATTCTAAAAGTACGACAATGAGTAAGTGAAAGAAGTTCTTTACTTGACTTCATTTTAATAGCTGATACACATAAAACCATTTATAGCTTGAATTCAGAATGACTTGCTTCTTTAACGATTTGCCACTTTTTGGGGCATTTGTGATTTTCCGCCCTTTCAATGTGCATCCATACAAAGTCAAATCATTACAAATTCAAATTACATTGTGCAACAAAATCCACTTTTCACAAAAAAAAAAAAAATTATAATAATAATACTAATCTTGTTTCTTCAATGGGGTCTCCGAATAATATCTGCTTCATAAACCGTTTTTAAATTTGCGTATACTTTTTGTTTAACCAACCGCTGCTCAATTTATTCCCAACTCTAAGTATGCAACAAGTCAGGTTTTTGTTGTATTTATCGAGCAGATCGCTGCATTTCTCAAAGGGCTTATGAAACGATAAACTTAAAGCATACAGTGCGCAGTCGGCAGCAAACTCTTCTATATTTTCTAGCGGATTCAAACTTCATCTTTTCTTAGACGTGAAATTGCAAAAACCTTAAAAATTTTCACAAATTTTATTTAGAGCGGTGATGAAGCAATTCTTTTACAATAAATTTACACGCTATCTCCTTCACTTAAGTTTCTTTCTTGTCCGCATCAGCAAAACAGAAAAATAAAGCAAGGCATAACGATTTTGAATGACGTAAAAAACTATTTGTAATAGAATACAGGATGTAACGGGAAAATGTTAAGGATATCCGGGTGTACATTCAGCGTCACTGCCCAGCATTCTGCAGATCGAAATATATGTAACTGATTTTATTGAAACAGCATTGAATATCCTCATACATTTGGAGGAATGCTGCTGGAATGACAGCCCCTGGCCGATTATAAATTCATGTTGCTCGGTTAATCTAGTTGAGACGGTATTGGCAACGTATGTCACGTCCTACAAACTGGATCGCTGCATTTCCAGCGTTATTAGGCTTCGTAGATATTTGAGAATGTTACACTCCAGGGCTTTTTAAACACTTTTAACATATTTTCGTACAAACCTGATCTGACGTCCATCAAGTAGGCACGGGTACGAAAAACATGAAAAAAAAACTATTTTGATGTTTGCCATATTTACCAAAAAACAACACCAAAAATAAGAAAAAAAACTACAACAAAAAGGAAAAAACAACAGCAAAAATAAAGAAAAAACAACAAACAAAAAGAAAAACAACAAAAAAAATTTAATAAAATAATAAACAACAACAAAAAAATTATAAAAATTAAGAAATAAACGAAAGAAGGAAGAAAAAAACAAGAAGCCACAAAACACATGAAAAGAAAAAAAATGCACACAAAAACAAAACGAAACTATACACAAATTTTGACTTTTTACAAAAAAAAAAGCAATTATGTTTTATATTTTCGATATTTCAAAAAGCAAAACACAAAATATTAATTACGTATTCATTTTAATAAATTTAATTTAATTGCAGTTTTCCAGTAGTGAATTTATTGGAAATAGAGGAAAATTTGAGTTTTTAAGCCATAAAAGAAATCATTTTTCATATTTTCCTCTATTTTTCACGGAAAAGAGAAAAATCTCAGGAAAAACTGACAGGATTAAATTTGTTGAGGATAGAAAATAATTGCAATTTTTTACCCAAAACACAAATTCACATGTCTCACATTTCAAAACAACAAAAAAATAAGTAAAACTATGGAAATCTTAAACGGCATTAATTGCAGCTGACAAAATCGATTTGTTGTGAAAAGAGAAAAATTTGAACTTTACACAGGAAAATTTATTCTTTTTCATATTAAAAAAAAAAAAATAATAATAATTAAAAAACAACAAAAAAACAACGGGGAAAATTCAGAGAAGTAAATTAGTTGGGGATAAAAAGTAATTTAACTTTTTCACATTAACAAAAACTTCATATTTTTCATATTTAAAAAAAAAATAATAAAAAAAAATAAATAAAAAAAAAAACAAATAAAAAAAAACAAATAAAAAAAACAAATAAAAAAAACAACGGGGAAAATTGCGAGGAGTAAATTAATTCGGGATACTAAATAATTTAGCTTTTTCACATTAACAAAAAAATTCATATTTTTCATATTTCACAAAAAAATAAAAAATAAAAAAAAAACAGCGGGGAAGATTGCGAGGAGTAAATTAGTTCGGGATAAAAAAAAATTTAACTTTTTCTCATAAACAAAAAATTGATATTTTTCATATTTTAAAACAAAAGTCCAAAATACCGGTTTTGAGTAGCAAAATTTGTTCTGTAAAATTTATTTTTTTAAGCTTTTATTTTGGAAAAATAAATTATACATATTTTGCGAAAATAACTAGTTTTCATATTTGTAAAAAAATGGCACTAAAATGAGCCGACAACCCTACTAAAGGGTTTCCGAATAATAGGTGTTACAGGTGAATGGATTGCGCTATCGAGAGATGATTAACGATTTTTTATGGCCGGAATTGGATGACATTGATCTGGACAACGTTTATTTTCAACAAGGCTCTATGTGCCACACAAGCAACGAAACCATTGATATTTTATGGGAAAAGATTCCAGACCGTGTGAAGAGGTGACCACAATTGGCCACCGAGATCTTGTGATTTAACACCTTGTGACTTTTTTCTTTGGAGCCACGTGAAAGAGAAGGTCAAGACCTCAGAGATGGAATTCGTGAGGCTATCGAGGACATAGAGCAGCCACTTTGCAATTCGGTTATGGAAAATTTCATGAAAAGGATATTGCCCTGTAAGCGTGGACGTGGGGGTCATTTACCTGATGTTATTTTCCACTATTAACGGCATACCTTCCTCTTTGGAAAACCTTTTACTACTAAATGTAAAATCCAAAAATGTTAATGTTAATTGCCAATATTGCCGCATTTTAATTGTAAATTTGCTGTAGAAAGAAAATATTTTTACCATTGAAATTAAGAAAATAATAATAATGTTTAATTTTTTAAATATTCCAAAAAATAAATTTAATTTTTGATATTCCAAAAAAAAAATTATTTTAATTTTGAAAAGAAAAAATTATTTTTAATTAAAAAAAAAGTTTTGTTAATTTTGAATTTTTCTTACATTACTTTTCCGTACAATTACTTTTCATTACTTTTCCAACAATAAAAAAAGAAATACAGAAAAAAAAAAATTGTAGCTTTCATATATTGTACAAAAACAAAGTTTTAAAGCAAGTAATGACAGATTTTAAGGTATAAATTATCTGTGGATAGAAAAAAATTCTGCTTTTATGTTAAAAAAAAAACATATATTTTGAGGAAAAAACCGCTTTGGCGTCACGTACATCCATATAAAACGTATGTATGGGGTGTTTTGTTTAGAGAGCATTTGTTTTTCGACTTGTTCTTGCGACAGTAAATTTGACATTTGACGGTGATAGCTGATTTGTATCAGCATATTTTGGCATTTCAGCATGAAGGCCACAGTGAAAATTTTCTTTCAAAAATAGCAGCGAATTTTTCATTTGTGAAAAAAAGCTGTTAAAAATTAAGAAAAAATTTGAGCGACGTCAAAGTTACACTTTAAAAAAGTAAAATTAATTTATGTAAAATTGAATAAGTAAAGCCCATATCCTGCATACTCAGAAGGTTTTTTTAACGATTCTTATTAGAAAGTTGAAATTTTGAGGCTTTTTTATTTGATTTTTTTTTTTTTTAATTTTGTACAAAGTTTGGAACTTTTATTTATATACAACATGGCGCAAAATTAATCATCCATTTTGTTTTTGAATAACTTTTTTTTACTTAATCAAAAAATAAATGATTTTGAGTGGGGGGAAATCCTTATTTTGATCTTTCAAAGCTTTAGCACTGGAGTTGGTTGTGTAGTTCACAGGTGTCAAATATGATTGACGTACGACGCTATTTGTAAAAATTTATAAATCTGCCGATAGGGTGATTAATTTTGCGCCACCTTGTCAAATGTACTATTATTTTATAAAAAATTAACTAAAAAAATAAGAGAATGAATGTTAAAATATAGACAAAAAAAAATTAAATAAAAAAGAAATAAATTGCCAAACCTTGCCAATAAGTCTCTGCGCTCTACTTAATAAATTCACTTTACTTAGTTAACATTTACTTGATTTAACTCAAAAAGCGTAGCGCTCACTTGCTAGTCATCCCGATCTGTGATTTTTTATCTGTAGTTTAACTGCAGTTCGGCAGTTCGTCCGCTTTAGGTCATTCAACCGTTTTCAGGCACACTCAATGGTGTAGCTTTGGCTTTTGGGCGGTTGAAAGGTACCTCAAACTTTCTGAGGTGTGTGACTCTATAAAACCGCATGCCACTGTATCCACGTGCGTATGCATCTGTTGGTTCCAGTACGCGCACTTTCGCATGATTCTAAGCTTTTGCACAAATGAGTGCTTCTTGTATATGTAAGTATGCAAACATGTATGTAAGTATATGTGCATGTACGTGCATGGGTATGCATGTCTTTTTTGATTTGATTTTGTTTGTTTTTTCCTTTAGCCGTGCGGCAGGTGGTGGTGGTATTTCCTCACGTGCACTCGCCATATTATGGATGCATTAAGGCAACAATATCATTGACAATAATACAAAAGCGTTGAACAATAAAAACACATACACACACATACACATTCGCACAAGAACAATAAAAATAGCCAAATAAACAGTTGCAACATGCAAAGTGAAGCAAAGCAAAAGCGTAACGTTAAGGCGCTTTGCTCACCATTCGCGGCTACCTTGACCCCATTGCAAATGAGCTGAGCACCGCCAACTGGAAGTAATGGTAATGGCAGGCGGTAATGTCGGCAAAGTATTTATGTACTTGCTTTTGGTGTGCTTACTCGTAAGTACGTGTACGCTGCATGCAACGCCAACAATTTGTGCATTCAATTATGTTTTTATATTTTTCATATTTGATTTTTTGTTTTTTTTTTTGTTTTGGTTTTGTTGTTTTTGGCAAGTCTATTATTATTATTGCTGCTTGTCAAATAATGTTGCTAATGACGCAGAGAACGAAGTTTTCACATACCGTAAATACAAAAAAATACGATGAAATCACGCGAAACTCGTTAGAAATTCTGTGAAGGAACGTCAATCATATCCTGAGCGCTGGCACAGTGGAGAAAGAAAAGGAAGACATTGAGAATGAATTGCATCGAACTGAAATTCAAACCAAGCAGAATTGGATAAAAAGTGAAGATGCATTGTTAACAATAATAATTTTAAAATGCCAAAAAAGTGCGCTTGCTGTTGAGATTTTAGACCCTGCGAGTCAAGAGTAAGCGGGCGGTGCATTAAGAAATTAAAAACCAAATTTTTGCATCTTTTATAGAAGTTTAGAGTAAACAAGAAATTATTAAAAGAAAAAATTCATTAACCAAACCTAAAGTGGGGTCCTTTTTCGAAAGAATGTCAGCGCTGAGTAAAGTCTGTAAAGAGAAAATGGGCCACAAATTTTCCTGCTTGAAAGAAGACCGCTAATTGGAGCGCATGAGCTTACAAAATGCGTCCAGGTAGGTAGGTAGGTAGGTAAAATGGCAAGAGTGCCACAGGCACACTTCAAGTAGCACTTTCCATCGATACCATAACGTGGACCATTACCAGTGCAAAGAAAAATTTTTGGGAAGAGAAAACCTTATACAGCCATCCAGTTCTGTTGATGTAGTGGAGGAGAGAAAAGGGATCTAGGCTGGAGAATTTCTTCAAGTCATCCCGAAAGGGCACGCTAAGGAATCTCAAGCGCCTAGCCGCCAGAGCCGGACATTTGCAGAGAAAACGTTCAACTGTCTCTTTCTCTGCAGGATCCCCACAGCTTCTGCAATAGGGGTTGTACGGAATTCCAAGCCTCTCCGCATGAGTACCGATCACCCAGCGATCAGTGAACACCGTAATGAGTTTGGAATTTGAATGGCGGGGGATTCCCAACACCTTAAGCGTTCTGTTTCTATCATATTGAGGCCATAGTGAGAGACGGACATGAGACAGATCTCTATCTTTCTTGCGCTTTTTTGAGAAAGAAATTGTGTAGTTTCCCTTTAACAACGGACAAAGGGACACCGATGTCTGAGAGGGCGACAGCTGAAACCGGTTCTGTCGACCCCTTCTGGGCAAGCTCGTCCGCAATTTCATTTCCCTCTATATTCCTGTGCCCAGGAACCCAGATAAGGGAGATGT
The DNA here is from genome assembly GCF_027943255.1 of Anastrepha obliqua. Taxonomy (NCBI): domain Eukaryota; kingdom Metazoa; phylum Arthropoda; class Insecta; order Diptera; family Tephritidae; genus Anastrepha; species Anastrepha obliqua. The sequence goes on along the minus strand of NC_072896.1, from coordinate 119,525,833 downwards.
TTCCTGCTCGATCGAGATGTTTGAGTTCCTCCTTACAGGAGTTAACGAGAAGAGAGCTGCAATAGCGACGACATGATTGCAGCTTGACTATCGGAAAAAATATTAATGTTTCCCTCCCAACAGCGATCCCGAAGCATTTTGCATGCCTGCAGGATCGCGAACACCTCTGCTTGAAAAACGCTGCTCGTTTCCGGCAGTTTAATGCTGGCTGATTTAGAGTAAACACCCGCTCCCACTCCAGATTCCATCTTGGATCTGTCAGTGAAAACAGAGGTACCTATATCTGTGCCAGTCCAGTTCCAGTCTTGCCTGCTCGGAAAGATAGCCCTAGCACAACCCTCAAATCGCAGTTTGCGGATGGAGAGATCAGTGCGAAGAACAGAGAAGGAAGGGGAGATGTGCTTCAAGATGCTACTATGTCCTACAGGAAATTGTCTCCAGAGACCAAGCTCCTTCAACCTGATAGCGCTCTGAGCAGCAATGGATTTAACCTGCAGATTCACAGGAAGTAGGTGCAGAATAACGTTGAGCGCAGCAGTGGGTCATGTTCCACAAGCACCAGTGATGCCCACACATGCAGTTCTCTGCGCTCTCTCTAATTTAGTGGTGTTGTAGCCCTTCTGAAGAGCTACCCATCAAACTAGGCAACCGTATACCAAAATTGGCAGAACCACTAAGTTGTACATCCAAAGTATGACACGTGGCTTGAGATCCCAGAATATCTATAGAAATTTATAGAGGTTTTTTTAGCAGATATCGATTTTTTTTTTGGCAAATCTTTTATCAGGAGAAAAAATTTTGGCGAAATGCCTGTTTGAACAACCGACATTCAATGTTCCATACCGCATTCAGTATTTGGTTTTCCAGATTTAAGGCCTGACGTAAAACCTTGAGGTTCAAGTTAGAATTAAATTCTCTAAAAGTTTCTCTAGACTACAGAAACTCTTTAGTCTCGCGTTAGCGATAAATGGCGGCATTTTCTTGCAGGAAATGTTATATATTCTGGCGTGACTATTTCCCACCCAAAGCTGACCAAAATCTCAAGTAGCAGTTGTGTATAGTAAAGAAAGTCAAATTTGGTGTTAATGAAACAAATACAGGGTGGCTGATGAATTTTGCTACATTAAGAAACTCAAATAACTTTTTTTTAGGGTATGGAATTCATTTATTTTTTTTTAAGTTGAAGTTCATTAAATTTTATTAAATGTAGCTTAACTAGTTTTAAAAATAATTGAATTTAAATGCCCCCCATGCTCGTTGACACAAGTGCGGCATCTTAGTAAAAAGTTGTTCATTGCTGCTTTGAGAGTTGCGACAGGAATAGCCGCAATTGTTGCCCGAATGGATTGTTTTAGTTCATCCAAATTTGTTGGCTTTGTTTTATAAACTTCTTGTTTACATAAACCCCACAAGAAAAAGTCAGGTGCAGTAAGGTCAGGCGACCTGGGGGGCCAACGAAATTCGGAGTTTCTTGAAATCAGTTTATTGGGAAATTTTCGTCGCAACTCTGTCATAACAGTCTGGGCTATGTGAGACGTTGCCCCATCTTCTTGAAACCACACAGAGTTGAGGGGAATTCTCTTTCGGCGTAGTTCTGGATAGAAAAATTCTTTCAGCATTTTCAAATAACGGTCTCCAGTAACCGTAACGGTGTGACCATTTTCTTCAAAAAAATAAGGCCCGACAATACAGCGTGAAGAAACCGCACACCACACTGTCACGCGAAGAGGATGCAATTCCGTCTCGTGGAGTATCTGTGGGTTAGAAGTACTCCATATTCGACAATTTTGTTTGTTCACATTGCCGTTTAAATCGAAATGGGCCTCATCAGACATGAAAAGGCAGTTTAACATGTTTTGGTCTTCTTCCACCATTTGCAGGATCTTCCGGCAAAATTCCAAGCGAATCGGCAAGTCTGCTGCATTCAGTTTGTTAACCATTTGAATTTTGTAGGGAAATAAGTCTAAATCTTTGTGCATTATTGTTTGCAAAGACTGTCGGCTGACACCAAGTTGAGCAGATAAGCTTCTTGTTGAAACCCTTGGATTGCTTTGTATAGCTGCAGCTACAGCAGCGATCGTTTCCTCCGTCCGAACAGGTGGGTTTCGATGATAAGGCCTTCTTGCGACTGTTCCTTGCTCAGCAAAATTATTCACCAGTCTCATTATGGTCCATCTGCTCGGCGGATCGCCGCCAAACATCCGCCTGTACTCTCTCTGTACCAAAACTACGGACTCCAGTGCGTGATAGCGGCGGACTATCCAAATTCTTGTTTGCGTGTCCCAGTTATCCAATAAAAGAAAAGAAGTTATTCAATTTTTTTTTGGTAGCGGCTTTCATCAGCCACCCTGTATGAGTAGTTTCATTCTGCCCGATGCCTCCTAGTCCACTCAGTTTACTATTTGGGTAGAATTTCTGGAGCGTAAATATTTATGCCCACCATCCGAACCATTCAAATTAAACATCTTTTCATCCATAAACAAAACCGTTTTACATTCCTGATCACAAAATTTGTGCTTTTCTACAAATCGGAGCCGAACTAGTTAGTGTCTCGATAAGAGCATAGATTTGCCACGTTCATTTTAATAGGCAAGATTGAAATTTTTATTCATTATTTGCTGCACTCGTCGTACCCCTATTCCCAATCGCATTTCCTCAACTACTTCCTCTAACGCATGTCTACAATAACAGCGACTTTTTGATCTCCCTTTTTGCTCAATCATTACCCAGCAGCGTCATTCCCGATCGTTTCATGGAACCACTCTGGTCACCTTTGTTTATGAAATTGTCGATATTACACCTTTCGAATCACCCTGCATGCATATCCTGGTAAGTTCCACTTTACCCTTTCTCTTCCTTCGTCAAAGACTTTCCACGGGTCACTTTGAAACATTAAAAACATTTTATTTTTGAAAAAAAAAAAATTGTATTTATTAAATTTGTTGAATTTAATTATTTGTCTAGCCAAGAGTAAGAAATTAAAAAAAGTGGTCTTTAAATCTAAAGTTTGGCTCTTTAAGGTAACCGAGAAATTAGTTAAAAAGGTAGATTTGCCCGACTGAAATATAAATCAAGTTTAGTACCCAAGCCGAAAGATGTCGGCAATGTTTCTATCATAACTAACTTTTCATTTATTAAGTTGATTTAGGGAGCGAGGCAAGGGGCTAACCTAACCTAACATAGAGCTCAGCTCATAGTATTTTCTAAAATGCATTAAAATTTTCACAATATACAACCCAATATTTTTTTCTGAACACATTTTAGTGCTCTGCTATGTGGTAAATAAAAATTCTAATATACAAGAATATTTTTTAAATCAAATCTTGCGATTCACTCTGACTGCTAATTAATGTATTCACTGCTGGCTGAAGTCTAGAAAGAATAGTAATGAGTTGTGGTTGATTGCCGAAACAGCAGCTACAACTGCTGCCGCTTTGACTACAGTTGCTTCATCAATTTTCAAAAAAAAAAAAAAAAAAAAAAAAAAAATCGGCCAGCCTTGAGCTCGTTTAATTTATTAATGTGTAAAATATTAGGCGAACAAAAACAAAAAATTAATTTATTCAACTGCTTCATTGCTTGCTTGTAGTATTTCGAGCTCACTTGCAAATCCAAACCAATATTTGATCGACTTTCTTGCAAATTTGCTCAAATTTTAAGGCAGCCATTTAGTACTCGTATTTCGTTGCAATAAGCCTGGAACCGAATTTTCTTGTGAATTTTTTACATACTCGAAAACACACCAAGTCTGCCTATGCGACAGTCAATGAAATATGTTGGTAACTCATTAGGGCATAAAAAACATAAAAATGGCATGTAATTGGACAGGTTAGTTGAGTACCAACCAACCAACCAACATACATATCTATGCACCTAAACACTTGTAAAAATGTGAAGACAAAAAATAATATTTACATTTAATGTGGCGATGCGGTCGTTAGCTGTCTCTGCCATACCATTAATGCTTTAATGTTGATGAAGCTGGCGATGCTGGTGCTTCTGCTGCATATTTTGTGGGCAAATCGGTGGTATGAACCAACTATGGTTGCGGCAAGCGGCGACGAATAATCCGTAAAGCAAAGCCGAAAAAATGTCAGGTCGCTGTGCTGGCCAAATGTCGGTGTTCGGCGGCGTTGCCGTTGACGTTGACGTCGACGTCGACGAGTTTCGCTGTCGCTGCAAACAGCACTGACAGAAGAAGCGAAACAGGTAATAATCCAATAATCCGTTCACGCACACAAACACTTACACATTCACAAACGGATACACTTATATGAGTGTAGCTGAACTGAAGCAGCGCAGACAAAACCCCAAACGCTATTTCTTCTTTTCTATTTTTTTTTTTGTATTCCTTTTATCTCTCTCTCAATTTTGTGAATATTTTATTTAATATTAAAATTTTTCATGCCATGAGCTTTACTTTAGCGCTTGTTTGTATGCTTACCACTTCAACGGCTACTTTTTTTGCCCAACACTTAAAGCACCACTCTTTACACAACTGCACAAATTTTTGGTTGGTTGGTCGGTTGTTGTTGTTGTACTTAGCTGGCACATTGGAATGCAATGCAATGCATGCACTTTTCACTTTTCGAAATTTTCACATAAATACATGCATATACACCTACAACATACACACACACATTGACACTGGCGAAAACGTAAATTTTACACTATTGTGTTTTTTTCGCTCAAAATACAAATTTTCCTGATTTTTGTTTAAGGATTTTCCTTCCTACTTCACTATTTTTCGCTCGTTTTCCTTTTTCACTTTGATTTTCTGTGACGGCGCGATGGCAGGCTTCTTCGCCGCTGCTTCGTACGCTCGCGCTCGCTTGTGGAGTACACAAAAAATTCTTGTTTTGCGTACACTTTTCTTTCACTCCTTCGCCTTTCTCACCGATTTGTGATTTTTTCTTGTACAACCACAAACTCAATTGGCAATTGCACACTTTCTACTGCACTTTGCACTGCGAATTTCCCACTTTTCATTTGCTTAATATGTTTGCTAATTTCATTTATATTCAATTTTTTTTCAATAGAAGTGGGAGAGACTAATTTTCATCAATTTACTACCACCACTTTTCACGACTTCACTCAAATGTTACCGTCGCGTATTTGTTGCACTTTATTATTGCGTCCGTGTCGCTCGTCGGACGAATATAAACTGTTTCTTTCAGGTATCATTTTGAAAGCGGATCTAAGCTGAGCAATGCACAATATTTTTTTTAACTGAATGTTTCTATGAAAGGATGTTATGGACAAATGCTATAAATTTTTTTAAGTGTATATTAGAGATCCAAGCGTTTGAATTGCATAATTAATTGCATTTTATTTAATAAACTTCTATTTATTGGCCTAATATTTTTTACTATGAATAGCGACAGGATGCAACGCTGAGCGGAAAGCGATTATTGTGAATAGGCGCATTTTGGCACAGCTGTCAAATGGCAGAGTTGCAATCTGTGGCTAAGGCTGCCGGATGTGACTTGAATTTGGGGTGCATTTATATATGAGGTAAAATTAAGTTACATAGAGTAATGTAAAATATATAATTAAATAAAATTAAATAGTATAAACCTTAAAGTTATAAAATAATAAAAAAGTTATAAAAGAAAGAATTATTTAAGGGAACAGATGCCTGTAAAATTTCGAAAAAAAAATTTTTCTTTCATAAAATGTTACTATTATCCTTTAAGGGGGGAGCCTGCTTTAGAGGCTTCAAAAAATCGATATTTTTGTTTTGCATAAATGCCTTCCCAAACTATCCAACAATGTGTCCTCAAAATTTCAGAAGCAAATTCAAAATATTTTCGCAGTTACAGAAGAAATTGTGAGCAAGCGTCGAGAAGGTATACGAGCGGATTTGACGTGCGATTTCTCGGTTTTTTATTTTTACGATTTTTCCTAATTGGTGGGAAAGATAGAAAGAAAGAACATTGATTGCATTCGGAATTAAATTCTCTTCTAGTTGAACCTAAAAAACCTTAGGAAAGTTATGATTAACCCAGTTTTTAAACCATCTGAAGTGAATTTGTTTTTCCAAAAAAATGAATTTTTGTTTAATTAACAAAAAATTCTTCAATTTCTCACTTTTTCTTTAATTTTCGTGGTTTAACTAGAAGCTATACTATACTAAAATAAAAAGTTTTTTGGGTTTTTGGTTTCAGATGAAAATTGGGACCTGCATCTTTCCCGCCGCGCGACACATGCACACTCGAGGCGCCTCGGCAAAATGCTTGTACCAGGAATAATATGGCACATATTTTAATGAAAAAATGGGAGAAGACTGCTGAAATATATAACAACAACACCTGAAAGTTTCGTTTCAATTGAATATTTCTTTCCTTCCCAAACAAATCCACGAAAAAATCGATTTTTGAAGCCTCCAAAGCAGGCCCCCCCTTAAGAATATGTGAAAAAAATGTTAGAACGTAAATTTAAGTCTTTCTAGATTATAGATCGTCAACCGTGACGACTCTATGCTTTGCGTTCGAGCGCTGGGAGAGGCATAGTTACGTTGTATTCAAACTTCAGACGCGTTTTTCTCAAAACCAAATTTTTCGAATTGGCGTACACGATAACTAGAAAAGTTAATGAGCGATCTCCCTGAAATTTTGCACTTTCTATGTGAATTGAAAAATTTTCGAAAAAATAATTTTTTCGAAGCAAAAATAGTAGGAAAATTCGTCCTAAAATTCATTTTTTTGTTTTTGAAGCAATTTATTCCGCGATTTGTTTCCCCATTGTTTTTAATTCATATAGAAATTGTGACATGAAGAACAAAAAAAATCTTGGTTTTTTGTATTCAGGTCTCTGACGCCGATGCTACAATGCCCGCCGATTGAGAAGCCCCGCTGCGACCTCCTGGGAAGAATTGGGAGTACATTCGCCATTTTAAATGATTTAAATAAAAAAAAATTATATTATTTTTATGTATAAATAAACTGTATGCCAGTTTAAAAAAAAAAAATATTGACTTCTTCATTTTAAATAATTTTAATGAAAATCAGGGAAAATATGGCCATTTACAGGTAACTGTCCCCTTAAGTGAACTCCAACAATAAGTTTTGGATAGCGTTTTCATCTCATTCTCTTTTTACGCGAATTTTTTGAGAGCATATCTATCCTGTAAAAAGTTGAATTCCAAAAAAACTCGTGTAAAAGAAGAATTAGGTGCAATTAATTTTTAGTTAAAATGCTCCATGCAAGAAGTAAAATAAATACTATTATAGAGCCTGTATAAATCCTTCTATTTGCTTCTTCATTACAATTTTTCGATATTTCAACTTTTAATGCAGTCGCTTTTCTTGCTACAAAATTTATGATACAATTCGAAGTCTTTCATATTGAAAAAAAAAAATGGATTATGTACCTACATGTGGTTAACTCCATATTTTATTTTATTTTACCTTCGTTTACAAAATTTGCGAACTCAAATTTATGGCTATCCTCTTACTATATTGTTGCCACTTTTTGTATATTAGGTTTTTTTATTCCAAATACTGACGAATTTAATGTCGAAGATACACCCTGTGCTTAGCATGTGAATTCATATGAATTTACGTTCTCTGGCATCGCCTTTGTGTAGATACTTAAAATATGCACACACCCATTGCTTTTGGTTTGGAACTTAGCTGAGTTGCAAAGTAAATTTAACGGTTGACGAGAAAATTCATATCGCTATCTCATTTTTAAGCAAAATAGTTGTGTTTTAGTTTTTTATTTCAAATAAATGTGAAGCCGCAGAAAATTATTTCTATCAAAAATTTAATGAAGAGTTTGTCCACGATTATCATTAACAATTATTATCTGCTTGCCATAGGATTTCCTGTCAAAGCAACTATAAGAAAAAAGTTACCGATTGAACCAAATTACAGCAGTACAGCAATACAACCTTATCCATACGCAGCAAACAGCGTAGGTCTGCTTCAGCCACAGAAAAAATGCTCTGCAGTGTCCTCATTCTCACGGCAGGATAGGCACATTTGGTTGCCAATGATTCCCATAGTAGCCATATGCTGCCCGGCATTGTGCCCTGTGATTACACTCATCTGGGGTACTGATCCTTCCTATTAAGTTTTACGCGAAAAATCGCTAATTTCCTATTTGGTTCTTTCAGAAAGCATTTGGCTACTCTGCAGGAGTCCAACTCTGAGCAACGTCTTCCCATTAAGTCGTTCCCTGCATAACCACAATGTCCAGACACCCAAATAAGACAAACTTTGTTGTGTTTTGCAACATTGGTCAGTTTTGTCTTACATTCACTGACTAATTTCGAAGCGCACCGTGGGTTGGCAGGGGCTCTCAGTGCAGTTTGACTGTAACTACAAATTCCAATACTGCAGTTTAACAACACTTCACGTCTATACCCGTAGTGGTTAATTTTTACTCAATTGTTCCTCTATTTGTCGTTTGATCGGGAGTTAAAATGGCTGGGTCCCCTCGCGCCGGATGTGAATCTTCATTACACATTAACGGTATTTGCTTCGTAGAGGCTATGGAGTTGGGTATAAATATAAATGCATTGCGCTTATCTAAGCCCTGTATTTGAGCTCATAAGTAGTCAAAGTCAATCCTAAGGACAATTCATGCAATGGAAATAAACGACTTAACCCCATATGGGACTACATACACACATATACGTATATTTGTGTTTGTAGATAGGTATACACCAAGGGCCTTTCATTAAAGTTGGTGGTACTAGACCAACAACAATGTTTTGTACGTTTGATTGTCAAAGCAACGTGTTGGGAAAGGCGAAAACAAAGATTGAATTCGCGTTTTTTCATTCTGGGCTAACAGCCAAGGCGAATTGAGTATCTAAGGTGGCACCATTAAAAAACAGTTACTTTATTCGTTTCGCGATTTTGACAAGTCTGACGTCAGCTCCCTTCGCAATACAAAACAATCAAATGTAGGAGAATTTTCATGTTTGTGAAAATTCAGTGAATGGCTTGATAGTATTTTGATTTGTGAAATTTAAACAAATCAAAGTAATGAAAACGAAGTGCCGTGTGCTAAATTGTGAGAGCACAAATGAATATAAAGCCTCAAAATGCAGTTTGTTTGCGTTTTTATGCGGAAGACGCCGTGTTTGGTTGTTTCCATTGCTTACGCCTACTCTACTCTTCACAAACAACTAATTCCCGGTTCTTTTGCTTGCTTATTCATGAGTTCTTACGACACGGCGAATTCGAAAGGCGCAATCGTGTTTTCTAAAGGGTGGTTAAGTTTCAAGGGCCGGTATTGATTTTGAATAAAATACAATTTTTTTAGGAAATTATTGTCATTTCTCTTTATTGTGATAATACTGGTATGGCTCAATTACGTGTGGATCAAAATATCGGCCAAATGGCCGCCGCGGTTTCGGCGGCACACCTCCATCCGATGGTGAAAATGCTTGATGACGCTGAGTCATAATTGAGGTTCTATGCCGTTAATGTGCCGAATTATCTTTTAGCTCTTGAATTGTTGCTGGCTTATCGACATACACCTTTTCTTTCAAATAACCCCAAAGAAAGAAGTCCAACGTTGTCAAATCACATGATCTTGGCGACCAATTGACATCGCCGCGACGTGAGATTATTCGGCCATCAAATTTTTTGCGCAAAAGTGCCATTGTTTCGTTAGCTGTGTGACAAGTGGCACCGTCCTGTTCAAACCACATATCGTCCACATTCATATCTTCCAATGCCGACCATAAAAAGTTCGTTATCATCTTACGATAGCGAACACTATTCACAGTAACTGCCTGCCCGGCCTCATTGTGGAAAAAATACGGCCCAATGATACGGTCCATGAAACGCACCAAACAGTTACTCTTTGTGGGTGCATTGGTTTTTCGGCAATCACTCTTGGATTATCATTCGCCCAAATGCGGCAATTCTGCTTATTGACGAATCCACTGAGGTGAAAATGTGCCTCATCACTGATGATGATTTTCTTCACGAAGGGCGCGATATGCATTTTGATTTGAACGCCCGTTTTCATAATAAGCCTTAGTAACTTTAACGCATTGCTCGATTGTGTATCTTTCCCTGGTTCAAATTGTGTTAATCTGATGTTGAAAAATATCAAATGAAATGCGGAAAAAAACTTGACGTTTAGGTGTGGTTCACATTCAACATCGGCCCTTAAAATTTAATCACCCTTTACTTAAAAGCTATTTGAAAGAAAAAAATCTAACTTCGATACATTCCGCTTTATTAAAATATTCATGCATAGTAAATACATTAAAGCTTTTAAGCTTTTACCGAAAGCGCGTTTTTTTTATAAAGAACGATTCGTTTTTGCATTCGTTTTCCTGCGCCTTTCTTCATATTTTCTGGTTGTTGTGTGTGGAGGTGTGAGCTTAAAGCTTAAAAAATATTTTTAAAAGCTTTTCTCCTTAAGACTGCTCCATTTGTATAGCTTCATGAAAGCGTTTTTTTAAATAAACACAAATTAAAGTATTTCGAGAAGTTAAGTATTGGAATTTTTTATAATCGAAGTCCCTTTTAACTAAAATTTCAAAAAGCTTTTACACATTGCAGGTATTTGAATATATTTATTTCACTTTTAAGACAAAATATTACGTTTAAATTTTAATTGCTGAAATTGCGAAAATTTCTGCGCTTTTCAGAGCTTTAAAGAGGCTTATAAAGTTTTAGACCTAATTCGAAAAAAGGCTAGAAAGCCACATTGCAAGTATTTAGATTACACTCAAATGAGCTTTCAATCAAAAGCTCAGTTTTACAAGCTTCAATCAACCACGAGCAATTAAATTAATTCTATTTTATATTATTTTACCGATTAAAATACATAAGTTTGAGGTTATTGAGCTAGACTTACACCCATTACTGTTTAAAAAACAAAAAATATTTTTCTTAAAAACAAAATACTTATAAATATTTAAACGAATTACTAGCTACAAAAAAAAACTCGTTTACTCGCTTAGGTGACTAAAAAAATGTTTTCCTTCTCGTTACATATTCTCATTACCACACGAATCTTAGCCAACGGAAACTAAACTAATTAAAATTATTTATAATACTAAGTAAACGTAATATCACTAGACGGATGCGCCTTCCGCCGTGGCTGAAATGCAGTAGCGAGTTTCAGAGCACACGCTCGCCTAGCGACGGTGTACGTTGCACTAGCAACGAGGCGGTCTTCGGCAGCGTTTCACGGAAATCGGCACACAGATCGGTGGAGTGCTTCGGTGAGATGCTGGAAAGGGCGACTTTGCTTGCTGGATTGCTTGTCATCTGTTGTTCATGTTGTTGTTGTTGTTTTGTAGAAGCTGCACCGCTGACAGCCAAAGGTTTTTGAGCAACGCCATGCGGTGCCGCATCTGGTACAAGACGGCGCAATAGACCGCCCACGCAACCCCAAGGGAAGGTCCTGCGACAATGAAAAGAAGATAGAATTTAGGGTTTTTGATGCTCAGAAATCAATATTTTAATTAATTTTAATTTATTTCTTCAATTGATTTCAATTATCACTACTTACCATTTAAGCGAAAGTAAGAATCGTATGTAGCCTGGTATGATTGTGATCTTCTCGTTCTTCTTGATCGCCAGTATAATGCGATCGGCAACGTCATTGGGATCTAATGTGGGTACCCACCTAGAGCGAGACAAACGCAACAGTATTTTTTAGTTCAAAATTATTTGGGTTGCATTGTGTGATCTCTGGTTTTACCTGGCATTGACATCGTCAAACATGCCGGTTGCTTGTATGAAGAACGGGCAGATGCAGGTAGTTTGAATATTACTATGACCGAGAACATCCAATTCCAGACGCAGTGCCTCATCAAAGCCAACCTGTGAGGGAAGTAAATGCGAATATTTTGAATTAAAATGCACTGTACATAGATGGGAATAATTGCTTATATACTGAGGGCGCATAGAATGGCAACAACTCAGACGCCAGGTAGTGTGAACATGGCAAGTCGCTTGATTTTAGCTCCACTAACTGTCGTCTTAGGACCTATTTAGTCGGATTTTTCTAACACAATTATACCCTCAAGTAAACTAGCAACGAGTGGATAAATCAATCTTTTCTAAGTAAAAACCATAGAGACATTCTAAAACCCATTTTCATCTGTGGCTGATGGCAGACTTCCAATACTAAATCCCATCTGCGTAATTTTCTCAAAGCGCAACGATTGATAGGTCTATATGTAACGGACGCAGGTCGTTCAATGCCTCGGGCAGCGTCAGAGATAATCCTTCTTATTCCACAGTGCGCATATAAACGGTGATCAAATTGCAGGTAATTTTTCCAATAGGGTTTCTTTGACAGATCAGGCGTGACTACTGTCAAACTAAAGACATACTATTTTTCAGTATTCATTGAAATTTCATTATGGAAAGACTTACGCCTCAGCAACGTTTACAAATCATACAATTGAATTACGCAAATCGACGCTCTGTGAAAAGTGTCCATCGCGCCAACTTATGGTCATATGAGACCCATTTTCGGTTGAATGGCTACGTCAATAAGTAAAATTGCCGCATTTGTGCTGAAGAGAAACCCGAAGCCATTCAAGAACAGCCATTACATCCATTGAAAACAATCGTTTGGTGCGGTCTATGAGCTAAAGGAATCATGGCCCATATTTGTTCAAATACGAGGTTGGCGCCAATGTAACAGTGACTAGCGAACGCTATCGCGCCATGATAAACGTTTTTTTGATACGGGAAATTGAAGCCAGTGATTTTCACATCAATTGGTTCCAACAAGTCGGCGGATACATCCATGAAACAATGGATTTACTGCGTCGTCGTTTCGGTGAGCAATTCATCTCTCGTCTCGTACCAGTGGATTGCTCACTAAGAACGTATCACACCTTTCGACTTTTATTTGTGAGGGTATATAAAGTGGAAATGCTTTGTGGATAAACCAGCTTCGATTGAGGTATTGGAAGCCAACATTACTAAAGCTATTGGCGAGATATCGCTTGAAGTTTTCAACGAGTCATGAAAAATTGGTATTTACGGATTACGCCGCAGTTGCGATCAACATTTCAAATAAATTGCCTTGAATGGTTCTACACAGAAATAATAAACATTGCCCAATCAATTAAAATTTTCACTATTGTATTTCAATTTAAAATCCGTTGAAAATTGATGAACCTTTATCTGAGATGCTGTGGAGTTAAGAGTACTCTTAGGCTTCAGACCCCTAACGGGCAGTAAATAACGTCCAAAGACCATACACACAAATCCGGACGAAGCATAGAACTGGTAGTCAGTTCACGGAGGTTATTTTAGTCTCACCTTTGACATGCACTTTTCCTGATTGGGAATACATATATTACCGTGTTAAGTGATGACAAGGTCGAAATCTTAATAGAGAGTGGAAAAGTGGACAGTGGAATAGAATATGTCACTTTCTCCTAGCCCTTCTCATTGAGAGAAGTTTAAGGCGTAAGTTCTTCAGTCTGCTGTAGCGTTTCTGAAGTCCTTATTTGCAGACCGTCAATTTGCGCAAAAATTTTGTATCAGCTACGACTATCATGGAATGATTTCTAGAAAGGTGTGAAACATGACTTGAAAACGAGGCCTAGCAAACAAAACTTCGATAAATTATTTTTTCCGCTAAGTTGAGGGAAGGCTTTAGCTGCTGCTAACAGCTGATAAACTAGTCTGCACACATGTAGAGTATCGCATTCATTTTAATCAACACTTTATGAATGGAAAACAGACGTCTTACTGAATAACTTATTTTGAGGAAGGAGTTACTTTTCACTGCCTTATGAGCGCCAGGTTCGGAGACACGTGTAACGAGATCTCTTGAAGCTGTAGAGATGAAGAAGAGAAGCACTTGCTATGAGAATACCCCTTCATCATCATCATCGTCATCATCATCATCAATACTTAAAAAGGTCTAAGTCGGTCCATAGGGCTAGAATGCCTTTTCTTCTTCTTCTTAATTGGCGCGATAACCGCTTACGCGATTTTGGCCGAGTTTTACAAAGCGCGCCAGTCGTTTCTTTCTCGTGCTAACCGGCGCAAGTTGGACACACCAAGTGAAGCCAAGTCCTTCTCCACCTGATCTTTCCAACGCAGAGGAGGCCTTCCTCTTCCTCTGCTACTACCAGCTGGTACCGCATCGAATACTTTCAAAGCTGGAGCATTTGTATCCATTCGGACGACATGACCCAGCCAACGTAGCCGCTGGATCTTTATTCACTGTGATATGTCTATTACGCAGAATCTTTCTCTTAAACACTCCAAGCGTCGCTTCATCGGATGTTGTCATCGTCCAAGCTTCTGCACCCTAAGTTAGGACCGGCAAATGTCTAGAATGCCTTTTACTTCAAAAACATTTTATTCAGATTTCTGAAGAACCGCTTCTGCGAGGATCTGTATAGCTTAAACACAGCCTCGCTCATGATGTTGATTGGATTCTTACAAAGCCTTTGCCTGGTAAAAGACTGTACAAAATATGCTCTAGAACTATCTCACACACTTCAGAGAACGGCCGAAGGTTCGAAAATCTGGATTGTGAACCAAACTAAATATCTTAAGACTTAAGTAATTCTCCAGATAAGGACCCAGGTACTTATCAATTTTATGGCACAAGGAGAGTCAGTGCAAAAGATCGTTTTAGCTCACGGTTTATTCCCACCATTCTTATTATAATTTCTTTTATAACATTTATTGTTTTGTTTTTTTCTTATAAAACTAAAATTTAAATCCTTTCAGAACAAGTCATTCTACTTACAGCAGCGAATTTGCTAGCGCAATAGTCGACCAGCTTCGTAATGCCCACATGCCCGGCCAAAGAGGCGATAGTTGCAATATGTCCACGTTGTTGCTCGATCATCTGTGGTAGGAATGCTTTGGTGGTCTGGAGAGCAAAAGTATAGAAGACATAAAATAAAATTTAAGTCATTAACAAAAAATTGTGCGTTTTATAAAAATATACAAAATCATTATTATTTTTTTGTTTGTTTTTCCACGACCAATTAAATTCCCATACTCACCCAAAAATGAGCCATCACATTAACATTGAAAGAGCGCTCAATGAGATGATCTGGGGTGTCCAAGAGGTAGCGCCCAGATACTACACCAGCGTTGTTGATTAACAAAGTCACCTGGAAGGAGAAGGAAATGAGAGAATTTTTATTAGAGAGGAAAAAGTCATTTATTTTCAATGCGTTATGTTAATAGGGTGCGTCCAAAAGTGTCTTAGAACCACTTCCAATTCAAAATTTTGCCTTTCTTTGCCAAAAAATTTATTTCTATGAGCATTTGAAGCAGAAGTGTAAGAGCATTTTGGTAGAGAGAAGAAGAATATAAAATGAAAAAAAAGAATATAATGAAAATGAAACAAACGGTTTTAGAGAACGTCTCATCATTCACCACTAGATTTTATTCAATATCGGTGCTGAGTGCATCGCAAAGCACAAACAACTCCGATGATATTAGACAATCTCCAAGTAAATGTTTTCGAACTCATGGAGAGTACAGGCTGAACACAGGACGTGGGACTTTAAATTTTCTGTAATAGATATTTTGGACGTGACAACGTCTT
Organism: Anastrepha obliqua; assembly: GCF_027943255.1. Taxonomy (NCBI): domain Eukaryota; kingdom Metazoa; phylum Arthropoda; class Insecta; order Diptera; family Tephritidae; genus Anastrepha; species Anastrepha obliqua. The sequence goes on along the minus strand of NC_072896.1, from coordinate 119,510,308 downwards.
ATAATTCGATGGAGCCAGCTGCACGCACCAAAAAATGCGGCGTTACCTTGCTCTGAGGTGTTCCATTTAAGGCTTGAACTGCAAGCGAGAGCGCGGAACGAACGACAAAGAGGTGCAATCGGCCTCCGCGTTCGGCAACGTTCGACATCTGGCTCTCTCCTACTTGAGTAAGCGATGCGACCGGACAGCTGCTATACAATAATACAAGACTAATTCAAAACCTATGGGAAATTACATGCACACATACACATGCCTGTATGCACATACGAGGGTGGATTGATTAGTCTTTAGAATTGCGACATCTATCGGTCATTAATTTACTTTATTATTGTGATCGTTAAAAGTAAACTGTCAAAAGCGAGCTGTCAAAATTTCATAACATATGGTCAAACGGTACTTTTTTGAGAATTATTTTTGCAAAACACTATTGTATTTTTATTAAAAATGGAAAAAAGTGAACTTCGTGCTGTTATAAAGTATTTTTATTTGAAAGATTTAAAGCAGAAACAAATTATTGAGGAGTTGCAGACAGTATTAGGGGAACATACACCCTCAAATGTAACAGTTTACAATTGGGTAAACGAGTTTATCCGTGGTCGGATAATCACCAAAGATGAGCCACGCTCTGGGAGGCCAAAAGAGGTAACGACTCCAGAAACGGTGGAAAAAGTGTACAAAATTGTCACACAAGATCGAACAATTAAATTGAGAGACATTGCTGACATTGTGAACATTAGTTATGAACGTGTGCATAACATAATACATGATGAATTGGGTATAAAAAAGCTTTCAGTAAGATGGGTGCCGCGTTTGCTAACTCCTCTGCAAAAAATGAATCGAATGTCGACTTCAAATGTTGGTTTAGACATGTTTAACAGAAATCCATCGGAATTTTTGCGTCGTTTCATAACGATGGATGAAACGTGGATCCACCACTATACACCAGAGTCTAAAGAACAGTCCAAACAATGGGTAGAACGTGGCTCAAGTGCTCCAAAGAAAGCAAAGGTCGTTGCATCAGATGGTAAGGTTATGGCATCTATTTTTTGGGATGCACAAGGTATAATTTTCATACATTATCTTGAAAAGGGTAAAACCATCAGAGCTGAATATTATTCATCTTTGTTGGATACATTTAACTAAAATATTAAGCAAAAACGGCCACATTTGAAGAAGAAAAAAATCCTCTTTCATCATGATAACGCTCCTTCACATTCATCTTGGAAAACGCAGGAAAAATAAATGAGTTAGGCTATGAGTTGCTCCCTCATCCGCCAAATTTAGCTCCCAGTGACTTTTTCCTTTTTCCAAATATGAAAAAATGGCTCGGCGGAAAAAGATTTGTGTCAAATAGTTATAGCTGAAATAAATGCTTATTTTGAAGGTTTTGAAAAAACTTATTTTAGAGAAGGAATAAAAATGTTAGAAAAGCGTTGGAAAAAATGTATTGACTTAAAAGGAGATTATGTTGAAAAATAAATCAATTTTTTGTTAAAAAACCAATGTCTAGTTTTTCATTCTAAAGACTTATCAATCCACCCTCGTATGTACGTATGTGTATAACGAACTTTGTTCCATGAGTGTGCGCTTTTACTCACTTAAAAATGTGTAAGCAAATTAACAACAAACATGCGAACTATCGATTTTATATGCAATGAATGAGCAGCAAAGAGATTAAGAGAGCATTCATTGATTGGCACATTTCAAATTTTATATTATTCAGTAGTTGAACGCGAATCAGCAACAGGTTAGGAAGTGAGCAAAGTTTTATTAAAAGAAACAGAGAGCATAACTGAATTTAATATATACAACTCCTTTTGCAACAAATTACAATTAAATTTGTAAAAATAATTAAGTAACTAATTGAACATCAACTTTTATTCAGTTTACTTGCTGAAAGAAATAATGTCAATACAAAATGTTTTATTATAAAATAATAAAATCAAAAATTTAATTTTAATAGTCGAGTAGAAATTGAAACAATAAATTTTATTCAAGTATTTTGTAAATTTAAAATGATTTTCTTAATGAATAACTTTATGAACAATTTTTCTTCCATTTCGAACGACGACTCGTTTGCAGATAGCGGTTCTGCATTGTAAAAAAAAAAATAACATAATTGTATTTATGCCTACAAATAAATGTAACTTGATCAATTCCATTGCGATTCCATTTACCTTCTTCTCTATATCCCTACAGAATATCTATCAAACAAATAAAATTAAAAATTTTTTTTAAAAAATGCAACCATTCCAGCAGTATTTTCTTATGACGTTGTCACGTTCAACTATCGTCAGTAAACCGCATGAAGCAATAATTAAAGGTGATGTAAGTAGCCAATTTTCACCCTGTGTTAGCCATCTTGAAGCTACTTAATAAATCCGTGTTGTCCTCTTGGAAAAGCTACTTTTTATTTCAGAGCAAATTCTAAAGAAAAAGTACTCAAAAGCGTAGAAGTTAAAATTTTTGCTGAAAAAGTTAGCAGGCAATACTGTTTTGCCTATTCCATTTTGCTTAGACTTTCGCATCTTTCAATTCTATTGAAAGTTCTGTGAAAATTACATTACAATTGTGCTTTTCATTGTGATAAATAGCTACCATATAGCCACATTTAGGTAAGTCTTTTGTTGCAGATTATCAATCTGATTTTTATTTTAATAACTGCTTAAAATTTATATACACAGGTGTGATTAGAGCCCGTTGCTGCGTTTAATACAACAAAAAAGACCCAGTTAGTCAATTATGTAAACAGCTCATGTTCGTATTATAACATACATAAGAATAGTCCACGACTGCGCTTCCGAGTAATATTTGTTTTGTAGGAAGATGAATAACCAGGATGATTGGGAATTAATTTTGTGTTTTGATTTTGCTGCTGCTAATATTTTATTTTTGTGCGTACGTCCTTATATATGAAATTGTAAGTATTGTATTATTGATTACATGAAATCCAAATATGTATACGAGGATATTTTAAATAAAAAAAAAAAAATTCAACTATTCAACTAATTGTTTGCATGCCGCCGTAGCCGAATGGGTTGGTGCGCGTTTACCATTCGGAATTCACAGAGAGAACGTTGGTTCGAATCTCGGTGAAAGCAAAATTAATAAAAACATTTTTCTAATAGCGGTCGCCCCTCGGCAGGCAATGGCAACCTCCGAGTGTATTTCTGCCATGAAAAAGTTCCTCATAAAAATATCTGCCGTTCGGAGCCGGCTTGAAACTGTAGGTCCCTCAAGACGCACACCACAAATAGGAGGAGGAGCTCGGCCAAACACCCAAAAAGGGTGTACGCGCCAATTATATATATATATATATATAATTGTTTGCTATCTTACAGCTGTTGTCAGCTAATTAGAAACGCTCCCTTTTGATAAACGCTTGATGAGCATAATATTAAACTGTTTAAATTTACCGTTATTTTTTCTCTTAAAATCATTTGCATTGCTTTTGTTACTCTATTTACTACCCAATGCGCCTAGTTTTGTAGTTGTGAAATTGAAGTACCGTTAATATTATCCAACGCAGTGCATGGGTTCTTAGTTCAAGGTAAATAAACTGAGACAAGTAATTAGAAACAGTTGTTCAATGGAAGCATATTCGGCAAGTTGTGTTATATAGCAATATAATCGACTTTTTGGTGTGTATATATTTTAAATTGGTTGTTTAAAAGCAACTAAAATATTCGTCTTCAAGATGTGTAATGGGAAAAAGCAGCAGCTGTACACCTGCCCTGCGCAGCTCCATTTTTGACCTTCGTAAAGCTGGAAAGTCGTACAGTGAAATTTCTAAACAAGTCAAATGCCCAAAAAAATGGTTTTTAACGCCTTAAAGCATATCCAACTTTTTAAGACTGTTGACAATGTTCAACGTAAGAAAAGGCCCCGGAAAACTTCAGCAGAAATTGACCGCAAGATAGCAATCATCTCCAAAAGAGACCCAAAAAAAACTTTCACTGACATCCAGCGGGAAATTCAGGATCAATATAATTTCGAAATATCCAAGAGGACAATTGCTCGGCGTCTGGTCGAATCTGGACTGCATGGCAGGCAGCACGCAAGAAGCCCCTTCCCATTGGTCATGGACTCCAAATCAATGGAAATATATCGTTTGGAGCGATGAAACCAAGATAAATCGCATAGGCCCAGATGGTAAAAGGTATGTTCGACGGCCAAGCAACCAAGAATTCAATCCTCGCTACGTTTCACAAGGGTAGTGAAGCATTGTGGAGGATCAATCATGGTGTGGGGATGTTTCTGGTGGAATGGTGTTGGCCCAATCCATAGGATTGATGGAATTTTAAATAAGGAGAAATACGTCGATATACTAAAAAATGTAATGTTGCCGTGGGTTGAGGAACATTTGCCTGTTATATGGAAATTTCAAAGGATAATGATCCAAAGCACACGGCAAAGTTGACGAAACAGTTTTTCGACGAAAATTCCTTCAATGTTTTGGAATGGCCATCATCCAGTCCGGACTTAAACCCAATAGAGCATCTCTGGGGTGACATTAAAAAAGCCGTGAGTGCAAAAAATATCCCCAATAAGGATGTCCTTTTTGCCGAAGTAAAAACGGCATGGCAAGCAATACCTGTGGCGCGCTGTCAGAATCTCATTCCATCAATGCGCAATCGATGTGAGGCAGTGTTGAAGCAAAAGGGTTATGGAACCAAATACTAACATAATCTTTATGTTGATCTGATAATACATTACTGTCTCTAATTAGTTGCCCTATCCAAATCGGGCATTTCACATGCTTTAATATAAAAAAATATATATATATTTAATAAAGAATTGCGATTAAATTGTTTTCCACTAGTTTTTAAGTTTATCATATGTTTAAATAAAATTGGCAAAAAGTTATGAAAATACGTGTTTAAAAGGAAAATGGAAAATTTATTCTGAAATAAGTGTCGTTTCTAATTAGCTGTCAACAGCTGTATATATATGACACAAATCCATGGGAATAGTTAAGTTAAAAATATAAATAATTAAGTACCACTTATAAAATAACATAAAATTATTCTATGGCTTACAACGACCTTTTTCAATTTTTTACTACATTTTCAGAAAGGGGATAAACTTATGCCCTTTTTTCCATTGCTTCCAAATTGCATCAATGGATTAAGTAGCATCCGAAATCAGTTGTCAAACTTTACTTAACCTTGTATAATTGAATCATGAGTAAACCGACTTTACAGACAACCTCTTGTTTTTTGAATATTTTTTGGATATGGAAAAGAGCCTTATTTTTTTCAATTAACAACTTTAAGAGAACACTTGGTGATATTCACGCATAACCCGGTTCCTTTTTTTTACCCGTTTGTATCAGTCGACAAAATCCTTAGTCATACACCAAAATCATAAACCAAGCAACATTTGAGATGAGAACAGCTGGCTTTTCTTGCTGAATCGCAGCCGAAGAGGCCCTGAGTTTTGTTTATCAGCCAACAAAAGCATACTGAGGGGTTATTGGGATGCGGTGTCATTCATATCGCTTACTTCGGAAGAGTAAAATGTTCATCGATGCATTATGCCTAGCAGTTTTAACGATTGTACGCTAATTTGAAACAAAAACGAGACAGTTTTCTAAGAAAAAAATCTCTTTCAGGAGGAAATACATAGGAACCAGCGCACAAGAGAGCAGCCTTATTGGCAAAATTGCATGAATTTGGTTACGAATTTGTGGCTCATTATTTTTATCGCAAACAATCGCAATAGGCTTGTTCAATTTCTTTCGACTACTTTTTGTTACCGCTTCCCACTGGTATATCTGTCGCATCACAGGCACAGATGCAGTAGCAGCATTAGAAACAGCAGTCGCAGAGACCTGTGATGAAGCAGCAATGGAAGCGAAGGTTACTTTTGCAAGTGCAGTTGTAGTAGCAGCAGCCGACTCTGATGTTGACTTAGCGCTTTATTCTTTAGCGACGGCAGGACCATGCATATGCAAGCTTGCAGCAGCAGAGTTCAACGCATTGTTCTCATTGTCAACAGGCGGACATCGAACAGAAAGAGGAGAGCGCGAAGTGCTCGCATGATTTACCGTTTTTTTTTTTAATTTGCACTGCTGAGAATATTAGCAGAGTTAGCAACAATGCTTTTGAGATCTTTTTCCTCAAGAGTTAGCGTACACAGAGAGAGAGAGAGAGAGCGGCATCTTTGGCTGAAAGCTTAGAGTGCAAAAAGCGAATTTCTGCAATAAGATAATCTGATTTTTGTATTAGTTGTTTTTTTTTCTTAGCGGATAGTATGCATTTATGTTCTCTGGTCCAAGCGCAGCTATTTCTTTGACAACAACAAACAATGTAATTTGTTATTTATTATTGTGTACATTTCTAATTTTATTTTCTTTATTTTTGACTTCGTACGGAGGAACTGATGAAGTTTGATACCTAAACGGAGAGCGTCTATCGGCAGCGCAGGCCTTGCAAAAATGGGGTTAATCAACATTTTTGAAATCAAATGAACATAAACAATTTCTGTAATCTGCCTAAAACTCACCAAAATAGAACATTGATCTTTTGTAACTTCGCCGTACTTCAAGCGCTTCAGGCAAAGCGGCCATTTGGTATTTTTTTATATATTTTAGTATTGTTCTATTCTTTTTTGACAGCTTTAGAAAGTAAGCAAGCCTGCATTGGGTCAGTGCCTTGAGTTCGTAATCTTAAGCATGAACGGCATTTCATGCGATCCTGAGTACTGTGACGACACTTTTTTTTATTTGACTTTTTTCTCGTGTTTTAATTTGGTTTTGAGCTTTGGTATATTAAGAGACCTGCATTAGAATTTTATGGTCAATATTTTTGTTGTACAATTTAATATGCTATAACCCTTTATTATGCGTATTTTTGGCGCTTTCCTGAAAAATCGAAAAAAGGACCGATTTATTGAGGAGTTTGAGTTTCCACAAAAATGTTCCCCGTTGTTTTTTTTTTTTTTTGGAAGTGCTGAACTCATCGTATGTCTAAAATGTAAGAGCAACATAGTTTCTTATGCTGATTTATCATAAGATTGAGCAGAAGAGTGAAAAAAATGCTCGGTACTTTTTACTTCACCAAATAAAGGGTGGTTGAATTTCAAGGGCTGATGTTGAAGGTGAACCACACCTAAACGTCAACGACCCCGTTGGACTTCTTTCTTTGGGGTTATTTGAAAGAAAAGGTGTACGTCGATAAGCTAGCAACAATTCAAGAGCTAAAGGATGAGATAATTCGACACATTAACGGCATAGAACCTCTATTATGACTCAGCGTCATCGAAAATTTGGACCATCGGATGGAGGTGTGCCGCCGAGGCCGCGACGGCCATTTGGCCAATATTTTGCTCTATACATAATTGAGCCATACCAATATTATCATATTAAAGAGAAATGACAATAATTAAAAAAAAAATTGTAGTTTATTCAAAATCAACACCGGCCTTTGAAGCTTAACCACCCTTTATAAAAAAAATGTGGGAGGAAGTTAAGCCACCCGTATGAAAATTAAATAACAAAAATATTGAAAATCTCTGCTTTTGTGTGCATTTGTTCTCCACTTGTCCACTGCCATTTTGTTTTTTTTTTTTTGTTTTTTTTTTTTTTTTTTCTTTCGCAATAAATATTAGACTTCCATGTAATTGCACAGCTGAAGTTTATTGATTTTGCACCAAGTTCTACAATTTATTTGCAACTGCATTAAAAGTACAATAATATTTGTTGTACAACAATATTTGCATCTAGCCATTCTAGGCGTGAGTTCATAGCGCATGCGCGTCGGTCAACATTTAATATCGATGCCAAGGCAAGCGATTTTTATGCTACTACTTTTTGGCAACTATTTATAATAGTTTTTGTTTTTGTTTAAAGAAGTTTTGTAATGGTGTATAGTGTTTTGAATATCGGGTGTTTTTTTAAGAGCCTGTGAAACTTAAAATGAGAACGCAACAGAAATGATGGATGGATTGAATTGCTTTTTTATAATCTGGTGGATAATTTGTGGGCATTTATTTATTGAATATGAAGTTCGGCATATGTCCGTCATGCCTGGTGAGTTACAGAGCGCATTCGATCAGTCTAATTTTGCACAACTTTTTCCAATAAATCTGAATAATAAATCTAATCAGCGAAAATGCGACGCAAACGATGATTAGTTGGCTTCCATTCTTGCACGAGCTATATTTTATGCGTGCTGACGACTTTATGAGGTCTACCCATAGAAGACGTTGGTCTGAGTTGGGTTCCTATAGAGTAGGGAAATGCTTTGTAAAAAAACCGAACCGGGAACCTTTCTCCTAAAACTTATTGCGAAGTACCTGGTGGTGGTAGTCACAACGCCTGTGGTCAGCATATGGCTGCTATGGGAATCATTGGTGCCTATCCGGCCGAAAAAAACGAGGACACTGCAGAGCATTTTTCCTGAAGCGGTCCAGTGTTTTCTAGAATCAGTACAGTCAATAGTACAGTGGTCTCCTTGACTGACTGCTTGGATTTGTTCAACCCCCCACTAATCTAATCTAAGCTAAGATCCTTCGTAGAATTTTTTATGTAGTCGAAGGACAAAGGCCAACAAGTTGAGAACGAATCGACATTTCCCCGTCTTCTTCAACACTTTTTCCACAATTCGAAAGCGCCTTTCTGACATTTAACGATTCATGACGACTTGCCAAATCTTACAGAACAGAAATGTCAACACAGTTACAGCCTTCTCAGCCATGAAACTTTAGTTATCGATATCGATAGTTCTCATGCAGCAAAAAAAAACACCCGATAGAAGAAGTTAGGTGTACAAAATTCATGTATGGAGCTTTAGAAACGCGCAACTAATTAAAATAAGCAACACTCTTAGTTCTCTGATCTTAGAATCTTTTCTGTGTCGAACACTCCGCTGAGGAGTCTTATGAGACAGTTGAAGAGAAGGAAAATGGCAATGTCTTCATAAAATGGCACCATCCCCCGCTCCCCCTCAAATTCGCTGCTATCTAAGTTACGGCGATATGGCTTCACTACTACTACTAAGCGCTTGGCTACCGCTATACTCTTTCTTATTTGCGATATTTAGGTCAGAATTTATCTTAGGAATGGAGTTCAGCTCACAGTAGTTTATTGTTAAGTTTACTTTCATGCAATTTTCATACGAAAATGTGCTCTCTGCAGCCTTGTGCTGGGTTTAGTATGCCTTCAAAGCTAAGCTCCCACTTAGTGAGTTTTGGTTACCCCAGCGCTTAACATAAATTCAAGTGCGGTGAACTGCATACACAAAGACCTTAAGTAATTAAATTTGATGGGTGCCAACGTCTGTCACTGTTTAAGGAAAATAAGCCTCACTGTCATGACAGTAAACAGCCAAAAGGCATGGCAATAACTCAGGCAAAAGATTTAAAAAATAAAAAAAGGTGAGCGTTACTTTGAAGAAAAGAGCATCAAGTTCAAGTTGCATATCAAAAAACAAAAAAAAAAAAAAAACAAAATATTAAAAAAATAAAAAATGTAAAATATAAAAAGTATGAAAAACAACTTTATATTTGCATATCTGGCATAGCATCACAAGTCAAGTTGAAGTACAAGTGAATGGTTTTATGTTTGGGCACAGCTATCGCAATGAATGCCCTTAACCGACACTCTGCATATGTGTGTGTAAGCCATCAAGGTCAATTGGATTTTACATGAAACTGGTAATTGGTCTTATTTAGCCCAAAGTAATTTAATTGAATTTAGTAGCAACTAAAAGAAGCTAAAAAAATGCTTGATGGCCTTTGAAGTGCCTGATTACACGCCATGGACTAGAAGTAAAAACTCGAGGAAGAAATGCCAGTCAAATTTCTTTTGGTTGCGCTCATTATTGTCATTTACCTCGTATAGAATTGCCTTCACTTTCATCTCAGATTATTTAGAGTCATTTTCGAATGAATCAAAGATTCCCCGGCATTTGCTTTACTTACATCTCCAATTTCATTCCGTATCACTTCAGCTGCTTTGTAGACCTCCTCCTTTTTGGAAATGTCAACAACGTAGCCTTTGCAGTAGCCGCCATCAGCTTCGACGATTTCGATGGTTTCTTTGATGCCTGAAATTCAAATTTTGGTTTGTGATTATTCAGTAAAAAATTAAGTGTTTTAGTATAAATTTGTAGAAGCAAATAAAGGTAATGAATACCTTCGATTAAAATAATTATTTTATTTTATTTTTTATTTTCATTTTCATTTTTATCGACATTTATATTTTTGTTTTTATATTTACTTTTAAGTAAATTTTCATTTTAATTTTTGCTTTTACTTTTATTTTATTTTAATTTTTATCATTATTTTTACTTTCACATTTATTTCTATTTTTATTTTTACTTTTACTTTATGATTAATTTTACTTTTACTTTTACTTTTATTTCTATTTTTATTTTTATTTTTATTTTCGGTTTCGGTTTCATTTTTATTTTAATTTTTATTTTTGTTCTTGTTTTTATTTTATTTTATTTTTTATTATTATTTTTATTTGTACTTTTATTTCTATTTTTATGTCTATTTTTATTTTCATTTTTATTTTATTTTATTTTTTGATATTTTAATTTTTATTGTTGACTTTTCTTTTTATTATTATTATTTTTTTTTATATTTTAAGTTCAATTTTTGTTTTTGTTTTATATTTAATTTTATGTTTGATATTTGGTTTTTATTTTTATTTATAGTTTCCTTTTTATTTTCATTTTCATTTTTGCTTTTACTTTTATTTTATTTTAATTTTTATTATTATTTTTACTTTTACTTTTACTTTTATTTCTATTTTTATTTTCATTTTTATTATTATTTTTTTTTGATATTTTAATTTTTATTGTTCATTTTTTTATTTTTATTTTTGTTTTATATTTAATTTTATGTTTGATTTTTGATTTTTGGTTTTTATTTTTATTTTCAGTTTCATTTTTATTTTAATTTTCATTTTTGTTTTTGTTTTTATTTTATTTTAATTTTTGTTATTATTTTTATTTGTACTTTCTATTTTTATTTTCTTTTTTATTTTATTTTTTTTGATATTTTAATTTTTATTGTTGATTTTTGTTTTTATTATTATTGTTTTTTTAATTTTTATTTTTATTTTTGTTTTATATTTAATTTTATATTTATTGTAATTTGATTTTTGGTTTTTATTTTTATTTTTATTTTCAGTTTCATTTTTATTTTTATTTTATTTTAATTTTTATGATTATTTTTACTTTAACTTTTATTTCTATTTTTATTTTAATTTTTATTTTTTTAATTTTTATTGTTGAGTTTTGTTTTATATTTAATTTTATGTTTATTTTAATTAGATTTTTGGTTTTTATTTTTATTTCCAGTTTCATTATGATTTTAATTTTCATTTTGATTTTATTTTTTGTTCTTATTTTTATTTTTATTTTAGTTTTAATTTTTATATTTACTTCTATTTTTATTTTAATTTTAATTTTAATATAATTTTTCTTTTTTGTTTTATTTTTATGTTCATTTTAATGTTTGTTCTTATTTTTATTTTAGTTGCAATTTTTATGTTAATTTATGTTTTAATTTTAACTTTATTTTTATTTTTTTTTCTTTTTATTTTCAGTTTAATTTTTATATTAATTTTTCTTTTAATTTTAACTTTATTTATTTTTGTATTTTATTTTAATTTTAATTTTTATTTTCTTGATATTTTTATTTTTAATTTGTACTCCTATTTTTATTTTTAATTTAATTTACCTTTTTCGTTTTATTGTCTGCTTCATTTTTTTTGATATTTTTATTTTATTTAACACTCACCTTCCTTATTTATGTCCCATATAATCACTTTGGTGCCCATTTTGCCCAAGCGTTGAGCCAGCAATCGGCCAAGTCCATTACCTCCGCCAGTTATTAGTGCGATATCTGTGTTCAATTCTTTCTCGGGATAACCAAAGGCAATATAGTACAAATCCTAGAAAATTAAAGGAAAATACTTTTATTAATTTAAAATATCGAAAAACTAATAAAATTCAAGTAAGTAATTTTCATAGGTCCATCAAAATCCTAATTATTAAAAAAACATTTGCATGAGTTACAATTTGTGATTGAGGTGGTGAGACGTTCAAACACATTTGATTTGAATATTTCGCTTTGACTACGTCTATGACAAATAAGAATCAAGAACTTTTTAGCCTTCAATAGGGATTTTTTTGTCGGGACAGACTTGCAAGCACAGCACTCAGACAGAATTAAGTCCATTGCACTACACTCGGATTCCCTTTGTACTTTTCTTTAAATCTACTCGACCTCCGAAGACATCTGCGTAGATCTTGTGATGCCAAGGAGCCAAGATGGTCGCTTCTTAACACATCACTGCCAAAGACCTCAAGCCTGATTCGAGCGCAGGCCGGGCAGACGCACAAAAAGTGGTCCGCCGCCTCATCTTCCTCTTCACATGCTGGGCAGAGTACACTGTCCGAGATGCCCACCTTTTCCATGTGCTTTGGCCATAGAAAGTGGCCTGTCATCAGTCCAACCAGCCTCCTACAGTCCCCTCTGCTTAGTGACAGGAGGAACTGCGACAGTCGGTCGGACATGATATGTGGGTTAGAGTAACCCGTTTGCTAACCGTGGCTTTGATGGCTGCAGAAGGGAGTCTCAGAACGGGCTCCGAGCCAAGAAAGTTGACCCATTCTGGCTAAAGAGTCAAAGATCTCGTTACCCGCGATACCCACGTGTCCCGGGACCCATGTTGGCATCAGGCTATTATGTCTACCGACATAGTTCAGCCTGGATTTACAGGACTCGACTACCCTTGAAGTGGTTAGGGAGGGGCTGTCTAAGGCCATGAGCGCAGCTTGGCTGTAGCTGTAGCACATTACATCTGCCTCTCCATCTGTTTCTGGAGAACAGATCTCCGCTCAAAACATAGAAGCGTACATTCCGAGCCGGAACCGTACTCCGTCTTGGAGCCATCCGTGAAAATGCGAAAACAATGATTGCCGGGCTCATTTTCTGAGCTTGACCACAGTTGAGCTTCTGGCAGCACCACACTGTATCTCTTGTCAAGCACGATTCTAGATGGCATGGAGACAAGGGGCATGGCGAGGATCGTTGGACCGAGGTCCATTCCTACTCTCTTGTCCAGTGCCGTACAGGGGCCGTATCAATTACCATTGTGGCCTGCAGATGGTCTCTCCTTGGATGAAAACATCAAGTGGTGTTAGACTAATCAGAGCATCTAATGCAAGGCCTGAAGTAGTCGGAAAAGCTCCTGATGGCCACAGTGCGTTGTAGTCTCGATAAGGTCCTCATGACTCCCACGAGAGGGAGTCTACCCATTCAGGCCACTGATGCATAGGTGATAATAATACGTCTTATCATGGCCGTTATTTTATCTCGATTTTATCTTAGTTTTATATTATCTTATCTTGTCTTACCTTGTCCCATTTTAGATTATCTCATTTTGTATCTGTATTTGAATGTATTTTATCTGATATTATCTTGCCATGTTTTGTATCAATTTTAGCTTAGTTTTATCTTATCTCATCTCACTTTATCTTACCATATCTTCTTTTAACCGATCTTGTTTTATGGTAGTAGCCCGGTGTGATGGATTAAAAAAATCGAATTTTTTTTTACATTTTTCGGAAGAAAAGCATCTTAAAAATATACTATAAAAATTTCATACAGAAATTTTAATTATTTTTAAAGTTATAGCTAAAATAGGAGAGCGCGCTGTAGTGCGTATGAAAGCATGTGACACGCCAGCAGCAGCTGTTGTTGAAACTTTAAACGCATTTTTCTCAAAACCATGTTTTCGAAATTTCGGGGAATCACTGACTCAAAACTATTCAACCGATTTGGCTAAAAATTTAACCCGTTATTCTGGACACACATATCTAGATCCCGGACCTTTAAAACATTTAATTTTTTAATAATAAACTATTTAATTTAAACAATTTATGAAGAAAAAAAATTAGATTTTGAGAACTTTTTTCACAAGTCCGCCATTTCGTTTTTGTTTCTCTATTTTTATGTATATTTCAGGTTCGAGACCTAAAATAAAGTCTACAGAATAATAATCTTTTTAAATTTTTTATTTCAGATGACTTTGGAAGGCTGTGTGTTTCTCCGAACCAACTCATCTTTTTTTTAAGGACTCCACTTTGACGTCAAAAATTTTAAACAAATGAATATAAAATTAACTTTAAAATATTTTCTTTATATACTTCAAAACACCAATAAAAACATGTAAAAACTTTAAGACGATTGCATTTTATTTTCTTTTTAAAAAAGATTCATGAAAAAACGTCGAAATTTCGGTCGTTACACCGGACTACTACCTCAGCTCATCGTAAGTTGTTTTATCTTGCCCAATTCTGTATTTTATTATCTTTCCTATCTTATCTTATATTAATTTATTTGCTCTTACCTGGTCCCATATTTTCTTATTTTATTTTATCTCTAACTTATTTTATTTTATATTCTGTTTTCTTATCTTTTTTTATGTTATTTTCTCTTATCTTATCTTATCAAATTTTATATTATTTTATCCCGAACTTATCTTTTGAAATCTCATTTATCTTAAATTATTTTATTTTTCCCCATATTTTTTACCTCATCTTATCATATCTGGTTTTTTCTATTATTTTATTACCCCGAAAGGACGCGAGGCGCATCTTTAAGCTTAAGTCTATTGAGCAAAACTTTTTAGACAACCCAATATGTAGGTATAGCACGCAACGTCAGGCACGCGCTGTTTAGCATTTGAATTACAGGAAATACACTAAATAATGAACGATTACAAGCCTTTACAACATACAAGGAAAATAATACAAATAAATGCATTGCTTTGTATTATCTAACTATTCTCTAGTTGGCTAAAACTTAGTTGTGTACGACTAAAACCTACATTTATCGATTTGCTTCATGGCATATTGAGCGCAAATCACATAGATTGTGTCACGAATCATTTGCATGGCTCATATCAGAGTACATTCATACATATGCACCCACACACACACACACACATACATATGCATTTGAAAATAAATAGAAAAATATGGCATTTCATCAAGCATAACAACGCATTTACATAAGCCGAAGGCTGTGCTTGGAAAGAGAGAGCGGCGTAGAGACAAAAACGAAATGCCACTGGAACATCTTTGATGAGCCAATAAACTATCGCGCTGCGCAAAGCGTCGTGACCTTGAGCCGTGGCAAATACACGCAAGCAGCGGCAACGAGTTGAACTACTTTTTGGATGGGTAATATTTACGAAGTTTTTACACAATGAAACTCAAATTATGATATGTGTAATTTTGTTGTAACTAAGTTTGGTTGTTTCTTTATTTTTTTTTTGTATTTTTTTGCTCTCATCACCGAGTTAACCATTCATGACAAATGCGTGTCAACGTTCACTTTGTGTCAGCAGTAAGCCAGTTAACTGTATATTTGTGTATGTATTTATTAGTGCTTATGTTTGCTCCATACATATGTATGTGCGCATACTTATGCATTCGTGCAGCCGATTTGTCCTCTTCATGTCGCAGCTGTCAGCCTTAGCCGGCAAGGCATTTCTTTTGATGAAAACCATTTGACATTTATTTTACTGTCTTTCGCTGGCCACCGGCGGCGTTCAACAAGCACGCTTCAACTTAAGCTTCCGCTGCTGTTTACCAAAGCGTGAACGGTTTTTTGTAGGTGCAGGAAAAGTAAAATACGAAACAATGAAATACCAAATAAACGCTAGCCTGTGCTTTGCTTTAGTTTTGATGGTAACTTATTGTGCATATGTATGTGTGTGTATGTATGTATGTATGCATGTAAACTATGTTCGTAAAAAGAGTAATTTAAAGCTGATGCGGTAATACAAAGTAATTTAAAGAGTGCAAACAAGTAGAAAAATATTCAAACCAAGTAATATTTTCACTCATACACCACTTACATGTATGTGCATTTACATACGTACATACATATATGTACATATGTAAGCCAGACTATGTCACGTTTCATGCGTTGTGGCCGCCTTATGTATTATTCATTATTAATCTGAAAATAATTGTTTTTGCTATTTTGACAGTAGCGCGATGTACTTTGCATCGTAGCAGCAGCCGTATCATTAAAACTGATGAATGTTGTAGCACATGTGTAACGGGTGTTTTCTTTCTACGACACTTCAATATACTTCAATAAGGATATCTAACAAACCAGTGACGTTGCTAACGATACAAGTTTTTTAAATACTTTTTATTTGAAACCAATTAAGTTATAAAAATGAATTAAAAAATCTGGCAACCTCGCTGAAAAATGTGTGTGCCTTAAAATACTTCCAACACCTTTCATTTGTTGCCCATAAAAATATTTTTCCTATTTAAGTATTCTTTTTTTTTATGTGGCAATCATATCAAGAAATATGTTCGTATTAATACTTTCTAAACAAACAGTATTTTGATACAAATATTGCTCGTCTATCGTATATGTGTGTTATATAGCCACAATATGTGATTTATTAGAGTTTTTCAAAAAGGGGGCAGCCCCATTTTAAATCTCTGGTTTAAAGTTCGTTAAAAATATTCTGAAATTGCGTTTGATACACAGTTTGAAATATTGTAGCTAACTTAAAATATTTAGTTCACTCAAGCTTTCCCAAAGATGGTAACCCTATGTGTGAATCAAATTTTCCAAATTATTTTGCGCTTAAGTGACTATCATATGTTTTCCGTTTTGTAATTTTTCGATAACTTACATAATTCAACCACTTAAATTTTCACACAGGTGGCAACCCTACGTATAAATATCTCTGGATTAAATTGTGCTGAAAAACTTTCATTTAAATATCCATGCCGTAATACTTTATCTAACTTACATATTTCATTCACTTCAATTTTGTATGTAGATAGGTGGCACCCCTATGTATGCACATATAATTGTATTTAGCTGTATACCATTTTTTTAAAAAACATTCACTTGGTACCCATATTTTAATATTTTAACTAACTTACAAACTTAATTTTCTTAACATTTCGCAAATATGGCAACCCTGCGGTTAAAAAAATTTTGCCAAATTCTTTTGCATTTAAAAAGCTTTCATTGGTAACTAGTTTGGCCATTTTTGGCTAACTTACATATTTATATCACTTAAATTTTCTGACAGGTGGCAACTCTACGTATAAATAAATATCTTTGGATTAAATTGCGCTGAAAAACTTTTATTTAAATACCCCTACTTATATATTTTAGCTTACTTATACATTTTATTCACTTAATTTGTTTATGTAGATAGGTGGCACCACGCGTATAACTATATTTAGCTGTCATAGTTGCTTTAAAAATCGTCCACTTGTCGCCCATATTATAATATTTTAGCTAACTGAAATATTTGATTCACTACAGTTTTCGCAAATATGGTAACCCTACGTGTAAATCAACTTCTCCTGATTATTTTACGTTAAAAAAAACTTTCATCTATTACCCGTGTGGTAATTTCTGGCTAACTTACATAATGAGTTCACTTCAGTTTTCATTTAGGTGGCAATACTACTTACCTATAAATAAATATCTTTGAACGAAATTGCGCTTAAATGACTTTCGTCTCATAACCATTTTGTAATATTTGAGCTAACTTACGTATTTATTTCATTCAAATACAGTTGTTAAACAGGTGGTAGCTTCATTAAAAAATATGTCTATATTAAAGCTTTTTCAAACTCCTTTCATTTGATACCAGTATTGTAATATAAATCATTTTCGAAATTCACGTACTGAGTGTGAAAGCTACAGAGTACTTCACCCACATTTAAACAGGTAATGCGCAATAATATAAATGGAGTGTTTCGCTCTTATGAGTAATAATTCATGCAATACGAGCTCTTCTGTGCGTACTGAAGAAACCAATACTGCTTGCTTTACTGCCGAAGTGAATGTGATGAAGGATCAAAATTTGCCAAAGGCGCCGGCATCTCTCAATAACTCTATCTCTACTCTACCAGTATGTGGAAGTATTTTGAAGAAATATCGGGGCCAATATCCAGCAGAAACTAAAGCTTTTGTATTATCGTTTACATTGAATGCTCAGCGAATGGATTGCAAATCGACTTGAAGTTACATCTGACTGTTACTAGGAAATATCTAGCGATGAGGTTGATTTTTGGCCTCACATGTATGTGAATTAAAAAATTTCCTGATTTGGCTGATAAAGTTAAACTATTAGGCTTTTCGTAAATTTTTTCATGTTATACCTCAAAAATGAAAGTTGGATATTTCCAACAACACCCATTACATTATATATTATATATAACTGAACGATCGTACTGTGAAACCGAGTAAACAGATAAAATATTATTCCAAAATTAAATCGCGTGTCGCTTTTGTCACTAATCACAGGAAGTTGCTGTCGTCTTTATATTTAAATCATACATTTATGTCATTAGCTATGTATGTATGTAACAAATTTCTGCACATAAATGACAGGGTTCGCAACATCTAAATGAGAAAAATGATGAAACGAAAAGTGTATGTACATAAATTCAATCACAGAAGTGGCCTCATTATAATAAATTTCGCCATGCAACATAAATTGCGTGAGTGTAATTGGAGTACATATAATATATATCTATACAAGTACGAGTGTTATGCAAAATTATTGTAAGATCAGTCACGCACTCGTTTCCCAAAATTTTAGTGTATGAAGCAATAAATTAGTGGTGTGCTAATTGAAGGGACTCTGTGTGTCATTTCCGCCATTTCGAATGTATTAAAATTTTGCATACAAGTAGTTGCTTTGTGGTATTAGTGTCACAAATACACAGTGTTGTTTTTATGGTATTCGTCAAAATGGAGTACTTAAAACAAACAGAGTAAGGGTTTTTAATTTCACTTTATTTGGTAGGCAGCATCAAAATGTAATTATGCGATACCAATCGGGAATAATTATTGAAGACTGTCCTTAAATTTTGAGAAATTGCGGCCCACGGAACAGTGTTTTTCATAGAAAAGCAATAGTAAAGTGGAGTAGGGGCACTGTGTGGAGGTGAATATTTAATATGGTGAGCTGAAAGTGAGTTGCACACTTTTCTGCTTTCAATGCTTTGTTCCACCTCTATAAAGAAGAAACAAAAAAAAAAAACAAACACTCTTATATAACCTGCGAACTGCAGATGGTTTTTGCAAGTAACTTTGCGTAACACCTTGCGTATCTTCCCAACTAAGGGGTTTTTCAATAAGAGCGGGTAGATGTTGAAATGGAATAAAATGGCGTTTGCTGTGTGGCACGTAGCGCCGTCCTGCTGGAACCACATGTCGTCTAGGTCCATATGGTTCAATATGGGCCATAAGAAATTGGAAGAGCCACCACGTCTACCGAAAAATGGGCGCAATGCGCGCAACGTTTGCGTTAATGAACACTCATTTTGATAATAAAGTTTTATCATTTGAACGTGCTGTTCAATCGTGTAACTTGCCATGATGATTTGGCATAAACAACTGAATAATAAACAAAAGATTTGACAGATATCACCAAAACAAAATGGCTGCCACAGGGCGCCAAAATCGACCCGCGCCAATTGAAAACCCCTTTATAAACTGCCAATGTGTAATGAAATAGCAAAACAAGTAGACAAAGAACATGCAAGAGGAATGCTGAAACTCATTTCTAATCGCTACAATGGGTATAATGTCTGTCAGTTGAATGCGCGAAGTTTGAATGCTGAAAAAATTGACTATCTAAATTTTGTTTTTGATAATTTGAACATTGACTTAATATGTATTACAGAGACATGGTTTAAAGAGTATATTAATAATAATGTATATTCTCTGTACGACTGCACTATTTTTAGATGTGATAGGACTACGAAGACGCGAGGAAGTGGCATTGCTTTATATTTTACAAATAATTTTAAATGGAAAGAGATCTGCAGATCAGATCATTTTCAAGAAGGCGAATACATTTTTGTTGAATTTTATGATAATAATACCAAATGTCTTGTTGCATGCATTTACAACCCTAGCAATAGAAATGACCTCTCAGTGATATTTGATAAATTAGCGGAATTCCACATCTGCTATATATATATTTGTGTGTATACATATTATTGTGTGTGGTGATTTAAATGTAGACCTTATTTGTGATAATTTTTCTTCCAGGAGTTTGATAGATAGTTTCCAATCATTAGGAATTTACTTAATCAATGAATATGCTACTCGCTTTCCCACTGCAAACCAAGTCTTTTGGATGTATTTTGCGTCAGTGACAGAGATTACGTCAGTCATATTGATCAGCTTCCTATGGCTGGAGTTTCTAACCACGAGTTGATATTCTTATCTTACAACATCCAGTTCAACAGACACCACCAAGTAAAGGAGTTATTTTTTAGAGACTTTAAGCTTATTCACCATGATCTCTTAAATAAGGAGGCTGCCGAGCTTAATTGGAATATGTGTCGGTTATTCACAACAGTGGATGAAAAACTGCAACATTTCAATGCTTTAGTCAGCCATTTATTTGATAGGTTTGTTCCGTTGCGTAAAGTTAAAGTCCATGGAAACAGGAAACTATGGTTTACAAGTGAGATATTGTTTTTAATTAGAGAGCGTAATAAAGCCTAAAATAAATGGAAAAATAATAGAAACACTCACTTGTGGCAAAAATATCGTGTAGCAAGAAATAAAATAACTGCAATCACTAGAGATGCCAAAAGGGTATATCTACAATGGAAGCTCAATGATAGTTTACCTCCGAAAGTCCTATGGAAAAATCTTAAAACCTTAGGTGTCTCAGAAGAGGATAACCCCAGTGCAGTTTGGACCCAGAAATCTTAAATACTCACTTTCTAGCATCTTACAGGGCTCCACTCGACATACCTGTAAAAGTTCATCTACGAGAGCGTACTTAAGACGGTGAGTTTGAATATGCGTCTGCAACAGAGATGGATTTGATACAGTGTGTACATACTGTCAAATCTTATGCTATAGGAACCGACGGCATTTGTCTTAGTTGCTCCACAGCTATGCTTAAAATTTTTGAAGATGTTCGCTCTGCTTATGATAAAAACTACCTAACAGTGCTAGTACTACTCGATTTTTCAAAAGCATTTGACACTATTGATCACAACATTTTACTGCAAAAATTGTGCTATCACTATAAGTTTGAAGCGTTTTCTCTGCAACTAATAAAAAGTTACCTTTCGAATCGGCTCCAACAAGTTAAGTGTGGTGATAACTACTCAAGCCTAAAACCAATTACGTCAGGTGTGCTACAGGGCTCTATTTCAGGTCCAATTTTATTTTGCATTTTTATTAATGACATTGTTGAGTGTTGCCAAAATTTGTCAGTTCATCTCTATGCTGATGACACCCAGATCTACCTATCAAGGCCAATAGGTTTTATTGAGGATTTGATAGCAAGGCTTTATGAAGACCTCACTCGTATTTCTAACTGGTCCAAATCTAACAACTTGAAATTAAATGAGTCAAAGACGAAGGCGATTGCTATTTCTCATTCAAAGTATGACCTTAGCTCTTTGCCGCCAATATTACTTAATGAAGTATATATTAACTTTGATGGCATAGTAACAAACCTGGGTTTCAGAATAAATTCAAGATTATCATGGGTTGACCATGTAAACTTTTGTTGTAAACAAGGTATATAATATTCTTAGAAAGCTATATTGTACTGCCTACATACTGCCACGGCAAACTAAATTAAAACTTGTTAGATCACTCATTGTTCCTCATGTATCATAGGCTGAATTAGTATATTGAAGGCTTGATAATAATTCGAAACGTAAATTGCAAATCGCTTTAAATAATGCAGCGCGTTTCGTTTTTGAAAAAAGGAAATATGACCATATATCTATCTACTCAAAACAGATTCTCGATCATAACCTCGACTCGTATCTCAAAATACGCTCTCTTTTGTTCCTGCATAAATTAATATACACACACAAACCATTTTACCTGTATAAAAACATTAAACAATGCCAGTGCACCCGAACGTTGAATCTGATTGTTCCTACCTACACTTACTTATCAGAACGCATGTTCTTTGTTAATGCCATAAAACAATGGAATTCTATACCAACTACAATAAAGCTTATAAAACAAGCAAGGTGTTTAAAACTGCAGTTTCTAACTACTTCTAACCTCCCATTCCCACCATCTTTCTCTTTTTCTCACTTAGTATTCTAAGCTTTAGTCTATAAGTTTAATAGTTAAAATAGTTTTAAAATTTAAGTAGCATTTTTATGTATACCATCCTCGTATTCTAGAATTATAAGAAGATGTATTACCACAAGACTTTGTCTTACTATGTACTAAACAAATCAAATAAATTGAATTGAATTGAAATGTATTTGGATGTTTTTCAATATCTGTAGGCGACTACACCATTTTTTGCCCACAGTGAGCAACGCACGCCACATCAAACGAGTGGTAGTCACGCGCGAACTTATGCGACTGCGGGTTTTGGAATTTTCCATGGTTAAATTTTGCCTATGTCATGCGGAAATATCATATATCAAATAGTCAAAAAAAAAAAGAAAATATAATACAATATTAATAGAATATTTTTATAAACATTTTTTATTATATACACCATGTAATCAGATTACCATAAGTCTGCTTCAAATACTGCAATGTCATAATTTTTAACAATAATTAGCGCTCGATGTCAAACTCGAAAGAAAAGCGGCAATCATTACGAGTGTTACTTTATCTTAAATATCATACATACACACAAGTATACTATACCGTATGTTTGTTTATTAATGTGGTGTTATTGAGTCACGCTTCAAAATCGCTTGAGTGCGCTCAATTGAAAATGCACGGGCACGCGCCGCAGCCACTGGTTTAATAGCAGGTATGACAGCTACATTTAAATTTCTATTTATATAAATCAATCGGTGGTGCTATGTTTGAGGGTGGCATAACGTCTGGTGTTACGAGGGATGTTGGTTCGACCCCTATCTTCAGCCTTGTCACTTCAAATAGGGTGAGGTAGGCGAAGGCAAATTTACGAGTGCATTTCTATCATGAGAAAGTTTTTCATACAAATAAATCTGCCATTCAGAGATGGCGTAAAACTGTTCAGTTTAGTATTTGCAGGCAAAAATAAGAAGAAATTATTAGGGTGGTTCACAAAAGTACAGTACGAAGTACTGATTAAGAGGGGCCTCTTATCAGTCGGCTTCAAAAAAGGTATTTTTTCTCAATTTTTTCGAGGCAAAAAAAGCGACAAAACATGCAGTAAAGACATTTTTATTATCACATACATACGGTGGTTTGAGAAAAGGCGAAGTACTGAAAATAAATTAAAAAAAACCTGGCATACCTGGCAATTTTCAAATTTGTCGGGACCGCACTCTTAACGAATATATATTACTTATATACTAGGGAGGCTCACAAAAAATCGAAGTGGTGAAAATAAATAAGACGAAATAACTTGGCCTATAACTGCTGAAAGTGTAGGCGTCAAACTTTTATTATTATAACATGTATACTAGGGTGGTCAAAAACAAAACCAAAGTACAAAAAATAGAAAAGAAAAAAAAATTGGTTATACAAGGTGCCACACTCTTATGATTATGACTGTACACCAGATTGATTAAATAAAAATAAATTCGAAGCACAAAAAATAAAAACAAAAAAAAATATATTTATACAAATACATATACATACATACGTATTTTTAGAAGATAATATCCACACTTTGTTACTTTTAGGCTTATTTTGCGTTTTCTTTCAATAATACCTTATTAAGATTTCACAACCGGATAGTTAGAAAAAAATGGAATTTTGGAATGAATGGAATTAAAAAAAAAATTGGCGCGTACACTTCTGTTGGCCGAACTTTTCCTCCCTCTTCGTCCATAAATCGACGATAAAATAAGCAAGCCTAGGAGAAAACATGAAGGGTCTTATAGAGGGTTTTCCAATAACAGATGGTACAGGTGGATGGATTGCGCTATCGAGAGATGATTAACGATTTTTTATGGCCGGCATTGGATGGTATTGATCTGGATAACGTTTATTTTCAACAAGACGGCGCTACGTGCCACACAAGCAACGAAACCATTGATCTTTTACGGGAAAAGTTGCGGACCTCTCGAAGAGGTGATCACAATTGGCCACCGAGATCTTGTGGTTTAACACCTAGTGACTTTTTTCTTTGGGGCCACGCAAAAGAGAAGGTCTACGCCAACAGCCCAGGGTCGATTCAAGACCTCAAAGATGGAGTTGTGCGGCTATCGAGGACATAGGGCAGCCACTTTGCAATTCGGTTATGGAAAATTTCATGAAACGATTATTCCCCCGTAAGGGTGGTTGTGCTGGTCATTTTCCTGATGTTATTTTCCTCTATCAACGGCATACCTTCCTCTTTATAATGAAATAAACATCCGATCATATATATAATTGGCGCGTATACCCTTTTTAGGTGCTTAGCCGAGCTCCTCCTCATATTTGTGGCGTACGTCCTGCTGTTATTTCTCAAATGGAGGGACCTACAGTTTCAAGCCGACTCCGAACGGCAAATATTTTTATGAGGAGCTTTTTCATGGTGGAAATACACTCGGAGGTTCGCCATTGCCTGCCGAAGGGCGACCGCTTTTAGAAAAATGTTTATTAGACAAATGTTTAATTTTGGTGTTTCACCAAGATTCGAACCCACGTTCCCTCTGTGAATTCCGAATGGTAGTCACGCACCAACCCATTCGGCTACGGCAGTCCCCGATTATTAACCGATTATTTATATTAAAAAATAGCATTTTTCTTGAAAATCAAAATAACACCTCTTATTGGAAAACCTTTTAGTTATAATTGTCCTCATGCTAAATGGCTTGAAGTACTTTTCTGACTGATCTTCAACTCCTGAGCACTGGAATAAGAGCTCACATACCCATCCGACTCGAGGACTTTTAAGATTTTATCGACATCTTTGACTATTGATCTACCGAAGCACGTCTCATCACCAACGTCCATATTATCGTCAAGCGATCGTTGGAATCGCCACTTTACTATTGTAGAGCCAATCAGTCCTCAAAGCCTTAAATAGCTTGACGTTTAATTCAAAAATCCTTACGGAGTGTAACAATTCCCTCAACAAACTTGCGACTCATAATCAGGTCTCCCTGATTCGGTTACCAGGACATGAGGCATACGAGAAGGCAGACTTTTGCGCCAAAAAACGGGTGGAAGGGCCATTTACGGAATCAACCCCATTTTTCAGTTTAAACAAAAACAATCTAAAACAGGTACTAATGGAAAAAAATGGATCCAAATAAAAACCAAGGAGTACTGGAACGACACAAATGACCTTAATCATGTTAAAAATCTGCTCTAACCATGGATAAAAAGTGCCCTGGAGTACTCTGTGTTGCTTTCAAGTTGTTTTTGCATTGATCTTTTTTCAAAATGTTTTAAGTTATTTTATAAGTTATGATCACGCTAGAGAATTATTATTGCTTGAATCATTTTAAATAAAAAACTATATTTAAAACAAATTTTTTTCAATATTTATTATCTGGTAGGAGAGCTTCGGAAATAATATTAGGGCAATTTCATTTTTAAGTTAAGTTGTTGAAAAATAAAGTATATCTAAATCTCGGGCCTGGTATTCACGGTATTCGAGATAACAATGACGCGATTCCGAAAATTACGGGATTGTAAAAACCGAATAAAATACGTTTCTAAAACTGAGCTATTTAAAAAAATGAGTTTTCCTCGACTTGTATGCACTTCGACACTTTGTGGATGACCCTAATACAGGCACTTATAACATACATACCTATACACCGTTTGTTGTTATGACTAGCAAATAACACAAAATCATTAACAGGTGGCACAAAGGCTGTTTCATTGGATTTTGTGGAATGACAAATACGTCTATGGGCACAACAAAAAAAAAAAACAAACAACTAAAACCTCAACGGAAAGGCGCAAATCGCTGAGTGTATTTTGAGCACAAAAAGGTGCTACGTAGTAGTTAAGTAAACAAACAAAGAACTCGTACAATGACTTTTGAAAATATTGAAAGTATTCAGTAGCCATATCGAGTTGGTAAACGTTCACGATCAACTGTGAAGTAAGCAACAATGGCGAGAAGGTGACAGATTTGACAGAATTGAATTTTAACATGCGCACTTATGAGTGGTCAAATGTAATGCAGCATTCTAGCTGTGAGTGTGTGTGTGTGTGTGTAGATGTGTATGCTTATGAATGCTAATTTATTTATTTACCAAATGGGTAATTATGTGGTTACGTGTGCCTGTCTCGAATTAGGCATGTTTTTGCGAATATTTCATAATGAATGCAAATGGGCATACAATTCTTTTATGCAATGGAATTCAATTCAACGCCATTTAGAAAATTCTGTGTATGAAAAGGCTGAATTGAATAATGTGTGGACTACTGAATTGATAAATGCAAATATGTGGGTGGGCATAACTTTCTTAAGGTAGTAGCCCGGTGTGACGGGTTCAAAAGATCGAATTTTGGTTTTTACATTTTTCGGAAAAAAACATCTTAAAAATATACTATAAAAATTTCAGACTGAAATTTTAATTATTTTTAAAGTTATAGCTAAAATAAGAGAGCACGCCGTAGTGTGTATGAAAGCGAATTCGACTTACTTATTGTACATAAAATATAAGAAACTTTAAACGCGTTTTTCTCAAAACCATGCTTTCGAAATTTCGGGGAATCACTGACTCAAAACTATTCAACCGATTTAGCTAAAAATTTAACCCGTTATTCTAGACACACATATCTAGATCCCAGAACTTTACAACATTTAATTTTTTAATAATAAACTATTTAATTTAAACAATTTATGAAGAAAAAAATTAGATTTTGAGAACTTTTTTCACAAGTCCGCCATTTTGTTTTTGTTGTTTTATGTTTATGTATATTTTAGGTTCCGGACCGAAAATAAAATCTACAGAATATTAATCTCTTTGAATTTTTTATTTCAGATGACTTTGGAAGGCTGTGTGTTTTCCCGAACCAACTCATCTTGTTTTTAAGGACTCCACTTTGACGTCAAAAATTTTAAACAAATTAATATAAAATTAACTTTAAAAAATTTTTTTTATACTTCAAAACACCAATAAAAACATGTAAAAACTTTAAAACGATCGCATTTTATTTTCTTTTTAAAAAGATTCATAAAAAACGTCGAAATTTCGGTCGTTACACCGGACTAGTTTCTTAATAGACTTTAAACATTTTGTAAAGATTGAAATTCCTTTTACTGCAAATAATAGTAAATTAATATCAGGCTACTCCAAAGTTTCATTTTTCATTTAGATTAGCAGGTTGCCCAGTGAGAGAAGAGCTTATTTGCAGGTGAATTTGTTCGGTGCCATTGATGGAAAGAATAATGAGATGGCGACTATCGTGGTTCCGTTACTTTGCGCTCAACGAATTTGACAATGAGTTACGTCGTTTTAGCACCAGTATGTGCAGATTACCATTTTCCTAACTTGATTTAGCATTTTTTTTTGTGACATTTTTCTAGCTTGTTCTAATTAAAATGTCTTCTTCTTCTTTATTTGCCAATTCGGCTCCGAATATAGGCAATCATTCAATTTATACAATGTATATTACAATTAAATATCGAATTACAAAAATATTTTACGTTTAATATAAATTTGTTATAATTTCATGATAAAGGTCTCGATTTCTCGCTGTCTCCAATAAAGTTCCTACATTGCCGATTCCCTCCAATGTCTTATACTTCTCAGCCAGGATAGTTGTTTTCTGCCTATGTCTCGTTTGCCTTCTATTTTTCCTTGCAGGATTAGTTGAAGTACATGATATTTGTCGTTTCTCATAATATGACCCAAATACGGAGCTTTTCTTCTTTTTATGGTGGTTAGTAATTGTCGATCATGCTGAATTCTACGCAATACTTCAGCATTTGTTACTCTATCTGTCCAGGCTATTCTTAGAATTCTTCTATATATCCACAATTCAAATGCTTCTATTTTATTCATTTAAGTGGTTTTAATGGTCCATATCTCCATAGCATACAGAAGTACAGACAGGACGAGGAAATTTCAATTCGAGCTTTTATTTCTTTTGAAGAATTCCAATTTTCGTTAATCCAGCAACCTAAGTAGTTGAAATTTTTTACTCCTTCTATGAGCATGTCATTAATTTTTAAGCTTGTGTCAACATAGGTGTTTTTTCTGCTGACAATCATATATTTAGTTTTATTAATATTGATTTTTAAGCCGAAGTTTTTACTGTAACGCGTAACAACATTGACTAGCTCCTGTAGTCCACTTAGACTGTCTGATAAGAGAGTTGTGTCGTCAGCGTATCTGATGTTGTTAATGTTTGTCCCATTTACTTTAATGACAGTTTCTAAGCCTTGGAGTGCTTCTTGAAAGATTCTTTAGGAGTAGATGTTAAATAGTAATGGTGAGAGAATACATCCTTATCTAACCCCTCTTAGCATAGCTATAGCGTCAGTAGTTTCGTTGTTTATGTTAACTTCTGCAGTTTGCTGTCAATAAAGATTGCGTATACATTGAATTTCTTTTGTATCGATATCCATGTTTTGTAGAATCTCAATGAGCTTATCGTGCTGAACAGTGTCAAACGCTTTTTCATAATCTATGAAACACATAAACACATCTTTTTGGACGTCTCTGCAATTTTCAACTAATACTTGAATACAAAAATGCCTTCCTTATGTCCGAATTGTGTTTCTCCCATTGCTGATTTGCACTTCTTGTAAATTCTTTTATAAATAATTTTCAAAAAAAATTTTAAAGCATTTCTTCTTTGGTAGCGCAATAAAAGTAGATCTAACCCAGTCTTGTGGGTATTTTCCCGTGTCGTAAATATATTTCAAAATTATTTTGAGTATTTCTATATTTTCGTCATTTATTAATTTCAGGATTTCAGAAGGAAGCTCATATGTTGCCTTATTATCCTTCGATCTTTTTATGACATTTTTTATTTCGTCTTTTGTTATAACAGGTCCTGATAAATTTTCAATAGGTGCTGACTGATACGCAGATCTATTAGTGTCCAAGAAAATGGAATAAATGTATTCTTGCCAGACTTTTTTCTTCTCACAAAGATCTAACACAACTTCATTATTGTCATCCAATAAAAAATTAGACATAGTTTTGCGATAAATTCCGGCAGTTTCTTTAAGTTTCTTGTGAAGATTGAAATCGTCATGTTTATAATTTTGTAAAATATACATTTTGTTTAATTAGTTAAATAATTCACTCAGTTTTATTTAGCTTTACTTTTAGCATCTGGTTGCATTGCCCGCGATTGCAGTTGTTGTTGGTGTTCTTCTCCTTTCAGCACTCAAATTTCTCTCTCGCTACTGCAGTGTTGCGTAGCTTTGGACATAAAAACGCACTAAAATGCCCATTTAAAAAAAATAAAAC
The DNA here is from genome assembly GCF_027943255.1 of Anastrepha obliqua. Taxonomy (NCBI): domain Eukaryota; kingdom Metazoa; phylum Arthropoda; class Insecta; order Diptera; family Tephritidae; genus Anastrepha; species Anastrepha obliqua. The sequence goes on along the minus strand of NC_072896.1, from coordinate 119,480,960 downwards.
ACCAAATTTTTATTGAATTGCTTTAAGAATTTTGTATGCGTCACAAATTGTCTTTAAAATGTGCGTTTTTTTAAATAAATGTGTTATGGTTATGTACAATTTAATTTACGAGTTTTTTTTTTGTTAAGAGAAACTCTTTTATTAAGGCAACGAGTTTTTTGCTATATTTGAGGTTATGGAACAAAATAAGGTACTCTGTTTGTAAAAATGTCAGTATGGTTTCTTTAGTATTTTCTGGTATTTTTTTTTTTTGCTTATTTTTACTATGAATACACCTCTTGATGCCCTATACCCATTAAGGATTGATGACCGGAAGAAACGAGTACACCTCTATAGTTGTTATTCGCATTCAGTAAATTCAAACGCTTTTCAAAATGTGTAAAAATGCTTTCAATCTTGAGAAGAGTTGAGAGAACAAGAGTTAATTTGCGTACCGTCGAGGGACCCAACGTCGAAATTACGAACCTTTATAGGCAGGTGATAAATGAAAATAAAAATATTTTCAAAAATATTATATGAAAATAATCAATTAAATTAATCAATAAATAAGAAAAAAACGCCTTATGCTCCAATAGAAGCTAAAGAAAAAAAATAAAAAATAAAAAAGTAAAATAAATAAGAAAATTTCTATGGCATCTAATCAAAATTAGCTCTTTGCTAGCTACACAAGTTGCACTCATTGCAATTCATTACAAATGCACGTAAGGAGTTTTCCTTGGAATTCAAAATAATAACGCACTTAATAAGCGTTTAGCATTGAAATAATGCATTGCAGTTAAGGCAACATTTTGATTCTAAATATTTGTATTGATTTCAAGTTTGCCACAAACTTGTTTAGCACTCCACCGATATTCATAGTACTTGAACACACTCTTAATTGTACCCCACATTGAATTCGACTGTTAAAAGTTAAGCGCAAAAATAATCTTTGGGTGCCTTTACTAATTCTTGGTTAGTTGACGACAAAAGATTCTAACTCCTTCTTCCTATTAGATGCTTTTCCTGTGCGTACTTCCATCTATGCATCAATTGTGCATTAGTTTTGCGCTAATATATAAAATAATTAAAAATTCTACGCATACCAAAAACTTGCACTTTACTCACTTTGGATCCCTTTGTAACCAGTTTGTAGCCAGTCACGAATGTATAGTTTTATGAATTTTGTTCATTCCTTCTGCATAGTAGCTATACAAGTTTGTGCGTATGTCATTAGGTATGTCGACAAATATATACGCCGACATAGTATCTGTGACATGGCATTGCGCAAAATATTATGAGAGCGCATGCGCGCGCGCGCGTCGGCACAACAAATACGCGCAGTACAAAGCGAGCCACTTGCAAACATTCTAAGCCATAAATCGGTGCATTGTGTGCAATAAAATTCAGCTTTAAAACAACTATAAAAGCTGGTAGGCCGACTGTTGTGCGAAACTGGGCGCTTTAATAGCAGAAAACACACACAAAAAAATATTTGTTGATTGGCATTTTTGAATCGACTCGTACCATACGTTTTGATATTTAGGTATGTGTATGTATGTATGTATGTATGTATGTATAAGTATGCATGCATATATTTGTGAATGCATATAGAGTTGTTTGTAGTTTTTGTTTTTGTACGGGCTTATCTGCCTGTTGCCGCTTGCCGGTTTGTTTGCTGTGAAAATGTGATCAAAATCCAAAGCTGTTGGCTGTGTTGCAAAGTCATTTAAAGTCTTCATAGAATTAAAAAACATACAGAGTATAAGACGATAACTGTTGATAAATGGCTATTAGTGTCGATAATTAATTGCATAAGTGCATTGAAAACATCTGTGGGGCTAGGACGGCGCGTAAAATATTGGCTGCATGCAACAGTTGAAGACCCCATTTCCACCTATGTGGCATTCGTTTGGTGATAAACGGCTGACATCAGGCCTCATCTGCTTAACTTACAACCTGTGCAACATGTGGTAGATCCATATTCAGAGGGGGCAGTTCATTAGACCCATAAAAAATAGATCAAGACCGTACTTCTATCTCGAATGGAATGGCGGCTTAACATAGGCGATGTTGCTAAGAGACAGCCGATATCTGGGAAGGGAGCTTCCTCTGAGCAGGAAGGATTGTTTTAATGCCCACACCATAGAATGCAATTGACAACGGTCGCTGTAAGTGCGAAGGCATTTTGAACCTTACCTCACCCACCAAAAAAACTTTACTGGGTATCCGCTGGAATTTCAGGCTCCACAGACCTATCAAAAAAGGAAATTGGACCAGTAGACGTAATTTTCTATCAGCCACTCACACCGAGAGGAGTTTACAAACTTTCAGGTAACTTTAAATTTTTTCAAGTCGAAAGCCTTGCAATTCCCTCGGCAGTAAGGCCAGTGAGCATAAGCACCTCTTTGCCTTTACTTTAAAATGCCATATGAACCCGTCACTGAGCTACAGCTTACCGAATAATGTCTCTCCAGGTTTTTTCGTTTTCCGCACATCTTTTCAAGTTTCTTGAACCAAGCAAAGCCAAGTCATTGTCAATTTGGTCTATCAGACACGAGGACGTCTTCTTCGCCGTTAATCGCCAATTGCCATCTCAAACACCTTCTTCGCCGGCCCAGTTCCTTCCATACATACGACATCACTCAGCCACTTTAGTCGCCACAGGGTGGCTCGTTTGTCTATGTTAACATATCCGTGAAACTCATACAGCTCGTGGTTCATTGGAATGCGGTAACCGTCATTTACGTAAACAGGACCAAAAATCTTGCAAAGTACTTTCCTCTGGAAAATTACAAGAGCGTTTGCATCTGATTGTTTGACTTTCCAGGCTTCAGCGCCGTAGAGAAGCACCGGGAAGTTGAGCGTCTTGTAGAGGGTTGTTTTCGCATAAGCGCCTCGTTACTCCAAAACTCGTCTTTCTTGTGCCTCGCCTGCAGCTACATGCAGCAGATGAACTAATCTAGGACCAGCAGGCAGCACTAGATGAACGAATAACGTGGGATTTATTGAAGCGTCCCAATATGACTACTCGCTGGAGTTATGGAAACTCCTTGCTGATCGTATGACCGCCAGCTTCGAAGCTCAGCGTAATGCTGTATCCAAGAGTTGTAGAGGAATAGAGAAGATAGGTGATTTCTGCGTTGTAAGATAGTAGAACAGCTAGATTGTAAGAGAGTAGAACAGCTAGATTGACAATTTCTGTGCGAAAATTCTGTACTTCGAAGTAGGTGCTTTATTTGTTTAAGGACCATTCGTTCTAAATGAAATGAATATGAAAAAGACACATTCCCACTTGAAGGGCTAACTAGTTTTCTCAAAAGTTCGGTGTATTTTAAGGAAATATAGGAATATAATTAGGAAAATTGCTTTTCTATGTCTCTGTGGCAACCGAGTGATGGAGGAAACTTACACTTCATTGAGAAAACCTTAAAGTATTAATAAAATAACAGTTAAACTGGCCTAACTACTTTTAGATAGGAATGCGAAGAAAGTGAAGGACGCAATACCAGTTTAGACCGCGTCTAGTGAGAGTTACAAAGGAAACAAAGGCAAGAAAATACAAGACGAAAATATGTGAAATGCTAGAGTACAATTCCTCGTACTAAAAGCCAACACAAACAAAAACCTGCTCTCAAGTGAGCTCAAAGTGAAATACATCTGAAAATCTATGTAACCATTCACCCTTTAATGAATGACTAAGCTCTGACACGCTCTGGTGCGTGATTACCATTCGGAATTCACAGAGAGGTCGTTGGTTCGAATCTCAGTGAAAGCAAAATTAATAAAAAAAAAAAAAAAATTTTTTTCTAATAGCGGTCGCCCCTCGGCAGGCAATGGCAAACCTCCGAGTGTATTTCTGCCATGAAAAAGCTCCTCATAAAAATATCTGCCGTTCGGAGTCGGCTTGAAACTGTAGGTCCCTCCATTTGTGGATCAACATCAAGACGCACACCACAAATAGGAGGAGGAGCTCGGCCAAACACCTAACAGAAGTGTACCCGCCAATTATTTATTTTTTTTATTTTTAAGCTCTGACTAAGAGATGCATGCAATGAAATCAAAAGCAATCGAAATCTAGCTCCAAAACCTAGTATTTCAGAAAAAGTCTTTGCTAATAGATGAATCAGAGGCATGACCCAATCAAAGTGCTACGAAACCATTCCATGCAAAATTAAGCTAATGGAGATACCTTTATTGAACCACTGGACTCTAGATGCCGAATACTTAAAAAAAAAACAAAAAATAAAAAATAATTTTTGGCCTAGTTGGAGTTTGTTCTGACAGGGACAGGGTACTCTAATCAGTAATGAACTCTAAATCAGTTATCTTTAATCAGGTGGGGTGTTAGTTCCTCCTAGATTAGGCAGTTGTCTGAAATTCCTGAGTACCTCTTCCGTCAGTGCTTCCAACAACTGACTTCAGTTAGTTTTATATATATAAACACCCTTTCTTGGGTGTTTGGTCGAGCTCCTTCTACTATTTATGGTGAGCGTCTTGTGGTTTTCTTCAAATGGAGTGATCTACAGTTTAATACCTTCAGCGAAAGGCAAATGTTTTTCATGAGGCAAAACATACTACGGCCGCCGTAGCCGAGTGCATTGGTGCGTGACTACCATTCGACATTCACAGAGAGAACGTCGGTTCGAATCTCGGTGAAACACTAAAAATTAAGAAAATGTTTTTTTTTTCGGTCGCCCCTCGGCAGGCAATGGCAAACCTTCGAGTGTATTTGTGCCATGAAAAAGTTCCTCATAAAAATATCTGCCGTTCGGAGTCGGCTTGAAACTGTAGGTCCCTCCATTTGTGGAACAACATCAAGACGCACACCACAAATAGGAGGAGGAGCTCGGTCAAACACCCAAAAAGGATACACGCGCCAAACATACTTCAAAGTTTACCCCGTCGAGAGGTGACCGCTATTAGAAAGAACTTTTTCTATCATTTGGTGTTTCATTGCCGAAGGTTTGAGCCCGTCCCGCACCAACCCATTCGGAAACGGTGCGTCGCAGTAATCCTACCCGATAGAAGTTAGTTTTTTTCGCACGACTGCCAACAGGAGGAAAGGTGATTTCCTCCAGATTTTCATCTAGTCTATAGAAGTGGGCAAACCGCACGCTGGTCCATAAATCGCACGCTTCTTTTAAGTGGATCAAAAAAGTGGCGCAAAGTAGAAAGAGACGACAACCCTCCTGAGTAGTTCTCGCTCCAGAACTTATCTCAATAATTTTTAGTTGCGATTCAGCTTTTCCGCATTTTGAACTAATCGAACTTATATTCTGATAAAATATAATATTTAATAACCTATCCAAAAAATTTTTGCAAAAAATTGAGCATTCGTGTTGAATGAAATGATTTTCATCAAATATTTGTGGAAGTTGTGAGGAACATGCCATAAAAAAGAATAAACGTAGATTTGTCAGCTTAGGCTTATTGCTTGTTTTTTTTTTTTTTCAAAACAGCGTAAGAACTTTTTTACAATAAATAAATAAAATTAGAGATATTTTTATAAAATATTTAATTATTTTTAATGTGAAATTTAATTTTAATATTTCTTAAAAATATTTCTGATCTTAATTCTACAAAATCCAACATCAAAGTTTCAAAATAAGAAGACTGCATCACATAAATATACGCAATCGGCCTTTAATACCCCAAATGTTCCCAAAACCCTTCCCACTGTAAGCCTAATTAGCAAACAAAAGACTTAAGCGACAAACTTGCCAACTCCCCGTGGATTTTTGAAATGTAACACGTGTATACATGAACATGCCACTGCAGTTACTCTTTTGCTCACCTCCCAAGCCAAAGCATGCCAACGAATAGTGAACATACATTCTCACACCAGCAATGGGGAGCACAAACACGAATATAACAACAACTTCGCTGCAGTCGCAATCGCTCGTCGTGGCGTTGGTTTGACCTTCTGCATAAAGTTACCACGCGAGAGTGTTGGTATTGCAAAAACGAAATATGTAAAAAACAGAAATAAAAACGACAACACCAACAAGACAGAAATTAAAAATAAAAAGCGTTATTAAAACAAGAGCAATAAAAGGCAACAATAAAATAAAGACTGAATGCATTTACTGAGTGCGCAAGCCAAGCGCAACGGCTAAGGCTTCCATGGATCAGCCACGGGCAGCCGCAACTGCAGCAATAATTGTGGCCAAACAATGTAGCCGGTGGTGATTGCAGTCAGACTATCGGACTGAGCCGGCAGGCGATACGAAATGCTCAATAATGCCAATTATAACAATAACAACAAGTGGTAATAAGTTGAAGTTGAGCTGTAATAAAAAGTGAAGTATAGTAAATGGCCAAGAGCTGATTGTTGTGCAGCTGTAGTGGTATGCGATTCTCTGTTTTTGGCTCTTTTGCTCTTCGTTCACTCTATTTAGACAACTTGCTAAGTGAATCTTTCAGCTCTGGCTTCTTGTAAAAGCTTTCTGTGCTCGGTTGAGCACAAAACATGGGATATGATCGAAAACCATAATAATAAAAATAAATTTTAATTAAGGTTTTTGTGGTTGGCTAGTTCCTTCCGTTAATTTTCATTTTCGTTTTATATTTTTTGGAGCGTGCTTTGTAGCAGAAGTGGCAAATGCTTTGGGAATAAAATATTTGCAAAAAGTCAGAATATATTATTTTTTATTTTTTTATTAAGAATAAAACCACGTAAACAGTTAAAATCATAGTCCTTGTTTTTTTTTGAATACTTTTCTTTGCCTTTGTGTTTGTTCTTAATTTTTTGCCTCGATTTTTTGCTTCTTAGTTTTAGATTTTTAGGCGTAAAAAATCTTAGAGTTCCAAATTTAATTCCCACTGTGAGAGTGTTTGTGAAATGATTGACTGTTATGGCAGCAGATAAAATTCCAGAACAGCCAACAAAAGGTGCAGTATTCACCCCAGGGGCGGCTCTGGCGCTAATAATAGACTCTTCAATATTAACACACCAATACGAGGATCTCAGAAAATCTAAATAAAAAGAGCTTAAGGTAGGATATTTCTTCAGATTTATCAATGAATACAAAACATTCGCGGAAAAGTGAGGTCAAACCAATTTTTCAGTCATACCACCCATATACATAATATCTATCCTGTCT